>NC_140029.1:49567158-50767158 GCF_963513975.1 Fringilla coelebs
CTCCTCTTTCACCTTTTGCCTTTTCCTTTACCCTTTTTCTTTTTTCTTTTTCCCTCTTTCTTTTATTTCTTTCTGCTGGAGTAGGTGCAAGACCTCCTAATACAAGATTTCAATGCAAAAATCTAAGTTTGAAGATTTAATAAAATTCAGCCATATAGAATGGGGGGGGGGGGGGGAAGTAAAGGGTGGAAGAAAGATAAGGAGAATAATATTATTTATGGAGATAAAACAAAGGTTAGGTGAAAACAGATGAACTTGAACCTATCGATGAAGTACCCTACCAAGAAAGCCACAAAAATAAATTATAAACAGAGAAGAGTTCCCATTCAATCTTTAAGGTTAAGGAACTTAAGTCCTTATGTCATGACTGTCAAAGACACTGAGAGGCTGTGGACATATATGTTTATGTATGTTATCTGAAGAGGTGCAGACGGTTAGTAAGAACAAAAAATTACCAGGAACTATATATTTAGGAGAAATTTATAGAGGAAGATTTTGTGATTAGGTGTGTAGACATTATCCACTGCCTTTGAAACCTCTCAGTATTCAAGTTTTATAATATCCTGTAAGTGTAAAATATAAACTAAACAAGGAAAACATTCATATGTTTTGTCACACTCTCCTGAGTTTTTTAATGTAGAATGTACCTGTAATCCTTGAAACCACTTTCATGAATTGTGTACAAAGCATAGTACTTCCATGTCTTTCATTGCTAGTTGAGAGACATGGGAGGAAAAGCCAACCTACAGAGTCAAAACTGTAAGTCTGAATTTCTAATTTGTGGGGTTTTTTTTTCTATCAACTGTCATAGAACATAAGCCACTGTAGATGGTGAGGATTCTGTTTCTAAAGTATACTCTTCTCATTTGTCTTTGATTTCTTTGTTAAAGAGAAAAAAAAAAGGAAAAGAAAATAAATATTAGAAACTCATAAGTATTTGAGAAGACAAGCTGTTTCCAGTACTAAAGAAAGGGTAACAGCAGTAATTATAAAAGTCTCATAAAATTACAGCAGTAATTTTATAAGACTTGCACAAGCCTACAGTAATGTGGCCACGGCACTCTTGATGGGAGATTGTCTTTATGTCTGGTGTCTTGCCTAGAGTGGATAGCTTTATTGATATTTTATGGGTTTTATTTCTTCATTCAAAGGGAGTTAAAAATCCACAAGAGTGCTGTTTGCTGGCCAGCCAGTTCCACATGCCTCATAATGCATTGCTGGTCACTGAAGTATGTCAAACACTACTTCAAGCAAAACCCTCCAATTATAAAAAAGCACTATAATCGTACATCTAGGAACATATGTTTAAACTGGCTTCCTCTATTTTAAGCAGAACAAAGGCCAACTGAAAAGTTCCAAGGGAGATGACACTGTTGTATGGAGACACTAACAGGGCTTTTTGGGGTGAGAACTCTGTGATTTAAAGCTGAAAATGAAAATAAATGTGCTGTGGAAATAAGAAATTTCAGCGTATAGGAATTTACAGATGATTGTCAGGAGAAACTTTCCCACTTATGCTGATGCCAATTCTGTCAATGATTTACAGTATAATTGGAAATTAAGAGGGATGAAGTTTCTACAAACAAATAATTTGCAGTAGGCTATATGAAGTTGAAAATATTGGACAAACTTGCAGACCTCTCAAATGTTTCAGTCACAGAATACATCTGTTCCACTGTTATCTGTCTGTAAGTTAATACACAAACAGATTCAACTTCATATACTGGCTGATCCATCTGAGTTCTGCCACCAGGAAAGCCAAGTGTGGTTGTGCGCTCCTGGAAACCACTTTAGTACCCTTTCATCAGGGGTACTGAACTGTGTCAGCCTTCATCTTCATACCTGATTCTGGTCCAAGGAATTCTGGCCCCATCCTCAGAGTACTGCCATGCATCAGAGCATGCAAGCTGCAATTTCACAATGCAGCTTTAATGTGGCACAGATGCAAGCCTGCCTTCAATCCCACAGCTCTGCCCAGGCAGCTCCAGTCAGCACCATTCATTTTCCAGATGTTTCACTATACAACACACATCATCCAGTGTATGTCAGGCAAAAAGTCAATAAGTAGTATAGACTTAATTCCACCACCCACTTTTAGCAGTGGAAGAATAGGAAGCAGCATGTAGGGAAAGCTTGAGAGGCTTGGAATAATTTCATTACATTGTGCTACACTGGGGATTTCATCATTCAGAATGAGATGAGCAAGCACTTGCTTAAAATATGGAATGATTGACCTTCAAGGTCACCAGAATTGGTGGCAGTGCACAGCATGACTACTTGCCAAACAGTAGAAAGAGAATGAATCAAATGCTATCAATGCATTTTTCATCTTCAAACTCATCCTGTGTGCCTCATGGAGGAACAGGAATGATGCCACTGAGGACAAAATAGTATGAAACTAATAACATTTCCTGCGTTGTATTTGCTTCCTCCATCTGCTCACATTTCCTGGGTGACAGGTTCATCTCAGCATTGTTTAGTTGAAGATCCATTCAGTGTGAAAGCTCTTACAACTTATATTTTCAACAGTACACAGAAAATCTGAATGGTTTGCAATGATTTAATGTGTGACTATTTACTTTAGTAGCAGCAAGAATTTCTGCTTTGCTAGCCTTGTTTGAAGTACCTTGCCCTTTTTGCTCAACAGCAGAGAGAGAGGAGGCTGTGTTGAAAACTCTACTTACCTAGAGAAGAGCTCTTTCCCTTGTCCTCAAATGTGTAGATCCTCATATACTCTGAGAAAGATTTTTTTATGTCCTTTTAGCATTTTTGCTCCATTGGCTTCCCTTTTAGAGAGGGACTATTCTACCATTCTTCAAAATAAATTGTGACTTCAAAATTTTAAAGATTTTCCATTTTGCTTTTAAACTAAGATGTTGAGAAGTGGTATTTCCTAAAGGTCATATTCTATCCTAACCTTTCTCTCATGGGTTTTGACCAGACAATTTTCCCTGAATCTGAATTATTTAGCTGAGGAGAAAAATTTGCAGAGTCCAACACACAGAGAAAATTGGGTAGTCAGATAAGAATTTAGTGCTTTCCAATAAGACTGTGGAGACTACTGAATCAAGATCTCATTCACTAATTATATTTACATGTTTAAATAAGATGTAAAACCACTAAACAAGAGATGGAGTTTGTAACTCAGGCCCTCACCTACTCATGCAAAAACAGGCAAGAATTTGGCAGCCTTTCACATGGAAACTGTATTCTTCTATCACTGGATTACAGGCTATTTAGACATAAATAAATTTTGCTTTAAAACAAAGCATTTCTGTCATTGTCTTTCATTTACATAGTTTTATTCATATTTGATTTGAGAAATTTTGCCCACTGTAGAGAAGCTTCCAGAGAACTAGAGCTACCATACTGTCTCTGTGACTTTTTATTTCTCCTTTGAATCTTTTGCTCATTTGCAGCCTAGCAGATAAAATGTGACTCTGGAGTTGAGGAGAGATTTGCTCTGCCATTCTTTCCTCTCTGTCCTTACCTTTCCCTCGGAAAAATACCGAGACTTCCCTCCTTGCAAAATTTCCTGAAAGATCTGCTGCTGGCAATCATTCCATGAAAGTGGACTATTTAATTTAATCTCTATGTCCTTCTTCTCTCACCATTGTTTTGATTCATACCAGTGTTTGCACCAACATAAAATTTCTGTCTGCTCCCATTCATTCAAGGCCTCTAAATTCTTTCAAAGCCACTTAGTTCCTATATTATATTATTGAGGAGCTTTGTCTCACACTGTCAAAGAAATGTGATTAAACTCTAAGATTGCTTTTCAAAAAGTAACCTCTGTGTTTATAGCAAATCAAAACAGAACGTAATCAACTCAGTTTGCTTTTGACAGATGTTTAAAGCAATTTTATGCTACACAGCTTTCTTCTATCTGGTTTCTGCAGGGCCAGGATACATCAGTTATAATTTAGGTTCATAGAAAATGGGGTGGATTGTTTGCCATTACATAGTTGTTTTCTATACAATACTATTCCTTTACTTTTAGCATTTATGTTGTTAGTTTAGTGCTTGCAAAACATGGTGCTCTGGCAGAACTGAAAAGTTAAGTCCTCTGTTTATAAACCAGGAAAAGCACACTAATTTCCTCTTCTGCCTCACTGAAGTGCCTTAACAGCAACATGGCTACAGCTGCAAAACTAAAATATCCTTGAGGATATGATTAGCTTTAAACAAGTGAGTGGCCCTATTAAACGTCTTGAAATCAATTATACTAATTCTGCTCTAAATTAAGTAACTGAACTGCTCTATCAAACTGATGCTCTACTGCCCACTCCTGGGCATAGGAAAGTAATTCATCCTCAAAATCTGCAGCTTGGCCTTCTTCCTGAGCACTTGAAGTTGATTCTGAAGCAAACACTTGTCTCACCAAGAACCAGAGTCCACTGGATAATCATGATGTGAATGCAGAAACATTCTGGATTGGATTTGAGCCAGTTACCTGAAAGACTCCATATTTCCCCACTGACTGGTGAATCTCCTTTCCCTTCCTACTATTTTCATAAAAAGAATTTCAGTATTCCTGATCTTCATCAGACTACAAGTAACAGGAAATGAAAGTATGCAAAATGCATCCATCTAGCAGTCACCCTAACAAAATTTTTTTCTTCTCAAGCTGAAATGCTAAAGAATCAACCATAAGCTGAGACATCCCATGAAGAAGGAATCTTGAAGAAATGCATCTTTGGTTATTATATGAGAAACATTACTAAAATAAAATATTTTATCTTAAAAGGGAATGTAAGCATGATTAGGGTCCTTAACATGGTATTTAAGGAATTCACTCCCCCAAGTAGGAATAAAGGTTATTTAGAACAGATTCTGCAATGCACAAAATAAATCCTTTTATCCCCAGCACTGGCTTTGAAGACATGTCCTGCCTGTTAAGAATGCCAGGGCTTTGGGCCTAAAGCAGTTCTTTGCATTATCCTTCCCTTTGCCCTTTGAAGCTTCAAATGGGTCCTGCCAATTATTGTTTGAGCAGTAATCACCATGGGGTGATAAACTAACACTGTTACTAAAAATGAAGCATAGGTAATAAAACCATAACTATATCAAAGGAAAAATTTGCAGGAGGACTCCACTTCAGGTGTCAGGGGTAGCAGACTGTCCCTGTAATGCAGGGGAAGAAGAAATATCATGAATTCAGGGAAGGCATAAACAGTCATAAAAACCTTGGTACTACTATTCTGGCTCATAGAATTAGTTACACTTTGTAAATGCTGAGCTTTAGATCTCCCCTGAAGTCTCACTGACTTGGGGACAGTGTGTCTATCCCAAGAATATACCAGTTAATTTTAGCTTGCTTTCTGTCTTTGTTTGGGACCTTAACACATTTTTTCAAGAAAAATCCATGGTAGGCACATTTCCCCCTGAGCAGCATAGATGCAAACTCGTTGTTAATATGCTCTCATTTCTCTCTGTGCACATGTCCTTGGAGTTCCTTGGTGCCAACTGTTTTCTGTCTTTTCCCCACTTCAAAGGCATCCACAGAATTTTTTCTTTAATGCTCAAGGATTTAACAGAGATACTGGCAGTATCTGGGAATTTAATTGTTTTTGATAGTATTAGCAGCTAGCACTCACATTTGGGAGAAGCACTTATATGATTTGTATGGAACCTGTTTCCCTAAAAAAGCTCTACAGTTCTGCACAGAACTGGCAAGCACCACAAACATGAATATGCAACAACAGTATTATTCAAGAATCACAGTTAATGGTAATAACCTTTTTCCCCCAAAATTAATCAGAAAATATGTAAGTCAGCATATTTAAATAATGCATTGAAATCAGAGCACAGCATGAATAATATTTAAATTAAATCTGACAACATGAAAAACACAAAAAAAGAGTATTCACAGTAATGGAAATAAGAAATTTTGAAAAATGCATTTTCTGAAGGAGCAAATAATTAAAAGACCTACTTCAGCACGATAATTTATGGAATGGCCTTATCAGCAAATAAAAATTGTAGTTGGACTAAATGAGGCTTCCATAAAATGAAAAGGAGAATAAATGAAAGCAAGACTGATATATATCTACTGCTTTGCAGGAAGGCACAGAAACCAAAAGAGGTAGGATTTTTTAATGAAAGACAGCTAATTTTTTGCAGCTGAAACCTCTGTGTCACTAAAAGTGCTTTAAGGAAAGAAAGCTTTTTAAAAACCTGTTTATAAACTTAAGCATGTCTCAAACCAAGGACCTAGATAACAAGGATTTCTAGTTCACATTTCTCAATGCTGGAGCTCACAGTGGGAGAATACACAAAGGCAAATGCTTGAAGAACACTCTTTTTCCATGACAGTACCTTGCTTTGGGCCAGAGATAAGGAGTAAGTAATACTTTGGAGAAAGTATTTGTGGTTTTGTATTTCACTGCTGATGTTGAAGTATAGTCAGGATACCTGGGTGTTGCACTCTGCCAGCCAAATTCCAGACAGCAGGGGAAGTACAGAGCCTCAGTCAGTTCAGCTCTGACTTTGATACCATTTAATGCCTTTAAAAATCCAGTTGCCAGTGCCCTTCCTCTCCTTCTCTGCTCATGGGACATAGCTCATTACACCTTGTATTTAATCATGGTCTTTGAGCAGCAGTGTTACACCTTGCTGAATAAAAAGAGTCCCTTACATTGCTGCCAGATCAAGAGCCTCTACCTCTAATTTAATTGTTTGTAGGTGTTACTCCTCAGCACTGTCAGAAATGGTCCTCCGTGGTTTAATGTGCTTCCTGGCCCCCATTTCTCTTCTGGATCTGCACACAGGGAGCTTTCAGAAAGCCCTTTTTTTATGTTCACACCAAAATTCCCCACCTTTGGCTGCAGTACGAATGTGTCTTTTTGGCAGCCAGGAGTCGTTGTGAATAGTGACTGATTCCCTCCACTCTGCTGCTCAGGCTTGCACAGATATATGTGACAGCAGGGATGAGGAAGGTGTCACCACAGCTTCATTCTGGCACACGAGAGGGTGGTGGGGAAGTAACAGCATTTTCGTTCCAATATTGGCTGCTCAATTAAACCAATCGCTGATTGCAGAAACAAAGGCACTCCGAACTCCCAGATGGGAACAACGCCATCCTCACAGATGGGCATGAGCATCCAGCACCAAGGAACATTGCACCACCACTGAATATCTGCCTTGATGCCTGGCCAGAAATGTCAAAAAAACAGGTGCTGATCCTCATCTTCTATGCCCACAATACCAGGGAATGCAGCACCTGTCATTAATCCAACAACTCTCTGAGTGGATTTCCAGAATTTCCTGGAAAAAATAAGGAGAATGAAATCAGTAGGTTTAAACAAGCTGAGTGGTTTTGAAATGCACTTCTATATTTAGAAATCTCAGAACAAAAAATCGTTTGATATCTGGTCTCAGTGACACCTCGATTTCCTGAAAACATTGGAATAATCTTCCAGGAAAATAGCAGTTCTCCTGAAGCCATTGAACTTATTGCCTACTGTAGGATTCTGAATATTTTAAGGGAACAGAGGCTATATATCACCAAATACAACCCTGCTTTTAGCACTACTGGATTTACAAATTTAATATTTTGATAGAGGACACTGAAGAAAGAAGGAACATGTTAAAAAGAGAGTCATGAACAGACAGGCAAGTCTGAAAGATGTTGCTCTTTAAGTGAATGGTCAAGATATGTACAAAATCACAGATTTGCTTGACAGCATTCACAGTAATCAAGGGGCAGCACAGCTCAGAGCTCTGCCTGAAAACTCCACATCTCTAATAGAAATGTATTTCCAACTGCTTTAAAAGGCATAGGCAGCCCAGAGCTCATTTTTTCACTTGAGTCTCTCTTCGTTTCTGCCTACTGCATGAACATCTGCCTAATGAAAGCAGAAGGGGCTCACAATAGTATGAGCACTTTGGGAGAGGGATCATAATTTTGGCTTCCTTCAAGTGAGAAAAGAAGGAAGGTAGAAACTAAAAGGTATAACTAGTATGAAGAAATAAAGAAAAGTTGAAAAATGTAAAGTAGTGCATAGGAAAATCTTGAGAGGCTTGGAATAATTTCATTACATTGTGCTACACTGGGGATTTCATCATTCAGAATGAGATGAGCAAGCACTTGCTTAAAATATGGAATGATTGACCTTCAAGGTCACCAGAATTGGTGGCACTGCACAGCATGACTACTTGCCAAACAGTAGAAAGAGAATGAATCAAATGCTATCAATGCATTTTTCATCTTCAAACTCATCCTGTGTGCCTCATGGAGGAACAGGAATGATGCCACTGAGGACAAAATAGTATGAAACTAATAACATTTCCTGCGTTGTATTTGCTTCCTCCATCTGCTCACATTTCCTGGGTGACAGGTTCATCTCAGCATTGTTTAATTGGAAATCCATCCAGATTGCATTAATGTGTGAATGTTGACCTCATCAGCAGCAAAAAAATCCTGCTTTGTAAGCCTTACTAAAACTGTGCTTTTTCCTTTCTGCTCAACAGTAGAGGAATAGGAGGCTGTGTTGAAAGCACCATGTACCTAGAGGAGAGCTCTTTCCCCCATCCTTGAGGTTATAGACTCTACAGAGAGTGAAAGGCTAGCCTGAGAGTGCTTTCCTTACATCATGTTAGTGTGCCATTGTGAAGCATGAGTCTTGTTTGGTTTCCTCTTTAGAGAGAGACTATTCTCCCATTCTTCAAAACATACTTTGCTTTGTGGAAGAAGGAAACAGTACTTGGGAAATGTAAAAATTAATGATCGAAAAGGGAAAAAAAAGTAGAAATATAGGAAAGTGCATTTTTTTTGTGAAAAAAAAAAGAAGGGCAGAGGATTTTACTCTACCTCATCTAGACTACTAAGCTTCACATCATGTCAGTTGCTATCAGATTTACCTTCCTCTGCCTAGACAAGAAAGTTGACAATACCTGATTCTGCAGAGTAGAAGGAAAAAATGACCAGCTGCGTTAGCGCTTTGTTTGTGGACAATGAGTCCACAACCATAATTCAGATGGTTTTTATAATTCAGATGGTTAAAATCTCAAATAGCTCTATGAGCCTTCATGGGGATTGTATGAACACTGACATGGTTAAACTTACCCTAAACTGACATTTCTATACTCTGCATGTTTAAAGAAACACATTGCCTCTCTTACAGACCTTTTTCTTTCTTCTACCTTGTTTATAATCATTGGCACAAGCCTTGTCTTTGCATTTTGGTGTTTTCTTTAGGAAAGTAGCTTTCCCTGTGGACAAATGAACATGATGAGATGCTATGAAAGTTCTACCCTATGCAAAATTAGTTCCTTGTCTTTGAGTGAACGCCTTACAAATTTTTATGCTGGCCTGCATTAGGAATAAATGTATACTTTATCCATTTCAGAAAGTCTTAGCCATTTAACAGCTTAGTTCTCTCCAGAATTCACAGATAGCAGGAAGAATTACCAATCACATTCTTCTAGGCATAAACGAGTATGGATTGTAAACTGTATTTCTTGGAAGATGTAGTCTTAGGCCAGTCTCTTTGAACCAAAATTCAACATTTTTCTGTTTGCAGGCATTTCCTGAATGCCTTGTTTTCATATCAGTGAAAATCCCCCTAAGGCAAACAAACTTCTTGATAAATTGCCTAAGGATTTGGATTCAATTGTTAATACAGCAAATTTGTTTGATTTGGGCACCGGATAAGATATTGATAGCTTTCACAGAAAGCTGAGATGTGGTGACATTTAATAATAATTTTCTGAAAAGGTTTTTTTTTGTTTTACACAAGATAGTCGATTTGTTTTTACTCAAATACTCTCAATTTCAAAGGCAAACGTCTTTCTTTTTTTCTGTCAATTATACAAACCAATAAGCACTCCACACAAGAAAAATTGTAAGAAACATCATTTGAAACAAATCAAAACCAATGAACAGGTGAATCACAAAAAGGCAAAAGATTTATAAAAGAAATGGAATAAACAGTGATGTTCATGCTTTGGAAAATTGTCATTTGAAGGACAGCAGGATATACAGTTGCCCAGTTTATGAGGGCTGCTCTCTTTGTGCCATAACCAGTCTTTTTGTTTATGTCTTGAAAGAAATAAATGCTCTTAAGTTGGCTAATCAACCTTTATCACATACTCTATTGTTTTTCTTTTTTTTTTCATGAAAGTTTAATTATTAAACGACAGTGGTTACTATTGTGACACAGCACTTTTCTCTGAAATGTTTTTCATAAGAATAATTCTTTCACCTTGTTTCAGAATTTTGACCCTCCCCACCCAACTTTTAACTCTGTCGTCATAATTGCCAAGTGATAAAAATTAGGAACCGTGTCATCTTCCTGCATTGAGTGAGTTGTTTACATTTCTGTGGGTGATATTCTTGTTAACCTGATAAAACTATGAGTTTAATTCTGATATAAACCACCTGTCTTGGCATTTCCAGTAGTCAGTAAAGAGCCATGAACACTTCTCAGAGGGACTCACTAAATCTGCTTGCATGTTTATTTTGGGCCCTTTTTTTAAAATGGAGGTTTTTTTCCTCCCATAATCTGTTAAATGAGTTTTTACCAACTAACTTTGCATGGCATATTTGCTAGATAGTTGAAGGTAGCTGTGAGCAGTTCAACTGTGTGTGCATAACAGATCAGATATTAAAAGATTTTTGAGTATGCACAGGCAGGTGTCCCAAAAATAAGAAGTTCACACACAATAAGAATGATAGCTCCAACTTGAGCTAGTTTGGCTTCATATATTGCCAAAAATAGTAAAACAAATAATGCTAATTTGAAGATTTAATAAAAGGAGCAGAGGAGGAATAGAGACTCCTTCTCCTGAATCAGAGAAGGAATAGAGACTTGTAGATCTGGAGATTTTTTTCTTATTGAACTGTACAGAGTTCACCAGTATATATGCTACAAAGGTTTTTATTTTACTCTAAGCATATTTTTATCAGGAAGGTCTTTACCAGGTTTGCATCTGTCCCTCATACTATTACAATTATACCACATGTGCAAGGAATAGTCTCTGATATGGAATTGCTTTATATATATATATGTGTGTGTGTGTGTGTGTGTGTGCATGACGTATATATGCATATATTTAATCACATTGAAATCGAATGGTTATTCAGGAAGAATTCAGTCTGATAAAGCATATGTTTAAATAAGAGATTGATTTGTCTTATAACTTAGTTGTGAATTTCTGTCATGTATTGTTCCATACCCAGGAGAAGCAAGAAGAGCTAGGGAGGATATTTCACCTATGACTCTATTTTCTGATTTAGGACTTCCTGCAAATCAATGTCAAGAGCCTGGAGTAGGTATCTTCCATGCCATTTTGATCAGGAAAGTTCTGCCAAATCCAATCTGCCATATTTCTAATGTGCCCACCTTCAGAGGGTTTAATGGCCCCACTTAGAGCAATTTACAAGGAGTGAAGAGGAAACCCCTCATTAAAACGGTAGGTGGTGGAAAGTTTAGTGAGCAATGTATGCCACAGTGTTTCACAGGTGGGTTTCTACACTTTATTTAATCAGATACACTGGGAATCTACTTAATAGTGCTGATCCCAGGGAATCAGTTTGGCCTAAGGTAGTGAATGGCACTGACTGCTGAGTAATGAGGATACTTCTGACAAGCATTTCTGTTTGATAGGTATCGTTCAGTTAGGTTGTGTTTAAGTACATGACAAATGAGCACAATATTCTACACATTCAATTCCCTAATACGGAGCTAGCCAAATAAAAAAGTGAAAGTATGTAATTAAGGTGGGATAAAATCATTTGGTCTGTCTGTGTTTATACATTACCCTATCTTATTTTGAGTCATTCACAGCTTTAAATTGCATCCTGGCCTGTAAGAGACCATTGAAACATTATTTACTGCTGGATGCCAGCTATATCTGTCAGCACTTCAAAAATGTACAGTTGACAATGAGTCATAAATATGAGATTAATTAGTGTGGTAGTTGGAAGTTATGTTGCTGATTCAGTTATTTAGCATCCACTTCACTAAGATAATTTGCATATGTTCTGCCCTCTTATCATCTGTTAAAAGATTTGATTAGAAAAAGGAGCCTAAGAACATTGAATGCTAAGGGAAGAGAGGGACACATGGGAAGGGCACATGATGCTGTTTGGCTAAAACAGAACAGAAGACAGCCTTTAGTGTTGGCATGAAAAAGGCTAAAGAGTCAGCAAGGTTGATAGGATTGCTGCCTTTTGAAACAGAACAATAAGCATTAATTATATTTAGAAGTTCAAAGACCAAACATGAAAATACCTAATTGGTTTATACTCTTGATTTAAACTCTGTTCCTTTATTCTGCATTTTATTGTTTTTTATTCAAGCCACTGGGAATTTTGCCAGTGCTCCCAGTGGGAGAATTAGGTATACTAGGAATACATTTTCAGATATAAAAAAAATTTACAGCAGTATAAAATTCTGCATTCATATTACAGATTAATCAGGCATCACATATTGAATGTGACATATATGTGCCAAACTGCAGAGCTATAGGAAAAATTAATTAATGAAAAACCTTATCTTCACCTAGCTCCTTCCTCTTGCTCCCTCTTTGCCTTTAATAGCCTAAATAAATGTTCAATCCCTCTGTAACATCCTATGTCCTAGAGAATGTTGTGAAGCTTCCGAAGGTTAGCCATCTTTTTCAGGGCAAATATGAAATTCCTGAAGATACAGTCACCTATTTCTCTGTAAGTATGCATGGGAAATCAACAAAAGTCTGCCCTAGGCGGTTGCTTCTAAACATATTATTCCATAGGTTCCTATTACTAACTTGTAGACAATTGTACTCTGAGTTGTTTACCTCCAGACTTCATACAGTTAAATAAAAATAACAGGCCCTTTTAGATGTTTTTAGTGTTTCTTTTAGATCTGATTTCCTTTTAATTCTCAATCAGATGTAGACACCTCCTTCTGTGTGACTGAATTCCTACTTCAAAACTGCCTGTTTCCCCTACCCAAGGGAGCTAGGGAGACAAGACCAGATTTAACTATCTACATTTGGTCAGATAAACTCACCCTGTGACCCCAAATTTCTAGTGAAGCTACTGATAGATATTAATGCTGATGAAGGTGTAAATTGAATGAAATACTGAAGCAGTCCTTCCATAACATTCAGAACCACTGAAAGGGGGTGCTGAAAAGCAGTTCTGAAAGTCATAGGCCAGTTCTGGTGCATTGTATTGGGAAGTCTCATTAACAACTGGAAGTCTTCTAAATGGGACCTTTAAGAAAATGTGAGGAAAGGAGTTTGGCTTACTGTAGCAATGAGAAGAATGAGGGAAAATACAAAATCATACTGTGTGTATTTCTTGGACCTGCTAAGAGGCAGACCAGCTTGTGTTCATGTCCCCTGGGAATAGGGCAGGAAATAAAAGAATACTTCAGTGAGGAAAATTTACATTAAATATTAGAGAAAATTCTGAGAGAAAGAATCCTTAAGTAAAGGAACAGTTTGCTGAGAGAGAATATGGAACCTTTTAAATAAAGATGCTTTTTTTAAATTTCAGGGCAGCATCCACTGAGTACATTTGTGAGTTAGGACATGGAGACCTTCAAGGTTCCTTTTCCCCTTAACCCCCTTACTTTTCTGTAATTTTTACTTCTTCTTTCACTCATCTCTCTCTCTCTCTTAATGGGTTGTATTGGGTAGGAGAGACTCACGGTCTTCAACAGTAGCCCCAATTTTATTTTTATGTGTGGATTCCAAAGAAGTAAAGTCTTTTTATATCACCTGAAGTTTCTTAGGTCCCTCTGAGCTTTATGGCTTTGTAGCTGGCCTCAGAGAAACAAGTTACAAGAGAAGAAATAATTGCTATGTATTCTACCCTTTGAAAAGAAAACTAAATGGGCAAGAGCTAGCTAGAGCAGAGAAACATACATCATTTACAGAATAATCCTTTCTGTCTGAAACTGTGCTGAACAAAGGGGACAGCCTCAGAGGAGCACGTGGAAGAAAGGAATGTCTGCAGAAACCCCCACAGTACTTGTCCCACTACCTGCTGGCTTAGCCTTTAAAAACACCACGTCTGACAGCCTGAAAAAGAACAAGCTCGGGATTTATTTCTGACTACAAATTTTTATTATATTTCCCTTTATGAAGAAAAATAATTTCCACAGCCTGGGATTTCTTCATTGCTTCTTCAGAGCAATGGCTACTAGCCAGGGTACTAGCTTATATTTAAATACTACGTAGCTAAAATCAGCAATATTAAATTTTCAAAGAAGATTATAAATAAGACGGGAAAAAAACCTTAGAATCCTCATTTTCCTACACCACATGGACATAAGAAAGGGATTGAAAATGTGACAGAACAAAAGGAAAAATAATTTAGCACATTATCCCATTACTTTTCAGATCATCACTAGATTTGTGTAATTTGAATAATTTTGGCTTCTGTGGTTACTAGTGAAAAAAATCCCTGAAAGAAAACCCCAGACTTTTGTGTTTCTAACTGAAATTGCATTAAGCTGACCTTCCCCCTATCCCGTTCCTCCCTTCATCAGTTAAAGATGTATTTGATATTTGGTTGCCTCCTGAACAGATCATACATTTCTCTTCTTTACAAATATTAGACAACATTTTCCTATACATTAGACTTTGAATTGTGGGAAAGAATCCATTGTAATGTTCCCATGTTCTTTCTGAAGATCACTACCTCTTTATTTTCCTCTTCTACTTTCAAAAAAGTCTAGGATTGATAGAATGCAGTCCTGAGGTTTTTCAGAGAATTTTCAGGAAGGAAATTCCACCATATTTTAAGGGCAACAAAAATTGTTTTATTATGACCATATGTGTAGATTTTTAATTTTAACAAAATGTATCAAGAATGTGTCTTTGGCCTATTTATGAACCTTGAATTTAATTCAGTGTCCAGCTAAGACTCCCATAGCACATAAGGAATGCAATTTCAGTCTTAGAGGTGACATGCACACAGTAATGTGTTTGCCCCTAAGTATCCCTTTGATCACACAGTGGTTTAAATTGCACTCAGCAAACTTCCACATTAAATATAATTTGAGCCTCAACTATCCTAGCAGTAAAACACGGGAACAGGTAAATTTTTGTGCTTAAGCCCTACAAAGAATCTATTTCTGAGACTTGAAATCTGTTCCAGTTCCTATCCCTCCCACAGCAATGCCAGTGTTCAAATCTGCCTTTCCCAGAAACTTCTCCAGACACTTTCTACCCTGTCTCTTTTTGTATTTAAGCATCTCCTGCAAATTTTTCTGTACTGCTATCAACAACTAGAAACATTATTGCTCTGCGTGTCAAATGAGATCAAATCACAAATGAAGAGAAGCTGCCAAGGCTCTACTCATTTTAAATCAGAAGTGGTGGTAATGGGCAATCATGATGGCTCAGGGGAGTTTGCAGCCGTGCTGCTGTCATCTCCTTTGGCACTAGGACCACTGCTAGGATGGCTACATTTATTTTTCTGGGTGGAACTTACTGATGCTATAGCACACTGAAGTGTCCAGAATCTCTGATGTAGCAGATGTTGGTAATAACTCAATGAAGGCTCAGTGGGTGGTGCCCAAACCACTAAGATCAGAACAGAAATCAGAATACAAGCCATTTCCGTCCCCTTGGTGAGCTCAGCCCTCCTGCCCCTATTAGGAAGAATTGTGTTGCCTCTTCATTTGCTTTCTTTTGGTCTTTGCATTGCGCATTTCTTTCCACAGAACTACACAGATGCAACAGGAAAAATGAAGATGTATGTATGACACCTTTGTGTCACCCTCAAGGGAGTTTGAGAGTTCATACCCCACCCATATGAGAAGAGCTAAGATGTGAAGCTACCGTCCATCTCCTACTTCACTCCTCTAACATCTAGGGCTTCTGTGGATTTGTCCTCAGAAACACATTTACTTCACCTCAGAATGCAAAAGGCTCTGGGTGCTCCCACAGATATGTTTGCAGATGCCTAGGAAAACAGAGAACCATATGGTTGGAGGCATACCCAGAATTAGGCAGGATTTGAAGAGGATTTAAGGACAATTTTGAGGACTAAATTCTTGAATGTAGCTATACACAGATTTGCAGACAGATAAAATCTATTCAGTTGAAATATGGAAAACTTTTGACAAAAAATCTCTTCCTCAAGTTTGAGATAAAAGACTACAAAGCCAAACACAAAAGTTTGTGTTTGCAAGCTAACAACCTTCCACCATAACATAAATGTTGTTTACCAAGACACCTGGCCTGGCTTATATGGTTTGGCATATGTTCATGGCTGTAGATGCAGCTGGACATCCAATTACCTTGAAGATTCTTGCCTTTCTTCCCTCTGTAAATTGCAGAAAAAGAAAAAGGAAAATCCCAGGAGTTTCCATTTATTTTAATAGCAAGTTAAATTAATTTTCTCTTTCTTCTATATATATATAGCTTTAAATTATTACTCTCTTTGTTGCCAGCTACTCCTGTAGTAGTATTGTTTTGTTTGTCTCTTGTAAGTACATTTTAACTGTGTCTTTGTAACACTTTGTTGAAAATAAAAAATATTTGGACTATGGGCATACTGACATTCAGGATAAAATTACCGCTGCAAGGGCTTTTGAGAAAGACTAAACTTTTCCCAGTTGGTAAAAATATATTAAATAAAGATCCCTCAGTACATCAAACACTTTATTTTCCACAATTTTTTTTGTTTATTCTTTGCCAAAGCCACAGTGATATGAAATAACTGGCAAAACAGAGTTAACCCCATTCTGTTATGTTGTAAAGAAATCAAATCCCAGATAAGAGTGGTTGGCAAATTTCATGCCACATCCTGCTTGAGTTTAAGTGGCTACTGAAGTTCATAGGAAAAATCCACAACACAGTTCAGAAAATACAAAGTGTGTGAGTACCATGCACAGAGACAAGACACCCTTTTGGCTATCCCACTGACAATCTTTTGCTCTAAGGCAATGGGCTTCTTGTGCCCCAAACCTCAGCCAAAAATTCCCACAAGGGCAATAATACATGGCTTCATGAAAAACAAACAAACCAAAAAACCATCATTAAATATGTGGGAGGAGTTTCAAAATTTTTCTAAGTGGTACAATGGTGCCTTAAATTTTAGCTTTCATATTTTCCATATTCTGTACTGCATTAGTATGTAACTCTGAACTCCATATAAAGTGTTGGCAAGTTCTCTTCACAGTTCAGTTAGACAAAACAATCCTTTTCCAGCCTGAGAACACCGTTGCAGCTTCAGGCCCAAACCTATAAACATCAGTGAACAGTGAACTGAGGAGAGAAAACTGGGAGTATGGGACTTCATGACCTGAAGCTGTAATTGGACGATTAACCCCAAAATGGAAATGGACCAAAACTTATCAAAGTGTGAAAACTTGTGACTGGTCATCCATCTTGCACCCATCTTGGCTCCATCTTGGGTGGAGCCATGGCTCTTGTGCTGCCCAGGGTTTATCCTTTGAAGCCCTTTTAATAAATACCTACTTTATTCCTTTAACACTTGTTTTACCTCTGTTCTAGGTAGCCTCTCTAGGCATCAACAGTAATATGCCAAATATCCCCTTCTGGTATAGAATATGAAGTTGACTGCTTCTGTCTACAGCTTTATAAAAGAGTACAATTAGCAGTGGTCAAAAGGCCATTGACTGACTTTTTTACCCTCTTTCCTTTGGGATGGGAGTGATGCACACACTCAAAAAAATGGAGGTGTCATAGGTCTGTTTAGAGTCAAGCTATTAAATGAGCTCAAGAAAGGAGGTTATAACCCAATATCATGCCCAGAAAACCTGTGATTTAAAACAAAATATATAATTTTACCCAAATAGTTATTTTTTGCAAAGTATTCACTTTGTGATATGATCAACTATTAGAAACAAGGAAAGAGCCCCTGTTTGTCACATTATTCAAGGAAAAAAAACACACTAGCTCCATAAAAGGTTTCACTGTCCACCTGTTTCCTGTGAAGCACAGTCATAATTTTTAAGAGCAGGTTCTTCTGTTCTTCTGAAAGATGAACAAAGTTCTATTTTAGTAAAGAAAACAACTTTGGTATAAGAGCAACTACTCACAATTTCAGGCTAAAAAGTAACAATTTGAATAAAAACTACATAGTTGTAGAAGCAGAGTAACCAATTTAGCCATATTATGCTATATTAATGGAAATTATAATTAGTGAAAATTAGACTAGAGAAAAATATGCAAAAAAAATCTATTTAAATCAGATGGAGCAAGAGAAGGAAAAAAATCAATAATTTTTTAAAAAAATAAATGTAGTCTTGGGATTGAATAGCCAGGGATGAAACCTTCAGTGGCCTTCAAATGATGTTTTATGAAGAGATGATCCCTGGTTATATTTTCTGTCTCCAAAAATAAATGAATTGTCACTGTATTTCACAAATAAGGAAGTATCTGAAATGCTGCCAATAGTTCTTCAAGCAGCATCTCAGCAAAAAGATAGAAAATATCACTGACATAAAACCATAGCAGAAAGTGACTACTTAAGAATTATTTCTACAGACAAAAGTACAAGATAAATATGTTGACACAGACTAGAGCCATATTTTAGAGACCATTGGACTGAAACATGACAAAGAGAAAAAGAGTGGTCTTGCAAGTGCAAAACAGCCAAGTTAAAATTAGCAGAGAAGGCACAGCCATTACCACTGAAGAACTTAAAAAATGGAATTCTGATTCTAGAATGGTGAGGTGCTCCTGGAGTGTTGATATGTTTTGGTATCCCTGTGGAGTACTCCCTCCCAGGAAACAAGGGAAATTTCAACTGCTTTTTTGTTTTTCACACAAGCAATGCCTAATAATTCCTTTTTATCTTTTTTCTTCTTTCATTTTTTTCTGGTTTTGTTTGTTTTCTTGTTTGTTTTGTTTCAAATGGCTGTGACCTAATAACTGATAGGGAAGTGAAATGTCAATGTGTACGTTAAGATGAGAAAAGGTAAGGCTCTGAGAGACACATCCATTCATCTCTAGGCTGCTAGAAGCTGACCATGATGACAATGATGATATCCCATGAAACGTGCTCTTTTGTTCAAAATGAGCACCGTACTTTATTGATTCACAGTGAAATTGCTCTGAGATGAATCAAAATACCAGCTGCCCCATTTATTGAGCTGTGAAATATTTCTATTCGCTGTGCAGCTGTGTGAACCTGAACTAATCTAAAGGGCAGATCATCTAGAAGAGAGCTCAAAATAGTTTTATTGCAGGCAGTTTGCCTAAGTATTAAATATACCCTGTTCACACAGGATTCTGAGCAAGGACTTTCACTGAAGGAAAAGCAATGCTACGAACTTGGTAATGCACAGATTGCTGCATGTTTATCGTAGGTGCATGGAGATTACAGAGAACTATTAAAGCCATCCAGTTTTGACAAGGGCAAAGAAATTCCATGGCCAAATACCCTGCCATGGTGCTCTTCACCTTGCATGTGCAGAACTTGAAGACTGGGTGATGATTCAAGTGTTCCTGATAAAAGCATGTGTCTCCAGTGAGTGTTCTCTCTGTGAGAGGTCGGAAGGGAACAGAATAGCCTACTGGTTTGTTTTTTGACAGATGGAAAATGATAGAGCACCATTAAAATCAGCCAACCAGCCTAAACTTTTCATTTCAGTGCCAGCACATATGTATGTTGCTTGGGGAATTATGCTCTAATTAACCTAAAGCATGTAGTGTTGCTCTTTCACACATAATGGGAGGATTAAGTGAGTGCAGCAGATTTTATGGTCATTATAAAAATACCCCTGGCAATACGAATTCTAGAAAAATATAGAAATACTCTAAGAGAAAAACTGAAATCTCTTTTCTTGGTAACAGATTTTTCATGCCATATTTTAAAATTTTTGGCAAAAACAAGAACGCCCAGGCAGTATGTGATTCAGCAAATTCTGAAATTTTCTGAATACAAATTCACCAGTTTTCTGTGGTGAATAGCTGAACTGTACTTAGTTACAAACTGAGTCATGTGGCTTGACAGAAAGGAAAAACCCATGGGAAAGAAATTAATTTAGTTGCATCTTTAAAGTGCATGACTATAACAAGCAGTATGAAAAAAAGAGACGAATTTCAGAAAAGCTGAAAATACTATCAGGATAGCCCTACTTGTGCTATTTTGGGAGCTTAGAGTAATATAAAGAAAAAAATCTCTCAGTTTGTCTACTACTTTACTTCTGAAGTAGTAGACAAATCTTCGAAAGACTGTATTCCATCACATCCAGGTTTTAGGGACTATTCTAATAATTTATAGGTAGAAAACTCCAGAATTTGGCAAAGTCAAACAGAAAAGGATGTGTGCGCATTCTTTGCCATCTCTTTAGTACAACCCCTGGTAAAGCACTTCTGTAACTGACTTTCCAACCATTAACAGTTTCACGTTTGATAAGGCCATCAAAAATACAAGGTACTTCCTGGCACTCAAGAGAACAGAATAGATGGATAACACATTTTGCAAACAAAAGATGATGTTATGGAACGTGAAGAGGATATGAGCTGGTGAAAGAAAAACTGCAGTTGCTCCTTGGATAGAAAAGAGAGGAATGGATGAATGTGGGATAGGAGGAATGGGACAAAGCAATACTTATGGCACCTGTTCTGAGAAGAGAATAAGGAATGCTGTCCCTGGGGTGAAAGAGTTTGGACAAGATGACCCAGCAAATAAAACATTTATTATGAGTTCACAAACCAGCTGAGTTGATAAAATAATCTGTTCTGGTCTTAATGGAACAAGAAGTGACAGAGCCCATGACAGATGCCCCACCACTCAGCAGGAGGTGTTGGGTGCCTGAGCAGGATTTTAATCCAGAGAAACAGAAAGGCATAAGGGAAGACAGGATGAAATAGCACAAAGAGTCACTCATAAGAGGGTCCTTGACACAGAAAGAGAACAGTTATTATGAAATAAGCACTAGCCCTGCCAGGAGGAAAATGTAGAGGGACAGGAAGATGGCAGATAGGACACAGTGACAAAATAAAAGGAGGCATGGTATTAGTTCACAATAAGCTTAACTGACAATAGCTGTTGAAATGTGCTTCCTTGCTGCTGCAGCTTGCCTGTGCTTTTTAAATACCTCTTTTCACTGCTGGCAAAATGCAGTAATGCTTTCAGTTGTGCAGATGGAGGGGATTGTGAAAAACCTGATTATTTGCTGTCTGTGTGGATGCTGGTAAAGCTTTTCTGAAGTAATGTAATGTAGTAATGTTTTCATGGCTGATGTATAGTTAGAATCTGTTGATAATACTTAAAGTCCTGCAAGGAAGGTCCTGGTGCACTTAGTTAAAGGTATTATTTGAGCACTGCACCTCTAAAAGAAGGATCAGTGTGATCCACAGTTTTGCCAAGAATGGGCAAGCAGGAAAAACCAAGACATGAATAAATAAATAAATAAATAAATAAATAAATAAATAAATAAAACTGTGTGTATATGTATATGTATATATATGTATGTGTATATGCATGTGTATACATATATGTGTATGTATGTGTATATATATGTGTGTGTATATATATACATAAATATACAAATATGCATACATATAGTGTTTCTTTGCTGACATATTTCTGTGGGAGGAAAAAAAGAAAACAACGAAAATTAAAATCACACAAAAATGTCTGCAAATAGGACTGAATTTGTGATTGAGAAATAACCATGTGAAATTTGAGGAGAGACTGATTATGTAATGTTGATTTATGGAAGAAAGATTTCCCATAATTGATAGAATTGAGTTGGCTAGAATTTATTTTCATCTCTGAAAATAACTGTTAGATTCAAACACTTCTAAAGGCAAAGTTAAGTCTGCTGTGGCAATGAGTACAATAATATGGACCAGTCCATATTCATAGGATCAAATAATTTACATTTTGAAACACTCAATTTCAATAAAATTTTAAAATAATGTAACAATCAAAAAAAATTCCATATATTCCAAGCTATTCCAGGAGTTCTTGGGGAGAATGCCAGCTGTCCCAGGTCTAAAACACACTGATTTAGGGCTGTATGTAAGGTAATCCAGTGACTGAGTTAACATCTAATTTACCTATATGGATATAGCACCTTCATCTACAGTGACAATCCAAAGAATCTTCTTTCATGTGCTCAGAAAAAAAAAAGGCATAAATAAGAGATATTCATAGTGCAACTCTTCTCAGTGCCTTTTAACTCTGTAGTCCTCATTGAAGTCTTAACTCAGAAAACATTTGTGCTCACGCTCAATATTTAGCTTTGAGAGTGCAACTGTACAGCCATATGCTTTCCTGGGTATAAGCATCCATCTGCTCATAACTTCATGGAATGGTATTAATAAACAACATGCTACCACAGTGGCATTTCAACTGAGAAAAACCCCAAACCCTAGTAAATATATTATTTTAAAGTTGTCCCATTAAAATATCCTTGGGAAAACTTAGCATTTAAGATATGGTATTTTGAGTATTATAAATTTTAATTTTTCTGTCTTTTAGGAATAATGAAACAAAGGTAATTCCAATAATAAATTCCATTTGCAATACAGGCTTCCCTAAAAAATAACTTCTAAGGAAGGATGGAAAAAACAAATGCAACAGAAAACCATGATTTGCTTATCCCCAGAGTGCTAATTTCCTAGCCTGTTTTCTAAGTATACATAACAGCACATGTCAGGAATAAAGAGAAACGGGGACAGAGCAGAAATAAAGTAATTGCATGAGGGAATATGAGTGAAATAAAGTTGGTTTTTTTGGTTTGGGTTTTTTTGGTGTTTTTTTGGGTTTTTTTGGCTAGTTTGGTAAATGGCATGAAACAGGATTCAGAAATATACAAAGTGAAAAATGCTACAAAAAGCCACATTTTGAGTGGCAAACCCTCAGCGAATGAACATGATTTTATAACATGAGAATGTCAAACTGCGTCCAAGAACCAGGCAAATCCTGCCTGTTGACCCATAGCCCAAATAACAGGATCAATGTCTGTGGCACAGGGGTGGCTCACAGCAGGCAGAAATGTCTCTCTTGTAATAATTACCATGAAACTGCTCCTTCATCAGTACAGCAAGTTCCTGAGGATAGAATTATTTAAGGCAAAAGCTCCCAGCCCCACCTGGGAGATCTTTAACTGCATATCACTTAAAATCCTGCAGGAATACAGAAATTCAACCAGTGTCTACATTTGTATTTCCATGTTCAAAGCCAACTATGACAGGGCTGGTGGGATGTGAAATGGGAGGGTGGGAGAGAAATTCTTCTTCTGTGGGCTGTGTATGAGCTGTAGAGTTTGATACCTTGGTTTATGGGACTTGGGCAAATGGGGGAGGGAGGGGATTGATCAATAACAGGGTTTGGAGGAGGTAAGCTGTGTGGTTACAGGAGGGACAAAAGGATGATTCTGTTCTGATTCTATGTTTGCAGCTGAGAGAAATGCAGGTGGGAAAAGCAGGATGATGTGTGGGTGTGAAAGGTGGTGGACCTTGATGGTGGAAAATTCTTAATGCTATCTTGTCCTGTCAACAAGAGCCTTTTCTGGTAAGGAGAAACATTAGGGATGTGTTCATGCACATCAGAAAAGGCTTTTAAACACTTTACCTTTCTAAAAAGCTCATGCATTCTTCTACCATTTTGCACCATCAGGGTTTTTCCAGGAGTTGGAGTTGCTGTTTGAAATGTGCAGCAATTCCATGCTCCTTACATACAAAGGCTTTTAATTTGCTACAGCATGGGGCCTGGTGTTCATTTGAGAATTATGCATGACAGAAACAAAGAAGGGGAAAAAAGGTAACTTTGGCTTCAGATCTATCTGTTTTTTTGAAGCCTGAAGATTGCTTCAATATGAACAGCTATTTTATGTTCATAAATAGAAGCACACAAAATATGTTTTAAAAATAGAATCATAATTGACCTACTATTTAGAGCTTTTGATCTTTTAATTAATTGATCCCCTAATTATTGAAAACTGTAGCAGAACAAATGATAAACAAGTTGGTTTGAGTATTTTTTGATAAAGGTTTTAGTAACACAGCACTATGTGTATGCAGGAAAGCATTCTACAGGATTATACAATATATTGCTTTTTAAATACAACACAGCTCTGAAGATTAATGTTTTCTGAATAACCAAGTACATATTTTGGAACTGTCATTCTGTTGTGCCATTAATCTGTGGATTAAAGTCCCTATCAGTGTACACAATAAAGTACAATGACATCAAAAGAATGTCTCATAAAAACTGGGTTACAGACGAAGGGAAAGCCTGAGATATAAACTCTGGTTTAGGATTTCAGCTCGCATTACATATTAAACACAGCAGTTAAGAGTTATTATTTTCAAATACATTTAGAGACCCAGTTAAATGTATTGCATAGGCTTTAATTTTATCTATTCTTTCTTTTGGCAAAATATATCCTTCTATACATGAAATTAGTTTTATTTCAATAAGATAACATTAATCCTTCTTAACCTCCCATGAGATTATCACTGAACACTTTCTGTGAGATTATCCTTCCTTTTTCTTTAGCAAATACATAAATCAGGGCCATTTACAGGATGAGGGATCAACAGCACAAGGAGACATGCTGGTGGCCATTGTATGTGGTAGTAATTTCCAATGTTCACAGCTTTGCAAGAGGGGAAAACACACCCAGGGAAGAACAAGGGAATTCTGAGGAAATCACCACAAGTGTTAGCAGTTCCTTCGAAAACATTGTAAAGAACTCAGTTGCCAGAAGAGGTTGTTTCTTGCAAGCAATGGATTGTGTATCATGCTAAGGATACAGACAACAAGGTTTTGATATGAGTCATTTGGTGACATCTTTAGTGAAAAGCTACTCCAGAAGCAAAGTTATAAGGGATTGATTTTCTTTTTTTAACTGTAATTGTTTATTGAGTGACATCTCATTCAAAGAGTTGTGCCCATTATGAAACACAGCTAAAGGCATTTAAATCTGGCACAAATTGAGTTCTTTTTTTTTTTTCTTTAAATGGTTTACATCCACAAAGTCTTTTTTGTTGCTGTAAATAAGCTGGAATTTTCATGTTAACCAGAAAATCAATCTTATTTCTAGTCTAGTCTTTGTTTCATAATGAATCAGATGCATAAGTATCTACATGAACACACTTAAGTAAGAGGTGCTACTATGACTCACTCCACCATTGTAGAAAGAAAATATTTCTCTGAGCTTATTATGAAAAATGAAAATTACTAGAAAGATACTATCCAAGAGAACTCATGGTTTCTGCAGTGAATGCCAAAAGTTGAACTATGTATTTGTAGCAGATCCAAAACAATTTTAATAAATGCCATCGGCAACACTTCTGCAGTTGTTGGTCGTGACATCCTGAAGGTCAGTACCCTGTCAACTAGAGGGAAACACAGTCTGAGACACTTCAAAACTCTTCTCCACCCACCCCATTACATCTGGAACAAATCAAGATGCTGAAAGTTGCTTTTTTTCCCACTGTCAATCAAGAAGAATTAAACAAGGATGTACCAGCTTCAGGCCCTGCCAGCTGATTGCCTCAGCCCAGCTGTACAGCCCTCACACCCTCTTGCTGACTCTCCTGCTCACCTATGCATGGAAGCATCACTTTTACCAGCTGCATGTCAGCCTCTAGAGTGCTGACAGAACCTCCTTTGCACACAGCAGATGTGGATTCGAAAACCCTTTCATGCTGAGCAGGGAGATCACAGTACATACAGATCCACTTCATTAATAGATGCCTACCCACTAAATACCTGCACAAAAATGAGAAAGTCTTTTTGGTGATATTTTTGCCCAACGTCGAAGAGGAATGATGCATCTGACTCCATTGATATCAGAAGGCTAATTAATTACTTTATTATACTTTATTATTCGATATCACATTACACTATATTACATTACATCTAAACTGAATCTGCACAAAGCTCCCAACTCAATTCAACTGCAGAGAATCTTGTGACTGTCAGCTGACAGTCCTGATACACTCCCTTGGCCCTGATAGTCCAAGGAAACAAAACACCATCACTTCAGGTAAAGAATCTCCATATTGCATTCTACTTTGGCACAACACAGGAGCAGCAAATGAGATAAGAATTGTTTTGATCATTCTTTTCTCTGCTTCTCTCAGAGAATGTGAATCCCACAAAGCCTTCCTTCATAAAAAAAAACCCAAAAAACAAAAACCCCCAACCAACTAGCCAACCAAAAAAAAAAAAAAAAAAAAAAAAAAAAAAAAAAAAACCCAAACCCCAAACCAAGCCAGAAAGAAAGCTGCAGCTGCCACCACATTTTTGCAGGATTCATTTCTGCCACCACACATCACGTTCCTGTTACTCCAGCCATGCCAGGCCCCAGCTGATGCTGTATTAGCTACATTTGAGTTGCTTGATGCTTATGGCACATAGAGTGTCCCATGGCCCTTGACCACTCATTGCCCCTTGTTGCTTTCCCACCCTGCTAGGACCAGGTCTCCCCAGAGGATCCTGGTGGTATCCACACTGGAAGGAACTGCCTCATCCTGTCCTGGTCTTTTCTGCTGGAAAGCATGTGAGGTACAACTTTGCATCTGACCCTGAAAAACCTGCATGTCATTATGCCAAGTTAGAGATGGCTTCTTTAAAAAGTGTTAGCAAAATATTGCTCTCCAGTTTGGTCCTTTCATTTCGAAACCAGAGCATTACACGTGAAGCTTTGGGAATTCGCTGCTTTCACGTTACACTTAGGACTTACCGTTCCCTGTAACTCAGCAACCAGAGCAAATAAACGCCTTCAGTTTTTCATTTTCAGTCATTATTCTGACAAACCTGGAATAAGACTTCATCAGAAACGATCTTTCTAGCAGTTACCTTCAACTAGTAAATGATAAATATTTTTCAAGCCATTTTAGTTCATATTTCCCAATGGTGCTTCAGTTTCACTCTCTCTGTGAGTGGAAAACTGTCCCAGCTACAGTGGTCTACAAGCTGCACTGATAATTTGGTTTAACAGATACCAGCTCGACCAGCCTGGCTCTAAGTAAACAGGTCCCCAGACGTGATAACAATGGGTCAGACTCAAACCCAAACAGAGGACCTCAGCCAACCCCTCTGAAGCTCAGATGCACCCATATCATTGGCTAGGTGGAGCTGATACCCTTAAGCAATCATGTCTGTGAACAAGGGAAATTTGAAAGCCCTATGAAAGGAGCTGCCCCAAATGAACTTGAGCCTTTGTGTGCGCCTGTCGCTTTGCTTGTCTCTGAAAAAGTAACAGAAAACCAGTAAATCAATGATACATTTTCCCTAGATGTCAATGACTGTCACCCTGATAAGCATCACAAAATTAGTACCTGCTAGGGATAGGCAAAAACATGGAAACATAGTATTGAAATGTGAAATGGCAGTGGCCCATCACGAACACTAAACAAACCTATGCTAAATTCCTTCCAGTGATTCTTATTATGGAACTATTTTTTTGGGTACAAAATACTTGAAAGTGCTTTTTTCCCCCTATTAATCTGCCAACAGGCTGCATGTGGGTATCTAGCTATCTAGTTGTTATGCAGTTTGTGTTGCCTATCTTTGGAATTTATGCAGGATCAGAAAGCTTTCTGGTAGAGATTTATGCCACTGTCTTTTCCACTGACCTCTTCCCATCTCATTTTTTATGAAGATAGCTTACAGTGGCCAAAGAGCCCTTTTGCCAACCAAGTTTAAAGTAGTGCCTTGGAGAGACACTGAAATGATGCACCAAGAACAGGACTTTTCTTTTGTCCATGTGTAACAGACAAATTGCAAAAATTCATTTTAGTTCCTGTATAAGTTATTTGCCTTGACTTGCTGTAGATAAAGGGGGGAGAAGTGGGCTTATTTAGCATGCTATTCATGGGACCTTTTTTGCTAGCTACTTTAGCACAAGATTAATTGGACCTTAATAAAGTCCTCCTCCCTCCTCAGCTGTCACTGTGGAGTTGCTTGAATCTGTAGCTTATACCTAAATATCTCTTAGGACTTTCAGACTAGGTCTTTGAAATCAGCACTGAGAACCAGCTTCTGATCTCACTACTGCTTGTGTGACTTAAAGATTTCTTTAGACCTTCAATGCATTTATTGAGAAATATATAAACAAGGGCAGAATCTGGAATATCTGTCACTCTTTACCCCAAAATAGCTCAATGAATGTGTCCCCATCAGTAAATGAAAAGGAACAGGGTAGATTGGAGTCCTTGCACACACTTATCTATATTGTGAAGTTTTCAGCAAATTCAGAATAGTTTGTCCTATGTAATCTGGAGAAAGTTCTGCAAATGATGAGGGATGGAGTAAGGCCAGAAATTATCCCAATAAATGTGTGGAGAAAGCAGCTTTCCAGGAGGAGAGAAAGTTTATGTGTTGGTTGTGCTATGCTGTTTGTCCCCAGAGTCAGAAATCTGCCCTTTTTCAGTAGCAAATGGGTCAATATTGATGGAAAGTCCAGGACTCAAACTCTTGACAGGCAAAATGTTGGTGCTGCTTTATAGAGCTCAAGGTAAATGGCAGCATCTGGCAACTAGTTGTAGTGGTGGTGGTGGTCTCACCTAAATTCCTTATTCAGTTCCCAGTTATTACTGCAAATGTAGGTCACTGAAAGTACTTTCATCTTCCCAGGTGTTTGTAGTAATTAATCCTGAACTCATTCAGCTCATTATGTTGTGGAATACTTTTAGGAGTTTTATTAAAATTACTGTTATTGAAATCTATTTCCTCAAGCATGTCTGAAGGGGAAAGATTTACCCACTGGATGTATCTTTCCCTCTGTCTTTGTAGAGTATCGCTAGTATAGCTAGTATAGTATAATATAGTATATTAAGCCCAATATCATGAGGAATTGTTTAACCAATTTCTACACATTTGGTACATTCTTTATCTCCACCATAGTTTCTTTTCCTGCTTTGAGTGCAAGCTGCAGAGTAACTATGATTATGTATGGTGTAGATGCACATTAGGTTGCAACAGGTTGCAGTTTGCACACTGACAGAATTTGAAGCTCTGACTATCACTTATTGAAATATTTTTCCAAAGCAGTCTACAAATTTTAAAAAAATTCTTCCTGCAGAGATATATTTTAATACTTATGGCAACATCATCCAAGGAAAAACTGTGGAGGACACTTTTAAATTTAGATAGGCAGAAAACTAAAGTGGTGTTAACCATATGCTGCCAGATAAATCTGAAGATTTCCTTTAGAAAGATTTAATAAGTCACACACTTAATGTTACAACTGACTTTGATGGTACAAGTTTAACTGGGTTAGTGCTCCTGTGTGCTGTTCCCTCTTCTCTCAATGTCAGTAATCCCTTCTTACAGTGGTCCTGCCTCATTGCTCAGCAGTGGAATTTCAGGGACTTGTACATGAATTTTCAAGTGAAGGAGAAAATAAGGCCTTAGTGAGAAGAAACTTTAAGTCTGGCTTGTTTTGTCAGCACACACACACATACACAGAGCAGCCATAAAATCATGGACCAAAACTAGCAGCGAGGGTCCCTGTCAGGAATAATGTGATTACAAAAACTCCTGGTATGCAGAGAACCTCTTCGTTTTGAGCATTTACTCAAATTTGAAAGAAGGGAGGAAACTGCCCTCCCTCTTGCAAAGCACCTTCCAAAGGCTGCAGTCTCAGCCAGAGTGCAGCTTAACGTAAGACTCGTGGGACATTATCTTCTCCCTGAAGCTCTGAGGTTTATTTGCAGGCTATGTGTAATAATGCCACCTACTGCCACCTGAGAAATATCATTTGTTTAGCTGCAAAGCAATGTGGTGATTATCTTTGTACAAAGTCCTCATATTTGTAGATTCATTACCTTAATTTTGAGAAAAAAAGGGAATTTTTCAAGCCATATTGAAATAAACACTGTTCATTAACTTGTGTTTCAAGACAAATCCTGATTAAACTGCCACACACATATTCATAATGCATAAATTCATGCTTTTATTCTACTGAAGCTAAAACAGATTCCTCACCAAAAATAAATACAGTATCAAACCTCAACAATCTGACTAGAGTTTTGGAAATATATTAGGATTCAAATGTTAACTTTTCCAACTAAGAAAAGGGAAACATAATTTACCCACAGGTCAGTATGTCAGGATTTTCAGCAGTAATTAAATCACACATTGAATAAAGTGTTTATCTAGAAGAAACATGTAAGAAGTAACCAGCAAAGTAATAATCTTTAGATTTATAAGATTATAAGCACATATATAAATCCTCCTTTATTATTTGCTAATTAAAGGGAACTATAACAATCTTTGATAATTCATAATATTTATTATTCTGTTTTATGTTCCTTTCATTCTGAATCTATAAGAAAGAAAACTTCCTAAAATTAATTTTGGATAGTTATGATCAAATTTTTAACCCTGATACATAAAATTCTGGTGTATGTCCATATTCAGAAAAGCAAAAGACTTAAATGTATGCTTGGATTGTTTGCAGTAACACTGTACATACTTTCATAATTTACAATCCTTTCAACAGTCATGGTTGGAGTAATGCATTACATTTCCACCATAATTCTACTTGTAGCAGCACATATTCTGAAGCACAAATATTAAGGCTGCCAAATAATGTGTGCCTGTCCTGATAATATGTGTTTTGCAAATCAGACCTGACTGAAAGAAAATGCAAATGAATTTTTATTTAGAACCATGATTTTACTAAAACCAGATAATACACTAGCCTCCTTTTATTCCAGAGGTGAATATGAATAATGCGCATGCACAGGACTCAGAGGAACTGGATTCACTTCCTCCTTTAACAACAGAAAATTTAAACCCAAGTTTCTTCCTGAGAGACACTGGCCCACTATGCTGAGCTGAAGTGGAATCTATTTGCTGCTGTTTATTTAGCATAAATTTTGATTGAAACATGTAGCAGGACTCAGATTTTCAGCATCCTAGCTGGCTGACAAAGTGCTGGTCACCAGGACTCTTTTTAGCCTATTCCATTGTGTTTAAAATAACACATCAGCTCCTGAGGAGATGAGCAAAATACAATTTTGGTAACTAGTTTGAAGGTAGGAATGGGGCTTCAGTTTTCCTGTTTTATTTATGCATTTGTATACAAAAAGAAGAAGCAAGATGATGTGAAAAGGAAGACATGAAACAAAAAGGAGTAAGAACTTGCCAAATACCCAAAGATCTTCTCTTCCCTACCAAAAATTTTCAAAAATCAACTTGTAACATATAATGGTTATGTTCCTTGGTGGTCCTTGTAGGTTTATGTTTGCTTTTCTAAGCCACAAGGCATTGGAATTTTCCAGCGCTTGCAAAAGGAAGTTTCACTGATAGGGCAACAAAACCTGCCCCAAAACTTTGCCAATTCAGATCCATTGTGAAGTTTGCTTTATAATAATTTTATTTCATAGGTGTCCTGGTGGCATGAAGCAATTTCACACATATAATGGAATTTTAATTTGGTTGCAAAAGAGAATACAGACAGCTGTATCTAAGACAGGCATACCTCGTTATTTTTGCTCCAAGAGGGTAAGCTGGAGTTTGGGCGTGACTTCGACTGACATTACATGATAATTTTTCTAAAATACACATCATTTAGCTCCTGACACGTTTTTTGTGCTTTCTCCTTCTGAATTGAAAATTAGCATATCCACTAAATAATTCATAGTAACAGACCCTTATCATGTAACTAGCTTATTCAGCACAAAGATCTCGAAGGGTATTTCACTAAAAGGCAACACATTCAAAACTGGAATGTGTTTCAACCTCTTTAATTAACCGTAGCATTGTTAGTTCCAAAAGAAATCATAGAAGGATCCAGAGGCTCACTTGGCATACTCACAAGTTTTATCTCTATCAATCTTGAAGACACAGCAAGAGTGAGGGCCTCCAGGCTGTGCTCCACTGGAATTTCTGAACCCATCTCTCTGAGATGCTGATAAGAATGCTGCAGAAGTTTGCTTGTTAGTGTTATCTATGAGGCACCCTTTCAGTTAAAGCCCTTTCTTAAAAAGAAATTTTGGGATTGATTTTTGTCTTTATTTAGAGGGCTACCTGTCATATATATATATATATATATATATAAAATGACAAATAATTTTTCAAATGAATAGAATATTTTAAAAATAAAGTCTACATACCAATTAAAAAAATAGACTTCTTAATCTGCATACCAGTTTTATAAAGCATGTAATCAGTTTTGCTGATCATAATCTACTAAAAAATTAGCTGATGAGTGGTTTTGGCAAAACCATATTTTATCATTGTAATTTTTAAACCAATGTCCAAATATAAGAGACCCCAAAGGGTACACAGAGTGCAAAATAAGCATTATACTATGTCTTAAAAATAGTCTGGATCTAAAAGAACCCTGGTTCTCCTTGGAGAATTGTAAAGTTGAACTTGACAGCAATTTCTATTTTTTCCAAACTGGCTTACCCATCTCTGGGATATAATATGAAGTAGTTGGAAAATGAGAAAGAAAAAAAAAAAAGTTAGTATGAAATAAATGTAAATGAGTAATTAATCACTGAATTAACTACTGCCAAGTTGTACGTTAAATTAATTCCTGCTTACTGGTTTTAAAACAAGATTAAAAACCTTTACGAGGTTACAGACCAGTTCTTCCACCTGTAATTGAACTCAATAGCTCAATTGGCAACAAAGAGAAATAGTTTCCTCTTCAGAGATTTTTTAATGACCACTCTCTTTTCATTTCCCACAAAACAACTGGAGAGCACCATGCTCCTACCTCACTTGCTTGTGAGGATTTAATTCTCTTTGGATTTCAGTGCTCTGTTTGCAAATTACTAAGGCAAAACAGTACAGCTATAAATGACCTGAGAGCTACTCAGACAGATAACACGATGTTTCTGGAAAAGGGAACATGAGGCTTTCAAAGAGATTGTCTAGAAAATGGATGTGCATATGCATACACATGAACTTTCCTGAGAACTACTCAATCTCATAGCTCCATCTCATTTTATTACAGTACTGTGCTGTATATGATCAACTACTATTAATGATAAACAGATATTTGCAGGCACAGACTGTGCTCAAATCTAGGTGACAAAAATTCCCCTACAAATTTTAAAAAATTAAGAAGCTTTAACTTTTGACTGTCTTGTACTTTCTGAAGAAGCAAAATATATTTCAAAATATTTTACTACTTTTTTTTCCCCACTAAGTAACATATGGGCACAATGAACCATCTTGAGTTGAACTTGAAAACGAACATGAAAAGCATTGCATATATTTACATTTCTTCTTTTTACTCTTTAGCCCTCTTTTGCGTCATCCTTGTTATTTGGACAATCCTTGGTGCAAATTTAACAGTGGAAGCATGTTTCTGCAAGAGACTGAAAAATCCTAATTCAGGGGAAAAAAGTGGTCTAAGTTCTGTTTAAGGATTTCTGTCCTCAAAGTTCAGACTGGATAAATAGAACACTGGAAATCTCCATATTTTAAGAGAGACGTAAGAGAGTTTAAAGAAGGTAATGGTAAGGACAGTTAAAATGAGTAGGATGGCAGACTGAATGCCTTGTGAGGACAGGCTAAAAGGGCTGAGACTTCAAAAGGGAGAAGCCTAAGGAAATGTGACTGAAATGTTTGAAAAGGCATGAAAGGTTAAGCTGAGTGCAGAACCTTATTTGCTAAATCTTGCAATGCAGGAAGTACTTTCTACTGAAAGTAGAAAAAATTGGTTCAAGATAGATGCAAAATATTCCTTTACAGAGCAAAATGGTGGTACGAAATTAGTTTTCATAGAAAATGTCTAGGCAGATAATAACAGCAGATTCAAAAAGGGATTAGGCAAATTCATGAGAATCACTTGCAAAGACAGATATCAAAGGGATAGGCAGGGTAATACCTTGTACCACCCTTAATCCAACAACTGGAGATTCTGGCAAGGTGTAAAGGATGACAGCAACAGGTAGGTCCTATAGACAACAGATGGGCCCTTGTCCTCCCGTTGGACAGCACATGCCACTGGCACTTTCAAAAGTGAGATGAGCAAAAGAACACACGATGAGTTTGCATGAGTCAATAATATATTTTTGAAGGGAAAAAAACCACATGGCCACATGGGAAATTATAGGATTAAGTTGCTTTATTTTTCTGGTTTGATTTAGTGGGTTTTTTTTTAAGGAGTGTAGGCTATGTGCTGTAATCAAAGTCTTCATGGAATAACTATGGAACTTCAGACAACTGAGAGTCATTTTAATGAAAACCTTACATGTTCTGTTAAATAACCTGACAGAATTCTTCCCCATAGTTTAACATTATTGACAAAAATTTTTAATAAGCTTGCTCAAGAAAGTCAAAAATATGTAGTTCATTTTTAATATTTTTCAAAGGCTGCAGAAATTACAAGCTAGTGTTACTATTACCCAGTATCAAATAGGAACACCAGAAAACACTCCACACAGCTTAATCTCAGTCAGCAGTCTTCAGTTGAATTATCTTAAATGGAAGTTGTCTGTGCTCTCTTATTCCAAACACAAAGAAAAAACCACCAGAGAGTATTAGTTGATCAGTAGGTGGCATAAATTATTCCTGACTCTCCACTACAATCACAGGGCTTTATACAGAGCACATTAAAACCAATAAGAGCTTTTATATCAACCACAATGGAAGAAGGATTGGGGTGGTATTTTGTAATAGGGGGCCTTATGTGTAGAGTCACAGTAATTTATAAATCACTGCTGCTGAACAAAATGAACACAAAATGTCATCCCACAGCACTAAATGGTTTTCCAGCAGTTGGCCAATGATTTTCTTCATGGAAAAAAGGGCTGAACAAAAAAGTTCCACACCTGCTGCAATTTTAATATCAAGCCTTGTCCAATTATGCCATTTGAAGTATTTTAACTATTTTGGTTTCCACTCCCAATTACCACCATACAATGACTATGGGTGATTGCTAGGAACACACAAACAGCTACATTCTCTCCCTCATATTATCTGCCACCAGTTAAAGGAGGCAAAGTAATACAGGAGCATCCATCCATGGGGAGAAAGCTGCTATCCTTTGCCAATTAGATGCATCCCTGTCTTCCCTGAGGAACTCTCTCTCACTTCCTTGCTTCACAGTAGGTCAGATATTAATGAAGGGAACAAAGCCCAGTTTAGATATTGCACCACAAATCCTGGTTGAATGGTTGCTCTAACTTTAGCATGCCAACTTGCACATGAATACTTATTTTTGCCTCAGAACTAAACAAGAACTTAGGAAAATTAACAACATCAGAGCCCCAGAGATATCTGATTTCTTTTACCTGCCATAGAGCTTGCTTATGTCCCTTATAATGCTCAATTCCTCTTCACTGTTTAGATAGCTGATGTTCTCCAGCACCAATAAAATGGTGAGGGAAAATAGGAATAGTGCTGAAAGACTTTTTATTCTTGTGGGCATACATGACACTTGGAGTACTGTGTGTCTCAGCGAGGAAAGATGACGCTGTCCAATCAAGGTTAGGCTGGGCCCTTAATGGGAATGGCAGTACCCTTTTCCCTCAAAGAGGAAAATTCTGTGTAGGCAGAACAGAGAAAATAGAGGAGAAGTCTTCTTACACATATTCCCAAGTCCTCTGCACTAAGAGGCGTCGTTTAACACCTCACATTTATAAAGCTATTTAGGTTAATGTACCTCTGAGAACTCATCAGTGGAGGCAGCAGAAACAGAAAGAACTGCAGAAATGTTTTTGTTCAGGGAATCAGACAGCAACACAAAATACCCGGAGATTTATAGGAAACAAAACTGTTGCTAAAGTCATGTAATCAGGAAGATATTGTGAGATGAAATTACATGTTCATCTCTGTCAAGCATTAGGGAAGAGAATGGGAAAAAAAGCTCTGCTGTCTTTCTTTTTTTCCTTTGCTATCTCTTTCAAGTCTCTAAAACAGGGTTTACAAGATTGCAGAGGCTCAAAATTCACTCCTTACTGAGCTCTGCACTTCATACAAATCAACGAAGAATGAAATGAGACCCCAGGGCTTCTTACTTGCCTTGACTGCTTGGTATCTCTGGAGCTTTCTGACTGAATTTTAAGGCAGTCATTTGTTCATTGGCTGGAGCTTAATCACTTGATCTAAGAAAGACTATTAACTCTCCCTAATACAGTGTTTCTTTGATTCCTAGACTCATCAGTTAGGAGCACAAAATAAGCGTAAACTTGAGTATTTTTTTCATCCTTCAACAGAACATATATATTCCTTCTGCTAACATTAGGAGACCATACTTTCTCATCCTCTCATGGTGCTTCAATGCCTCAAACCTTGCTGCCCACCAGATTGCATTACAGAGGCAAAACTTTTTGATAGACTTGTCTCATTTCAGCAGCCTGCAGTAAGAAAAGCACAAAACAAAGGAAGGGGGATAATTAATTTATACCTTTCCTTTTTTCCATCAGCAGTATGCTATTAACAGCAAGAAAACTGCTCTTTATTGCAGCTGTATTTATATACAAGCAAATCAGTGAGGGGCTTTGTCTTGCATATTACCTCTTGAAGTAGTTGCAAGCTGCATAGCGAGCTTCCTAAATTCGTTTGAGCCAGATAATTGCTTAAAATAGACAGGAAACACTCAAGAGATAACTAAATCCCCACCACCTGTGTGTCATTCTGACTCATAGCCCCAGCAAAGCAAACACTGAAGTCACTGAGAACCTTTCCATTGACACATGTAAGTTTTACCCTTTTACTCCCATCTAAGCTAGAAGAAGAGCAGATCATCTTCGTGATCCTCCAACCCACGTTTTCATGTTCATATGGGCAAAATCAGCAGGAAAATAGCACATTTCACACAGATCCAAGATGAAAGTTGCAGGGGGCATTGCACTAATGGGAGACATCAGGCTTCCAAGGCATCCCACTGCTCTCTCTCAGCACTACCATGCATTGCAGGATAATCTGGTAGTATTAGTCTAATTAGGTCCTGATGTTGGTTTTCTGTTTTTTTTGGGTTTTTTTCTCCCATAACAGGAAACCTGCTTATTCTTCTTGTGCATTAATCAGAAAATAGCAGAAAATACAATACAGAAGCTGTGCTTGACCTGCTGATAAGCCTAAGTCTTTGAAAGCCACAGGTAACCCATACCTGAGCTCAAAATCTCGGGTTTATCCTGTCATTTGTGTTCTCCTCAGTCTGCTCCTACCTTAGACTGAAAAGTTGGAGATGGTGAGCTTGTAGTGCATTGCTTGGATCCTGAATAAATTGTTTCAGATCCACTGAATCTGGTACAAGAGTGTTTGTTTACAGGTTCTCTGAATAGCCACGAGCTATTAAATAAAGTTTCACTACGGGACTGTAACAAGGACAAACAGTGGGACTGTGTCTGCATAGAGTGGTCTAAAATCCTGGCATCATGCTGTATTAAACAGATCAGGCTGAATTATTGCTAAGCCTATGGATATAATCAATCTAAGGAGAATACAGAATTGCTCTTTGCAATGTCATTTTAGGGGACTGGTTCCATGCCCCCACAGTCCTTTTGATAGTGTTGCTATATTCAAACAAATAGTAGTCTGCATATGATCAGCCAGGAAGACTGTAAATGAAATGAAAAGTTTGACAATTGGCTTATTTTTGGCATTAATCTAGACATTAGTTTGTTGTTGAAGTGTAAGGAATATTGTGGGCTGTGTGCACAAAAATGAATTGGTAAGATCACAGGTATTACAAACTTAGAAAACATGACTGAGCTCAGTACCTTGCACAGCCAAAATAAGGAGCCATACAAATTCTCACCCTGGGAACTCTCAAACACTATCATGGTCCATTTCAAACTGCAATACACACGAAAGACATGCATGATGTATACCTAAGTTGGAAAGCTGAGAGAGGCAAAATTGTCTGGAAACTATAAAATTAGAATTTGCTTAGCAGCATAACATTTGAGCTGAATCAAAGAGATTTGGTGCCTCAAATCTGTTAAAGCTTACAGATGTTACAGCTTATTTTCCCTCCCCTGGAGTTACAGTATCAAAGAATTTGAGCTGCTATATCCACTTTTTATAGTTGATGTGGTAGGTACTGTCGCATTCAGCATGTTTTTTTCTTTAAGTGACTGAGCCATCTGCAGAGAAACACTGTGTAGGCATCTAGAAGGGCCATGATCATGTATAAAGACACCACTGCCTTAATGCATTGACACTGAAATTATTTGAAATACCTGAAACAAAGCCCCTTACTGCTGTGGGAAATTCTGCCACAGTGCCTAAAGTATCTATGAGTGTGAGTGGAAGCTCTACAAGGCACTTTTCTTTCAGGAATTTTCCACTTACAAGACTAGCATTCATCATGATCAACATGCAAAGGTTATTAATCATTCTTACAGGTAACCAGAATGGCAGAGCATCATGATTACTTTGATAGGCTGGCTCTTACTTTGTAGATGATCTTGATGTGTTTTGTCTTTTCTTAAAAGCTAGCAGAGAATACATAAAACAGTTGTTTCTACCATTGGAAGTAAAAGGACAGAATATGTTTTGAAGGGACATTGTGAATGATACAATCAGTTATTAACTACTCAGAAAGCAGGTTGCTATCTCAATAACAAATACAGCTATTATTAAGGCTATTATATGAGCAGGACCCTGAATTTGACTTGACTTTTACACTTCCCTCTTGGATACTAGAGCATCTTGAGCTGCAGTTCACCTGGTACAGAATTTTGAGTGGGTGCTGAGATGCTTACGGCAATTTTTTGTACAGTCTGCAACTGTGAAAGCCAAAAACCAGTTAGAGGAACATAAGTTTTGTCCTGCTCTCTCTACTTTCTTCTATCCTGTGTGCTTCTTTCTCCCCACAGGTGCACCTGCCAAACAGATGACAGAGAGCCATTTAGTAGGCTTTGTGTCCCTTGAAGTCTCTGCTTAATAAGAAAATCCATATCTTTCTGACTGTTCTGATTAGGTTCAACCTAGCTAAATCATTTCCCTTCCTCTTTCATTGTGCTTTTTCTCATTTGCTTTTATGGCACTTCCTTTCTTCAAAGCACAGTCCCCTGCTGTGTTCACTGGTCTCTCTACTTTTCCCCCGTATTTTCCTCCCAATGTTTCTCCATTCATCTATTCACTTGCCTTTCATTTTCCCAGTACTGTACCCTTATGGACCTCCTGCTGTCTCTGCTATCCTATTATTTCTCCCCTGCTTCGTCAATAGATGTCTGGTTATACACAGGTTTGCGAGAAAATATTAATGTAGTCAAGAGTACTAAAAGACATAACATTCCTGAAATACAGAAAGCCCAATGTCTTACAGGAACACAACACCTCCTTTTTAGTAGGGGCTTTGATGCTATGAGCTAGTGCTTTTCTCCCATTATTTTTTTTTCCATTGGAAAAAAAATCCAGAAATAGTGCTTACATCCTTAAAAAAAGTTATGTTCCAAACCCACAATGTTGTACAGGACTCTTTCAAATATCATTCATTATTTAAGAGACCTTGAAAGTTCACAAAATAATTAATTCACAAGTTTCTGTCACCTCCCTATTACCCATGTTCCAATTTACTTATGGCTGATCTCTTCGTACTCACTTGGTCTCTAAGGCAGGTCAGTGTTTTTCAACCTGTTTCTGATATGTTGCAGAGAGGTTTTACGGATTCTTCTCTATTTTTTCTCCATTTGATAATGTATTTGATTTATATTTAATAGTTAGTATTTATTAGATCTTGAACTGTTTTCTAAACTAACACTAGCAGGAATATTTCTCTCAGTCTATCATATTGCAATCATTTTTATTATTTTCCCTTTCATTCCTATCTTAGTATTGGTTAAATGTAAATAATTCTCATGCAAATTTATTCATTAAAATGTTAATTTTTAACCATACCTAGTATCATCCTCTCAAAAAATGTCAGAAAATAGTTATCGGTTTATTGTACTACTTTGGAAGAGATCATGAAAGATTTCTTCACTGGGCTTGGCAGAAGCCTCATGGGGCTGCAGCTCATGTGAAATGATAATGACTTGTCTTTCATTAAATTCCTTCATTTTTTGCTCTAAGTAATACATTGTTGTCTAGTGCTGTGATTGAAGGAGATGAGTGTGGAACTGGTCCTTTCCTGGGCTGATGGAGGATACAACCAAAATATAGTCAATTACTCTGTGATTCCCAGCCATACATAAAATACAGAAATAGCAGGTAAGCAAAGAAATATTTGCAGTGAGTGCTACACACTGGGATTCACCAGGTTCGAGAGCCTTCTCCACACCAGGAGACTGACCCAGCAGTATGTTACTCTGCCTTCCTGCTGCTCCACACCAGTGTTGCAGTGGGAAATGTTTTGTGGTTTTTAAGTATGAATCAAACCTATGACATCTGACTGCTTTCCGTTAAGGATGGACTGTTCATAATGAGGTATTAATTCAATATTCTTTCCACAGTGTGCTTGGACTGCTTACAGCGCAATGCTGTAGACTACAGCCTGCAGAAATAAGCTTATGCCAGGTGCCACACAGATATCTGTAACCCATCCTAATATGCTCTCTTCCTTCTATGAAAAGGGCAGGACACCACTGAAGCCAAAAAGCAAACATTAACTTTTCTGCATACTGTCTCCAGAAAATACCAAGTTACATTTGTTGGACCTTCCATCACGGAATGTTATCAGTTGGAGATGGATGGCCTTCAGACGTCTGAAAATCCGTGAAGTAAACCGTGCTGGCAGTTCTTTACAAACACTATGAAAAGTGCTAATGATGAGAGCAGTTTCAGCACTGTTCTCTACTTTGACATAAGAGGAACTGGGGATCAGAAGAAACAAAGAGCACAGACAGTCAGCAGGGAGTAAACACTGATGAGAAACAGACAAGCAAGTCAAGAGGAGAAAATAGCATGGCAGACGCTGGATGCAGAGAGAAAAGGACAAGGGGTTCTGAAAGGATGAGGGGAACTGGAGGATAAGGAAGGAACTCTCCTTGTTTAGCTCTGGGCTATGTAAAATGGGAGGTATGCCACCATCAGGCAGACATCCTATGCCTGTCATGTTTCCAAATGTTAGAGTGCTTCCAGAGCAAGTTCTCTTCTTTGGCAACAGGAAGGTGTCGTTAAAAGCCTTTGTGGTGACCTTTTTTACCCAAGTTTAGACACATGGAATACTGCTTAAAACTAGCAAACAGACTTTACCATGTGACTTCTCTCCAGTGACAGACTGTAGAGGGAAAGTGGGAACTTCTTTAGGCACTCAAAGTTTCACTGTAAGTTATGTGCCAAAGCTAAGCAGACAGATTGTCACACTATGGCATTTTAAGTAGAATCTGGCTAGCAGGTCTGAATTCCCTTGTTCACAGTTGAGATCATCCCTTTATTTTTTCTTTTTTTTTTCTTTTTTTTTTTCCTGAGGACACACAGAGGAAGGCATATATTCCTAGATTTCTCCAGTGAATGTGACTAGTTAGGTTCCAGATGTCAGCTTTCTTCTCAGCTGCTGTCAGGAACACACTTCACTCTAGGGTAAAATGTTAGAAATACAGTATCAAACATGTGTAAAGGGTGTGGGGAAAGGCATTGTGTGGTTTCTATCTAGTTAGCTAAAACTTATTCTCAGCACTAAATAAGAAGGATTCATGCAGAGATTAACAGGGGATGCACTTTCCTTAGAGAGAAACCTTAGCCCCAGCTTCTCAAGTCCTAGACTCACTAACCTGCCTTCCTATTTTCCATGTGACTGCCTTTCAGTCAGGTGTCAAATAACTTCAGGTGTCAAATAATTCTTCCTGCCCAGACTACACGGGTTGAGGTTGTACATTTCAAACAGGTCAGCCTGAGGGGAGAAGAGTAGAAAAGATGATGGTACCAAACACTAGGAATGGAAAGTGAACAAGCATAGGGATTTCTGTCATTCCGGTGTTCTTCACTGCTTCCTTATCAACAAAAGGGAAGATATTCCCATTTTGATTGTCTCACCAGTCTTCCTCCACTTGTTTTCCTTCATACATGTCCAGATGTTCAGAAATCCCACGATTCCTGTTAAAAATAGAGTGAACAAAGGAAGTCAGAGTGGAGGCACTTCTCTTCAGTCTTTTTTCTCAGAGAGGCAAAAGAGGGGTGTTTGCTGTCCTACACTTTGTCCTTTATCTGCTGCTAAGGCAATTTCTCTCCTGCCTTTTGGAAGTTTTGATTCATTTTTCACTAAGCAGGAATAAAATTCTTGTGAGGGGTCTTCCTCCACGTTGTCACATTTTTCCCTTGATGTTTCCAATGACTCATGTCAATACAAATTACGGGGTATGTATCAAACAGCCATAGTAAGAACTTGCAAGAACTGAAGGGAAGACAACAAAGCAAATCTATCTAACTGTCAAGTTCACTGCATGATCAGATTTGATTAGTTAAAGGATATTATATATAATATATAATTCAATATTATAGTTCTGAAAATTTAAGGCATTTAGAGTTTATTGTGCAAAGTTGCACAAAACTTGTGTTACACAATAGCACATAGATAAATCAAAGCTAAATCAGGCAGGTCTGACAACTTCCTCCTTTCATGAAAATAGATGTTTTAATCATGACTTTTAAATTAATCTTTTTCCTAGTGTATTTTAAAAATCACTAACAGCTGTTAAATCTTTTTCTGCTTCCAGGTTCTTATCATCAATGAAGAAGTGCAGATAAAACAGGTAATAAAACAGAGGGAAAGGGTTTTTTTTTCAGGTAACCAGTCTGCTCTCATGAAAAATCATGAAAGAATGAAGCTTTTTGCTTATTGTTGATAAGAAAGCTCTCATCATATTCCATCCACATCCTGGCTGTACCTTCTTTCTCTGTGAGAAATGATGTGTGAAAAACAAGTTTATGAAATTGAAAGAGTAGATGACATAGGCTGGGAGGCACTAAGAAGTTGTTTGGCTGATAGTAATGGGACCATCTTAATTTCTCCTTCTGCATTCCCATGGAAACGACAATGTCTGCATGTACTCTGACAATGTATAATGGAGTCAGAAAGCATATATTAATGGAAATTTCTGATAGCATCATTTAAATCTGGTCATGGCCCAAAAACTGGCTTCTGTCTAGCACAGACTAACAAATTCTATCTGTTTTCTTCATGTGCTTCTAGTAACTTATGCTTGATTGTATGTTTATTTATCTTAGTAAACAAAGATGTTAGCAGGTATATCAACAATGAAAGCATCTGTCGTTCAGATGTATGTACAGCGTATAAAGAAAAAGTTCACCTGGAACTGAAAATACAACAGGTAGGTAATTCCAAGGAGTAGATAATGAAACATGAAAGGGATCTATAAATCTATTTAAAGTAATGTGAAAGAAAACTGGATTATTTTTTTTTTAAGAGAAGAGTTTATATTTGAAACCTCTCCAGATTTAAAAAAATATATAAAATTATTTTGAAATACAGTCGTAGATCGCATATTGATATGTCTTAACAATATGGTGGGAAAATGGAGCTATGTATGCACAGAGTCAGTTTAGACTTCTGCTTGTAAATCATCTCAAACCAGCTCAAAGAGAAATGAAGCAAGTAATTTGAAAAATAAAAGCAGCATCTAGAAAAAATACTGTGCAACAATGATGCTAGGAGGTTTGGGATTATTTTTTGGGGGAATACATGGTAAATAATTCCTTGAAGCAATTAATATGGAGTCCATATAGGAAAGGTGACTCTGAGCAAAGTCAGACAGTCCCTCTGGAACATAAAGAGACATGATCATTTAGTATAAATTCTTTTATTGACCCATAAAGGAAGAAGAGGCACTTGCCATAGCATGCTGATATGTATCATTTCAGTTTGTGTAGAGAAAGAAAAAGTAAATTTCCTTCTTCTTCTTGTACGTGCCAATATTTTAAGTTGTTAGCATGTTTCAGAGTATTTTGCTCTTATGTGCCTGTCACTGGAGCAAGTGATGACAGACCTGTTTCATGTCTGACATCCAGCATCTTTTAACAGTCCTTTGAAGAATGATTCACATCAACTCTATATGAGATTAGTCAGCTTGACAAATACAGCCCATGTACTCAATGAGTGTCAGAGGCTCAGCCCTCTAAAACTCTGGACTTAACAGCTGTACTCAAGCTTAGAGTGAAGGTCATAAATCTTCCAGGACTGTGAGAGCTGCAGTTTATTTGATAGCTGCAAGTCACTGAGGACTGCACTGAACTCTCAGTGAAAGACTCATATTCTTCCAGGGTAGGACTTGGACCAAGTCCAAAATCATACTGTGTAGTTTAATTGAATGAATGAAACACAACGTTGATTTGCCAGCTGTTATATTAGAACCAAGGCTTTTAATTCCTTGCTCACAAATTACTCTCTGCATGCAGGCGGGACGTAAGGACTGTTCCACTTAACACCCAGCTATTCAGAGCCTGTAGGGAGTTCCATTGCACACAATGCAAATACCTGGAATAAACAGCAAAACATTCCCTAGTATGTAAATGAAATACCTTCAGATCTTTTAAGAAGTAACACAGTCTTAAAGACTACCAATCATATTCTGAAGTGAAATATGTGCAAAACACATATGCATACATATATTACAGTGAGATACTTTAGTCTGGTCTTGGACTGCTAAGATTTGTCTTCTATAAGTCTATTCCAATTTTGGATCAGAAAAAGGATTAATTCAAAATTCTCTTGCCTTTATCCTGTCCAGTATCATGAATTCCAACAGCCTGTGCCCAATCTGGCTTCTTTTAAAATGAACACCCTAAATTGCTGAAAATGTGACAGAACCTAGAACAAAGATTTGGGTAGGCAGATGAACACAGCTTGAAGGCAGATAATGGTGTTGAAATGTAGCTGTCATTTCCAACTGGAAAGATTTGAAAATAATTCTTCACTTACCTGTCAGGATGGCTTAGACAAAAGGAGAGAATAATTTTTGCTTCTTCCATAAGAGAAGACCTGAGGAGGTCCGAGCTCTTAGTTTTTTAGTCTATTCTAAGAAAGTGGCATTAGAAAGCTAACTTCTTTAGCAATTAGATGGTTTAGTCACATGGACAGTCATTTGCATATTGAATAATAGATTTCAAGGTCAGGTCCTGAAGACCACCACAGCTATTGTATTTGATTCAGTCAGCAATGCCACATTTTATAGACCACATGTCATAATCCAGTTCCCTTTCACAACTGCATATGGCCAGATGCAACGCTGTGTAACCTCTGAACAAAGATAGAGAAGGAAACTGATTACCAGAGATACATACTTGATATCATAACAGTTCATAAATTTTTTTAATTAACACCTTTAAAACCAAGAAGATTTTATGTTCTCAATGGAATATTATAATAGAGGGATATTAGAGTTCATTTGCATACGCAAGGGTGTTAGGATAAATAAACCAAATGAATTTCATTTACTGTTGCATCTTACCTGAAGGCAAAATGTGCCTCTGGCCAAACATTCAAAGTTTAGGCCTGTTGCATTTTTTAGAAGACATTAAATGACAGTTCAAAGCCAACTTCTAAACATATAACCCATAAATTTAACTGAGGGAATAGCAATTTTGCAACAGAAATAAAATCCACAATGCAGATTTTATACCCTTTAGTGAAACATCCCTTTTTGTCCTACCATTGCAACTTATGCATTATGATTCAGTATTAAATTTCTATTTTAAAGAAATACTCATCCTCACAGTGTAGATGATGTGGTCATTATACAGTAATTTCTATTCTTGTTGATAACTTGTGTCCCTGTCACTTCTCATGCATCATACACTCCTGAAAAGACAATTACTTTTATTCCTGGTAGTCCATTTCTTGGAAGTCTTCAAAGATATCAGTAGATTGGTTTTCAACTATTATTTTCTCTGTTTTACAGAGAAATTCAGCAGTCAAGTAGGAATGTATGGATGCCCTTAGGAGTATTCCATATGGTACTGGATACTTTTCTATGCAACTGAATACTGTTCTAGAACTCTTAATATGACTACAGTGGGAATTTAAGAGTTACAGACACATATGGCCACACACTCTCACATAAATAATTTGAAACATGTTGAAGATATGTACTTGCAGAAGACACAGGCTAGGTCATAAGAAACTAGAAGAGCTACTTCACTTTCAGATTTGCTTAAATTGACTTGGGCAAGTCATATAGGGGAAAAACCCAACCAGTCTTTCTGTCTATAATATGCTTTTGAACAATCTTTTGCAAAGTAATTCTTCTTACAGTAACATGACTACCTTGCAGCATGGGCACTGAACAAGGCAGGATCTAATAATATTTTTCTCCTTGTATGTAGGAGTTAGTATATCCTCTTTTATGATTCAGCATTTTTTACTAGCTTATAAAAATCACCTGCATGCTCTTTTTTCTCCTGTTAATATATAGATACAATTACAACTTTGAAAGCATCAAGAGCAATACTGGATGCCAAGTGTTATTAATTAGGAGGTATCACAGATTATGTTGGCTGTACGGACTCTTAGAAATTAAAGCCAAAGTGGAACTACAACCACAGTGGGCAAGAACATTCTTGTGCCCATGGACTCAAAAATCCCTGGATACCAATAAGAATAACAATGAGGAACACCATCTGCTGAAATAATCTCTTTATACATGCTTGGCAGACCTGCAAAAAAGGAGGGGGAAGGAAGGGGTGTGAAGAGTTTCTAGCCAAAATTTGCAGCTAGCTAAAGGTAAGGACAGCAGATGTTGTCAGCGCTTCACTCATGGGGTTTTGTTTGCCCAGCCACTATTTTTTAGTAGGAACTAGAAAACATCATTCAAAGGTCCTGCTGAAATAAGCCTGGTACTTTTCAGCAGTAAGGTGTTAACAACACACAAATACATGCTGCTGTGAAATAAATTTAGATCCTAACAGAACCCAACTGCAATAATTGAGATGGAACTAATGTTTTTTGTGGTTTCTTCGGGGTAGGCTAAACTAAATGCTTTGTGGAGAAGAGAAGGGATATTTTCTCCCATAGAAGCATGGAAGTTCAGACCTCCATCATTTTTAACATTAGTCCTTGAAACACTGATAGTTGAGTTCACAAGAACATAGCAGAGATTTCTCAGCTGAAAACCAAAATAAAACTCCTATTGAACATCTTTTCAAGTACCAGAGACACAAAGCAGATTTACAGAGCATCATACAGTTTTACAAAGGATTTAAAAAGAGCGCACAACACTGAATCTGTACTCTTGTAAATCCGGGTTTTTCCATTATCAGTAAAAACCTGCAACCTTTGGGCTGACCTGATGGCTCAGGGTCTAGGTAGTTTTTGGCCTTGTTTTCGCCAGAGCTGATCTTAGCTTGCTTTAATGACTGTGTTGTGGTCAATGGACTGGCTAAAGCCTCTCCACTTATAACTTCATTTGCAGAGGTACTGCATGAGGCAAAGGCCTGACAAATCTTGGTAGTCATTTTAGGGCAAGCAACAGCCCTTTGTGTCAGGTGGGGCAGATGGAGGCTTCTGTTCAGCTTTCACACTTGCCAGAGAACAAGAAATAACACCAAGGAGACACAAACAATTTGAAGGCTATTACTGATGAGGCATCTCTGTGTTAATTTGAACAATCAGCATATATTTTTGTAACAGAGTTAATTGTTAAGACTGTTAAGATATTAATTTGATTAAGAGTAAATGCTGTTATGCCCTCCTGGAACAGCACTTTAAAGACAGTTATGAATACATGAATACATTTCTGCTGAATTAGCCAGAGAATGAAACATGAGTTTTATGTTAGGTTTATGCTGGTATGCTGACTTTATGTCAGCTGTGGAAAGACAAGTAACATGGGATAAAACTCACTCAACACATACTAGAAGATTTACATTAATTTGAGCCAGCACTGAAAAATTATATGGGATCAGCACTTTGCTCCTTGCAGCCATAACATTTTGATCTGGTACTGGAACCTGAAGGCAGGCTTTCCTTTAGCCTAAATTTGTGGCCTTAGAAATTCTGATGTTATTCTTTAGACTGATATCCTATCTTACTCCTTTTCAATTAATGTAGGCTCTAGGATGTTCATATGAAAGAATGGTCCTTTAGATTCAATAAGTATTGATATACTAATTATACAACACAATATTTTGATGAATATGCTGATTCTTTCTCTCCTCAGGGCTTTTGTTGGTCACCTTATCTTCCCTTCTTTCTCTCCTCTCCCATCTCTGTTTATCATTCTCCTTGATTTTCTCCTTTCTGGCTTTGTTTCTCACTACTTATCCACTGGTTCTGTCTCTCCCTTTCTCTTGCCTTCCCTGCTTTTTGATGAGTCTCTCTGCTCTGGCTTTCCTACAACCCACTCCCCCCCTCCTTCTTGCTGCTCTGTCTCTGTCTGTGAGCTCTGCAGACTGATCCTCTGCACGCCTTTGAGGAGCACAGTGATGGACTGGCATGCTGCTTCCTGGTTGGAATGAGACCTTCATGTTTATGGAAATAATTGCTGTGTGGATGGCTTTGCTTTGACTACAAAGCTGTAAGTGGTGCTAGTAGTTTAGCATTTTCAATTTCCACTAAGTGAGCAAATGGGAGGTAAATAATGGCATTAGCATAATGAATGAAAATCCATCGGAATTGCATTATATTCAACAAGTACCTGAGGAAAAAATGTGTGTGATTATTTTAGAGAGGTCAGGTTGTCAATATAAAAATGTATTAATGTAAAAATGTATTAATTTAGAATTAAAACCCAAGGAGACTAATAATAAAAATATATTAAAGAAGATATTGTGGAGTAGGGGAAGAAACTCTCAGTTTGTAAAAATCAGACAAATCTCTTACCTGTCATGGGAGGAAATTACACTGAGAAAAGAGGTTGCAAAATAAAAAATCAAATCCACTGGAAACAAATTAAAAGTGTATTAGATTAGAGGGGGATACTGACCTTGTAAAAGCTGTGGTTACCCTATTCATGGTACTACTGGGTGTACTGCTGTATCACAGGAAGACTTTTGGTTATCTCCTTGAAGGAAACTGATGACTTTGATCCATCCTGTAAAGCAAAGTCAAAACATGTAAGAAACTAACATAAATTACATGAAAAATTAGACATTGTGGTTGTTGCAACCCGAGCTAAAAGGAATTCTTTCTACTTGGCAACTGTATCACAAGAGAAAAATGGCATTTTAGGATTGGTAATATATCCAGAGGGCTAACAGGGTGAGATTGCCACAGTAGCAGCAGAGAACAATAAAACAATGCAATGACATCTAAAAATGTAAAGTAGAAAAGATCTTTATAGAGGGTAAACCTTTCTTAATGTGAAAAAAGATTATATGTCCCAAGGGGATAATTTCATACTTTGTCTGTGGCTGTCAAAGGATGGAAAACACTCAGGAACTCTAATTTCTTCCATTCCTTCCCTTAGCAGTCAGTGAGCTTTCAAATCACCCCTTTCTTGGGCTGTTTAATCCAGGCTATAACTAGAGAATTTTATTGCTGCTTTATCTCAGGCTTCAGTGTGAGATGTGCATGGACTGGCTTCTGTAGCTCCCTGTTCTACCAGACCTCAGAGACCCAAAGAAGGCTCCTAAATGAGGAGCCACTGCTTTCCATTATAGTCTGGTAGAAATACCAGCAGTAACAAAGGTGACTCAGCACTTAAACTGGCTAAATCTGTTTTAGGATATCTCTGTGAGAAACTACAGGGGACATGTATTCTAATTATTGCTCCAAATTGGTTGAAATTAGGACAAATTGATTGAAATTAAGAGGACCTGAAATAAACATAATCCTGAGCAGTTCTGTTAAATCAGCAATGCCTCTCAGGGATTTCTCATCCCAGCCTGCTGGGAGATGTAGGTTCACACAACATGAAAACCAGAGGCATGTGTTGTCTTAGATCCAATTCAAAGCACGTTGAAGTAAACGAGCTTTGATTGATTTCAGTGGGCTTTAGCTTCTGCCTCCCTGTGGGCTGTCTGCAGAGGTGAGCCATCCTCTTTCTCTTGGAGGGAGTGAGGTGTGATGGCCTGCCCAACTGGCAAGGCATTTTCTGCTGTGGCTGACATCCCTTGTCAGGAGTAAAATGTGTTTCTTTATGAATTTTGTGCTTGCATGTTCTGTTTGCTTTCATGTTGTACTTACACTCCTGCCCTAATCCTCGCAGCACCTACGTGCTGTGTGAGCTGTTTGCATATTCTCCTGACCTTTCACAAAGGCAGGAAGAGGCTGCACTGCTGCATCCATGCTGACAGCTTCAGCCTGGCTTTTACATCTGCTGTCATCTTGCAAACTACTTTTCACCACTCTTCAGAAAAAGAAATCCTAATGACATGCCTTATTCAAAACCAAATTATCCTGGTTTGGTTCACAACTGGTTTACTGAGCTTGTAGAAAACCTTGTGCTTGTGGAATGCATAGTAGAAGAAGAAAAGGGAGATAGAAAAGGAAATGCTTCACTAGTTTATTCCTCCCCAGTCTTTTACTTTCAGAATGAGAGCACTATTTAAATGCCAGATCTGATCAACTTCTGAACCACAGAGGTGAAAAGAGATAATAATTAATCTGCAATACATTTTTTCTAAGGAAAACTTGGTAACATACATTATTGCTCCTTGTTCTGTGCTCAGGTTTCTAGTTAGGTTGAGGCTCTATCTTTTCACAGGTAAAATTTATATTAGCACAGTACAGCAAAAATCTCTCAGTCACTTCAGCAAAGACATGTAAGATAAGATTGTTTGTCGTCTTCATCATGAGCAGGTTTTGCTCTGGTATTTAGCAACATTTTCACACACAGTGACTTTTCAAGCTTGAAAAATGTTCTTTTTATGTATTTTTGTGCAGAGTGGTTTTTTTTAGTAGAAGTCTCTAGGTTTTTAAGAAAGCAAACTGTAAGAATCAGAACTTTACCAGCTCTGTAATTTGAAGTAACAAGCATTTAGCAATAGCAGTCATACACATAGGTTTGAGACAGAAAAGAAAATAACTGGAACTCAATAAACATGGATAATACCAAGCACTGTGCACTGCTAAATAGAAATATTTGAGCTAGCAAAGGCACCAGGAAACTGAATCATAACTCTGCTTGTGTGGCACATTTCCTAACCTAATACCTCCTGGTGACAAGCATAAATGAAACAGCCCAGAGAGATCTATGGGCTTGCAAATTTACATTAGTTCAGGCACAAATATATACATGGTCATGGGTTGTGCAGTTTTGATTGAACTTTTTATCAAATTCAGGCTATAGTAAAAGCTTTCTGCTTGTATACAGGCTGTTCTGTTGGCTCCCTTCTAACTTAATTTTACCTTGCCATTTCTAAGTGTCACCACCTGCAGTCCTTCCTTTCTCTGTCAGTCCCATCATAGCCCCAGGCTGTCTGTCCCATTTCTCCAACTTTTAATAAAAGTGAAAATCTCCTTGTCTGAACAATTCTTTTCTCCCCATTTAAAAAAGCAGGACCCCCTCCTGAGCCCACAGCCATGCAATAACGCTTTGAGCACTTTTAGCAACGCTGAATCTCGAGTGCCCAGACTTTTTGCCAGATTTTGTTTTAATCTAGCTCCTCATCCATGGTTCTACTACACCCAGACCCCTTTTCACTGCCCCTCAACCCTGCCTCAGTGTCAGAGCATGTCTACCTGCTCTGTTACATTTTTTCCTTTGGGACACTTGTTCCCAACTTGACTCTTCTTATCCAGATGCCTAATGAGCTTACAATTTCTTTTTTTCTTTTTTTCCCCACAGTAGACTTTAATTTCCTTCTTCTATAATATCTCTTCCACTTTCACTCTCAACCTCTTGCCTTGACAAACACACTATTTCAAACCCCACTTCCAGTCCCACTTTTCCCACAGCCTGCAATAAAATCTTCCACCATCTTCAACCTTGCATCTCATCCCATACCCCACACCCTGTTTCCATGTGCCATTCCATGGTCACCCCTACCTTCCAATGCTATTTTAACCTTTTGGTTTATGAACAAATTAGTCTTTTTCCAGATTTCTTTGGTCCAGCAAGAAAGTTGCTCCCAAACACACAGGATGGAAAACTGGAGACTTCGAAGATCCAAAACCTGGACTTGGCATAGTAAGACTAGGTCACAACTACGATTTGAAGCATAGTTTTGTTCAACCACATGATAGACCTGCTACAGCTGGGATTTTGGGAGGCTTTATCCTGAAAAGCTGTTTGAAGAAGATATCTCTGGAACATAAGCTAACTGTGGCATTTCAAAGGCCAAAGCTGAGCAGCTTTTTCCATAGAGAGAAAAGGCACTTGCCTGCCAAAACACACAAATGCACACAAGCATGATGGGTTTTCTAAAAGAAAAAAACCCAGGCTAAATTTTTTAACATGAGCAAAAGAAATGTATATTTCCATTCCATTAATGTTATCAAATCATTTACAAGTTGATTTAAAAATTTATAAATAAATAAATATGTTTTAAAAATAAATAAATATGTTGGGCAGAAACAGGCTTTTGAAAATTTGAGTTCAAACAGCCCTATCAAGGAAGACTTGTAAGCATTTTAAAAGTCTTCTCATAAGAAGCATAATGCATGCTGATTGCTAACTGACAATAACAACCCCAAATCTACTATTTTTCTGGTATTTTAAAATTATCATCTCTCTTTAAATGTTTACAATAATCTGATAACAAGGTGTGAGAGGCACACTCAGGTTCAAGCCTTTCAGAAATGACTGAGGGGCGTAGGTTGAAGCAGAAAGTAAGATTCTCTTTGTAAGAGTATTGATGAAATAGATAAACCACATACAGAGTTTAATCTGGAAATCTGGAGATGTTCAAATTACTTTGACAACAAAAATGAAAAATAGAAGAGAAAATACCGTTCCAACGCCTGCTCATTGATTTAAGCATTTTAGGTGCCAGTAGGAATAATAACAATGAAAACCATCTGCTGATCTCTGCAGCTAATTCTTTATCTGTGCTTGAAAGATTTATGCAGAGATGGGAAGCTGTGTAAGAGACTGTAGACAAAACAAGTTGTATATGGCAGTTGTTTGGAGGGTTCCACTCACAGGAATCCAGTTGCCATGTACTTAAGAGCTTTCCCAGGACTGGAGATCAGCTTCTGGTGAAACGACAGTAATAACACATTTCTTGTGGTTTAATTCATAAACCAGTAGTTAAAAATAAGATCTGAAAAGTATAAGCCTTCAAAAAAGGACATTGAAATAATTATTTAATATATACTGACCAAAAAACAAATTGATGAATAAACAGAAAATTAGTAGAGGATATACGGGATTTTTTATTTCCCCTGTGGAAAATTCCATCAATCCCTGACATCAGCTGGCAAGGTTTTTATTGTATGCACTGTCTCAACCCAAACCAGGCTGCTGTGAGCTCACAGCAGTTCTGATTTCTAAATATTTTTCACAAAGTTTTAGCATTTAGAATATTTAGGAATGGTCTATTTGCACTCACATGAAAAGGAATTTGACCATAGAGTGGGGAGAAGGGTGCTGCACAAACCAAAGGGAAAGAAAAACTGAAGATGATTTTATGTGGATGGCAGAGGTAAGCTTCACCACTCCCACATAGTTATTCACATGTTGAATAGACACTGCTGAATAGGTTAACAGCTTCTGTTCACCACCACTAATCACAAAGTGGTATTGAGCATTAGTAAATGTAATTTATCACACAAAACCACAGGGTTGACACAGAACTGACACTGGAGGCACTCAGGACTTCTCTGAGCTTGAGCCAGTTTTAGCAATAGTCAAGCAACTAGTGCCTGATTTTAGCTTTTGGGAAGGCAGCTTTCTGTGTGGTAAAGATCCAACAGACCTAGATAACACAACAGCCCTTCATGTTCACAAGGGCTGCTGAAGGATTTGGGGTGATGCTCAGGGAGTAAAAGTAGGTCTTGTTAACAAAACACGTAAAAGTAGCCACAGGTGGACCCAAAGATCAAGGAGGAATGTACCCTTACCACCGCTGTAGTTCTCCTCCTGAAGAGTGCATGACTTCCAGGACTCACAGAATCATGGAATGGCTTAGGTTGCAAGGGATCCTAAAGATCACCTAATTCCCCCCCTCCACTAAGGGCAGGGATACCACACGCAAGGCCATGGACCTTCCCCCTCCATGCACACCGCTCTGCCTGAGAACAACTGGAGCTATTTGCTCTAAGGTCCATAGGGACACTGCAAGAGTGAGCATAGCTCCTAGAAAAAGGGGAGATCTTACTAAGCTGTCTTTTGAAATAATTTTAAAGGTGTTATTGAGGAGGTTTTTCCATATAATGCAATTTCTTTTTTTCTTTTTTTCCCCACAGTAGACTTTCATTTCTTTCTATACTATCTCTTCCACTTTCATTCTCAACCTCTTGCCTTGACAAACACACTATTTCAATCCACACTTCCTTGGACTATAATGGTTAATAGTACTGGAATTGACTGAGTAACTATTATCCGTATTTTGATTTGATTGTTATAATTTTGATCATTCTAACAATATAAATGTACATATATATGTATGTATACAAAGTGTTCTCTTTTATTCCCAGCAAGATTTCAAACATAACAGTAGCAGGGATGTTTTCCCATGTCCTTCAAAGAGGAAATAACAGTGATAGGTAGGCACATACAAACCTTTTAGTGACAAGCATAGTATTTTTCATATTATAACTACAGTCAAGAACACAGTTGGCTTCCTGCAGGGACAGATAAGCACTTTTGGACTGCAACCAAGCAATTCCAAATGATTTCTCTTAATTCATAACTGTTAGGTGCAAGATGTGAGCTGAAGTTATTGTAGATTCTGAGACCAAATCACAGGTAAGACTTGGTCCAACTGGTTATTTCTAAAACACTGCACCTCTTTATATGATTTTGCTCCTATGGCTGCAAACATCTCTATCTATCATGTCCATAGTGCCAGATTCTGGATCCAGCCTGAAACCTACCTGTGGTCTGGGAACAGCAGAAACCACTCTCTTCCCATGACAGGAGAGAGAGGGAAGGGAGGTTAGGTTCACCCTAAAAGAAGAAAAGCCCTTTTTCACAGTAAATGTATTTTTAACCACTGTGTCAGGTAAAGGACTACTTTCATACAACGTGGATGATGGCAGCTCTGTAATAGTCAAATTCCATCCTTTTGCAACAACTAAAAGAGACTGGAGTCCACTTTTCAGTAACTGAGGAGTTATAGTACCTTCTTCAAGTCCTCTGAGGTCACTCTACACACTGACCAGCAGAATATATAAGAATAAAAGCTGTCAATGAAAAATTCACACAAGTAGAATCCCTGTGAGCATGCCTCTTTGCTCATTTATCCTTCCTACTTTCCCAAGTGTTTTAACATCCCGAAATGATGGCTGTGGACCTTTTGTTTGGACCTTGCAAGTCAGATTTGGCTTGGAACCAGGCACTACAAACTGAAACAACTGGTCCAATACTTGTGTTGTTGACTGATGCATTTACCTCTCTACATTGCAGCTTGGTGACTCAGAGCAAGTTCCGTAGGTGGCTAAATTGGTTGTGTTGGTGGCTTTTCAGCTGTATTTTTCTCACCAGTAAGTAATCTTGAAGATTATCTGGAGAGGAAGCCAACAAGACACTTTTCTGCTATTGCTGTAAAATAGGCATTGAGAAATGTCTCCTTTGCAGAACCAATGATACTCCTCAGAGATTAAAGACCCAATCTGTCCCATCTCATTGCTGTCCAAGATCAGTCCTTTCACAGGTCTCTGATGGTGGAGCAGCTTTCCATAACAGAAAGCAGCAGAAGTGGCAAGAAGAGCACTCATTGACAAGCACAACTTTGGGATTCTTTTGGGCAGAGACAGGGGCAAGTAATGATGCCTACTAAATAAAGTAAGCACAAGCCTGTCACTTGTCCCAGCCCTGCCTGAGCAGATCTGTGTATATTTCAGCATTCTTCCTCTAGAAATTCCTTTCAAGTGTGCTCAATATTCAGCAAAGAGACTATGCACATCTGCTGTTCCAAGAAGCAAGTTTAATTGCTGATGGGATTTTTTCCCACTAGCATTTCAACCCATCTGCATGTTGCGATTACTGAAGCCTAATTTTGTTTTTGTCTACTTCAACCTTTTAAAGTGATATTCATTAATCCCATCTATGGCATCTCTAACATGTGGGAAATCTGCCTAGAGTAATTACAAAGTATTTCCTCTGCACTTAGTTCTCATATAAGAGCATGTGAAGATAATGAAGGCTGATTGTAGTGTCATCATTCCATTGAGGAAATGAATGATGCTGTTCAAATAACAGCTGGCTTGTTACATAAAAGAAATGACAGATCGGAATAATAAAGACAAACTCCCCTTTAACAGATCTTTCTAATTTGAAAGTCTCAAATAATTGTCTGGAATCCTAGAAGTACAGAACATAGTGCAAAAAAGGCCCTTAAATTTGCTCTCTGTAGGGTTGTGTATATACCCCACACATACACACATATATATATATTTGTGCATTTATACATACATGCCTAAAGACGTATAGTTTTTTTTTTATTATTATTCTTGCATTAGATATATGTGTGTGTGTATATATATTGCAGTGAGAGAGCAAGAGGACCAAGAATCCATATTTTTTAATCTGGAATATCCATGACAGAAAATAAAACACAGTTTAGGAAAATTACTTTTCTTATAGTTAACTGACCTGAAGTGGGCATGTAGGAATGTGAATGATACGTATTATAAATGAATTTGAGGTGCAATGGAATTACAATAATAATTTACACAACAGTGCCATTATAAAAATATTGTGAGACCCTAAGGCCCTAATCTCCAGCAGGTGTGTGTATATATATATATATATATATATATATATATACACACACATGTATATATATATATATATATATATATATATATAATGCAAACACCCCCCCCACACATATATATACATACACATATATATATATATAAAACAACAGAGGTTCTTCTGTTTTATAGATACCTAAATACAATTTTTATATAAATATCACATATATAGGCATCATATACATACATATACATAGAGAGAGAGAGAGAGAGAGAGAGAGAGAGAAATTATCTGTTTCAAAGTGCCCACTGCTCCACAGATACAATTGCAGTGCTCAGCTCATACTCTGTGGAGTCAAAGGCTAATTTTACTGTGTCTTTCTGCCTGAGTGTGTTATAGATAGTCTTTCAGTCTAAACCTGAGAGTCTGACTCCTTTGAGAAGGAGGAGATAACATCACATGGCACTATCAGACTACAACACTTGATTTCTAGCTGGAGTTTGAAGTAAAGGCTATTAACAACCAAAATGTGATATATTTCAGGTCTAAGAATTTCCTTGAATGATCCAAGGAAAGTGTCAATGTGCGATTGCAAGTGGTACAGAAGACAAAATTAAAAGTAGTAAAAACATTAGGGTAAAATGAGGCCCACTGATGAAGTCTTTGAGAAGAGACTTTCTTAGCAATGCCAGCTACATTACTGAACTAGATACAGGAGACTTAAAAAAAAATTTTCATGTAGTCCCATTTTATGTTTTCAAGCTGATGTAAACTGGGCTCTTGGGAACTGCAAATAAGAGGGACCCAAAGAAAAGAATTACAGAATAATTCCAGTCCAGCCTCTTGCTTCAAGCAGCATTTGCTGGGATGAACTCCAAGGCTGAAGTTTATACCAACCTGGGCAACATGCTCCACTGCTTGACTGTCCTAATTAAACGCCCCATATTTTGTATTTATGCATTAATAATTGCCAATGGGGTAGCATAAGCTAAAATCAATGCTTAGAGCTTTAAAAAAGAAAATGAAGTAGAACGTAAAATCCTGTTAGAAAAGGCAATAAAGTTGTTTAAATTGAGTGTATACAATGTCTTCATGAAATTCTACCTTCAGGAAATGTTGGAACAAAAATGTAACTAGATTTAATTATATTTTTATTATTATTCATAAATGAAGAAATAGGGATCTATATTGCCATAGCAACAAAATGCCATGAATTTTTTCTACGTAAATTTGAAAATGTAGTGCTTTCATATGAAATTAAAACCAGAGCCCAGAAGCACAAAAAGTATTAATCTAGTGCATTTATAATAGGAAACCATTAATTTTCTGACCAATTGGTTTTTTCTCCAAATTAAAAGATTGTTGAAAGGGATATTTAACACTGAAGACAATTTTTGAAAAGTAACCTTTCACTCCATAACTAAAAGTTATCTCAGAGTCCAATTTTTCTCTAAGAATCACACATGTAGCTTTGTAGAAATAATAGTTGCTTGTTAGCTCAGGGCATTGCTCCTTTTTAAAGAAATGATTGTGTAGACAGAGGTGTAATCTATGCTGCACATGAAAGCTGATTCTGCCTCTTGAAAATGTAGCTTCTAAAGATGATGTTAATCACAGAATTAGTGAATAAAATTAGGTAAAGGCTTTTACTGAAAGTGATTTTATCCAGCAAAGGGGTATCTGCATGCATTTAGCACTGGATTCAGCAATCCTGGGTTGTGGACCCCTGCACACACTGAAAGCCCTCTGACCTGAATAGCTCTTACTACCAAAATAAGCCCAATTGCAAATTTAAGGCAGTAGAGTTTGAAGCCAATATCAGAGGAAAGTAGTTCTGCAATCTTTTAGCTGGTGGACAGCATTTGCATTTAGCATTTCAGTATCCCCTTTGAATTCATACATCACATTAAACTGAGTTCTTAATGGTTACTCAAAATGTCATTTCATTAGCAGTAGACTTCTTCCAGCTCTCATGAAAGTATCTAAGCAAGGAAACTCTAATAAAAAGCTCTTGTACTCCTTATTCTTTTCAAGTCTGAATCTTAAACTTTGCTGCTTTTATTAAAAATCACATCAGACTTTAAGAATTTGGGGGCTTTCAGGAAGAGATAAAAGTAGGTAATTTTAATTCAAAGTTTTTCACCTGACCTGCTCTTCTTGATGTCACTGAAAGTTTTCAAGACTGAAATGTGGCATAACTTGTACAAAAGCACTGCATTGACACTGTTTTTTAGTGAATTTTCCCAGATGACCAGGGGTCTCACCTAATGCACATTTTTCATTTTTAGTAACCAGGATAGACCACTTGTTCTTTTCTCCACTGATTTGGCAAGGGTAGCAATTTTAGATTATATCTTCAGTGTCATATTAAAAATTCATAATTGAGTTGTGAGAGTGAATAATTATATCAAGACCAAGAGAATTACGGAGATAGATGTGACACATTTCATTTATCGATAATTTATTTCTTTTTAAAGTCTTTTTTAAGTCTTTTACAATAAAAAAAATTACTGCCATTTCATATTTATAATTTAAAAGTCCTTTGAAATTTTATGCATTTGTCCTCATGACATTTTTTCCCTTCTCCACATTTTATTTATATAGTAATTGATGCCAAGTGGCCTTATCGTCAATGTCACTGACAATTCTGACTGATGAGATCACCCATTGCTGTTGTTTCAGCAGCCCATTCCTATCAGTTGGAGAGCAGCCACTGCTTGCAGGATATTTCCAATTGACCAAGGAGATAAGTGTACCAAAACATGCCCTGTTTCAACTAGAAATCCATCTGGGCATACCTAACTTCCAGGGAAAAAGAAATTCATGTTATGTGCATCGCTAAATTGGTAATTGCTACCATTTCTGCACTGGACTCACCAAGCATGGAAAAGATGGGGTGGGAAGAGAGAAGAAAAACTTTTCTTTAAATTACTTTCATTTTGGACCACAGATGTGTCTTAGGATTACTGCTTGATATAAATCTAAAATTGGACATAGACTTTTGAAACTTCCAATAATATTTTTAAAGAATCTTAAAGGAATTGAATACTCTGAGTTAAATTAAATCAGAAATTTTTTTGTTCAAAGAAATGCATTAACTAAACCCCAAACTATATAAATATGTCTAGTTTAGGTACCAAAACAAAGAAACTTTAGATCTGAAATCAAATGTCCAGTTTTCACCGTATACAAAAGATGAAGTGATTTTTTTACTTTAAATATCCCTAGACACTTCTAGTCCTGCCCTTGATTATTTCCTTCTCCGTTTTCCAGAGTCTGAGCATGTTTTGCCTAATTCACATCTACATTCTTAGTACATAGCATAGTCACAATCCTGCCACAGCAAGCACAAGCCAGCACTGTCCCTGTCCACACTAAATACTGGAAGCACTATGGCCAAGATCCAGCTTGGGCAATCTGGCCTTTGGTGTCCTGGGTGTTTTCAACAGCACAACTTTCAAAAGGGGATGGGCAAACTCAGGGTACCCTGCAGCCTGTCACAGCACTCTGCCTGCAGTAACAGCAACAAATAATTTTGAATAGGTGCAGATGGGAATTCCAGCTCCTAGGTCTGTGCATACAAGTATCAGTTCACTCTTGTACTTTTCCTCATGGAAGGAAGCCACATGTGCGCTGCTGGAGTGCACACCACTATGACTCAGTCTGGGCATCTAACCTGAGTCCTCCAGACACACAGAGGGCAAGACTGTACCCTTCAGATGGCAGCAGGATGCTCCTGTACTTACCCTTTTTGTATTAGCTGGTTCAAGAGGCACCTCCTCAGACCCTACTAACCCCACATTCCCCACATGTAGGAAGCCTAGTCACAAATCTGGGGGAGGAATCCAGCCCCTGAACTACTGCAGCAGTATTTGCTTCTTCAGCTAGAGATTAACCAAGCCTTCTACATAACAGCTGAATCCTATAGCACTCACCAGAACACTTCTCAAGCCCCAACCTTCTTGAAACATTTAATTATTTTACCAGCAGCTGTAAGCTGCTGGGGGTTTTTAACAAAAAGTTAAAGCATCTGATCCACTAAGGGAAGAAAGAGAGCAGAGCCTATCCAGGGAATTTTGACCTCCTGATTTGAATGTGTTAAGGCCAAAAAGACAAATGAGGTAAGTATGAACTTCAGGAATTAATACAGCAAAGTAAACCATCCCTGAAATCCAGATACATCTAGACTGAATTCCAGACAGCCTGACTTACAAACACAGCAAGCCATGAACAATTTCTAGCAAAACAGCCTTCCAAAATAAGAGTTGAAGTTTCCTAGAGGCTTAATGAAGACAGGGAGATAACTTTGAAAGACTCTAGAGGAAGTTCCTGTAACTCTAAATTTTATCCCCTTAGCTAGAGAGTCAGGGCAGCAGTGGGTCTGCTTTTCCCATGCATTTATTTCTTTTCACATGATAAGTGAACATATGCAAGCTGTGCAGCAACATATTTTGCTCTCAAGCCTGGGCTTGGAAGTGCAGCTACTAGTTGAACATTGGAAAACGTGAAGTTGTCTCTAAATTTAGCACATTCATATGGGAATCTACATGGTGGCATAGTGGAGGATGGGAATAGGAATAACTCAGTGTGTTGATGCAGCTCTGAAGAACAGAGTGGAATAGAATAGAATAGAATAGAATAGAATAGAATAGAATAGAATAGAATAGAATAGAATAGAATAGAATAGAATAGAATAGAATAGAATAATTGGAAGGGATTTACAACAATCATCTAGCCCACCTGCCTGACCAATTCAGGGCTGACCAAAAATTAAAGCAGGTTGTTAAGGGCATTGTCCAAAGGCTTCTTGAACATGCTGTAGGTATCAAACATTTCTTTAGACAGTCTGTTCTAGTGTTTAACCACTGTCTCTATAAAGAAATAGTTCCTTACATCATGTCTGAGCCTCCTCCGACACAGCTGTGAACAATTCCCATGGTGAATGTCGTGGCTTATTTTCTTTGCAGTATCCAAGGAGGAATATGTTCTGCTAAACTTAATCTAAGGGGGTTTTTGCATGAAATTTTTCAGCTTCCTCTATGTCTACATACCTACCCTTTATACACATGCATACAGAAACACCTACAGGGTACCAAGTATATACTTGGATCTTTGAGAGGATTATGCAATTCTAACATGCGTGGGCTATATGAAAACAAAGGGTACTGGCTTAAATAGAAAAGAATTAGGCAGAGTAAGTTCTGGAGAGTTAGCAGACTATTAGTATCAGGTTTTCTCTTTTTTCACTAATTTTGAAATTAAAAAAAACCAAACAAATGAAATTTTGAAATAAGATGTCCTTCCAAACAAATAATACCAAGCCTTTTGGATGGTGCTTGACGATGACTCTCTTTTTTCATAGCTTGCTTTTTTTAGCATTTTAAATTTGCCAGTGAAAGTAGCACTTTGAGGAATTTCTCACAAAAAGCAACAGAAATTAAAAAATGAGAATGTAATTAAGGGGTGCATAAATATCAAGTCGAAAGAGGGAAAGAGCCACAATTATTATATTCTCCTTCACCCATTGATTATGTCATCAAAGATAATTTCTGTTTACTTTCTTTCCTTCTGTGAAACATTAGAGAATGGAGCTTCTTGCTTGTGTCTAATATATTTGACATATGAGCCATTAGTCTGGTGCTTCTGTTGTACTTCAGAATGATTTGGAACAAGCTGATTCCTTTTCCTGATACATAAGAATTTTCCCAGAGCGGTGTGATTAGATTGCCCAGGGTCAGTCATTGGTTACTTCATCTAGGTATTTGGAAGTTTGAATGACTAAAAAGACTGACAGACTTAAACTATGTTTGGGATATAGCCAGTTAACCAGGGACTTAACCACCCCCCCCCCCCCCCCCCCAAGATTTTAAACAACTTTTCTTGTCTGTATTTAACAGAATCAAATGTGCTTTGTATAAAATCAAAGTAATCAGATCTAAGCTGGAGAATATCAGTGTATGATCTAACACCCTAAATCCAAATTCAATTTTAATTTATTTTTCAAACTTCCTGAAAATGCAGTCTAAACATATTCCTTAAAAAGTTACATTAGACACCCACTCAGTCTTAGCAATGAAAGTTCAAGAGAATGAGTGGTTTCTAAATAATAGGAGATTCATTAATAGCGAGACAGCAAGGTATCTTAAGTGATTTGTGCAAGGTCTAAGACAAATTCTGGCAACCAAAAAACTTTATTCAAGCAGTGTTGGAGAAGTATTGGATATGGTTTTATGATTTTCATTGGGTGTTCCTTTTTTTTTGTAGCTAGTCTTTCACTTTAAAAAAATCTGTTTTGATTTTGAAGTAATATAGCACATGTTCTTGAAACTCTATATAAAATTGTTAAAGAATCTGTGGTTCTATATCTCTCTATCTACATAAGTATCTCAATCAACCTAAAACATTGTACTCAAATCCCATCAAAATCAGCTGCAAATTTCAGCAGAAAATGGAAAAAATTACTCTTCCACCGTTTTTTATTATTTATTCCGTGCTTACAGCAAACCCACAGCTTATTCCATACTAGCAGCAAAACCAAAGATGATCTCTTGATTAGGTGGTTTTCTTGATGCAAAGATACAAAGTCAACATGCTGAAACAATCAAAAATTATGCAAAACAAGCCAGCTGAAAATAGAGGTTTAACATTGCTACAGTATCTGAAAACATGATCTCACTGACACCAATCTGCAAATTCTGCACATTTCTAGGCATTAATACTAGGCTAATTTTCACTCCAATAGAGTTAATAATATGAAGTTATGTTTCCTATTTATACTTCAGTTTAAAGCCAAACAGCTCTTCTTCTTGGAAAGCTCCAAAACTGAAAAATAAATTCTTCACATTCTTCTTTCTCTTCATTATCTCAGAAAATGTCATATGGCTTCATATTAAAGTTCCTGCCTTAAGGCTATGACATTGCTTATCCATCCCCCAAAAAATCTCATGTCCTCAGCTAAAAATCTTATTAAACATAATGAAGCAGAAATCAATCCATTTATGAAGTACAGAGATATTTTTTAGAAAAAACCACCATACATCACGGTGCTGTGCCAAACAATATTTTCAACTGTTACTTTGAAAATTCCTTTTTTTTACAGTCACAGAAGAATCTGTGCCAGAAGGATACCCTGAAGACTATCTAGTCCAAAAGCAAGTTGAACTCCAGATGTGGCCTGAAAAATGTCAGCAAGGGCGTACAGACACTCTGAGCTCTCCTGCTCATGCTCTCACCAGCATGGCCCAGAGGGCCAGCCTTCACTGCCACACAGACATGGTGCTGCCTCATCAGCATTTTGCTGCCTGTGAGGACCTCAGGCCCTTCTCAGCAAAGCTGTGAGCCAACCAGTCAGTTCCCAGTCTGCACTGCTCAACGGGGTTGCTGTGCTCCAGCTCCAGAATTTTGCATCCATCTTTAATGAACTTCTAGAGGTTCTTGTCAGCCCATTCCTCCAGGTGGTCAAAGACCCTAAAAATGGCAGATGTTCTCACCAGCCATCTACCCAAAATGAGTGTTTACCTTTAATTTGTTGAGGGTATGTTCCTCAATGTAGTCCAGATTGGTCATGAAGAGCATTGGGCCCCATAACAAACCCAGAAAATACCTTATTCCACTATACCTGTTATTCCACTATACCTGTTAAACTTTGAACCATTGGCTCCTTGAGCCCAACAGTTTAGTTCACCCAGCACTCGTGTCACAAATCTGTAGACCCCCTGACTCGTTTCCAGCACTCATTCCTTCTCTCAGCAATAGATAACTCAAGAGTAACTCCATTCACCTCTCTTCTTTCTATTTCAAACACGTCTGAAGTTGTCTTTAGCCATCTTTATGCAACAGGACATAACTTGGAGCATCAAATTTCCTTGTTGAATTCTTTGGCTTGTATGTTTCTGCGCAATGTCAGTTTTTTGAGGTAGGGTTCCACTCAATCAAAAATTACATATGATGCAGTAATTCCTGGAAATGAAAGTCTGTGTTACATGGTGTTAATGAGAAATCAAATGAGGTGAGAAGGATCACACCTTATGGCATTAGAAGTCAATTACATGGAGGGCACAGAGAAATGATTTAGCTAAATTAAGAATCCTTTTGGCCTCCTATCATTATTCAAGTTCCAGTGAAATAAAAAAAAAATCTTTCTTTTCTTTAATATCAGCACTGCATTATTCTTGATGAAATATAAAGAAAAGTCATCATTTGGTTATGAAAAAAGTTTGTGTCTTATATTTCTGACGCAAGCAGAGGCAGTCAGAAACCTGAGAAAAACATTAAAGTGCTCTCACACAATCTTCTGCATTATTGAGCATGTGTCTTAAGCCAGCTATAGTCTCTAGAAGCTGTGGATGCCCCATTCTTGAAAGTGTTTGAAGCCAGGCTGGATGGAACTTTGAGCAATGAGGTCTAGTGAAAGGTGTCCCTGCCCATGGCAGGGGGGGCTGGAACTGGGTGATCTCTAAGGTCCATTCCAGCCCAAACCACTCTAGGATTCTGTGATAACGACAACAAAATGTAAAGAATGTAGTTCTCCTGCTAGCATTGTCCAAAAGGAAACATTCCCAGTTAAGCTAAGTATCAACAACACAGTGGTCACATAGAATCACAGAACTATTAAGGCTTTAAAAGACCTTTAGGACCACCTAGCCCAGCCATGAACCCATCACCACATCCACATTCACCATTAAGCCATGTCCTCAAGTGCCCTATCCACACATGTTTTTTGAACACTTCCAGGAATGGTGCTTCCACCACTTCCCTGTTCAGTCTGTCCCAATGATCTACAACCCCTTCCATGAAAAAAGAATCCTAAAATCTAGTATAACCCCCCTCCTGGCACAACTTGAGACCATTTCCTCTCATCCTGAGACTTTTTACCTGGGAGAAGAGACTGACACCCATCTCTCTGCAAGTTCCTTTCAGGTAGTTGAAGAGAGCAACACAGCAGGAAACCAGCTTAGCTGTACTTGCATCTACACACTATTGTTGCAACTTTTGGCACTTGACTCATGCTGTCAACTTCTCAACACATATTATTATTATTATTATTATTATTATTATTATTATTATTATTATTATTATTATTATTATTATCAGATGCATCTTTGATCAAAATATAAAGGCCATCCCCATTTCCACTTCCCCCTGCTTGTGTGCTTTCATGATGGTTCCATTTTTCTTCTTTCAGAAAAGTTTAGTGCACAGAATATTATTTGCTAAATTTATGAACTTTGGTTTTATCCTTTGAGAAACTGAAATTTCATCTCAGCTGCAGCATCCCTTGTCTACCAACACAATCACAGATGGGCTGCTGTAATGTTCTCTTGATACTGGAAAAATGAGAACAATGACCTTTGTGCTAATTGGTTAACCTGCAGAAGCTACTAAGACTGAAAGTGTGGAACTGTACAGGGCAGTAGCTTACATATTCTACCCATATCTTATGTTAATTATGGGCTAAAAAAGTGTGGCCTTATACTTATTTTAGCCTTATAGTTCCTTTATTTTGGAAGTAAATAGCTTTAGAATTCGTTTATTTTAGTTGGGATAGGCATATTTTCCCTTTCAATTTTTTTTTTTTATTCAGGTGAACTCGAGCAGTCGAAACTGATCAGTGGATTGTGGAAATGGTGCTGAGTGATTCACTATGCTATTTTCTTCTTTTTCAAGGTACTCTCATGACACATTCCCTTTGTATTTTTTGATAACATAAAGAGTTAAGCCATTATCCATGTCATTTCAATAAAAAACCTCCTCATAAACTTGCAAATTGGATCTTTTCAACATGCAAATTGTGCCTTTTCAAATACCTCAGCAGAGTATCTACCTGAACTATAACAATAAAATTGCAATACACTTCTAAATAAATACAATTGTCATATTCTCCAATCTCAGCCCCTACTCTTACAATGAAAATGCCCAGCTCCTATTGCTGCTCTTCAACAAGTCACCAGTTTCTTAAACCTTTATAAATTACCATTTTGCTGTGAGAATATATTATATTCAAGTTATTACTTGAAGGGTTATTTGGCAGTGAAGCTAGCAGAAAGGTTGTCAGGTGAGACTGATGCTGTCAACCTGAAAGCACAGTCATACAGCCAGTAAATACTGCTCAGATACAGAGCTGAAACTGCAAGAGCTTCCATTGAAACAGGACCTATCAATCTGTCATGTCATCTGCTCTGATTAAAAGATTTTGTGGGCAGGCATCTGCAAGTGCAGCAAAGGTTTTCTAGAAAGGTAATGATGCAAAAATAAAAATGTGACTGATGTGTCTATCACAGAATGGTCAAGGGCTTACTTTCAGAGCTTGTTTATCTGCATGTTTCCATCTATCAGATGGCTTTTTGGTGGCAGTTGCCTAAAAGGCCTCTTTTGACTCACTAGTTCCTCAGCAAATACTTACTATATTTGCCATCAATACATACTCTTCAAGTTCTCCATCTGTCACCTTTGTCGAAGAAAAAAAACTTAGTCTGGAAAGAACAGAGAAGTCCTTCACTTTAATAAAATGTGGGAAAGAAAACATATTTTCTGTTCTATTTCTTGCTTTTCAGAAATGTGTCTGCATCAGGATTACATTTAGTCTCCTCTCCAAAAGAGGTCTTCTACTCATAACCTTGGAGAGGACCCTTCAGGGAAATTAAACCCTAGAAACTTTGGCTGTAAATCACAGAGCCCTGTGGGTGACTTGGAATAAATAGAGGAAGATCAAAGGAGGATTAGAGGCTGGCTGTGAAAAACATGAACAGGAATGACAAAAGGAAAGGCTCTAGTGTCAGCTTAGTTATGTTCCCACCATGAAAATAATGAAGGCAAAAACGCCATCACCCTATTTGTATTTGGTGGATTCATTGCCTAACACAAGAATTCCCTGTGTACCTGGTGTCCTGTTATCCTGTATAACAGATCATTTTGTGTCATAAATGAATACATTGTGTGTCCTAAACTCAAAGAATAGACAAGAGGAATTTCAAGTGTTCTGTTAAATACTGCAATATCTTAAGACTTAGAAAAATACACACATAAAACAAAGAGAAAAAACAGACCTTCTCTCTCCTTGACTTTTCCTCTTTCTTCCTCACACAGCTGTGTTTGTTCAAGCCTCCTGTTAGAAAGCACACAGAAAAGAAGAAGATGGGGAGGAAAAGGGTGAGTAGCTGTAATCAGAGCAGAAGCTCACACCTGGAACTGGGAAGTTCGCCCAGGAACTGCCTAATGAAATTCTCACAATGTCTAATGCAGGCATATACAATATCTGACCAAACTTAGTTTCAGTTCTTCTAGGGCATTATATTGTACTTCCTACACCAAATTTCATTTGAAGATCCAAAACTTGTAACTGAAGCAAACTTTCTATCTCTTCTCTTAACAAGATGGAATATAATGAAGTAAAGAAATTCCTAATCATTGAACAACTTATCTATGTTTGCAAGGTCAAAGATAGGAGAGTAGTGGGAGAGTTGTGCTTGGAAAGTAACGGTTAAATGATGAGTTCATAGAAATTAGCCATCATTTCTCTTTGTCTTCTGAAACCAAGCAAACAGGCAGGAATTCAGCTAAAATCTTTATCTGACCAACTGCTGCTTTGCGTCGTGACAGAACTTCATTCCTCTGATGGGGGCTGGGAAATGTCCTCCAAAGTATTTTCTTTCATGATAATGCCAAAGAACAGAGGAAATTAGGAGCTCAGAAACAAACCAAACAAAGTGCTCAGATCTCTGAAATATATTGATTTATGTTAAGAAATTCAGCTGAAGCTCATCCAAGCCTTAAGCCATTTCAATCTATGTAGGCCTTGCTGCTCATAAAATACGATTGCTAGGAAAAGTAAACCCTGCCTGATGTCAGTGAGAACTTCTTGTTGGATAATGTCTGTCAAATGCATTTGAGCCCGATCCTCTAATGATAAGAACACAATATCAGCTGAATTGAGTAATACCAAAGATCAATTCTGCTCAAGTGCCTGTCTTGAAATGAGGCTTGAAAAGATGCTTGGGAGAATGGGGATGCATAGGGATCTGAAAGATTTGAATGGACTACAAAGTTTAGAGCATGATGTCCTGTAACTTTGAGAGATCTGAATGGACCTTGACAAACCTCCCATTTGGCTGTAAGAGTGTACTTCCTACACCAGAGACTGCATCCAGATAACCATTTTAACAGATGCTGAGGGACGTGAACCCATTTTGGCCTCCACAATATCATGTGACAATGAATCATGCAGTTTAATTATTTATAATATGAAAATAATCTCTCTAGAGAGAAAGCAATAGTTTCAGTGAATTGTAAGGCAACTTGCTTAGTCACCCTGTGAATCATGTTGCAATGTCTGGGACATGGCAAGTACCCCAGACTGTGATACCATGAAAAAAGTATACTCATTAAAAACTACTTATATCCACTTTCTTGCTCTTAGTGTCTCACTGAAGTGTGGCCCGGCAAAGTTTTTCATACCAACAAACCTGACCAAATAACTTGAATTCTTATTCCCTGACAAAGTAGCAGGCGTGAATTCCCAGTATTATAGAGAGTTTAGGACAATCCTTTCAGAGTTCCTGGTGTGATCCTTCAGTGTGTCTTGCAGCAGGCAGTGAGGAGGCATTTGTAGGGCCCAAAATAAGTTTTCCCAGACATGCTGAACGAATGAGTCCCTGTGAGTGGCTGGGAGAAGCAGCAGATCCCTGCACAGCTGTATCCAGAACATGGTCTGCTGCAAAGAGCCATCCTGGGTGAGATGTTAAAAATCCCACTTCTCCAACTGAAGAAGCCTATCCTGTATTCAGATGGCCTTTAATTGCCTCAATACCTAATTGAGCTTTGGGACAAATGGCATTGGTTTATACTAAGTTAAGAGCTCAGCTTCTGTGATCATTGCATTCAGACATGGTAAGTCTTGAAAGATTTCAAGCTGGCCTTGCAGCTGTCACTCAAGCTGAACTCCAGAACTTAGAGTGGGTTTCTCACACAGCATTACAGATTTCCCTCTGCCCAAAATCCTGCTTTTCTACTATTCTTGCACAGTAGAAAAGTAGAAAAGTAGAAAAGTAGAAAATGTGCCAGGCACATTTTCTTTCATTTGTTCTGAGTAACAGGTATGTTCCTCTGGATTATGCACACTTGACAATTCTCTGCATCATCATATATGAAATGATGGGTGTCCTTGCTGTTAAACTGACTGCAATAGTAATGCCAAAAAAGAAAGAACCTGATGGCAGACATTCTTCTTCCAGGAGGCAGGAGGTTTATGCTGGGAAATAAAAGTCACATATCACTGAAAAATCCCATAATCATGGAATAAGATGAGCTGGAAGGGACCCTCAAGGATCATTGAGTCCAGTTTCTGGCCCTGCACAAGGCATCCCCAAGAGTCACACCACATGCCTGAGAGTATTGGCCAAATGCTTCTTGAACTCATCCAGGCTGGTGCTGTGACCACATCCCTGGGGAGCCTCTTCCAGGGCCCAACCACCCTCTGGGTAAAGAAACTTTTTCTGTTATCCAACCTAAACCTCCCCTGACACAACTTAGGACATTCCCCAGCCAACAGCAAAACATGAATAGTTCCACCTTAGATAAAAACAGGGTTTTCATCAGAAACTACTGGGGAAAAAAAGGAGAACTACAAAAGATTTTGATTAAAGGAACATAAAACAGCAGGAGGCAACAGAAAAGCAGAATCTATCAGAGAAGTAGCACTGCTATTAGCACCAGATCTGTTTCTTAGACAAATGATGCTGGTCTCACTTCAAGGCACCAGGCTCTTGAGAGAACAGAGTGTCCGGGAACATTGTTTTCAATATTTTACTAATGGGATACTGTTTTAAAAAGCAAAAGCCTGCTTTGTGGACCTGAACAAAAGAAGGCCAAATTTATATAGACTAGCTGGTTCTAAAAATTACTTCACAAGCACTTTTACTTCCTAGTTTATAAAAACTCCTGGATCTACTTGAAGGTTTTCACAGCTAGGATTTTTTAATCCAAACTTCAACTCTAACGAGTTATTTATATCATAAAATATATATTTATCTTCAGAAAAAAAATTAAAAATAAATCAGAGGTATCATAACATGAAGGGGGGATTGCTGTTCTCCTTGTAGAGCCTGAAGCCTAGGGGAGGTTGTTTCAGGGAGATCAGAGCACTTGGACTTAAAAGCGGTATTCAGAGGGGAAATCAGATGAGTGAATCATCTGCCTCTGGAAAAGGGTGCACCAGCATGGATAGGGCCATCACCATTTTTCAAGAGGAAGAAGAAGAAATGTATCAGTAAGGTGTCAAATAACAATTCTCACAGCAGTGTGGCAAACCACCTGTTGGAGGTACCCATTTAAACAGCTGGTTTTTTGTCACTGGACACACTAGCGGTGTCCCCAATGTAGGATGCCAAAACTGGCAGCTCCTCACTTTTAGTACATTTTAGTCAGGTGAAAATATTTTTTATCTGAAGATAAATATACCTTCTCACACTAACAGAACTTCTGTTTCCATCCTTTTATAGCTGTAAACCAGGGCAAGATTTATTTAAAGACAGAGGTATAGCATTTGATTGCAATTGTCTCTTAGGTTTTCACAGAAGGGACCATAAAATGTGTCTTCAAGGATGCCAGTGTAGCTCAGTTCAAACATATTAGTTTGGGATAAAAGAGACATGGTTTAATTTATACCTTCTACCTCCTGGGTGGCATGGAGCAAATATCGCAAAAATACTTACACTGAAATGGTAATTAAAGGCATTCTGTCTTCCAGAGAAACATGATGATGTTTCTCTGAAAAATGAAAGTAAATGCTGTAATATCTTAGATACCATCACCAACACTTTGCATAAATTTAATGCTACACAGCCTGGGCATTTGGAACTGCTCCTGGTTCACTGAGCCAAGCGAGCATTTGACTTCAGTTTTGCAACTGAAATGCTATGTTGCTGGCAAAGGCAGAGCAGAGCACAGGCCTCTTCAGGCAGCAGTGAGCCAGCACCCCATCCTAATAATTTTGCTTTAAAAAAATTGAAAACTAGGAAAAAAGGTTTTTTTCAAACAGCTTATCTGTAACTAGTTGAAGAACTAAAGACTTTGAAGATATGTTGGTTCAACTGCCTTATATAAGATTGAAACTACCTTACATTAATACAGAGAAAGTATTTTTAGGCAGCATGATTCACTACACAACTATGACAACACAATTCAAACAACTGAAAATAAACCAATATTCCTATAAACTACTTCAAAAAAGAGCAGAATTCAGGCTTTCTATAGCAGACATTGCAACTCAGCAGGGCCCAGGCTAGCTCACAGACACCTCTCCCTGCCCTAAGACATATCATTGGTGTCTGTATTTACTCTGTGATCCTGCCTGCAGGTCTTAAAACCAATGCCAAACTTCTTTAACCTATTTGTGACCTGTACCTAAAAACCACACAGAAATAAAATTTGCAGCATTCATGGTTCATCTAAAGTATAATTGCTGCTGCTTATTAGGAAGGAACATGCTTTTGTCTATTTGCATGAAAACAAAATAAGATAATACCAGTTAAGGATGCTAACTGTAGCTGACAGTGCAAAGGAATAAACCAAGATCCTTGTCTCCATAAATATGTAAAACCACAGAGGACAAAGATAAAGACAGTCTGATTTTTATCAATGCAAGAGAGCACTTATTCTGCCAGAATTTCACATCTCCCCTCTCTGTCTAAGGAAATGACTCCTTTTGTTTGTTACACTGTATGCCTGGCACAGCAGCATGTGCTCCCCAGCCTCATGTTCTTGAAAACAGTTTGCATGTTCATCAGAAGAGCGAGAGAAACACAAGGACAACCACAGGGACAGGAAATGGCATTTAATCCTGCAAAGCCACCACGCACCCCAGCAGAGCTATGAAGCCAAAGGAGCAGCTCTGGGCTGGGCTTCCACACAAAGCCATAACCCTGGGGAGAAGCACAGCCAAGTCCATCCCTTTGAAAAGAGGATGCCTTGCTTCTTTCTGTGTCCTTGTGACATTGCTCAAGAAAATAAATCCTTCAGACCAGGTCATTTGCCAACGTGCTGCCATACCGTACAACTCCCGTAGTTTGGATCTGTATTATCAAACTTTGTCACTTTTCCTGGGATAAATGATAAAATTTAATTTCTATTGTGCTATATAAATAAAAACAGATCACTTGGGGAAAGCTTTTATAAAAACAAAATAATCATTAGTTACAGTTAACCAAGAATTCATTTGTCCAAATTTAATATTCTAGTTAACTTAAAATTACATACCTGAACCTAAACTTGTACTTTTATATTCCCTTTGGAGTAATAAGGGATAGCTACATTTAAAAAGCAATTCAGCCTATCATAAAATAAGAGCTAAATTTGAATATTCCTCTGTAGGTGTGTATATCTCTCAAAAGGCAGTGTAGTTTAGGATGACTAACTTGGAATTGTAAGTCTAATTTTTAGAGTCTTACATTTTGGCAGATAGATCCCACCATGAGTATGCTAATCTAATGTACCTATGAAAGGCACTATTAAGACAACAACTTGGATGAAAAATAATTAAAGAAGCTAATGATACTGCAGTTCCCATTACAGCAGTGTTTTTTTCTCCTGCAATTATTAGACCCATAATAATTTTTTCTTAGTGATACCTCCTGAAATGAAGTGCACACACACCTGGGACCACCAGCTGAGCTGTACAGCCCATAAGCTTTTATGTTAAATGGCAGAAGCATTAGATACATCTTTACAGTACCCTTTCAGCATGCTTTTATGGCATAAAGAGCCTATGATACAATGTGAAAAACAATGTGTGGCAGCATGGATGACAATGGCTTTTATCTTCCCTGCACTCAAGCGTCTTGGTTTTAGACAGTCATAAATAAATCTCAGCAAATAAACTGTAGAAATAAAAAGAAAAGTGTGTAATATATTAAATTGTCTGTAAAACATTACAGAACATTATCTCAAAACCAAGAAAAGGGAGTTGTAATCCAGATCCTATAGTTCTCAAGTTCTGTGTTTCTCCTGCATGTAAATCTGAACTCAAAATTACTCCGAATTCTAATTCTAAATGTAAATAAAAATATTTCATAGTCCAAGCAAAAATTAAAAGATCATCATAAATCTTAAAAATTAATGTCATATTAATCTTAAGAAACTCACTGCCACTATTTTGAAAGGAACTTTGAGAGAGGAGTAGAATGTAATTTTGCATTATTTAATAAGACCACAAAGACCAAAGATTATGGCAGCATTTGGTAGAGAGACATGAAGTTGCTTTCTGTTGTATAGAGCAGCATTAGTGGCGCCAGATATAGAGACAAGGAACCAGCACTGTTTGCTTCAAAAGAAAGAAGATGATCGTCCTGGTATTCCTGAAGATCAGAGTCATGTACCTGGAATGTTAAAATACCCAAGACACATTATTTATACAGCACACCATGTGCAAGGGAAGTCCCAGCACTGGTCCTGACACCAGGCACTGCTGACACCACTGCCAATGAAGATCTGAAGGCAGCAGCAGCCCACAGATACATGAGCTCCTTGTCTTGGGAGAAAACTGAAAGATGTACTTAAATCATCCAGCCTTCATGGAATAGCTCCTAGCTCCCTGGCAAGTCTGAAAAATTTGAACTTTGTAACTATTAAAAGCTAACTGTTAAAGCTAAATGTTCTCAAACTGGGGAACTGCAGGCATCTTGCACCTAAGGGTATCAAAGCCATTAGAGTCTCTCTCCCTGCACAATCTCTCATCATGTGGCCCTAACAGCAATTAAAGAAAAAAGTAGGGCAAGCTGACCTAAGATTGAAGAATTGGTAAATATCTGTTTTCAGGCAACTAAACTGAGCCTTTGGGCCCAAGTCAATTTCAGACTAGGAAACTTTAAATGTCTCCATGTAGGTGTCTATAGATGTCTAAAATCCTATTACAGGCAATGAAGCCCAGAAAACACTTCAGCTCATGGCAAAACAGACTTCTAGAGGATGAGTCAGCTGCCCACACGTGGGTTTGCAGAGGCATTTGATGTCTCTAGGCATGCCTGGTGTCATAGGGACCTCTGGGAGAATATTGCCCTTCTAAAGCAGCACGAGATGAGATGCTGAGGACAGGGGAAGTGGCATTAATGTCCTGTCTTGTGAATGAAGCCTATCCTCCATGGTGGTCAGCTGAATTCTACCTCACATCTCCACCAGCTCTGAATTCTCCTCCACAGACACCACTGGGCACTAAATTTATCAGTCTAGATTGATCTGTCTTAATCTCAGAATGAATCCCATCTGTCAGAAACATTCAAGGATAAACTGATGCCACGGTTACACGGGGCCAGTTTTTTCCTTCAGTGTAAAGACACAGAAAAAAATATTTTGCATCATGGTAATGAATGAGAGCAATGTGATAGCTTGTAGGGCAAATGGTAGCAAACAGGAGGAGGAAGGTGCTGTTGCCTTTCCACACACCATCTGCAAAAGCTTTTGGAGCTCTGTTGTCAACATTTTTAAAGAAGGTAGTGACAAGTGGGGAAGAATTTTGCAGAGAGCTATTTGTAGAGATCTGGTCACAGTCTAGAAAAAAATAATAAAAGGCATGGGAGATATTCTCATTCATTGCTGTCAATTTCCACACCTGTTCACATGGAAAGAAATTTCTGCCAGCAATATTCTGCAAAGTATCAGGAAAATATTCAGAGAGATGCCATGTTTAAGGACTGATAATTTCTGTTTTCCTTTAATAAAGAGAAGCTAGAACATAGAGGCAGGGAATTTCGAGCCTAGGCTTGCCTGGCTTTTTCACAGAGATGCCCTAGGTTGATTCATTCTGCTGCTGAACAAGCAGTTTTCTGCAGGAGGCCACAGCAGAAGAGCAAATCACCCCCTGTAGCTGTGATACTTATGACACTATTTAGTGGTGCTAACACATCAAAGTGTAACCCCCAGAAATGTCCCCAGGCTCTGCATGAAACCTCAGAGACCTTGGGAAATGCATTGAGAGGGAAGAGGCAAAATCTGCCTTTTAGGGGAGAGTAGACTGTGTCAATTAGAACAGAGCTTTGCTGAGGTGCATCTTGGTGGCAGTGCTTTCCTTTCATCTTTCACTAAATAGCCAGTCTCCCCCAAAGCCATATAAGAAGTTCAACTAGTAGCACATCCCAGTGTTTATCACCAGAAATTGTTAAAAGAATGAAGGTTCCTTACAGGGGACCTGGGGAAACATTCCATCACTAAAATTTTCCATTCCATTACTAAAAAGTTAAAACAGACCTGTATCATTTAGGCAAGTTCTGTCAGTGTCAAAGCAAGATGCTCTAGAATGAAACCCAGTCATAAACTATCTCTGATTAAATGTGTAAAAGTCTCTGACAAAAGTATAATTTAGGGAAGGATGGTTTCCTCACAAGCTGAGGAACTTTTTCCTTTTTGTGCAGTGAAAGAAAGGTAACAAGGAGCTGCTGGAATCTCATCCATTTCCCACAACAGTGACTGCAAATTTGCTGCAAAATTTATGGGCATCTCTGAGGGAGTCAGAGGGGATTTGGAAGGAAAACATTGTACATATAAAGTAATGTAATAATTATCAGTTTCAACTCAATATAATTACAAATGAGCTTCCACCAGCTATTAATTATCTTCTTGGTTACAGAGGCCATATTTTATTTAAATGAAGTGAAATGAAATGCTGGTGAAAGCTGTATAAGTAGTACTAACAAGACAACACATTCGAGGGGACATATTTCCACTTTAGGCCCTTGGATTAAGGGTTTTTAAAAGTACTGAAAGAAAAAGTACAAAGAAACAGAGCATCCTCCTGAGCTCCCTCGGGAGGACTGAGAACTGAGAGACCCCAGTTCTAGCTCAAACAGAAATTTACTTTCCCTGAATGTGTAACAAACAGTGAAGTTCATTTGTGATAGAGCTAGCTGCTCTTGAATTCTTTCTGAAAAAAACCCCAAAAAGCTAAAAAAAAACCCAAAAAACAAACCAAAAAACAACCCACCACAAAACAGAAAATCAGCCAAAAAACTTTCTGGATGTGGACCTTGGGTCATACCCCCCTCACCTGTCTTTTGGCATTTATGGTAACCTTCAGCATTTTGTTCACTCATGAAGGTAAGCACATCTTTGTTGGCTGTTAAGATGCTCAAGTTACGTCTGAGGAAGAATTCACCCAACTTCACTTTAAGGAACTTACAAAGTATTCCATGAACTGAAGTCAGACCTTTTCCCCCCACAGCAATGTATAAACCCATCTCTGTCAGAACAATGTTATGCTATATTTAACTCTGAAAACTAATTAGCATTCATAATCCTGGTTATTGGAAAAAAGTCTAAGGATGAAACAGAGCAAGACAAGGTGACCTGCAGTGCTTGCTGAAAAACTGCACCCTAAATAGACAAGGCAGAAGGGTGTGATAACACTCATCATCTGAGGTGATCCACAACTCTCACTTCAGTGTTGGAAGACAAAGTTCATGGAAATAGAGGAGAAGGAAAGAGGTGTGGTGGGAAGGAAGTCAGGGAAAGAAGAAGGTATGCATGGAAAGAAGTTGCAAGGATCACCATTTTTCCAATAGGTTGCAAAGTATATTGGGTTAATGTTGGGCTTAGTGCATCAGATATAAATCCACAGTGAAGTTAAAGTATTGAAAGACACAGACAGAAATACCAGAATGATCAAAGACAATTAAAGTCTTGTGAGAATAGCATATCTTTTGACATTTAAATGTCAAAAATATTTTATGACAACAAGAGTAGCTGTCAAGTGCAAATGCTCTGAGGTTTCCATTCACCTTTCAAGAAGCAATTTAATCAGTAGTTTTAATATTTTTCCCTTCATAGACAAGGAGCCTATGCTTTGTTTATAGGGTTTGCAATTCATATTCAAAGTGTCATTTGTACCATGAAACATTCATTTAATAAATTGTGTTAATTGTTAATCCTAGCAAGATGAATTTTCTTAGGGTCAGGGCTCCAGTGGCTAAGCACTCATGGCCCTGCTGTGAGATATTCACTACTCCAAGCAAACTTTGAGCTGAAGCCCTGCCATGAAGTCCACTAGCAGGCTGCACTCTGGAGTCCAGCATGGCAATAGCAGTCTGACAGGCATGGAAACCTTGCTGCATGTCTCACAGTGCAGGCATCACAGTTAAAAAACCCCAGACACAAACACAGCACACAAACCTTTATGTACGTAAGTCTTCTTATTATAGCATAATGAATGTACTTTATCTGTATTTGCAGCTGGTTCAGCTTACTCATAATTATCTGGCTCATTTCTTGTGCATCACACTGAATACATAAATGTAATATCCAGAGAAGTAGCAGAGTGATAAAACACCAACATAATTCCTATGAAAACAAAAAGAGTAGAAGGCAATATTACTGTGCTGATGAAGATTCCAAGTTGAAGAGCATATATTTTTTGGAACATTTCTTTCTTTCTTTTTTCTGAAAGAGGAATAGACATTTGGCTTTAACCCTCCACTACTACAGCCTGGTTTATTACACACATAAAATATTTTTTCAGTATTTAGATATCTGAACATTAAGCACCAGATGCCCAACACTTTATATTTTATAGGAAAGCTGATTTTTTTTTTAGTATCTCTGGTGAAATTCAGAAAAAATAAAAGCAGGATTGTTTTTGCAGTCTCTCTAGATAGCAACCTCGAGCATGCCTCTTGTGTATGGGCTACATTTCCATATGTGATTAAAATGATAGGTGTCTTGTGGTTTATAAAATCCAGTCCTATTTACTTAGCTGAATTTTAATTAAATGTGCTTTGCAGTCAAACTCTCTGTGGCACTTGTATGAAGAATGCTATAAAACTAAAATGAATGACTGCATGTAATATTGGATACGGATTGCAGAAATGCATTTTAATGTTTTGAAAGCATGCTCATAAAACTTCTCTTGGACAGGCTAAAAATTCAAATTTCCTGAGGAGAAGAAATTTTTTTCATTATTTAGCCAGACTGACATACAATTAGTTGTTACAGTCTACCCAGAAAATTAAAAAAACTCTTTTATGCCACTATTTCTTCTCTGAGTTTCAGGAGTTTCTACCTTACAGCTGTTTTCATCAACCATAGCAGAGCAGGTTATAAATGAGTCTCCTCTTCCTGCTCACAGATTTGCAATTATGGTGGCCATGTCACAGGAATGAAGGACTTGGAGCACTGGGTGTTTGAATTCTGCCTATTTTTGAGCCATGTGTACATCTTACATCTGGAAACACAAACACCCTTAAATTATTAGATGACATCGGATAGGAGATATATAATTATCTGGAAGTATATTCTGTACTTTGTTCTTTTATTGTTCTTATGCCCATGACTGGAACATGCAGAGCCTCAATTTTGATCCCATTCAGATAATGCTCCTACCAACACAGAAACAAAAGATGGTCTCAGGCCATAGCCGTTCATGATCTCAACAAGAGATTATAGAGGGATACAGGGTCAAGCTTAGGTTATGCCAGAAGGAATGATGGGCAGTAAAGTAGTCACTCTGAAAATATACACCCACTTGGGAATGAAGTGGGCAATGGTCTCCAAAATGACCCCTCCTCTCTAGTGACTATAAAGGGAATCTGGGAATTTGAGAGCCAGATATCCACCTTACAGATGTCTAAAATAAGTGAGGAATCCCAGGGAGTCAGAATAGCTATTGTGAATTTTCTCTGAGAATGACAAAGATAAGGCTTAAGGAAGGCTGTTTGGCAGAAAAGAGAGCCATGGAGTGGTTTGGGGCCTGTTTACATGGAGCTGATTCGGTAAGATTGACACCACACTATGATGCCTGGTCAGGCACTTCCCATTAATGCAATACTGCAACCAATGACTTTGCAATCTATTTTTTAAAAATACATTATTCAATATTGTCACATCATCTGCAGGAATAAAACAATGCTTTGTATATGGTAGAAACTTTAGCAACTTGCAGGAGCAAAATGTACAGCTACTACTGCAAGTACTTCACTCTGTGAGTCAACTTTCATGACTCATTGCAAACCCTGTATTATACTGCAGCTGGGAGCAGTGAACATAAGGTTCATGCTCTTTCTGGTGGCCTCTTTCCTTTCTAAACACAAATTTCTGTGTGATCCTGTATATGTCTGTAGTATGTCAACTACACAGTGAAGGAGGCACACTGTTAAACCAGGTCACTTGTCCCCCTCAATATTTGTTGCAAGTGCAAAGATTGTATTATGGTCTGATAACAGTTCATGCTCATACAATGTAAAATGATTAGGCATGGTGGGACTGATGAAGATACAGCAAAATCCACCATCATCTTAAATTTGCCTCTTTCTAAGCTGCTTGGTGCTTTGAGCCTAAGTTGCAGCTGTGACAGTAGCTCACAGGACAAACAGAAAATGTGTGGATCAGGCAGCAGCTCGTTTATGCCTATTTTTCACCTCTACAGTCTACTTCAGTACACAGTTTTTTGCTGCTTGTCTGGATATCTGCTTTTATCACAGATCTTCACTTGCAGAATAGGGATCATACCAGCTTCGTCATCTTCCTTTTCTATCCGGGATTACAAAAAGAGAAACAAATTTGCACACAAATACTTCAGTGGGTGTTGAGAAACACCTTCAGTGATTTTTTGTGTATTTTTACAAGTTTCAGCTCCTCCTGTTAGTTTTAGTATTAAAGCAGCAAAATACTTAAGTTGAAGAAGGAAACTGTGTTCTGTGTTGGGAACCAAAGTGTAAGCTCTTCACTCTTACACTTGTGATGAGCATAGTAGTCTAACAATTTAAATTACCCATTTACTGCACTTTAGTGCATGGGACAGTGTAAAGTCATGAGGGAAATGATATAGCTGTTGCAGAGCCATACTTTTAAAAAATAGACCACATGCTACTAATCACAGGAGAAGTGAATATTTCTTAGCACACATTTTTAACATGTTCAGGTCATTGTGCAGGCACTGCTTGAGTTGCCTGCATGTTCTTTGTCAGATTTTAAAACTGAAAGTATTTTTACTTGTTGCATCATGCTGTCTTGTAAAGAAAGCAGCGAATTTTGACAATATTAAATTTTGTGGCTTAAGGGGATAAAGAGAAGATGAATGTCCAGCCAAAAGGGAGAGACAGGGAGAGCTTTGCCTGTTTTCCATTGATGAACAAGGGAATGCTGGCCAAAAGAAGGCAGCCTTTGAAGGATAAGCTTCTGCTCTACTAACAGCATTCTTCTCTCAATAAATAGGCCAGTATTTAATTGTCAAGGATAGTGAAGAATACAAATTTAATCTTTCATTATCTTGTTCTGCACATCCTGGTTAATTTTGCACTTGGATGGGTTTCAAAGGATTGTGAATGGGTGAATCTTCTGCAGTTGTCTTTTGTAATGCTGCATTACCAGTGCTCTTTCCAGGAAAAACATAGCATCCCACCAAGAAATGCTCAATGCAAGAATAACAATGTTCTGTTTTAGAAAAGTGCTCTCATAACAGATTGAAAATGGCACAATATTGATGAGCTATGTGAAGGCCCTTGCTTATATGCTCAGCTGATAGAAACTGTGGCTTTTTTACTGAATAGAACTGGACAGAACAGGAAATCAGAGTCTGTTCTGTGATGACATTCTTTAGCTACTGATCATGAATTTAAATTCATTTTCAGATATCCAATAATAAAGAGCTAAGCAATCCTGATTCCTGATATTTGCAGATACTACAGTAATAAAATCCTGCAATATGCTGCAATGTCAACATAACACAGTTGTTTCCATCTCCTTGGTTTCCTTCACCATTGAACTTTGAAGAAGAGCTAGCTACAGCATGTGATGTGTAACATCTCTTGCTTAAGGTTGGTATGTCATTACTGATTATTACATACAAAAAAGCTTGGTACCAGTCCCTGCCACATATTAAAAAAATAGTGGCCTATAAAGCTCAATATTATAGTGTGGGATTTTTCCTGTTTTTTAATCAGTTTTCTGTAACTTCATACAATTGTAGGGTACTTAATGAATGGGGGATATTTGAGGCAAATAGTTTTATCAGTTCAGTTCTTTCTGGTGAGTCATTTAGGGACAGGAATCAGAATTGGTCTGCCTGGTGTCTGGACACTCTTGCTGTGATTTGATGCCTCCATAGCTCTCACCATCAGTGCTGATGGTTGTCACCATTGGTGGAGAGGAGCAATTCTGCAGCCTAAAGGAGAAACAGCTGGACAATGGGGGTGGACATAGTGTCTCTTTAGCCAACTCAGTCATCCCTGAGGGCAGGAAAGGAGCGGGGAAGGGACAGAAAGAGCAGTTTGGATGGAATAATGGAAAGGTCCGGAGCAAAAGACTGGGTTTTTAGAACAGGAAAAATACAAACTACTTACCTACTTCCCTCTGCAAGGAGTATGTGCAGAAAGCTTCCTTCCTTCCGTTTCCTTCCCCTCCAAAACAAATCTCAGCCACCACTTGCCTCCATTTGTCTGTGCTCAGCTCCCAGGCCAGAGACTCCAGCTGAGCATTGTATATCCTGCAGCATTAGTGAGACTGAGCAACTTCAGACGGGCTGCCTCTCCCCTTCTCAGCAGAGCAAGTGACACTGTCTATCCATCAGCCACACTCCCCAGCTGTGACTTAGTCTGCCCTCATTGCCCACTCTCTTACAATCAATCTGCTGGGTACTGTATGCCCTTATAGTAGTTACAGCTCTGAGTATGCTTCATATATCCACACAGTTTATTTCATCTTCTGTTCCTATAAAAAATATATATATCTCCTTAGTTCAATGTAGGCAAAATCACTCAATTTCTCTCAGTTCTTCGGCTTCAATTTTGTTGCTGGTATTTATCTTGTCATGTTCTAGTAGCAAAATACATTTACTAGCTGCAGTTGCAAGAATTATAAATGGGTTTCTTGCTTTGCTTAATTTCATCAAATCAGGAGGCTTGGTGGTACTTTCATAACAGGAATTTGCAGAGACACAACAGTGAAATAACTCCTGCATCAGTTTGTTCATATCAGGGCAGAAGTTTTTCTGTGTGAGAGAATCTCAGGGGAAATTAGGAGGAATACCGAGCAGATAGACAGTGAAAAAATAGGCATATAACTTACTGATTCCAAGGCACTCTGCTGAAATACTAGCTACTTCTTTTTGCACCAGAGGGAACTGTGCTGAGAAATACCTTCATAAGCCCATTGTTTTACTCACTGATTTGACAAAACAGAATGAAAAATTACATTTGGTACTTGATTCTTCAAACTGTTATGCAGATGCTTAATTACAGGTGATTGCAAGAGCCTTGGTGACTCAAGCTCACGTGTCTTTTAAGTCATTCATTATTAAGACCACAGAGACTTAATGCTACATTCTTTAATTATGTCACTAGAAGTGGAGGCCAGTCTATCGATTAAATTATCACAATCAAACTGTTCTAATCAGTATCGCATTATTTAATCAATAAGAATAAAAAGTATATATTTTTAAACATAAGAGACCATATGCTACAAAAAGCTTGCATGGTTGTTTCTTGTAGAGGAAACTTAAGATATCCAAAATCCATACGAGATAGAGCAAGGACACAAGAATCAAAGCAGGACACAAGAATCAAAGGGCTCTGCTGTTTTTTCAAAGTAAAAATCAATTGTCGCACACAGCTGTGAGGACCACAAGATCACAAAATATATTTGAGTTAGATGCCAGACAGCTATAAAAGCTTTTCTGAATTCATGGACATCCCAGGGCTTCTTACAACAGTCTGTTTAGAGTTGGTTTTTTCCTTTTCTCAGCACCAAAATAAGCCTGACAAAACCAAAAGGGCTGTAATGTCATCCCTGCTAGTACTGCAGCATAATGATCTAAGATTGAATAGATTAGCTTAAATTGAAACATTTTTTGGCATCATAACAGAGCCATTATGGGATATTTGGTTACCATAGAAATGCAGGTAATGAAAGAAGCACTGTCACTAAATGATGAAACATGAAATAGATTAATACAGACATCAAAAACAAAGCCTCATATATTACATTAAAGGACTGATCTCACTGACATACCACTGTGTCTGGCATGTAAACTCTCACTTTACTGATTGTACAAATCTAAGAAAGAGTCTGTGCCTGGATGTCACTCAAATGAAAAAAAAATTCTTTGTTCAATTTTTGGAAACAAAAATAAGTTTTAAGAAATTGCTGCTATATATTTGTTGTTCACTCATGTTAAACAAATATTTCTAAACAAGAAAATAGTATATCACAAAAGGTAACATTTAACAAAGAGGGCAGCACCACAACATCTACAGCATCACTTAGTCAGAATCTGTAATTGCTAGAAAGAGCTGTTTTTCTAGCACATCTCTTTTCTGAGTTTTAAGGTTAAATACCATTATGTTGTTACTGTGTTTTCCCCAAGGTAAATAAGAAGTTCTTTGCCTTTATCAAACAGCTTTGCCAACAACTATAAAAACAAGTTTCTACTCTGCCAGAGCACATTGAAAAAGCTCAGCCTCTACAGCCACTATCCAAATGGTGAAACCCTGTATGCAGATCTGTGCAGAGTGAGGCAGGGGTGTGTGTACTTGTGTTTTCTTTTTCCCTTACACAAAATTAAGCAATAGCACCAACATGAGAAAATTTAAAACTCTGAATCTTCAACAAAACTGCACATGTACAAAACCGTCCTTTTCAACTTTCATAATGTCTGCCATTCTCAGCCTACCCTTCTCATTCCTCATACTTCCTTCTCTTCCCCATTTTTCCTCCTGATAGCCCTTGCACATTGACTTGCCTGCTTTGATGAAGAGGTTAGCCAGTACAAACTAAAAACCTTCTTGTAATCTCTGCTCTAATAATTTCAACCATATTTGCTTGGAATTAAGTTCTTCATTACTGGATATGTTGCCAGTTAGGGAACACAGTTTCCTGCTAGCTAAAGTGTATTACAGCAGCATGAAATACAACAATCATGACTTGAGAAAGAGAGTGAAGAATGAGGAAGGATGCGATCTAATAATTTTGTTATTTACCCAAGCCTTAACAATCTGACACCTAACACACAACACTTACGTGAAGATTGAGTTTCCACACATTGGAGACAAGGGACATCCAAAGATAGGGCTGTGAGGCACAGAGAATTTATTTTATACATGACTGCTCTTTGAAGGGGATTGACAGCTTTACCATGCCACTCGAGAAGAGGGTCTGGATTTGAGCTGTTGCTTTTGCAGGACTAGAGAATTTAGAAATTATTAGTTTCTGTATTGTAGTCACACTTCAGCCACCTTCCACTAACAGAAGTTAACAGCAATATGTTAATACTCCTTGTTTCTGATTCAATAATTTCATAGTTATAAGAACAATTAAGGGAAAAGTTAGTCAAGCTGTTAATTATACTCTCAACATCCACCCTATTCCTGAAACATGAAAACTGGTGTCATATCTCCACCTTGCAGGCAAAAAGGAATCAAAAAACTCCAACCAACCACCACCCAAAAAAACCCCAACACCCCCCACCCCAGCCCCAAACCCCCAAATCCCTGTCAAATGCAGACTAATTCCTTTTTTTTCCAAAAAAGAATCTTACAAAAATGGGAAGTAGTAGACGAATGCCCTATTTTGCTGTGCTTGCATGGCTTTGCTTCACCTGTTAAATGCTTTTATCTTGAGCACAATCTTCTTGCTTTTGCACTTGTGATTCTCTCTCCCATCCTATTGGGGCATGACTGAGTGACTGGGTGGGGCCAGGACTTGCCCATCACAAGAATGCAGAAGAGGGGGACAAAACTGAAGCTGCAAGCTGATATCTTTTTGTATTTTCTGGTGAAAGGAGGCAAATCCCAAGGCTGAAATGGGCATGTGAGAGTTCACATTAAAAACAGACTCTGTTGTGTGTGAGCACTATCAAAGGTGACTTCCACCCCATTTTTCTGTATGGGTAGCAACTGAGATGAGGCTCCTAAAAAACAGGATTTAGAAACTTTGTGATTTTCCATTTTAGAAGTCCTAGAAATATTTCTGTATTTTGTAAAGGATATCCTGAATTATTGATTAAAATGTCCTTTTGGCGATGTTCTTGATGGCTTTTTTAATACTGTTAAAAACCTCTCTGTGGTCAGATTTTTCTTCAGCAAATTAAAGAAAGAAGATGGCTCATAGTTCACCTAATAAATATACATAAAACTTCTCTTCACATCTATAAAATCGAATTGTGGTGAAAGATCATATTTTAAAACACTCAGTTTTTCTCTCTATTGATCCAAAGAAAATCCTTTACAAATTGACTGTCATTCTATTCTGATATCCTTAGGTGATGACTTATAAGTAATTCTGGTCAGTTGAGTATTAGAAGAACTACTGTATTAGCTGCTTTTGCAAATATTTGTGCACAAAATACATTTGTAACCTGCACAGCCCAATTACTACACCAAAGCAAGAACTGCAAGGCAAGGAATCACTGCAAAGAGCTACAGGGCACAAAGACGTGCCTGTCTCTGTGGGCAGAGGCAGCCCCATAAGAGCATTTAATAGAATCACAGAATCAAAAAATGATTTGAATCAAAAGGGACCTTAAAGATCATCTAGTTCCAAACTCCCCACCATGGGCAGGTGTGCCACCCACCAGATCATATTGCTCAGGGCCTCATCCAACCAGGCTTTGAATAGCTTCAGGTATATGGAACCCACAACTTCTTTGGACAACCTGCTCAACACCCTCACAGCAAAGAACATCTTCCTAACATCTAATCTAAACCTGACATCTAATTCCTCTGAGGACCCATGCTCTCTTGCTTGGGTCCTGGGAATGGCAAAGGAGACCAGAACAGGGGAGAGGAAAGGACCAGACACTTGAAATAGAAGCAATTTGAAACCTTAAAAAAGCAAATCCAAGATCTGGGATCATATTTTCTAGACTGAGCAACTGTGTTTACATTGCAGGCCACTCCTTTGTGTGTATGGATAAACATGAGCCACGGATACATGCAGCTTTCTGCTCCCCCTGCACATAGCTCAAAGTGCTTTCAAAGCAGCTTTCAAAGCACTCTGTGACCAGTAAATAAATTTGTCAGACCCTCTGCCATTTGGAATGTAAGTATAGCTTACCCTAATGCCTTAGGGTAAGTACCTTAATGTACCTACCTAATATACCCTTAGCTAGCCTAATGTAGCTGCATTTAGGCTAAAAGGGCAGGATGGAGATCCTGAAGTTGCAGAAGTACACACCCATGTTTAGCCTTTCACAGCACAGTGTTCTAGCACAGCAGCAGGGAGGGAGATGCTACTTCTGTGATTTCACAATTATTTATTTTAATCCACATTGATAATAGCTCAATGGAAAGTACAAAAAAGTCATAAGGACCCTCTTGACTTCCGCAGAAATTGTAATCAGCAGCATCCCACAGCTTAAAACTTCCATTCCTGCTGTCCCCAAATCAGCTGCTTCTGCTCAGTTTCTTTGAGGAGCTGACTACATTGCAGCAGTAAATTTCACCAGCTGGATGGGGGAAAAAAATGGAGAATTCCTTCCCACAAAAATTACAATTGAGCACAATTTTGCCACAGAGGCAAGGCAGGAGGGAACAGTACAAATACCCATTTTCATATTTCCATGCACCTAAATATATCATAGCTTCCCTACAAAAACCTCTCATGAGGAGTTTCTGTTTATTACAGCAGCAAACAGCACAGTAAAAAATACTGGCTGTAGGCTGCCATCTGCCGGGTTTTGTGAAGAAAGGCCACTTGCCCGCAGATTTTGGCAGGTTCTGCCTTAACAGCGCAAACAGCATGACAAATCCTCGCCCATGGAAAGCTGGGGGCATCCCATTCCCACCAGTGACATCCGATGAAATTTCTGGAAGCCAGTAGGTTTTCTGAACCTGACTTACAGCTCCCCAGAGCACTTTTAAAGGACGCTGCTTTGCACAGACACTGTTTCTGTATTGACACTAATTTTAAATTAATATATTTTGATGCTCTCTGTCAGATTATGAATCTTTCAGCCACAGAAACACACAAACACACTCACACACACACACGTGAAATCCTCTTTGAAGCCATGCTAATATGCAAATTCTAGTTTTTGTGTAACTTCATGGCATGTGTACAACCTGTACATCTCTTTCTTGCAGTAGGATTATAGTTTTATTTTCACCAGTTGACATGCCCTAAAGGTTCTACATCTGTTTTCCTGGGCTCTTAACATCATTTAATGACTTATTACAGCTCAGATCACAAACATTTTATTGGGTTCAATGGCAGTGCGTAAGTTAAATGAACCTGTGCTGATGAAGAGATATTGGGTATTTTATTTAGCTGACATTTATGCAAACATGTGCAAGACAAGCACTCATAAAACATTCTAGAAATAAAAGCCAGGCTTGTGTGAATCAGTAGTAATTTTGCCTGATTTTACCGGGTTTAAGATTTCAAAATATCAATTTCAAGATAGCAATATATCACCAATATATCTTGGTGTTAGTACACAAATTCCTCAGCCTACAATGAGCTCCACATATTCTGCACAGGGAGTTCGGACTGAGGATAGTGCCACTAGTTTTGCAATGGAAAGTAGGGGACACAGAACTCTCTCCATACTGACCATATTGCCAGAAAAATTCTCGAGTACCATTCCAGTTGTGGTTCACTCCATCTTCTTCTATCACTCCATCTGCTTCTATCACTCCATCTTGTGGTTGCTACTTTTCAGAGACAGTCTTATTAAAACTTCAAATTTTCATCTGTATTGTTCACCAGCTTTTTAAAAAGTCTCATGAGCCCCTGTTGCAAGCCATGTTAAACTTTCTTTGTTCCAAGAGATACACAGCAGAGTAACTGACTATCAAATGAGCCAACAACAAAGTTGAATTTTGCAAGAATTGAGCCCCACAACCATAATGCTGTAATCAAGAGGATATTTGTCAAATTAACACAACTTATACTAAGCTATTTTGTGTTCTCTACAGCCCTTTGCAGAATGGATATAATTCTTTGTAATGTGAAAGGGTCTACCCTTGCTTTCTGGCTTGAGTGTTCTAATGGATCTCAGCGGAAAGTAGAGAAGTCAGTGGTATTATTATGTGTATGCATTTGTAAGTAGATGTTTGCATTTGCATGCACATATTTTGCAATTTCTCAGAAAAAGAGGATAGAGTTTCAAGTGGAGTTTTGGAAACTAACAGCATTGTGAAATTTCCTGTGGCTTTCAGCATACACCAAATAAGAGTCTTCAAGGATTTACGCAATCTCTGCTGGAACCAACTTCTTAGTTCACTGTCTCTTCTTAAATACACAAATCAATGAAAATTTAACACGATTCTTCTCAATTGCTTGAGCTGATAGGAGCCTCCTGAAATTCAGCCAAAAGGTGAATACAGAGTCCTGCATGTGGGATGGGATAACCTCAAGTGGCAGGGCAGACTAGAGATCAGCCTTGAAGGAAATGACCCCATGATTCAGCTGCAAGGTTAGGACATGATCCACCAATGCACCTTTGCACCACACCGAGATGTTCTGACCATATTAGAAGAAGTTAATCCAGCAGGTTAAGGGAAGAGATTGTATTCAGCACTTGTGAGACAACATCTGAAATACTGTGTCCAGTTTTGGACTCCACAGTAGAAGACACTGACAGGCAGGTAAAAGTGCAACAGAGGCCACCAGGCAGCTTTGTGGCTGGATAACATATGTAGAAGGAGATCATGTCAGGTCTGAGCATGTTCAGCCTGCAGAAGGGAGGACTATTGGTGGGGGCATCTTGCTGCTGTGAACAATACCAGATAAGAAGGTGTAGATGAAGTGGAGTCAGATTTTTCTAATAGGCGCATGGTTATCGATGAAGAGGCAACAAGCAGAAATTGGAACACAGAAAAATGTGAATAGCTATAAAAAAGATTTTCACTATGAGTGCTCAAACACTAGAAGAGGTTTTCTCAGGAGCCTGTGGGATCTCCTTCCATAGAAATAGTTAAAAGATATCCGGACGTGGCTCTGAGCAAATCCCGATGCCGGCTTTGAGCAGGGGAGTTGGATGAAACACATCCAGAAGTTGCCTTCTGGCCTGTCAGATTCTCTTCTTTACCTTCTGAAGAATTTTCTTGTTCACACAGCAGTAACAACATGATGCAGGAATTCTCTCCTGGCTCTCAGGCACTTCAGCAGCTGAGGAAGAAACAGCCCATGACACTGTAACAGAATATTCACTTGAAGCTGTCCAAGGCTTCAGCTCCATGTGCACGCAATGAGACAATCCCTACCAAAGCTCCACTATAAAAGGTTTGTTTCCCCTATGTGTGTTGGAGAAACAGCTCCCTTTCTGCTATTTAAATGCTGGGGTTTGACATCATCTGTAAATGAGTTTGCCAGCCTAACAGCACAAAAACAATGAGCTGTCACATTAGCAGATAGAGTGAACAGTTAGTTATTTTCCAGGTAGTGGAGAGCAATTAAGAAACTCCCATGTCACTCCAGTTGGTATGGTCTGTTGCTAATCATTGCAAATCTCACCTTAAATAAATAAGCAGAGAGGTTAATTCTAAGTAGAACATTCCCATTTACAACTCTAGAGGCGTGTTTTGTAAAAAACAGTAGGTCTCACTGCTTCTGGTCTGCACTGACTTAGGCTGTCCTGAAGTGCTATCTCCTTTTCCTGGTCCATAAGCACATTTGGAAGAGAATTCTTGGCAGCCTACTGGGTTATTTCCTTCCAATCTGAAGGCTAGGAGAATTTGAAGGGCATTGTGAAGACTTTCATCCCTAAAAAACAAGGCTGCAAATTATAGTTTCCAGTATTGATGTTGGGTGAAACAAAAATCCATCCTCAGATACATAGCAGTATTGCATGCAAAAAATGTACAAGCCGGACTAATTTTTACTATAAAGTAGCTCCTATAGTCAAATATCTAGGTTTTTACTAATTGTTTTTACTATAATTAATGGAAATACTAAATAAAATACCTCACATCTGTTGTCATGATAAATCAAACATAGTGCTATTTTGAACATCCTAAGCATCTTCAGACTGTTAAACTGAGCATGTCACTTGACAGTCAATGGATTTATCTATTAAGTCCCGGGGAATTCAACATCATTTGTATTTGCTGTGCAAACTCCATTGGGGCCAGTGGATAAAGCAGATTTTAGGATGACCTCTGTTGGCAAAAAGCCATAGTTTCCAGATATTGGATGAGACTTTTTCTTTCATTTCACCTCCTAGAGTGCAAAATTAAGGGTTATAATTTAAAATCAGTTGCCAGCTGAGAAGAACATATGAAATTGAGTATCAATGCCTGAAATTGTCACAAGTAATGATGGCACCATAAATAATGTATGAGTGATGATGATTGCTAATCATATTTGGAGTTTCTTAAATGTAGCTCTGACTCCATTGGGTCTGAAATTGCAGAAAAGCAATAAATTGAGTATGAAGTATGACAGTTACATGCACAAGCTTCAAAGGGTATTACAAGTGCTTTCTGACAGCCTTTATCTATAAAAAATATCAACTCCTCTGTGGAGAAATACAGAACCTGGGTCTTACATTTGGAGTATTTCTTACTGAAGTATTAGTATAGTAAAGACAGATACTTATTTCAGGCAGATGTTCTGTCTTTATTTCACAGCATCTAAGTCTTGCCTTGCTTATTGGCTATCTTCTCAAGGAACTATTTCTAACAAATATTTGGGTTCTCTCTATACACAGAGAGGATATAGGTGACACCAGAGCCATTATTTTTTATTTATTGTAAGCCTTTCAAATTTTAGTAGTGTTCATAAATGTGTAAAAATGTGTCTGGTGTTCAACATACCACTGATCTCAGCTTTTTAAGTCATCAATTCTTTGTCCTGGAAGAAAAAAAAAGATAAAAGAAAGCATCTAGACAGGACATAAGAAAACTAGTGATTTTTCCAGGCTCTCCTGTTGCTTCTTATATGAGCAAGGTATCTGGTAGCAAACAGTGCTCTGATCTCCCGAAGGAGGGGGTCTTTTCCATGATTCATGAATGGCAGGAGTGAAAGAAAAGCAGCACGTTCCTTTGATGCTTGCCATGCACAGCTGCTCATCTGGGTGTTTATAGAAGTAACCCCCTCTGAACATGTTGGGTTGCAGTCCCCAGGTTTTGGATTTGGAGCCCTGTGGAGCACTGCTTTGTTCAGACACTGCTCTCATATCCACGTCATATGGTAACTCGTCTGCTTTAAAGGATGGGATGATGTCTGTTTGGAATGTCTTGAATGGCTGCCTGCCTATCCATTGTCTTATTTCTCTGATGTCCTTTATCACAGGTGTAGAGCCTTTTTCCATCCCAAGTTTATTTTTCCAGTGCTGTACTGCTCCTCCACACCTTGCAGTTCCCTTAGCTGGGAGAAAACAAGCTGCCAGCTCTGCCGCAGGAAGCTTGTTGCCAAGGCAGGGTAAGTCTGCTTCTCTTCATCATAAGGAGCCAAGACATTTTATGTATGTTCACTGTGTTAAGAGCAGGGTGACACAGTCACTTCAAACAGCAAAAGGCAAAAGAACAGTTCAGGAGATGCATGAGAGGGCATGGTGCATAAAGGCCAGTGACATTGGATGCATCTGGTGTGACCTGATTCTAGAACACAAACAAAGACCAGGCTATTTAGCTGGGGAAAAAAAAAAGAAAAAGAAAAAGAACTGGAGTGATATTTTGTCATAAACAAAGTGGCAAATAAGGGAACTGGCAGCTTCTCAAGGGTTTCTAATACCAAGGTTTCTCAATGCTAAGTCTTCCTACGAGAAGCACAAACGCTTAGGCACTTCAAAGGTAACATAACACAGAAGAACAAGACATGAATATTAATGTAAGGCAAACAGAAACATGATTTCAAAAAGGAAAGTCAGACACATCATTTAAAGGCAGTGAGATAAGGGAGGAAAAAAAAATCAGCCAACACACCAAGCAGTGCTTTTAGGTAAATTGCCTTGCACATCTGATTTCTCCCTCTGTCCCTCTAGTAAATACTTGGTCAAGTAAACTCTGCCACTTAGCTGACTGCTCCTTACTGTTCCTTGGCCTCTGTCAGCATTCACAGTTCTCACAGTTCACACAAAACATATCAGCTGTCCAATTATCTATACATCCACACAGATATAGAGCCAACATCCTTGCCCTTTCGTCTGATCTTTTTCTTACTCACCTCCAAACTCTTGCTCTGATCTGACACAGTTCAAGCCACTTACCTTTCTTTTCATTTTCATGCATGATGCTAACTTCCTTCTCCTGTTCCTCTGCACCTTCTCCATCAGGGGGGACCAATCACTGTTGATCTCTCAGCTGAGTCAATCTCTGCAACTAGCATACTCTACATACTGATCTATGCTCTTGAGAGCAGCACCAAGTAAACATAGCAGGGAAGACATGGATATTTTAGGTTTATTTTTTTTTAATTGTAATTTCCCCAAGATAGGAAGCAATTTTGCCAGAGGGGCAGCAAACTTCTGTGTTCATACGGCATCTATCACTTTGATACTAGCATTGCAAGCAAATTGCAATACGTGGTTTGCCCCAGAAAGCTGATGGAGTGAATAAAGGAAATTGAAGTGTGGATTTCCCCGCAGCATTTAAAGCAATAAAAGTGATGGACCTAATTCTCACCAAGAGAGAAGAAGATCAGACTGCTCTACAGAAACCTATTATGGCCATTAGGAGAGGCTCTGAGATCAATAGATATTTAGAGGGGGGCCAGGCCACAATATGAGATAATGTTTTTTGGAAGAGAAAAAGTCTTGAGAAAGAATATTGGTGCTAGTGGAAAGCCAACAGCTGCTTAAACAAGAACAACAGGAAAAAACCCCAACCCCAAAAAAACAAAAGCACAAAAAATGTGCTTGTGACCACTTGAAAATATTTGCCCAAAACAGTGGGAGTTTTGGCTGTGTGCACACTTTTTCTGTTTTTCTATTAAGCATACAGCTGAAAACCATTTATTTGACCTATTTACAGAACTCCAATTGGAAAAATAGGATTTTCTTTTCTGACATACTCTGCAACAATATCATTAGTCAATCAAATAATGACATAAAGATCATACAAAAATGCAAGTTAGACTATTTAACTTCTTTATTGCTTACAAATTAGGCTTATTTTGTCTCCATATGTACTAGTTCATTAAAACTGGCTCTTTCTAGTAAGAAATATAATTGTAACAGTATGGTAACATCAGGCTGACCTTTCAGACCTGGTGTAATCATGACCTTACTTGTTCCATTAAGAAAAGCTCTCTCAGGGACCGTGTCTGAAAATGTATCAGTGGGAGATTTTTGTCTTTTATAGCTGTCAGGAAACATACTGGGATACTTTATTTGCTGGATGAAAAAAATGATGCTTCCATGAGAAAAGAAATTATGAAAGCTATCCCAGTAAAACAAGAAAGTGAGGCAGCATCTGGAATAAGCACAAAGCAAGAGCACCAGCCTGAGTGTGAACTGGAACCTACATAAAACTTACAAAGAAAAGAAATTCTAAACCTTTGAAACAGCTCCAATCAGCTTGAAATAAACGGGACTGCTATTCTAGTAATAATGCTCCCAAATAAATTGTTATGGTTCAAACAAGCAAAGCAATCAGACTTTCTTTTCTCTGCTGAAACCATATATGCTGATTCCCTTTTATCTGCCTATCACAATGCTCTCCTCTGAGCCACAATAATTCATCCTTCAGGACTGAATTCTCCCAATAAAGTTTCAATTCATAAACAGATCCTTTGGTGGCACAACACATTGCCTGAGAGTTTTCCATTCAAGATGAATATTAAAGGCAATTATATATAGAAACCATACTAAGAGTTGACCAAGGTCTGCAAAACCTTTTCTCCTCAGCAACAAAAGTCCTAGAAATAACATTTTAACTTGTTCATCTGTTCTATCCTATAGGGAAAACTTTATAGTTAAGTATAGAAAAGAAATTTGGCTTACAACTCTGTTACAATAATAAGCACTGTTTTCACAAATAAACTGCAAAGATCAATGAAGGATGCATGCTGTCTCGTGATGTGCTGCCAATATTTTAACAAAGAGCTCTAACAATAAAAAACGTCCTTCCTTTCCTCATGCTAATCTTGACACAGAAATCAAGTTGTAAAACTTTTTGATATTGACCCCAAAAATTCTCTATTAGACTTACAGAAAATACAGAAAGACAAAAGGGGGGGGGGGCAGTCATTTAAAATTAGCTTTTGCTGGGGATTTTTATGTTGTGTCCTGAAAAATTGATCAGTAGAAAGTCAGAGAAATTCACCTGTGGACAAGAACAGGACTGATAATCCAAGGCCTAGACAGGATAAACTGGGGGCAGGTACTTGTCTCAACCTTCTGATGCCAGGTACACAGAGAATGCAGGTTTAGCTGAAATTCAGACCAAGAATTTGTAAGCCATCATTCTTCACATTTTAAAGATTTCTGGCTCACCAGAACTGTCCAGGAGAGTGGACTCTCCCAGCAGGGTCTTCTTGAGAGTGTGAATAGCTATAATTTGAAATGAACTTAATTTGAAAATAAAAGAAGCCAGAACCTAGGCAGAATTTAGGCCCCCTAAGCTCAAAATTCCAGTTTTCAAGTGTCTGTTTATCTGCTGCCTAGTCCTGGAGACATCACTGTTTTCAAAGTGAGAGTTTCTCAGCAATTGACTAATGTCCAGCATCACCCAGGGTCTAGAAATTAGCTGTTCCCCTACAAGTATCTAGTAATCATTTCTAGTCAGTAAGTGCACACTGACAACAACTGTCATAAATCCACAGCTACATTACACAGGGGCAATAATTTTCTTCTCCAATACTGTTGTTGATACATTCTCTCCTCAGTCTCTACTCCAAATTTCTACAGAGACCTCGCTAGTTAAGTCACATATCAAAGGAAAGGGGGATTGAGGTTTATTTCCTATGTATTCTTGAGATTGGCTTACTTACAAACAGAGTCTCTCTGAGCTGACAGGGTGCACACAAAGACCTTGCAAGAATATGCAGTATTTGTTTCTATTCTTTAATGTTACTATTTGCTCTCATTCTTTAATCAGTCTGATTAAAACCAGTATTTTGAGCTTTGTGCACAAGTTATTTAAAGATTCATTGCTTCAGAAACAGCACAAAGATCATGAGAACTATCCTGTAATTCTTGCCCATGGGTTGTTTAATGAATGACTTCAATGTTGCTTAAAGACCATGTATGTTTGAAGACACCTCAGGTGAAAATGCATGGGCTCCAGATTTATCTGTTGCTTTGGTTTTACTCATTTGTTGCTTTCAGAGACACCTGAAGGATGGTCTCCACTTTGATACCCTGTGATCTGAGAGCACCCCTAGTTGCTCCTGCTGAGAACTCATCTGAAAACTCAGGTTACTAGAGTTCAGTCTGATTTATTTCACAGGCAAAACATTCACTCCTCAGTAATACTGTGCATGTGTCTTGATAACATGTTTAGGTAGTGGCCTTGAGATGAGCTAGAGGACTTTTCTAGGTCAGAAAAGTCTTGGAACTGGTAGAAGAATTCAGCAGATCCCTTGAACTGAACATCACTCAATGGCAGTCATGTGAAGGATTGTAACCACCAAAACCAAAATGCTTCAAGACCACAATACATGTAATTTCTCTGTGCTTACCAAGCATTTCAAAACTCACCAAGTATTAGTGTTTTAGACTCCTTTGCCACCACTAATAAGCAATTCTGAATCTTCTGCTCCCAGATGAGATACTGTCTGGTATATCATGAGTCTCCTGAGGAGTTTTGTATAAATAATTGAGGAAAAACAGATATTTGAGAAATATTGGTTTGGAGCTATGAACAGCACAATTCAGACTTAGCTACTGTTTCAGGATTCATGCAGAGACCCATCTTTCTAAAGAAATTCTGTAAGACTTAAGGTTTGATTTCACAAAGATACTTTTTTGCCAATCTTCTTCCAAGCTTGAGACTTGTTTGCTGTCAGCATCTCCACTGTTGTAAATACCTGGTGAGTCACACACAGCTTTGGACAGGAATTTTCAGCATAGGAGAGAAAAAAATTAAACATGGGGAAAAGTTCATACTTATCAAAAAAGAAAAAAAACCCCAAAACATATGAAAACAACACCAAAACAAAACAAAAAATTACGTTTATGGTATGTTGGATGCTGTCTTAGAACAAAATTCATACCTCTCCATAAGAAAGACCTGAGGCACATTAGGAATAATGATCAGTGTGGCCTTCAAACAGCTCAGTGCGATCACGTAAGGAGCTCAGGAAGCAGAAAACAGCTGAAGTATTGGAGTGTTGTTTCAGTATATGTTCAGCTGGAAGACTCACATACAGTACCTCCTACTTCTCCTTTGTTCAAAGCAAAACTTTTCTCAGGCTCTTTTCCTTGAAGTTTTTAATGTTCTATTGACTCAGCTCTATTTACCCTTTTAGACTCAAGCTCAGCAGACCTAGTTAGCCAGGAAGATCCATTAGCTTTTAGAAATTTTAACAATTAGTTAATATTTATATTGGAAGATTTCTTTGTGTGGTATCCCAAGAATGGAGTGAAAAAAAAATCCAGGGAATTTGTAATGGGTTAGCTGTGGAAACCAAGGGCACTCTTTAAATTGCTTTGCAGTGGCAGTCCCCATTTCATATCAGCCTTTGCTGATTTTTTTTACAGCACAGCAAGAGGTTTATAGCTTACTGACAAAGACAGAGAGAGAAAGAAAGGGAAACAAAGTTGTCAGCTTGGGGCTCTGATAATCATGAAAGGGCTTCCCATTTAACAGGTTCTACTTTGGGTTATTGGATCAAATCCACCTTTTATATGTAGAATTATTGCAGTAGAGTTTTAAGCTTTCATGTGGGAGACTCGTTACTGCTCCACTTGTGTGATTTCAGTGCTGTTTCAGGGGAATGAAATGGGTTAAAGCTCAGCAGGCCCTGGGCACAGCTCACTTTCATGGGAGCAGAATGCTGGCATTGTGACAGGCAGAGACACACTCAAATCCATGAAACTCTAGCAATTACCCAGGACCCACAAGAGGTTCACCACAGGAGGGTATTGCTGATCCAGCTGACATGGGAGCTGTAGGTATTGAGAACAGAGGAGCTCTGTGACCTCCTCTCGCTGCAGGGATTGTGGATGCACAGCTCAGGGGATTTACAGCCTTCCTGAGGCAGCAGGGCACAGCACCTCACAGCTCCAGCTGATCTCACAGCATTTTCCACATAGCTTCTGCATGGACTTTAAATAAAATCCTCCTTCCCTGGAAGTAGTGAGCACACCTTGGGAAAACAGGGAAAAACCTGAGCACATAGCACACCTCTGTTCTCTCACTTCGAGGATTATTCTTACATCTGTCTACAAACAGGCTAACTGTGAGTGCAGGTAAGAGAGTAATTTGACTGCCTTAACTCAGTGATTAGATTGCAAACAGAAGCCAGCCACCCTGACCTCTTGATTCTGCTTTAAAGCCACTGCTGCAATTATTAACTGCTCAGACTTGAAAATACAAGTCACGTGTGTGACATCTCCCTGTGGAAAGTATTGAAAAAGAACAAAGACAAATAACTCCACTGTAATACCAAAAAGGGTTGGAATAGGTAATCAATTATAAATGGGATTTCCAGTTTGAAAAATAAAGGACCTGATTCAAGAAAAGCCAAATGGCAGCTTTTTCAGTAGGGAGGACAGGCAGAGTAAATGCTCATAACAGTGGCAAGATGCCCATTTATCTGTGCAAGGGTCAGCTGATGCACAGCTACAAAGGGCTGCATTCCCTGGCAAGAAGTCCTACAGGTCTGCTACTCATGGCACAAAGAACCTGCTCCTTACAGTCGCTTTAAGTCTGGCTACTACTGGCTGCATTTCATGGTTCTTTGGCATCACAAGAGAAGAGGAAGCAAACAGACTTCTGTGCCACTCAAGGGCTGCAGATCTCTGCTAAGCTGTACTGGCACTCTCCATCCTTTAATTATTCTCACTTCTCACACCCTTTTTTGGTTGCAATGTCTCCCTCAGAAGACGTGTTGATCAGAACTCTGCTTAGAATATTGGCTATGAAAAAACAGATGTTTGTATGGCAGTAAGATGATGGGATTTTAAAAATTGATTTATTTTTCCTTCTTAATGATTCCTAATCTTTAATATGGTTTTTTTGACTGCTACTAGGGTTATGTTTTCATTTATCTATCAGAACTCCAGAGGTTTTCTCTGCAGCAGTAATAATGGGCATTTTACACAATTATAAGATCAGGTTTTCTCCATGTACATTTCTTTACATTTGTTTATGCAAAATTTCATTTGCCATTTTTTGTCTTGTCATCCAAACGTATCCAACTTTTTGATGTCAAAAATAGAAGTACTGCACTCCACCTAACTACTTGGTTTGCTTTTTATTCTCTATCAATTACTTCCTTGTGTAAATTTTTGTAAAATTCATACACCTTCAGCAACTCTTTCTGTTTTGCTGAAGTAATGGCTTTCCATCAAAAATATTGCATCCAGCTTTCCCTGGCAATATATTAGTCTTCATTTGCTTTGTAGTTCAGTGACTTTACACCTTTCCAATGTTTTGCATATAAATTAAACTGAAAAGGACATAGACACAGCTGGTTTAACTCAATGTAGTTTCAAGTAAAGTTTCTAACTTTCTTCCCTTATTTTCAGTTATTTTGAATAATTATTTGTGCAGTTGAGTGGGTTGTATATAGAACTACTGGTGGGATCTGTGCAATAGAAATGTTAGAGATGATCAAAGCCTTAAAAATTTTAATTATTTTAGCTTTCCCTTCATCGTCTCTGCTGTCATTTTAACCAAAATATCTTTGACATGACTATGTTGACATGACAAGATCCATAACTGACAGACAATTTGCTGAAATACGTGACTAAATCCACTAATCCAGAGCAGGATCCTTGTTGAAATAATAAACTGGAACTTCTTTGAAGAACTTGCAGTGTAAATTGAAAATATAAACCCCAAACACTGCACTATGCATGGGGTATTTTTTACCTTATGGTCCATATTGAAGGAGCTACTGGAGAAGACATAGGATAATCTGTGGTGTTAGAATGCTGTTCAACAAAATTAATTGTTCTTTTTCCTGTCTAATGATCCAGAATAAGAGAGCCCTAGCATGCAATATTACATGAGCTTATTTTGAACAAGAACATCCTCCAAACAGTGATATAGCAGAAAAAATAGTTTTTACTAAACATTTTAAGAGAAATTTAAGTAACTAATGATCCAGTTGTTAATACATCCTACTTGTTAGTGGTTTTATTAACCTGCAGAAAATATAATTACTTTGGAAAATTTTGCAGCCAAATTATTATACGCCTCACATTTTATTATACATCTATTAAAGAAAAGATGGTAAGTGCCTTGAAATGCTGACTTGCATGCTAACTTCAGCTTCTTGCAGTTTACCCAGGTAAAAATTTCCAAGACATCAGGTGAGCCTGCTAGATGGCAGTGAGGAAAATTATCAGTTACTGGAATAAAGAGGCTGCTTGGAACCATGCATTTAGGTGAGCTGTTCTAAATAGTGAGGGTCAAGGAGTTTCAGAGGAAATGGAAACAGGGAAAGTGAATACTGCAAAAAAGACAATGAAGATCAAAACTAGAGAGAATGATCCAAACCATTCACTCTTAGAAATTTTAAGAGATATATTGATTGGTCTGAAGGAAGAAGTGATGGAAATATCTGAAAGTACCAAAGAATTCAATGTAGAGCAAAGGTCAAAATAAAAGCCTGTGTTAATAGCCAAGGATTTGGCTGATAGCAATGGACTGGTTAAAACTCAGGAATAACTCTCATCACTCTCATCAAGATCTGCAGGTCTATAATCTGATAAAACCACTGCACACATTATCTTTCAGCAGATGATCTGCACCCTAACAACAGACAGGTGACAACAAGGTGACACCACAGTGTGTGTGCTACCCAGTTCCTCTTATCCCAGCAGGAAGATTGAGTAATGCTGTGAGGAGATCCAAAATGAAGAAATACTGATGAAAATTTGCTGTGTTGTAGGCAGGCTTAAGAAAAAAATTTCTGAGGCAAAATAATCATGCTAAGCCTTGTAAAAGGAGGTGAAAATATTTCAACAGTGCCAGAGAAGAACAATGAGGAAATGATGAGGACCCAACTGCCGGTGTCCCTTTTCCCTGTCAAACACAAGTGACCCTGGACAGACCACTTAGACACAAGTCCCTGTACTTTGTGGTGGTGAGTCACAGAATCACAGAATTGTTTGGGTAGGAAGGGACCTTCAAAGGGTGAGTGAAATCTGTGTGGGAATGACCATGAATGTCATGAATGTCTTTGTTTGGAAAAAAATATCTCCTTGCTCTTTTACAAGGTCTCAAAATGAGTTAATTTCCTGTTTATCTCAGCTAACTAGGCCTGTGTATTTTGATCACAATTACAGGCTTAAGAAATCCAAGAATTCCCTTAAAAAAAAATCTATTTAATGAATGCATATGCAGTGTAAATGCTTTTTAACATTATCATATTACCTTTTTTTTGGTTTAGATTTTCCATGGAAATAATGGGTACTGAATTGTAAATTTGTATAAAAATTGCCAAAGACTTTAGTACCAATAGTGCACATTTACTGATGAATATTTTGTAATTATTTTGAACACGATATTTTAATGATCAGTTTGAGTTCTATCTACTACTCCTAACTTCTTACAGAATGTTTGCATTTCTTCATATCTGAATTATACAGTAGCAAAGGTTCTCTGAGGAGCAGGATTGTAATCCTCCTATTAAAATCAAGAGTAGTTATTGGGAGGTGGGGTGTACAAATGGTGGAGAGAAGAAGCTTAACATTAAGTAAGAAGGACAATAATAAGGCTTAACTTTGTTATTTATGTTTCAGAGTTTGGGGCAGGGTAGGGATATAACAGACTGTTACTAAAATTAAACTCAAAAGACCTTCCCTCAAAAAAATGCAGCTCTATTTTCTCTGTATGAATGAGCATACAGACCACTACTAGTTCTTGTGGCAACATTAAAAAAAACAAATCAATATAATGGGTAAATGTTGAGGTTAAAATGCTGCTTATGCTACACACACATACAAATGGTCCTTATTCACAATAGTGCCTGGATTTTACAGACTGTGTGAAACTGCAGTGTTCATTCATTTTGTAACCATGAACTGTGGACCAGTTCAAAGCCACATGAACTCCTAGACAAGTCTGGATTCCACAAAATTACTACCAAATTCAGCATCTAAGAGGGAGACAGGTCAACACAGCCAGGAAAAGCAGATTAGCCACTAATAAAATTGGTGTCTGCAGACTCTGAAGAAGCATGTGGATGACTGTTACACCTGGGCTAATAGCATGTGATCCAAAGTGACAAGGTGCCAAAGCAAAACAAAAAGAAATTATAGATCGATCTAGGCATTGATACAGGTATATAGATATGTAGACATAGAGAAAACAGTTACTCCTGACACTTGGACAATTAACTGGAAGATAATAATCCAGGTAAAAGGCAAACCTGAAAGAAAGACAAATTAGGGTACTTTATCTCTTCTGGAGGCTGAGACCTGCTGCTCCCAGATGACCTTGAAATTGCAAATGTAGTAACTTCCAGAACTGTCAGTGAAACATGGAGCAGGGGACTGGTGAAGCCCCTGTGTCACATCTTGCAGACCTCGTCTGAGATCTGTGGCTGCACTGAATGCACAGAACAATCAGTTCTGTAATTCTGAAACTCTCTGAAGTCACCTGACCTCAGGTGGGACCCTGAAGGATCCAGACCCTTCTTACAGAAATTTGCTGAAATTTCATCAGATATTTTTCCTTTGGTAAAATAGATTCCTTCAAGATCATCTCAGCGGTCTCTACCCATTTCAACTCTTCCTCAAGTCCTCATGTCTGATCAAATTTACGTTATTTTCGTGCTGAAAAATGCCACTATATATGTGAGATATTCCACAAGCATCTGAAATTTTAGATACTTTGATCTGGAAAAAAACCAACATGTAAAACAGTAAATATGACATAGAGCTGGAAAAAGCAGATAAAAACAGAAAATACATTGTAGAGCCAGAGGGCATCCTATGGGATATAGTAGACACTAAAGGCCAAGTAATAGAGAGCTGGACCCATATCCAGGTCTGAATAACAGCCTCAAGAAAAAGAGAAAAGAAAGAAGAACAGAAAAAAGAAAAAAAGAAAAGAAAAAAAAGAAAAGAAAAAAAAAAAAAAAGAAACCCAGTTGGTTGAGGCAACTAGGCAGGTAAAGCAAGTATTCCTGGAGTTTTTTATTGTGCTTTCATCCCTATCCCTCTCTCATTCCTCTGCTGCACAGTCTAGTGTGCTGCTTTTGAGAATGTTGAAACAGGAGCAGTACTTCCCTTCTCACATGAGCTGGCAGAGACAGAAATGCTTGATGCACACTGTCTATTCCATGAGATGTCCCAAAATTCTGCCTGTTCCACCTTTGACAGGAACATGTGCATTTCCCAGAGTTATTGTACTTACATCCTGACATCTCCCAGGTCATTAAGAATGGAGGCCACGTGTTCCTGCATATTCCCCATGTCAGAAGCAGGTGGCAGATGAGGCGTCTCCCACACTGAGCACCATTCTGCCATGTGCTGGGGAAAGAAGCTGATTATTGTTCAGGGATTATTATCTTGATATACTTGGAAGTAGAGGAGTTCATCTCTTTGTTAGCTGGCATTCTGGAGGAGAAGACTCTTGGCCTCCAACTTGTCCTGAACAGCAGCTCTGTCATAGCAGAGATGGTGGGAGCCAAACACACAGTGTGCAGCTAGAGCAGGAGAAGAGCAGGAGACTGTGCTGCCCCTATTAAGTAACAGCTTCACTACCCCAGGACTGCTTAAATCCCTCCTGAACTTGTATTTCTGAGAGAAACTGGCCTGTTGAGTGCTCAGCTTGGAGTGAGACAGGTCTACAGAGGACATGCACCATTGTGTCCTCTGCAGCATGCCAGAACAGCAAAACTGCCATTATCAGAAAAAATAGAGCATATGTTTTCAAATAACCACCCATCTGTTTGTCTTTTTTATGCATTTACTCACTCTGACTGCACCTAGGGTTGGTGTCTGCTCAGAAATAACAGACCTCAGTAGGGAACACCTGGAGGCAAGTAGAGGCACCACAAAAACACAAAATAAATAGGATAGGGTGATATTTTGTCTCCACCTGCTAACAGACTAGAGGGCAGCTTTTAGAACTTCTATGCATGTACAATTGTAATACTTCTCCTACCATTTCCAAGATAACCTCTGATGATTTCATCCTTTTAAAAATGATTTTCTTTACTTATTTTCTTTATGCATTCACACAGAGAATTATGTAAGACAATGAAGCTCTGTCTCTCGATACAACTTCAGCTGCATCTTTTCTTGTTCTGATCTTTGAAGATTCACGAGAGTTTTCTGTAATGTTAGCTTAATATTTCTCAAAAAATGTTCACTTTTTTCCCTGAACACCCCCTCTTGCCAGCCTGCATGTCAACAGAGAAAATTTTACAGCAAATATTAAACAGCTGTTTCTTCCATCTATAGTATTATATACTGCACCTTTAGAACTTCTGTACATTTCATTGACCCCAAAGAACACAATAAACTTCTGTGGCATTGGCAATAAATGAGGTTGTAAAGATGTGTCAGCTAATACTGTGACAGCTCATAACAAAGCAGTTTTCTCTCTGTAGTACAGACGTCCAGCAAACTTCCATAAACACCCATGAACTTATGTGCAGAAAAATCCCAACTTCAAATTTCTAGAATCCCCAACCCTAATTTGAAAATCATGTTCAAGAAATCCATGCCACAGTGTCTATATCTTGGTGAGCCATCTGGAACTGCAGTGGAAAACTTCCCAGTTTCTCTCACCTGCTCATTTTGGTTTCATAAATAGATGATCTCACAGAAACAAGCAGAGTTCAAAATAGTGGAAGATGGGAAATGTCTTCACGCTGTTCAAATCTCATCAAAAAAGAAAATTGCATTGCTCACGCTTCTTCTCTTTATTTAGTTCTTCACCCATGAGTAAGTTCCATACTGCTGCATCTTACTAAAAGGAATCTTTGAATATTATTTTGGAAAAAAATCTTTTGTAATTTTCCAATTATTTTTTTGTGCATGCACTGCAAGGAAAACTGGAACGGGCAAAACTCATTTGATAATCTTACTCTTACTTTAGAATTTCTTTCAGTCTCGTTTTAATTCCTCAGCATGGGCTTTTTTTTTTTTTTGACATACTATTCAAGCCTGTGAATCTAAATTTGATTGATGTATATTTGTATTCTTCCACAGATTCTTCAGCTGTCAACAATTTTTTCCATCTAATGAAGCACATTCTCATTGTCACCCATCAATGAGAGAAAATGCACTGCAGCTACATGCCTAATGAGAGAACATTAACAATATTTGAATGAGCAACACAATTTCAATTATTATTTAAAGACAGAACTATGTTATAATAATTAATGCATACAATAAACTATTAAAATTTCTGTTGTTTGTGTATTTCTATTGTTGCTCCTATGGCAAACTGATTCTGTCCCAAAGAAATAAAGTTGCTTTGCAGATGTATTTTTATGAATCACAGATCATATCTGGCCTGGTATAAATGCTGAGTTCTACCAGATGTATGGAAATTGATTTCTTCAATCTATTAAAAGAGTTTTAATAAAAGACTCCCAGGAGAATTTCTAAGTTGCAGCACAACAGTAGAGATACACATTACTGCATTTTCACCCTCTCTGAACTTACCCTGTACTCATAAATGGGGAAAAAAATGGGTAGGAGAACAACCATCACCCAATTGCTCTTGTTTCCTTACCAGTAAAAATGTTACCAGTTAAGTTAAAAAATTAATTCCTTGCTTAAGATGGAAGGTTTGGGTACAGGTTTGTTTTTGTGAGATTCATGGATGAAGATTCCTGTATGGAATCTGCATGGAATAGCAACCATTCCGTCCCTGAATACTTAATTTACACTGTACCTTACACTATGGGTTAAATTAAACAAAATTTGCAAGTGTCCATACCTGTTCACACAGATTTTTTTTCACTTTCAAATGTCTGAAGGAAGAGCAAACAATACTTTATAAATCAACTATCCCTGTAGTTTATGGAGAAGAGAAAGAATTCTTCCAAATGCCCTCTGATATCTTTATTAGGATGACAAACAATGTCTTCTGGGAATATATAACAGAGATCTTACAAATTGCCCTCTTAAAAAATCTGTTTCACTCCACAGAAATTTCAAGGAGATGGCAGGATGTATAATTCACAGTTGGGTGTCCAGTTTTGAAATTTCTGCACTCAGGGGTATGAAGGCCTGCCTGAAAAGGAAATGTTTATCAAAGGATTCAATCCCAGCATGATCTGACTGGGGCCTACAGAACAAGGAGTCCTTTAAGTTCTGTAAAGTTCTGTGGATTTTTAACACAAAAAACTGCGTTAATTGGGAATTTATGGAGAGGACAAAATTTTTTCCCAAAACCAGCTTAAATGTTGGCAATACAGCCCAGAAATGTCTTATGAATTAAAATGCAGAAGGAAAAGAATACCATTCCCTTCATTATATATGATGAGTACATGAAATATATGCCAGAATCCTCTGTATCTTCAAGTATGTCTATTTCACACAGCTATCTCAATAAATAATGCAGGATTTAACCCCTATGTGCTCTGGATGATAGATATGAATCCTTCAAATGAATTCAAACAGGAACAAGAGCAGGTGAAATCTTTGGATCTGTGTTGCAGTCCTAATTGAATGGTTCCTGGCATCCTAGTAAAAACTATTGTTTTTTTTTAACATACTTGCTCAAGATAATGTTGGAGGAAAGCTCAGGGGATGAATATACTTGTCTTGTTCATGACACAAAGCTCCTAAACATGGTGCAGAAGTTAAAGAAGAGTGTAAGAAAGTCATTTTAAAGACACAGATGCACACATGCATTTATTTCTTAGCTACCCTTAAGCTGCTGAGAGCCACTTAAACCCAAAATGCTGCTGCTAAATGGTTTGGGGCAGGATCCTTCAAAAAGTCAATCCACCGCAGGGACCTGTGTCTGGTTCTGTTGCCTCACATTGTGGGGTGGCTCTGCATTAACAGGGTTCCTTTTGGTCCTTTTGGGCTTCGCTGGCTACTAATCCTGCCCACTGGGCAACTCGAGAGCAGGCAAGGAAGGGAGCAGCAGGCTGTTGGATCTGCCCAGAAACCTGTTCCCTGGATGCTTTCTCACCCCTGAACTGAAGTGACCTGGGGGTACACCTGTTTGTTAATTTAGCCGTGCTTCATTGTTGCCCCTGGCTGGTAAATCTGGTAGTTCTCAGTGTCACAAAATCAAAGCTTTGACACCTTCCCACTCCAGGTTTTTTAGCAGCTTGTCTCTAAATGTGTGTGAATACAAACTATGTTTTCACACTTATTTGGATAGCACCTGGCACTGCCAGTCATATTCTAATCTTAATATTTACCTGGAATGGAAAAATATTGAGTATCATCTGAGAGGCAGAAAGATCCTCCCAGAGGACTGAATACCTGTTGTTCTCCCCCTTTAATTATGCATAATTCTTTTCTAGGCATTGTACTTTATGTTTTTCTTGAAGCCAAATAAAATTTTTTTTGCAGTGAGTGATGTAATTTTGACAGATATCTTGTTACGAAGAAATAGTACTATGATTTCAGGTCCTATTAAATTGAGAATATATGTTTGGTATACATAAGAATAGCCATTTTGGAACTGTAACCACAGAAATCTTTCATTTGCTTCAATAAGATACAGTCAGTCACAGGGCTACCACAGCACTGGTATTAACATGGTCCTGGTGCTAAGGCTATATACATGACCTTGTTTGCTAAGCTTGAGAAACCTAGAAAAATTCTTCTGGAAGGAGGTACTTCTGCATGAATCGCCCCTCTATATGTTTTTTCTGGCTGGAATATCAATAAGGTTGCTTTGGGTCTGGCTGAGATGGAGCTTGTTTCCCCAGAGCAGCCCTCCCAGTGCTGAGCTTTGCTCTGGTAGCTGGAAAGGGGCTGGTAACACCTCAGTGCTGTGGCCATTGCTGAGCAGCGCTGGCCCTGCATCTCTGCCCTCTCTCCAACATCTCACCCTCACCACTAGGAGAGGGCTGGGCAAAATCCTGAGAGGGGACAGCCAGGACAGCTGGCCCAAACTGACCAAAGGGATATTCTGTACCATATGAGGTCTGCTCAGCAATGAGAGCTAAGAGAAAGGAGGAGGAAAGGTCAACGTTTTATAGCGATTACATTTGTCTTTTGGAGCAGCTGCAAAGTGTGCTGGAGCTGAAGGGAAGTAGGGAATAATTCCTCTGGGGTTTTTCCTTTGTTTCTGAGAGCGCGTCCTTCATTTTTGTATTAGCAACTGCCTTTATCTTTACCCAGAAGGTTTTTTTTTTCATCTTATAATCTCCCCACCCTATTCTGATGAGGGAGTGATAGAGTGGCTTAATGGGCACCTGGACTCTAGCCAAGGTCAACCACCACCAAAGACCATCAGGTAAATTTCATTCTGACCAAAACATAGCAATGGGGTGAGTTTGCAAAGCCTGAATATACAAATAGATTCAAGCACACTTTTAATAGCAGTCAGATAATCATATACAGTGAATGATTTTTTTTTTTAAATTGTGTTTGCTTAGAAGTTTTAATTACTATCTATGTCCATTGTGGTAATTTCTGAATTGTGTATTCCTGTCTTATGATACTGAAATGTGATTTTAAGGCTCTCCCTGAGCTAGCAAATTTTGAGTGCACTGTATGTAGGTTGTATATTTATAAAAAAGTCTATTATAAAGAGGCCCTGATTGAGTTCAGTTACTTAGGACTTGCATTTATTGAAACAATCTCCTATTCTTCATTAAAGAAATTCATGGAGCTCTTTCATCTCTTCAGCAAAAACAACAAAAAGAAAAGTCTGAGCATTATCTAGAGTTATCTCTGGTGGATTTGGTTGTGCTTCAGCATGGTAAAATTAGAGTTGGGGCTTGGATTGATTAGTAAAATCAAGGCCTCGAGGTCTGAGTCTGCTGTTCACACAGGAGGTCCATCCATGTCAGAGACAAACACCTGCTTTAAGTTACTGAAGGAAACTTGAGTTACTGCAGTGTATCTGAGAGGATAATCTAATCAATTAACCAAGAGGTTGTAAAGGAATTCTTACATCTTGGGCTAAACTTTCACTCTAATTTGCATGGATTTGCATTATTTATACTTTTCAAAAGGTTTTTCCATAATTTAAAAGTTCAGCATTCGGTCAGTGGTCCCTCTGGGTTACTCCAGAAATACACTGTAATATTTACAACCCCTATCACCATAAGGCTGCAACCACAAATTAAGAAACTCTCATTCCAATGTGTTGAAAACATTTCCTCTGGTTTAGTCTCTTAACATACAAAGAGTGGTTAAGTCAAACCCTACCTCAACCTACTTTTTAGTAGGATCCAGTTACATTTTTCAGCTCTTCTTGACTGTGAAACAAATAGTTTGGGGGTAACATCCATACAGCTAGAGATAGCCTTAACAGATGGAAACATTAAAATGTTGTTGGGGAAATATAAAGCCCTCAAAAATTAAAAGCACATATATTGTGCTGTGTTCAATAGACCAGATCCATTTCTATTACTTGGACCATGCACTCTCCTGAAGGATTTCTGTGATTCTTACTAAGCTGAGGACACAGTTGAGATCTGCATATCTCTTATCCTTGCCATGCGATGTTCCACCTCTGAATAAAATCCTGCCATGATCCTTTTTTATCCCCTCACTATCAAAAAAAATGCCAGGACCTCACTTATCAAAGTTAATGTTCTCATCACATTTAGCTGAGCACACTAAAGAAGATCAGAAAGGCAGTGGTCAGAAATTTCAGAAGCTAATTGGTGACTGAAGTTCAGTTTTAGGCCAACCTGGATTTCACACTACCTGCTCACATGTGTGTAGAGGAGGTTTGTTTGGTGGTACAAGTTCCAGACATGAACTAAGAAATGGAGCTTTCCCCATTCAAAATGCAATTGCTGCTCATGCAAATCCACCCCTGAGCCTGCACAGCTCTCCAAAGCAACAAATGAGGTTGGTGACTACAAAGAAGGAGGGGGCAATTTTCAGTTAATGCTGCTGCCCTTTTCTGCAGCAGTCTTCGAAAATGGCTGAGTGGCAGCTAGCATGCACTCTGCATTTGACTGGCCTGTTTTCCACCCCCCTTTACATTATGTCTCCTTTCAAGTTTACAGAGGTTCCTACTGGGAAAAAATAGCCATTAACTTGTCCAACACCCACAGAAACCCAGCAACTAAAGAAATCTAGCAATAACAAAATGACAATGCCAGCTAACAAAAGGTTACTATTTATGGTGTCATAAGCCTCCAGGGGAAAAGAATACATGGAGAAGCTGAAAGAAGGCAGGTGGGAGGCAGAGATATTCTTGCTGAACAATAAAAAATTATTGCTCCTCACTTTTGTGTTTGCACTTCATTTTGAAAAGTAATATCCTACTATGTTGATTCTGAGTTAAAACAGAGAAGAGAAAATTCCAGAATAGTATTAGGTTTTAGTCAGAAGAACGGTTCAGGGAATTAAATAATCACAGGGGAGAGGCCACAGGGAAGAGCTGAGATTGTTTGCTGTGCAAACAAAACCAGGTCTAACTTTCCACTACAACTCTACTTCTTCAAGACAGAAAAACCACCAAAACACGCCAGACTTGCATCTCCTGAGTACTTTTACATGTAGCTTGTCCCAAACAACTAAATATCACTGTTTGCATGGTGTGTGAGACTAAAAACTCACAGGTTGGGATCTCTGTCAGCAGAATCACTCCTAAATCCAGCAACCTCTGCCAAGTCTCCTCAGGTAAGGATCTGTCCCCTTGTCTTCTCTTAGTTCACAACATTTGCCGGCAATATAGCTGTGGTGGGTGGATCTTGGCCAGCTGCCAGGCACACCTCCAGCTGCTCTCTCACTCCCCCTCCCCAACAGGATGGAGAAGAAAATGAGATAGAAAAGCCCATGAGCAGAAATAAAGACAGGAAGATCACTTATCAAACACCATCATGACCAAAACAGACTCAAGGAAGATTAATTTCATTTATTGCCAATTAATATAGAGTTGGATGGTGAAAAACAGAGACAAAAGTAAAACAGCACCTTTCCCTTGCTCCCTGGTTTTCCCAAGCTAAACTTTATTTATTCATTCCAATATCTCTATCTCTTCCACCGCTCCAGACAGAGGAGAAGAAAGGAGGAAGAGGTTTGCGGTCAGTCCATAACACCTCCTCTCTGCTGCTCCTTCCTCCTCCTGCTTTTCCCTTGCTCCAGGATGGAGTCTCTTCCATGTGATCCAGTTCTTTAAAAACTGCACAGACACAGATCCTCTCCCTGAGTGGCAGTCCTTCAGGATTACCCTGCTCCAGTGTGGGCTCTCCACAGGCTGTGCCCAGGTGTGTGTTGAGAAAATTGCCTAAGTGAGTCTGTCAATAAGCAGCCCCTCATCTCCACCTTCTGTCAACGACTTCCAAGAAGTGTTAATTCATTTTCTAGCTAGAGTTTGCTGTCAGGCCTAGGCAGAGAGGAAGGAAGGAGCAGGGCTGGAGGATAGGGCTCTCCCTCAAATCTGTCACCTGTCCTTGGTCTGTTCTCGGTTTGCATCATTTTTTTTAGCAATTCTTACACTTGTGTCAGTGGAATGTGTTGCCTTCCCAAGTGTATTACCAGAAGTGTGTATCTGTGTGTGTATATATATATATATATATAATCTTACATTTGGATTTATGAAACACTCAGACTGCTCAGTGAAAACAGAGGAAGAGAGAGGCTTTATGAATTCTGCTCACTACACGACTGAAGGTAGTCAAAAATCAGCTCTGGGTTGCCCCCAAGGCCTCTGCCTCTGAAATACACCTAATCCTGCCTCCTCAAACGATACCAACTCTAATTCCATTTTATTGTGAATAAGCATTTAACCCTTTGAACTCTCCTTTTTATTGCAAAGTCTTCACTTTCCTTCTTTTTCACTTTTCTTGTTTGTCAGAGAGAAGCTTCCTTCTCTTCTCTTCTCTTCTCTTCTCTTCTCTTCTCTTCTCTTCTCTTCTCTTCTCTTCTCTTCTCTTCTCTTCTCTTCTCTTCTCTTCTCTCTCTCTCTCTCTCTTCTCTTCTCTTCTCTTCTCTTCTCTTCTCTTCTCTTCTCTTCTCTTCTCTTCTCTTCTCTTCTCTTCTCTTCTCTTCTCTTCTCTTCTCTTCTTCTCTTCTCTTCTCTTCTCTTCTCTTCTCTTCTCTTCTCTTCTCTTCTCTTCTCTTCTCTTCTCTTCTCTTCTCTTCTCTTCTCTTCTCTTCTCTTCTCTTCTCTTCTCTTCTCTTCTCTTCTCTTCTCCCTATCAAATATTAAAATGTTTTGGTTTTTTTCCTATTGGAAAAAATACTGAAATATTATAGCAGATCCCCTTTCAGTCTCACCTTATCTGAATTGATTTCTACTCCAAAAATCCTTTGTTCTGCACCATCTCATGTCCTAGATTCTATGGCTTGTTGGCAGTTACCTTCAGTTATATCTTTTAATCTTCCCCTGTCACTCACCTAAACTGCTATTTCTGACTTATCTTGCTCACCTGTCATTCACTTCAATCCCTGACTTCAATCCACTTCTTTTTTTTTTCTTAGTGAGGCAACTTAGACACTCATCATGTCAGCTCTCGATTTAACAGAAAACCCAAAAAGCAACAGATACACAAAGGACTAAACTCTGTTCTGCTATGTCTATACATACTAAATTACTTAAATGGAGAAAAGTTGTTTTAAATGCGAGAAGAACTGAGATCCCAGTCTCAAGCGTGCCCCTTGGAGCACTTTGAAAATGGTAAAGGCAGACGAGATCAAAAGGCTGAGTGGAGCAGAATATGTAACTGGGTACTTGTTCTCTTTTTTTCCCTCTCAAGAGACAGTGATGTTTTGCAATGCAAACACTGAAAGGAAATGAAATAAAGGTCTTTTCAGTGATAGTTTTGAAATTGCATGAAACTTCATCATCTTTCCCTACTTTAAGACTGAGTTGAAAAGAAGACAGCTTTCAAATGGATTAATTTAGACATAAAATTGAATGCAGAAAACTTTTGAAGCTTCCCAAATCTCTCCTCAACACTTTCCTGCTTGCAGTTTAAGGTAGACTAGTACATCATACATTATGGCAAGTACTGTGGAAGTGTCACTCCTCAATGAACTCACAGGCCTTAGCACTTAATTCATGAAATCTACTGGTTTAAATGCCATACTAACAAACCATAAGCAAATTAAAAAATGCAAGGGCTATATACAGAGCAAAATAACTCAAAAGCAGTACTTACTTTATCAATCTAGGTTTGCAGTACAAAGTCAGGAAATTATTCTGCTGGCAGCCTTATTTTAATTTAGAGAAGTGCTGCTCTGGGTGTTGTAGCTCGTCCTCAAAAAAAAAGACAACATTGCATGGGCCCAGCTTAGTGAAAATAAATAATTTCATAAAATGACTTTCAATCTTTGCTCCCTTGTCACCTCAAGGCCATAGTACTGATATTGGCAGGAGTTATGATGGCAGCTGAGACATACAGATATTTAACAAATAGTCTTTCTCTGCTCTGACAGCAGCTTTTTTAAGAGATTTGGAGCTCTGCAAAACAAAAGGATGCACAATGATGATTTTGCTTTTCAGTCTCTCTTGCCTTTTGATCCCATGCAAAGCAATAGAAAAACACTTCCAATATGTTTAAATTAAGCAAAGCAATAGACAAGCCAACAGAGCAGGATACTACCATTTTGACACTAGGCTGTTTTCTGGCAGCCTGTGAAGACACTTTCTTGCACACCTTCAGCTCCCAGCTCTGATCCTCCACATTATTTTGTGTTTTTACATAATACAGAATGGTCAATGGCATGAATTACAACCCAGATATTACAATGCATCCATCACAAGAGCAGTTTAAATCATCCTGTATTCAATTCTCAGCCAAGGACACAGCAGAAACCCAAACTGTCCAAATTTACAAAACAAAACCATACGAAACCTAACACCAACGTGAGTTATTTTACACACTGAAGAGGTTCTTAAATGGTTCTTAGGGTCAGTGCAACTGTGGTCAATTTATTATGTTGAAAGCAGTCCAATGGAAAAATTCAGAATGCTGAATATGGATGACATTAATTTTGCAGCTGATTCTCAAAAAAAGTGCCAGTACACACTTCACATCCTAAAATCTACTGTAATAAGAAGCCAACATATACTCTGCAGGATCTGGTGGATCAGGATAGCTGTTTTCATGTTTATGTGCCACCCATTTCCCCCACATCTGTATCCAGCAGGAATGAATCCCTGGCAGTTACTTGGCACTAGTTCTTAGCAGATATGAATTGCTGCAGGCCAATCTAGGACAGTAGGATCAGAGTCCAGCTCTGTGCAGAAAAATTCAGAGCATAGGTAGTTGCTTGTTAGGCTTTTTATGTCATCCCTACCCATGCAAAAAGCATGGAAGTACCATGAGTATGACACTGAGCAGTGGTGTGAAATTTTCTTCATATGTTAATTATGAAAAGATTCCAAAGAAGCGACAGACAATCACAGCCTAGATTTAAACCCACTGCTTTTCTTAGTTTCCTTTTGCAAAACTTGCATGGGGGTCCCCCCTCACCCTAGACACAGTTTAAACACCACCACTGCAAATAAAGCAAAAAGATTGAGGAACATAAACACACTGTTACCAAGGCTGGAGAAAAAACATGCAGAGAGAGACTGACTTAAAATCAGCCTGAAAAAGCAGGAAGACAAAAAAGATTCTGTTTCTGCTGCAAAGCTGTTTTCAAGAAGACTCACAGAAAAGCAGAGATATCCCATTATTCCCCATCAGCTGTCAGAAAGTTCTCCCACAGACAGCCAGAGCCTAAACAAGGAGAAGTTCCAAAAATCAAATTTGTTGAAAATGGGATAAAATGGGTTATGGTAAGGATTTAAAGGAAACATTTTAACTCAGATTTACTCCCTCAGAATTCTGTCTCTCAGAATCTAGACTTTGGAAAAAAGGGAAGTGTATGGTCAGCTTTGCTTTAAGATATCTACAGAAATAGATGCAGCAAATAACATATTTGCTTAAATATGTATTTAATAACATATTTAAGTTATCAAATAATAACTTAGCACGGTGGGAGCCTAAGCTTCCTGAGACACAGGGCCTGAAAATAAAACTTATATTAAAAAAAAAATAAAAAAACAAAACAAAACAAAAAAATCCCTTAATACCTAAAATGAGTAAAATTAAGGTAAGGAAAACAAGCTGTCCACAACATGGAGTGTAAAGAGCTATTTAATATCTTCAGTTTTGCTGAAGGGAACTGTTGATTTCAGCCTTACTCAAATCAATGAAAAGCTTTCCTTTATTATAGCATACAATTTCATGTGCGTTTAGCAATGATTAGTACCTTATTCATTAATTATAAAATTTTCTAGGACATATCCATGTAAAGACAAACAAAATGTCAATTTCTAATATCCTTCTAAGAACTTCATGGTAACTCCTGGTTTTGCCAGAGAAGGCTCCATTTGCTGGAAAACCAATACAGAATTTAAATATTAATCATATACACCATATGGAATTGCTTGCTCCAAACATGAAGATTTAAGAGGGTCGGCCATTCTCAAATAACAGTAAAAGATTATTAGTCAGTCTGGATAATTTGATTAATAATGACAAAACAGTAAATAGCAGTTAAAAAGCAGAAATTTCTTCAGTCCCACCCCAAAGAGATTAGCTATTACCTGGTTCAAAACGTGTGCAAAGTAATGTGCACAGATTCCTGCAGTCTGCAACCTCAGTGCATTTGCTGCACCTCAAACCTCAGTACCTAAGGCCACAACAGGAGAAATCTCGAGAAAGAGATGGGGAAGGAGACAAAAGAGAGATGCAGGATTTTGCAGCCAGAGCAGCAGCTGAAATCATTGTGTTTAACACTGGTGATGAGTACTCTGAAATGGGAAACTAAAAGCAGAAACAAGTGCTCCAGCCCGGCGCTGTAAGCAGTGCCCTCTGCGTGTTCACAAATAGGGCAAATCCTTTTCATCCATTTCCAGTGCCCTAACACTAAAGCAGCGACTTGCAGTGATGCCACTCCTTCAGCTGCTGGGCTTTGCTAAGGCTGGGGTTGCTTGAGGCGTTCTTCAGTGCTCTGCAACAAAGAGGGAAATGGCCCAGCAACAGAAAAGTTGCTTCTCAAGTTCTTATCTCTTTCAAGTATGTATTGAAAGAAATCTCTCTCAGAAGAAAAGGCATTTTTCCCATATTCCTTGTAAGTTGGACTCTAGATAGTTTATGAAAAGAATTCCATGTGTGTCGATCACCTCAAAAATGCTAGTACTCATTTTCCCTCCAGTGTAATATTTCTGCAGAAATAGTTCCATGTATGCATTATTATATACATATATATTCTTTTAAAAGCTTTTTTAACACAATTTATTGTACTTGTACTTCTTTTTCTTCAGGAGGAGAAGGAGCAGTAGCAGCCTGCCCTTGTGAATCCTGAGTAGAGTGATAGTGAAACTGCCCACTGTCCCTCAGAAATGCCTCCTGCCATGGTATCATCTAATTTTAAAGGCTGAGCTGGAGACTCCTGACTCCTCAATCAGTGAAGGAAGAAAAGCATCTGGAAAGCATCTAAAGAGGGAGGCAAATGTGTATGTCATCTCAGTGGTTCAAATTACTCTCTGGAGTTAACTCTTCCCATGGCTCTACAGGGAATTTCAGCTTTTAACCTAAATTGAGTAACTAAAATAGTCTTACTGTAAATATTGGGAATACCTTCATAAGGTCCCAAACATCAGTTCTCAGCATCCCTCCCTGCTTAAGATCAGATAAGCCAGTTAAATTGCTCCTTTTTTTTCCTGAAAAGAAAAAATTATTTTCCTGAATAGCCACCATGAGTTAATACATATAATTATTCAGTATGTCATAATCAGAAACTAATAAAACATATAATCCTTTTTGTAAAATCCTTTTTTTAATAGACAAACATTTGAGGTCAATGGTGTGTACCGGTTTGGGAAATTTTTTTAAAAAGTGATTCATATAGTCAAGGCCAGAAAACATGATTGCATTTATTTTGTCTACTTTCATGAGCAATAGGAGAATATAGAACAGAACAGAATCTAGAAGAACAGCTACTGTTCAGCAAATCATATGGAAAAACTCCAAATATCTGACAAGACCAGAAGACTGGAAGCAAATCTGTAGGCAAAACCCATTTCTGTCTTGGTTTGTACATAAGGTTGTATGTGCAGTACTTAAATAGTAAATTAGGCAATCATGTATTTAGGGATTTTATAAAACCTGGTTCATTTATGTGTTTGAACTTCCAGTATCTACTCTAGAGATCCATTCATCAAGTTCATAAAATGTTTATTAACAAAACTGAGGAGATGCAGAGCTTTTGTTCCATGCTGTAAAATTAAAATTCCATATTAAATATCACTTTAGTATCAAATGGACCATAAAACACGCATTAATTATTTTTACATAGACAATATAAAAAAGCAGAGACTTCTGCCCAGACAATCTCCATAAAAAAGAGAAACAAGCTTATGTCCAACAACTGATTTAAAATGGCTGGACTGGGCCAACTCTGAGTTATTTTTAGCAGATCTGGATGGAAAGCATGAGACCACATTCAGAGATTAACAGCCAGACACGACGCCCGAGTTCAATAAAACACAGATCACCCTGACTTAACAGCCAAACCTGTCAACCCTTAAAACGCTCTAAGGAAATCTTTCCCAAACAGATAAAATACCACTCAGCAGACCTCAGGGACCTGCGTGGTTGGGCGAGGCAGAAAGGAGCAGAGCAGCGCTCTATAATCCATTATTGGGGTGCTTTTTGAATACAGCCGTCTCTGCTTGCTGCTCCTCCAGACAGACTTGCTGTTCTCAGAGGCTTCAGACCTCACCTCCAGCAAATTCCGGGGCTGCATGGACAGCCTGCATGTCAAAGGTCTGCTGGCCGTGTCACACGCTGTCACACGGCGCTGTGCCCCCGGGCTCACTCCCGTTTCTGCGCCCTCTGCGCCGGCTCCCGCCCAGCCCGGAGGACTGGATCCCTCCAGCCTTTTTCCTGCAGAGGGAGCAGCTGCCCTGAGATTGCCCTGGGCTCCCCGGCGCCTCTGTCTCTCCTGTGGAGGTGGAGAGAGGACATGCTTCACACAGCTAAAGGACAAAACTGCACCGCGTCCCTTCTTGCCTTTGCTTTCGGACTGGTCACACCGGGTGCAGAAGGGGTGGAAGCACCAGGCTCGGCACATGTCAGGACCCCTGGTCTCCATTCCTACCAGTCCTTTCAGACATTTTTTCTAAAGGGTAAAGGTCTGTGTTTTCAAAAGCAACTAGTGATATTAGGCTCTTTGACCTTTGTCTAGCTTACTTACAAGGGCTTTTCTCTGAAAGTAACATATCCCAACGCTTGGATCGTAAGGCCAAATATTTAAGTATCTCACCCACCAAGCAACAATGTAAAAGAAACAAACAAAAAAGCATGGAGCCACCCAGGCTTTAGTCATTTTCCAAAAGTCAGTCTGACAATTTTAATAATGAACATCTATTTCCCTGTGTTACCCATACAGAGATGTGCCATTTATTCTTTCCCTCCACCCCACGCAAGAGAGATAAGTGTCAGAGATAAAAGGAAAAGGGTGAAAATACTGAACAAATCAATCTTTACATGTGTCCCTTAAATGTCTCCCCTACTAAACCTTCTGAAGATTGCCACTGGCTTTTGCCGTTTGTATGTGATTCCAGATGCTGGGAGTCTCCCTGTAATTTGATTTCTTTGTAAGGCAGCTCTTTGCCTTGCTGGTGGCCCTGTTACAAGCAGCTCATGCCAGAAGTGCCTTTTGAAGAATTAGAAAACACAAGGCCTCCTAGGAAGTACATGATACATAAAGGCCATGGCAGTAGGGTGCTGTCATGTTTTCTTTAAAAATAAGTGGTAGGATGCCCATTGACTTTGCTGGTGACAGGATTTCATAGCAGGTACACAAAGATCAGGTATAAGTGTTGCCCAGGTCACAATTTCATTCTTCATGAGTAAGAAAGTAGAAATTTTTTGAATCCCAAAGCCAGCATTGATTCTTTAGTACTATCTCATGTCCCCACAAGTAAGCCTTGTATATTCTTGTGGGAGTTTTTAATGCTTGTCATTAAAAGTTCATTCTCCTCATTCTCACTCAGACAGTTTGCTGTAGCATAACTTTTTAATCTTAACTGAAATGGCTTAAGGCAGCTCTGTTATGTAGAGCGTTTCCAGGATAACAAAGCAGGAAGCAAATTCTATGGTTGTAAGAAAAATGAGATGGAAATGAGTGAGCTAATGTCAGAGAATGGGTATACACAGCAACAGAAGAAGCATATAGAGGAGAAATGGTAATTAACCAAATTCAAATCCACAGAAACCATCAAAATAGTGCTTAAGTGCAAACTATTTTATGTGCAGAACGGATCCATCTAACATCTCTCAAATTTGGCTCCTACTGGCAGAGCCTCTGAGGGTTCACATACGAAGCTCACTGGCCCTCAGCAGATCTTCATATTACTGCATTTCTACAAACATTTGAGTGCTACATAGGTACTGTTTGAAGTGTTGGCTTTGCAGTATGAAGCTCCAGACAGTTTGAGACTGCTAATTTGAGAACTTCTTCTGTAGTCATAAAAAAGCTTACATGACTATGGAGCAAATTCATTAAGCCCTTGGCTTAGGGTGCTGGGATTTGAATGGAGGCATCAGCTCTAGTTTCAGACTTTCCAATGTAGACACCTGCAGAAGTGGCCACACTTGGTATTAGTGGAAATCTAATCAGTGCAGCCAAGGGCAGCAGAAGAGCAGCTCAGCAAGCAGATGTAGGGATGCAATCCAGGTGTCTCAAGTCAGTCACCTCACATCTATAAGGTCCAGGCAGGTGCCTCAGATTCCCAGGACTGGTTCAAGCAGTATAAGATATAAATATATAGCAACAACAGAACTAGGGCCCCAGCTATTGATTGCTAGTATTTATGGAAGTCGCCTACTTGTTACTTCAGTGAGGAAGATAAGAAAAAGTATGTACAGGCATTAAGAAAACCCCTATATATATTTGCCTTCCTTTTTTTTTTTTTCTTTTTCCCCTGCTTTTGGAATCTGTTGATTTAGATCATGTGTCCTCTTTGTTAACATACATTTTATACATATATATATAGGTACTTTTAACAGAGGTTAATGTCACCTCAAAATTTGGAACACCTGTCTAAATAAGTATTACATCCATGATTAAATACAGTTGCTGTCCTCTCTGTTTGACATCAGCTGTGCTGTGACATTGGCCAGCTACAGCCACTGATACTTTCCAGACACACCTTCACAGGTTATTTGAAAGGAGTTTGTTTTCCACATTATCCCATCTGGCTTCAAGACTCTTTAAGGTGAAGAAGGAAGAAACAAGGTTTGCAGGTTTAAACAAGAACTGGGGTGTAAGGCAGGGGAAAACAATGGGGGGGAAAAAAGCCCTGAACAAGTGGGCAGCAAACCATTAATGACTGACAAGACTTTACAGTACACTGCAAAGCTATTTCTATGTCTGTTCAAAAATGACTGTTTCCATAAGCAGCAGAAGGGTGCCACTGCTGGCTGCCCTTCTGGCCCCAAAATCTCTCCAGTGTCACACCTCTAGGTGTGACCCACCAGCCCTGCAACATCTCTGTAAAGAGACCGAGATGGCTGAGATCCACAGTTAACACATGTCAGTCAAGGCATGTGGCAGCTGAGCCTGGGTCCATCTCAATTCACCTAAAGCTTTCTGCTTAGGCTGGATTTGGGCCCTTTCCATCCACTTGGCATTTCCATAGAATACCCAGGAATGTGTCTGTTTTGAGATTTCCACATCTCTGCCATGTTAAGTTGATGTTGGTCAACGAAAACCTGACAGAAAGAAACACTACAATCAAAGAAACCTGCTACTCACAGCAAGGCATTAAAAAACAGATTTCAAAGGTATTTCCTGAGTCAATGGGGAGCAAGTCCTATTTCACTGATTCTAGAGGACGTGTGAATTGAAAGTAGAACATTTCCCACAGTAAAAATATTTATTTTAAACACATTCTGAAGCAAAAATTATATTTGTTGGTGCGCTGATGTCACAGAGAAATAGTAAGAGCCATGTCAAAATAAATGGCATCAAGATAAAATGCTGTTTGCTAGGTTTTGTCTGCTAAGCATTGCCCAGATTTACCTTTGTCAATCCTCATAGCTTATCCAGGATTTTCTGGATTTTTATATAGGAAAAAGCAAGGATATCTACCATACCCAACCATGGATTCAAGAAGAAAATACATACAAATCAGAAAGCAAACAGTAAAAGGCCCAAAGAAGGAGAAATAGAAAAAAATAATCCTCTTGTAGGCTGGCAGGTAAAATTTAAAGTGGAGTCACAGTCACTAAGGAGAAATTAGTGTCAACATCCAGTATCACTATACTGCCTTGCTATGTATTAGCAAAGAAGAGAAAAGGCAGTTTCCCTGGATACAACAGGAGTCAGACAGCAATAAGCAGCAGCCTGGCTCATCAGACAACAATTCTCAATTATGGGAAAGTTTGTTTTCTCAGCAGTTGCTCCTTTCTAAGGGACAATAGTGTCATGACCTCTAAAAAAATGGCAAGACCCAGCAACTACCATGGATATTCAGTGGCTCTGTGATCACAGTGCTTGTGTTGGATAAAGAAAATTCAGGGGTCGATAGCACTCTGTGGGTTCCCTCCTATCACACCTCTGAGACAAACCCTTCCAGCATTTGTCTCTTGACATTTTTTAACCATCAATGGAGACCCAAAATGCACCTGTTTGAAGCTCCACTGAAAGTCATTTGGAAACTTGTTTTAAAAAAAGATTAGTACTTTTCTGTTGGTTTGGTGGTTTTTGGTTTTTTGGTTTTGTTTTTTTTTTTAGACTTAAAAAAATCATGGCACTTCTCTACTTACAGATCCAGCCCTCTTTTTTCACCCAGAGGAATTCTCTGTAGGTTTTTCTCAAGATACATCACTGGGCCTGGGTCTGACTTTAAGCTGTCTCTCCTGTTTTCACCCACACATGCACACCTTTCCTCAGTAATGCCAAGCAGGAGCTTTGCATGTCACAGTCCTTAACACCTAGACAGAGGTGGGGGCAGCAAGGAGACACTGACCAAATGGCATGGAAATGGAGGAAGATCAGGATAAGCTAGGTGCTTTTCACCACGTGAGTTAGAGATCCTTAAACAAATGCCATGAGCAGCCCAATTTTTTAGACAGAATTGCACACATTTTCAGCACAAGCAGCAATTACAACTCTTATATGAACTTTCTTGATTTGCTTTTTTTTTCCTTTCTCTTTCTGTTTGCCTTATACAGGAAAAGAGGGAAATTCTTTTCACAGATTTTGAACACTATTAATGAAAGTTTCACCACCTCTTTAATTGCCCTCCTTTTACAAACATATCATGAAGTGGTTTGCTTGTGTCAGATTTGAGGTAAAGCTAAAACAAGACTTTTCCAAAACAAAATAAGCAACTAAGAATTTTTGCAATTACAAATGTGTTTTCCCTACTCTTTCCCTCAAACAATATACTTTCTATTATGGGAAATAGAAAGATTTTCTCACTCTAATTTTTTTTTCTTAGTTGCAAGATCTACAAAGAACTATATGGCAATAAGCTTTAAATAAAACCTTTAAACAGAAAAGAGAAAACAAATAATTATCAAACTCTGGGATCACTGCACAACAAACCACAAAACCATATCAAGAGAGTGATCAGCTAAGATGTGGTTTACTTACTAATAAGATAATGGCATTGTGAGCAGAGAACTGTTTGGGGGGATATCAGTCATGAGAGGATATGCTTCTTCGAGTTATTGCTGCAACCCACCTTTATATGAAGAGAACCAGGAAGCACCAAGTGCTTAGTACAGAGCTTAGGTGAACTAAATGACTGTGAGCTTGCAGAGCTTTTCTTTGTCACAGTTAACCACCTTTTTCAAGAGGATGTTGGCAGTAGTATTGTACCCAGAAATGTCTGGATTTGCACAGCAAAATGCATGTAGGCCTACACTGCAGGTGGAAAAATGCTGTGAAAATGCAGTTTAGTGTTGAGTGTTTAGTGGATAGATTAGTCAAAAAAAGAGGCAGATGGCAGCAAACAAACTAGCAGGGTTTTTTTCTTCTTCTTTTTTTGGTAAATGAAGAAATTGCAGTTTTCTCCATTGTGGCCCCTCTGAGAGGTTTCCTCCCACACCCCCAAGAATTCTATGACTCCCATTTTCTAAGTGTCCATTCAGCACAACACACCTGAACCTGTGCACAACAGCTGCAACCCACTGACATCTGATTGCAGGAGTATCTTCAGCAACAGACTTTCCAAACAGCTGTCAGATTTCTGCCAGCAGAGAGGCTGACCTGGAGATTTAGGCTAGAGACACTTTATAGCATTCTTTCTTTACCCACTAAATATTTCACTGGAGTCAGGCATTTCTCCTTCAGAAAGATTGCGACGCGGGTTTAGTCTCTACTAGTCCCCTGAGAATAATATTGAGCCATTTAAGCACTGAGTATTTTGAGAAAGGCACTTCAGATAGCTCACAGAATCACAGAATGGGTAAGATTGGAAAGGACCAGTGAAGATCCAACCAGCCTAGCCCAACTCCCTGCTCAAGGAGGGACCAATAGACTATCATAGACTTGCGCCCAGACTGCTTCTGAATATTTCCACAGAAGGAGACTCCATAACCTCTCCGGGCCATATGTTCCCTTTCTCTGTCATCCTCACAGCAAGCAAGTTTTTGACATGGGTGAGCTATTCCCATTTGCAGGAGGAGTCCATACCTAAGCATGATTGTTATCTTTTCCTAAGTACAGCTGCAGGATAAAAGAAAGCCTGGAAACATCCGAGGGCACAAATCCATATGTTATCTGCACGGTGGTTACACATTGTAAACAAATCCTCTGTTCTTTCCACAGGTGCAACTCCTCCACAAGACTTAGTGAGATGCTCTGTGATAAACTTGGGTGGCACAGATGTTTACTTTGCCTGAAAGTCAACCAGCAGAATTTTAAAAAAACCCTATTGCCCAATAGAGTTGTTTTTACAACAGCTGTCAGGATGAAGAGGGAAGAGTAGGTCAGCTGCTTCCAAAGGAATACAAAGGAATCTCAGTGAACATCAGATGCATCATCAAATAATAGGCAAGTTAAAAATTGAAATGCAGGGATTCATACATAAAATTGCAAAATTTGACAAAAAGCTCATGGATGGCTTAATATGCTACTCATATAAAAGCATAAAAGCATTTGGGCTGATTTCCTGTTTCACGTCAAACCGTTAAAAAAAAAGCTTTTGGAAAATCATCAAGAGTGTCCTTCCAAAATCTCTCTGAGTTGAAATTCATGTAAGACCAGATCCTTTTTGACAAATTCACATCCATCAGTTTTTATAGTAGATACTCTAATTGTGCATGAAGAAAACAAAAAGTAGGCTCATTTTAAGCAGAAGCTGCTGCCCTTTAATGTGGGACAACAGGGATCAGGAAACCTTTTTTGTTTTTAATACTGAAGTCCCAGTTTCTCTCTTTGTGATGTGCATGCAACAATTTGGCAAGTGTAAACTTTTTAGAAAACAGAATTTCAATTGTCTCCACGACAAAATACTTGAAGAATGAATCTCACAGACTGACTAAAAACAAGTCTTCATTATTTTAACTGCTCATTTTAATAAGCAAATTATAAAATATAGAAACAGGTATTTTTATTTTTAATATATGCTCATTGTCAATTATCTCTAATAATTATCTCAAATAATTAAACTTGACTTATTAGGATAATTCCCTAAAATTAAGAAACAGTCACTGCCCTCCACTTTTACATATGTCAGGAAGCAAGCTGATGATTTGACCCAGGCTTTTCATTAATATGGCACAGGAAAAATATAAAAGAGTATATTTATGCACATATATAGACTTCACTGGCTTATAGCTCAATGTAATTTGCTACTTTAGTACATTTTGAAAAGAAAACAATAAATCTGTACACAGATATAGAAGTGACCATTAGAAAGCAGGCAGAGGGAATATAGGCTTGATACAGTGTTGTGCTTTAGTAAAACTCTAAATGCTGCATCTTACCATCATATCTGAAAAAATAATTCATATTGGCTTTCTGTGCTATGAACTGAAAGACTGGAAGAATTGTAATAAGAGGCTACTCATGGATGTCACAGAATTTCCTTTTCAGACTATTTTGGTGGTGTGAGATATTTAATGACCTAGAAAACAGAGTAGATTAAATCTGATCACATTTATACCTATTTTGGAGGGGTATTCAGGTGGCCTCAAGTAGTGAGGAGCAATTCTGACTGACTGGTCATAGAAAACTCAAGTCAACTGCGTTAGAGAGAGGGCAGCAAACTGCCACAGGGAGGGGCAGCTGTGACAAAAGTGACTACAGGAAGTAGGTCTCAACTAGATAGGAAAAGTGAAATGAAGTGAAAAAGATCTATTGCATAGGTATCTAACACCCAAATTCTGTCAGTTGCTGAATTTATGTAACATGCCATAGACATAGATCAGAAAAGATCCAGAGTATTGGTGCGGTCCTTAACCCAGCTAGGGACAAAAAAAAGGGAATTTGTTAAGTTCCCTTTTTCTTCTAGTGGATCCCACATGTGGGCAAAGCCCCAGGCATCCTGCCTGGGAAGGGCTCTGTCCCAGATCCAAGAGTGGCAATCCAGTCAATCCTGTGAGTGATGACAGGGATAAACCACAGACCTGCAAAATACACAAATGCCTTTAAAAGGACCAGCAGACCCTCCTCATGCCAGTAGCTGTAGCCAAACTAATGTGCTCAGAAACCATCATGAAAAGGAAGAAATTAATTCTGGTCCTACTAAAGAGCAACTCTCCACTTCCTCACCCCTCAACCATATTAAGCAACATATTTAGATATGCACAGAGCATTTTTAATTATTAACAAAAAATTATGTGACAGTTGGACGGCCTCACATGGCAACTATGTATATTACAGCAACCACATAAGAGCTACAAATTGCATTTTGAATATCATTTAGAAGACTTGTTTTGCTCCTCTTCCCTTTACTAGTATTCTTAGTGTATGCAAGGAAAATACAATTGATGATTATGTGAATTCAATCTAAAAGGAAAACAATACTTCAATTAGACTGGTAGCAAATAAAAGAGAAACTGGTATGTTCACTTAACTGAATATAACACTGAGATGTTCATTGACTCCACTACCATTTCTCAGCATAAAACAGTGATTAGGTATTGCAGTTTTAAAGAATAACCTTTAAGCTCATTCAGTAAACATATTTGAATGGCACTTGTGGAAAAGAAAATGACCTTTCACTGAATGGTTTTAATGAATTTAACCTGACCAGGGGAGACTCATGCTGGCTGACAAGATTTTTGAGGGTGAAGAAGAGGGGATGCCATGTAAAAAAAAAAAAATTGTATCAGTTTGTGTTAATCGATGCAGTCTTGTACAATTATTTCAATATTAACTATTTCCATGAGTGGCTAGTACACTGTGTGAGCCACTCTGGGCTGGGATTTCTTAGCCACGAGTTCTGAGTTTCAGATCAGACCAGGACACACAGAGGAAAGACTACTCTAAGTTTGGAAGAACTCATGCAAGAAAAAAGCTGAGTATCAAAGCCAGTTCTTAACAGAACTAGAAAGGCTGAAGCAATTGAAATTCTAAAACATAACAACAGCTGAAGCTGAGAGGAGAACGAGGATTTCACCTTTTTAGTACTGCCTCTCTGTGTTTATTCTCCCCTTCCTCCCATAAATGAAAAAATATTAAAAATTAATTAAAAGGCATTTCTAACTCTTTAATCATTCTACGTGTCTGCAAAGCCTGAGGCATTGCCTCAAATGCCACAAGGAATGCAGAGCCAAACTGAGAACTTAAATACGAAACTTGGGAGAAAATCTGCACTTACTGAATCCCGGCCAGCCATGGCGATGGGGATCTCAGCCACAGCCACAAGCTGCCCTTGGGGTTCTGCTTAGGGTTCAGCAGAGCCTACAGGGACACTGGCACTCTAAAAGGCAGTGCAAGGGCATCAGGGCAGGGTGCCAACACCACCAACTGCACACTTTTTAAGCTGTGCCACCTATGGCAAGGAGGATCTCTGCCACAGTGCCAGCTGCCATTGGAGTCAGGGCTGAGCTAGAGTTAGGGTTACAGCTAGGCTTAGGGTTGAGTGAATGAAAGAGCATACAGCTCCAGGAGCACCAGGGCTGGAACAGGCATGCCAAAGCCATTCTGGCAGGGCCACAAGATTGCTGTTTCTACATCTTTCAAATTTGGACCACCCATGGGCTATGGGCTCTGGGCTCATCAGCCCCAGCGACAAGATGCTATTTGTGTTCCAGTTAGGTTGGAGATGGCAAGAGAGCCTGGAGCTTCAGGCACACTGTGGCTGGAATATGCATGCCAAAAGGATCATGGCAAGGCAACAACATCTTTCATATTAGGGGCATGCATAGGAAAGGGAACCTCAGCCAAAGCGTCAAGTTTGGTCAAAGCTTAGTGAGAGAATCCATGTAATTGTGAAATGAAGTGAACCCAATGAAATGGAATGGAAGGGAAAGGTAGTGCATTGAATTGAGCCAAATATTTTCATTGGTTTCACCTAATTTTAGAATTATTTTTTTAATTTCATTTAATGTCTTTATGTTTCATTTCCTGTCTTTCCATTTCTAGCAATTTCTTGATTTCTCAAGCTATATGAAAAACAAACTATTTACACAGAAAGCCCCCAACAATGAACTACACTGAATGGCCCTCTGCCATTTTTTCCCTGTTTGAAGGAACCCCTTCTCCTCTGAAGAGTGTGCCTTTCCCCTGGCCAAAGCAAGGTGAGGTGGTATCAAATAACATCCAGGTCATAACCATGCCCTCTCCTAGCTATTGCAAAAGTTAACTTTGTCCTGGCAAGAACCAGGACAATTTATCTGTCAGAAAGCACAAAAACATGAATTTGCATTGTATCTTTGTCTCTTATTTTCCTTAATGACCAAAGGCACAGCTCAAGGTATGATTAGGAAAATATTTTTTTAATGGCTGCAACCAGTGACATTGAAAGCTGCCTTTCACTACTATGGGTCCAACCCCTTCCTGCTGTGATCTGTGCTATTTAGATTCCTGCAGTCAGCATATACTATCACACCACACTCTCACATAAACCAACACACTAACCACAGTACCACCTAAAACCAGAAAGTAACCCTTCATACAGTTTCCCATATTTCTGCTCTTCTGGGAGATGGGCTGAAGAGGGATGAACAGCTCTCCCGCTAAGCAGTTCATAGAATCATGGAATGGTCTGTGTTGGAAGGGATTTTAAAGGCTAATTGGCTCCAAGCCCCCTGTCATGCACAGGGATGTCACCCACTGGATCAGGCTGCTCAGGGACTCATCCAGTCTGGCCTTGAACATTTCCAAGGATGGGGCATTCACAGCTTCTCTGAGCAACCTGTTCCAGTGCATCACTGCCCTCAGAATAAAGAACATCTCCTATCTAAGTCTATCCACTTTCAGTTTAAACAGGTGTATGTTTGTACTATCTATACCCTAAATTACTCTAAATTTCCCCTGGAAGTCTCTGACAGAAGAAGTGAATTTTGCTGAAAATAAACAACTTCCTTTGCATGGTGGAAGACCACACAGTCAGTGGAAATCAGGAAAATCCAAAAATTCTTTGCATTTAAAGCCAGTGATTTACAAAACTTACAACTTGACTTAATTATAACATCAATGGGGAAGAGATCCCCTCAGCACAGTGGGGACAGAAAAGAGACCTGACCCCAGTCTGCATCTGTAAAGCATTGCTGAAGCAGGGCAGAAGGAAATAAGTGATAAGTATCAAGTCACTAGTGGGTTAGCTGCCAAAGAGACATCACTTCTGCCAGCAACATGACTGGCAGTAAATAATCACTGAGCCAGCCTGACAGTGGGTAAGGAAGTGATGAGACTGCCACATTTCCCTCTCCAGCATGGCTACAACAACCCCAAGGCTTGCTGCTTGGCAATGGAAACACTGCCATCAAATACTGACATTACAGGGAAAGGCTGATAGAGGCTGAACATCAGTTTTCATCCCATTTAATTTGTCAGGAATACAAAAATCTGACTTCAGTGCTGGAACATGAGCACAGAGAAGATAAAACCAATAGCCACGGTACAGGATGTGTCCAACCTCTTGGCCATAACCAGCAGTGAAGAAAATGCACAGGAGGGTGCTGTTCCAGTCAGAAGGTGACTAGGTAAACGCATCCCATTCTGTCTAATGCAACCCACAGGACCAATCCTATATGGGCAGAATGAAGAAAATTCATACTCCAATGCCAGAGGAACTGGGACAGCAGAACTTGTCCAGCATTTATTTGCACTGGCTGTTATATGCCTAGTCTTGTTTTGAAAAGCTGGCAGATGAAGGCCACTTTCTACCCATTCCAAGTGTTGAAACATGTCTCAGAAGTTCAGGACTTAGTACATGGGCAGAGAAAAACTACTACTCCTTTTAATCTGACTTAATTCAGTAGACAGGGATTAGTCTGGAAAGAAGTTTGACTCACTAAACCTTTTATGACTGGTGGAGATGATGTATTGCAGTGCCACCTCCCCCATCTCTATCTGTGTGGAAGTGAGTATCTTCATACATACAAACCGAGTGCTGAAGACAAAAAAGTTCAGATTTTGGTCAAACTTAGATCTAAACCAAAACCAAACATGTATCATCCTTTTAAGCATTCTGCTCACAGGTCGATAGGCTGAACACTGAAGCTCATGGGTGCTACAAATATGTGTGGAAAATTCAAAGTCAAAATTCAAAGTCCTCATGTGGAAAATAATTAATCAGTAGAGCTGCACAGATCCATTTTACAAACATCCAACTAGAAAAATTGGAAAATACTATTTGCAGCCTCTATTTAAAAGTTGTGTGGGATCACAAACCCATCACTCAAGAGTCCAGGACCAACTGATAGCTTGAAATTAAATTTTATAATTTAAGAAAGAATTCAACCTCAGAATATCTTTTGGTGAAGTAATCATCTATCACAAAATATATTCTGTGATGGAAGGGGCCCACAAGGACCTTCAAGTCCAACTCTTAAGTGCATGGCTCATACAGGGATTGAACCCAAAACTTGACTGGGCTCTAACCAAGTCAGCTAATCTCAGGGTCAGTCAAAGACTCTTCTCACTCTATTAGCTGAAGAGACAGGAGTTAATATTTATAAAACTATTTTTCTGGTCTCTTTTTTTTTTTTTTAAGAAGAAAAAAAATCACCAGGTTTTTATAAACTACCATTTACTTAGTTTGAAATCAAAGGCTTCAGGAACATCACAAAGAAAATTTCTAGTCCAACAAAATACTCCAGTACTGAACATCTTCCCAGCATTACAGCACATTGTTTTCATCACTCTTGAATCTCCAGCTTCTCTCTCAAGCTTCCAGAAAAACCCCTGGTGATACCTGTACAAGACCTCTTCAGCACCCATACAAAAACTTAAAGACAAGAATGCCAAGGTAGTTGCAATTTAACCTCCACCATGCACACCATTCCCAGCTGAGGCAAACCAGCATAGTTCTGCTAATCTTTCTAACGCTCTACAGCAGCAGAGTCTTCATTGTACCCAGCTCAGCCAAGGTTATCCCTTCACAGCCTCCCTAATGAGCCTTGCTGATCTCAGTCATATTCCTGCTCTATCTGGACAGCAGCGAAATAAATCTCCAGCAGAGCAGGCTCTCCTTTCACACAAGCTGCTGGAGTTCCCTGAGCACAGAACACACCCGTGGGTGCACAGGGCAGCCTTTTTCCCACGCTAGAGAACAGCAGTGGTGTTGCAAAGAGCCTGTTCCACCACGGGAGGTAAGAGGCAGGCAGCCACCTCCCAGGCTCATGGTCATTGAGTGCTCTGCACAAAACCAGCCAGGCCCTGTGGGAATCAGAGCTGCAGTCAATCCACATGCAAGAGAACAGGATTACAAACACACCTGTTTTGCTGCTTCAGCATCGAGCCTGATCAGAAGATAAAGGCGCTTGCTGAATAGTGTAACCATTGTTGTTATCATGGAAAAAAACCCCAGTGAAGCAGGACAGATAAGAGAAAAAAATAATACTTCAATTGCAAAAACCAGTGAGTGTAAATATCTGCTTCTTAAGGGATGACCAAAGAGCATTTTTGCCCTTGTCTATTGTGATGTCCGAGCCTTGTGGGGAACGGAGCACCCAAGATTTCTAGATGCCCATGGTCAAAAACAATGACTAAAATCAGAGGGTCTGCAAAAATCAGAGCATATGCAAAAACTCAAAGTTTTATTAGTAAATTACACACTTGGCATGGAAAATGGTATGTTAGTCCCTGACCTATTATATATAAGCATATGGCAGTGGGTTTTGGATAGAGGGGTAAGATAAGGAAGAGAGAGGAAAGAAAGGAGAGAGAACCAGTCTTGGTTTCAGTGTGATCCAGCTGATGGGATGCCCAGGGTCCTGGGGATGCTGCCTGGGTTTAGTGGGGGTATCAATCTTACAGATAGATTTCCCTGCCCTGAAGATACATTTCTCACTTGCTATGCAAATTTCTTATTATGCATAGCCCTTTCCTCTGGAAATGGTCCAAAGGGCTTCAGGGTTCTTTGGTGATCTTCATCCCTCCCTACAGTCCATGCCCACTTCTTGTTCCTGCACTTGCACTCCACTGTGTTGTGCTTATATTCAGGAAGTAGGACAAGGATTTTATCCTGGAAAGTGCTGCACTACCTCTGTGTGGGCCCCTTCTCCAGCCACATTTTGTTCTTTCTCGCACCCAGGTTATTACTAACAACCCTTGGTTGGCTCCACAGCCATCAGCTATTGCTGTTTGAAACAAACACATTAGCCCTGTATCTTCTGGTATTTTACATCTCTTGATACTTTCATGGACATATTTCAGAGACCATAGCCTTGATAAACTGAAGGGAATAATTCAAATGTTCTCTATAGCTAGTGAAGGAATACTTTGGTTCTACAAGCTTAACAAAGTCAGCACCTTCAGCTGGCATTGTCTACGCAATCCAGATTTATGAACAATTCATGATCTGGCAAAGACATGAGGATTAAAAGATTATATAAACAGTTTTTCTGAATAGGCAGCTTTCTTGGCTTCAAGTCAAAGCTGTTACAGAGAAATAGGATTTAAGAGGACATTCAGTGTATATGATTCCAGAAATATGCTATGTGGTAAGACTATGTAGCTACAGAGTGCTATAGTGAGTAACCAAAAAGGGCATTGGAGTAATAAAGCTGAATGGATAGTGCAGCCTGTGTCCCCCTCCCTGCTTACCAGCCATATTTTCTGTACCAAACTGGCATTTATCAGCCTGCTTTTTGTTTTCCATTTAGCACAACATCACTAGAAGAAGCTGCTGAACTGAAAAGGGTTAGGTGATGGTGAAACCAGGGTGATTGGTGTAACACAGAAGGTCTGAACAACCTAAATATACTTGTACATTGAGAGGGGTAACCCCCAGTTCAGAATTACCTCTCCTTTATGCCTGAGTTGACACAGTACTGAGGGAGGAGAACACAAAACACTGTATTTAGCAGGTGCTAGATGTGCCATGAACACATATCACAGGCAACAGAACACTCCAAAGAACACCGAGTCCACCAGTAAAAAGCCAAAAATATCCAATTACTTCAGATGGCAAAGAGCAAAGAAGTGATTTGTCACTTTTTTGTTTACTTGCTGAGACACAAAAGTACTTGTACACATGGAAATTGTTGATAGAAGCACATGCACATTAGTAACATGCATTTTGCACAGAGTATTGTGAATAGCACAACTTCTGACTGCCACTCTGCAGCGCACTGTGCTCCACGGCTGCGGCTTATTCACAAACAGGAGCTGTGCCTGGCTGAAGCTGCTTTTTTACCAACTTCCTTCATCGCAGTGGGGCTTTTCCTAAACTGTCTTGGGATTTTCCTCTGATGTATCTGTTTCTCCTGCAGACAGGAGTATGCTGGTAGAACCCCTGGCTTTAATAGCGAGCAGCACATATATATCTCAGAGATGTGACAGTTGCCTTGGCAGGAACTAATTTTATTTCAAGTATCACATGAAACTAGTGTTTCTCTGCAGGAATCTTGTTTACATGGGCATCAAGAGACAGCAGTTGTTATCTTTGCAGAGCTAGAGTTTGATGAAAGGCCCCAAGACGGACCTCTCACATCAGTATCTGCCAAACATAGCAGGCACTAATTGTATTTTTTGCAACTGACACTTCATGCTGAGAAATAGAAATGGAATGTCATCTTGTCCCCTTGTCTGTCAAGACACATCAGCATGGAAATCTCTTACAGGTGCTTCCCCAGGACAGGAAAATTTAGCAGAACCACACAGGACTTTGGGCATGGTCATTCCAACAAAGGCAAATCAAAACTTTAGTAATTATGCCAGAAAAGCTATGCAGCAAAATTCCATTATGGACATTAGCTCTTATTTGAATATTTGCCTTATGCAAATAAATCCTTATACAGCTTCAGATTTTTTATGGCTCTTCAGGATTATTTTTCCTGTGTTATATAAATTCTCCTGGGAAAATTTTGTATTGCAGTTCACTGAGAGATCATCTTTCAATCCAAAATGTCCACCCATGGAGGTAATCTTGCATTTTGTGTTTGATGTGAGCAATAAGGCTTTATGAACAGGTATGAGAAAAAACCAAACCAAAACCCCAAAAAAACCCCAAAAAAGGACATATGAACAATCTAAGAAAGAACAAAGAGAATTAATCTTTCTCTAGAAGTCTAAATCAACTTAAACGAACAAAAATACAATCATAAGCTAAAAATCTCATTAAGATAAGTAAAAATAAAATTAACATTTTTAAGAGTGCTAATTAACCACTGGAACAATTTATGTTGACACTTTTCATCATTTGCATACTTCAGATCTACACAGAGCTTCTTTGCAGCAAAGAACACCACTGTTCACACAGTGAACAGTGTTCAATATTAAGTTCAATATGGGAATTGCTGGATGAGAGATTATGATCTTTGCAGCAATACAGACAGACCAATTATTGCAGCAGCCTGGTCTGACCCTGAAATCTGTGAATTTGCAGCACAGAAGGGCCATATGCAGTTGAAGCAGCAATAAATGGCACATCTGGTAAAGTGCCTGAGGACAAGAGCATATTCCAGTTCAGGGAATCAGAAACACTTGCTCTGGCCCAGGTACCTGCAAAAGGCCATTTAGGAGGGCACACTGTGCCAGACACAGGCTGGCTCCCACAGGGTTGTGTTCATGAGCTGCCCATTTGATGACCTGAGCTTTTTCTTTCTCCTATTGCAAACAATAAAAATAAACTGTAGGTACATACACACTTGTACATGTTTTTAAAATAGTTATTTTGTTCCTTATACAATATCAACTGTTAAGGAGAATCCAGTAATTCCCACTGCACAATAAGGCACGTCTCTGGAGTGTTTGCTGCCTACAGCAGTACTTAACTGGCAAGTTTGTTTCAAGTTGGTTGAACCAATTAAAAAAATTCTGCAGTTTTAATAAACTCATACCCTACTGCTCACCCTAGAACATCCTTTTTGAGAGGAAGCACTTTACATGATCCTCATACGTTGTTTTATGTTGGTGCCCCTAGCTACCAAAAAGCATGGAGAGCTAAAATGAAAATGCTAAAGTGCTTCCAGCATGAAGCTGCTCTTTTGTGTAATTATGCCTGCTGCTAATAAGCCTTCCATTACAGCCATGGCACAGGTTTTGCTAATCCATTACAAGTGATTGGTTGGAATTTAAAACACTGCTGCAAGCATACCACTTTTCACACTGAGCTCACATTGTCAGATTTCAAACACTTTCCCCCTCCATAAGTGACAAGGTTGGGCCATGCAACAACAGCTATTACCTAAGGGAAGTGTTGAACTTATCGCTTGAACACTCCCTTGGGATTCACCTGAGAAGTATTTTACTGAAAATAACGAGACTGGCTCTGACCATTTCTGGTGTCAGTGTGTACTCCTAACTCAGACATCAGGTTCTAAAAATGGGCTTTGCTGCATAAATCCTGCCACTGATCGGCATTGCCTGTGGTATGACAGCTTGCCTGAACAGGTGAACTCATAGCTAATTGATGTTGAAATTTCTGACAAATCTCCTGTTCTAAAAACTCTAAAAGAAACTCTCATAAAAACTAAGAACATATCCAGTACCTTGAATTGTACTCCAAGATCTTATGTATCAGACATAACATTTCTATTTTTGAAGTGCTGCTCTATTTAAATCTTGACCAGTCACAGAGCTGTTACCCATAGAGCACTCACTTCCAAAGCTGCATTCAAAATACAATGCAGTTAGTTAGTGACAGCCTGCAAGCCTAAAGAGAGGGGAGATTTCAAGAGTTCTCAGATAATTCTGGATTTTTTTTAAAGCCAAATAAGCATTAAGTAAACAGGTGTACAATGATGCAGGTGTCTACATGTGAGCCACAGGCTGCATGTCTGTTGATGTCAGTGAAGTTTAGATATCCAAGCACCTCCCCTAACAGTGGCCATGTTCTCACCAGCCCACGGAATCACCCCTTTGCACCACTGGCTGCAAGGAGCTGATGTGCATTCACTTGTTTACTCACACATCTCTGCTACCCTCTCAACAGTACTGAAGCATCCTGCAAAACCTGCCCTGGCAGCTGCATGAGTATCTCCCAGGCTTGCACCATATCCAGACCAGCCCAGAGTAGATATCCCAGACAACACCACACCAAGGAGCACCCTGCACCTGGGAATATTGAACAGAGCACACAGCCCTAAATGTACTCAGAGTTTAGCAGCAGTGCTGAGTTCCAGCTCTCCTGTACACCAATGCATTTGAAGGCTGTAACTTTAAACAGCAATTCTGCAGCTGATGAACTGAGGGAGAGCAATTGGTTCTTCTTCCTTGAACATTACCTTAAAAAAGAATACAACAAAACACAGCAAAAACCTCCACTAGAAATCATCTAGCTAATTTTTCTCCACTGGAATTGTTCTCTTTACCACTATCCGTACCTTGTAGTGCTTTAAGCAGCAGCTAATTAACGAAATAGGGAAAAAGAAAGCAAACAAAAAGAACTCACAAAGATGTCTCAGACACATTTCCATGATGCCAGTTGGGGAGAAAGGGCAAAGATTAAGACAAAGTTCTCTTACATCACAACTTTATCATCATTTAGCAAAACCCTTTATATGAGATTACAGTCACAGAAAGGGCTTTTTAATGTGCAAGGTGCACTTCCACACTGCCATCTTGTGTCAATAACCAGGTTTGCTGAACTTGAGAGCCCAACATGCTCCAAATACTTCAGCAAGGATCAAATCAGACAAATACAACACTCATTAGGTGGATTCCTCTGCCTGTTCCCCTCCAGGGGAAGGAGGGGACAAAGGAATTTTTGTTACTCACATTTGCCAACGTGAATTAACAAATTTGAAGGAGCCTTGTTTAAACCAGGACTTTATCATGGGTGAAAACTCAGCTTCAGCTCTTCAAGAGTTTCAATTTCAGCTCTCTGAGGCCTGCTAAATTTGAAATCCCACCCATTTGTGCACAAGCAAGTTAATGAAATAACCCAGTCTTTTTGCAGAAATTTTGTGGGAAAATGAAATTGGAACCTGCATATGGAAGTACTTGACAACATCTAGGAGAAGCCAGCCTGGCTCAGAGCATACCACTTCAGGCTGTGGGACATGAGTCAGGCAGCATTGCAGACCACAGGCTGCTGAATTTTCTTTCCTTCCATTTTTCACCACCAGCCAATTTCCATGCCCAAATGATTCCCATGGACAGGGAAACATGACTGGGCTCAAGATAAAAAAAACCAGCATCACATCCCTAAATTTTCTCACAGTTTTGCTGCACAACCCAGTGCTGGGAGAGGGGAGTCATGGTCAGGCTAAGATAAATTTGTTGGTTAGAGGCTCAAAAACTTTTGACTTCTGACCAAAAAAAAAAAGTGTCTCTCAGTATATTTCAGGGCTGGTAGTGGAGACCGTGGGTATCTGGAATTTGGGGGCCAGGAAGACAGTGGTCCATTGGTTCATTACTGTAGATGCTGTCTACAATAAATGAAGTCTGAAAACTACCATGTAGAGGGCCATCACACCATATTCATCCAAGGTATGTGCCTTAACAGAAAGCCAGATCTGCACAATACCTAAATCAGATTCTGAACAGCATTCAGGGAAGCAAGCTTCTTCCACAAGCAGCAGAGAGGACTCCAGAGCTGTATGAGCAGGCAGTGTTACTATAGTCTGTTCTTGATGAGTAGGGTCTTCACATTGCAGGGCTGTCATCTGTGGTCTATCATGGCATTACTTACCACAACAGTAAAAACCAATTAAAACACTTTACCAGTCTTTAAATGATTATCAAAAATCAGAGTCAAGTTTGAATGATGAGGCATTTTAGATTTTTATGACAGTTTTTAAAGCAAAAAGTAAAAATAATGTTTGGCACTTTATAATTCAGCAAGCAGCATTCAGTTACAAGCAGAAGAAATAACAGGAGCACAGGTAAAGTTCTCCCACTATGCCAAAACAGCACAATCTTCCCTTGTTGCCCCCAGCTATCACAGCCACAATCTCTTCCCAATCTGTGAGCTCTCCTACACACTGCCCCCCTCAAAATCCCCTGAGAGCAAGGAGCACCCTAAGCTGCTTTGCAGCCTCACTGCAGCTCTTCATGGTACCATATACAAGCTCACACTCAAGAGCTCTCCTACACCTGCCAGCTTCCTCTTCCTCAGTTTTACCCACAAAATGCTCCCCCAAATTCCTCTGATCCACTTCCTGTGTTTTTTCACTGCTTCCAAGATATGAACACAGGAGGGTACATACCCAGGCATGAAAGGATTTGGGGAAGCCACCGTCCAGAACAATTTGGAAGCCACCGAGACATAGAGCACATTCCAGCTGTGTTTTCAAGAGGAGCAGAACCTAACCCAAAAATATTTTTGGCACTTCATTCCTAGCAATACCAGAGAAACTTTGAGGAACATCCACCTCTTTCAATTTTTTTTCAGGGACGGGCATATAGTGTCATCAATGGTACTGAATACTTAAGGGAAAGAGCATGAGGAGCTTGATGAAAAAGCTGTACACAGACTTTGACATTGACTACAAAGGAAGAGAGAAAAGGAAGAACTATTGTTCTTGCATATATTTATGTGTAGAACTTAATCCTGTCAGAACAAATATTTTTCCCAAGATGAAAATCAAACAATTTTATATTTCCACATACTACCTTAGACATGTTTAGCTGAACAGAAAGGACAAAAACTTCTAATAAATGCAACATCCGATTTTTTATTTACAAATATATGGTAATTCAACAACCGTTCTCCACTCAGTTTGCAGAGGAAAAAGTGATAGTTACATTTCCAAACAGGAAAAGAAAACTCTCTCTCTTAAATGGATTCCACAGAATATTATGCCAACACCACTGAGCAAATTCTGAGATTATTCTTTGTATTTAGGTTTCAAAAAAGCACATAATTTTAGAAACCAGCATATGGAAAGCAAACACATTTGTGTGCATTTAAATGCAGCTTCATATCAACCTAGAGAATTCACTTTCAGAATATGTCAAAAATAAAGGCAGCAATTGCAAATATATATTTATATTAGCTATTTCTCTAACGCTCATTTCAAGAGCTTAGAAACAAAATACCCTCTTCATATACCATTGGAAAGTCAACTAGTTGATTATAAGCCTCAAAAATATTTTGAAGTTATCACTGAAAATATACTTATTGTCTCTTGTGCTCTTGGTACTTGAAGCCGAAAATGTGAAAGCATTTTTCCCAGCTATTTCCTTACTGCAATTACTTTCTTATAAATAAAAATAGTTACATGAAGAATACAAGGTATTGCTATGAAGACTAGACAAGCAAGAGTTACTCTTAGAAAAAAAACACACACACACACACAATATATATATTTATAGATCTACATCAGCAGCAATCACCTCTTCTTGTATCTGCAACAGTGGTTTCATATCTTCATTTGCTTCACATGGAGGTTGGTTGTCCAGCTGTTAGGAAAAGACAAAAGAAACCATAAGTCTAGTTACTGAAGAACTTTTGTGACAACAACATTTTAAAGTTTAAAATAGTCACTTAATAGTAAAAAAACATTTTAAAGTTTCAAATACTTATTGAAAATGGTAACATACTAATGTATGCATTCTGAATCAAGCAATCCAAATTTAATGAACAATACAAATTTGAGTTGAATCCAATTACAGCACTGCAAGTATTTCAGGCCAAGTCATATTCCACAGAACATGCACTTTACCAAAGTCTTAAGAATTATTTTTAATTCATTTAATTTATTTTTAGTATTAGCACAGAGATAGAGTGATAATTTCTCTAATTTACCTTTCAATAATGAAATTAAAATTTGCTAAGTTACTGTAACAATATAAAGAACTTTTTTATCCTCCCTGCATACCTTTGTAGGTACCTGCCAATACAGCAGTGTTTCACTAGAACGTTCCAAGTTTAAACCACAGAATTAACAAAAAATGTGCAAAAATATCACATAAAATTACATAAAATTGCAAAGTGAGTATTTATAACCCTACGGTTTATCAAACCTTTTAGCCAACATGCTCACATTCCAAACTAACAAATAATTAGCCAGGGTGATGTCAAATGCCAACTGCAAAAAACAGGAATTCACATCACAGGGCAGTGCTGTGCTGCAAACACATTTTCACTGCAGTAATTGTATAGCTGGGTTTTGTATTATTCAAATAGCTGATTTCAATTACTAATCACTAATTTGAATACTGTGTTCTGTACCTACAGGTTCTTACAACTCCTGATTTTACTTGTATCTCATAGAATTATGTTTTGAGGTGCCCACTGGCCCAAGTAGATGCAGTCTGAAGGGAAGGGAATACAAATGTTTCCTCACAGATCAGCTCTGCTTCTGAAAGGCACTGCTGTGACTTTAGTCTCTCTTTGACGTTACAGCCCATAAATAGCAATTCATCCATAATAAAATTACTGATTCAACTCATCCAGCAATATTTCCCCCCAAAAGAAAACACAGAGAAAAAAATAATGTGAGCAAGCTCCAGAGTGAATCTCTCACACATTTGGGTGCTTCAAATAGGAACACAGTCACTTCAGTGTAGTCCCGTCATCAACAAGGAGATACATTCTCCAAACTTTAAATTAGACGTGGTATGACCCAGTGCCCTGGATCACCTCCAGATGGAAAGGAATGATTCTTTTCCTCCTTCCACCGATCACATTCGCCTCTGTGTGCGCTATTACCCTCACGAGGGCTTGCACTTTCTGGTTTTAGCTTGGGTACCACATCATCATTTCTGGGATTTCTCTTCATGGAAGTCAAAAAGAGCCCACAAACACAACAGCATCAGATGCAGAGCTTCTCTTTTTCTGAGCTAGGTCTCACAGCCAGCAGCTGCCCAGTTCCTGCTCAAGCACTGTAGCATGAACATCCTGTTCCCTTCACTGCCTTCCAATCCACTGCGAGAAAAATGTGCCAGGCTCATAAAGAAACGTGGACATTTTTCCCAGGAAGTAATTCAGAAATCATTTCCCTTCTCTGATTTTCATCATCCTACAGAATTCCACATTTGCTACATAAAAAAGAGCTGTATAAAACTCCTGACACTTATCAAAATTAGGAAGTTGTCTACCATCATCTATGACAGCAGAAAAAAAGACCTAAATACCACTACAAAAAGCCTTAACATCATGCTCCAGTAAATCAGAATTCTGCAAGCCATAAGAAGGAAAAAAATTATACTGCACCTTTTAATTAAGATCTGTAAGTAAATCAATTCCTCCTGAACTTGTACCTAAATGAATAACCAATTACAGACCTATAATTCCAATAATAATAGCATCATAAAAAGAAACCAGTATTTGTGCCACCTGCACAAGATAAACTAATTGCTTTCCAGGTATGTATTAGAACTGAATTAAATACATATTTCAGTTTACTTTTTAAGAAAATGTAGACATTTTCAAAAAGGCTTCTCTGTTATCAAGACAAGCCTGTTTAGCACCTGACAGCTCCTTGACACCACTCTCTCAGATCTATAAAGGAAGGAAGATGACTATACCATGCTGTCTGCTTGAAACTGTGTAATAACAAGTTGGTAAAATCAGCTACCAGTGAGTTAGAAGTTAGGAATGACTGCCCTACAAAAGACAGAAACTGGCAATCAAACCTTGCTGAACCTATTCACTAATTTAAAACTAAACATGAAAGCTATCAAGTGGCTCAGCTGTGCAAACACTTGAGGTTGTACAGCACAGAGAAGAACTACAGCCATGCACACTGCAGTTGGATTGCCTTACTTTTAAATCTGATATAGCAGTCGTTGCAGAAGAGTTTGTTGTTTCGGATCCTGACTTCAGCTCCAGAGCGGGATCCACCAAGGTCGCATCCACAGGCAACACACTGTATCACACATGAATAATTAGTAACTCCTTCCAAAATACTAAGGAATAAAAATGCTGTTCAAAAGCAGCTCTTAATTAAGCTCAGCAAAGCCTGAACCATAGCCCCACAATCACTAGAAGCAAATGTACAACGATTAGTAGATCAAAATGCAACCAACCCTGAGGACGTATTTTAAGGCGACGACTGGACAATGAATAGCAGAGCTGCACCAAGTACGCAAACATAAAGCAGATGGTTTTTAGAGATTAGGTCATTAAATCGAATTATGAACTTTGGTTTCTCTGAAAACTAAAACTGGCTTGGCACGAAAAAAATTTTGTTCTCTAGATGGCAACAGGAATTTTGGCACAGAACACCTGGGTGTGCTACTTGCAGATTTCCATGTGGCACTACATGCTGCTGGTGTCCTCAGTCCCTTGGCACTCAAAGCAGAAAATACTCAGGCACTCCCAATTTCCTGGGTTTGCATCATCGAAACAAGTTGTGATTTGGAGAGATGGGGCTGATTTAATTTTTCTTGCATAAACACATAAGGGGCTTGACCACTGCCATGCTAGCATTAAACTATTTAGCTATGGTAGCTAAACATGTACTTGCTGTGAATATGGACCACATCTGGAAGGAATGTAATCCAAAACACAATATTCTCTTTACTGAATTTATGAAGGACAGATAGTTTCCCTGCTTAACCAAGTAACGAATCTTTTGGATGGCAGTCTTTTCAACAGCTCATTCATTTTCAGAAATTTGAAAAACAGAAACTTGGCATTTTCCTATGTAGGTCATAAACTACAGGTGGATGGTCTCACACAGATTACACATCCTACAGAAAAGGGAATGGCGATTGATCGCTATGGATTAGTCCTGTCTCTCCTGCTCAGCGAGGCAGATCCAGGAAAAGCTTGGAGTCAATTCCTAGTAATACTCCAGGTGATGCACTTGAGCTGGGCACAGAAATCAAGTGTTCTGAACTACACACAGAAATCTCTTTCTTGAAGTCAGGGAAGAAGCAGGATACAACAGCACCTCCAAGTCATAGTCTCATTCCACATCTAGTCCAAGGGCAGGGGAATGGGACTGCTTTGCTGTCTTTTGCAGACAAATATTTATTCTTTCAGCTCTGCAAATGCCCCAAGCTGATGGGAAATCATGTAAGTAGGTCTAGATCTCAGTGCTGGGCATGAGCTACTACACTTAGTTTGTGACTAGGGCTGAGTAGCATTAAACACACCTTTTGCTTTTTTTCTGGGCTTTATCCTACCACTTTGATCTCTTCCAACATGCCTTTACTTGGAAAACACCACATGAACACTGTCTGCTAAGGTTAGCTTAGAAAGGATGGGTTATCTTAAATGATTTAATTGCTAGGGTCCAGGCTGAGATTTTTCTTTTTTTATAGGAGCTGCTTTCTCTGGGAGAAGTGGTCCAGCATTTTCCGATATTTTGCCACCTATTCAAAGAACAAAATCTTTGATCTCACAGTCCATCTTGCTTTTCAAAATCCTACTTGTTAACTCTGGAATTTAAGAAACACTTCTATAATTGAGTGCTAAATGCCTGCAAATGGGACTGCCTCATGGAAATATGCATGCACCACGCTGTCAAGAGTAGAAGGCAAAGCAGGTGATTAGTAAGAACCTCTGTGAGCATAACACTGAGTAGCCATGCGTGCTCCTGATTAGTTCCTGTTCCTTCAGGATGTGACTCCCAGCTCTCACCTTAAAGCAATGTAAATGATAACAAAGACCAAGAGACTCAATGATCATGGCTGCTCCTTTGCCCAGAATGTTATTACAGTATGAACAGATTTTCTTCCCACTGACTGACCTAAATATAGAACGAAAAACCTTAAAACCAGCTTGAAAATGTTTAAAAGACAAAGAAGAGTTATCAAATACTTTTTGAGATTAAAAATAAAAACCACATGGGTAAAAACTGGACTATTAGGCTGCTTGGGGAAAGTAAACTGAAAATTAATATTATTTAGAGTAGATCTGAAAGCTGTGGAAAGCTGAAGTGTTATAATTTACATAAAATTTAAATAGGAACAAGTTAAGAAATCCTGTGACATTCTTGGCACGTATTTCATTGTATAAAATAGCTTCTACAAATAAAAAGTGTACTGTAAAGTTTGGAGAGTAAGAACAAAGGTTTTGTGCTCCTGCCTTCTTAGGTGTGGGGAACTATCCAGAAGGCTAAATTTTAGCAAGCACCCCTTCCAAGTTCCACCATCTGCACCTTGTTAGATAAAAGAAGGCTAGTCCTGGTCATAAAATATGATGTTAACTCTTTGAATGTAAACCATACGAAGGTCAGTTTCCATAGACGTACCAAGGTGTTAACAAATGGAAGTGAGAACTAATGAGCAAATATGGTTAAGAAGGTAATTTTCTTACATCATAAAGGACATAAAAGATTCACTTAAAAAAAAAAATTGGGGTCAATTTATCACTAAGTGCCTGAGAGTGTAAGAGCTAGTGAAGTAGTGTTCACTGTTGTTATTTATAACACATGTAATTCTGTGTGGGATGATTCTCTGGAGTACTATCCCAAGGTATTTTTAAAATGTTTTAAGTACATAAAACAGCAGAGTTATCTATCCTACCACAGTTGAATTCCATTTTTGTTTCAAAATATGTTGCAATTCTTGCTTTCTCCTTCTAGATTAAAATCAACATCCTACTCTGTAATTCTCCAGGGTCATGGGTTATGAGCATTCCTGAACGCTCCTCAAGATGATATTGACCACATGCCAGGAAGTGAGGAGGAGAGACCAAGATGAGGGTCATAAAGCGTGGGTTTCAGGAATCTTTTGTTAAAACAAACCAAGGAAAATAAATGTCAGAAATGCCATCTGGAACAGGCTTTTGCTAATCATTTTGGTAACCAACACACAGCTTGGAGACTGCAGATTGATTATTCAAATTCCTTTGTTTTTTTTAACCAATGTCAAGCAGTGATGACAAACCTGGGGAATTTTCTGAGTGACTGGAGCAGGGAGGTAATACCAGCCTGTACTTGCACTGTCCCCTCCAGCTAGAAAACTCCAGGTACTTGTTACTCAACGCTATGGGCAAGAATAACACATATGCTTTAAGTCCAGCACACACACAAAGTCTGCCCTTTAGTGCTGTCCAACATTTTTATCTTCCCAGAAAAAGGGTACCCACTCACCTGCTGCGTGTCTGGGACCCTGACTGGGAAGCAGAGAGGGGAGACTGAGCCCTGGGAGCTGTCTGGGAGGTGGAGGGGGCTCTTGCAGAGGTAGCCACAGGAGGTGCTTTGCTGGAGGAAGGAGTGCACATGTAGGCTCGGTTTGAAGTGGACACCGGGCGACTAAAATCTTGACTAGAAGATAGAGATGAAGAGGATGCAGACTGGTTCAGCCATGAGTGGTGCCTCCATGACCTCATTCCTGAAGAATCAAGATTGTCCAAAGACTCCCCTCTGTAATAGAGATACAAGCACCTCAAATGTAAATAGCAGTACGTAGGAGCAACAGAGCTACATTCTGACTTTTTTAAGAGAAAGCCATTAATCTCGCATTTTTAATATTTTCTGGGACTAATATGTTTGTTTGATCACCCTGAGCAATATTCTTCATGCACAGATTTAAAATGCATGAGTAGGAAATTATCCTTTGTGTCCAGGCATAGTTCTCATGGTAAAAAACGGGCGAGGCAAAAGCAAAACACTTCACTGCAGCCTTATCAGGGTGAGCTGTATCAAAATCCACAGTGCAGAAACAGACCTCAGATACCAGCTTTGTTTATGTTTTCTCCAAGGGATACCAGATTGAAAATAACAATCCACCCAGACTGGAGAGCATCACCCAGGTACAAGGTGTTGGCCCAATAACCAAACACTCTCCTGACTGATAACTCGGCTGTTTCCTAAGGGACAAATCCAACATTCATACATTAAATAAAGCAAAAAAAAAAACCTATCCAAACTTTATGACATATTTCTGTGTTGAAAAAGGCATACTTCACCACAATAATTCATTTCCAAAACAGGATGCCATGCTGAAATTCTTAAATGCATCTGTCAATAACAAGGCATACCACTGATTTCCATTGCTGCTGTACCAATCAAGAAATAAGCAGCTGAGTTATTTACAGGTCACATCCACATTCCTTACTTGCAAAAAAACCCATTCAATCCCAGCTGTAATACAGTGACCTTCTTCTATCTGTGCTGCTATGCTGGCAGCCTTATGGCATTTCACAGACTCAATTTGTTTCTATGCTCTGTAATACAGGCTGCATTTCAGAATAACCAAAGCAAAATGTATGATTAGGGACAGAGTTAATTTTTAATGTGATTCCTACCTCCTCATACTACTGCTGTACAGACTAACGGGTTCCTTATGTATACTGGCACTGCGCTGCCTAATCCAGCTGCTGTCTGTGTGCAGAGATGTTTTCTTTCTCATTTCCTGAAGGATTTGCTGTCTCTCCAACTCTGCTGCAGACAGGTTTTGCTCCTTCTGAGACTTCTTCTGTGACTCACCCACGTTCCAGGACCTCTCTGAATACTTGCTCTGGGTACCTGTGCAGGCAACATGTGCAAATATCAGCAGACACCTCAGGGCACAGAAGCAGTTATCGTCCTGTCAGCACTCTGGCTATAATTCCAAGAGCTATTGTTCATCATTCCACTCACAAGCTATTCCAGTTCCCTTTTACAGCCGAGTAAAACTTACCAATACAGCATTACTGAAATTTTTTGTTGGCATTTCCATTAATGTAGCCTTTTACATAATGTTTAACTTAAATACATTCTCCTTCCCTTCCTAAGGGTACATGCATAGACATTTGTGTGCACACACCCCTCTTTTTCAAAGGGTATCACCTCTTTTAGAGCCATAATTTGGACTCTTCCTCTAATACAAACTGAACCATGTGTAAAATACATCGTTAAATAACGGGATACATTCTTTCTTTTTAAGAATTCATACTCTTTTCTTCTGTAAATTGTCTCTGTTTATAAGAACTTCTTTCTTTCTTCAAGGCCCTAAAAACACTGCTTTATATAGATACAAAGGGGAGAGGGAAATCTTTCTTTTATTTGGATTATGTGTTAACTACTGAGTTGAAATGAAATTTATTGTATAGATGGTCTTTGAAAATTTGGAAGGGGAAACAAATAAGCAATCTTTCTCCAATAGGTGTTGACATATCAGAAGGCAACAGTTTATTTCCTAGATTCAGTACGTATTCTTTGTAGTAAAAACAATTAAGAAAATTACTCAGTAATAAGTCACTCAATTGAAATTTCAAACCTTTCAAATGCTGCTCTGACTGTAGATTTACTCTTGGATTTATTGGTATAGATTATCATTGTGAAATACTGTGGGAGTTTACTTTCACTTTAGTTTCAATGACAGTGCTTTAATGCATGAAAGTGACATTTTTAATCTGCAATATATCCCTTAATAAATCTACTTTTCTTTGATTACTTGTGATTACTTTTTTTAACTGTGTTTTAGACACAAAAGAAGCTTGCAGGCATTTTTGACTGTAACATATTTATAAAATTGGTTTGTTTGCTTTGCACATAATTCTTCTAATATAACCAAAGTCATATATCTGAACTGGAATCCAGGACACAATGTGACATAACAAGAGCTGACTTCTTGCTCTGTTATTACTATACTAACTGAAATTAAGAAGGCAAAAAGTTGTATTAAATACATTCATCATCTTGGTATGTGCAGCTTTTGTTTTTTTGTTGACAGAGTCAATGCATCAAAACTACACATATCTTCAATGATATAATTGCATGATTGGTTTTATCTCATGCAAAAATCTCATGTTAAAATTTAGGCATCTAAGAGCTATTGTAATCACTGTCTTCAAAAGGGTAGTTAATCATATTTGTCCTCAGCTTTTATGTTGACTGTATGATTTTCCTCTTGCTGTTGAAAGTTCATTAAATTGGGGCATAGTATGAATTCACAATGCAGCTATCAAAAAACACTCTAAAAATTAATTTTCTTAGGATGACTATCCTAAGTACACTTTTTTTCCTCCTACTTTCCTCCCTCCCTACCTGCCAAAAAATTTAAATATAATGGAAATTATACATTACTTACCATTTCTCATTGTGTTGACTTCATTCAGTTCTGTAGTTGATTTTGACTTATTCCTAAGGATATAAAAACATCTGTCTTAATTACAAGACCTCATTACAGGCAAAGGTCTTATCATTGCAGATGATAGAACCAGTCCTCTTTTTTTCACTATTCCTCCCATCAACCATTTATACTATACTTAAAACAAGAGGCAAAAAATAACTGAAGACCAAGAAAAGGGGAAAAAATGTCAATATTTAGATCTCAATAGATAATCACCAATTGAAAGTTAAAATTTTGTACTGAAAATTGTCAGTGCTTCAGGTATAAGGAACTGATCATTGTATTTGTTTTTAAAAAAACCATGTGAAAAACCAAATCCTTCCCTGTGGAAGCTTTCTGAAGACTCCAGTCAGACAAAGAAGCAAGAACTTTCAGAGCAGATTTACAATTTATTTGGCTTAATGAGAAACTGAAATCATACTTCAGTACTGTTACTACATTGTAAGCAAAACACCTCCTTAAAACCCTGCATGCAGATTGTTTTTGGAAAAATTTACTGTTCACTGATTATACCTAGCAGCATAATTTTTAAATTAGTTTTAGCCAAGAAATGGCATTCAACAAAGGCCATATACAGGAACACAAATCCAAAAAGTTGGTTTTCTGACAGTACAGAGCAGAAGCTTCAGCAACACCTCTGCTGTATTATTAGTCTCAAGTAGTACAGCCAATTTTTTAGTTTAAAATAACTCACAAAGAAAAGATTTAAAAAGAAATCTTTTGCTTGGTCCTAACTCAAAGCTGCCACATTAATGTTTTTACACATACAGCATTGGCTGCACAGCCACATTTTGAAAGAAACTTGTCCTTTATGTGGAGATAAATGAAGCATAAACTACATCACATCTTGCATCCTTAAGTTTTTACTGTCTGATCTATAGTGTGGACCTGTTTTATTATCTATTTAAGAAGATGCAACACTCTCACAGCTGCCTGTAGTGAAGAAAAAAGCAGTGTCCTCCTCACACATATATCCAAGACGTAACTATTTAGTCCATGCTCCTTCTGAAGTTAGATCTAGATCTTCCATTAGTAACAGATCCATTAAATGTATCTTGTAATTTTTGGAGTTCCTCTTTATGTAAGAGAGGTATGCTCACTTCAACTACAAGAAGTGATTAAATACACCGCAGAAGTTGCCTTTCAGAACTACTGTGAGATGCAATGCAAAACAAAGGCTTAATCTGTAAAGCAAGAGATTGTACCTTAAAATTAACTTGTGTCAATTACAGGAGTAACATGCACTATCCCCTTGATAAATATGCTACTGCTGCCTCTCACTTCCCTTCTTGTTTACTCTCTCAAGTTGCACAACCCAAATTGTGATGACTGCACTTTAGTTTGTAGAGCATGCTATGACACAACCACAAGAGAGCTGAAATTGTTTTCCAGCCAGGTAAGTTTAGTACCACCCACATATTTACCTCCTCACAGTTTTGTTTCTGCCCGTAGAATCCCACTGACTAACTGCTGCTTACAACATGGTGCATCATTTGACAAGTTTGGCAGCTTTTTTTTCAGTATGAAAACGTGCCATAAAAACTTCAAAACACAGCAGCAATCCAATGTATCCATTTAGCTGCTGTGACTAAAGTTTATTAGAATTTTAAAAGTTTTCTAACAAAGAAATGGTGATGGTTACTGTTGGTGCTAAGATTCAATATTGGACATACCTGTCAGCAAATGACTGGCCAGGCTGCTCCTCAATGGTTTTAGAGACTTCATAACGCTCATAATGCCTATTGGGAAAAAAAAAAAAAGAATCATTATGTTCACATATAGAAAAAGACACACATAGACATAAATAGTTCCTAAGGGAAATATTCAAGATAGATCCTTAATGGGAAAAAAAACCCCAGTTTAAATTAAACACTCCAAACAAGTAAAGTTCTTAGGAGTCTTAATTTGATAGTCAGAAATACAACTGATAAAAGAAGGCAGAAAAAGAAAAGTTGTCAGAAAAACTGCCTGAAATTACATTTTTGTGAAGTGACAAGGAAACCAAACATGAGCCTGCCAGAATGGTTATTGCTAACGATATTTCAATTATGTCTTGATTCAATTTCTTATTACCTGTCAATGAGAGGTTGGCCAGCTCGATCCTCTGTTGTTTTAGATACTTCATAGCGCTCGTAATGTCTAGAAGCAAAATAAAGATAGAATACTTATTAAAAGAAAATTCTAGAAATTGAGCAAACAGTAAGCATCCCCTGAGAAAACTGAGAGAGTTCAGCTGCATTAAAAGAATCCCAAAGACTAAGGTGCTGCAAAACTTACAAGCGTCAGTAGACAACAGTGATTATCTCATCCATTTCAAAGCCAGGAGGAAAATTTTGTCAAAGCACAGCAGTCCTCTAAAAATTACATTTTTATTGCAGAAGAGTGTACAGGTGCTGTTTATAAACTCACAAAGTCCCACAGAAAACACTCTCTAGCTGACTGTCCCATCCCTCAGTGTACTTTGCAGCAAGTATCATGCCTTTGCTGGTGTTCATATAACATTTCAGATTTACAGTCTTATCTTTGGATATCATCTTATAGCAAATATTTAACCCCAGATATTTTAAAGCCCAGTTTCACTGAATTTGCTCCTTTGCTATTAAGTAAAACCACCCGTGTTTAGCAAAACACATCCTTTGGCAGCAGCCTCAGAAGCAATGAAATCCCTGTGGACTAAAGAATGTACCAGGGATTTAGATATGCAGATATTACAGCAGCTTAATAAGTTACCACACAAAGTCCTATCATCTTGCAACTGGGACAGGCTAAAATTGTAAATTTATCCTGGCTCTGTTGCCAGGAAGAACCTGTTCAGCCATTGTAGCATTGTGTCTCTGCTTTGCTCAGCAGGCATATCAAGCAGCAGTCATCTAGATTAAACTAAAGTAACTCTGGGTCTTACAACCTCCTCTGCAAATATATGCAGTTTTTAAAAATCATACTACTTTCTCCTAAGACTCAGCTTGATACCATGTGTTCTCTTCAGTCATCTCTTGTTACTTACATAAGAAAAGGAGAAAAACTTCAAAAGAAGCCATAAGTCATACACAAGGCAGCAAGGTAAATGGAGACAAAATAATGAAAGGTTGCTGGTTTAATCGGTTTCAGACAGATTAATCTCCTGTAACAGTAGTCTGAAAACTTCTGGGCAAGAACACAAACTTGAGAACTAATAGATGGGGATTTATTTGTTTGGTTGTTTTTTAAATCAAGCTGCTGAAGAAGGTAATGAGAGGAACAAATATATCTGCAGTGGATGTTTCTAACAGGCTATGATATGTAACCAAGTTTGGTTATACGGTTCACTTATATACCATAATATCCCTTGCTGACAAATTAACCCAGTAGTTAAATTGCAATTAAGCTTTATTGTTACACTGTTGAATTAAAATGAGAGATAAATCTGTAAAAATCAGCCACACATTTGTTGAAAAAGTGTTAACCTTGGTATTTCTTCTGGAAGACCTGTATGTTGAGTCACTGGCTCTCAAGTTGAGTCACTGGCTTGTGCACAGTTCTTGCAAAATCTTCTCATTAAGTCCTTCAGATCGTCTTTCATTTGGCTGTAATTACTGTACTTATACATGCCATTAAAAAACCCTGAAGTAGGGAAATATAGCGCTTGATTCTGGAGGAATGCCTTTGTGTTATGCCTGATCCTTCTGTCTTTGGAAAGAAAGACTATGGTACGGTATTTTGTGCCTACTGACTGCAGCATGAATCTCACATGAACATCCTCATACATTCAGACAGATACAACCTCATTAGAAACGGATTTGAATTTGCAGAAGGAAGAGAAATACATCCTAGCACAAGTGCACACCTTTGGTACTGAGGCACCTCCACTGACACCTCCCTCTGCTTTTCCGCCTGCCGCCTCTGCTCCTCCATCTCTGCCTGCCGCCTCTGCTCCTCAGCCTGCTGCTGCTCCCTCTCTTTACGCTGTCTCTCGAGCTCCAGCTCTTGGCGTTCCTGTTCTTGCTCAAAATGCCTAGTTGCTTCTTCCTGGATCCTCTGTTCCTCCTGAAGCCTCCTCCTTGAGCTCGATGCCCGCTCGTTTTCCCCATCTTGCTCTGGCTCCTCGGGAGCATTTGCTTCAGGGCTTGCTCTCCAGCTGGACACATCCAGTGGAGCCTGAGAAGTGATGGATGTTGTATTTAGGGTTAGAACGGTCTGCTCCTGTGGCAAAGGAAAAAAAAAATCATGTTTTTATGGAAGGGATCAATTTTTTAAACAGATTGCTTGCTCAGAAGAGGTAATTTATTCTATATGGTAAACATGTATAAAAATCATCCCCAGCACTTCCAGGGCAAGATGCAGGGCAAAGTTTGGTTTCACATTCTCCTAATTCAAGAGCTTCAATCCACACACTAGCCTTTGCAAGCGCCACAGGCAGTGTGGCCACAACTATGTGAAACATTCTGCTTTCCAAAGTATCACTTACATGTCAAGCCATCCCTTCCCCACTTAAACACCCATGGAAAACAAACCCTTCCATGATACCCAGCATTTCTCCCTACTGTTTTGACTTAGAAACCTGAGACCTACTTAAAAGTGTATACACAAAGATATACACTGCAATCTATATCAGACCAATGAATTTCACATGAATCGTCAAGCAGAGGAATCTCCCACTCTCTTTCATTCTCCTACCATTTCAAAGTCCAGCCTCAGACCTATCACTCTATGACTCTTTTTTTAAAAATGAGAAAAGGCCTTTCAGTGGTCAAAAGATGTTTTAGTTGCAGGAAAAAAATAATGTTGATGGGTCCATCAAAATCTCTAATGACAGAAAAAATACAAAATGGTTTAGAATCTTATAGAACAAAGTCCTCCAACAGCTCAAAAAGCTTTCTTATTTAAATTCTAAGCCTTAAATTATGGTCTACTCATTCATGACTGTCTAAACACAACTGATCTAGTCTGGACACCTGAAGCAGCACTCACTTAGCAGTAAAGAAGAGATACCTCAGACGGTTCCCATACTCAGGAAAAAACTTATTCATCTTCCCATGAACAACAGCCACAGAAGTCAGCATCTACAGAAACTACACACATTAAGTGTTTTAAAATATATAACTGGAAATCTAAAGTTGATTTGGTGTGTAAATTTATCAGATGAACTGTCTGCCAGCAACAAGCCAGACACTTATGAACATGCTTCTTGATAAAGCATTGAAGCAGAACTCCAACGAGCAGCATCAGTGGTAAATAAACAGTAAAAGTCTCCATTTATGATCACAGTAATTAATACATGCTGTGACTTTTTGCCAACATATTTTTCATGTTGGTTACCTAACCAGCTCATAAGGAAAAGACACAAATTCAACATATCTCAATACATCCCACCTACTCTTTCCATCCCATTTTTGCAATCTCTTTCTACCAAGTCACGGACAACAATTTATTTTCCAAAATGAGAAGATAAATTACATAAAAACCATAATATTTGCCTGCTTTCATGCATCTAGTATAAGGGGAAAAAAGCCCTCATGAAACTAGTAAGCAAAGCTTTATTCACAGCCTACCTCATCAAAATACTTGGAACTCTCTTTTTCTGCTTCTTGCTTAGCTCGTAGCCATTCTTCCCTCAGTTTCTCTTGTTCTCTTTGGTATTTCTCCTGTTAGGTTAGATTGAAGTTAAACATGCAAATAAGAAGCATGGTATTTTTTTTACTTTCATTAGCATGTACACTGGAATTTAATGTGATTTTTCAACAGACCAAACAGACCAGACAAAAAACATCACTGAGCTCCTCTAGAACATTAGGTCTGCCACAAATGAAATCCTGGCTTGAATACAATCCAAAGGAGTTCTATAATTGATTTTTGAGTCTCCAGGCTTGTTACATGCTAAATCTCGCAAAAGCCAACCTCATAGCCCCTGTCCCCCAGTTTAGCTACCATTTGAACAAGAAACCTCAGCTATCAAAGGTATTTCTGGAAAAACACAGTGGTTGTATTTAACTTGGAATTAGGCACATCAATATTGTAAATATAAAGAGATCACTAAATGAAATAGTGAGCAAGATCTCTCATTCTTTTGAAATGTTACCTTAAACAAAACCCAATTTCTGGACCTTGAAATTTGTCTTTTGACTAGATTTGGTAGGAAAACAATATAAAGCATTGCTTAAAGCACATGGTAAATGTTTTGGTGGTTTTGTCAGTCACCACTTTTATCTTGGGAAATGCAAAATATTTAAGGATGTCTAAAGTATTTCTTCTAAGATACTGGAAATAAGCAAAGAAAGACTTCGCTTCCTTTTTTTGTTATTTGAAAATTTATTGCTAGGATCATGGGGAAGAGAAATATCATCATTACTCTGGTCAAATTTATCACTTCAGGACAAAAAAAAGAGAAGCAAACAAAAGTGATAGCAGATGGCTGCGTCAGCGCTCAAGAAAGAGGAGGCAAGGTTTACACTCTTTAAAGCCATCTCTTCAGGTATCAAATGGAACATCCAAACAATAATGGAGACCACCAGCAAGTTTAAGAAGGTACAGCTGCTGCCCTGCAGAGTTTGCAAACTACAAGGAACAACAAAAGATGAAACATTCAAAAAGCAAGATAGATTCTATGCTTGTACTTTGACATCACAGTTTTCTGCTGAATACAGCCAAAGAGGGCTTGTGCAGTATAAATGATATTCACTGACATCTCTCCTAGTCATCAGACTTCAGACAATAAACTTTAATTTAATTTGCAAAGATGTGTCTCTGAACATGTGCTTACACTTCATTGAGCTGAGCTCTTTTCAGAAATGTATGCTCGGGTTTTTTGTGCTATCCTAAGACTAGAAACAATGCCCCTTCCCTCTGCAACACCCCCTCCAGCTCTAGCTAGTGGTTATCAAGGTGGTTTTGCATTAGTAGATTCAGCTTCCTGACTCAGAGGTCCTGGGAACCAGATTATTCCAACTGATTAGCTGATTGCTAAATGACAGGATTCTAGCAGGCAGGTACTGGCTGCCTCCTCTACATATATGAATACAAGACAGTATCACTAACTGGAGGTAAAACTCAGGCTAGAGGCAATTTCCTTAAGGGGAAAAAAATAAAATTAATATTCAAAACAGAAGACCCCTTAGTTCTTCACTTAACCTTTAAATTCTGTTGTCATTAAGAACACACCAGTCCTGGAAGATTGAGCACTTCTGGCTGTAGTGAAAACACATTATGTGGTTGATTTGATGATGCTCACTAAAGCATTATCTTCTTTTTTCTGAATAACTCCTAATGTGTGCAGCTGTGCAGGCTACAAAATGCACCTGAGAGTCTCCCCAGGCCATCAGTAAGAAGAACTGCAGAAGCCACGTGCTACTTTTCTTTCCTTGTTGCTACACACAGGGGATTGACAGCCCATGATTATGAAGATGAATTATACCTGCAACAAACGGTCCTGCTCTTTTTGCCATTTTTCCTGTCGTTTTCGCTCCTCCTCTTGATCCCAAACCCGACGGCTAGGAGCGCTGATGGAGGGGACTGGGAGCTAATACAGCACAGAAATTAAGTTGTATTATCCTCTTGCCATATAATCAACACTCTACATTTTAAAACATTTTTTCAGAGTGAGAAATAGAAACCATTACCAATGCTAGAGCTTTATAGTGACATAAATTATATGGTATATAGGACATAAATTAGCCTTTTCTTCAAACAGACAGAAAGCAACTATGCCTTGACAAGGCAAATCTTAGCCAGTACTCTCAGATTTGATCTAAATTGTAAAGCAGAAAGCAGAGAGCTTCTTGACAGGACTAGGATTATACAACTGACTAGTAGTTCACAAGTAGTACTTACATCAGGCATTGCAGGCTCTGGGCCTCCTGGGAGATTTGGAAGGCAAAAAAGAGAAATCATTAGACCCATACATAGCTATTGCAAGACTTATGTAACTGTGGCAAGTCTGTGAGCTTCTGACTCATTTTTTCTTCCTTAGTAAGACATGCTTGCATTTGCCCTGCTGAACTTTCTCGAGGGCAGAATTTATAAGGTGCTTTCAACTAATGTGCACGACTGTTCAAAGCTTTGCATGCTCACAAGTGCCATCAGCAATTGCCTGAATTAGCAGTACACCTACCACTGTAGCAACACAAAGGTTCTTTACTATTCCTCTCCTATTATTATTGTGAGACCCAACTGTTTAGCATGGCTGATAACCAGAACACTGCACAAGGGTAGAGAAGCTATTAAACTACTGCCCTTGGCATGAATTAAGAGCACCTGACATCCACTGGCAACTTCTCCACCAAAAAACCATGTATTTTTGCTCTCCAACTTTCCTCCTTTCCTACTTCTGAAAGCACACTTGAATTCAGTGAACTGGTCACCATTCACCACAAACCTTTTTCTATTTGAGGCTATCACACTTGGCCTTGTCATCCTGTGACAAGATGATTATTAGAGAGAGATGTGTATTATGCTAATTTATTAAAAGTTGAGAAAACGGGGAGAAACACAAATTTTAATGTAATAATTTCTCAAGCACCGTCACTATTTTTGTTTGTTGACGGTGTACTTGCTACTTAGCTGTCCAAATTTCATTTTTAAAAAGGCATAAGAGAAAAAAATTGCAACATTATTCTGAAGTATAACCATATGAAGTGGAAAAAAGTTCATATTTAGGACACAAAAGGCTCTAATGAGTCACAGGTTAGCATCCGTTCTATATGTACACAATTTTGTCGTCACTGTCAGATCACAACAGCCACAGTGAAAATCAGGCAATCAGTTTAATCTATTGCAGTTATGCCAGGAGATATTAAAGGGAAGCATAGATCTTTTTTGCTCCCCTCTTCTCTCACCCCTGTTAGCTTATGCTGAACTCCACAGGAATCTTCATGTAATTGCAAAGCTGAAGTGTCAAAAGTTTAAAATTAACAAGCTGTACTGAACATGCACTCTAGAAATACAACCTTGTCCTCCCCCTCAAGCACAAGTGAAATACCTCAAATATTGTTATAAAAATAATTAAAATAAAAACTAATTTCTGCCAGCCACAAAATAAAAACCAGACAACGACAACAACAAAACCCCAACACCAACAAACAACCACCAACAAAATATCACCATATTGCAGATAAAATATTGCAGATACAGCAGAAGTATTTAAAAAGCAAACAGAACCACAGACACAGATATCTACTGTGGCATTTCACATATCATTTCTGGCATAAAATAGAAATCATCACCACTAAAAGCAAAATCCTGGCCCCACACAAATCATTGGCAAAACTCAACAGAGCTTCCAGCAGGCCAGAATTTCACTCTTTCAGGCTACAGCAAAACAGAAAGGCATACATAGCCCGAAGACAGCATAAGACATACAACATTAGTGGAAGTATGTGAGCTGTGACATGCAATATGCTGAAAAGCAACCTACAAAACCAAAATTGAGTGCCTTGTTCATTGCCTTTTTAAAAAATGCTGGCATATTAAATTCAAAATTTATATTGGTCTTCTTGGGATCTTGTGACATCACCACATCGTGGAAAGCCAGCAGATGCCTTTTTATATGAATTTGTGCAAAAGCACAGAGCTGCAAATCACACTCAAATCCAGAGTTAAATACTTCATCAACAGCTCTGAGATCTTCTCTAAACCCCTGCTGGAATATTCACCATTATTCTTGTTTTGTAGGTAGTAGCAAACCTGAACAGAGAGTGCCACTCTTCTGAATTCTACCCAGTGGGGAAAAAAAAAGTATGAACAACACAGAAAAGATTTAAACAGCTATAGATATAAGAGAACACGCAAAGACCCATTACCACAAAGGTAGACCCATGAATTGTAAGAATAACCTGATGACCCTGGGGAAAGAAGGGAAATTAATTATGTTGCTTCATTGTAACTGCAGAAACAACACTGAAGAGGTAGAGCACCCAGCACCAGACTTGTTAGGGAGAGTGTGCAGCAGGAACAATTTCATGGAAGTACATGAAATGTTAGCTCTTTGGTTTACCTTGTTCAAAAAATTGTGACCGCCTTTTTAAGTTTTTCAAAGAAATAGGTTCAGATGCTATTTGAAAAATACAAAGAATACAAACAAGTCAATGAGGTGCCTTTTTTTTTAATGACTACAACGACTGGATAAGAAACTTCTGTTAGACCTCCCATACACTGCAACATCACTTTTGAAAAACAACAAGCCCCTGAAACACGAAGGAAAACCTTAGGGGGTTACATCATACACTAATTAGGATTTCATTTCATCAGTAACAATGACCAACTATAAAAACAGCACAAGTGTCAAACTCAGTCTCAGATTCTCCCTGTCTAATTTAACCATCACTGACTGGGATTTCAAATTGAAATGAGGAGCCTAATGACCATTCAAGGCCACCAGAAAACATCTCCAGAGGGCAAGTGATATCTTGGAGCAATTTTTCTATGAATTGCCATGTGTATTCAAGCTAAAATGAAATACAAAGCTCCTACTTCAGGATTATGATTCCATTAGGAAGTATATGTACCTGGTTTCTCTCACTGCTGTCAAGGCTATAACTGCTCATAGCCTCATATACAATTATTTTTCATATCAGAATCATCAAAATTTCTCTCCACGAATAAAAGTAAAGTAATAATAGTGAAAAAAGCCACTAATCCCAAAACCTTACAACTGAAAGAGGCAGGAAAAAAACAGCAAGAAGTTGAATGCTCTACATTCTTCCTGGGTAGTGAAATAAGTCAATACTCATACTAACTCAGTGACCATACAATGCAGTAGCAATTACAATAAATTGTGTGCCTTCTTCTCTTTCACCCCTACCAAACATTAAATTTACAACCACTAATGCAGAGACAGGGGGCTTTGCTGCAACACTGTTGTCAGTTCTCAAACTGCCTAGCAAACTGTGGAAGCAGGCTAAGCCCAGTTTGGATGCAGCAAGACCTCTGTGATATCTGTCTGGCTTTTGGTTCATTAAGGTCTCACTTCACCCACTGTATAATGCTTCCAGTCATTACTGGCTTAGTGTCTGTGCTTGTCACAAACCACACAATTAGCAGATGAAAAGCAACAGTGGTTTACCTCTTTGTTCATTAGAGCCAAGATCTCCTTGCATTCCATTTATCAATTTTGTTTCTGTATCCTGAAATACATCAATGAATAAATAAGTAAATAAATGTCTTAGGCTCATTAGATTTGTGGAAGTTTATCCAACTATGCATCTTTCCTATCAGGAACTATATGTCACAAAACACTTCATAATATTTTATAGAAAGATACAAAACAATCTAAAACTTCCTCGGTGTAATTTATAATAAAGCTACGGCATGCATTTGAGGGAATCAACAACCAGCTGTGAACTGCTGCAGAAATAAAACACATTAGCTTGCAAGAAAATTCCAGAAGCCAATATCTCCCTATTTCAGCTCCTTGGCAGGCAGGCTTTATTTGCAAGTAATTTGAAAGCACATATGCACCCATTCTTTGGGGCTGCAACTTCCATTTATTCCATTCAGGCTAATAATTCAAGCCAAAGTCTTCTCTGAAGAATAAACATCATATATGTAGTCTTTACCTGTTTTAATATTTATCAATCACCAGTGTTCTCTCATAATAGACAGCAGCAAGTCTTTAAAACATCTTATTTACCTTAATACATACATAGCTACATCTCCGTATTTCAGATGCAGGGTCCTATACTTTTACTTGTATTGCTTAAGGAACAGAATATTTTCAACCTCTTTTCTCCATCCTCCCACTATTAAGACACTACATTTTTTCTTCCTCCCCCCATCTCCCATGGACCTTCAAAAACATACTCACAGAACTTTGAAGGCTGCTGGAGAAATCTCTTTTTGTGGATATGGTGGAAGCATTTGAAACTTTTTCTCCCGAAGTTGCATCAATCCATTTATTTTCAGATGTACCTATAATGTTGGTAGCCATACTGGTGAGATTGAGGATTTTATGCCTTACACGTGGCAGGGAAGGCAGGTCTTTGCCCCAGTCTTTTTGGTATGTGGAGGATTGAGAAATTAATATAGACAGTAACGTCAAAGAACAGAACAAGAGCTAGTGAAAACATTAAAATAACACAAAAACAGAAGAGGGAGACACACAAATCAGGTGGAATTTGTGAAGACAGGAAAAAGGGCATTTATAGCAGACCGCCTTCCCCAAAAATGCAAGTGTTAGTCATAAGCCACGTGAAAGTTTGCCAAAACAAAAGATGCTTTGCTGATATGTGCTACAACAGCTGAACATTAGAGAGGAGTTAGCATTCATTAGAAACTATTTCATTAGTGTTAGTAAGGATTGAGAAAATTCTTCTGACTTTACTCACTCCAGGTACAATGAGACTCATACACTATCCAGGGAAGGGTCACTTTCATGTCCATGCTCATCAGGAAGCACAGAGAGGGGGAAGAAAAGGCAGCCTAAACTAAATGGGCAAATTGATGAGGCAAAGACAAATGATGCTCTTCTCACATACGCCATCCTATATTCCCTCCCTACCCCTCTTACTGAAAATTTTATTCAGTTAGAATTTTGCCACTAATTTCACTCTTCAATTGTATTAGGTCCTATAAAGTGATTTTTTTTCTTGTCTCTTCCTAACCCCACTGTTTTTACCCCAGTTTGCTGTATTTACCTAGCTTGCCACTAAAAGAATATTTTGTACTTATACTGTGAAAGAAGTCACTGGTCACACTTCCAACTCTGCAAAAATTCTTCTAGAACTTTGAAAGGGTTTCCTGATTAAAACCATGGCAAGTCAAGACATGCTACAAGGCTGTCAAGCCAGGATGGAAATCCTCCCTAACCAGAATGGGTAGTACCATTCTGGAGTGATTACAGCACCACAATATTTGGGTCAATGGCCAGAATCATAACACACAGGTACTGCATCACCCACAGGCTTATACCGCACTTCAAACGCTCCCTGAAGAAAGGAACAAAAGATCCTCCTTCCCTGAAGAAAGGGAGCTGGTGACTGAGACAGAGGGCCTTTAAAAATTAGTGATCAGACCCTCTTAATTCTTGTGGTATGGCAGGGAAGAAAATGTTAGATTCCTTTTTGTGCTGGTTGCACACTTTTTTACCTGTCTATCCTCTAAGAAACAGGCCAGAGCACAAGAGTGAGGTCAGTATTTCAATGTTTTGCTGTTTGCTTGTCAAGACATTTCTAATGCTCAAGCAGTTAAAAAAGCCAAGTTGTGTTAAAATGCAACAGACACATTGGCAAACTACTCAGCGTAGATACGTATTACTGCTGTAAGGGTAATAAGGACTCTCAGCTGTCAGGTACAGCAGAGACAAAGCTTATTTGCCTTACAGAGCATACAGTATCTGCCTGATGAAACAACTCACCATTCTTTCCATATCGTCTGACATCCATGACCAGGTTTCCAGTTTCTAGTGCTCTGTTGATGGCTTCTTCCCACTGACTGTGGTCCATATGTGAAACCTTTGTGCCGTTGACAGCAATGATCTCATCATCTACATGCAGCTGACAAAGTGCTGCAGGGCTGCCTGCAGAAAACAGAAGAAAAATGTTATTATGTCTCCATTCATATTTTTTCTTTTTATCACAGTTGTGATTGGAAGAGAGTGGGTTGGGGAATCATTGAAAGAAATGCTTAATGGTGCATATTTAGAAAGTCTTAGAAAAATTCACTACACTGTAACATAAGCTCAGTAAACTCAGTATCAAAGCAGCTTTTCAATTTAGAACTTATGGGAACAAAAAAGAAATCAGTCTTCTGTACTTGTAAGTTTTAGATTATGGCCACCCCCTTTAATAAACAACTTCTGTGTTCAGTCTTCCCTTCACTAACTCACCTTTATAATCTGTGACAATGAGAGAGAGGCAGCACCACATTGTCTATATCCAATGATTAGCTGAAATTCAGCCAATTTGGGTAATCCTCATATTTGTCAAAAAAACCCCCAAAAACCAAAAAACAGCCTGCACTTTTTTAAGTCCACTAGAAGCTGGCTTTCTCGTATTCTCATTTACATTTTCTGAGCTCTGCTGACAAGAGCATGCTGCTTTATTGCTTTGCTAGAATAGTTTATTAGCTCTGAATTGATTGGTAATTGGACTCAAGATATTGCTGGGTATTGTCCCACTAGACTTCTCTGGATTCTGCTTATTTTATCTATTAAGAGCAAACTTTATGGCAAGTTGGACTTTGAATCTACTGATATTTTGCAAGACAAGCTGCACTTTATACTTTCTTCAACTGCTTCACATTGGCAGGCAATCTCACTTGACTAAGGACAGAGTACATAGAAGACCAGTTCATAAGCTTTTTTTCTATTTAATTCAGAAAATGGATAGGCTGAGAAACTCAGACTCTCCAAGCAAGATTTTACAGATTACATATGAATGGTTCTTCCATTAAGAATTATTCCCTTAGCAGTATAGAAAATAGAAATGCCAAGTAAAAATATAGTTAAGGATTGCACAATAAACCCTCATGTTAATAAAACAAGTTTGAATTACACAGCGGAAGGATTTTCCAAAGGAAGTAGTGAAATCCACACATCTTACTTAAAATATACCAAGAACAATGCCCTATTACATTATTAGAAACAAATGTGGACAAGTATGACAGAAAAATATAGACACCATATGCTCCATCCTGAGTGTCTTTTGACTCGCTAGAAAAATGCTGCTGTAAGTCTGGCTCATCCACTAAGGATTCAGATGGCTTCACACATGAGGAAGTTAAAAAATTAAGAAATGCTCTGTTTCCTACTACTGCACCAAATAATGATTCATCACAGTTCATTAAAAAGCTCCACTGGCTTCTCTGCTAGAAGAACATGGCTCCATACTATATCTTTCTGCATAATTCTTAAAATATGGATTAAAAACTTCATTTGCAGTTATCAGTACCAATTACTTTCAAACTATTGTGGAAGAAAAGATAGGGTTTTCATCTGGAGGAAGAAATATGGACAATAGTATAACTGGAAAAAGACATGCATCTCTAGGGGTCAGGAAGATGTTAAAGAATCATGGATTTTCAAGTCTGTTAATGGAAGGTACTATTAAGAATACTATCAAAGATACTAATAGTGAAGTTATGAATTTCAATATCATTTAACATTTAGAATCGTGTCTGATATTTAGTACCATATAGCTTAACCACATCTGGATTAAGCCTTATGCTCATGATACAGAAAAAGCTTCAGGCTCCAGCAGAGTCATTAGAACTCATAATTTCTGTCTTGAGTTGTGACAGAATAAGCCCCCAGTAACCAAAAAAAGTTGTGCTCATTTTATTCAAATAATTTGTCAGGGATGAGACCAGGCTTAGAGGTGTGAACAGTATACCTCAATTGACTCAGTTTTAGGAAAGGAAGGGAGTTCAAGATTTCACAGCTCCTCCTATAATATAAGTAGAAAGGTATATGCAGACCATACTCCAACCATACAGACTGAATGAATAGCAGCAGTCTCTAGATCTGGACCTAAAATAGCCAGAACAACTTACACTGCTCAATTTTTGGCCTGTAACTTTACCAGCAGCTCTCCCTCCACAGTTTCTGGACAAAAGGGCTTCTCCACAAAGCCTTACCAGAAATTCAGATGCCAAAAGTTGTATGCTACCAATTGTCTTTCCCTGTCCAGCTCCACCAAGACTATAGGAATTTATTTCTGTACATTCCTATAAAGGATTTAGTTTTCATTATATAAAATATGTACTGCTTTTATGTTTTTCATAGGTTTTCCTGAAGGTAAAATGCTTTTATTTCTTACTAGTCACCAGTATAAACAAAAGCAACCAAATACTCATATTCCATGTATTCTAAGTTATCTCTAACCTTTCCCCTCCGTTATTATTACCATAGATAAACACTATCTCAATTATAGAAAAAAAATAAAACTTGAAGGATGTGGATCAAATTTACTTTGTCCTACATGACTGCAAATGTTTGATCAGACATGTACTTCTATACCAACACAATCTCAAAAAAATTATTGCAAAGGGAAAGTGAAAGGGAAAGGACTGAAACAATAAAGATTATATGGCACTGAGGAAGTTGGCAGAACAATGTCTAATTAATGACTTAAGGATTTCTATTTACCTAATATTTAGTGTAGAGATTGAAAACTCCTTTAAAAAATAAGAACAGTCCTTTTTTATATGTAGTAAGTGGGTATCATTGAAATATGTGTTACAAGCTTAAGTCTTACTTAGGTTTTTGAGAACACTTACAAGTTAATTTTGCCTACCAAGTAGTTTTCTTAGAGGATTTTTTTAAGGAATGCATATTTAGAATATAGAGTAATCTATAAGTAGTAAAAAATATACATGCTGGGTACCATCTCAAAAAAATCATACAGCTAGTTAGGACAACACAATCTGAGAAAGTATTCCTGGAAGCTCAAGAAAGAGAAAAAAGTGACTAGAACAGTTGGCTTGGATTTGCCAAACCTAAATCACACTTGACCAACCTGGTTATCTTCAAAGATGAATTGACTAGATCTCTGTGGATGACAGAAGAGAGGTGGTTACAATCCACCTTGTCTTTAACAAGATCATTGACCTGATATTCCACAGTATCCTGGTATCAAAAGTGGGATGGTACTGTCCACAGGGCAGAACGACCAGATGGTGAAAAACTGGCGGGGCTGTCAGGCTCTGTGGGAAGTGGTTAATGGTTCTTACTCAGCCTGCAGGCTGCTCACAGGTGGATCTCATGAGGATGTATTCAGGGTCCAACCTTCTTTAATATGTTCACCAACAAGCAGGAGAAGGAGGAAAACACACCCTCATTGAGTTTTCAAACCTTGCCAAAAGCGAGAGGGTGGCCAGTACAATGGAGGGCAGGGCTGCTCTTGAGAGCAGGAACCTGACACTCAACAAGGCCACATGCAGGGTCCTGTTCCTGAAAAGGACTAGTCCCAGTGATGGTACAGGCTGGGCATTGGAGAGCAAGGCTGGGGGGGCCTGGCAGTGGTGGGGCTGTCTGAACACTAACATGACCAACAAATCAAGACAAGTGGCCATTCAATTCACTCAGCACCTCTTACGCCACACTGACAATACTGTGTCCGGTTTTGGTGTTCCCCTGTAAGAGAGACATCAATAAACTGGGGCAATTAAATGGGAAGGTACTGGGATGGTTAGGGCTGGAGCAATTGACCCATGAGGAAAGGCTGAAGAGTATGGGCTTGTTCAGCCTGGAGAAGAGAGGCTGCAGGAGAACCTAACAGTAGCCCCCAGTACATACTGGGAGGTTCCTGAGAAGGGAAAACCTGCTCTTTATTGAAATTTATGGCAGAAAAACACAGAACAGTGGTTATACACCAGGACAAAGACTGGTCTGACTAGAGATGTAGGGAAAATTTTCTCTGAGAGGATAATGCCCAGAGAAGCTGCGCAGGTTCCATCCTCAGAGGATCTCAAACCCCCATGCATAAAAACCCTAGGCCAGGCGGCCTGAATTCCATCTTGACATTTCTTTGAGCAGTCTACTGCTCTGGGTGATCTTCCAAGCTGAATTATCCTATGACCTATCCTTAAAAATAGGAAATACAACATTCCCAAGTGCCTAGCGGAAAGCATATTACTCTTTCAATGGGTCATCCACCTCCTTCATCCTTCATTTCTTTAATGGGCGCTACAGCCATTGAGTAAGGATACAAGATGAGACAGTTGTTGGAAGAAAAACGTGCTGAACACAGGCTACAAAAGAGAACACTGAGATATAGCCCATTCTCTGTTAAATCTATACTTTGTGCTCTTCCTTGTGAGAATGGTAATAAATTATTATTATTATTATTATCATTATTATTATTATTATTATTAATAATAATAATAATAATAATAATAATAATAATAATAATAATAATAATAATAATAATAATAATAATAATGCATTAATAAATAATAATATCTTGGTAATAAACCAAGATGACAATCACAAGGCCTTCACCTTCTCCTTGGGAGAGAGCCCATGTGGGTACCTTTGTGAATGACCAGCAGGAACATTCACTACCCTCAGATTTCTCCTTTTCAGCTGGCAGTGCAAATGGACAGATCCCAGCCTCCAAGGAGGGAAATCAAACCTGAAGCCTAGCAGCAGGAAAAGCAAAGGGAAAGTTCTTCAGGCAAAGTGAATACTAGTATTTCCAGAATCACAGAATGAAACAGGTTGGAAGGAACCACAGTGGTTCATCTGGTCCATCCTCCCTGCTCAAGGAGGGCTAACCTAGAGTAAATTCAATTATGAAAAGTACTCAGACATAGTGAGAAAAGGCCGCTTCACTTCTTGAATTTGAAAAAGAAAAAAAAAATCCAAGACTGCTCGTTAACTGCTGTTAAACAGCATTGTTTCCTCTCTGGAAAGCATAATACAGAGCTAACTAAATTAAAAGTTTCCAGTTATTTCTCCATTCTCAGGATGATCTTGTGTTAGGCAGAAAGAAGGGCACAATTCAATATTTCTCAAGTATTACTGGGAATGGGAAAGACCATTGTTTAGAAAACAAGCATTATATGTGATTTGCTTAGGTTTTTGTTGTTCTGTTGCCCTTTTTTTTTTTAAGAAAATCGAGCTCGTTCTCTGCAGAAGACTAAGGTTAGAAAAGGTTAGAAATAAAGGTTAGAAATAAACTTTATATATGTGTCATCTCAAGACAAAAATGTTTGCTTTACCTCAGTATTAAAATGACTGAAAAAAACTACACTGGAAATCAATTTAGAAGTTGCAACTACTTAAGAATATGAGCTGTCTCCAGAATTCAGCATGACTTAGAAAGGAGAAATTGAACAAAGAGTATTAACTCCTAAGTTTCCTCTACAAGTGTTTACAAACCATGTGAAGTTAAATCTTTCAAACTTAGCTGTAAGAAACAGTCTGGATATTGGAAGTCTGTATTTGCCCCTAAATACTGTTCTGTAAGAGGCTCATGTTTATACCCTCCTTTATTAGGAAAATGCATTTTGGTATTTCTGAATTCAACCTGTTTCAAGAGATGAGGATTCACAGAAATACATTAGGAAACTAAATAGTGATTTTTCAATTCTGCACCTGATGTTTTAAAATGTTTGCAGCATACTTAGCAGCAAATGCTTTAATTGAGAAGCCTCTGCAAATTAAATGTAAGAACAAAAATTTGTGTATATATACACATTTACCTTCTTCCACTGTCTGTACAATGGCTCCTGAAGAACTCCAATTTGTTGTAAACCCAAAGCTGCGACTGTGGCCAGGTCTCTGGTTTATACTGATTCTCATTTCACTGTACTGTTCCTGAAAAAGAAAACATGACACTACAGTATCTGGTATCCCAGGAATCTAAATGAGGGAAAGTTTATCCTCTAAATAAGTGAGGCTGCTCACAATGTGCACTTTAATCATCTATTATTAGCATCACAGACAAAGGAAACAGTACTGAAGTCAGTTAACTAACTCATTTGCTTTTTATTCCAACAGATGTGTTTTCAGTTCACATTTATATTTTCTCTACACATACCTTTCACTCTGCATTTCTGTTATTCTAAATGTTTTACAACACAATGCTAAAAAATTTTAAGAACTTGGAGGAAATTAAACCCCTAAATCATTCTTTGTGGATTGTCTTGTGAATTTGTGACATCTACTTCCTCCTCAGAGAACATGAGAGATGTGAAAAAGCTAGATAACCATAATCAATCTTATTTTTTTTCATATCCTATCATAAGAATCATCAGTTTCCTTTAGGCTCAATGCTGCATCTAGGATTACTTGGGTGCACAATCATCTTCTTGATTTTGTGTGAAACACTACCAGCTTGCTATGGATTTTGTAATACAGGCCTTAGATAATAAAAAAAAAAAATCTCAAAATCAGCTAAATCCAGATCTTTATTGGACTTTCAAGATGCTTTCAGAATCTGAATCAAAAACTAACATGGCCATTTTAAACAACAAGAATATCTGAATGGGAAAACATTTTGTAACACTTGCTTTCAATCCCACGCTATATTTGGAGCATGTGTTGCATACATTAACATTCCAAGGTAAGCTCATTAAAACTATTAAAATACCTAAATGCATGCTACACACTTCATCAGCATGACACTGACATTGAGATAAAAGGGGAAAAAAATTAGATTTTTTCTGTCAAACAGTGTTAAGATAGATATATTCCAGCAAATGTGCATGGAAGGGACCCTGCACATTTTTACACACACATTAAATGTACGCCTACATTTCAGCTCCCTAGTGACCCAGCCTTCCTGAAGAGTCGGATTAATTTTCCCCAACTTAAAATATTTACAAGTCTAGAAACCTTTGCCAACTCCTGCAAGCTCCTCTGTTGTAAGATGCAACAGGCAGCTACAGCAAGCACTGCACAAGCAGGTGCAGCCAGCCAGAGTCTCAGGGAGGTGCAGCCAGAGGTGGTTTCAGCAGCACCCAAGAACTGGGTAGAGAAGAAAACGACAGAGCACGGCATCATCCCAAGGTATCATCTCATGTTACAGGAATGTTCCTGGGAAAACACTCCCCGTTACAGCCCAGGGTAGAAATTCGCTCTTTTCTTCACAACACAGCTACTGGCTTGCAAATGCTCCCAAACAACCTAAGTCTTTAAGTGAGTATATTAAAAGTGAATCTACTAAACAGGTTAGCACACTGGGCTAGAGAACATACAAACCTTTAGAGTCTGAGTGTATTCCTGGAAATTACTACTGGTGTTAATTTTTTTTCTCTCACCATCCCAACATCAGATCTATCTCTTGTCAGAGTAGTAATGTGACTTTGTACACTGAACTTTAACACTTTTATAGGTCATTTTTAAAACAGTGCTCCAAAGACTTGGTGTTATGGCCTTGATGGCTAGTGAGCTCTATCAATCTCTCTGTCAATGATTTACAAACACATCAAATGGAACTTGCATTCCTTTACTTGGAGCTTGGTAGGTTACATAATACAACTGAGTTGGTTTTTTTTTAACTTTTAAAAATATCTTCAAAATCCACCCCCCCCCCCCAATATTACTCACTTGTAGGAGGAAAAATTTATAATCTTTTAACTAATGACAGGAGAAAAACAAATGGACCTAGTGCACGCTATTTTCATTTGCCTTGCTTAAACAGACACTAAGAACTTGTATTGAATCTGTCAGTTTTCACTGATTAAACCAGAAATTCCTCTGCCAGTTTTTGCTACAACACAGAAAAAAAATCATTATCTCATTATCTTTTTCCTTATACAGCAATCACAGTTTCAAAAAATTATGATAAATTCGTTAAAATGGCCAAGAGGCATTAAGGGTATTACACTGCAATGCATTTCTTTTCCACAAGTGATTAGGAAGAAGAATGTTTGGAAGCAAATGAATTTCTAAAAAAGTTGTTATGGGAAGTGATTTCATCAATCAGCATCCAAAGTCTTATGACCTTCAGCCAAGCAACTGGCACAATTAAGTTTTACAGCAGGATCAGGAATGCAAATCTGTCAAGGGTTATGAACTGAATCATCAGATAGCACAGAAAGGTATTTAGCCATTTAAAATTAAAACTATTGTTGGTGAAACATGCAATCAGTTGGAGGAAACAGCACTTAAGATACATATTTCAAAAAGAACACTGAAAGACCCAGCCCCTTTTTCCAACAAGCACATGCACAAAGAGATGGTGATTTACTTCAAAATTAACATGAACATTTATTAGATTCAAGTAAATAGCTAAAAAAAAAAAAAAAATCCAAGCCACAACAGATCAACAAATGGAAAAAAGGATAGTATGATACTAATGTTTATGGCCAGCCTTTGAAAAGCTGATCTTTATTTTCCACCACCAGTTTAAAAGTGCAAATGAATGCTACAGCAGCTCAGATAATTCATCTAACTGTCACACCTGATTATATGAACAGTATGCTAATTTGGAGAGTAGCAAAAACTTTGCAAGCATTAAATATATGTAGAATAACTATTCTGAATTAGAATGATAAATAAAATTAAGCACATGACAAAATGGATAGGGGAAAATTCAGCAAAATAATATTTTTTTCTTCCCCTAATACTCTCTTTCCCCTAAATTAAATCAAAGGAAATAGCAAGTCTCTGAGATGTCCTCTTACTACCAGAAAAATACTTGCATTAGGTGTATTTTAGTTATTTTCTCTTTTATTTTGCTGTGGCATTCAGTTACACCAAGTAATCACATTATTTCCACACTTACCATGGATTTTGAATCCTTAGGCTCTGTCAGAGTTGCAGTTTCTGCAGAAGATGCAAGTGAAAGAGAATCAGGAGGAATGCCATACTCTGGCTTAGGAATACTACTTCCAGCATCTTGGTCTTGGGACTTTAAAGGTAATGCCAAACTAAGAGGAGGTGTTGACTGAACACCTTTTTCCTCCTCTTCCTCCTCACCTCTGCTTCTGAATGCACCAGTGGAGAGAGGGTGTGCAGAGTCTGGTTGTGAAAAGGAAATGCTGGTGAACAAAGTTTGAGTTCTTTTAGCTTTTTCTACTTCTCCATTGTATTTCTGAGCACCATCCATCTAGGAAAAAAAATGACAGTTTGGTAAATAAGTGCTTTAAAAAAGAAATCCTTGAATCTTTCAGTGTTTTTTATATTTAATAAAACCACCTCCTCCTTTGAAGCAAATTCTGGTTCCTGTACCCATTGTTAATTAATTGTTAAGTAACTACTTAGAAAAAAATTCTTTTTCTCTTGAAATGCTTGCAGAACAAATAGTCCAAACTTGAGATAAACTTGTTAAAGTCATCTGCTTAGAATTATTTACACTCTTGCCACTTTTTTTTAATTGAAACAAATAAGGATTTAGGAGAAAATGATGAAAATCATCATAGTAATGGGGCAGGAGGAAATTAATTTCATTGTTTCAGTTCTTTAGAGTGTAGACAAAATTTAGCCTAGCATAAAATTGCAACAAAGTCAGCAGAGCAGAGGAAACTTTTATCACCTGAAAAATTTATCTTTAACACTTAATTATATTAACCTGGCTCCAGATAATTACCTCCAACAAGTTTTTTGATAAAGCACACAAAGGACACTTACTACAAGTAATAAAAAGAATATTTTATGAAATATAGCTGCCAGCTTTAATTCTAGGAGTGTATTTAAGCACAGAAACACAAGCAAACATCTAAAGCCATGACAGAGCTTCCTGCTCTGTTAACACAACCGTCATCACACAGGAGGCACTTTTTAAACAAAACCAAAACACTAAAACTACTGTTCCCCCAGCTGTTAAAGATCCCAAATTTACAAACTTCAGGAATGAAGCAGAATTTTACCGTGAACGACCATGGAAGTGACGAGATTCCTCTTGAGTGAACACCAAAAGGTCTTGGTGTAACCACAGATGTTAACCTGGAGGTATCAGTTTTCTGGAAAGTTGTCGGGAGAGAAGCTGAAACCTGAGCTGACCCAGTTTGAGCATTCACTGAGTAACGAGTGGACAAAAGCGCCGGGCTCTGCTCCCGCTCCAGGCTCTCTGGAGGAGCAGGAGCTTCTCGAGCAGCCAAGCTCTCCGGCAGGTTCTCCTTGGGCGGCTGGGTGGCGTACACACTCTTACTGTCCTTAGTGCTGTAGGATGTATCTTCTTCCAAACGGTGAGCTTTGGCTGCTGACCAATCTTTAGCTGCTGTGGAAGGTGCTTTGTCTTCACTGAACACATCATCGTTCAGTGAATATGCCCAGTTGTGCTCCTGCTTCTGCTGCTCATGGGACTCCTGATCTCTCTCTTCCCTATGGGAATAGAGCCTGTTAAAAACACCAAAGTGACCTGACAAACAGGCAGGCCTAAAGTCTTTCAACTAGCAAATGCTTAAGGCTGAGCATAAGCCAAATAATACATCTCCAGCAAACAAAAATTAATAGCACCATTTAAATATATTAGAATTTTAATATAATTTTTATCTATCTTCTTCCATCTCCTCCCCAGTTCAGCACTCTCATAGCACTCAGACATACTACTGTCACATTATCAGGCTACCACCATGACAGAAATCTTTGCCAAGAAAATTATATAGCTACACATAGCTGTAAATGATACAGATACACATACGTCCAAATTACACATCCTCAGAAATTCAGATTTATTTAGGAAAGAACAGGAATAATATAGTCCCATAACACTGCCTGAACTGTGCAACTGTGCTCAATGTTTCTGAAATGCTGAATTTCAGATACTTAAATAAGACAGTTCCTTGAAATTCAGCTAATTATTATTTTTTGCTATTCATTCCTTTGTCATAAATGAACCACCACTACAAGGATAAACTTTAAAACATCAGTTATAGGATTCTTATTGATTGACATTCAATACAATTAGCATCCATACTTTTATTCAATCAACTAAGTTTTGTCCTCACAAATAAGTAAAAAAATTAAATATATCCAAAATATTAGATTTTTTTTAATGAATAAATGTCATGTGCATATTACCTTCAGCTCAGTCATATGTGCATTTGAAATAAATAAATAGATAGATAAATAAATAAGACTGTCACCAGTAGAGATGGTACTGTGCAGTTTACACTTTTTACTCTTCAGAAAGTAAATACCAAGAGGAAAAATTAGGGATGAAGGGGAAATCAAGTAAAAGTTTACAACCCTGTGACATAAATTAAAATTCTGGCTGCAGTTCTCCACAGTGGCTAAAAAAATAGCAAATGTAGTGGTAGAAGGAAGATAAATAGTTAACTTTATCCATGAGTAAAAAAGGCAGCTATCCAGTTCAGTGCTATTGTTTTAACTAATTTAAAGAGAATGCAAATGTTGATTTCTCCATACTTTTATTTATGAATAGCAAAATAAAATATCATTTATAGAGAAAGATGCTTCACATTCTGCGCAAACAGCACATTAGAAAACCATATTCAGCCCTTCAATTGCCTAGATTTCTACATTTTATTTTGCAACTAAAATTGTCAAGATCTTTGCAGAATCAATTGCAACTTGTTGGTAAAAGTGGCTCAAAAATTTAAAGGAATAAAAATGCTCAGATTTATGTTCTTACACATAATACTCCTATTAGGACTATTACCTCTCCTGCTGCATTTCCTTCAGTGACTTGGTACTCCTTCCAGACACCTCAGAGGCTCTCCTTTCAATTTCTTCTCTCTCTTCCTTTTTCTTTTGCAATTCTGAAGTGTAACTCTTTCTACGACTCTTCCATTTTGCTAGATCCTGTTTAAAAGAACACAAACATATACCATCAGATTTTCTCAAGACCTCATGGACTTACAGAGGCATCCCATTACATGCTATTCATTGGCCTGATTTTATTTGCATGCCTGCAACAGAGCCACATTTTCATGAACCTTTCACCTAAATGATAAAGGGGTTGTCATGTTCTAGTTAGGGCTGCAGGCTCACTGCCTCCTTAAGTTAACAATTGCAATTACTGGACTTTATGCTATTTCACCCATTTTTTCTCCCCTTAACATTTTCAATTTTATTCTATACTTCACCAATCACACATAATTGAAAACTAATGCAAATGCAATCTGTATTTCTCTGTTGAGGGCTTTAGAGTTTAGGATATCATTATTTTTCCAAATCACTACTATGTTAGACTGATACACTAACTTGAGAATAAATATGCCTTAAATTCTAAACTGAAAACAGATACTTCTGTACTTTCTTCATTTCTGTAAAACCACAATGTGAACTGGCAATATTGTCCATGAAATACCAGAGCTGAGTTAAGGGAAGTATTGAGTATTAGAACTGAGATGCATTAAGCAAACAACTAGGAACTTCTTGTTTGGTGCTCTGTTCTTAATTTTGGCTTCTTGTTGATACTTATTGTCAAGCAGAGATTTTAATAAATTGAAAAGTCTTTAGATATGCTTATGATGCTGTGCAAAGCTACCATACAGTTTACAAGCTGGATTTAGGACAGCATTATTACAGGATAGGAGCCTCAAGAATTTGCACAAGGAATTATTTATTCCCCTTTCTCCCAGAGGATCAAATACTCAGACATTCCAATCATTTCTCCAAAAAAAGTATGCAAAAATTGCAGATAACACATGAAACTATGCCCTAACCTCTCTTTATGTCCACAGAAATCAAGACTGAAGGCTTTATTACAATACATACAAAGTGCAATCCTGAAGCATTAATCAGAAACTTAGGAGGATATTTAAAATAATTTTAGTTCTGCATTAAACAGAATGTCCCCAAAAACTCTAGCAGCTGCATGAGATGAATTGTTTTAGAAGACAGCCCCATGAATTGCTGCATACATGCCAAAGCTTTTTTACTAGGGACACTGAAGGCCGATGACAGGCCAGGCCCTTCAAGCAGGGTGCACAAGGAGAGGTGAGGAGTCCTTACTTCTTGCCACTTTAGATCTTGTTCGTGTAACTGTTCTTTTATCTTCTGCAGCTCCTCATAACGGATTTTGCGCAGTGTCTGCAGCTCCTCTGCACTGACGTCATTCAAAGATTTACTCCTAGAAAGGGAAAAGAGAACTCAGCTTTATAACATCCTAGCCCTCATTTACAGGAGTGAAACCTTCAGAGAGAGAAAAAGGTTTATATTAGTACAACTGAATGCTCATGAGTGTTATTTTGAATGGAGCAGGAAACACATGGGCAGCTGATGGGATGTGCTGTGGTACCAACACGCAAGTCATTAGTTGGGTATTTGAGCAAATAAAATCAGGTTAAGGGAATAAGCAGCTCTGTACATCTCCATGCTGATCATTCACATTGACCTCCTCCTAGAACACTGCTACTTCTGTTTTAACTTGCTATTCTCTTTATTGATCTTGTTTCTTTCGTTGACCCAAAAGGCATCCCCTATCCCCAAATCCAAATTCCCACCCTTGGACTTCTCTCCTGTAGCACCCACCATATCACCTCCCGTCCTTTCCTTCCTTCCAAATCAGTTATTGATGCACATTTCCAAAAGATTAAGAGTCACACACAACCAAATGCTCAGTTCATGGATGTCACAGGCCCCACTAGCCTATGCTGATCCTCCCCAAGCCTCTGAGATGCTTTCCATTAAAGCTGGGATGGCCAACACAGCCATCTTCCTGATAACTTCTTCAACATGGCTACAGTTTCCCCCAGGAACTCCTACCTGTGAGTTCCCTTTAACCTAAATTCCTCAAAGCTCACCTTTCACGCTCTCCCCCACCACATGCTTTTTTTTCCTTTATTCTTTCACACTGCAGTGATAAACATAACAGGACATTTAGTTTCAATATAGGACAAGGCTCCTGATGAGATTTGACCACAAGCCTCTGAGACAGTAAGCAAAATGCAAAATGTTTCATCATAAGATTCAATGATGTAATGCAAAGGGAAAGCTAGGTTTCTAGGGCTTGGAGGGTTTTTTGTTTCTTAGTATTCAAAAATACCTTTGCTTTCATTTATCCAAAGTATGAGTTATATAGAGGGATGCAATTAAGATGTAATTTTCCATCTGATATGATGAAAATAAGATTAAAACCAAAATAGATTCAGCACAGAGCCTTGCTCTAATCTGTTGCATTCCAAGAGATCTCTGAACTAACAAACCAGACTCTCACTTCCTCCCAAGTGGCTGAACTCACTTTCATTGGTAACATGAGACTGACCTCTGGCCTCTAGAAATAAAGGCTTGGGCATTAACTCATCATATCTGTTTGCTTATCTATTTTCTGAATGAGAAGATTGCCAAATGCAGCAAAAATCACCTGGTTGCTATTGCAGAAACTCCTGTTCAGTTCTTTTCCTCATTTTTTATGCTTAAGTTATATCACACGTAGAACTGTTTTAGGGTAATCAAATGCTACATTGACCTCCTCCTAAGGCTGTATCAAATTTGTTCCAGATGAGTGCAAGAAAACTTACATAACTACATTTACTATATCTGCCTGCAACAAAACAGGAAAATCTTGACCTAACGAAAATATAACCTAAGAAAAGCTATATTCATACCATGGAACTGGATCTTAGTTTTAATTTCAGTCTAAACTGAAAAACCTAACTAGCGACTTGAGTCTTCTGAGTCTCCCTCTCCTAACATCTAACTTTTGAAACATTTTGGAAGTGTTCAGTAATTTACCAGATTTGTCTCAGAGTAAAAATAGGGAAGCAAATAAATAAATAAATAAATAAATTTAAATTTTAAAAAATCAGTAGAACATACATTCCAAAATACTTAACATGCCATCACACAATAAGTGGAAAAATTATTTCTCTTTGAGTAGCAGTTCATAATAAACAACATCTAAGTTCCCATTACACAAATCTGGAAGTTTACCACTGAGCATTCAATAACCTGGAAGATATAAGATAACCCCAGACCATTCACCAATCCCATGATAAATACCACTGCTGTTAATCATTTTCAAATTCTAGCTGTACAGCCTTCAAAATAAAATATTTGTTAATATCCATTTACACATTTTGAATGTTTAAAAGCCTAATTTAAATACAGAACAACACATTTTTCACTTCAGCAGGAATAAAACATTAGAGCTCATTTTCAAAGTGCCTGATAACCATAAGTTGAATACATGAGACAGCAGAGAGAACTTTTGCCATACACATAGCTTTTATCTCACATTCATTACATAAATTGCAAAGAACAGAACAAAGCATCATGCACAAGTTTTCAGCATGAGTTTTTAGCTACTGTGCATGCATAAACATGAAAAGAGGCCAAAAAAATAGCATTACAATCTTTCAAGCTTTTATAAAACTTACCCTTGCTCATCAGAAAGCTTTTGAAACAGTCTGAGAAATCAGAAACCAAAAAAAAAAAGAGATTCAGTGTCTTAATATTGATAACAACATTAACAGCATTAGTAGACCAGCACTCTCACTAAGTGATGGGGAAACTGAAAGCTTGGGAACCAGCCAGCATGGAAAAGCACATCAGGAATTGGACACCAGTCAAAAAACACACCAGGACTTGCATGATGGGCAAAATTGGACAGAACTGTCAGAACAAGGCTGCCTGCAAGTTTCCAACACTTTTTATTTAGCAATACTGCACAAATAGAGCCTTGTGTTATTTCTGCACCACTTATTCATTCCAGTGCTGCTGAACAGCAGGATGTTCAAAAAAGACTCATTTCAAGAAAATAAAATCAATGCCAGCTTGAGTCCCAACAAAAGTGTGGCTTACAGAGGCTGTTCTCTTGTTACTTCAACCATTTCTGATACTAACTGAAAGTTATACTTGATGTGTACCAGAATAAAAGACCCTAATAGAAGTTTAGAATAATCCCTGAACACACCTAATCCAGGGCAATTCAAGAGGATTTTTAATATTCTTGAATACGAGTATTTTATAACATACCTATTCAATTCTACTGAATGAATTTTTAAAACATGCAATATTTCCAAGCACTTCAGAAATATTTCTCAGTGAAGCTTGAAATTTGTTAACAGCATTAAGCTTAAAAATTAAATGCAGCAACATCAAAATATCAACTGGAACACAGAAGAGTCTTAGTCACAAAATAATGATGCACAGCTGGGAGATCTGCAACTTGCAATGCCGTATTTTCAGAGCTAAGCAAACATTTGGAACCCCACTCTCCCCCAGTAAATACAAAATTCAAAGGAGAGATAGGAACTACTTAAGAGACAGTATTCAGTTAGACAAGAGAAATTTTGAGGATACCAGGAAAGAATTCGGGGAAAGAATGAATCCAGACTGTATGAAAGTAGGAGGATAGTAATGGCAGAATAAAATATGCCATGGTGGACTTAATATTACATAGACACACAACTTGCATGCACCATGACTTTGGGCAGGCAAAACACTTTTTTTACCTCATCTAATTATCTCAGAACTGTAGCAGGACAGTTTACAAGCATTTTTAAACTTAGGTGCAAGCAAGAATATCAGAATGCACATTTCCAGAATTTGTCTTTAAAGCATTCATGTGTTTCAGAAATGTTTTTATGTATTATCTTGTAGAATAGAAGAAATATTTCTAGCCTCCATAGTCATTTGAATAATCACTACTCCTGTTCAGCCATGGAAAGAAAGTTATGCAGAACATTTAGCCTGAGGAAATGATAATGTATTTTCTCCAAAATGGCATCCTGCAACTAGAAAACTTCTTAATCTTTTGTTGAAAATATGGTATTGCAGTCATGAGCTTCTATTCAAAGCAAATAAAAAGCTTGTTCGAGGACAACACGAACAAACAGACTGGCACTCTACGAATGGTTCAGCACAGGATGATGCTTTTCTGAATGGGAAGGGTTCAAGGGCACTCAATCTGTGCAGGACACAACCTGACCTCTCCACCATCTGCCGTTTCTTGTGTCTAACTTTGCTGGCTTCCCTGATTGCTTCCCACTTCTTCCAGTCTTCTTCACTGCATGGACCTGGGATAAAATTTACTGGCTGGACGTTGCTTCCCACTTTCCAAGATTCAATCTTGCGGGTCAGCATATCGTCCTTCTTATGGTGTAGAGATGGTGACAGCACTCTGCCATTGCTCTTCCTTTCCTCTGGTATCGCATTTTTTTCAAGTAAACATAGAAATTTGGACCGGATCTCTTCTGGAAGACTCCACGGATCAGGAAACAGTGCTGGGTGATACTTGTCAGGAGCACCTGATAAAGGCACCTCTTTTTTTTGAGAGAGGACTTTACGAAAAATCATGTCATCCTTTTCCAAATCTGGAATCACAGTTTGGCCCTCTCGGGGTTGCAGAATTATCTCACCCTCTAGGGGAGGCTCCTGCTCAGAGAATTTCTTTAAATACCGGGGGTCTTGAAGAACAACTTGATTCACATGGAAAGCCCCAGTTTTCCGAACAAACAAATCATCATTTTCCAAATCTGGATACAGATATCCATTCTCCTCATCTCCTTGCTGGCCTCCTGGTATAAAGGAAACATTCTTTCTACATTTTATGAGCCTAGGGCCAGAAGTGGGATCAATTCTGGTCTCCATTTCAGAAGACACGTAGTCAGTGTATTTTTGCAGGGCCTGAAGTAACGAAAACTGACTGAAGCATATAAAACAAAAGGAGGGAAGTAAAAATATCATTAACTAGCAAGAGACAAGCAGATCACAACGTATTGCAATAGAAATTTGGTTTAGACTTGCAGTATCCCAAGCAGAATGATGACACCACTTGGCATTCACCACCACTGACTGTAGCTCAGCACACGCCAACCAACACAAAGGTATCCCGGCATCCTAACCTGCTCAGAAACATCACACTTACATGCTCACACACAAAGCCAGTAACCCTATGCAGCATGTTACACTTTCACATTTACATCTTTCAGAAGGCCAGCAACTTATGGCTACATTAAAAGAGAAAAAAACCCCAAACCCAACAAACCAGCAAAACAGTAATAACCAAAAAAAGCACAGCATCACGGGACGTGGTTTAATTTCATTTAGCTGTTGCATATCCAGCCATCTCTTTCTGATGCATCAAGAGAACAGCTCATGCAGCAGTATCAACCTGGGCTGATCAGAAGACTCCAAGATTTTTCCTTCTGCAATCTGTGACAATGAGCTTCCCACATATTCAGCAGTTGGCTTATAATTCTGATCCCTTCTGCAGCTACTGTTCCAGTCAAAACTTGGTCTTGGTTGATTAGTTACAATGGTACAGCTTTGTTTGTAGGCAAATTCCTCATCCTCAGAATCTGATCTCTTTCTACTGTGTAGCAGCAGAAAGAATGAGCAGAGGAGAAAGAAAAAAAACCATGAAGTGTAGTCACTGAGTAAAATGCACAGTGGCAACAGTGCAACAGTATAAAAAAAATAATATTTCAATTCTTTTAAAAAAAAGAATAAAAGGAAAAAAAAAACCCATATCCTGCTGCTACACTGGCAATGAAAATTTAAAAATTCAGAGTCATAGACTACACTTTATTTAGGCTTTGCACACAGGAGAGAAACAGGCATGCATGAAAACGCACCTGAACCCTTGAATCTCTTTATACCAGGGTTTGAAAGAGGATTTCTTGATTTTTTTCCATAGCAATTCCTCCTCTGGAGTCCAAAACTTAGGAAGAAATTTGTCAAAAGCAACAACTGTATTTGGCGCTGAAGAACTTAGCTTGCGAAAATAGAGATCATCTTTTTCAATGTTTGGGATGCCTACTTCTTCCTCGTCCTCATCACAATACCCAGATAATTGTGAAGGATTGTTAACTCTTGGTTTGTTTTCCTCTTTAGTATCCAACTGCCTCTGCCTCCTCTGGTTACTGTTCAAAATATCCAATCAGTTAAGATATTTTAGGAGCAACTTGACATAAGCAATGCAAAAAGACATGCTTTTTGGCACAGGAGCTCAGCCTTGTGAATGAAGCATATTAGTTCTCAATTTCATCACTGCAGCACCAGAAACAATAAGATAGATTAAGTAAAAAAATTTTTAAAAGAAGTTAAATGGTTATATCAGCATCCTATCTCCTCCGACAAAAATATAAAATTTGACAGAAAAAGCATGTCAAATTATCAGCTGTGTTAAAATGCCAATTAGAAGACTATGGAGTTATTTAAGGGCTGCGATTCAGGTAATGCAATAGTTACTGGATCTTGGATTAGTATCTCTGACCTCAGTGGTTCAAGCATTGCAGCTAGTGGACCAGCTGGATAACTTTCTCGCGAGCAAGATTTAGGAGAGTCATTGCGCAACATGAAATGATGTCCAGGTGCAGCAGAGCTTACAGGGCTCTTTTTGACTAGAAATCTACGATTTGCTAAGTCATCCAAAACAATGTCGGGCAGCCGTCTTTCATCTTCTGAATCAGAGCCACTGTCATACTCATAGATGATCTGGAGGGAAGCTGGATTTGTGAGCCCACACTCTGCTCTGCTATTTTGGCAGGAAGCTACAGGATTCGTTTCACGTCCACTGAGGTTGACCAAGACAGGAATAGAATGAAGACAGTGAAGTCACGAAGGCAATGGTGAAACTCAAGAACTGCCCACTAATCTCATCTGTATGCATCAAGAAGCTGGACAGCTGAAATTCATCACTATATTTTGGAAGCTTTAACAAGCAGTCAAAACCGTGGGTCTATCACTCGCAAACTTGCATTTAAGACCATTTAAATACATCTGGAGTCTGGCCAGCTTCAAAACATTACTCAAACATCAAGAAACAATGTAAAAAACCAAAACCAAATACCAAACCACACAACCACACCAAAATGTCCCCCTGGATAAAACATGGAAAATCAAATACTTGACTTTTTGTTGCAGCAAGAGCAGCTTTTCTTGAACTAATAAAGAAGTAACTTATTTTAAAAATTCTACATCAAAGCCCACTTTACTAAGACCACACACCAGTACCTTGAAAATGCTCCATCTGACTCAGTGAATACAGGACTTGCCCAGCTCCTCCTGTTGTCCTCATTCTTCTCTGTCCTCTTCTTCCTTAAAGGTGCTGGCACATATGCTGTCTGCTTGTTTTTGTTGGGTAAGAAACGGTTGAAGTCAGTGGTAGGTTTTGGTTCAATCACAGAAATCCTGCGGTAAGACCTGTCATCTTTATGGGAGTCATGCATTTTGGAAGGCAGTTCCGAGTCTGTGTCACTGTCACAACCTTAGAAGAATGTGGAAATAAAAAGGAAAGATACAAACATCATTCTCTAGACATGTGCTTGTAGCTAAAACTTGGATCAAAGTCTTCTAAAATCAATTTATGTCTGTATTTTAGATGTTTCAGCTGCAAATTTGCTGAGCTACTGACAGGACAGTAGAAGTATTTTTAGAAGTCTGTGGCAAAGCTGTGATAAGATCCATTAAACTCAATTTGGTTTGCATGATCCTCCTGCATTTGTTCCATTCTTTCATTATCACTGCTCCCTGCAGGAAACAAAGTGCTGGCCTCCAGACTGAAGACAAAAAACAGCACAGAAATCTTTTAATTAAATAGTATCTGCAAGATAAATTTACTAGCAAAGACAAATAAACAGGAAATAATATAGCATTGTGCTCATTTCACCAGATTAAAATCCAGTAGAAGTCCAGGGTACATCATGTATGTAATGTAGCCAAATGTTGCCTTGCACAGATCACCAATGCTCCATCGAGCCTCAATTATTTTTTTACTCACATGGAACAAAACCTAACACCTCACAATTTGTGAGACTTTAGACTACAGGTTGGCATTGAACTTTAAAACCAGCAGAGAAACACAGGCTAAGTGCTGCTTTAGAGATCCAGTGTCACTATCTTCTTGTTACCTTTATTTTCATGACAAACTACTAAAAGTAACAAATACTACTCAGTATTTAACCTAGGTGGGAAAAACCTTATTGAATATTCACAAATGAAGTAAAGACATAGCAGTTTGACACAGTCACCCTAAGAACAAGGCAAGTGACTTGTGCAACTGGTGAATTTTAGGTAACCCCATCCAGATGTAATTTCTAGCAATTTCCCTTACAGAACTCTTGGAAAATACCCTGGACATATACACATACTCTAATGCATCAGTGAGAACAAGAGTGTCAGCAACCCTTCTTAGGAAGATCTGTGTGAGCAGTGCTTTTTTCCTACGAACCGTTAGAGGTGAATACTTGCTTAAGCAAAATGCAACTGCAGCAGTTACAAAACTAGAACTGACTTTTAAGTACTTTAAGTACTGGATATCCAATTACTGGTCCATACATTGTCTTTTCTGACACTCCTAAGATACACGTCAACAAAAGATTTTAGAGAGGAAAACATACCTTCACTGCCACCTTTCAAGGTTATATCTGATGAAAAGCTAGTGCAGGATCTTGAACCAAGGGAGTCCAAGCTATCAAAGGAATCGTCTCTTTTATGGGTAACTGAAGATGGGAAAGGCTCTCCCCGGTCAACGTACCAAATATCGCCGTACCCACTATCTCTGCCACTTCTGCTTGGCTGGCTGGACTCTTCAAGTGCCTACAAGAGTCACTTTTAAAAGGTCTTTTCCAACAATTTAGGGTGAAAATGCTACTCATGAGCATTTTGAATTCACAAACAAACTTCAACAAAGTCTACTGCAAAACTCTCAAACACATACACAACAACACATATAACAGCTTGAACAGGAGACTTGATAAAATCCTTAAATTTCTTTCATCTCAGCCACAGAGGATTGAGATAGGGCTCTTCCCAATCTACCACATCAGTTAGAGCAGATGTATTATGAAATTCATTTGGGTAGCAGAGGAACTAAGCTAAAAATCATTCCTTTCCTATGGAACTTGATAGCATGCAAAACAAATTACTGTGCTCTCCAAACTAAGAAGAAAATGAAACCCTCAAGAGACTGTTTAGAATTGCTGCTGTATAACAAACTATAAACTTCAGCCTATTTGTTTAGTTTCCTTTCTTGGATTCCTTACCTTAGTCAATGCTTGCCCTAATAACTTCTCAAATGCTTTAAGATTGAGGTATGGACCATTATAATCAGGGTCACATTGAGCTTTCCTCCCAAGCCAGTATAATGTAATCAAAACCTAAAAACAAACAGAAAAAAAAAAAAAAACCCTGAATACAAACTTAATTACTTCCCTCTCATGCCATGTGCCAGTGTAAAAGAATCACAGCATGCTGTTAGAGATGTTTCTACAATCCACTGCAAAATCTTGCATACAGTATTAGCTATGATTGCCACCAAAACCAATTAAAAAGTGTCATGATGCATCTCATATATCTCTAGCGAGCAGATATAAGTACTGTTTTTGATTATTACAATGATTTGGGAAAGTTAGCTGCATATAGAGATCATTGTAAAATGGCATTAATTTGTATCAGATAAATCAACATTTGAAGAAAAAGATAAATATGAAAGTACCATGAACAGAAGCATTTAAAAATAATTAATCACAATTAATGTGCAACTTTCTTACATTTTTCACTCTTCTGCTGGTCTCCTCTGGTCTGAAGCAGGGCAGAGAATGAGAAAAAGAGAAGAAAACAAAATGTTTTAAAATTGCTGGCTTAAAATTCAATTATTATTCAAGATGTAAAAAGTTTCAAGACCAATTATCAGTCAATAAAAAATATGCATCTATGATTGCTCCAAAAGAAATAAGAAGCAGTTCACTTTAAATATAGTCATAACTCTGTACTATTTCAATTGTTACATGTAAAATGAGAAGCTAGCCAATCTATTACAGTTTCTGTTTTGAGAGGTACACAGAAAGGTTCTAGGCATTTTTAACTAGCTCTCATTTAGTTACCAACAAAATAGAAGTAGAAAACAAGCTGTTGACTTTGGGAAATATAGCCCCTATTAGCCAGGGAGATCACAGAATCATGGAATGGTTTGGGTTGGAAGGGCCTTAAAGATCACCAACTTCCAACCCCTCTGGCAGGGGCAGGGACACCTTCCACTAGACCACGCTGCTGAAAGCCCCATTTAGCCTGGCTTTGGAACCCTTACAGGGATTGGGAATCCACCACTTGCCCTGGACAGCCCATACCAGAGCCTCCTCACCTTCAGAGCAGAGAATTCCTTCCCATTAGCCAGTATAAGCTGACTGTCTCAGTTCAGTCATTCCCCCTTGGTCCTCTCACTATATGTCCCTGTAAAAAGTCCCTCTCTAGGTTTCCTGTAGGCTCACTTTAGCTGCTGGAAGACTGCTACAGAGTCTCCCTTGAGCCTTCTCTTTTCCAGCCTGAATAACCTCACATTGTCAATTCCATATGAAAGGAGATTCCATTGTAACTTTTTCTCCAGTTGTATTGTTTTCTAAAGTATTTGCCTTAGACAACAGAAAACCTTTTAGTCAGGAGTAAACTTCTCAGACCAAAAAATGAGCAGCTGAAACTGGGACATCTGGAGAGAGATGATGTAGGACTGAAAGGATGGGTTTGGGTTCTTTTATACAAATACATGTTTTTCAAAAAATATTAAATACATATGCAATCACTAAGATTAGGGAACGTTTATATGTATATTCCCAGTCTGTAGCACACCTTGGAAGTGTACCAATGGACACTCCTGTTCTTCTCCCACTCATTTTAAGAGCAAGGAAAAGAAACTTCTTGAATGGGAGGCTCCAAAAGCCTCCTAGTCCCCAGGTGTAAATACTCAGGGCTGGACTGCAGACAGTGGTTGAACAACATTGCTGCATGCAGTGACAGCAGTTAGGGAAGAGCAAATGGCTTAAATAAGCCCAAACAACTCTTCACCTGCCCCAGATGTTGGTTTGGAGCTGGTTCAGCTACAAATTTCACACACAGCACAGCAAAGGGGTTCAAACAGAAAAGCAGCAATTTCACATACAGTAGCAGAAAAACCTATTCAGAACTCCCTAACATGGCAGACCAATAATGTGTCCAGGTACTTATCCCATTTCTGTCTGTCTAGAAACACACTAGTCAAAGGTTAGAGGAAAAAAAGGAGACTAAACCATTCAGGAAACAGTTAGGAGTTAGTGTAATGAGGACAGGGCTTGGTCACTCTTCACGGAAATGGAATAGTCAATGAGACGTGACAACCATCAGGGACAGAGACCGTCCCTTCCCTCCTCCTCTTTCTTCCTATTTTGAGAGCACCCACTCCCACTCAGTGGCACTAATTGCCTTGCCCATCCTCACATCATAAAGAAATCAGGCTATCAGGAACACAAAGTCCTGAGATGGGTCTGACCTTCACAGTCCTTTCCTGAAGCTTCCTTAGCATCTCATGCCAGAGATGCTTCTGGCTTTGTAGCCAGTGACCTCTTTCACACAGATAAGGAAGAACCCTCCTCCTTTAATAGGAAATATTTACACTTTTTTGTCTGTTTTTTTATCCCTTCCAAAACCCATTGCTATTTGTTATTCACTCAAGACTATTTTTGAAGAAAAAAATTTTCCCCCTTTTTTCCAGTGGGCTAATTTTTCTGTCAGTGTCCATGTTGCAGGGCATACGATAGCTGTGACCTAAAGTGCTACTAGAGACAGGCTGATTTCCCAAGCAGAGAATGGAAAACTATTCTTACATCAACATTACACTTCTCATACCCAGTGGAGAGCATTTTAAAGGCTAGCATTGTTTACCCTCAATGCCTTTTGTTAGCAGAATTTCTGCTTTTTGTTTGCAATTACAAAAGCAGAGACACTTGCTAAGGATGCCTTAAAGTTTGCTCCCAAACTTCAGCAGCCCAGTGAGGAGGGGAATACACTGCCCTTAGCTGGCAGGAGCATGCATCCAAAAGGCTGCCAGCCTTCATGGAGACCAAAGCTACAAGACTGAACACAATGATGTCCTCTTCTGCTTTCCTTGAGTTCTCTGCGATAATTTTAGTCAACCGTTTTGAAACAGGAGCAATATTTAGTTGTCTTTATAGTTCAATAAAATCTCCTTACTGGAATAACCATAAATACACTAAGCCTGTGTATTTGGACTAAAACCAACACAAAACTTAGGCCATTCAGGTAAACAAGACAGTGTGAGACCAAATATGCAGGCAGGGAGATATTTCACGGGCTCCAATGACAGACCCTGCTTCATTCCTGTTTACTCTGCTAACAACAGAAGCAAACAGACAAGTTGTTTACTCTTCATTCCTGAAGTTTCTTCACTTGCACTACTACTCTCCTCCTCTGAAATGCATCTATTGGTTTCTAAACCTTTTCAACAACTTGTAACGGTAGACACAGTCTGAGCAGAAGAGTAAAAGAAAAAATCCAAGAGAAACCCAGCTGATCCAGAGCACTGTTCTTCATTTTTATATACACGTATTAATTATTTGATGGTGCTTAACCAAGGAAAAGGATGATTCTGAATGATGAATGTACTGTCCTAGAATCTGTGTTAAATGATAGGTATATAATTTTTTTTTGGTCAAAAAAATCCTGATTAAAGAAGCAATGTTGTTACCTTACTGGAAGGTCTTAAAATTAATTTCTGACCTACAAATTTCACAGCTACATCTTCTCTGATGCATGCAACTCGCAAAAGGTGTGGTTTGGATCTGCTTGCTAGCATTCTCTGTGTGAAATAAGAGCCTTTAAAGCCTTTATATGTACAACCTGTCCAAGCCCATCTGTGTTTACTTGCACATGCAATTGCCTATTTTCCTTCCAGGACACTCCATTTAAAATATCTATTGTGTAAATACTTATTGGTTAGAAGTGTGATAAAAACTGAAGAGCTTTTATGATAAATTAATTTTCCCTGTGAGTATCAAAAGAGAAAAAAGCAAGGCTTTTAACTCAATTGTAGTAAATGAAAACACAAAATTGACTAATTCTAATACACGGAAATTCTTCATGAGGTGTTATAAAAATAACATAACGACTGTGCAATCTATGCAAATAATTCATCTAGGGTCTTGTGTATAACTCTGAACAATTATGGCTCATAGGAGGGGACAAGATGGAGTCACCAGCCTCAAGCATAGCAAATTCTTTGCTGCTGTCAGAGTAGGCATGACCCTACAACTCTTCTGACAAACTGTTACCTAACAGCAAGCTCCTACTCCTGCTCTCACCTCCAACTCCCCTTTGCAATCCTGGCTCTAAATACATAGGGCTTCAACACCCAGTTTTTCACATTTAGAAGATGGAGTACAAGAACTTCAGCAATGTAGCTTTTAGGCTTTTTAAACACTCTGGGACACTTGTAGCCTTATTTTAAACATAAGCCTATAGCACTGAAGTGCACACACAACTGATAGCAGAGATATTTCTCATACAACAGCTAACTTAGGAACTGATGGGGTAGCTCACTTGCTAAAGTATCTTTTTCAATGCAAATAAGTGACAATACTACATTTGGTTACTGTAAAAGAAGTCTGCTTTTTCCTGTTTTCATCCAAAGTTGTCATAGAGCCCAGTGGATGCTAATCATATTCTTTATGAATATTGGTGTAACCCAATTTCTGATTTGAATAGGTGAATACCTTTGTACTGAAAGTTTTATGTGGGCTGCAGCTTTGCCGAGGAGGGCACAGCTGAGGCTGCATCTTAAAACTAATCTGTTGAAAGAATTCAGTTCCTCCCCACATGACAATGGAACACTATTTACTAAATCACTTTGTGTATTTTTAAACATTAACTTCTCTGTCTTCCCACAGGTTTTTTATATCTCCTTTCATTAACAATACAACATTGTTAAAGATGTCTGAACTAAGCTGAGAAAGCTGCTAAGTAGAGCAGTTAAGATCTTACTGGAAAAATTTATTATAAATACTTTGTCTGCTCTTGCCGCAGTCTCAGCATTTAAGCATTCATTCTGAAGCTCAAAAAAACCCCAGCACCAATCTACCTATCCTAACCTCAATATCAAATTCCAGATTAAAAGAGGTCTCAAAATAGTAAAAGTAGAATCCTGATTCACAAAGCATGAACCTTAAATGTTGGCAGTGATAATAATAAAAGTTTACATACAACTTCAAGATTAGCCACCCTGGAAAAGATCTCTAAAGTCTAAAGGCCATGAGACAGCAACACGTGGGGGATATTATAACAGTAATTGTGAAGCACAACCACATAAATCTGACTTGAACACTGATGAAAAAAGATGTGGAATAACCACCTGTGGAGAAATAATGCCTTCTGTGTAAATCATCTCATCTACGTCAATCCTTGGGCAAACAGAAGAAAGACAAATGGGACAGGAATAGCTCTCACTTGTTGGCGTGTGATACGCTTAGAGACGAAACACCTCTGTTACATTTGAACACAGCACATATTGACAAACATCACTTCCAGACCCACAGATGTTTCTCCAACAAAGACCACTCCACAAGAATAAAGCAAAGTGACACGCCAGATCAGCACAAGGCTGAGCCACAGCTCAAGGAATTTATTCTCGGCTCCACTGTTTGCTCAAGGTTAAACAGCAGAATTAGTCACCAAGGCCCTAGGCTGACAATACAAAGGCTTTGGCAGCAGCTCTAGCTTAAGGATTTCCTGGTCCCCCTCTCTCTTCCAGCCACTCCTGTTTGCTGCCCCTGTGGTTATGCCAACACAACCCTGAATCACACTGCTATTCCACGCTGCCAGAGGGCTACACCTGTTCCTGTGGGCTTTTTCCTAATATACATTTTCAGGCCCCAAATTAGCTTGCTGATCTGTTTTAGATCATGCTTATACAAGCAATTGCACCGTCACTGTGGCAGAGGAGCAGGCTGGGGGCTTGGTGCAGGAGGACTCTGCTCCAGACACCTCCACCATGAGAACGCCCATGCAATGACCCTGAGACAGAGGTGCTCTGTGCTTCCCATTTTTAAGGAGTGAGGAAAGCCTGCTGGGATTATTTTAATCCATTTTGGGGCATTTAAAATAAATTTTTTAACATTGTAGACAATCGTACACCTTAGAGGAGCTAGCAGGCCACAGTACTTTTAAGAAATTGAGAACTATAGTTTAACCAATTATAAAATACGCCCACTGACATCTACAGACACCCCTCCAGTGCCTCCATACAAAAGAGAAGTGCATTTTAAGAAGACAGATTTTTTTTGTACTTATTTCAAAATTTTTAAAACAATAAACTCAATAGTTTGGATTTTATTTTTCTAACACATGGTACGGTTTTGTTTCCCCAAATCCTTATATGTATTAAATTCCAGCAACTAGCAACTCTTGATGTCAAATCTACTTTAACACTTCACTTTATTATTTTCCAGGAAGAGGAATGTGGAGCTCAGGACAACATCCAAGATACCAGAAGTCTGAGCAAAATTCTAGAAGATAATTTTAAAGCATCCCGTTCAGAGAAGGGTCTGTTTCTCATATAGAAACATATTTAAATATAGGTATCAATTGAAGATTTTAAATTTAATAAAAAACAAAACCAACAAACAAAGAAGCAAGTTTGAACGGAGATTCATTCTCCCCAAAAGGAGGGTTAGCTGCCAAGAATACATGTGGTCCTGTCCAAAGAGATAAGACAAATCTGAACCCATTTACGGGGAGAAAGAAGGAACAGAGACACTCCCACTGATAGAAAGGAATGTGGCAGTGACAAACGCACCCTGCCCAGCGCCAAACCCATCCCTTGGTGACGAATGCTTCCGAAACCCCAACAGCTGCCAATATGGTTTTCTGTCCTTGCCTCTGAAACTACAGATCTCACGGACACAAGACTTGAATAGATTGCTGTTTAAAAAGAAGTGCTGGTGCTCTCCCTTTGAGCTTCCATCCATCAAGGCAGCGGTCACACACCTCCAAGACGCCATTTGAAGGGCTTGGAAGAGCCATGCCCTGGCCTGGGAGCTGGAGCAGATCAGCTGGCTGCAGAAAAGCCCACTCCCCATTCCTTGCCAAGCTCCAGGCACTCCAGCCCAACACTGACCAGCTGCACTTACGGTTCTGAGGAGGATGTCAGGGGATTTGAAGGACTCCCGCACCCCTGCCGGGTGTTGCTGCGCAGGAGATGAACGCTGCCTGTCCAACTAGCAGCGGGCTTGTGCTAAATTTCAACCTCTTTGGCCACCTACTCAGCTGCTATTAATATTGCTGTTATCGGATTTCACTGAATTCCCACGTGCTGCTGAGAATAGAAAGGCTCCAATGGAAGATGTGGTTGCTGCATGGGTACAGAAACATGAGGACATTCCTCCAGCACTTGGATTCTTAGCAAATTGATATTCAACTCCGAGAGCCACAGTTCACTGCTGAGAATGCTGGAAATAAACCAGCCAGGCTACAGCTGCAGAGTTAGAGAACAGCGTTTGGAAACACACCTTTCTATTTGACTATAAAAAGCACATGCATTTTCCATAGCAACACATCCACCAGACCCAATGCCACTCACATCATAGCAGCACAGAGTGAGGTATAAAATGACAGCAGAAAGCGTTTCTCCGTGCCCCTACGGAACCCCTGGCTGACAGCAAGGAGCTCCGTGGGCCCTGATGAATGAGCAGCCTGTCTCCACCCCGTGCCCCCACCTACTAAAGCTGAGGGGTGGAAGAGAAATGCTCAAGAAGGAAAGGGCAGAGAAAGAACAGAGCCAGCCAACACCCTCTGTGGGAACACATCACCAACCAAGGCTTCAGAGCCTCTCTCTTCTCACACTGCCTCTGGAGCATGGTGCTTCCTTGCTGATCTCACCCATTGTGCCTCCACACCATTCTGAAATCCCTTATCAAAACAAAAACAGGCACTTCTAGAAAAGTGCATCAACCCCGGCAAGTCACCAGACGATAACATTATCCATTTCCTCATGCTCTTTTCCGACCCCTCCCTGGGTGGTCCATCCCTGCCAGCTTCCTCATAATTCCAGTCTAATCTAGAGGTTCTCCCAGAGAGAAAACTAGTATTCTGCAGGGAAGAAGGCATGTCTGTCAAATAAAATTAAAAATAAATCCCCCAGAAGAACAAGTAGAAGAGCCTCAATGATAACCTGAGCACTCCTCGGCTCTTGTCTGAAGGGTGAGCAAGGCAATGGTGTGGAGCACTCACTGCAAGTTGTTGCTGTGGAAAAAAGGAGGCTGATAGGATCATGCATCTTCCTGCTCAAATATTAAGCTCTATTAAAGAAAATTAAAGTTCGACTGGATGATCTCGGAGATCTTTTCCAAAATAAATTGTCCTAAAATTGATAATAATTAATGTAGATTTGTTGGTTGGTCCCTCTTTGTGACTTTTTCTTTCTCTGTTCCTAACCTAAAAACTCATCAGCTTCACTAACTACAGAAAATTAAACTGGTTATCTCTTGTACTGTTTTGTTTGCTTGGTTTTTCCAGGAAAAAACTAGAATGCTTTGCCAATCTGTATTGGCTACTTCCAATTCCAGATCTAGACTGCCACTTACCAAAAAAAAACCCAAAAAACAGAAGGTATTTTATTTCTGAAATCTAGTGGTCACATGCCATACATTTTGGCCAAGAAACATAAGAACATCCACTGACATTTATGAGAAAAGATGAACTCTTTGCACAAAGTATTAGAAGTTGTGCAGTTGACTCTCAGCTCACTCAGAGTGTTAGGAGCTCTCAAATCACTTTGTTCACACTCAAGAAGACTTTTTAATTTCATGGGTGAAACGAATTCCTTCTCAAGGAAAAAAAAAACCACTTTAATGCACACAGTATTTTAGATAAATCGATAGCTATAATATCAGTACTTACATATACTATAGGTTTTTATTTCTTCCCACGTTTTGGTATTTAGAATTTGGAGCATATGATTTTGCTGAATCTCTCCTTTTATCTCCCTGCTGCCTATTTTCTTTTTTAAAAACCTGTACATATTTCAGCTGACCTTTGCACAAGGATTACATTAAATGTTCCCCTGCTTCTACCTTTTTCCTTCCTTGTACCTCTAGAATCAACATACTTGAGCTCATCCTGTTGATCATCAGGATCATTATATAATTAACTTCTCTTGCATTTAGTTTTAAAGATCCTTGACCTTCATTCCCCCACACAAATCTAGACCATAGTGTATAAATTTTGTACAGTGATTTGAAGAGAAGTCAAGATGGAGAATGTACAATTTGGCTAACAATCTTTAAAAAAAAATAGTTGGCATATCTCGGGAGTCACTGAAAAATAAGTATCAAAATAGACAATTAAAAGCAATCCTGAAAGTATTTAGAAATATATTCAAAACCACAAAAACGTGCAGCTGCTAGCTTGCTCAAAAATAGTTCAAGAGCATCATAAAAAAAAATACTATGTAAAAAGTCAATTATTTGCTTCAGCTAAGCTGCAGCAACCATGCCAACTCACAGCATTATTTTTCATGACATGACCAAAACTCATTTTCTCTACTGCCTGATGCCTCTTTGCCATTATTAAGTATTTCCAAAGCCATTGTCCTTTTTATTCCCAACTCTCACACCTAACTGGAATATTTCAACATCACCAGTTTCCACACACACACCAGAAGTAATTTTTTAGATTAGCCCTCAATACTGACCACATTAATTCCCACCAAGCCTTGATGAGACATGTCTGTACCAACTCCAGGTATGAATAAACAAATCACTGCAAGGTAAGTTAGGGTAAAAATTTTTCCACCTACCAACTACTCCTAGCAACTGCCTATGTGCACGCTCTTACACTCAACCCCCAGGATTAACACAATTGTTCAATTTGGATAAAGCATTTGGAGGTGGTCTCTTGGGAAGAGCTAAGATTTGGCAGGTTATACAACATTGCTTGCTCAGAGAGAGATATTTTTATAGCCTCTGTATACAGGGAAGAGGAAAAATCCACCCCAACAACCTCCTTCATTCAATCTCCTCCCTTAGTCCATGCCCAGAGAATGATCCAGTAAATGTAATCCTTTGTTATCCTTGTGTCAAGCAAACAAGCAATGGTGCAGGAGTGCCTTGTGTATAAGCAAAACAGTTTACCACAGCTTATAACACTCAGAAGCAAGGTTTACTCAATTCCTCAGGGTATGCAAAAAAAAAAAAGAAAAAAGAAAACCCAGAACTCAAATCTATGCTGCATTATTTATATCAGATATTTGGCAATGAACATATCCTCTGATAAAAAGAAAAAAAAAAAAGATGACTGACAGTAACTTGTACTGGATATTGCTGTGTTTACACTTGTGCCTACATCCAGTTTCACCAGTCCAAATAGGCATCTGCTTGGCTGCTGTTGTTCTGACACATACTCAGAAAACAATTCAGCCCACAGGTGACTCAGAGTTACCAGCAGAAGCTAGAGATGCCCTATTCTAGGCCCATAAAAGTAATCCAGGATTCAGTCCACTCCAGTCATCATCTCCTCAGGAAAGCCAAGACCCATAAATGCCACGTATACGTATGAGGGATAGTTATATCTTCTGGAGAAGAGGCAGACCCCCTGCATTTTGGGGATACAGGGAATTTACAGCACCTGGGAGGCACTCCACAGATTTCCAATAGCTCATTTTTTCCTCTAGAGCAATTCCAGTGTAGTGCTGGCCAAACTGTTGCACAGGAGAACAGAGAATAGGGGCAGCGTATATGCCAGCCTCTTTTCACTATAACTTTTGCTACATTATTAAAAAACAAATGCTTTTTTGTTCTGCAGTTCAAAGGGGGGCTACTAAAAGCCCAGCTTTTGGGAAAGAGTGATTGAAGCAGGACTTTGAAAAAATTTAGATTTATTGATAGAGATGCAGAGCAAAGATGAATAAATGGAGGTACAAGGTAAGAGCAGCTTAGTCCATGATAAAGATTTTGGAAACAAGATGAAGTGATGCTGCATTTGTCCTTAAGTAGAAGTAAATCACTACTGCATGACTGAATAATTTCATTTAGTCTGTACACTTGGACTAAAAGCTTTAAAAAACTACTGGGTTTTCTCAGTAATATTCTGGCAAAAAATTTCATGAGCAAATAAGAAGCACTGAAAAAAAAATGATAATGCTTCCTTTTTGGAATTTTGCCGTATTTTCTCTATGTTTCTTTGTGTTACCCTAGCAACACAGAGCACAACATCACACAGAGCACAGAGCACAAGAGTATGAAATACAGGCTGAACCTGACTTCTCTCTATTGGAGTCAGTTTCTCTATTAACTTAAGGTGATCAAATATGTCCAAAAGGAATGAGATATGCAGATACAACGGAACTTTATTATTTCCCATGTTTTCTTGATCTCCCTGCATTTGTAAAAATATACTTGGAGCCAGGAAAGAGCTTCTCAATTAATGCAAAGTCAAATATTTATGCAAGGTTAACAGAAAAAAAAAATCACTGAAAGAGGAAGTATTGCCTTGAACCAGCTCTCCCAGAAGACATGGTGTGAAGTAGCAGCAAAATTTAAACCAAAAACAAGATACAAAAATCAAGAAGAATTCACCAAGTGTAGTACACTTAAGGAAAAATGTGCCCCTTTTCTTTCAGGGAACAGACAAGCTCTAAGACAAGTATATGTTATTTTCCACATTTCCTGCAATTCTCACCTCCTATCCTCAGCTCTTGAAACATCCACAATTAACGGAGCTCCTTAAGGATGCAGCTATTCTGATTTATGTTTCTTATGGCTTCAGATTTATTTCTATAACATTTGAAATATATATATTCAATTTGTTGCTATCAGTAATAGTGGATAAACATTACCTCTCTTAATTAGCTTTTTTTGGGTGAAAAACAATTTTTCCACCCCAAAAGAAAACAGTGCTTTAAGGCTGCTTGGAGCAGCCAAGTCAGAGGGTAATTTTAAACATTTGCTCAAAACATTAACATTTTGGGGCCAGGTTTTCTGGCCAAGTTTTTAATGTTGGAAAAATGAATGCTTCTTTACTGTAAAGTGAGAGAATGGGTAAAAGTCCAAATTTTTGCTTTGCCAGAATGTTAGAAAACTTGTGTGGGAGGCAAAAAAAAAAAAAAAAAAAAAAAAAAAAAAAGAGGGGTGGGGGGAGGAGAGAAGTTAAGCTAGTCTGACCATATACCTCTGAAGTTGAGTTTACATTCATTCTGACCATCCCAACCAACAGAAACCAAATGCGCTATTAGTCACTTAAGAGTTTCTGTTGTAAAGTTAGAGGAGTCTGAGAATAAAAACTTGAAAAAAATTAATGATATGGGAAAACAATCCTAGCCAGGGAACTATAGATGATCTCACACCACTCTTTCACCAGTACTCATGAAGTATGTAATTTGTATCACAAAACTGATGACTGAGGGAAAAATAAGGCTTAATATACCAATTAAGACATCACCAAAATGCTCCAACAAGCTATTACAACTAAGTCTGCTGGTAGGGAAGGAGTGGAACAAAACGATCAGATTCTGCTCCAAGTGAGGACATGGCAATATTCCCAACATCTTTAACGAGTGCATGAGTAAATGCTAAATTGGGAATCTTCCTTCTCACGAGAAAGGAGATACTACATGCATCAAGTCTTGGAAATCGCAGTTAGCCATCTGCAGAATTTCACCAGCTGCCCAGCCAGATGAAGCATTGGAGAAGTGGGTTCCTTAAAACCCACATGGTGGTTGTAAGCTATCCTTCCCAGAAGTCAATCAAACCACAGAGCCAAAATAACACAAAAGCAACCCTCAGGCTCCTGACAGGGTTATTCTATAAATTCTTTGTCCAACAGTCCTCATAATTTCTACAAGAAAAACAGGCACTCTTTATCACCAAGAGAAGATTAACAAAAACCTTGAGACTCTCATCTAGGAGTCCACAGCTTTTGAAAACTAAGGGTGTCTCAAAACCTCTGTGAAGCATAATCATTAATGCATTTAATCACTGGAAAGATTATCAAACTAATGGTTAAACTGAAAAGTATGTCAATAGTGCCAGTTTACTACAAACTGCAGCTTCCCACGGGACAGTACACATGCTGCATCAGCAACTGCTACTTCCAGACCTGTTACCTTGGAATTGTCTATGAAAGTATCCCTTTTGATGTCAAGTGTTTGGCCCTATTTTATTCAGAAATCCCAACAGCAACGGTACTGTCACTATATTCATAGTTTAACAATTCAGTGAAAAGCCAAGACTTTACCATCATCCTGCAATTAGGACTGATAGTCTAGACAGGATGAAAAATTGAAAGGCAGCTCAATAAAATTAATGGGATGTTTCTCCTCTTGATTATACTTAATTCCACCTGAAACAAATTACAGTTACAGAAGAATCACACAAGAAGTCATCTCAGCGGTCTCATCACCAACATGCACCTTACGACAGTGAGCCTCAAAATAATTACCAAGATCTCCCCTCCTTCTTTTCACCTCCAGGCTAACAGAACTACAAGAAGAAATTAACTCAGTGTGGAGGAGGAATGCCTAGTAGTATCCTCCAATGAGGAGAGGATACATCTATCTCTGCTGATGGCTTAGGAATAGGTTGCTAAATCGCAGCAAAACGCAGCTATTCCTTGACAGGACTTAACCCCTAGAACGTACAGGAGAAAAGAGCAGGGTGAACATACCTTCACACTTTGACCCACAGATAGTTAACATGGATGATAAGCTTGAGCATTATCATCAGGTTTGGTTGCCAGACAGCAAACTGTTGACCACATCACCCACACAACACTGAAAGTGCTTTGCAATAGGCCACCACTTTCCTATTGCATGAAGTTAGACAGGTGGAAAATACCACGAAAAAATAGCTGGAATGCTCTTAATGTATTATCTTCTCTCCATTTCAGTGTAGATGCAGTTAGTGGTCCACTTAAACTGCTATGGCAATATATTTTAAAAATAAATTTAACAGAAGTCCCTTTTGTAGAATTTTTTTTTTTAGCAGCCAAAAGTAGAAAGATATACAACAGTCTTCATCATCACGGAAATTAATTTATGGCAGAGTAGGACAGTACACCAGTTTCCTAAGATACTGGAAAACAGCTCATTCTGCCATCTAAGTTATGCAAGCATCATCTTTAGTAACGGAAATCAGTACTATCAAAAGCAGTTCACGAAATAACAAATCAGCCATCTGTTGGATGCTGATTTATTGAGAGATGCCTATTCAGAACTGCTCCAATAGTCAGATATTTACTCAGAAAGAAGATAGATATGAAGCCTTCTGCCACACTGCATTTTAAGCTCTTCCCTTACAAAACAGCACATTGAATACACGTAAAAATATGCGCCCCAAGTTTTTTTTCAGGTAGGAAAGAATCTCTGGAAGCTTCTGCTAGGGAAAGAAATCCAGAACTGTTGCATGAACTCCAGAGAGAATGTCAAACATGTAATCACTTGAAATATTATTAAAAGTAACATAGTTATTACTTAAGGCCCTGAAGGAAAAACCCTGACACAGGGTAGGTACACAGGTGAGTATACTTGAACTTTTTTTTGCATAATAAAGCTCCCAACAAAAACTGTGCAATCCTTCAAAAAGGAAAGCCACGAGGAAAATAATAATAAATTAAAAGCACAGAGATAACATTTTTTGCAGAGAAAAAAATGAACTCTCATCTCAAATGCACTCTCAAGCTTCCTCTCCTTTTAATTAAAATTGATGAATGCTGACAGCACAGAAATCAACAGATTGGATGTGAAGTAAACAGGCCATTTAAAATATATAGATGCACATTTAAATTAAGTCTGTGCTGATTTTCAATTTGTAAAATCTCATTTGCACTTATTTTGAGTGCTCTACCAATTCCCCTCAAAAATAAGTTCACTAACACATTCATGATTACAGAGCAGCTTACAAAAATAAAAATTGTTTTTAAATTCTACTTCCTTCGCAAAGGTTTTTATTTTTGCTAATTTTATCTTGCATAGAGGATCCTGTGTTTCATGGGTACAACCAAGGCTTGCCAAAGTTCTTTCAGAAGTTGAAGACTGGCCAGTGAGCACCACCAGCAGTAATAGAGCCTTAGTTGAAACAAAAAGCAATTTCCTTTGAAAAATTAAGTATATAATTATCCAATATCACAGTATTTACTCTCTTAGGTAATTATTAATTTTATATTGCAGGTGCTAAGATTAGAATGGATTGAAACTTGCCATATTCAAGGAGACAACTTTTTCTGCCCTCTCTCTTCTGAGAGTGTTAAGTTGACCATCTATACCAGTTTGTCTTACACTCTTCTCTTTGTTCCTGTATCTTGCTGTGTTGACCACCATTTAAAAAAGAGTCACACACTTTCAAATTCAGGCCATAAACTCATCTCTGCTGCATCCTCTACCACTGGGGAAAGTACAAGGTAATGTTTTCTAAAAACTACCCACTAATTATTTTTTTGTACATAAGGATCAGTGCATTACACACTTTAATAAGCAAATGCATGGAAACCTGTACAGCTACCTTTTGTAAGACCATTAAAGACTAACCTTTCATAACTGTCATCTGCTCTCTACTTCAAAGCGTGCACTCTTTGAAGCTGACCTGGTGCTGTTTGTTTTGTGAGTTGCCTGGCAGAGACATCTGAGCAATAGAGAATGAAAACAGCAGGAAAGCATCTTTATTGGGTATCCCAAATTAGCTGAAGAGTTACAGGAGGCTATTCCAAATAACAGCAGCAGTGGCACACAGACTACCTACAAACTAGAAGGAACTAGTGCTACCTCCTCTTCATTAACAGTAAAAGAAGATTATGAAGTTTTTCACAGGTAAAGCAAAAAAGAAAAAAAAAAGAAAAAAAAAAAGAAAAATCTCAATGCACTTATTTTGAAACTGAAGGGGTAATTCATATTCATAATTTAAAACTGTGTTAACAAAGAAGCCACATTACCAAGAGTTGAAGTAACCTGAAATAATTAGCTGGAGTATCCTCTCATATATGAAAGTAGGAAAAAACCTCCAAAACTTAGTGGTTTTCTTCCACTGTGCTTACTGCTGCTTACTTTAGCTCTTAAGGAAGACAGTCTCTCCTGTGACTGCAGATGCACAAATAACAGTAACATGTTCCATTAAATGTTGAATGCCAAAACCTACATGCAATTAAGCCTGACCAAACAGTTTCTAGGAGCTTGAACATATTTGCTTTCCTGACAAAAATTCTGCAAACAAAAGCTCCTTCTATAAGTAATGTACACGTGCCTTTGGTACACGTCCATCAAAAAGATTCCTGCCCTGGGAGATGAAAGCAGGCTTCTTCTCTCTCTCACCCGTCTGACTGATCAGGCAGTAATAAGTCATTTTTAAATGATGGGAACCAAACAAACACATTCTTGGGCAACAGGTAACAAGAAGAAATTTTGAGTGCTCACTGCTTCTCCATCTCTCCTGAACCCTAATAGAATCATAGAATTGTTTAGGTTAGAAAAGACCTTTAAGATCATTGAGTCTGACCATTAACCCAGCACTTGTAAGTTCACCACTAAACCACGTTCCCAAGCGCCACATCTACGAGACTCATAAGTACCTCCAAGGATGGTGACTCTACCACTGCCATGGACAGCCTGTTCCAATGCTTCACAAGTGTTTTAATTGAAGAAAAATTTACTAAACCCCAATTCTAAACCGCACAATTGGTTGGCCATAGGTCACAATTTGAAGTCATTTCTTCCTGGCCTGTCACTTGTTACTTTGGAGAAGAGGCTGACCCCCACTTGGCAGTTGTAGAGAACAGTAAGGTCCCCCCGAGCCTCCTTTTCTCCAGGCTAAACATCCTCAGCTGCCTCAGCTGGTCCTTATCAGACCTGTGCTCCAGCTCCCTTTACCAGCTCCATTGCCCTTCTCTGGGCGCACCCCAGCACCTCAATATCTGTCTTGTTGGGAGGGGCTCAAAACTGAACACAGGATTTAAAGTGTGGTCTCACCAGTTCTGAGGAGAGGGGCACAATCACTGCCTGGTCCTGCTGGCCACACTCTTGCTGATACAGGCCAGGATGCCACTGGCCTTCTTGGCCACCTGAGCACATGCTGGCTCATGTTCAGCTGGCTGCCAACCAGCACCCCCAGGTTCTTTTCCGCTGGGCAGCTTTCCAGCCACTCTTCCCCAAGCATTTGAATGCTGAGACCCAAGAGCAGGACCTGGCACTTCACCTTGTTGAACCTCATCCAAATGGCCTCAGCCATCCATCTAGCCTGTCCAGATCCCTCTGTAGAGTCTTCCTACCCTCCACAGATCAATGATCCTGCCCAGATTGGTGTCATCTGCAAACTGACTGGGGGTGGAACTTTCCCCCATCCCCCTTGTCTGCCCTTTCACTGCAGTGCCCCATTGTGTAAACACACTTTCTGGGAAAACCAAGTTCCAGTCCTTCATTCCAGCTTTTCTCCTGATAAAATTCACACTGTTCATTAAAGGAAGGAATTTTAGCAAGCAACTTTGACCCACACCTGACAGGGCACAGGCACGGAGCACCTGCCTTAGTCCTCCTGCGCTGGCAGCCCCGTGCACACCGAGAGCAGCTGCTGGGCCACCCATTGCTCACATGGCACCCAAGCAAGCAAAACTCAAGCACTCAGACTCATCCTATTCGATGCCACCACTCCCTGGATTTGTAGATTTAAATCTTATCCTTGCAATGAAACAAATAATACTAAGCAAAAAATAGAAGTAATTTACAAATGCAGTCATGTCATTTTGGTTGCGATCATGATGCCAGACTGAGTATGTTACCTGGATAACTAGGGATTTCTATATAGATTATTTATCAAACTAGCTTATTGAATACATTCACAAATTATTCAAACAGTATTAGAGAAAACAGAATTGAACTAAGGACTTTGCTTGCAGCTCTATGAGGAACACGCTTCAGAAAGACAAAATGTTGTTTATAAAAAGAAAATTATCCTTTTGCAAGAGATTCTGTTCCTCTTGAGAGAATAAAAATATCACTATGAAATGGCAAATGCTACTAAACCACCAGCACTAAGTGACTTTTGTATGATTTCCCAACAGCAGCCAACATTCAATACCAGAGGCAAGCTCAGATTTCAAAGAATAAAATGTTCTGCACAGAGAGAGAGGGTTTTGCAGGACAAGCAGAGTATCATTACCAATGCATCTTATTCTGTGCTTATTCAACCTGTGTGGGTGTGCCTTCTACATAACCATCTGATGTGTGATTTTACAGTTACACTTCCCATGCCAAAATCAGTAACAAAACCTCTTAAATTAACTGATCTTCTGAGAGCAAAAGTAGCTTTTAAGCAACTATGCTGAATATAGCATAGGCAAATACATACACCAGCTTATTTTAACAACCATACTTATTCATTATTCTTCTGAAGCTTTTCATGAAACTTCCAATGGCTTAATGAAAAAATGTCATATGTTAAATTGCTAATAATTAATGATAACATTTTTTTCCCTGTGATTGCACAACCTGGTCACATATAGAATACTGGTCTGGATTAAGAGACCTACCATGATTTTATTCATCTTTTCAGATAGCTTTACATACAATGTTCCCCATTTCCTAAAACTAAACAATGGCAGATTGCTTGATTGATTTCTCAAATTAAATTAATTGCTTCCATATGATTTTTGTTTGATTTTTCCTTAGTTTTGCTTCTTGGAGTTTTCCATAGAGCTACAAAAGTTAAAAGCAGCTTTTACTGTATGCAACCTTTCCAAAACCACACACAGGAACATTCACATGGGGCCAGATCAAAAAACTGTATCAAGCCCAAGATCTCATCCTCCCATGTAATCCCAAGTGGCTGCCTAAGGAAGAGCAAAAATAGACGGGAAAGATGCTTCTCCCTTGTGGACTCTCTAAGCTAGATGTGGTTTTCACATACTAAGTAACTCTTAAAAGATTTCCCTAAACTTCTCCACTATCCCTTGAAAGCAAGTAAACTTTGATTACCCCCATCATCTGTTGGCAAGGAAGCCTATTTCCCCTTCATCGATTATTCATATAACATGGCACCCAGTGACCAGTTGAATCACTTGTCCACACCATCTGCTAGGGTTTTTTTTTGTTTGTTTTAAGCTTGCAACTTTGTCCAGCTCTCCCCTTCATCCATCATCTCTTGTTCAGGACTCTCAGTGTGCTTAGCTAAGCCTGCAGGGGAAGCTATCCCTACTTTTAGTCAGAGATATGATATGAGGGTGAAGATATTCCAGTTCCACAGACCTGCTTTTGGGGGAATTTGGGCAAGTGAGAAAGTGAGAAAAGGGAAAATGATCCAAGCCCAAAGTTTCATATTGTATTACAACACCAGCAAATGCTGGATGAACCACGGCAGCACAGTAGAGTACAATTGTTCCTATTCCTAATACTTGTTTCTAGAATAAGGTTGGGTCCTTTTCTTTTTTTTGTGTGGTTGGTTGTACTTTTGTTTCTTTGGGGTTCTTTTGACTGGCACTGAACACTGCCTTCACAAAACCTCTGACCCCTTTATCTCAGGCCTGAGCAGTATTAGGTATTCCAGAACTCATCATTTCATACACAAAACTGAAATTGTTCTAAATTTTCTTGTTCTCATTAAAGTTACCCAAATTTCCTTCTATTTCATACATAAAAAGAGAACAGTTTCTGAAAAAAATAACCTGAAAATTACTACTAAAAGCTGTTTACAAGAGTAGCTAACACTGGTAATACTCGGACTTTAGGATTCAGTTGTGGAATTGTACAGTAATTTTCTAACTGCACAGATCTGTGTTGAAAATACATGACAGCTTCAAGTCAAACCACACATAAATAAACCGCCTTCTGTTAGCTCAGGCATTTTTAGCTAGTGCTTTACCAAGTTCATCCCTCACCCCCAAAAATTATCACAGTTGAGGGCACTTTACAACATCAGGTCACAGAGTTAAAAAGAACACATTACTGCATCATAAATCTGACAAGCGTATTTCAGTGGTTATTCACAGGGAACAAGTGGCTGTCTGTAATTTAATAGCCTTTGCAAGAGCAGAAGTATTTTGAACTTGGACTCCCTTTCCCCGCCCCAGTTAAATATTTTATCATATAACGCACTGGAATCCACGTCAGTTGATGCATATCTGTACATACTGGGTTCAAAGGTGTGCGTGTTTACATTTGCAGGACATTTTTTCTGGAAGGGAAAGGAAAGAGGAAATATCATCAGCAATAGTCAACCTTCTTACTCTAGCCCCAGAAACCAGCTGCAGCAGCTTTCAGAGTTTTGATTTCTGAGTCAGGTTCTGATACCACACTCCCTCCCTGGGCAGACAGAATCGTAGGGAGGGGATACATATGCTGGAGGGCAGGGCTGTTGGGAGGACTGGCTCTGCAGGAACCTCATATGACATCCAATAAGCACAAAATCCATATCCTGCCCCATGGATGGACCTAATTCCTGTAACTGCAGAGTGGGGTGGAGAGCTGGTCCTGCTGGGCAGAACCTCAGCCAGCAGCCAGTCCTGGCAACACTGGCCAACAGCACCCAGGGCTGAATGAGATGGCGCATGGGTGTGCAAATCAGAGCAGGTCAGAAGGCTGACAGAGCCCATCATTCCCCCTTTCCTCAGCACTTACTATGCCACCTCTGTAATGCTGCTGTCTCCAGTTTGGTGCCTCACAGTACAGGAAAGACATGGATGAACTGAAGCAAATTGAGTGGAGATCACCAGGATGTGCATGACTGGAGATCCTGAGCTTGATCATCCAGCTTGTTCAGTCTAGAGAATAGTTCCCCTGTTGGGTTTTCTTTTGTTTTTGCTGTTGGGTTTTTTTTCCTTTTGTTTCTTAAAGACAACAGATCTCTATCATTTAAAAGAAACATGCCTTTGTGTGGTTAAGCCTGGCTGCTATCTAGGGTTCTTTATTTCCAACCCTCCGCCCCTTCTTATCATCTAACCATGTGGTGAGACATTATTTTGTTTAATTGGTTTCAGTGACGGAATGAAAACAACCATGTAACCCTCTGGAAATGCAGTTTATAAGAATATTTGAAATTGTTATTTCATTGCCAAGTGCATTCTGTAACATTCACAGAAAGAAAAAAAAAAAAAGCATTAATGTCACTTTAAAGGATACAATAAGTGCTCCAATTAAGCAGTAATAATAGTTAGAACTGAAATGTCTGAAAGGAATAAAAATGGCCAGAAGTAGGGTTCTTCATGAAGTATGATCAAAAACTGTCAATGCACTGTTCAGCTTTACTTTCTCTATTTACAGAGTACGATGAACTGGCAAACTCCTGTATCCATGGAAAACTTCAAGAAGTCAGCTTCCCCCACCATTCAAATATAGCAGCTCTTCCTGTTGAGTTGTCTGCAGAAAAACTAACTGAACTTCAGCAAATTATCAGTAAAATACAATTTAGAATAATACAATAGTGAACTTGCATACATGTTTCTGTGTAATTGATGTTACAAGAAGAATAAGCTTATGTTAGCTAAGTCATTCAATTTCCAACATCAGACAGAAACACTTTTTTTGTGTGGAGGAAAAAAGAGCCACCACCAAAAAATGCAGGCTTTCTCTTTACCTCCTTTACTAAAGTATTCACTGCTACTCATCAAAAATGCTGTTTTCCTTCTCATGCATTGTTTTATAAACTGCATTTAATCCTGGGAAGCTAGGGGATTAAAATGAATACAGGTATTTAAGATTTAGATGGATTCCCATGGGAATCCTAAAATGATAGAGACGCTTCTGTTAATACAAACAAACATTGAAAAAGCATAAAGGCCTACAGTAATAATAGTTTTGTAGCCCCTCCCCCACCAAAGTTATCCCAGAGATACTTTTGAAATGTAATAGGATCAAATATGATGACTTTGAACAAACCAGTGCAATTCTGTAGAAAGCTACTGCAATCTTCTTCAGGGAATTATTCAATTCTGTAGAAGAACTACCTGAATTCCAATATAAGCCTGTGGATCTGTGTCACTAGAGATACGTGAATTGCTTTTGATACAACTAACAGATGCTACACCTATATTGTTACCATGAATTGTTCAAACTCCTCCTGTATGAGTCTAGGTACAGAACTCCAGAGTTCTTCATTCTTAGAGCAGAATCATCTTCACAAAAAAAGCAAATGCTATCAAAAGTATAATCTGATAAAGGAAGTGTAAATTATTAACTTTTAAATTACTCAACAGCAAAAATGATCTGTCTCCAATATTATTCATAATGACCAGAAAAATAAAGCAGACAGATTAAATAGCACCACACCTAACACGTTATAGACTTTAAACCTAAGAATTGGAGGCAAATTTCTAGCAGGTATGGTCCAAAGTCTGGAACATATTTTATTGCCTACAACGTTTTTACTGGAATGATTTACAGTTTGTGCAGACTAGCGACATGAGCACGAATATTTTACACTTAAGCACATCAGTTTCACAAGACTGAAGAAAACCAAATTTTTCTTTATCTCTATGTAATTGTCCCAAATACTAAGAAAATGTGAAATTACTGATCTTGAAATTAGCTATATCATTAAAAAAATAAATACAGCAATTTCAATATTTAGAACATAGCTATAACCAGAAGCAAATACATTTCTTTGGCAATGCCCATAGCAAAAAGAGAATTTACACACTTACAAAGTTGTAGAAACATTTCTAGAGTCAGTCTGAAGCACTGCAGTTTTCCATTTTAAGTGAACTGTCACTAGGAAACTTAGTTACCACAATAAAGGCCTATTACAACCATATGTGTAAAAAATGTTATTTCCCTGAATATAAATGGAGGGGAAGCCACATCCATTGTACTAATTAAATTTTGGTTAAATGGTTTGCCATTCAGCTTTCAAGAACCACAAAAAGCTGTCTCTTATTTGTTTCACCTCAGTTTGAATTCAAATATAGTTTCTAAAATGCTGAAGCTTTTGGGATGATTGACTCTTCAGTCACACAGGTACAAGCAAGAGAATTTAAGGAGACAAGTTTTGGTCCAATCATCTTCATACTTCATGCACTGAAGCATTTGGCTTTCATCCATCTCACCACTTTCTATTCTACGCAAAATAAAAAGGCAGGAAAGGGTGGTTCTATGTTGTGTGAGTGTTTTGAGTTGGTTGGGTTTTTTTTAATTATGAGGCCAAATTAGAAAATAAGTTTTTCAACTCATTAAAATGAATGTTTCTTAGAAAAATCAGCACAGCAAGTTCAGGTCCAGCTCTATCATACTCTCTTATTGCAAGCATTCAATTCTTGAGCAAAAAAAAAAAAAAATTCAAGATAGTATAGTACCTAAGCAAATAAATATGAAAGAAGACCACAAATTCAGTATTATCAACAGAAAACATCAGCTCTGAACTATCTGTCCACAAATTCATCTACATTCTCTCTCCTTTCATTGTTTGGTTGGTTTTTCAAGTATCCATTTTTGGGTATTTGACTATGACTCCTTTGAGCAAAATATGACAGCTCTTCCTGAAGGGCAAAATAAGATACATGTCCCAAAAGAGTGTCTCATCATCACACCTCAAGCTTTCAGGTATGCCTCAGCTTCACTGATTTGCCAAACAGTTTAAAGAGTTGAATGATACTGGTAAAGCAAACCTAAAAAATTCCTCCAAAGACTGTGGTATTGCTTTTACAATTAAAGCTCCCCAAAAATTACCAAAGAGTCTTGACAACAGTTTTCCACTCAAAAGATCATCTTTTCAGGAATTTCGGTGTAGATTGCTTTCTTCAGTGGTCTGCCCAACAGTGCTAATGTTCATCCCATAAAACAGAAATTTCACTTTGCCTTCGTTTACCCTGCAAAAAAGGCACCCTGAGCAGGAAACAGAAGTGGAATCAGGAAATGCAGCATATTCCCTGGGACTAGACAGGAAGAACATTCAAGTCATAAGAAACATCAACTACTATTAAAAAATAATATTTTTTAATTCAATATCTACTCTATCAGGAAATAGTGTACAGCTACTTCCTACCACAAAACCAGTAATTTGCACTAGCAGTACTGTAATTTAAATTACAGGCTAAAGAAGATAGGTACTAGAGGACACTGTGTTTAGTTTAATTCACTGCTAGAAGGCTTCCCTTCTGACAACCCCTAAAAGGAGAGGGTTTCTTAATATGAGACAAGAGTTGTGATATGCAAGGTAGTGATTCTGTACATAGGCTTAAAATACTTAAGGTTGGTAAAATAGTTCACTCTTATATAATCAGAAGAGCACCCCATGAAATATATCCTGCTCCAAATGGAACAACAGGTGCAGAATATGTCCTTACAGCCATGCCACACAACAACAATTTAATTTTCTCAGGTTTTATTTAGAAAGCATCTATTCTCTGAAACACTTTTTTTGGGTGATATTTTAAATTCAGAAAGTGTTATCTCTTAACTGAAATAGAGAGCCTGTCTCAAAAGCACAGCTGAAATGCAGGAACACAAGGATGAACACTCATGTAACAGTTGTCACTTCTCTCCAGCTGGCTTTAGTTATAGAGAGCTTTATGTTACAGAAAGAATGGCATTTTAATTTTTCCAGGATTGCTTTTTGTTTAGGAATTCATGAAAAAAAGATTATGCTAAAGAAACATTAAGTAGATTAAGTTAAAAACTACCCAACATTTTGAAATGCCAGGGCCAAAGTCATAGCTCAGTGCATACATGAGATGAAATAACAGAGTCTCTCTTCAGCAAAACTTCTCCAACAGGGTTTTCTGTTTACTTTACATAATTAACATATTACATATGTTAATTATGTTAATATATGTTAATACATATAACATATCAATTAACAATTGATAATGAAAATGTGGAAAAAGTGCAGGCCAGCAAAAAGATGAAGGCCTAATCCAAATACCAGGTTCTGCAAGGTGATGAGATACTTTGATCTATCTTGGGAAAAAAAATCACAGAATGGTTTGGATTGCAAGAGACCTTAAAGATCATCTAGTTCCAACCCTTCTGCTATGGGCAGGGACACCTTCCACAGCAGACCAGATTGCTCAAAGCCCCATCCAATCTGGCCTCAAACACTTCCAGGGATAGGGCATCCACAGCTCCATCTATTCCAGTGTCACACCACCCTCACAGTAAAGAATTCCTTCCCAATATCTAAAACTAAACCCACCCTATTCCAGTTTAAAACCTTATCTTGTGCACCTTTGTGACAAGTCCCTCTCCATCTTTTTTTTAGGCCCCTTTTAGGCACTGGAAGATCTCCTTGGAGCCTTCCCTTCTTCAGGATGGACAAACCCAGATCTCTCAGCCTGCCTTCATACGAGATGTGCTCCCTGCTTATCTTCCAGAGTCACTCCAGCAGGTCCCCAGTGGTGGGTGCCTGAGAGCTGGACATAGTGCTCCAGGTGGGGCCTCAGTTGTTAGTTGCATTCAAGACATACTCTAAATATAACAATGTAGTAACAATATTAGTGGCAGCTAAGTATTTTAATTTGCCCTATTATTGAAAAATGAAATTAGTATGGTAAAACTTTAACATGAGAAGTCAGGGCTGTGGTAGCTATAAAAAAGTTTTCTATTTAGGACTTTGCAGTAAATTTCCTTTTTTTTTTTCTTATTTTAATATTTTACTCTATTAACCCACCATTTTTGTATTTAATATTAGAATGTAATGATATTCTTCAACTGGAAATCTCATTTTACAGAATTATAAATTTTTTCATGTAGAAGTATTAATTTTCTTCAAAGACAAATTTGAATTTACACTCTCACTCTGAGCACTGAGGCTGCCTCCTTTAAAACTGATAATTGAAATAACAAACTCCATCAGAATTGATGCTTGGTATCTGCATATGTGAACTCTCCCTTATAACTCCATGGTATGATTTTATTAAGAACCCGTCCACAGCTGGGAACAACTGGGTGTGTCACCCCTAAAGAGCTGGGTGAGGAAGTGCTTAACATTTTTAAATAGTAACCATGCTGACAACTGAGAGTCACTAAGCTTGTATTACATTCTTACTTTGACAGAACCAAAAAAGAATCAAATGAAGTATTAAGACAATCTTGTGTTAGTATAAATAAATTTTAAAAATCTTCACTAACTGCTGTGTTTTGTAAAACAGCATCTCCAATTAGAAATAATAAAACACTACGCAGAGAAACAAAAATCAAATAAACCAAAAGAACTAAAGAGGGACACACATGCATTTACACAAATAACTAGCCACTGAACAAGATGACATGCACATGACTGCCAGACAGGGTATGTGAGGAGTAAGTCCATCTGGATGATCCTTCTTGGAACACATGACATATTGCTCTACTATACCACTGAGCAATAACTTCTGCAGATTTACAGAAAGACTGAACTATAAATCTCAGACATTAATCCACACTCCCATTTCCACTGGCAGAAAAGAAATCATCCATGCCAGGACCATTTTTCCACACTACCCAACTACTAATCTTGCTGATCTGGCAAAGCATAAAGTTTGCAAGGGTTGGAGCAGCAACCAGTAATTTTAGCCAGCATTTTTCTCACAAACTTCTAAACAATAAAATTTTAAGGAGCTTTTTCTATGCAAAAAGGATAATCACATAATCACTTGGAACTGAAAGTCTGGGTATGTAAGAGGATTCTTGCTTCTCTTGTCCCAGATTACTTCTAGTAATTATAGAGGAGGGTTTCACATCATGCCTGTGCATCATCTCAGTTGCAAGAGAAAACAAAATAGAAGTGAAAGTTGTAGCCTCCTCAACAGGTAGAAAGATTGTTTTCTCAGAACAGCCTCCGTTCATGAGGAACTGAGGGTCTTGACCTTACCTCAGGCGACACAAGAACACCGCACCACGTAACAGAGCTTGGTAACTCTGAACACTTTGCGGCAGTGTTCATCAGACAGAGTGCTGTCAGCAAAAGGCAGCAAGCACACTCAGAAATAAACCACAAGGAGGAAATAACGCTTCCTGTTGGGAAGGGAGCCTGCCCAGGTGGCACAGGATGGCAGCCCGAGATGGCAACAGCCAGAGGGCATATGACTTCCCACAAGGTAAAAAGGAGGTACCAGGCAGCAGAGACAGGAGAAACACATGGAACACCACCTGACAGAGCTCATCCGTTTCCAAAGGGAGGTATTCCTCCTGAGGACCTGCCCAGCTCCTGAGGTGACAGATCAATTGAACAAGTGTAAGAGGGACAGAGATGCAACCTCCCAGACAATGTGAAAGACTGGTTTTGCTCTTACATAAGATGACAACTCTCGTGTCCTCCTTAGTAGCAGAAGCAGACCCACCCTTTTAATGGTACCTTCCTCTGACCAGTTTTCAACATCCAAGGCAAATCAAGCACCTTGTCATACCTGACAGTACATGCATGCCCTACCAGCACCCTGTTCTCTGCCTGTTAAGCTGACTTTTTCTAAGCAACAGTTTATTTAATCTATTTTGGGTAGATAAAAAAACCTGTGCTAACAGTGGTGCAACAGCAGAACACAGCAGTCCTCTTGTGGTGTCAAAATACACACTGCTTCAGGCACACAATAATGTTATCCCAAACAGCATATCACAGCTGCTTTAAGATGTGGGCAATTAGCCTCAGGTGATAGCAGCAAAATAAATTTGCTTTGGAATGTTAGAAATCCAAAATTTAAATGAAATCTTTTGAATAAGTCAGCAGATGTAAAGTTTTACTTGGTGACAAGAAATTATTTACTTCTAATTATGAAACTAGAGTTAGCAGTTAGCAGAGAATAAGACAAAAGCAAGACATGAAATAGTACCCCTTTTCTGAGGCCTGGCATCCTACAAGTTTTGAAGACATTTGTAATTCATCTTGAATGTATGAAACTACTTGTTTCTATTAAATAATAAAAGGACACATCAGATAAAAGTCCAGATCACACAGCACTTCTCTCCTGACATAAATATAAATCTCTGAAAATCCTCTGAAGAATAGCTTGCCTTCTGGGTAATAAAATTATTTCTGTAATTAACTTTTCAATGGAGAGAGTTATCTTCATGTAACTTATTTCCTTCATTTCTTGGAATAAAACTTTCCTCCCATCCCTTTCCAACCTCCTAAATACATCAAAAGTGCTAGTATATTTAGGACACTACTTTACAGCATGCTCAGATACAGAAGTTTTGAATTACTCTGGAAGCATTTAATACACACTGTGGGACTGTCATGTGATATATAATGTATGGAGAAGCAAACTCATACTGAAACAAATTACAAGAACACGGTTGTATGGCTGGCAGCTCTTTTGACTCTAACCCAGACCCCCCACACTGCTGTCCATAAGTACTCAATAGTTAAATCTGCTGCTTTGAAAAACACTAATTAAAGCATTGCTGAAAAGGTATGATGTAAAACCACTGTTGCCTCGTGACAACTTCAAATTCCAGCCTTACTCTCTGCTCACGGAGCCAGGAAGGGAACTGGTGGCGCTGCGAGGACCCAAAAAAGCCTCGGTTACAGACCCACTGGACGGATTTCACGGCTGACCTCTCCTGGGTGCCGCGGTTTCACGTCGGGACGAGTTGGACAACATACCTTGCACAACAGTTCGCTATCTCGACCTCCCCGGGCTTCCAGCTTGTCGCTATTGACGCTGCTGAACGCCGGCTCCCGACCGCCTCCAACCCTTCCCAGCCATACCCTTGGAGCAAACCTCCACCAAAACAACTTTTGCTGGGGCTTTGTGAGTAATTTAAGCACGGCAGAGGTTACCAACCCTCCGGCATTTGGGGTGACGTAGGACTGGCAGAGAGAATACCAACGTCTTGGAAGTGTGCCAAGTCCCTAAACAGCAGATTAGTGAGAAATTACGTTTCGGGTATGAGTCAAAGACTGAAAACACATTGCCATCTCACATATCAGACCTCAAAACAGCATGAACTTTCGTTCTGAAACCAGGCAGAGAGAATGTCAACAGGCTACCACTCGACCCACCTACGAGAGATTTCTTTCTAATTAAAGCAGCTACATATCATTTCACAGTATTTTTTTCCTTGTATTTGCAGAAGGATTACTGCCTGTTCCTCTTTGATAAAACTGGCAATTTAAGACAGGAATCAATCCTTCACATTTAACTTGACAGGTTTCCAGCAAAACCCACTAAAGATTTTTTTTTTTTTTGGAGACAATAAATTCACCCTTTTGTCCCAATATAATAAAAACAGTTAACAGTGTAACAAATCAGTGTGCCCTAGGATGATTTTTGCCTTGACTCATTTATCTTAAAACACCTGTCTATACAGTAAAGTTTCACCTTAGTCTCTCAGAAACTGGTAATAAAACTCCTATTAGGAGACAGGGCAGTCTTGAAATATGAAATATATTTTAGAACCAAGCCACTGCTATTTCACAGGAAAACTCCCATCTCCATAAACATGCAATTCAGTACTTAATTTCTACTCATACACACACATACAACCCTTGACAGGGGATGTGACACTCAGAGACAAACATCTGATTAATACCTGGAGTGGCAAGACCAGCAGTCCTTTAGGAACACTACACCTAAGCCTCAAATCCATTTGGATAAGTATCAGAAGTACCACCTCAGCCTTTCCCATTTACATCCATAATCACAAATCATAAAGAAAAGTGATGCCTTTGATATCATTTAACAATTTTGCTCCAAGTCTAAAATAAGCTGAACAGTTTCCATCTCAGATTAAATGCTGTAAATATTCATTAACAATTAGTTTGCTTGTAAGGTAACTATTATAATAATACTTCATCTTTTAAATTACATTTCTGCAAGTCTTATCCTCTAGCTTTAACAAGGCTTAAACCCTCACCACAGTATTCAGAACTGCTCATACCAGATTAAAAGAAGAATTTTCCATAGGCAAACATTAAAAAAAAAATACACTGTGAAAGAGCTTAGAGGGAGAAGGGAAAGGAGAAAACAAAACCACAAAACTCACTTGACTGTAACTCGATTGGACAAATCCTGAAGATCTCCTGGGTGAAAAAGCTGAGCTTCTTTCAGTCCAATGTTTTCACACGCTTTCAGAAAAACATTTATATTATCCTGCAAAGAGAAGTAGAAAGCAGTTGCTCAGTTAAGAGCACTAAGCAGGTTTTGCAAGATGATTAGTACTAGCCTTTAAATGTCAAAGTCCAGCTCACATAAATGAAACTGGAAAAGCAATCTTCTGGATCATAAACGCTGCTCGTTTCTCATGCACACAGCAGGCTGGGCTGCGATCGCAGGGACTGAGGGGTACGTTAAAGATTACCTGGCATAAGGCAGCGGTGAGCCAGTAGGCAGCAATCTCCACTTTGATGTCAGCTCTGCTCAGCAAACAAACGCCCTCTTCCTAGCTTTGCACGACAAGCCTCACCTCAATGCCTTTAAAAATAACTCCAGCTACTGACATTCACCACCCAGAAACTCTTGGCAGGGGAGGAAGAAGAGGAGGGACTCCTCGTTTCTATGCTCACAGACTGATGAGGGAATACTGCACCTGGAGTCTGGGTTTGGTTGCTGAGCAAAGCTCCGGAGAGACAGAAACCAAACTGTATTCAGACCTGCTGCTGCTGCCTCACTTGGGGGGGGTTTCTTTCCGAGTCCCTCCCCTTCCCCTTCCCACACCCACACTCCCTCCTCAACTTCACACTGATATAAAATATAGGAGCAGCGCCCACTCTCTGCACCTGCTGCAGGATGGACTGACCCATGAGAAAAATGTTAAAAAAGAATAAATCTAATGATATATACAGAGATTATACAACTTGTGATCTCTTTCCACTTCATGAACAGTGGGCAATAGGCAAGAAATTCCTTCTCGTTAAGGCGGAATGCTATCAACAACAAAAGAATGTGCCCTCTTGTGCACTTGCTTCCTTCAGCTGCAAGCCAAAGGAAAAGGTACATGAAGTTACTTAATTCATAAGCTGCACACAGCCCTGTCATTAAGAGTTTGTAAGTCAAGGTGCTGGTATCAGTATTTCATAGCATAGAGAAGCTCTGCTTTAGCAATTTAATATGCTTTAAATTTTTTTTTTGACACATAATCACTGGATGTAACAGTTTTTCCTTCACTTAAAATTCATTAAAAAAACAATCTACAAAGAAAATGACAGCTGCTTCTAATAAAGAAAGTAAAACAAACCCAAGAATCCCCACAACCTTCTGTTTTGAAGGTCCCTGGGATTCTAGTATTTCTTATCAGTCTGTAAACATGGCTTAATTCAAGGAAAATATTTGAGCAAGGTATTCCCCATGCAGGCTGCGGGCTCTGTGTTACCACATCTGAAAGATCCCAGGTGTCTCATACCTTGAAGGTTAAGCCCAGGCCTGATGCGATGTGCCATGGTGGGGGCTGCTCTGCTGCAGGGGGGTGTGACATGATGGCAAACATGGGGGACACCGTGTGGTGGCAGAGGAGAGAAGGAAGCTGGGAAGAGTGGAGGACAGGCAGCCTCACCTATGCCCAGGCACTGGTCCCTGCAGTGCCCAGGGGGCTGCCTGCACATTTGCCCAGGGAAGAGCTTCATGCTGTGAGATGCAGCCTCAGAAGGGGCCATTTGTTTTTCCTTTCCATGCAATGCCCCTTTTTTCTTTCCATGCAATATGGGGAAAGCTGTCTAGACGTGTCAGCTTTATTTGATTAATATTTGAGTGTCACATTAGTACCAAACCAGCAAGGACTTGAAAAGGCATTGTTTCCTCTGCATGGAAGAAGCCACGGGCTACAGTCCCATTGCAAGAAGAGGAGCTACTTGCTAAACAACCATCAGGTCAGTGTTCAGGGGACTAGGAGTCTATGAAACTGGCAAGTAAGGCACAGCAAAGCAGAAAGAATGAGTAACTCCAAGGTAATGAATTGACACCAACACCAGTGATGGCAATATGGTCTGATTGGTCTGCCCAGTCACCACAGCAACTCAGAGCAAACTCCCAAACCAATGGGTTACATCAACCACAGGGCTGAAAATGAGCACATTGTGCAGGTAAACAAGGAAGAAGAGTCAGATTTAGGAAAACAGATGTCGTCTACACCCTGAGAGCAACAAAAACAAAGTAGAGGAGTTGCTCATCAGTGGATGCTCGGCTGCACAACCACCAAACTTCTTGCACATGAAAGAATTCATTTTGAAGGTGTTTCAGCAATTAAACCTATCAAGCATCATTTATCCTGATAAATAGCACTTACAGCCCCTGAGAACATCCCTGCTGACAGGAGTCAAGACTGTCAGGAATGAGGTCAGAAGCAGGGAGAGATAACATGGAAGGCAGAACACTGTTAGTTACAGAGCACACGTACAGAATAAAACAGGGTTCAAAATCTTCCTTCCCTCAGCTCCCAAGCCAGAAGTTTGATCATGCCTGCCATCTCACAGGTTACTGCCCCAACACCAGTTGTTCTGCAGTCAGGGCCTGGAAATGACCCTCACAGTATCAAGAGGTGACACACCCAATAGGCTTTTTATCAGGTTTGGATATTGACACAAAAAGGTATCATTTAAACAAATCAGCACTTCTAAATACTGTCTTTGCCAAGTTATTTTTGACCATCCCTAATAATCATAGTTAATCAGCAAAGCCACAGGTCTTAAAATAGCTAGAAGCCATTTTAAATTCTACCAGAATAATGAATAGGAAGATGAATTTTAAATAGCACCACAGAAATAAGTAGGGAAAAAAAGACAAGTTATCAACCTTGCATTAAATTTATCATTAAAAATGTGAACAGGAACATTTTTCAGAGATTAATGCACTAAAATATAGAAACCATTACACCATTCCTTTTACCAATGTAACTGTACTTTAACAAGACTAATGGTCGCTGCCACTGCAGCTTCAAAGGACATACTGCAATCTGAATCTCATCACACTTCACAAAAATAGTTCTATTTAAACAACCAGACCTCAAAATCCTGGAAAAGCACAGCACACCAGACCTATCTCCAGGTGACAAACGTCACTGACAAGATCTGCTCAAGAGAAAAAGGTTCATACTTGCATCCACCACCCTCTTCTGCAACCAAGGTGTTCTCAATCTCTGTAAACACAAGGAAGCCATTTAAATTTAAGAAAGAAACAAATTAGCAGAGAAAAATAATTATGATGCTAAGGGTAGATAAGGGACTTAAACTGGAGAATTTGCTACCAATAAAGTGGATCATGAGAGGCAATACTGGTGCTACCTATCAGCACAAGAGAAGCAAAACCAGAAGGGCAGAGAGGGGCTGCCCATTTCAAAAACAAGGATTCATCATTGGACAGATCAAATATATTTTGCAGAAAACACAAGGTTCTGACCATTATTAGTGAAAGCTCTTGAACTAACAGGGATGAAATCACCAGTTAATTTTTGTTCATGTTATTAAGAGAACTCAATCACTGCATTTCCCTGAGCATCTGAAGTTGGAACAAGCATCACAGAATTACAGGTTTTAAATCACAACAAAAATAAAGCCTGGAGTCTAAACCACAAAATTCAAGTGTAATTCATTTCTGGTATGCTATTTCTACTTCTAAGTGTCTTAGTGAGAAGGGGTGTGGAGGCTTGACTGAGACTGTGGGAAGGGCTGGTCTTTTCCCCAAATGGTGGGCATGATGGAACAGCAGAAAATTTCAAATGCTCCTAGCATGGCTTGAGTTTTCCACATGCTGTACAGACTTATATTAAATGCACAACCTAGAACACTGACTGGATAGAGCTATTACCCTTCAGTATTCCATTTCTGCCTCAAACTTCAAAGTGAACCGCACCCAGAAGCTCTGCAAAGTCATAATATGGGAGAGACGGAGCTGCCAGTGGGAAACAGGTCATCCACAAGCAGGCTTTTAAATACTGCTCTTCAGGGAAAAGGCAAACAATACTGTTCACTTGCAGATCTGTACCTGACTTTCTGGTCCCCATGGGGCACCACTAGGCACAAACCCTTCCCTCTGCCTGTTGTTAAAGCATTTCCCTCTAACCAATGCTTTGAAGAAGCCAAGATGTCATCTCCATGCTGAAAATGAGACTGTGGTCCACACCCTCCCTCCAGCATCTGAGCAGAGCAGGGCTGCCTCTCACTGCTGCAACTCCATGGACTTGTGAGGAAAGAGCTGAGTCTTTCCTCTCCTTCACTTGCTGGTCCTCAGTGCTGCTCCTGCTCCTAGGCCAGGGGCAGGGAGGCTGTGCCAGAGCAGGTGAATGCAAGGGAAAGAACAGGGCCATTGCTGCAGGGCTCCTCATCGCTATCACTATCCTCCAGACCACAAAGAAGAAAGAAGCTGGTGACTCTATAGAGAAACACAAGAATTTGGACACCTTCCTTTAAAAATGTTAAAGAGCAACTTAAAAAAAAAAAATTAAAAATTGAGGCGCTGGCCAGTGGTTCTGTGTTGCACCTGCGATCAGCTCCTAATGTATGTCACAAGAATGCAAGAATTTGAAAAGACAGTGCTGGTGATGGGGAAGTACAGAGGTTCCTCAAAACCTAAGAAACCAAAGAAAAAGAGTACTTCTAAACCAGAAAAAAAAATTAACATGAGCAACAGGAAAGAAAGAGAAAGACAAAACATGCAAAAAAAGATCAAGAAGAGGTTGACCTTAAGTAGGAAGAAAACCTCAAAGTCACCTACCTGAGAAGAGGCATGGAGTGTGGAGTGTGTAAAGGAGAAAAAAAAATTAAATGTCTAAAGTAAAAGGTAATTAAAAGAGGTGTCCCCATAAGACCATGTAAATACTTTCTTATTTTGACTACTTAGATGCAATGCAACATCACACTAAATTCGGCATGTGTAATAGAGCTGCAATTTTATTTTTAAAAAATCCCTCTTTATCATGATTATCTGTGTGGGACAGGAATATTAATTGAAACAAGTGTGTAAATATATTTGCTTTCTTTAGGGTGCAGTCATGCTGTGTTGTAAGCCTGATCTTCTCTCTAGTTAACTGTTTCTCTGAAATTCTGAGTATGCACCAAAACACAGTGAAATCTCGTAGGCATACAAGTTATGGCACATCTTTCAAATCACTTGGCAACAGGGAGAAAAACAATTTAATTAACGTGTTGTTTTTATGTTTTTCCTGGATGTATCAGCCAATAAAAGACAGTACTCTAGGTTGTCTCCTATTCTGATATAAATACCCACTGTTTCAGTCAAACTCCTTATTTCTACTGCTATTCAAGCCCTAGTTTGGAGGGGAGAGTTGGGTAGGAGGAGGGTGGTATTTTTGTGGCTTTTGGGGAGGATTTTAAGCAGTTTTTTTCAATGTATGAAGGGGATGGTACCCTATGCTTGCAAGGCCATGAAGCGTATTTGCACATCATGATCCAGACCATGATTTGGTGCCAGAAGTTGTTTTCAGTTTCCAGGCTTTCAAAAAAAAAAAAAAAAAAAAAAAAAAAAAAAAAAAAAAAAAAAAGACAAAAAACACCAAGTACCTAAAGTGCCTAGCAACAAAAGCTTTTGACATTTCAAGAGTAACTGATGCATTTTTTTGGCAACAGAATTCTGAAAGTCATTTGAGTAGATCACATTTAACAGGCAGTTTTCCTTAGTACTGCGTTTATCAAGACATTTAGTCATCTTGAAGGAGCCACAGCTTTCAACTCCGCATTCATGACAAGCCCTCTTTATTAGCACCCTCATTCCCTTAAGTAAGGGCAATTTCCATCACAAAAAAATGGTATTTTTTCAACTAGAAAATATTTTTCATAGGCACAGCATTATACAGTCCACTCAAGTTGGCTCATATCAGTTTAAGGCAGAATTTAGAGCTGCATTTGGCAGCAGCATCACCACACTGCTACACATTGTTTATATTCAGAGGTGGGGTAAAGGAAAGAGCCTACAGCAGGAGCTCGTTGAACGAGTTGGGTGACTTGCTCTTCCTCGGAGGTACGTTTCGGTTATTAGCTCCGGCTGCGGGTGCAGGCTGGGGCAGAAGGGGTGAGAGGACGGGAGGGAACAGGGCTGAACACAAACCCCGAGGTCTGACCACAGGCCTGGGAGCCAGGAACTCCCCATTACCACCTTGGCCTTGAATGTCAGGATGTTTAGTGCCCATTTCCCACCCATCCCATCTGTAGTGAGTGATCCCAGCTCCTACAACTCTCTGTGTTTCTCTGAAGGCCAACACTTTCAACCTTGAACCAAATGCAGAAGGAGGAGTGGATAGGATACCTAAACTGCTCTTTTCCTCCCTTTTTGGGCCCAAAACTAAAAATAGTAATTAAAACAATCATCCTGCAGACATAATTTGACTTAGAGTGACCTCAGGGCTCCTGTTCAGTAAGTTATCCCACCTATAACAGTGCACAGAGCACTGCGTTGGCCAAAGATCAGAAACTGCGTTAATTGCTTTGCCACTCCCCTCTGCGCGCCCTTCATTGCTTTTCCACACTGGGTAAAACAATAAATTACTGTGATCCTTGACACAGGGATTCCCTGCTCCAGCTCTATGCATGATTACAGATACTAAATCTTTAATGATTCACTGCCAGCTTTCCTCTCAGAAAGCAGGTGCTCCTGCTGTGAGAATGCAGGAATGAAACTTTGCGCACAAACTTTGCGGTTACCTTGGTGCTGCCAGTATCAATAACTGTAGGAAGAAGAGGAACATTCCCCTTTGCCATTGCAACCATTATGGAAACCACATTTTGAAGCACCCTTAGGGAAAGAATTATTCTGGTTTTGGACAAAAAGGTCCACCTGTCTCCCAAACCCCAATTCCATCTGCAGTAACTGCAGCTGGTTACAGATCTCTGTATGACCAAGGTATGTACTGAAGGATCTTCTCCAAAGCTTGTTATTTAGGTCTGGCAGAAGACACCTCTGCTCAGCCCACCTCATTGCCTGCAACCTCTTGCAGCATTGAGCTCTACAGTTTCTTTACAATGCGAGCAACTGGATTAAGGAAAACACACAGGAGAAATTAATGTGGGTTGATGGGTTTTTTAAACAGGACTTCTGAGTTGATAACCTTTAAAGTGTTTAACATAAGAAAAGACCAACTGTCTTCAATGACTCAAAATGCCTCCCAGGCTCATATCTCTAGCCGTGCTACAGCATAACCTTCACTATGACATTACAGACATATATCACAGCAACAATGTGTACCAAACGAGCCTTTTATTGATAAGAGAGTGAATATCAGGTTGTAAACTGTAGGTGTGTTTCTGGGATGTCACTGCTACCAAATAAGGTTACCTGGAATGGAGAAGGGCTAAAGTACAGCATGTTGGCAGACAAGCCTTGTTAATAGAGCTAATCCACTCAGAGGCATTCATACTGAAATGAATGTATAGGTTTGGAAAGCCAGTATGGAAGAGCTAGCCTGGGCTATTTCCTTGTTTAGACAAGCCTTAACTTTCCCACCAGTTAGTTGCATTCCAATCAAAGTCAAGGGAAAAAAAAATATAAAAAATTCAAGTGATATGCCTTACACCCTGAACAGTTTATACAAAACAGACTCTGCAAGCAAAGTGTGCTAAATACTCCAATGCCAAGTCACCCCACTGCACAGAACTGGAATGACAGTAATCCACTTAAAGGTGAAACTCCCTTGAAGCCTAATGAGTAATAAAAGAAGTAAAGACTTCTTGTTCTCGAAACACAAAGTTTTGGCAAAGCTTGCTTTCCTCCTCCACCTCCCCCTTTTTTTTTTATTTGTATACATAAGGTTTTTTTGTTTTGCTCACACAGGTTAACAACCAGTGAAATTCAGCTTCTTCATACACAGGACTTGAAAACAGAGCCTCAGATCCTCAATTTATGTAGTCCCTGATTTTTGGACAATTATTTAGTACTTCATTCTTTCTAAGAGAGCATTTGGAAGTTTCCTCTAAATTGGCTTCCTCCAAGAGCCAGGCATCTTTTATTTCTTAACAGGAGTAGCATCCTAGTACTGCATCTAGTATGGCCCTACATGGACTTATCCCACGCTGTCGAGAAGCTTTCCCAGCACCCTGGATTGATGAGTTGGTTTGGAGATGACTGCCTTGGAGCCCACCTGAACCCCTGCATCAGTGCCGGGCTTCCTCATGGCCCTCCCCATCCTCCTGCTGTGCAGACAGCAAGCCTGGTCAGCGCAGCTGAAGCAGCTCAGCACGCTGCATTTGGCAGCACTTGTTGCTGGTGTTGCTGTGAACAGTTCTTTCACACACCTCACTGGAGGAGGGTGATTCAGCACACACACACATGGGCGCGGAGGTGTTCGGGCAGGCGTTCCGAGATGTGGTATGAGGATTTTGTACTAAACAGAAGGGTGAATAGCAGAGCTGCACAGCCCCACCATGGATACCACAGAGAAAGTTATCACCGCTGCAGTTAACATCTACTTTCTTTGAAAACTGTCATGAATTTTAAACACCTGGCACTGATAAATACCTGACAAGCCAGAGGTGGTGGCGGGGGGCAGGGGGGGAAGGTACACCACTGTCCACCTTATGAAGATTTAACACAAATAAACACTGAGTGCTGAAAAGAATCTCAAATCTGCACTTCCTTCATGAAGGAAGGAGAAATCAGATTACAAATGTCACAAGTATGAGTTAAGGTGTGTACTTCTACATGGCTGACATTTTTTTTCCAGTTAGGAAGGAATGTGTCTTGACAAACAGACACAGTCATCAGTTACCTCAGAAATAAAACCAGCATACAAACAACAGGGTATGCCACAGACTACAGCTGATTGAATTGATAAATGGAAATTTCTTGGAGTTCATTTGGCAACCATATTTATCTATTTTTTTAAGCGGCAATCTGATGCAAAAAGGGTAATACTTTTTCAGAGCTTTGGTTTAGAACAGGAAAAAGGGTAAAAATTTTCCCTATTAGAAAGTTCTTGCTCCCAATTATATTACTTTATAGTCAGTTTACAAGATTTTTAAAAAGTTAAAACTAATTTTTAATTAGTTCTCATTTTGACATCTCATCCCAGTAACACACTAAAAGCATTGGTTTGGAAGACCTGATCTCATTTAAAGCATCCCAAAATACTGCTTTTGATTCAGAGATCAAGCAGCAGGCACAGCACTTACTGTCCCCCTGACAAGAGGCCAGGGCAAGTAGCTGAACCACCATTTCTGGGGTCTGCATCCATACACTTCCTCCCCACTTAGGTCTCCTAGACATATTTCACTGCACCATCACTCACCTAAAAACCTGTCAAGTTCAACCCTGTGTCTGGGTTTCACTCTGCCTGATTGATGTCTCGAGCAGCTACTAAAAATTTCACAAAGAGTTTGCATCAACCTCCTCTTTCTCCACACCCTACATTTCAAAGTGTTTAGGCAGCAACAGAAAACAATTAAAGGAAATTCAGAGCTAAGGCTGAAATGTACCATATGTTTTCAAGCAGAGGGGCACAAAACATCAGTAAACCACTGCTGAGATTACATACTCCCACTATCAGGCATTGAAAGACTACAGAACAATGTCATCTCTAACTATTAATAACCATACTTCCTTTCTAGCACACAATCCTTTTCTCTTAATTGTCTGCTAGAGGCATTTCCATACAGGCCACATTCCTCTTTCCCGTAACTCAGCAGAAAGAGTACCAAAAGTGATTTATAGTTCCATATGCATTCCTATCAGGTCTTGCATTACTCCTGACATTTGCTAATTTACTCTTTTTTTGGTTTACAGTGTGGTCAGTGAGAGAACTGGACTGAAAGTCAAGATTTCATCCCCACCCTACTGTGACTTGCTTGTGACTTACTGTGACTCAGCACTAAAGCCACTAAAACTCTCACTAACCACACACTACTATCTTTAGGTATAGAACTGAAGCAATGGTAAAGAGCTCTTCGTGAAGTACTCCAGGATTTGACACGCTAAAAACTTATTTTATAAGAAAAAGATAGACTTTTCTTAAACTTAACTATTTAAAAATCAGATTTCTACAATGCTTCATAAATTTACAAAAACATTTTAAAAAACCAAAACTTTTTTTGGTTTCTATTTCAACAGAAATTTCATCCCAGTTACTGTGGCCATCATGTTCTCAAACTTGAAGGAACATCTGCTTAGGAGTTTGAAGTAATGTAAAATTCAGAAGTTTCAGTTGCCAGGGGAAACACGGTTACTAATTTCCAACTGCAATTTTCTGAGCACTGACAAAATCTCACTAAAATACATTAGGTAAGAAATTTAACACTTTATTTGATGGCTACATTTGAATCATGGTGCTGTGTCAATTCCCAGGTGAAAAGATTTTTTTCTCATACTAATAACATGGGATCATAGAATGGGACCTTAAAGATAATCTTAGACCAGCCTTCCTGCAGTGAACAGTGACATCTTCATCTAGATCAGGTTGCTCAGAGCCCCATCCAACCTGACCCTGAATGTTCCCAGGGATGAAGCATCTACCATCTCTCTGGAAAAGCTGTTCCAATGCTTTGCCACCTTCCCAGTAAAGAATTTCTTCCTTACATCTAATCTAAATCTAGCCTCTTTTTATTTAAAACCATTACCTCATTTCCTATCACAACAAAGTGACTTCTAAAAGGTTTGTCCTTATCTTTCTTGTAGCCTTCCTTTAAATATTGAAACCTAGAGCCTTCTCTTCCCAGGCTGAATAACCTCAACTCCCTAAGCCTGTCTTCACAGGAGAGCTGTTCCAGCCACTCATCATTTTTGTGTTCCTTCTCTGAACCTGCTCCACCAGACCATGTCCTCCCTGTGCTGGGACCCCAGAGCTGGATGCAGGTTCCAGGTGGGGTCAGAACAGAGCAGAGCAGAGGGGCAGAGTCCCCTCCCTGTCCCTGCTGCCCACACTGCTTTGGATGCAGCCCAGGACATGTTTGGTTTCTGGCCTGTGAGTGCACATGGCTGGCTCGTGTACTGCCCCTCATCCACCAGCACCCCCAAGTCCTTCTCAGCAGGGCTGATTTCATTTCTTATCTTATATAATATTGGGGGGGTGCCCCAACCCATGTGCAGCACCTTGTACTTGTCCTTGTTAAACCTCCTGGGATTCCCATAGGCCCACTTCTCAAGCTTGTCCAAGTCCCCCTGGATGGCATCCCAAACTGCACCACTCAGCTTGGTATCATCTCCAGATTTGCTGAGGGTGCTCTCAATCCCTTTGTGTCACTGACAAAGACATTAAACAGAACTTGTCCAAGCAAGAATCCATAAGGGATATCACTTGTCCCTAATCTCCCTCTGGACATTAACTATGAGCACTACCCACTCCATGCAACCGTCCAAACAATTCCCTATCCACCAAACAATCCGCCCATCAAATCTCTCTTCAGTTTAGACAGAAGGATGCTGTGGGGGACTGTATCCCCCAGGCTTTGCAGAAGGCCAGAGAAGTGACATTGGCATTCCTTCCCTTGTCCACTGATGCAGTCACTCTGTAACAGAAAGCCAGTAGGTTGGATCAGGTGGGACTTACCCTTGGCTGTTCCAAATCATGTCCCTGTTCACTATGTTCCTTAGCAGAGCTTTTAGGAGGAGCTGTTCCATGATCTAAACAGGCACAGGGGTGAGGCTGCTGGGTCAGTGGTTCCCAGGTCCTCCTTCCTACCTTTTTCAAAGATGGGTATAGTGTTTCCCTTTCCCCCCAAATCATTTGCTTCCCACAAGAAAAAGGAAAATAACAGTTTTGGGAAGCTTTTTTACCTGCAGCATAAGAATACTGAAGAAGAAAACTACTACTATGAAGAGGAACGTGTCCTCATTCTTACTATCCAAAGTGCTCCTGAGCCTGTATTAAACATATAAACTGTGTTATAAAGGAGAGCACCTTGGATACAGGGCATGAGTTTGGGTAGGTCATACCCACTTTCACTTTCTTCCTCTTTGGTTTTATATTTATTGACGTTCATTCATAAGAATCGCCAATTGCTATTGTAAAACAGAAGTTTTCCCTCATGTAAGGATTATGCTAAGTAACAAGTTTCTTAAAATACTTGTCTTTCTGAATTTCCCAACAACTTGCTGAGCATAGTCATCCAGGAAACAGGTAATGATGCCTCTTTGTTTTTGTTTACACATTTAAATAAACAACTTTCAGAGAAGCTTCTTAAAAATCAATTTCTCATAGCAGACAAGATACCTTTTCCTTGTTGGAAAATATGCTGTCAAACCACAAAATCCTCCCCCTCATGATTATATTCAAACCATCTCCAAATGCTGGGATTCAAGCTGAAAACTCTGTATTTTTTGAGAAAAAAAATGGTTTTCCTCTGGGTTTGCTTTGCTTAAACATGTATTTTATTTTATATTTTTATTACTTTTATTTTTATTATTTATTAATAATATTTATTTTTTATTATTTATTGATAATATTTATTTTTATTATTACTATTTTAGCCCATACTAGTCACATTCACAGAGCAGAAGTTTGAGATGAAAAAATAGTTATTTTTAAAAATATATAATGCAAGAAAACAGAAGAGATAAAGGCTATACTAAAGACTAGAAGGTGAACAGCAAGAGAAAATAATCAGTGTGAAGGAATGAACTTTGAAAAGTGAAGTGCTTTGAAAAAAAATAGAATTAATTTAGATCAAATTAGGCCTCTCATATATCATTAGGTTTCTTAAATTTAAGTGGAAAACACAACTAATTTGATTCTAAGTAATCTAGAGAAGGAAGTTTGTAGCTAAGTCCTAAATAAAGCATACAACTGAACCGACATGTACAAGTATGAACTTTGCCTGAAAAATTGTTTTGAAAGTGTCCTATAATAAAAATGTCATCTGCATACCATTCCCCTGCTACACAAGGAAAAAAAAACCCCACACCACCAAAAAAACCCATCACCCTGGAGAGAAAATTTTCCCACAGAAAAGGAAATTTTGGCCAGCTCTCCTTGATGACAAAAGATAAGGAAATACCAGGGTGGTTCCACGGTTTACAAAATGTTAGACACAAAGGCACAGAAAAATATTTTTATTTTTTATGTTCTCCACCCCTTTCTTTATCTCCCCTTTCATTTTAGTTTAGTTTTCTATCATATTTCTCTCTTTTTACCTTTATTATTCCATTCTTTCCTGGCTTAGAAGGTATATGCCAATGACCTCAGTAACACTGTTTCAGGTGGTTGCCTTGGTGCAAGTGGTATTAATACCTGCTGATGCATTCAATAGGCACATTTTAGAATGGTGGCATATTACATTGCATTAAAGAGAAGCAATGATGTTGGAGTAGCAGCTATCAGAAGGATATGTGTCCTGTTGAATGAGGAAAACAAATGTTTGAAAAAATCTGCATGGAAAAGCATCAAGATGTTCTCCACCCTGAAGGAACCCTAATTCCCCACTAGAAAAAAAAAAAAACAAAACACTCTGTAGTATTTCAGATAAACATTTTCAAACCTGCCACTGCGTAGGGATGCTCAGCTTTTTTTCTGTGTGTGAACAGGAAATGCAAATTCATAAAAAATCCCCAAATCCCTTTTCCAAAGCTGAAGAAATTTATGAAGATGACATTTTGTGCTCATGTTCATCCAGCATGCACACAGAAAAACTGAGTTAGCAACATCTCGCCTTGTTTGAAATTACAGACCAACTTGAAACCAAAGTGCTAATGTAATTTCATTTACAGCTCTGAAAAACGCAATAACTTTCTATTCTGCCCTGCTGTATGATCACAGCCCTCGTGTCTCGGATGTGAGAAAAACCTTCCCAAACACAGTGCAAAGCATCGCACTTCCACTTACTGACAGGAGCTGCAAGCAAAAATAGATGGTCTTAGAACACCAAACTGGGATATTGCAAGGCAAAAATTGGTATAAGCACGATTTCCATTTGCTCCCCCTCTCCAAGGGGGACACTGGCTTCTACCTCAGAATTTGCTTCACCACCTGGTCTCAGCTGGAAATGCACCTTCACTGAAATTCTGCCTTGCTGAAGAGTGCACTTATTCCTCCTGAGCAACAAGCAACGTATTATTCTTACAGATATGTTCAGCTTGCATGAACTATACATAACTCATTCATCTCCCAGCTGTCTCATGGCATCTTGTGACTTTCATTCCAGGTTATGATTCTCTATGTTCAGCCAAGTGAGTTGAAAAAAGAAGGCTTTTTGGGGAAGAATGGTGCTGCAGCCAGAGATGCACCTCTGAAACTGTTCAGCAAAGCCTTGTTGGAAAATATGTTGTCAAACCACAAAATCCTCCCCCTTGTGATTATATTCAGACCATCTTCACATGCTGGGATTCAAGCTGAAAACTCTGTATTTTTTGAGAAAAAACGTTTTCCTCTGGATTTGCTCTTGTTAAACATTCATTTTACCACCCCACTATCCAAGAAGTGTAATCAAAATAATTTTGCAGGATCTGAACCCAGCAAGATTTACCAATTTGAGTAATTTTCTTTAAACGCCATCTCTGTTTCACACAAATAAGGACCAAAAAAAAGTGGATCTTTATAGTAACAAAGTGCAGTCTGCACTTTTTCTCCTGCTTATAATAAAATCTCAGCTTCCACAATGCTCTGACCTTTCTGCTACCCTTCTCATACCCCCCAGAAACACCTGAGGGCTTCAGGACCTGCTCTCTACCAGTTTGCTTGCCCCTCTGCTGTACTGGGGAAAAATGTGCACTGCTCTTTATACAAACTGTGTATTTTAGACAGTCTGAAATATAATCAGAAATTAAATTTTAATTTTCTAGAAACTATTTTAGTGCAAAGGTCCTAAATGGCATTTAAAAAAAAACAGTCAAAGCAAAAAACCCCAAAGGCTACCTCCTGGTTAACTTCCTTCAGGAAATCTATGGGACCATCAGGGCTCCAAAATCTGCCATGTGCTGTTAAAAGTCAACTTGCTGCAAGCAGCAACTTTCTGCAACTACTGCTGGAGTTAGAAGTTGGCACCCTGCAGCTGGCACACCTCACTGTCCAGGAAACCCCCATAACAGCTGCATGGACATTTCTTCAGTCACCTGCTCCTGACCACAGCTTCCCTGCAACCACTCTGGTACTTGCCTTACCCCCAGAAGTTCCATTTTCCAAACTGGAACAGAAGTGAACAGGCAAATGCAGCTAAGACAATGGCTACATCTCACACACGTGCCTCGGGAGAGAACTGGAACAGTGAGGCTGAAGCCAAAAGTTGTTTTATGGATAGCCAGATCCAATTCTTCCCAACTCTTTTTCTTTGTAAGACTTCTTACAAACCCTCCCACACAAGCTGCAGCCCAGATTTCCCGTGCCATGCCAAAATGGGGAGAAGTTTAATCAATTTTTTGAACTTTCCTGGTAGCAATTAAGCATTTTTAATTAACTGAATACCAAGTTTCATTTCAGTATTTAATCCTCAAAACACGTGTATTTATTTTTCCATTCCATCATGATTAGACCTGAACCACTGCAATCCACACCTAAAAATCACTAGGCAGCAATACAATCAAACTAAAAGCTAAGGCTTAATCTGAGTTGTGTAAAATGTTCCTACTAACATAAAGTCTCTATTAGATCTTATGATAAGTAAGGTGTCATAAAAGAAAACAAGACATAACAAATCAATAATGCGCTGACCTCATTAAAAGCAGCACCTCACACTAACTTAATGCAAAACAACTCTAGCACACAATATTCCATATAGAACAGAATGTTTCATTATTCCTATAGGCCTTCAGTTACTATTTTACTGAAACAGTTTGTTTTCAAAATAACCATGAACTCAAAGGTGAGATAACAAAACCTTTCTGGAGAGTCAACCAAAGGCATCTATTCAACACCATATTTCTGTACTGCTGAAAAAGGCTGTCAAATAGTTGAAGTGAACACAATGCTTAAACAACATACTTATATGGAAATGAAATATATTAACTCCCTGGGGAACAAAACCAAAATTCAAGGAATTTCTGGAGGGGAAGAAAAACAAAGAGGAGGGAAAGCTGGGGGAGTGTAGGGGGAAGAGAAACAAGATGTCTTTTAAAGCATTTGTTTCCTTCTGATAATCAGACTGCCATAAAACTCTCAAAACCACGGGGGGTTTGTTTCCTTTGAATCAGAAAAGTCAGGAGAGAAATGGATGCTAATTAGGCAATAAAGGCATAAAATGTTTTGGAAATGGACTTCAGAATATGAGTCTAGAGGGGCATGAAGAAGCTGTAGAAAGAACATGATCAGATCCCTTTTTATTTTAGAAAAAAAACCCCTGCCATCTCTCAATATTAAAATTTTCATCTGGATTAAAAAAAAAAAAAGACAGAAAAAGAGAAAAATGAGAAACAAATTCACCCCTTCCAACAGTGATTTCTAGATCTCATGAAAGCTTTCTAGGGAGCAATTAGTGTGAGACTCAAAGGCATTGAAGACAGCAGAAGTGAGAGCCACAGAAATATATGTAACATTTATGAAGCCACAGAAAATACTAGAAGCAAATTTGTGGGAGAAGCAACCTACAAGCAATGAAAATGTTTCCAGAACATCTCAAGCAAGCCTACCATTGAATTTCCAAGTAAGTTTTTTTCCATCTCTAAAACCTATCTTTCAACCACAGTATCCTGAGCCTGTCAGGTATCAATGCCTGCTTTCTTACAAATGCAAATCCCCATAATTTTTAGTTTGAGTTCTACATGCTGGGATGCAACCTGGGCTCTTCAAAGCTGGTATAACTGAGAAGGTTCCTCTCAAGTGTGTAAAAACCAGTCTTCTTCCAGTATCACCATAAGCACCATCTTCTGAAACCATCCCAATATGGTCTTCATAACTGTTGTCTACAGAAACTGAAGTGTTTATGTAAAACCTTTTCCACAGGTTAACACAAAACATCAGCTCTCTCAATTACTACCCTTAAGTTGTGTTTTAACAATAACACTGGGGGAGCTCAATTTACAAGAATCATTCGCCTTTCCTCCTCTTTCCTTTGTTTTTGAAGACTTGTAGGAACTAGAAACAACTTCAAAAAACTGTAATACACTACCAGTAAGATATAAATTACACACCAAATGAATACTCTGCATTTTTACATCTGGAAATAAAAAATGCATATAAAAACAATAGTGCCTGCAGTTAGGATTCAAGACAACACTTAAATAACCACAAAAATGAAATCTAGCTTATGGTTTTCTGGTTTGAATCTAATGGCTACTTCAGAGGCCACATAGACAATCAAACCACTGATCAAATAACTGTGCTGTCCTCCCCAGAATTATTTTGGTTTCATTTGATTTCTTTTTTGTACGCCTCACAGGAAAAGAATGTGCAGCAGTCTTATTCGCAAGCCTAAATACCTGAGCTCGTCTGGGACAAAGGCAATTAATACTTTCTACATTCATTTGATGTGGAAATGCACATTCTCAGCTTATGCAATAACTTATGGCAATTTAACCTAATCTTATGACCTCCAGCCAATAACTACTCTTATTCTCTAATGAGCTGCATGGGTCACCAGCAAAAGCCAATGTTTTGTTGGTTTATCCCATTAAAACATATAAATAAAAATATCTAGAGAAGTTTTGCATTTTACTCCTACTAAGAAACCAGGTCATTTTCCCTGATGTTGAGCTTGCATGTTTGTCATAGGGTGGGATCTTCACTTGTCACAGGAATCATGCATATGTCCCTGTCCACTCTGGATCTTTTAATATGAGACCAATGGCATTTGTGACAGGACTAAATAGCCTTGACACCCTAAGTGGCATGAACAGCCAACAAGGTTGTTGTAGTGAAGAAAGTGATGAAGAAGGAATTCTTTGAGCTGGTTAGCCCACAGAAGGGTTTCTGATGCTAAATGGCTACAAAACTTATTCTAGTCTCTGGGCAGCAAATTTTCCAATCTGCACACAGAAAATCTTTTACATTTCCTGTAAAAATTATGACATACATCTCCCACCTCTACCCCCAGCAATGTGATTTACAGCCAAAACATTGGCAAATCCCTCACTGAAGCCTGCAGAGAGATCTTTGCATCATCAGAGTTATTCTAATGCAACTGAAGCTTTGTTGTGGGTGGAGTGAAACAGGTTCTAAAAATACTATATCCACACAGAACATTTCCTACTCTGCCCATTCCCTAAGAAAGGGATATCGGAAGTGGCTTCTAAATGCTAAGATAGGATGGTGCTTAAATAGAGACAAGTAATGCCACAGAGGTTTGTGCACAGAGGCCAGTGCTTGATAAATCTGGGAATGATGAAGCTTGATGGAGTGAGAGGATGACTGAAGTTACAGATCCAAATGACAGATTAGGTATCCTTTGTGGTCTAAGATAACAAAGAAATGGTACAATTTTAAACAAAAAATGAAAATTGAGCTAAAATTTTGAAAATTCTTTAAAAATAAAAATCACTTGTTTCATACACCAGATATTAGATTCAATGCCATTACTTACCAAGCCAGCTATTGGAGTTGGCAGACGATTGATCTTCTTAATGATGCCAGGTTTGATCTTGTTAATCAAACTAAAAAAAAAGTTATATGATTTTCTGTTAAATATTTTACTGTACTAAGCATGAGCATCAATGCTTATTAAGAAATACTTTGCATGTGGTCCTAAGTAACATGATTTGAATGAGTTTGAGCTGAATCTATTAACACTCCCAAGAAGTGACAAGCAAGAACAGATTGTAGAAGCAAAAATGAAACAAGTCACACACAAAGAGGTTTCTGGGAACAGCAAAGCGAGAAAGAAAAGAAAATGCCTGAGGAGCCGTGGGCAGAAAAGAATCTGTGTTTCTACTACAAGGGTGGTGATGTTAATTGGATTCAGATTTCCTATTTATAGCTTTTCTTCTCATAAAGGTTCTGAGCAAATGTCAAAAATGTACCAGAATATTGATTTTCAGAGTTCAGTGTGATAGCACTAATATTCCTGAAAGGGTGAGAAATAAACTCAGTTCTCACAATGCTTCCAAGTCCAGTATGCTGTGTGCAGCAATCATTTTTGGCACACATTATTTACATGCACAAGCCATTTTCCATCTCAGTCAGAAGAGATTGTACCTGATTTCACTCTTCACATAAAATTCATAATTAAGCTGAGAAGATAGGACAGACTGACACATCACTATGGAATACATATGCCCAAATGCATCCCTTATCCTGCAGTAAAGAGGAGGCACAGGATTCCTTGCAAGTCTATACCCAGGTTTTCAATCATGGAGCTAGTGAAATATTGTGAATCACCAACTTACACACTGGACCACAGGGTCAGTGGAGAACAGGGACCCCAGGAGCCCTGCAGACTTCATCTGCCTCTACACCTTTGAGAATTTTTTTACTTGCTATCACTTTCTTGTTGCTGCTTCTCTGGCCAGACCCTTCACCCCACACAAAGCATCAGCAAGGGTTTGTGATCTACCCACACCAGTGCAGAGACAAGACCTGGAGTTTAAACCTCTGTGTGGGGGAAAATAGTCTTTTGCTTAAGCAGAAAATGTATTTGGGAAATAAACACAAAGAACAGTTGACCCCTATATACTGGAATGAAGGATACATTTCTAAATACCTGCAGAAAAAAAAAAAAAAAAGGACTGCAGGTCCTGAGATTTTTCAATAACACTGAGTTATTTGGCAAATAAGACACATTTGATTACTTTTCCAACACAAAAAAAAAGTGATCTGTTGAGGTGGAATAAAAAAAAAAAAGATCGAATTCCTCCCCTTTTTTAATTTTTAAATCTTCCAAATGCACAATTTTTGACTTATTCTACTGAAGAACATGAAGTAGCATGTGCCCAGAAAAAATTCAGTAAATGTCTTTCTCTTGTGTGTGCACAGTAGAATTGGCAAAATGCAAAAGGCTTTATTTTGTCAATTATTGATCACTCAGCCAACGTGTGCACTTAGTCTTTGAGTAGGACAAACTGACTGGATGCTATAGGAATATGTGGTAGAGGTCTTACCTGCTATGGTTTAAGTCAGATCTACAATCTACAGAGATAATATATCCACTTAAATTAGCCATGCCACAGGTGAACCAAGGAAATGGACAATCTAATTTCTAGTTTGTCCCAATTATTTGAGATCTTGAACTATATTGTCGTTGGCAAAAATTGGACATGTGAAAATTTTTGCCATCTGCTCTTTCCTATTTCCACAGAATTTCACTCCTCCTTGGACTTCAAGTGAAAATCACTCCTCCTTGGACTTCAAGTATGTCAGATTTAAAATTAAGACACAGGAGAACAGCTATTTTAGTACAACATAATAAGGCATCTTTTGCTTTAAAGAAAGTTGCATGCCTCCTAAGGCAAGCTGCTCACTAGAATGTCTTAGGTTGCAATGCAAGATGTGGCTGGCTGCGTGTGTTCTTTTGCCACCTGTTAAAACCAGGTGGGGCAGTTTCTTCATCTCTTCCACAACCTGTCCTCCCTCTGGGAAATATCTTCTGTTAATGGGCCATTGAGTCTCACTGATAAAATTACATCACCCCATCGTGAGATGCTCCACCCAGGGGGAGGAGCCAAGCATTCCCACCTGGATATAATCTGAGATTTGGAACAACAAGACAGCCTTTTCCCACACGATTCCCAGAGAAAGACCAGGCCCATCAACACCACCACTGGACATTCAGAGGAAAACTACACCCTTCTACAGGACCACTGCTTCAACAGAACCACACCTGTCACTGCAGGAGGACTGCAGCCACCATTTAATGGGACTGCTACCAACAGCCTGACCCACAGGCTGTCAGATTGTATTCTGACTCTGTCAGTGTTGTTTTGTATTACTGCATTTTTTTCTCCTAATAAAAAACATTTATTCCTGCCCTCATATCTTTGCCTGAGAGCCCCTTAATTTCAAAATTATAATGATTCAGAGGGAGGGGGGTTTACATTTTCCATTTCAAGAGAGGCTCCTGCCTTCCTTAGCGGACACCTGTCTTTTCAAACCAAGACACTGAAGAAATTGCATGATGGATTTTTTTGCAATATTATTAATTACAGATAAAATTAACTGACTTGCATTTTGCAGAGGGATTCTCATTCTATTGCCAAGTAAGTGTCATCAACAATGAAGATATCAGAAGATTAGTATGTATCAGTTAATGGCCAATTCTTAAAAATCTGAATACAATATACACATCCCACTAAACATATACTTACTCATTAAAAGGACAAACTATTTTTATTACCACATTCACACTCATTAACATTTAATTACATAAGTAATGAAAATAAAGCATCCAGCTCTACAATATTATTGAAAATTAACACCCCATATCACAGATAACTTTAGAAGCATCTAGCAAGATAAGACTTGCAAAGGTCCAAAGGCAAAGGCAAAAGATCCAAAACAAAATAAAGTCAAGGACAGAAAACATGGCAATATTCACAGAAGGAAAAAATTATGTATAGGAAAAGAAGCTCAGAGAACTGAACTTGCACAAATATTTTCTGAGAGTTAGTTTTGCTGAACTGATTTTAGAGCGGTTCTGAGTTTTGTGGGTTTGGGTTTTTTTAAGGTTTGTTTGTTTGTTTTTGTTGTTGTTGTTTTTAACACCCCAGGTAGGTCTCTAATGAGATTTCTCTTGCACTGGTGTTCTAATGACACTTAAAACTGCTGTTCCTTAAAATACTAAGGGATAAGCACCATTTCCAGTCTTGGAAACCTGTTCCAGTAAGTACCAAGCCAATTACAGATATGTGGATGAGACCTGTTGAGTGGACATTTTACACCTCTGACTCAGTCTAACAACAAAACCAGGCAAGTCCCATCATTGCCAAGCCTACAATATATAAGCACGAGGAAGCTTCCTACAGAACGTGCTCCAAAACAAGCTGAGTGTAAAGTTCTGTGATAGGAATAGGCAGTTTCAGGATGTATAAAATCAACACTAAAGGGCAGGGGATGGAGGACAGAAATCTAAACCCAAACAACAGCAGTGGGTATAGGGGTGACAGAGTGCTTTGATCCCAGCCACAGCCACCACCTTGCAGAAGATGAAGAGAAAGCCCAGAGATACTCTGGGCATTATAACCCAAACCAATATCATCAATCAACAACAGCATGATCCTCTCAGTATCACACAAAGAAGTTTGTGGGACAACACAAAGAACATATGGATATGGAAAGAGTATGTCCAAAAGCTGATTTTACTTCCCATGACAAACAACAGGTATTGCAAAATATTAAATTATTTACTACAAAATACTTTTGGTACTTCGAAAAAATAAAAATAAAAATTCAGAGGCCAGGAAGGACAGAGGCCAGCTGATGTTAACCTGAAGGGTTGTTATATAGGTAAGCCAATACTCACTCGCACAACAGGACTCCATTTTCTAGAGCTGCTCGAAAGTCTTCAGTTCCAAAGCTTTGCCTGGTCACTGCCTATAAGAATAAGAGTTGAGAGTTAATTGGACACACAGGCAAAATCAGCACTAGCAAGAAAATCTTAGTAGCAGTTAAAAACACGCAAACAATCCCTGATTTAACACTTAGTTTATACTATTATTTTCTTACATTAATTTCAAAGAAGCAAGTACATAAAAGCCAGTTCTTTATGCCTCAAAAGAAGTCAGATCCAACATCTTAAAATAGTTTCCTCTAGAGTAAGTCAATCTTCAGCTAAATTCTATGGGAATACTTATTTTCTGAAGCAATACCAGTCACATTGAAGAGCGTAAAAGAAATTTCAAACGGAAATGCAAAAGAGAAGGAAAGTCTTTTATCTCCTACTTCATGTTACAGCGTGTATACCCATGATATCTAGCACAAACTATTTTAATAGTGGGGTTTTTTTGTGCCACTTGCACCTAAGGCAGTGTGACTAAAGAACCACTCCAAGTCTGCATTACCACGTGCACATCAATTCCCATTCCTTGGCAAGTGGCAGGAGTAACTAATGGGACTCGTTCGTATAGTCAGAGTGGAAAAGCAGTAAACAAGAACAAGGTCTTATAAAGGACTTAAGATACCCAAAAACAAAAGAATTGACTACAAGTTTGCAGTAGTTTTCAAAAAAATACCCCAAAATCCCAAAAAACAAAGCATTTGCTCAAACCTATACTCACTTGGAGCCCCTACTAGACTCCCCCTCCCCGTACCTACGTTCCCTGCAGGGACCAAATTTGGCAGATTTCTTCCAAACACCAGATTAGTATCCCACATGCAAGTCAAAAAAAGACTTTTATACAATTCTGCCATCAGTCCAAAAGAGAGGTTTTAGGCCAGCTGGGAGCAGAAATCAAATACTAGGAACTGTATTTATTTGACCTTAGATGTCACCTTGTTCAGCCACCAGCTAATTATGAGCAGCCTCTGGGGATCCTGACCATCCTCAATCCTGTGCAGGAGTTCAGGCACACAGTTTAAAGTGCTGTGGATGTGCATGCATCCAGAGCAAAGCTACTGGTTATCACAGTAAGTAAGGAAATTAGCACTGAAAAGAATGAGCTTTGCTTGGTAAAAAGAGCAAAGGACAGGATGAAGCTCTTTTAGGATCTGTAAAATTATTACATTATTGTTTTTTTTAATTCCAAGAGGGATGCACACTAACACCAGAAATCCTACAATTTAAGTAATTAGCTTTAACATAGGTTTTCTTTTCATTCAAATGCTAAAAGTTCAATCTTCCTATTGAGAAGAAAATTAGGTATTACAAAAATCTTCTTTTGTGTTTAAGGTTTTTTCCTTAAATGTAACAGATAGTGACAGAAAATGAATGATGGCACATCAACTCAAGATAAGAAAAAAATCAAAATTCAGGGAAAGAAAGGAAGATAATGATTCCCCTAGGAGAATTACACATTATACAATATTCATATAACAACAGTCTGTTCCTACAGAAAACTAGAAGTTGCATCTTAGAAACAGAATTGTCAATAATCACTTAAAAACACAATCTGAAAACTACCCTTTTCTCATATATGGCATGATATTTTGTTTCCAACCCTATATATTTAGCGATAATGATTTTGAGGAAGCTAGCCAATGTAACATAACAGCATGGAAACTTTAGGAATAAATATTTATGTTCCCTAGTTTATAGGGAATATGAGGAATAGGATTACTTAGATTAAAATTAGGTCCTTCATTCTGCAAGTTAGAAATTTTACATTTGCATGTCATACATTAGAACTGTACTGTAATAAGGGCTGTAGATCTGGAGTCTAGCTTTACAGCTCTGTTTCAAACCACAATCAATTCTTAAGAATCCTTAAGTTGTTCTTATTGTGGAGTTCCTGACATCTACAGGACTACACAGTCAAAATGTTTGTGTTTATAGAGAGTTTACTGGCAAGTATGCATGCAACAGATGACAAGGTGCTCCCCTCAACAAGAGTTGGGCCCTTCCCAAGCCTGCAATGTCTTCTAAACCCACAATCAACCTTCACAGTGAAGTCCTTTTTTTTTTTTTTTAAAGAAAAGGGGTCCTAGAATTGAGTATGTAGCTAAGGCCCAAACTCCTCAAAGATCATTCAGAGGAAGACAAGGAACATGTGCCACTGAAGAACTGGAGACAAATTACACTTCAGAGTAGCCCCTACAGAACACAAGAATGCCACACTGCAATTCATAATCCTGTTTCCTTGAACAGCAAGAGTCCAATTTGAGTACAAGGCTGTAAATGCCCCTATTAGACTTGCAGACCTCTTAAAACTACATTAGAAAACATTACACTGGAAGCATTTTGACTAAGCTATTTGTGCAGCTGCTGCAGCAATCAACTCTGATTTGCTACACAGGATGGAACTGTCAGACTGATCTTGTGACCCACTGATTTTGACAACTACGTGGCTTGTTGATATTACAATAAAAACATTGGTTCTGCCAAGTTAGGTTTCATTAATATTGACTTTCAAAGGATAACTAATAATTAAGTAATTAGGAGGTATTCTCAAAGAACAATTTAACACTGGTGCATGAAACCAAAACATTTTCCAAGTTGCACAACAACTTGAATTTGTTGATGTCACATAAGTAAGTGCTCCATTTTTAAATCTGTTTTTGTACAGAGACAGAGGACTTTTCTCATTATGGACTTTCACCTGGCTTATACCCAGTGCAGAGTTTCAAGCTCAGCTGTAACTATGACAGTCTACCAGGAAACAGGTATCATTAAAAAAAATGCAAAGACACAGACTGCCTCAGAGTTCCCTGGAAGAACCTAAGTAAGACAAAGTGAATCCCACCCTAAGATATTACATCTTCAAACTATGTCTATGATGTCTGAGTCACTGTTTGTTCATTAAAACTGCTTATACTGGGTGTGGTACTCTTATGTAATAGGCATAATTGATTTTGAACAATTTTTCAACCACTTAGCCATGTGAGCCACCAAACAATAAAGAAAAAACCTTACAAGAGTGATTTCTACCCATTTTTGAACAACATCCCCTTCCAAATTATATGTCTCTTTTCTCTCCTCCATTCAGCTGAATATATTCTGCTTCTATCACTGCTTTTTTGATAGAATGAGAGCAATGACATAATTAAAGGCTATATAATAAAATCAAATTTATTTGCTGCTATAAAACAGTTTAATGTTGTTTTTCAAAGACAGTGTCCCCTAATACTTAAGTAATTTGCAATTGCCAGGTCCAACCAATTTTCTTCAAAGAGTATGCATGTCAAGTCTCTATTTAAATTTAGACATTTTAAAAACTCTTACACACAGAGGGCTAGTTTATGTTCAGATTTGTTGGGATTTCTGTAGCAGGAGACAAATCAAGAAGAAATAACCAACGATCAACCATTCTGAGCATGGCATGACATCAAAATCATCATGAACTGAACAAAAAGCACATAGCACAGAATATGCTGATTATATGCCCAAGTACCAAAATAATCATTGAGTACATTTCTTTGGCTTGCTATACTGTAGGCCAAATATAGCTGATCATAAGGCAGGGCTCCTTTGCCTTACAATCTATCTGAAGTTGAAAGATTCTTTCAGTGTTAATATTTAAAAAAAATTACTAAGGGAGTTCATATCAAGTTGTTTCCATGGTTTACACAGGTTTGAATGGCTCTAGCAAAAAGGCAGCTCTACCACAGGCCAGTTGATGTTTACCACCACATGAAACTCAAAGCAAAGGGACTGGTAGGTTTCTTAATTTAACTTTGCTGTGATGGAAACAGCCAAGCTAGCCTCTCCCCAACCAATGCAAGAATCCTACCACATACCCAGGCATGCTGGCTGACCAGTTCTCCATCACAACAGCGTTAGCTGCCCAGAGACGAGGAGGCAGTGCTGCACCACGCCCAGCCTGCAATCTCAGCGATGCCTTGGCACAGGTACTTGCCATCCAGCCTGCTCTCTCCATCTCATTCAGAGCTCCTCTGCCACCCTGCCTTTAGACTACAGCACCTCAAACCATGAAGGTCCCTGTGCCTCAGCTTGAGAGAAATGCTGCTTGCATCAGCTTGTATCCCTGATACAAGCATGTAGGTTAGGGATGGAAGGAAGATGCAAGACACTGAACCACAGAGGATAGCAACTGCCTGAAGGATCTCATGGGGCAAAAAATTACTCAGAGGGCAATTAAACAGATCAACACTGATTTATCAATTTCAGGTCCCCAGCATGGTCTGCAGCAAGAAAAGACAAATTTTGCATGCTGAAGAGAAGACCGGCTGTCTTCTGCAGGGAACTGGGACAGTGATGCAACAGTGATGCAATGGTGCCATCCCCAGTACAGAATTTTGGCTACACCTGCCAGTTCCTGTCACAATGCTTGCCTGAGCAGATCACCCCATGGACATATGAATGTCTGAATTCCTACCTTTCCAATGGCCTTTCTTCTCTCTATCCATTAGCACAAATCTGGATCAGACTACATGGCAAATGGCTCTGTCTTTAAACCACCCCAGCATTGCATTCCTCCATTTACAGAACTCCTTTGGCTATCACTGCCTTCATGAAGTGCAGAATGGTACTGCTCCTGCAAGATGCATAAGGAGATACATTGGCTACACCCCAGCCAACAAGCAAGCATGCAGACAACTCCCAGTGTGCTGGCATCTGTACAGTGTGACCAGGTCTGGAAGTAGATTCACAACATGTTTTCAAGTAGTATTTTGAGTCCACTGCATTTTATATCCAATTGTCAAAACATGGTACACCTCAGCTCAACAGATTTTTCTGGTCCACCTCGAAAGAAGAGCAACATTAAAAAAAGAAATACAAAAAGGCAGTAAGGATTTTTTCCCTCTCCTACATTCAGATGCACTACCCAACGTCCTCCCTCCCCTTTTCATGGCTATTTGCAGTTCCATTTAAATGCCATGCAGTACATGAGCTTGTGTTTGAACAGCTTATGTGGTAGCTACCAGAAAATGCTGTCATTATGCTTTCAAGTAAATAGCTTGTGCTGCCTGGCATTTGCAGTCTTCCTATACAGTCTTCTTCTCCCAATTTTTTAATTTCCTCTATCTTTAATAAAAAACAACAAAAAAACCCAAAACAAAACAAAAAAAAAAACAAAAAACCATAACATTGCCTCAATTTTCTCCTGTAGTAATTTTCTTTATCCAAATCCCTCCCAAAGGGCATAGGATGGTAGGTAACCCATATTTAGAGGGTTGCTGTACACAGTCTTGAACACAAGTTGAAAAATCAGCCATTTGGGTAGAAAACTTTTGACGTTGCAGTAATCAGCCCAACCATAGTGATGACTAGATTTCTCAAGGTCAAGGAGTAGAAAACAGCAGCTCATTTTTGAGGTCAGCAGGATCTGTCTCCCTGAATTTTGAGCCCAAGAAAATGTACAGAAAGAATGGGCATTCACAGCTCCCATCCACAGGAAAATACTACTGGCATTTCATTTCTGGTAGCAGCAGGGATACCAGGCCCAAAGCAGGCAAGGTCACTGTGGAAAAAAAAATGCTGCTATTGTGGGAAAAATGCTGCTATCTTCCCTCCTGGTCAACAATTTAATTCACAGTCCAACATACTCCTGAGGGGTCAGTCAACAAGTGCTCAAGAAGCTGGTATCCACAGAGGCTCTCCCAGTCAGCTCTCCAGCAATGAAAGGATGACACTGCCCAATCTAACCGGCACAAGAGCCAAGAGCAAGACCTAGGTTTCTACAAAAAAAGCTCTTAATCTCAAATCCCCACAGCTCACAGCAAAAATCCATGACAGGCATGCTGCCCCTAAGGAGAAGAACTGGGATGGCTGGACTAAGAAAAACATCTACAAATAAATGCGTTGTATAATCTAACTGAACAGAAAAAGTAAGAAGGGGGAAGGAGATGAGTATCACTTGATCACTTATGCTGGACCCTGTGAATGTTCCTCTTTATCTCCACAGCAGTAATGTTTTTCAGTTGGAATAATTCACTCTCTATGGCTCAATGCAAGACTGTACTCCTCTGTTTAACCCCACACCCCAAATCCCCAGGCATCATTACATTTCAGAGAATGTAGAGAGTTTTCAGTCTTCAGTCCAAACTGCCTTTGATAGCAAACCAGAACAGATATTTATAAAAGGAAATGGTTCATTATTGAAAAAAAAGTCTTAACTGTTATTTTCTATCATCAACATAATGATGGGGTCCTATTGTGGCATGCCTTCTGGACAAACATACCAAGACTCCTGAAATAACACACGGCTACATTCTTACAAAAGATGAAGAAAAACAGTAAGGGGTGAGCAAGAAGGGAAAACATTACTGGCGTAGTAGGTGTGAAAAGTACAGATCTCTGCTCATCAGATGCTTATCCTCTGCCCGTTTCAGCTTTTCTGTCAAACCACATGTAGAAACACAGTCTGAAGGCTGAAAGGAGAATTTTCCTTCCAATGGCTCACAGAGTGGCTGGCTTGGTGAAACAATGCAGAAGGGAGAGCAGGGATAAACATTTGGGATCAATCAATTCAGTCAAGCTTTTCCCCCACAAACAAGACGATCCCATAAAGGAAAACAAGATGAATAAGCCTACTGTTGTTTATCCTGATGGCTGTACTGACAGGTGTCAAGCTAGGAAAACCATCATGCATTACTTTGTGTGACAAGAAAGCATTACTGTGCAGATATGGGCAGCATCAGCTAGATGGAGGTAGGTGTTCCAGTAACACAAAGCTTGCCAATGCAAAGTGAAATCTGAATGACTAGACATCTCTGAAAAACAGAAATCACTGACATTTTATTTTTAATTACATAGCTACATCTGATTTCTTGGGAAACTATTAATTCTGCAAACACCATTTGAATGCACACAAGCTTTAAAGCTGCCAGCTTAAGTGATGCATGCTGATTTCAACTTTAACCACACATTCAGTTTCTCATATGTATTTACAATTACTTCCAGTTAAATAAAAGTGGGCATTTATTCACCTTCCCAAAGCAACAGAATACTAACATTAGCATTTTAAAATTTTCCAGTTGAGCTCCCTACTAATTTAGTAGTTTGTGGTGAAAGAATGGTGGTATTGGGCCCCTAAACCATAAATGTTCCTTAGTAAATAGAGAAAAGGACAAAACATTCATGAAGAAAAAGACATCTAAACATTCTGTTCACCCTTGAAATAAGCAAAAAGCAAGCACTGTATTCCATAAGTATGTAAAAACCAGCTTTATTGAAAGTTGTATTTTTCAATTAATTCACAGTAAAACAGTGGTGTACTAGACTTCACTGCTTCTTTCTGACAGAGAAAATAGTTCAACATACCCTGGGAACAAGAATTATGAAGGAATGGTTTCCAGAAATGTCACCAACAGAGATAACAGAAGAAATTACAAGGAGAAATTGCAGTTTCACTACTTAGATATCTGTAATTGCCCATGTTTTAGAATATATATGCTCTCGTGCTAGCCAGATTTTGAACTTGCCCATTGTAAAAGTCAGTCTCTCCATACACCATTTCTTATTCTTTTTTTCTGAAACATCTACACATTCAGCACTGCACTGGTGCTTATCTGACCTCAAATTGTTAATACCTTTCCAAGCTGGGGGCTAAGCAATCAAGAGACAAATCCATTCATAGCTGTTGCCGCTGGATAAATGAATACATGCATAGCTACATCCTGCGTAGTGTCCACCAGGGCCATAAAAAAAGCCTGTCCTGGACAGAATATCAGTATGTTCTCAATAATTCCCTCCAGACTTAAGATGCCCAAGACTTTGTATGGCTGGCTGAGCAGTCCAGTCACAGGAGAAAGCCATGATTTTCCTGCTATCCTGAAACTGCACCAGAGCCTCTATTCCCACTCTCTTCTTCATGCCCATGTGAAGGATCTGCATTTATAAAGTGTCCTGCAATCATCCAGGCTATTTGTGCTTCAGTATAGTACTAAATATATATTAAAGAAACCCAATCCCATCTCCATGTAACTCCCTTGCACACATTCCCCCCACCTCTCCCCCTCCCCAGAAATAAGCATATCAACTGAAGCAGGGGGGGCAAGCATCAGAGAAGGGCTGGAGCCACAGCATGCTGGAGATAAGAAAAGGACAACACTCAGATTTTATGCAGATCCTTGAAAGGCTTGGCACACCCAAAGATCCAGTGATCCAGTGCCCTGGCAGCCAGGCAGTATGTGACCAATGGGACAGGGAGTCACTTGCCTTCATGAAGAACTTCAAGTTCAGACAGAAATAGTAAAAAATTCTGCCCGAAAAGCAAAATTCTTCTAATTTCTTTTGCTAAAGGAGGGGAAAAAAAGGCCTATGAAAACTGCAGCAGTTTTCTTTCAGGGGAACAAAAAAAAAAAAGTCTTTAAAAGCTTCAATGCAAATAGAGGTATTACTTGGAATATTAACAGATAAAATGTTATGATAAAAAAAATCATATTTATCTAAGGCAAATATAAAAAAAGGACTAAAGCAAATATCAGCTTAGACTTTTTTGCTGTAGATGTAATAAAATAACATTTGTCTAACATTTTAATCTGTTATTTTATATTTAGTATTTTAAATAATGTCTCCATTCCACTGTAATTGAATTTCTAAATATTTGGTATTGCTAATTTAGAACAAAAGATAAATGCAAACTATAAAAAGCCTTGGGATATTTGTATTTTCTAAGTTAAGTTTTACTACTATTATAATTCCAGGTTGGAGTCTATGCTGCAAATTTCAATACAGGCTCTCAATCCACTGGCATCTATTTTTACAGGAAGGACCTAAAAGAAAACAATGTCTTTGCTTACACTGATTAAGAAAAACATGCTAAAACTCTGGCGCTACCTGCAAGTAGGTCCCTGTTGAGATTATTTATATAAATGGCAGAGACATACAGAGATACCAGATGAAATGGCCAAGAGCAGAGCATGCTTCTGCCCTAGATTACAGCTATCTCTTACAAATTTACTGCCTTGATCCTGGGTGTATTCAATACTTTGATTTTTCATATATTTTAAATACTTCTCCATGCTTCTCCAAAGACCAGCACTGGTGCCATGAGCAAACCAGGGAGCTAACCACAAGGTCTTGAAATGACATTCAGCAGGAGGAGGAAAAAAGGCATTAGATAAAAGAAAATGCACACAAAGGGGAAATCCTTTAGATACAATTGTTTTCTTGTGTTTAGCAAGGTTATTCGTGCATGAAAGGAGTTTTTTGCTATTACTAGAGATTTGTCAAGCCTTTCAAATTTTTCAGCCTTTACTGTAAGCAGTACTTTAAACAGCCTACATACTGAGATGTTCATTGAGTCCACTTCAGCCCAAAGCATTCTCTCCCAACACCCCCCCCCCTCTCTCTCTCACACTACCCCCATTTGCTTGCACATGGGGTTCAGGGAACCAACAGCCTTCTCTGTGCATCTTCCCTCCTGCCCCCACATCCCCTGACTGTTATATCTCTCCCTACTACACACACTTGTTCCCAAGCCGTTTCACCAGGTTCTCTTAGCTCATTAACAAGGAAACAGATGGATAGTGAAAAAAGAAATTGTGCGGAAACGAACATTTAACAGGGTCAAAGACACCGTAAAGGCAATTAGTGGCATGTACAGACCCTGGAGAAGTAGTCACAACATCACTTCCCAGTCAACTATGGCACTTGGCATTAACTGCAGATCTTAAACAATGCGGCTTGGAAATTTCAATATTATCTAGCAGCAGTTATGTCAAAATAAACAATCAGGTGGAAGTCACTGAAATTATTGCTGACTTCAGATGTGGAAATACTACACTCTTCTCTGGAATTTTAATAACTCAGGGGGATGGGTTAGCTTAAAAGAACTCCACTGATCTGACCCGTCTAAATAAAAATAAAAGCAAGATTGCAAAGCTCCTGTTTGGTAGCTGGGGGCTTTTTTAACTACATTTACATTTTATAATAGACAGTAGGTAAGCAGTGAGAGAAGCTACATAGAACAGTGACACCAAGAAAAAAAAAATTCAGGGTTTTCCTAGCTGTTTTTTAGAAACTTTTAAAACATGGAGTTGAAGGGAATATAAACACATACAACTAATTATATCGGGCTCTTTGGAAAGCACTGTGCATGGACCAAGTTACTACTCTAGGAGCAAGACTTTCAAACGCTCCCCTTCCCGAGGCTCGTGGGGACGATGCTCTCCAGGTGTGAGCTCCTGCATCCCAGCAGAGGCCATTGCCACTACTGCACAGCACCATCTAATGGGAGACATCCCGTACGACACATGACCACAGGCTCGGAGCTTCTGTGCAGCCCTTCTCCTTGGCAGGAGATGAGAGAAATCGCCTCTGGCACAGAAATTAAATAATTGCAGTCAGAGGAGGAAGAATGGCTGTGGAGGAAATTGAAGTCCAAGGGAGCCACAAAAGGATGGCGTGCATCTGAAATGATGACAGCAGAACAACTAGATGAGGCAGAGTATCAGTCTGGGCAAAGGAATAAAGAAGTTTAGGCTCAGCAAGTTTTGCTGACCAACGCTTGTCACTGATTAGGTGTTTGCAGAGTTCCAAAATATGAATGCTGCCCTTTCAGAGCATTTAAATAAAAGGGAATATTTGTTGAACAAATAGCAAGAGGGTCGAGTGTTTTTGTACTTTGAGAACTCTGAAATGAATATGTTCTTGGGCTTGAACACACAGCTTTCAGCTTTTCAGAGGATCCTGTTGTAGCTACACCTCCTTCAAGACCCTTCCATCATCTCACAGCAGGCACAGCGCCACCCTGAACAGTAAGCACACATTATTCATAATTATAGATACATTTCTCACCCCCCCCCCCCCAAAAAAAAATCAAACTCCTTCACTGTTTGAGATATATTTGCCTTCACAAAAAATCAAAGGTCAGAAAAACAGAAATCAGGGATCAGGCTACTAACAACCTCAAAATCAGGACTTCACCCTATTTAACAATTTAACATGACTTGTGAAGGTCCCTCTTTAAGCACCACACTGCCCTGTCACGTGTCCTTCCTATCTGAATATTTTGGCGAAGCTGATGGATTTATAAAGCCAAGCATTACTAGCCAACTCTTATTCTCCAGGGATCTCTGATGCATGGTTTGCAAAACCACAGACAGCAGATACACAATCAGATGCCAGTCACACGAAGCCCCACACAGAGATAATTGCTGCACTACAATGAAAGAATTAAGGTGAAGAGCACAGAGGTCCAGAAGGGAAGCACCGCTGCTCTCCCAAACCCTTTTAACACTTCCCCCTTCCCATCCCCTTTTCTTCTTTAACACCATCACTCATCACTGCACTTCTGATCCAGGGTGAGCATTGCACATGACCCAGGTGTTACTCAACCACCTCCAGCATGACATTTCCTCCAGCCATTTTACTGCTCCTCTGCAAATGCAGCGTTATTTATTTCATTATTTGAGGAGCCAAACTGGTTTGACAGAGTGCATGCCTCCTTGCCTGGGTGTGCAGAGGAACCCAAGATAAGATTGACTATCACAGCAGCTACACAGAGTTGCTACGTACACTGCCCAGAGGTTGGATTTAATTACTAGTCAAAAGAAGTCTATCTCCCCCTGATTACATAAGAAAATTATAATTTGCTTGTATTTATTATGACATCCTTGCAGAAATGTTCACGACTCTTTGTAAACAATTCCATATTCTGCAAGGGAGAGGCAAAAATTTACATCACAGTCTCCATATTCAACCCATTAAACATTTAAAATGTGAATCCTTGATATCCACCTTTTCATATCATTAGAAAATTCCTTGTTGATGAATTTTTTTTTGTTCTTATTCAGAGGAAAACACGTCAGCAGTGTACTAAACAATTTATGTGCACATGGCAAATACATCCTTTCTCAAAGACACACTCTGACCTTAAGTTCTGTGTAGAAAAAACAGAGTGTTCAATAAGCAGTGGGCTGGTTCACATACATTCACATAATCTCCCCTAATGATACATCTACAGTGATTAAAAAAGCTCCACAAAACACACAAAAAAAAGCTCTGACACACAAGCAGGCAAATTGCACTAGAAAACATATCCAGAGCTATAAAAACTGTCTTCAAAGACTACTCTTCTACACATTCAGTATGTTTGTACCTTGAATCTTCTTTTTAGATTATAAACAGATGCATGTTCTTTGGCCTTTTTTTGTCTTTAGCTTAAATTTATTTTGTCTTTAAAAATAACAAGGCATTAAATGGAGAAATACCATCAGTAATCCATACAGTTTTTTCATAGACAGAATTATCTATGCCTGGGAAGACAGATTTTCTTCTACCATAGGCAAGATGCCTCAAGCATTTCGGGTTTGAGCCACAGTGGTTTCTGTGACCAGCTGTCTTCCAGGGCATGCAGACTCCAGGAATGTCTGAAACTTTGCCTAGCAACAGACAAAGCACAGACTGACCCCAGTTTAAACATTTTACTCCATACATGTTGCATGAAATTATGCCAATTTCTGCTGCTTGACCTACATGAAAAATTTTACCATTTTATTTCAAGCTCATAAAGATTAAAAAAAACCAAACAAATGTGGGAAGTGCTTTTAACATTAGGTCAACTGCTTTATCAAAACAGAATGATGTCTCTGTGGATTTTTAAATTCAAAATTCCACAGAGAAAGGAATGATACTTCGTAGCACTGATGCTATTTCCGATGCAAGATTTAATTCTGGTTTTGGGGGCATCACAAAACCATGTCTTTTATTGGTCATACATACTCAGATCATTTGTTAGAACAAGAAGCTGGATATAATTTCAACTTGAAGCATCCAAACATGACTTACACAACATTTAAAGACTAACAAAGGAATTATCCCACTGAATGAAACTAGTTGTCCATCCCACCCAGCATCCTCAGCCTGACAGTGACACGTAGCAGGTATGTCAGCGCGTTTGCAGGGTGGGGAGGGAGGACACCAGTACTTTCATATTTAGAGCAGAGGTGTTCTAGCCTTCTCTATAATTAAATGGTAAAAATCACAGATAGGGAGAGCTACACATCTTTTCATAAACACTCCTCTTGCATCAGAAATCATTACAGAAAGGAGAAATGTCACCCACCACTTCCTCCTGTGACTATATAACAAGCTTTTTAGAATACTTGCTTGCTTTTTGTTTGCACTATACAACATATGGAGATGTGCAGCCAGAAGAACTTGAACACAAGTCTGACTTGTGATAAGTCCAAGGTGATAAATGTATGCCATGCCTTTTTAATTAAGGCATATACCCATGAATATCCCACTAAAAACTCATGCATCTTATGCAGCACAGTATTCTCCAAGCCTGGTGCCTCAGATTGAGAGCCTGTGTTGATAGCAAGTGGGAATTCATACACCAGCTGGGAGTCACTGCAAAACTGATCTCATATCTCTTGACATATTCTGACCTCTGCTGTTATAAAGTGGAATTTATTTTGACAATAATTTTTTTCTTTAAAACACTGACTTCAGCTGAATAAGAACTTTCAATATCTGCAATTACCCAGGGAAAGGAAATGATAGGAAAAACACTTTTATTTTACACCATGAAACATAAACAAAGTTTACACACTTTTTCCCTCCCCCTCATGTTTCTACCATCCTGTCATTTGTTATAACCTGCATCATTTGACTATTACATAAATACACATACTTTGGTGTTTTTTTGGGATCTAGACACTCTGTATGCTCCCAATCATCTTTATGAGAATGAATTGTTTTAGGCCTTTGTGACAGATACCAGCAAAAACACCCAGCACATACCAAAACAGAGACTACCACTGAACTGAAATTTTTCATACTAATTTTAGACAGCACTTTTTTTTCTAGTGCCAGTTGCACTTTCACCACCAAAAAAAACTATAGTACTTTAGCAAACTCTAAATTATGTACAAGTCTAAATCTCTACACTGAATTTTGACAGTATTTCTTTCCTGTATATAGGAAAGAAATAATATTTTAAATATGCCATACATTAACATTAGTTAAAAAAATGTGAATGTGAGTGAAGGATGGCATATTGGCTGGCAAACTTTTGAAAGCAGCAAAACATAATTTTTTAAGTTACAGGTACACTTTGAGGGGAAAAGCGGAAAGAGAGTGTGTCCATCATGATTCTCTGCTTCCAAACTTCTTTCCCTTTGGATAAGAAGTCTCCTCTCAGACCTTATCTTGAAGATGAACATTTGAACCTGTACTGTACTTATCACAAATGCTCAAAGAACATTTCCTCTCCTTTTCCTATCGTAACACCTGCCACACTTCAAAATAAAATTGCATGTACAGCTTATATGATTTCCACCAGACTTGCTGATACCCCATGGCTCGAGAGATGATAAAGTACTTGATCAAATATTTATAAGCAGTATGAATTCAGACTATCTCCCAGTCAGAATACCCTTTTGATTAAGGAATAGAAAGACAGCAACACAATGCACAATGTGTGTTTCAGCAATAAATGCTAATTTTATCTTTTTGTCTAACTAGGAAAGAGACCCTAATCTACAATCAGCTAGTTCACCTTTATGCCAAGAACGTACCTCTTGTAGTTCTAAACATAAGAAATAGTCTTGTTCAGAACTTTTCAGTATATTTTTACCATTAACTGTGTTCTTTCTAAGCAATACTAAAATTAATGGATTTTTAAAATTTTTCTGCATGCAACAACTTTATTTTCACCTTCATGCATAGTTAATTTTTTTTCAATTTTGCTCCTGCTGAGAGAAACATATAGAAATTTGCCTTCACACCTTTGCTGGAGTAAATGCAGGAAATGCAACTGTACAATGTAGATAAACTACTGAATCTTACAGGATCCTCAACAACAGCTCCAAAACAAACAGCCATTAAAGCCCAGCATAGCACCTTATCCCACCATACAGATGTCCCAAGACAGCCTGTTAGCTTACACACACTCCCTATTCCAATAAACATCCCCACACATTCTGCTTTGCCCCAGTTAAAACCCTCATCTGCTGGAAACCAAACCAGTGTGGACCCCCCAAAATGTTACTGCACCTCCAGTAACTGATCCCCAGGCTCTTAGCAAGGGTGGTAAACAATGAGTTATACAGACTACCACAAGTGTCCTGTAGGATTTAACATTATAGCTGACTTCTTAAAAATATGGAAATACTTCAAATTAGACATGTTAAAACACCTCAGCTTCTCACCCAAAAATGTTATTAATAAATGTAAGAGTTTTGGACAATATAAAGACGAAGCCTTAGTTGTGCTGTCTTTGTAGAGAGACCACCCAGCAGCGTACTGCAAGTGGTCTCAAGGCTTTATTAGTTTGATTGCACATCTTTCAGATTCTGTAATACCCTTGAAAAGAAAAAATAAAGTACTATGGTTAGTTTAATTTTGCATTCTCTCAAAAAAATATGATGAGAAATTTAATGATGTTCAGTTAAAGAGCTGGCAGATGCTTCAGAGAAGCATAGGACTGGGAAAACAAGCACTGAGAGTATAAGTGTTGAGATGGCTAAGCCTGGAAGAATTTGCATAATTAAAGTTCTTGTCTGTTCTAGAGCACGCTCTAAGTCATTAACAATTATCTTAAAGGGCTGGAAAGGTCTCACTGACTGAAAAAAAAATTAAAAATGAAGATCCCCTTTTGAGGTGTGATGACATGAGAAAGAAAACAGAAAAAGGATTAGAAAAACACTTAGGCTATTCTCCCCAACTTTAGCTTCTAGAAGGGTATTAAATATTGCTGACTCACCACCAACACAAGGACATAACTTTTGAAAGGGAGGAACACTTTGGTCTGAAAAGACACTTTTTTCCCCTGCCTTGGCAAATAAACTGGTTTGACACAAGAAAAGCAGCAAGTGTGCTGTAGATTAAATGAAGTTATGCAACTGGAAAAAAAGCCTTGTTATTTTATTTAAGGGCAGACTGTGGAAATGCAATCTAGGTAAGGAGATTAAAAGGCCGTGACATGAAAGTTGGAAGACCACACATGTCAAGAGCAGGTTTCTACTGTGTTAACTAGGATAAAGTACTAAGCGGGACCCAAGAGAAGTTATTTTAAATAACTCTAGTGAGTTCTTAACAGAATTAGGTGATGGACAACCACCATATTATTTACAAACTCAACCTAAGACATTGCATGAAACAAAAATTCCATGTTCAAGTCCTAAGTTGGACCATTGGTGCAAAGTTCAGCAAGAAAAATTCAGGGTTGGCTACAAAATCTTGTTCTTAAAACAAACATATGAATAGGATATTCCCGTAAATCTCACAACAATGTTAACTTTTTTTTCAACAGACAATGTCAGTTTGTAGTCAGCCATCCTCATACCCTTTTATGCAATGACACAGCTTTAAGTGGTTATTCACCAGTCTGTACTGGTGCAGTAGCTGTCCTGCTCTTAGTTTGGTTCATGCTATTTCATGTATTGTGCTTCAAGAAAAGACACTTAGGAGTATGAGGTCTAGTAATTGCAAAGAAGAGATGAGATACATACTCCAAATGTATCAAAGAAAAATTTGCACTAATGGATTTACTTCACAGCAAAGACTGTCATGCATTAGGGAGGAAAAGTTAACCAGGAAAGTTAAGTACCAGTTTTTAAGAGGTTAAAATATATGGAGATGGATAGATATGCCAGGAGTGGTCCAAGTATAAGAATATTCAATTTTACAAAAGACTAGTCATGAACTATGTGACCCCTCAGTTTCTCTGAGCCATATATGCAATTTCTACATAAAAGAACTTATTACTCACTCAGTGTCATCATCTAAATATCAAACTCAGTAAAAATTCTTAGTTAAGCACGTATGTATCTCCATGATTTAAGGCACAAGAGAGAACAAAGTGAGTTTCAGGGAGAGTTTTGGTGTTGTTTTGGAAATTAGGTACTTTGCAGCAACTGCTCAAAACACACAATAACCTAGATGTAAAAACCAAATAAATCTACAAATAAATCAGTTTATTTTAGGACATACCCTCTAAGTGCAAAAGCAGAAATTTAAACCTGTAATGCCTATGACATGGCATTGTTAAAGCAACAGAAAAGAAAGATGGTATATGCATGGTGGAGGGACTGACACAAGTACTACCCCCACAAGCATCTTTAATTATTCATATAAGGATAATTGGCAACTCTGAGGGCACAACATTTAAGTAGTGCTTACACTACCACGTATAACCCAAACACCAGGCTCTGTAACTCTAATGTTGTGGTAGAAGATGCACAGAGAGATAGGATTTACTAGAATTTGAAGGCTACATCCAATTTACACTCTCTAACGAATTCTTTAATCAGTTCTTTTGTATGGTCTGTTAATTCTCATCACTAGCTGGGGCTAGGGAGGAAGAAGCTGGTTGGTCTTTATGTGTAAGGTTATCAGTGTTACACTGCTGAGAGATGGCTCACCTGGTGCTTCTCTCGTGACCCTGGAAACACTGGAGATGCTTGCAGAGATGGGAGAGTGCAGGGTGGTGGTGCTGAGGATGCCTATGCACCACTGGCACTTTCTACACTTCCACAGAGTCTACATCATAGTCAGGTAACAAATTAAAAATCTGGTTTCCCTTTCCTTGATGGAAGATGTTTTGAGCTAGTAAAAATGACTGACCTACAAGCTCTGAAGGACAAAGGGCTCCTGCAATGGCTGAGTGACGTGGGAATAAGGCGGGTACCTGTGGAGAGAGTAGTTACAACCACAGCAGGGTTTTCTTTGAAGAACCTCCAGAAACCACATAAGAAAAATAACTTTTATTTTTCGGGGGAGGAAATATTCAAAGTGAAAGCAGGTCTGGACTTCATTACGTAGCTTTTGGTCACAGGCACATGAATCCACCTGCTCAAAGTATTACTTAAGATACATATTAAAAAAAAAATAAAAAAAAGAAATCAAGTTTTTACCACCTCAAGGAAGAACATGCAAACCTCAACACAGCCTTGCTGCCGGAGGTACAAACAGAAGAAACACAGGACAAAAGTAGAGAACCCCAGAAGATGTGCTGTTCATGTTTGCATATGAGCAATAGGGGGGTGGGAAGATGAGAAGAGCCACTTTAATTTCTGCCCTATCCCCTCCAGCCCACACTGGCAGAGTATCCAGCACAGCCCTCACATAACCCTGCCTCAGGTCTGCAACAGGGACAGTACATTTGCTGCACCTTGGTCTCCTGCCTTCATCTATACCTATATAAAGTGGAAAAGTTGCAAGCCTGGATAATTCCAGTTCCACTGCTGCTTCCAGCAATCCTGTGCAACATCACTGCTGAATTCGGGGAAAGCACACAGAAACCTGGCAAACTGAAATAGCCCCAAGGTCTGGTGACTAAATATTCCATGGTAATAACACTTAGTACTAGAACCTCAAAAAAATCAAATATGATTTACTAGCTTTTGACATTCAGAGGTAGCTCTTCAAGGTTTTGTTTGGACAAAGATTTGTAGTAGTCAAGGCCACACTTTAAAATGTACAAAATTCATACCAATATATATCTCTATCAAAAGAAATGGCTGTGAAAAGTCACTGACAGTCTTTGCATTAGATTGCAAAGGACAGATCTGGGGTCAATAAAGTAAATTACCCATCTTCCATTTAATTACTTTGAAAAAAACAAATTAAAATTAAATAACATCCAACAAAACAATCAAAAGCCTTGTTAATATTCTTACCTACATGTAGGAAGAAGGCTACAATGTAACTACCCAAAACACATTTTGCCAAAAACAAAGGGGTACAGTAAAACAACTCTGAAACATATATTCAACATTATTTGAAAACATCCTATTATGAAACAAAAGATTTCCTTCATAAACAGTGTAATGGTAAGCTGAGAATGCCTGCAAAATTTCTTCTGAGTCCTTGGAAAGTTGCAACACTGCAATAGAAGATATTGTTACTTTAACAAATCTGAAAACTTAGCACAAAGTGAAACTGGGTTAAGAAGTAAACATTTTGACATCTAGAGAATATTTTGTGAGTAAACAGGTGATACCCATACCTCCATTAAAAATATTAAAAAATGCTACATGGGGAAAATACTATGGCATAAAATTCTTTGCAGCTTTTTACTAGAAAGTAATTTTGCAAACATTTTACAGATCTCTGTGCTACTCAAAAATACACAGCAGTTCAGAATAACTGAAAGTAACTGACACAAAACAGCAACTCAGCTTCTGTCTTGATTTTATTTGTTTCACATAAATAAAACATCTGTGAAATTCATAGCATCTGAACACAGAATACACATTTTTTCAGTATGACATAGTAAGGGATATTTTAAGATGCTGGAATGCCATTAATTTGTGCCCCTCAGCTCAGCAATTTGTAAATGATTAGCTCTAGAGCACCAAAACAAAGTAGAGCCTGTCTAAGCCCATTTTATCCAACCATGAATGTTTAAATTAAACACCATTTAAGATCTAATGCCAAACCCCAGCACACATTATTTATCATGAAATTGAGTAGGACATCTGATGACTTCCTGTAGGTACATATCATATAAGAACAGGTTTTTTTTTTTTTTTCCCTGTAAGCCTTAATCTTGGCCCTTTCAGTTTCCTAAGATTTCAAGCAAGCACCTACATTTCTGCTGGTAACCAAGCCCTGAGAAGCCAGTTTAGCTTGAGATGTCACTATCAAACCTTTTTCTATAGTGTCAGTAGGAGGAGAGGGCAAGAAGAATACAGCTAGGCATAATGCTGTTTAACTATCTGTTTTTCTGGTTACAAGAGAAATGGGATCCCCACACCTTAAAAAGGAAGGAGACTTGTCCTATCAGGATCCTGTTCCTACCGAGTTCTGCAGGAACCAGCAGGCCCTTGGCTCTTGTGCTCTGACACAGAAGCTGCACTAAGGGTTACAGAGCCCCGGCAGCTCTGTAGCTCTGCTCTCTAGAAAAACCTTCCACTCTGCAGAGGCTGTGGGACCCCCCCAAACAGGGCTAAAAATGAAATTACATTGGGTCAAGTGAAGACCTCCAGAATGTTTATGAATGTCTGGCTCCAGGAAAGAAGCTCTCCTGGCTGCAGACACTACTTTGTGTTTGTTTGTTTTTTAAATTCCATGAAAGAGAACACACCCACCTCTTCTTTTTTCATCCTGAGCAATTAATTCAAAGTCAAAGCTTTGGCCTGAAGCTTAAGGTCTTCTATTTTATTTTATTTACTTCTGGGCTAGCCTTAAAGGAGCATTGAAAGGGGTTTAAAACTGGCTACATCATTCACCAGAAATACAAGTTTTCTGTTCTTAGGCACCTATGGAATTCACTCGTTTCAAGCTCTTCAAGTTTGAGAAAAAAAATCTGGACTTCAAAAATTCCTTGCTTTAATTAATGACTTGCTTTAATTAGACCTCAAATTAGTTTAATCACTATGAAGGAACAGTGAAAACAAAAAGTTCAGCATCACATGATATTTTACAATAACATCTTTAAATGGTGCTGCACAGATTGAATGGCCCCACTCCTAGGCAGCTCTCTCTGGTTGGGGTCTCTGTCCTAACAGCAGGAAGGGAAAGAAGGCCTCTGTGGCACCCTCTGCTTCCCACACAAATATTTTCAATCAGGAAACTTAAATTCACATGGAAAAGTGAAATGGGGATGGGGGATGGGGAAAGGAGTTTAATAATTCTACAAGTCTTCCTTACCTAAAATGTTGCAGAAGCCAAAGGAACATTTTGGGAGAGAGAAATTTTGAAAAAGTATGATCCCAAATCCTCCACACCTCAACAAAGAGAGGTAAAATTTAACCATCCAATTTCCAACTAAAAAAAATGTGAGAGCTCATTTTTATTTTGAAAACTTATCTGGAAGGTTTTTTAAGTCATTATTTACTAAAAAAAAATTGATAAGGAAAGGTTACTCCGAAGCACAAACACAAAACAAAGTAAATGCTTTCCATAACCTCAGAAAGATTCTTAAAATTTACTTTCCCTGGCAACTGTTTTTATCGCCACTTAGAAATATTTTCTCTCTTTGGGCTTAAAAGAAAAACATTCAAATTCACAGGCAGGCTGCTGTAGTAGGTCTGAGTTGCAATGTTCCTGTTCACCTCAGCTGGGCAATTTCCTCCCTCTGATGGGCGCCACTAAAGCACTAAGATTGTTTAACATCCTATGCAAATTCCTGGAGATGAATGCTCCAATCTGCCAGCACACAGACAGAAATCAGCAATATGCTAATTCAGCATGATGCTGAACTCAATGCAAACATTCCCAAAGGTAATCAACAGGAGATGGAAAGCAAGACAAATCTGGGGACTGTAGCATGAGTTACAGCAGAAGGTCCACATGATGATATTCAAAACAGAAAACCTCACTCCACAGACTGTTTAGGATCTGAAAGAATCTTTGCCTCCTCCTAAAAAGACCCAATAAAACAAAAACCCACAGAAAACCTCCTCCAGCCATGAATACATCTTAAAGTCGTGGCAGACATTCAGTACTAACAACCTTGAACCTTCTCCCCCACAAATTTAATCTCTGCAGAGTGAAACAAATATTAATAATTGAAAAGTACACAAAGTGATTTTGCTAAGGGGGTAATTAGCAACTTCATTTCAGTTCAGCAGCTGATTTTGAGTTGGCTTTAAACCAGGAGCTTAAAAGAACCTATTACAGGGATAAGTTTCTGAATAAACTTGTGAGTTGCTTGCTGCAGTTTGATGTGGCCCTCAGACTTCAAAGGCCCCTTTCATAAGAAAACAGGACAAAGACAGAGAGGTCTTTATCATCATTTATGGTAAATAAGAGACAAATCCTCTACACACTAGAGAGCTGATGTAAGGAAAAGACTGAGCTTTGCATGAGCTTCATCAACGTTTTAGGAGCCCTAAATTAACCAGTAGTTTTTCGATTAGATGATGCCAGTAATTTGGAAAGGTAGGCAGTCCAGGAGCACAGAAGCACACAGATAAAAAGCCTCTGCTACTTTGCTATCAGCAGATGTTTGTGGGGACCCATCACCAGACTGCAGTGGAGCACGTGCCCAAGCATTACCTGACGCCTTAGGTGAACAAGCCAGGACCTCCATCCTGGGCACACAGAGATCAAACTCTCACAGTGTTCTCCTGCTCATCCTCAGTGATTCCCATCGCCCTAGTCGTGGACATACAAGCAGAACTGGCTATCCCTGGCATCTGGGTTTAGAGGAATTGCCTGTTGAAGTCATAGCACCAAATACACATGCTGTTGATAATTAGGCCATGCAGAAACATAAGGATCTCCCCCTCACCAGAATTCACTGACAGAAAACCAGCAAGGACATACAGCTTAAAATTAACATAGTGTGAAATGAGAAGTACAAGCCCTTAAGTGGAAAACTGCCAAATGTAATTTTCACAATTACCATTTAATTTAAGAAGCAGATCAAAAGGAGCGCATCATTTACATTTTCAAACATTAAGTTTTAAAGATCAAAGACCTCTAGTATTTCCAGACTGCATATATGTAACTTGGTTCCAGTAATGAATCTATGCAGAGGGAGAACATGACCTGCTCATTTGCTCTATGCAGCAGTTTCCCCATCGTCTGTGACTGCAGCATGTGATATCTGCAACAAGCAACATCAGCAAGCTCCCACTGACCCTAAAATAGTAATAGAAGCAAGGGGTTTTAAGGCCAAAAATAGCATTATAACAATTTTCTGACAGCTGAACTCTCTCCCTGAAACTAGCCATTGCTTCAGAGATTTTTTTCACAACTGCAGCCTGACAGTGTGACTTATGCAATGTTCCAGAGGTCATTAAAAATCCCACATTACTAAAACTGTGTTCTTGTGACAGTGCTGTAGCCTAATTATGCTAAAAAGTTAAATACAGAGAAGTGCACTATGCAAATATTCTGAACCACGTCACTTAAATTCCATGTAACAATGAAATAACAACAGCAGAGGCAATGTTTTAGTGACCACTGGGAGCTACTGCAACAGATCCTGGTCAAATTCACTGTGAAGTAGAAAGTGTCCTGGAACTTATAACCAGGAAACAATTGAACTTTTAGTTCATACTGAAACCTCATGCCTACTTCTAAGCACCTCCCAAAAACCCACAGCTCAGAATTCAATATCAAAACCAGATTTTTCTTAGCAGAAAACCAGAGAGCATCATTACCATAAAACCTATGCTAAAAAAGGCACGATCATTTAAAACAGAGCCCATAAACAGGAGCTGCTGGTGGAAGCTGGGAAGGTGACCAAAACCTGTAATCTGAGGAACACAACACCACCATGCATGTAATGGGCAGCTGTGTTCAGTGCTTGATTGCTGGTGTTACCATAACATTCAATCCCCCAAATCTTCCTTCTTGTACACAAAGATTGTCAATACACCACACTGCCTATCAGAGTGGCCCCAGGAATGGGATGGATTTTTAGCTGCATGTCTCTTATGTTCCTATTTCCCTTCCAAATCCCAGGATTAAAACCACTTTAAAAGTAGACAGGAGGGGGATATATAGTAACAACATTTACACAGAGACTTTAATTCTTATAATATGGCATTAACATATAATAAAGGAAAGAGCATATGAAATCCACAAACCTCTACACATGAACGGATTTGAAGCAACTTTCTCAAGAACAGCTTTTCCAACAGACACTTCTCATGATAAGGATGATGCATTCTATAAAGCTCTTAAAAGGATGAAGAGCCATTGTATTTTTACAATAGCTGAGGCACCTATGTACCAGTACTTTGGTAAACAGGTCTTCCTGACAGATAAAAGCACTGAAGCAAGTTTCATACTTCAAATCTTGTCTCACAAAACATAAAAAAAAAGTGAGCAAGATCCAGGCTCTTTAGATGAAGGAACAATGAGCTATGTCTGGCTGCAATTAATGCATAGCAATCTAATTTCAAAGGATATTTATATTGCACAATGCTGTGGGTATTCTTGCCAGACCTATACTGGCTCACAAGGACTTCTGTGTGACAGCAGCCATGCTGCTTCTGATTTCCAGCCTACATCAGGTAGGCAGACACAGTCAAAGCATGTAGAAGTCTCAATTTTCATCTCTGTCAAAGCTTAGTACCACTACATGCAACCTAACAATATTTTATGCATTGGTAGATTAAAAAATTGGTAAAATTGGCACACTTCACATCTGCTTCCACTACCAGTCTGCAGAAAAGTGCCCCTGCCCAAATGGGAATATATATTTCCTGCTTCCAGAAAAAAAAAAAAAAAAAAAAAAAAAAAAGATACATACACTTCTTTGCTTGAGTGTAGAAACACTGAGGCTAAGATGAGAAGAACCTGGAGATCCAGATTTCATCTCCACATCCTGCCCCCAGGAGCAGTGTGTGTTCAGCTGAGTGCGTGCAAGATTCCATACTGTGTATGATTCCCATACTGCAGACCAGTGCAAAAATAAAGGCAAGACATGGCCAAGCTACAGCCACAGCACAGCTGGTTACGGAAAACACTCTAAGGAAACAACACAAAGTAAAAGGAGGGTGAGGAAGGCTGGCATACCTTTACAAGCAGCCAATACCCACCAATATCCTTTCCTCATTCTATTCCCCCATATCGGAAATGAAGTGCATCAGAGAAGTCTTCCACCTCCAGAGAGACATCCTCCTCTATCCTACCTCCTCAGCTAATCACAGAGGGAAGAGAAAATAATCAGATGAGTCACCACTGGAAATGTGCACGGCTGGATCGCATCTAAGCCACCCCTGCACCCGACAGAGGAAACAGAACTGCTGCCAGCTTCCCGGCCACATCTGCCGCGCTGCCGGGAGCCGCTGCTCCGGCCGTCCGCCTCACTGCCACAACCAGGCAGCTTGGGTCTTTTGCAAGAGGCCTGCCTGCATGCACACACCAAACCCTGGTGCTGAAATGTGCATGGTAAATATCCTGTGCTCTGACAAAAAATTAACCATTGCACTGAGAATCACACAAGGTTTAACGGCGTTCTCTTCCTTAACTATGGTATATCTAAATAGGTTTAGGGAAAGAACATTCATGTTTTTACTATCATTTCCAAAGGAAGAGAGTTTTCACAAGGAAATGTCAAAGATTCCACTGGAAAATGGAATGACACAAGATTTTAGTAGCCACAGTAAAGAAAAAAAGGACCAAACTATTTTAGAATTCTTAGCTGTGGAGGTAAGAAAGAGAAGGCAGAAAAGGAACTGTAAGCATTAACATATAAGCATTTTTCAGTCAGGTATAACAATAGGCTTCCATGTTCTATGGTAAGTAAAGCAGATGAGATACTAATTTTAAAATATGTGAAAAAAATTAAAATAAGTGTAGTAACACATTCAGAAATTTAGAATAGTCTGAGACTGCATTCCCCCAATCTTTTAAATGGCTAAATGTAAAACAAATGCAAAAAACCTGAAAACAACAGATTGAAAACCTGGCAGATTCTCTGAAATTTCACAATTTAAATACTTACAAGGTAAGAAATTAATGAAGGAAAAAGTAGTTATTTACAAATAACTTCAGGTGCACATTTCTCCTTGTCCATTTCCAAGGCTCTCTTCTCTGTCATTTCTTCAGAGTGCACAGCTCCCAGCCCTATTCCACTGACACCTGACATGCAGACTTTCCTGGAGTCTGAGATCACTTTGCCAGACCTACCCCAAAGTCACAGAGGACTTTGGGATTTTATCAGACACATGAAAGCCAGGTCATTAGTGAGCAACCCAGTCTGTGCATTTTAATGAGGATTTGGCTTTGAAAACTTCATCCACACGTAAGACTTGTAGCTGTGAAGCAATACCCTCTTGAATAATCATCAAGTTGATGTTTATTATATCAGGGATTTTTTTTTGCCTCCACAGCATCAGGCAAATGTCTGTGAAAGATATCCATCTGTACCTGGAGCCCACACCTTCATCCTCACTCCATTTCCATTCAGTCTGAATAAGATCAACTACAAGCAGCCTTTTTACTGAATGTTGAGAACTCACAAGGAAGAAGCCCACCTGACATTTAAAAAAGCCCAACAAACCAAAACCACTGGCCCATGAACACATATACACCAAGGTGAGACCCTTGTAGTTCATTAAGACAGTCAATGTCAATTTTTTACAACCCCTTACATTTGCAAAAGAACCTGCAACCAAATGTCTGGACCGGTTTCATTTACGATTACATTTTCAGGTGCATCAAGTGCCAATGGCACTGTTTAGGCAAACAGAGCATGGTGACACAAGGAAGAAAAGGTTTTTCCTGGAGCAAAAATATAGTAATGCCTTTGTCCCCTGCTTCACCTAATCTTAAATAGTTTCCAAAGAAGCATTTCAAGGCAGTGCAACAGGTAATGCTACAAAACTCCTTCAATGCTCTAATGTCAAACATGGATCTTTATTTTTTCCTCCTCTACAACCACCTAGGCATCTGGCTTCACAGAATCATTAGAGTTGGAAAAGATTTTTAAAGGTCATCAAGCCTAACATTCTGCTTCTTTCAATGCCAGACAGATACTACCTAATAGAAATAGGATACTTGTTTTTGGAGGTTGGAGGCATCAGCAAATGGCACAGTACTGCCATGACTGACCTATGGCAGTCACTGGCTATGTGGTCACCACTGGCAGAAACACTTGACACGATGCACCCATCCACCTCTTCCAGCATCCCCAAATTCTGACAGCAGCTGCACAAAAGGCATGTTGGAGCCCAGTGGTGTACTGGCTGGTTTTTCATCCACTTCTTTAAAGAAAAAAGAAAAACATCCCCCATTTGTTTCTGCTCTTTACCACATCTTGATTTATTAGCTGGCGTGGTCATTTGACCACAGAGAAAATCTCAGATCAAACTCCAGAAGCTAGATTTGTCAATTCCTTCCTGAAGGAAAAAGTAATAAACAAATAACAAATAGCAGGGTCAATAAAGCAATTCCAGGAAAGAATTTACAAATAACACTGGAAATGGGTTTTGGGATTAGATTGCCCCTGCAAAGGGCAGGTGATGATGACTGCAGAACTTCTGGGCGAGATATCCCCACACCTCTGAAGGACCATCTTCCAACCAACACAGCCTCAGTGAGACACAAGGACTGCTTCTTCCATAGTAGAAGTCAGTGTATAAGCATATCAAATGCTTTGGCTCAGAAACTCCTGGCAGAGTTTCTATTTAAAACAGCTCCAACTGTATTTATAAACCTTATGAAATTCATCCTGAAGAAGTTATTTATGGCTAGAAGCCAGCCTCCCTAATCCAGGTGTCTAGCTTATACCTCGACCCTGGGCACCTAGCAAACAGCTCCTGAGTCATGTAAGGAAGAGAGCCAAGCAATGGGCAGAAGCAGGTGACTTGAGAAACCTCCAGGGAAAGAGATGGCTTGTCTGAGTTCAGGCGTCTGCCTCCCTTCGTCCCACAAGTCAGCAGCAGCCCAGCAGTGAGCTGCTGCCAAGAGGCGACCTCCATCGACACCACCTCTTCCCTGGCTGGAGCACTGGTGTCCTTCTTGCCTTTCAGGAGCCAAGCAAATACCAAAACACTCTGATTTTCCCCTGAGCCAACTCACCAGAGCATCAGACAAACACAGCAAAAGGAGGCAGGGGAAGCACAGGCCAAGCACGGGAGTTTCAATGACACCCTGCTGGGATAACATCTCAGCACTAACACAAAACCACTTTGTCGTGGGATCTACTGTAGGAGGACAGCTTGGCCCAAACAACAGATTTCACTGTTTGTGCTAGCTGAACAGATCTCAGCTACACTAACTCCTCTAAATCTGTGATACATTACAAGGATTTTGACTTTTTTGGCCAACACAGTAATAACTATTTCCCAAAGTTAGTATATTGTGTTCTTTTCTAATAGTAACAACTGAAAGCTGAATCACATCCAGAAACAAAACTGAGAACTTTCACATGAGCTGGTACCAAAAAAATGTGCCAACATTCGCACAACGTGTGCCAACATTGGCAAAAAAATATAAAGCGAGTCTTATAATCTTCATGCCCTTCCAAGATAATCCCAGATGTTTTGTACCACGAATGGAAAACACTGTTCAAGTTAGGTTTCTCTATTCAATATAACACAAATGAAAGTTTTATAGCTAAGTATCCAATTGGAAGCTAGCATGCTGTGAGTCAGATCCATACATCTTTCTTTTCATTGGAAAAAATAAAAAATTAGCACTAATAATAAATGCTAAATTCACACCACCTTGCAGAAACTCACAGCATGCAGAGCAACAGAACCTATTTTAAAGCAACTTCTTCAGTACATTCCTTTAAAGTTAGATTTTCACTTGAATCGACAGCATTCAGAGATGTGAAAAACAGTAAAACCAAAACACTCCTCCCAAGATAATTTGGATAAGAAGTGAGGTGTGTCAAGCACACCTTAGACCAGCAGAAGCATTTCTAGTACACTGGGTCTGAGAGCACATGCTGTTTTTCATTAAACTGCTGTAGCTGGAAAGCCTGTTTAGAAAATGATAGTTAAGAGTTATATTAGTCTGGTTAAGCAGAAAAGGTCGGGGTTTGTTTTGTTTCTAAAAAATGTCCTGCAGGAGTGGATAAAGGGACTTTAAAGTGGAGGAGTGGTAGGTACAAGAAACAGCTGGAATGTATCTGGTTCTTACAACACAATAAAACCCAAGTGTTTTCCAAAGCTCAGCAAGGTCACCATCTGACATAATACGCACAAGTGCTCATTATAAACTTAAAAATTTAGACCAAAAAAAACACCTGACAAAGAAAAGGAGATAAAAGTGAGTGCATAGTGGTGGGGGAGGAGGGGGCAATGCATGCTAAACATGGAAATCATTATCATCTCACCTTCTCCCTAAATTATAGGCAGAAAAAAAATGCTTGACCCCACAAAACTGCAGAAAGGATCAGGACACAGTTCAAAAAAGCAAACAAAAATGACAGGAGAAAAAACAACAAAAGTAATGCCACAACTAACTCTAGTTGCTAACCACAAAATACAGACCGGAAGAAAACAAAAGCCTGGTCAGAATTGTCTGCAGTTCCCCTTAAGCTGCAATGCATTTCCCCTGTATAGAAGAAATACCCACTTCTACAGTCAACAAGCTAATTCTTTCTCAAAGTGCCTGCAGATGCTGCTTTCAAGCAAAATTTTAATACAACGCTCAAAACTACAAAGAGAAACTTCATAAAGGGAACTACATTGTGAACTCAGCTCAAAGCTATGCATGCCCATCACACAAGACTATGTGAAGACAGACTTTTGATTATCCCTGAGAATTTCCAAATATAGACTTGAAAATACATAAACCCACCTTGCAGAAAGCAGGAAATAGATTTTACTCTCAAGCAAAAATTAGTCCCATTTTTCTCTCAAACATATTACAGACACCTTTCCTGAGATCTGGAAGCAAGGGGACAAAGAAACAGAGAAAAAAGCATTCAGCCAGATCAAAGGGCATTACTGTCACCCTCTCTCTCTAACACATTGTTGCTAGCCCTATTGTATGTCATTTTACCACAGCACTTTCATAGTCTGCAGGCAATTGAGAGACTATTATTTCCAGGATTAAAATTCCCACAGTATTTACTTCACAACATGTATATTTATACATCAATTATTATTTATACACCAACTAGATACACTTATATTTATTCCACGAAATACTCGTTGCCAAGAATATACACACAGTAATAAAATATTGATGCATCCACCGAAAGCAGGGTTAAATACACCCCTTATGTAAACGTGAGGCAGGACTTTGGCAGCTGTGCTGTAAGAAGTTCTCCAGAAACCAGCCCACCCAGGTTTTATGACTTGACAGAATTACCCAGTATTAAACATGGTTTAGGGAACAGAATATATAGATTTTGCCTTCTCATTCAGACACCTTTTATTCTAGCACTATTCAGGATACTGACTGGCTCTCCACAGACTATCCAGGAATACATGATCCAGAACCAAGAAAAACATTTTTTTTTCATACTGATTAGTTGAACTCAAATAAAAGTACCTACAAGAAGAGGATTTGAACGGTGAAATTAGTCTTCTATCTCCACAGTTATTCTTCCCATACCAGACTCTATGCATTAGATTCATGCTTGGGGGAGAAACAAAAAAAAATAATCACTGAGGTAAGATCTCTATGCAAATATGGGGAAAACATCACTGCTAGACTCTAGCTGCATTTGCAGAAGCCATAAAAATATACGGGAGAAATGCAAACTCCAAAGAGCTTTGAAAAAAGAAACATTTGGTGACCACATGTCAGAGACCATTCCCTGAATTTGATTGCTGTACTGTTGGTCCAAACCAAAAGATTTCAGTAAGTTGCCCTGATTCTCAAATTTTATCCTCAAGCAGACTCTTCTACCAAGTTACTTTGCAAATCTGCTTTTTCAATTTTCTGAGTAGGTTTGAGAGGGTGGGGGCAGAGGGTGCACACACATATATCTAAACTCGTTTTCTCCTGGAAAATGAAGGAAAAAGAAAGGCCCTAAATAATTTCCAACATCCACTGTAATGCAATACTGCATGCAGCTGTCAGTACACATCAGCATTCAAAATAAATAATTAAGCAATTTCACTATCTATTTAATGGTCATGACAGAGAGGAGTAGCTTTAGTTGCCATCCAGATGCTCAGCTTTCTTCTGCTAACACTGTCTATTAAAATTGATAAAAACCTTATCTTGCTATAAAAATCTTCATGGTGAAACAGCTCTCTCCATCATCACTGGGTAGTCTTGGCACCAGGAAGAACTTCTCCTGCAGTGTCTCTGCGTGAGGAACAAGTCCAGGATTTCAGGGTCCTGATTCTGACACTCTCTGACGAAATTAGAGTATACTCTAATTTCCTCTCAGAATAACTGACTTACAGCTCCATAAGAGTTATTAGAGAAAGAAATTCAACTCACAAGAAGAGCTGTAATAATTTGCAATATTAATAGTTACTTGGCTGAACACCCATTTTTCACTTCAGTGGATTTGTTGAAGTTGCTCCACATGCTTTCCTACAGCTTTGCTGCTTCACTCCAACAATTCATTCAGGCACACGCTCGCTGGCCACCCTCCACAGACTGGATCTGTACATTTGACTACTTCAGGGGGGAAAAATTCAAGCATTATTTGCCTCAAGGCACTTTAACTAAAGATTTACAGACTTTGTGGGTCAGGTTTCAAGTTGCTTTAGCAAACAGTTTCAAACCATAGACATTTACCAGAATATTAGAATTTGTTTAAAACACAGAAGTAGATTTAGAAGCTGAGCATTTTATAAGAAAACAGCATAGACTTCTTTCCTCTCAAACTCTTCAAGGGGCATCACTCCTAAAACAGTGAAGCATGTGTTGGGGGAGAGGTACTGTGTCTCCCCTTCATTCACAAGGGTGAACTTGGTGGTGGATTGCAGAAAGGGAGAGACAGACTGCCCTCCCACATCTTGAGGCAGGAAAACAGACTCGGCAGTCTGGGATATTTAATAGCTGGGGGAAGAATGCTTTGGTTTGGAGGAACAGATTTTGGCTTGCTGAAGTTATAATATGGAACAGAACACAGTAAAACAATTTAACCCAGCTATTTCTAGCTTTGGCAAACAAGCTCTACCTTTCATAGAATGAGAGAAAATCCTGAGCTGGAAGGGACCCACAAGGATTAAGTCCAACTCCTGACCCTCGACAGGACAGCTTCAAGGGTCACACAATGTGCCTGAGAGTATTGTCCCAACATTTCTTGAACCCTGACAAGCTTGGTGCTGTGACTGCTTCCCTGGGGAGCCTGTTCCAGTGTCCAGCCACCTTTGGGTGAAACACTTTTTCCTGTTATATCCTAATAGCCTAAACCTTCCTGACATAACTTCATGCTATTCTCTGGGGTCCCATCACTAGTCACTAGAGAGAAATCAGTGCCTGCCCTCCGTTTCCCCTCATGAGGAAGTTGGAGACTGTGATGATGTCTCTCCTTGGTCTTTGCTTCTTTGAGAAACTATTGCCAAGTCGTGGTATTCCAATGTTTTATTCTCAGCATGCACCATCTGCCCAGCTTAAGTGCCAAGTGAAGGCTGGGTGAGTTTGATCAGCACCACTTTCTCCAGGCAGAGCTCAGAAAGTGCCAAAAGTCCCAGATGCAAGAAGCCAACACCAATAAACAGTGCTGACTTCTGTAGAAAGGACACCTGAGAAGAGCTTGAGTTTTGCACAGAAAATGGCCATTCCTTCCCCCAAAGAAATAGACATCCGCAACAGGCAGCTCCCCCAGTGACTACAACTCTTGTAACAAGCAATATCCTCTCCCAGCTCCCAACACATGAAACACAAGAGGTTGGGGACCACACTTTAAGAGGTCTTTGCATTGTGAAGACTTCAGACATTCCTTGCCTGCATTATCATAAAATATGTCTCAACGTGAACCTGAATTAAAGAACAAAGTCTTTCTTTAAGTAACACCAGATATCAGATGCAAATTTTTGTTGTCATTATTCTTAATCAAGCTCTTGTGCTTTTTTGGTTTGGGTTGTTTGGAGGTTTAGGTTGCAGGGCGGTGGGGGGGGAGCTTGGGGTTTATTTAGTTTTGGGGGGGGGGGGGTTTGTTGGTTTGGTTTTTTGGGGTTTTTTTGGTACCTTAAGAACTAGGAACAAATATTTGAGGTCCCATGAGCCAGTGGCTGCCCTACAGCATGGAGAATTCATCTGGGAACAGGCAGAAAAGGAACCTGACCAGGACACAGTCTTCTCTCACCAAAAACTTCAAAAAAATACAGGGTAACATTTTTTCATGGTTTTGGGGTATTTTTTACTTCTCTTGGGATCTGACAAGTACAGCTTCTCATTCCTGTTACTAAAAAGCTCTCAGCTTCAAGGTTGAAGGGGTTTTTTTTTTTAAGTCTCAGAGTCCATAAAATTCTCCACCGAAATACAGAAATATGTTAACAAAGCTTTCATTAGTGAAGGGAAAGAGTAACAGTTTACAAAGATATTTTGGCTTGTTCCCTTAAATACATAGTAGCTAGTGTCTGTATGCTTTCATCTCCTCTTATGTTAGGGAGAAGCTGGTACACAAAACATTACCAAAACATCAGAAGTTCAAGTTCGTAAATATTTGAAAATCTGCCTCATCTTCAAAACTAATTGTTTAATCATTAGGACTCACCAAGTTTCACTGTCATGTATACACCACTTTGTTTTACCAAGACTCACAAAACCTTGGGACGAGCCTCATTACCCTAAAAATATCATTACTCTTCCATACAACAACGGAAATGGTTAGTCTTGGCTTTTTAATCCATCTGGATGTAAAGAGCAGAGAAACACAACAATTCTTCTGAAACACAAACCTCATTTCATAAGGAAATAAATATTTACATCTTCCTTTAACATTATGGAATTCCTAGCATCCTGTTTATCAATACCTTAAGGTTTGCAAGTTACTCTCTTTACAGTAAAATGTTTCTCCAAGGGGTAAGTTTAAAAGTTACTTTAAAATAAGAACAGCTTTCACATATCAAAGGATAGCCACACAAATTAGACTGGGCAAAGGGGAAGCTGAGCATATGTTTTTTCCCCCTACACAAACAGTGTGCACTACATACATTACTTTGCTAGAGCTCCCACATGCTACTGGCAGGCAAAGACACAAAACCTTCAGTAGGAATGGTACAACCAACCAGCATCATATGAAATCTAATAATAATTAAAGCAAATCCCCAACCCCTTAAAAAAGGATTTTCAAAGTCAACATTACGTCACCTTAATGAAGCTTTTTAAAGTAAGCTTTGCCAATTTAAAGAAAGCAATGCAAGAAAGGTATACGTGAGAGAGGAATGCTTTAATTACTTAAACTCACAGCTAGCTCTTACAAAATTGACACATGGGGAAGCCAGGACTGCTGTTATTAACTACATTCACAGAGGACATAAAACTGGCACTTGTGGAGGTCATTTACGATACCCTTGCCTTTGGTGCACTCAGTTCAACATTCTCAATAGATTTTAAGCACTAGATGTCATTGTTTTACAGAGGAAACAAAGAAATCTTACCCTCTACTTCTTGTAGAGAAGAGGGGTAAAAAGTAACAAACGTCTTTTTTTCAATACTTCCTCCTTTCAAAGTTACTGTGATAGTGGTTCTGACTATACTAAGTTTCATCTTAAGTGGCTAAGCACAAAGAAAAAAGTTAAAATACATCTAAACCAGCACTCTAAAGCTCGTCTTTAAAAGCACACCACAACTCTGAGGGAGGCTGTTCAGTATTCCTAACATTTCTGAGCTTCCAAGCCATCAGCCTCTCTCGTTCAGCCGATGCTGCCCTGGTCATACTCAGGTACATCCAGGAACAACCTCTCTCCCCACGCTTTAGCACGTACCGCACCGGTGTGACTCGGGGTAATCATACAGAAACACAGATATTTACGTCAAGGGCTGTGTGCAGTCAGACAATCATGTTTAAAAATAGGAGAGAAGAAAATGAGTGTTAATTTCAGGTTACTCTCTGTCCTGAACTCTTTCGAGACAGGAAGGAGTGTCTTTAATTCAGACTGTCTCGGAGCAAGCGCTACAGAAGTAATTGACAAGATGGCAAGAAATTATAAGCCTTAACGACAGGAGGACAACCAAGCCAGCCTTTAATTTGGATTGCGAGGAGGGGGCGGTGGCGATACTGCACAGATTTCTACAAGTTGCCACGATACTTTCTAAAAATAGCAGTCCGCAGCTGCCCGCAAAGAATCCAGGTTTGGGGCCGCGTCCCGAGAGCTGCTGCCGGCCGGCGGGGCAGCCCCGCGGGAGCGCGCTGCGCGCTCCGCCGTGCAGGGGCTGCGGAGGGACCCCGGCCCCGGGCAGGGACCGGGAATAACGAGGGGCTGGCGCCCAGCAGCACCGAGAGACGCCTCACCTCCAGCCACCGCCGGGCTTCGGCGAACGCCTCCTGGAAGTCGTACTCCGCGTCCTCTCTCCCGTCCATGGCTAGCAGAGAGCGAGCAGGGGGCGGCCGGAGCTCGGCGGGGCGGGGGCGCGGCGGCGGCCGCTGTCATTCAGCTGCCTCCTTTTAACGCTGCCCGCGCCGTCTCCTCCCCCTCCGCCTCCTCCCCGCGGAACTCCCCCTCCTGGGAGCTCGCTGGCGCTCCGCGGCCGCAGGAATCCGAAGAGCCGCGGGCCGTGTGGCAGCGCCGGGACCCCCGGGGCAGCCGGACGCCCGGGAGGGGCCGCGCCCCTGCGGCCCTGGCGGCTCCCTCCCGCCGGGACGCGGCGCCCCTCGCGCTCCCGGCCGGTGGAGGCCGCCCCCGGCGGCTCCCGCCCCGGCGCATACCAGGAATAGCTGGGGACAATCGCACCTTTCAGGGCCGGTCCCGCCGTCCCGGCCCCCGCCACCTGCCGCCCCGCCCGGCCGGGACTGCCCAGCGCGCCGCCGCCTCCCTGCCTCCCTCCCTCCGGCGGGGCCGCGGGAGCCTCGGGAGCCCCGCCGAGCTTCTCCGGGAGCTCCCCGCCTCCCTCACCTCCGCACCGACGGGGCTGCCCCGGCCAGCTACAGGCAGCGCCGCGATCCCGGGAAAGCGGCACCACGCTCTAGAGCGTCTACTTCGTCTGGGGACGAAGTAAGGAGCCTTTTCCTCAGCTACGGGAGGCATGACAGAGCCGCACTCTGTCTCGAGCGCTTTTTCTACAAAGTGACCGAGGCGGAGGTGCCCTGGCTGAGCTGGAGCCGCGCGGCTCGGCTTCCATGCTTCCCTCCCCAGCCCCGCTGACCTCAATTCTGGTTTAGCTCCCACTTCCCACACTAGTGTCCATTGCTCTGGCTCATTCGTGTCCCTATGCCCGGCTCACTGCAACACATTTTGCGACTCCTCCATTCCACAGGCTATCCCAGGCTCAGAGCTAAAGCCCGGTCTCAGCACGGCTCCACCGTGGACCTGGGCTCAGCTGCGCTGAGCTCTGCCCGCTGCGGTGACCACAAATGAGGGGCAGGTTGGGATCATGCTGTGCCGCAGCAAACCGAAGCACGGGAGGCAGGAGGGAGATGGTTTGCTGGCTGAACACAGTGAAATCCCTTTTTCCAATAGAGATGGGCAAGTGCTAAGCAGAAAAGTTAAGTTTCAGGGAAAATAGCCATTTTCTATAATACTAATCCACAGCATTAGGTTGTTGTGTTTTGGCTTTGGTTTATTTGGGATTTTCAGAGTACTAGATTTCATTTTGACATTGTATTTAAGCTCTCTACTCCTGCCTGAAAGGAGGCTGTGGCGAGGTGGAGCTCAATCTCTTCTCCCAGGTAACAAGCAACACGACAAGAGGAAATGGCCTCAAATTGCACCAGAGGAGGTTTAGATTGGATATAAGGACAAATTTCTTCAATGCAAGCACGGTCAGGCATTGGCATAAGCTGCTCAGAGATGCAGGGGCATCACCATCCCTGGAAGTGTTCCAAATGTGTACATGTGGTACTTGGGGACATGGTTTAGTGGTGAATGTGGCAATGTTAGTTCAACATTTTGCTTGATGATTTTAGAGGTGTTTTCCAACCTTCACGATTCTATGATCTTTTCCTACTTGAAATTTCTGTAGTATTTTTTCTTTCCATGTCTTCTCTGTAAGTAAAACTGAGTTGCTGCACATATCTTTTGCTTTTACAGCCCATGGCAGAATATGTAATTTTTAAAAGACTACTGAGAAAGATAACTTAAAGCTTTTGTACTATACACAAATTCACTTCTCTTGAGATGTTGACTTGGGAGCACATTTGTGTTCTTTCTGTTTTACAAAAGACCTTCTTAGAATGGAGAAGAATTTTAGGATATCAACAAGCCATCAGTTTCTGCAGTATATGGAAATCAGTGTTGCTGGGGTTAGACTCAGGAGGGAAAATAAAGTGCTCTGGCTGAAATAAGTTCCACAGGAGATATTTGACATTTATTAAAGTTACAAATGTATAGAAGTTATGTAGTTAGCTCCTCACCATGGTTTGACTTGAGACATCTATGCTATGGAGACAGCAAGGAATAATATAACCAAAGCTGTAATTTCAAGAGGTTTTTTTCTTACCCTTTTTTCCTGTTCCAAGCCAGATCAGCCACAAGACCAGATACAAATGAAGAATCTGCATTTTTCTTGAGTGGGAAGCCTGAACATCAGAAAACAAGCCTCTCATCTCACTGTTTAACATCCATGATTACAAAGCTTTAAAATGTCTAAATAAAACATGTATCAGCTACTGCTGCTGGCTAACATCAGTTTGCATTAACATTTGGGGAGACCAAACATTTTTCTGGAGAACTACAGCAGCCTTTCTCCAGTTTTTAAGGACTTTCACTTCATCTAAGAGTACAGTGCTTGTCCCTAAGTAGGAGAAAGTAACTAAGAATTCTATAAAACAGGCTTCAAAAGAGGTCATGTTAAAAAAAAAAAAATCACATTTCTCACTTATTTACTTATTTCTGGTTGCTTTATTTCACTTCATGACAAATCAAATCACTTTTCTTACAAATGAAGCATTTAGTGTTTTAGATCAAGTAATTCAAGTAATTTGAGTAATCATGTAATTTGATTAAGTGTTTAAATAGACTGTATGGATCACAGCAATTTTCAAGTCGAAGTTCCTCACTAAGTTAAAAAAGTTCCAACATGTAAATCTCATCCTCAAAGTGAATTTTAAATCAACTGTCACAGATAAATTATATATGTAAGCCTGAGCAACCAAAATAGTTTTATTATTCCTTTGCGCTAACAATGTAAGTCACCAGAGTCCTAGATCAGAGAAAGATTACATATACCAGATATGACTGCTAATTGTTGCTGTCAAAAGCAGCAAACATAATATTGTTCTACTAGACAAAAATAAACCCTTTCAATGTGAGTGCTCCTAGGGATAAGTCAAGAAACAGCTTACATCATATTCTTTTCAAGGAGAGTTCTACAAATATTTGACACAAAGATATTTTCTACTAAGGCAGGCTTCTTTCTTTAAGGAAAGACCCTATTTATTTTGTGTGGGCTGTTAAGTCTCTTTATTTTCCAAAACATACATTTCAATGTCAGAAACCAGCTTTCTTCTTCTTCCCTTAACTAAATCATGCAGCCATGACTGAAAGGGCATTGTACTGGTTATTAAATTATGATTTCTTAACAAAATCTGTAAACAACGTAGGAAAACCTGCACCAATATACTTAAAAAGCTTGAACAATGCTGAGTGCTTAATAGCACACCGGCTCCACTCAGCTAAAATAAATGCAAGCGTGGAGCATGCATCACCTCCTCACTCCTACACACACCATTTCCATAAAATGGTGTGTACAGCCAGCCCAGACTGCAGAGGCTGAAGAGGGATTTCCTGGCACTGCGTGCCTATGGCCAAGCCACGCTCCTCCACACAAAGGTGTTTGAGGCTCTGGCAGGGCTGCACAAGGCAGAAAATAGTTTTATTTTCCCATGGAGCTTGAGCTAATAAGCAGAGATTGTACAGCTCAGGCCATGATGCAGACATTGGGACATCACAGAGCCAAAAGCACCGTGGGGTCTGCAGGGTTTATCAGCCTCTAAGTAGGACCTTGCTTGACTTTCCAAGTCAGTCAAGTGTTCATACTTCACTTTTTTTATCCATGTTTTATACAGGTCATGTCAATGACGGAGATATTCCAGCAGCTTGTAGATCCCTTTACTTCCTGTGCTCCTCAAGACAGTGCCAAAGCCTGTGCCAAAGCATGGTCTCACAAGCTCTGGAGGGCTGTTACACTGTACATGTTGGGTGAGATGAATTTCTGCAGTGCAGTCTTTCAGTTTCTACCAAGAGACCATGCAGTGAGCAGATATAAAAACTAGTGCACTGCTCTTCCTTTGGCATCTCAAAATGTACCATCTTACATATTAATAAACCAGAAATTAACACTGCAAATAAAAGAGGGAAACCTTACCCTGCAGAACAACTGATTTGAAGACTATGTAGATGCTAAGCAAAACTACAGTACTGACAAAATACTAAGAATTCTGATTTATAAGTTTTTACTTAAGATTCAAGATATATTTTTCAGCATGACCACAGAAAATCCCACCCCAAATTTACTATTCCAACCTTATTATCTTTGTCCTGAATTTGTCTAGTCAGTTCTTGTACCCAGCAAGGAGCTCCACTTCTGAAGGGATTTAGCAATAAACAGCTGCACAAAAGAGGCACACGCCATTGATTACTTAAACCCACTGAAATCTTTTGAACACTGAAGATCATATATGATGAGACCATTTCCCTAGAGTAGACAATAGATGTAGCCTGTTTAATTTAACAGCTTTGAACTGCACTTTCTCTCTATCCTCACCCTCTCCCCTAAAAGGGCTTTATCTATATTAACTATGGCTTACTTGAAAGGCAATTCTCCAAGCCACCATTAGCTTAAAATATGCAATATCCCAATGCAGTGGTGACAACCTTTATTTGATTTTGCTGATATTAGCAAGAAGACAACACAGCTGGTTTGGTTACTAAAGCCTCTGATTTTTATTTAAAAGCAAGTTTCAGGGCTTTACTAATGAGCATGGCAACATAAACCAAGTCTTAATGATACTGCATTTTATTGGGGTGAAAAAGCAAAAGCTTCAAAAATAGAAGCTCATTAGTCTTATTCTCCTTTGCTTTTCCAACCAGCTCACTCATAGAAAACAGACTGTTGTTGTTACTGGACTCTCCAGGTGACATGTTTTAGACAGACATGCCAGCTTTTTCTATAGAGTGCAAGAGATGTTCTTAAGTGATAAGACAGACTCCCAGGCCTCTTTCTTTTCTATAAAGAAGGAAAACTCTGCCAGAGTGCTTCTGGCATAACCCCATTCATTTTTCCTGCAATGACAATTGATAGAGAATGAAAGCACCCTCTGGGACATGGAGGGTTCAGTTTCCTTTGGCAGCGGGTTTGATTGGAAGCAAACCTAAATTATTCCACTTCAAAGGAGTGAATAAGCAATATTTTTCTGGAATGTCAAAACCACACACATTAACCCAAATCAATCTTCACAAGAATCCTAAAGTGTTAAGATTGCTTAGCTAAAAAACCAAACCCAAACCCAAAACCAAACAAGATCAAACTTAAAACAACCACAGTGTTACTAATTCAGGTATAGAAATTGGTCAACAGTACCTTAAGATCAGTGGGTGGAGTGGGAGGGATGGCACAGGGGAAGGCTATCAGATAGCAGTCAGTAATGACTCCTGACAAACTTACAACAGATATTCCAACAGTGGAGAAAAGTATAAGACCATCATGGCTGCCTTAAAACCTCCAGTCTGTTTGTTGTTGCTAAACAAAACTTCTTTACAATAATCATCACTTTTCTATCATTTATTTCAGTTAGGTGAGGTACTTCACATTGCTGTATTTACCTGTGTGTGCCTTCCACAGTCCTACCATTTGAATTTCTCGGGGGGAAAAATCCATGTCATTTTCCTACATATATAAATAGCAAACATTGGTTTAACTAAAGTTTTTTGACAATTTATTAACATTATTAGACTTGAGAAACAAAGTGAAGTTTTATTCAAAATGTAAACATTAAGATAATTTTAAAATGTTAGTGCCTCAGCAACAGTAAGAATAGTCCTTTTTCTGCCTATTTTCTTCCACATATTTATTTATAAATAATGCACTGAGAAAAATGTTTTTGTCACTTGAGTCACCTGAAGAAGTTCTTATAGTATTGTTGCACCATTATAAATAAAAGATGGAGATAGCCTCATACTCCAGGTTTTCAGCCATCACCATACCACATATTCCACTCAGAATGTCACCTGTGCATGATACAAATAATAATCCTGCTCTGAAGCAGCTCATCATTATTACAAGGAAATATCACAGACAGTAAGTCCCAAAACTTTTAGGGGGGTGGAAAGGAAAAAACCCACTACATAAAAATCTTCCACAAAATGCATGCCTGTATAGAAATACCCAAAGTTGCTGTAGGAACAAGCAGCAAAATATAGCAAGGACAAATGCAAAGTTTATTCCACGTATGCTACAATTAGTCAAGATGTTAGGGAAGTATCAAAATTTGTACTATTAACATATGGCAACAGTTTTATTCTTACAATAAATTGCAATAGAGTTGCCTCACAGGAAAAGGCTTTTAAGCTGCAGACAGTGCAATTGCATTAAATCTTAATTCTTCTGGGTCACGTTCCATGAATTTCTTGCAAACTTCTATTGCATCCTAGGGGAAAAAAAAGTACAAAGAAAACCAAAATGAAAAACAGTATAAATTATATTTGTTATTAAAAAACCAAACAAAACACAACTGAAATACGAAGATCTGCTTTATCCAAACTATGCTCAAAATGGATTTTTCCATAAAGGTTTACTAAATAGTGTGACAAACCTACATAAGCAGTATTTCTGCTGTGAGTTACCACTACTCAAGATTACTTACGGTGCTCACATGGGCAGCCTAAAAGAGAAAAAGTTTTATGAAGAATCTTAGCAATGATGATTTTTGTGATTGAATATTACTTTGTGCAGCAGATGTGTTGCTTTTCTGACTTTCTAAATGCATCTCTAAAGTTTCCCTTAACTATTATTGCTGCCTTCAGAAATTTTTCCTTTGTTTCAAGATGAATCTAAGCTGGGTGGGGTAATTGAAAGATTTTAAGTAATTCCTTCATCTAGCTTTAGGGTGCAATCTGGAGAACACATGTTATCAGCAAAAACAGGAAAAAGACACATACGGAATAAGGAAAGCTTTATCCAATTTCTTCCCTTGTCCAAGCAAGCACAAATTATTTGCAAACTTTACAGACATTAGTCTCTGCTTCTAGACTATAAAATAATTTTGTATTTTGTTTGTTTTAGTTTCTCTAGTTTCTTCCTTTTGTAATGCTAATCCAATCTGGATATCATAAAACTCAGATCTATGCCTTCTCTCAACTTCAACTTTGCATCATTCTGTAGGGATGACAGTTTATCCTCCCAACTCAGTGTATCCCTTTCCAATGAATTTCTCAGCTCATGACACAAAGAAGCACCCAAAAGAAGCTGTGAAAGTAAAGAAGAATGATTATTAGCAAGGGTCAGAAAGGAAATCAACTTCTGTCTAGCGTGACACCAATGGAACTGTAAACAAAAAGAAAGAGAATGAAAAATTTTAAGTTTTCAACCTGCTAACATCTTGTTAGACATGCTAATTGAAAGGAGCAGGAGTATATGAAAATCTAAGCACAGAAGATAAGTCAGTCTGGTCTTGTAATCAACCCTTATGATATTTCTGTTACGATACTCTGTCATCCACAGCCACAATGTAAGTGTTCCAAAGCATCTCTTTTCAAACCTAATTTGGCCTCACCGTCCCACTTGCTCTATTCCTCATCCAACTATAAATATAGCTAGACTTGTATAGGTATTTTCATATATCTATTTTATAAATTTCGTAGAAACACAGCAAGAATTTAATACAGCACCATTTAAGAAGGTTCTCTATCCCTACCTCTAAAAAAGAGTCGTCACTGGTTTCCCCATGGTTTATTGGAAATGGCTTGCGCCCATCTGTTGAAAGACAAAGTGGGATTGAATAACGCATTTATAAAATTATAAAAGCTTCATTTTTTCCAGTTAAAACTATTTAACAGATCTTTTGTACTTCATTTTCCAAAATGCTATCTCATTTTTCAGGAAGTTCACACACGCAGCTAGCTGTTCCCTGGTCTCTCCACTGCTGACTGCTTCTACCAGTACCATTATACACAGTCTGTTGCTTTTAAAAAATAATCCAATCAAAACAATGAAATATTTTTCAATATTTAATTTGAAAACTTCAAAGCTGTAAGTTGCTGTTGGTTTAGTGCTGGTATAGTACTTCAGTTTTTCAAGTAGAATAGAAAAATTTCAGCTACGCTTGATGGATTTACGCAGACAGAGAGCTGTATGTCTGTGGTGTTCGACAGCTGTGATCAGGGACTCCACAAAAGACCAGAGTAGCAAACCTACCATTCTGAGGAGTGTGGCATCACTGAAAATGTCTCTGTCATTTAAAATAAATTAGCAAACAAACTCAACAGCTTTAAGTATTAAGTATTTTACAGCATTAAAACAGGATTGCCTTGGTTATTTTTCTTTTATTTTTTTTTCCTTGCATTTCCAATAGAATAATGCTTGTCATTCTCAGCATTTTAAAAAGAATTTCATTCATATAAATATGCTTCAGGTTACTTGCAACGAGTTAACAGTATGAAAACATGTCAGATTGTCTTAAATATTTGCTAAACCAAAATCACTTTTGGCTCTGTATTCCCTATAAAAGCTTTTCCCTCCCCAAAGATGCCACCAAAGTTGACAACACTTCCAAACTACATTTTCCATAACTAAAAATAGATTTGATGTTAGAAAGCATTTGGATTTATATGAACAAGATGTTCATTATTGTAACTACCATGGCTGAAGATACAAGGCAAAACCCTCAGAAAAAGCCAGGGAAACAGAACTGAATACCCTGCACTGTTGCAAGCTAGGTTTACCTTAATTTTGGGGCTTTTTTGTGTCCATATTGGCAAAACAACATTTTAATTTCATGTGCCTATAAATAATGTGTTTTCCGTGACAGAAACATCATGTACATTTAATATCCACATGCTTCCTTAGCATTTTCTGCATGCCAAAGCCCACATGCTGCCCACACTGTCTGAAGCCAGTGAATCAACTGAAAAACCTTCCATTTTACTACTTTTAAGGTGGGGGTTTTTCACTTCCTTCCACTGGTACAGAGAGAAGTTATTTTAAGAACAAAAGAAATAGTACTATTGACATTCCACTGTACAGCAGAGCTAAATGCCTCTTCTCCTTCTAATTTTTTATTTTTAGGAAAAATTCAAATGGGGCTTCTCTCGCATCATACCTACAGAAAATAGGTAAACATGCTCGTCATAGTATGTAGTCTGCTTTTTAAGCAGCATAAATTAATGGACAATGAAAATGTCCATTAATGTATCACAGAAATAGTGGCACACAACCAAAAAAAGTGAAAGTCATCCCTTATGCCTTGAAGTCTAGAGCCATAAAACATTCATTGCATCCTACAGTACTTACCTTTTTGATCTAGTCCACTGACACATAGACAGCATCATAAAATACAAAAATGTGTGCCTATTGGTTACGACTTATCCCTGGTAATACCCCTTAGATCTACTTAATATTAACATAAGCACTTCTTACATATTGCTTATGCCCCATGCTGTGATTACTTATCACCTGTTAAGGACACTGCCTAATTACATGCCGATTTTCAAAAGATGAAAGTCTTATCACCATAAAATACTGCAAAAATTATGTTAGGAAAGATCAGTGACTTGCAGTTTTTAAATGCTGATCTGCTTGCTGGATTTCTGAAGAGCCTGCTGGAAAACCTAGTTGCCCAGCAACATATTTAAGATTGGAGTCATTAGAGAATATCTGAGCAAAACTAAGTGCTACACAATCTGAACAGGGAAAAAATAGCTCTATTTCAAAAAATAAGGACTACTGTTGCACTGTTAACTGTCTCCTGACCACAAAATGTAGAGGAAAAAATACCAGACTATTACAAACAAGTTGCAGAGTGTTAATGTCTCTTAGCAACCTGTCTACATAATTTGAGTTTAAATATCATCACACTGCTTAATAATATAGCTAACATTTCTAAAGTGGCACACAGTTAATTTAACCCTTCCACAAGTAGTTCAGGAACATAAATATGACAAATGTCCCCTGAAAATTTGAGGTTTTATCTATTTTTCTTCCTTCCTGTCCTTAAAAATGCCCATAGAAGTTTGGATGCAGTCTAGTATTCTGCACCACTTTATCTTAATTGGAGTTAAGGGAAGGAAAACAGTAAGACCAAAAAAACCCCAAAAACCAAACTAACCCCCCCCCAAACACTCCCCCCAAAAAGCCAAAAAACCAAGAAGGCTGCGGCTGTTTGAAAGAAATCCCCAGACCCTGAGATGCAGCTGAAAGGAACCTAAGCCCAACATAACATCAAGAAATCTCTTCTGAAACTTTGACAGTTAACAGCATCACTACTTGAATTTTTTTCTAAAAAATTGAGAGAGTGGATAAAAATTGTTCTTACCCAATTCATAGAGATGACCACCTACATTAACTAAGGCAATAAAGTGAAGATCTACTTTTTCATCTATACTTGGTGCCTGCAAGACAAAACAAGAAAAAAAGAAATTGTGTTTATTAAATTCTTATTGCTATATGATTAATGAGCACATTTCATCATAATATACAAAATACCTGAACAAAAGACATCACAATTGGGAAGCACATTCTGGATCTATACAGAATGGCAGTAGTCAAGTGAGGAACATTTTGGAATACAAAGGAACTGTCTGCAATGCATGTATCAGTAAGAATCTATGCATTAAAGTGCCTGGAAATATTTCTGACTATAGCTCTACATAAAAGCTCTATTTTTCATTACTGAATTAGAAATAAAATCAGCTCAAATACATAAACATCAAAAAAAGACTTTCATATAAATAACAAATCCTTCACTAATTTATCTTCCATTACAAAGTGATGCAGGACTCAACTCTGAAACTGTAATATTTCAGAACTGAAAATATTCATTGGTCAAAATAATTTTTTCCTCATAAGCCAACCCCAGTTAACCAGTTTCCTCTTCACGGGCAGTCAAAACAAACACATCTTAGGTGGGGAGGAAAGATAATAACCAGCGGTGCCCAGACTGAATTTTCCAAGTGGAATCATACTCATTATACCCAGTAAGGACTGAAGTGCAGTGACAGCACCAAGTGACACAACATAAAAAATGGTCACAGTTAGTTAAGATCTACCTAGCCCACTACTGTGCTGGCAACTACAGCAAGCAGCAAAAGCTTTGCAGAAGTTTGTGGGCATGCAGAGCATGGTGCTCCACCAACACACGTCCCCAGCACCTGCTGAGCAGTGGCGTTGGAACCTGTGAGCCAGAAGATCTGTCATCACTTCTGAGCCAAAAGCTCTATCACCACTGTTATGTTCAATAGCAACTGATGGTGTTAATTCCTTATCAGTCTGTCCAGTCTGCATCTGAACACAATTTAAGATGATATTGTTGTGAGCAAATTGGAAAAAGGACTTCAGGTTTTCTTCATTATCAAAAATCTGACTTGTGTGAAAATGTATTTCATGTAATTTTCTTTCATCTTTTAATTACTGCTAGGCTTACATGAATTTGCTAAAAGACTCCAAAAATGTAAAAACTTGCTAAAAACAGATTAGAGTGTAAAATAAGTTGTAGAACCTCAAAGTCATATCATCTTTAAGGACTGGGTTCAAAATTTCCTTTTTGATGATGGCCATGAAAAAAGACTTAAAAAGATGATATAAATTGATGAAATTTGGCAAACAACCAGAACAACAGAGTGAAGGACAAGAAGTCACCACAAGTCCTTCAAATACATCAAGAAGGCCAAAGAACACAGCACTGTAGAGGATCTGCCAACAGCTTACAGAACTTCTGTGCAGCAAGCTCAAAAGTGAGGAAAAAAAAAAAAGAAAACAAAAAACCACACAACTTCCCATCACTGTTTCAGAGAGCCTAGAATGGAGAAAAAGGCATTCTGGCCACTGAAAATGAGGCGTTTATCAAAGGGGCAAGAGGATCTTTCCACCAGAAATTCAAGCAGTGAAATGGCCTCTGATAATTTTGTTTCACAGAAGGCCAAACTGAGCCAGGACTAAGCGAAACCAAACAGCCCCAAGAACTTGACTACTCCAGTTGCAAACTTCAAAGGATCATAGGTTTCCATAAAACCACACAAGACATCAGGTAATGTCCAATGGCACCTTGTTGCTATTGCTATAGACCACCCAACTTTTTACAGACATCTAAACTGTAGTGCTACAAAAGTGTGCAGGCAGGCAAGGCTGAGCATGCTTGTCAAATCCCACATTGTCACCTAATTCCCTTCATAGACATATCACTTCACAGCTATTCACTTAATTAAACATATCAACTAAGAAATCTGGGTTGAAGAAATTCCAGGGTTAGGGGGAAGACTGCTGCCAGTTAGTGTCACTTTAGGAAGGAGGTGGCTTAACAATTTAAAGCCTACATCTAAACATACACTACCTGAGCTCAAGGTGACATGAAGCAGGAAAGGACATCACTATTTCAGAGGACTTTGAGATGTTCAGGAGTTGATTTTTACCACATTTAGAAATAAGATATAGTTGCCCTTTTGACCATTTTGGGTGTTAAGTTCTTTGTCAAATTCTAATAAACACCCTTTCTCTAGAGAGACACCATTGGCATGCTTGGAATGCTGAGTCTATATATAGAAAGAAGATGAATAAGTAAGCCATCAAAAAAAGCATGATTGACTTTTCATAAAGTTTACTTAGAGACAGACTCCTATAGAATCCTGCTGAGTTTTTGTACAAGACTAATCTAAATAACATGCTTTCATTGTGCTATTGCCATAAAGCGTGAGAAATGTTGTGTTTTTACATTTTTAATTTCCCAACCTTAGAGAGAATGAAAGTGCCATGCCATTATTAAGTTTTCTACCATATGTTCTAGTGTAGACAGTCTCCTTCCATTAAGATTTCTTTTCATCTAATCTAGATAGCAGTGAAGTTGATTTTTACATTTCTTGAAAAATTAGGATTTCAATAATTTTTGACAGAAAAATATTTGCATAATCATAAGCACAGCGAAACAATAGGGTCTGAACAGTCACAATGACCTAAAACTTTGTATTATAAAAATCTGTTGCTTATAACTTAAGCAAACAAGTAACTGGATTAATCTTTCCCAATGTGATGAATCAGAGTCAAAATCCCTCCAACTCTCCCCTCCTTAGGGGAAAAACCCCCAACACATCCATATGTGTGCAAGCACACTCAAACACAGACAGACACCACATGAAAAGCCTAGTCACGCTAATTTCCACTTCACTGAGAAGCCCTAGAAATTCTAACACTTGAACCAGAAGACTTTAAATTTCAAAGGAATGGAAAAAAGTGGGAATGTCAGCTCCAGGGAGATGTCTTTTGTGGTCTCCTCAAAAAGCTACACCTTTGGCCAAGTTTTCAAGTTTCTAATAAAGCGTCTATGTGAATGCTTAAAAGAACAAGGAGCATAGCTTTAAGAAGTCTTCCTGCACATTCATCATGAAGTATTGCTTAGAACAGTTACAGAGGATTTTCTCTTGATTGCTCTTCTTGTCAAAGACCACAGTAACACAGACATCAATCAAGTGTTCAGATGATCTGTTCCTCTAGATTTTTTCACTTAAAAGCCCAGTTTGTGTGCAAAAGGAAAAAGCACATTTGAAGGACCACATGTGTGTATGAACCACAAGGAGAAAGACATGGGAGTCTAAATTATGTGATTGTCTAATCAGGATTTGGAACTAACCTATGGGATTCAAGACTCATTTTTCAAGTCTTCTGAAGAGCTGTCATGCTGAGTACTGGAAATTCATACTTTTCTCCTATCCAAGAAAGACAGAAAGAGGACGAATACCAGCACCTTGAGTAGCTTACAAAGCTTATGTTATGGTTGCAATCATAGTACAAGAAGTAAGTTTTGGTAATTTGGGTCAGTAGACATAATTGTTCCAATTTACTTCTCCAAACTAAAAACATGCTGAAAAGTAAAAAACAGAAGACTCAAGACTGATTTAAAGAAGAAAAATACAAGTTCAGTGCTCAAAGTGATGGTTCTGAGAACATCATCTCAAATGTAACTTTTTCCCAAGGAACTATGGTAACATTCAATGATAATAATACAGAATATTTTCATGAATACTCAGTTGCACACACAAAAGAGACAGCCAAGGTTGTCTGCCCTCTAATTTTGGATACCACATTAAAAGCACTTAAATATAAGAGCCCCTGTTTTTCAGAGAAATTGACTCCCTTCTCTGCTAACCTGGACATTCAAATTGAATAATAAACAAGTGCTGACCTTTGTGAGAAATCAATTTGAATTGACTTGTCTCAGGTCAATACCCATTAGTTCATGCTATTGAAACAGAATCTCTACATTTCTTCCTCTCTTCACTAGAAGGTATCAAATCTATAATTAAAATTGCATTTCCCAAAGTTTTTACAATACAAATGATAAGCCTTCCTATGCCTTCCTGTACTAAAAAATTCCTTTAGTTTTACCTTTCACCAGTGCATGCTGCCCTCTCCTCATGAATTAAACCAGTCTTTCCAGTTGTTGCACTAACTTTCAGAAGAAACTCAATGGTACACCCTATATCACTGTTTGCCCAATCATACAGGCCTGTCTAATAAAGTCTATTTCATCACCTGTATGGTTTATCTTGCAATGCACTTAGATCATTATCCCAATCTAAAAGCTGGTATTCCATTTTCATGCATTTGAAATCCTTTGAAATCATTTGAAATCTTCAAATGTTGCTAAGTCAAGACACATCTGTTTGTCAAATTTATGTGCAACTGGTTTCTCTTCCTAAGAACTTCATTTCTGGGACAAACTTACAACTGAGAAAAAAAATGGTCTTGCTCTCATGGATCCACTGAACAAGCCTTACCACGCCCTGTTTAAAATGCATTTATTAAAGACCATATTGTAAGAGCAGATTCAGTGTTACAGTTTTCAGGCAATTTCTTCCAATTACATCTTGTATTTTTATTATTCCCTTACACTTGCTTTTGAAAGGAAGAAGCAAAGCAAGAAGCCTCACAAACCAGTTTAGTAGAATGCTTTGCAATAAAGTAGTGACTGGGAAAGGAAAAAAGTCACTTGGTGTTAAGTCAAGAAACAGGCATCAGGAGTCTGTTAAGTCATGGAAGAGTACTGAAGACTGATACGGAAGAGACAATTTTGCAGAACCTTCAAGAATAAAAAAATCCAGATACATCCAATTGAAAGATCATGACAAAAGCATCTGCAGTTTTAAGAGAAGAAAAAACCTTAGAGATTTATCTACACAAGATATTACAAGAAGAAAAACAGATCCAAAAAAGAAGACTACTAGGTATGGTTTAGATTCAATAAATTCTGAAGTAAAAGGGAAAAAGTGATGCAATTGCTGTTGAGTAGATCAAACATCTGTAACTTCTGTTTTGCAGCATGGGATGTGCTTGGGCAAACATACTGTGTAGGACTGTGAAAGGCATTTGGGCCTCAGTTAAAGTACTGCAACTAGAACAAAGACCATTGGAATCATGGTCACAAGTTTTCAGTAAGACTATTTCTGGCCTTTTCTCACAAAACAGTGATATCTCTATTCATGCTCAGTGAGTTTGACATATAAAAGGCAGCAAAACATAAGGCAAACAGAAACACTAAAAGAATAGATGATCTGGAAGAGAAAGTGACAAGGATGGAGGGAAAGTCAACATTACTAAACAAGCATGCTGTTAGCTTATCTTAAAAATTTGCCACATCTACTGCCGTTGATCAGATTTGTACAGAACGCTTCAGGACAGTATTTTCAATTTTTTCCCCCCTCCTAATATATGTTCTTAACTCATCTAGAGACCTATTCTAAATAGATGTATTGGGTCTGGCTGAGATGGAGCTTGTTTCCCCAGAGCAGCCCTCCCAGTGCTGAGCTTTGCTCTGGTAGCTGGAAAGGGGCTGGTAACACCTCAGTGCTGTGGCCACTGCTGAGCAGCGCTGGCCCTGCATCTCTGCCCTCTCTCCAACATCTCACCCTCACCACTAGGAGAGGGATGGGCAAAATCCTGAGAGGGGACAGCCAGGACAGCTGGCCCAAACTGACCAAAGGGATATTCTGTACCATATGAGGTCTGCTCAGCAATGAGAGCTAAGAGAAAGGAGGAGGAAAAGGGGGCAAGCATTAGTTATTGTGACATTAGTCTTCCTGGCCAACCACTGCACACACTGAAGACTGACTTCCCAGGAAGTGTCTGGACATCCCCTGCTGATGGGAAGTACAGAATAAATCTTTTGTTTTCCCCTGCTTTCATGTGAAACCTTTGCTTTACTGAACTGCCTTTATCTTGACATATGAGTTTTTTTCTCTTATTTTCTCCCCACCCTGGCCTGCAAACGAGGGGAGTGACAGAGCAGCCTGATGGGCATCTGGTGTCCAGCCAAGGTCAACCACCATTGAAGTCAAGCAAAGTTTTCAGCCAGGAAAAGTGCTTTTATTTAAGGAGCCTAGAAAAAGCCTCCCAGCATCAAAACTTTTGCTCTAAATTTTGAAACCATCTTTTTTCTGTTTGTCAATGTTTTAGTAGTAGAAATGTACTCAGAACTACAAGAAAGTTCAATTATATTTTAAACACAATATACAGATGTTCCCACCCCCTTAAATTCAAGAGCATCGATTTCTTAAAAAAAGCAATACTAAAATGCTCAGACATTTCTCATACACTGGCCTCATGCAACGCTGAGCAGTTCAGCCTCTTTCTACACCTAGGAGAATATCAGAGCTGTACTAATACTACTTGTTGACAGGACATTAAATACTACCTTGTCATTCAAATTTGACAAAGCCAACGGAGACAGCTTTAATGCCAAAAGTGTTGTCTGGTTTCTTGCATATTAAACTAACTTACAAAAAAGCGTTCTTAATTTTCTCGTAAGGCACTTTATACAAAGTGTAAAGATGAGAACAATACAATATTTAGTTACCAATACAAACTGGACTATATAGTATTTATCGGTATCCACTGATAAATCTTTCTGTATAGGCCTTTACATTTTAATCTGTTGGATGAAGACAGGACATCAGGGGAATTAAGGTATAATATTTTAAAACCTTTTAGCAGCAAGCTTCTGCTTTGCCAAAGAGAATTGTATTGAAATCTAAACTAATTTTCTGAACATTTTTAAAGCAAATGCTCACTGCTAGTGGATGAGAACTCATTTTTAGACATTTTCTGAAGTTAACAAAACTCTCAGCTTGGTTCTCTGCTATAATGACAACAGATTATGCTGTAATGTCTTAGATAAGTCATCGTTTATTTACTGCTGAAGTAAACTCATGTTCAATTAATACTCTTGTTCTAGGCAGGCACACTCAAGCTCAAGTCTCCTTCAATAAGTATTTTCTTAACAACTGGCATAGATAAGTCAAATTCAAACAAGCTCCCAGTTTCAAATTACATAAACATGACAGAATTTTCCAAGATTTGCTAAACAATAAAATCCCCAGGTAAAATGTCAGATGTTTGTCAATGTCAGCAAAAAAAATGAGGGGTAAGAAGCATGAGTTGGGAAGAATTTAAGTCTGTACTTAACTTCAACCTCCTCAGATCCCAAAATATTTAACTAGCTCCAAATGATAACATCAAGAATGGTCCATAGTTCTAAATATTACATGAGAGCTAGATACTTAATAAAAGCAATTACTATTCACATACTATTCACATGAAGAGAAAAGAGTCTGGGAAAAGGCCTCATCTTGGAATATTTATCAGGATGAAAATAAAAAAGCTATAAAGAAGTGGAAGCATTTGACACTAATTTTTAATAGCAGTAAAACATTAAGGATTTCCACATGTGCAAAGACACATCTGAATGAAAAAGAAAATTATTTGGACCACAGCTAGAGTGGTTATTTCACCTCTGTAAAAAAATCCACATATCTCAAAGAAGAATTTCCAGGAACACAGGTGAAATGTGATCAGTATCAAAGAATGATAAAAATAAAATCAATGTCCCAATTTTGCATTTAAGAGCATTAACTTCTACACAGCAAGATTTATTTTTCTATTCATGTATGCATTAGAAGTGTGATCACTCCTTAAAAGCAGGATGAAATGGCACTTAAAGACTCTTTCAGTTTGGTGTTTCTGCTGGTGGCCATCAGGCCACTTAGAAACATTGGCTACTCTGTACATATAATTTTGTTTCCAGATTGTCAAGATACATTTGTGGTCGGTGAGTGAAGGAGGAAAAAAAGTTTAAGTATTTGATGACAAGCTTTTCTTATAGGAACATCTTCCCTTTCAACTACAACGTTTGCATACAAACTATATGAAGAAACGAGATGTCAAGTGAGAAAGTAACCAGCCCCTTGGGATTAAAGGAAACATTTTATCATTACTGAAATACCCAGGGACCATTAACCAAGAGTTAAGAAAAGAAAAGGAGATAAGGTTTAGGATATGAGAACTTAAAACCAGATCTCAAACTCAGAAGAAATAATACCACTTGGCAAAAAAATGAGAAGCCCCTTGATTTAGCAGATCCAAATGAAAGATCATGAAGATGAGGTGAAAAGAAGACACTGGATGTGGAGCCTATGGCAAAAAAAAGCACCAGTTCATGAAAGGTAAACTTCTTCTATGCTTTGAAAATTATTTGGCATATGTATGGAATCAAAAATACCTGGACAGCAAAGCATGGAATGATGTACTTTTGCTGTCTGACATGGTGGAAAGGGAAAAAATAAACCAGGAAGAAAGAAATCTTAAGAATGGTTGAGAAAAGACCCCAACAAAACATGATGCCTTGAAGACTGAAGCTACATGGCAGAAGGCCAGTGGTGTCAGAGTAAGAAAAGACTGAAGATGGACTACACTTACAACAGAATGAAGCCCGACAGATGGAAGGCGTATCAAGGGCCGCCACCGACGCAGACGGACTGACGGACTGGGAGCCTTTGCAGGACCTACATGATTACGTTTGGCCCAGGAGAGGGATGCAGAGTGACACAATGGTGAGGCCTTCGTTCTGCTGTGGCTAACCTGAGGCTGCGATGAGCATGGTGGTGAAGACAGCGAGGACGATGACGACTACATAAACATTAAAAAAGAACATACTTAGCCCACTTAAACTTGAAATAGCATCCCTGCAACTGCAGCAAACAGCACCTGCAGAAATGTCCACTATTGAGTATACTGTCCTTTAACTGCTCAAATCACACAGATAATAATCAAGAATGTGTTGAATTTGAATGAGAAGATGAAAGAAGACTGCAAATAAGCAAAGACATTGTTCAAATCTGAAGTTTATAGACAGATATGCTAGAGGTTATTCACACCCAGGGAACTTGACAACATGAACACAAATTAACTGACTCATTCAAGAGACAGAGTGTTGGAAAGTGAGGAGGGAGGGGATTTAAGCATCACTTAATAGAAGAAATCATTAAGAACAGAGAAAGAATCAGTTTTGTCTACAGCTACAAAAGCTGTGAGCAATAGTTCTTTGGCAATTTGGGAAAGCTAGACTGTGCTGCTCTGGAATCTAAGATGAATCAAGTAACTATGGCAACAGAGCCCAGAGTTTCTTTACTGTTCCATGTCTAACATAAAAGGAAAGCAAAGGAAAAGGGAAGCTTACCGTGGTGAGGTATGCAACTTCCTAAGTTTTTCACCTATTCTTCTAAAATAGCAGGCCAGTGGCAGTACTGCCATTAACACTCAGGATCCCTTTAGTATCCGTGGAAGCAGTGGGACTATGTTAAACCATTCAAATTGTTACTATTAGAAGAAAGATCATAGAAGTATTAAAAATGACTCTCAGCTCCAACTGACAAAGTTATAGTAAATATATTAAGACCAGAAAGGACCATTGTGATGATTTAGTTTTGATCTTCTGTCCCACACAGGCCACAGGACCAAACAAGTCCATGTTTTGCTTGGATCAGAGCATACTCATAAAACAAAAACAAACATTCAAGCTTAACAATTTTTTAACTACTGAAAAAAATCAGAACAAATAAAAAATTCAATCAATCCTGTCTATAGCTACATAGAAACAATAAGCAGCATATTCATACAGTTTAATAAAATTCACAATAAATGAAAATGCAATCTTCTTAGTCCTGTTCAATGATGACATAACATAAACAATAGATTACATTATTCATCTGGCCACAATTCATTATTCATATTCATTGGACATGATGCCAAACCAGGAGCTCATCTTCAGCATTTCATCCACTATTATCTTGGAATATATAAAAATCCCCAGTGTTATCTAGAGCCTTTCAGAGAACCCCTTGCCTTCTGTCAAGAAATGAAGTTAATATTTTCTAATTACACAGCTTTTATTTGGCCTCAGAAAAACACTCCTTTGTTTGAAGCTAATCTAAAGGGCAATCCAGATTGTCCTGTGTTGATGTGCTTTAATATCTGCTGATCTTTTTCCACCACCTGTAAGCTTTGAGGTGTATTTTAATAACAGAATCATGGTTTGGATAACAGAATAATGGTTTGGATTGGAAGGGCCCACCTGAAAGATCATCCAGTTACAACTCCCACATGGGCAGGGACGCCTTCCATTAAACCAGGTTGCTCAGAGCCCCACCCAAATCGGTATTGGACACTTCTAGGTATGAGTCACCCACAACTTCTCTGGGCAACCTTTTCCATTGCCTCACAATAAGGAATTTCTTCCTAATGTCTAATCTAAGCCCACTGTCTTTCAGTTTGAAGCCATTCCCCTTAGTCCTGTCATAACATGCCCTTGCATAGTCTCTCTCGAGCTCTCTTGCTGGCTCCCTTCCGGAGCTGCAATCTGGTCACCCTGCTATTGTCTTCCATGTCACTGACAGACTACTTGATAGTACAGGTCTTAGAACCAATCTCTGCAGAGACCCTCAAGCTAACACAGTAACTCATCACTGACACCCTACTTATCTGCCCTGAGACCTGCCAAGTTAGGGCAGGCGGAATAAAACTGCAGTTCCTTAAGGTGTGTCCCAAATGATGCATTCAATGGAATGACTCCTAGGGGCTGTGAAAAACAAGCATCAGATAGCTTCTGTGAGAAAGAATTCTTTTCACTCTTATTAGTCAAAATAAGTCATTGTAGTGCCAGTCAAAACTATTTACTTTCTTTGCATTATTTATTATTTTTGAAGGAACTAATCGTAGTTCTCTTTTTTTTTTCCCCTGTCAAGAGTGGGACAATGAATTGGTTCTTTCTACTCCCATATTACTGACCTTCAAGAAGGAAGATAGGGTTACAGATTTTTCATGAAGAGCAAGCATCAAGTACAGTAGAAACTGTAAAGCTCAAAGATATGGAACTTTACTAAGTCTCATAACCTATCTAGAGGACAGTTTTCCACAGGGTTGTCACAGTTTGGCTTTTTTCCTTTAATTTCAAGCATTCTGATCCACCTACATCTCAGCAGCTCCTAATAAAACACAAAACTAAAAAACCTCCAATTCAAAAATGGAACCACATGAACAAAAAGGAATTCAGCAATGACAGTAATTCTACAAGACAATAAGTCTTACAATAGCTTAATGGCTATTACAGTTTACCCATACTACCTTGACTGGGTTTTTTTCATATTCTTCACTTGAAGAACTGATCTAAAATGGGATGTTTTATGTTTAGATAACATATCAGATGGCTTTAAAAACAATCTGTTCTCAGCTTGTTTAAGAAAATTTTAAAAGATGACTGATTAAAGACTGCTTCTATAATTCCTCATAGTCCATAGACCTTCCAACGCAGGGAGGAACCTGTAAGATTAGAACCTGCTGTCAGGCAGAAATTTAAGAGCTTTGCTGACTAGACAGTTCATGATAAAAGGCAAGAGACACTTGTACATTTTACAATTTTGTAAGCTGCTGCCATCATAACAGACGGGATTGATAAATCTTCCAAGAATATGAATTGTAGTATCTTTTTAGTGAGAAACAGTTTAAAAAAATTTACTGGAAGCTGTTAAACTGCATACTTTTGCTCTGAAAAAAATGTATAATTACTGTGAAACCATTTATAAGATTTTGAACAATACCAAATTTAAGAATTGTTTCGCAGTAGAGGGATATCTACAATATTGAAAGATTTTCTTTAGAGAGCCTTGTTTTAATTTTGCTACCATTTTTACCACAAGTCTATACTTCTACCATTCTTCTACATTTTACTTCTTTTTTTTCTGGCCAATATTGCTAAAATAATGAGAAAATATTAAAAGTACTCCTTGCCTGAATGTAATGAGACCAATAAATACTTTAGCTTTTAAAAACTGAATTTACACCATAGAATGCCATTTAGGGCAAGTAATATTTTAGTATTTCTAGTTAGTATTTGCCCTGATTTTTACTTGCATTCATTGAATCTTTTTATACTTTATTTCCTGTACTAGGAGGTCCCCTAGTGAGATCAACTAAGAGAATAAGAAACTTCCTCTCCATTGAAAATATACTTTTGCATCTGTTAGAGTAGAATTTCAGCAGACAATATGTAGGAATTCTGGAAAAGCAAACTTAATACTGGATTAACAAGCTAATTAACAAGGCTGTAATAACCAGAAAATTCTATGCATAGTTTTAATAATAAGCACAAATTAAGCTATGTGAACTGAGGTTGTTTCAAAATGAATATTAAAAAAAATTAAATTAGAATTACTATGAAATTAATGTAAATATACATCTCCAAAAAAAGAATACCATTCATACATTTCACATTTAATTTAAAATATGGAAGACAAATCCTAACTTGAAACACTCTATTCAAACAAAATTTATTAACATCTAGAAACTGCAGAAAAGAAAGAATTAGTCTGACTTCACCAGAAGAAAAGACCACAGGAGCATACTCCTGTGCTGAAAATTATAATATGTCAAATATCTGAACTGGTAAAAAAAAAGTCCTGAAATAGAATTGAATGTTATTGTCATATAAGCCAGTAAGCACATCAAGTTTATTGTCTGAAATGAAAAAAAAAATACATTATAAAGAAGTTAAAAGCTTCATGGAGTAGGTCCAGAAAATGTTCAGGCAATTACCATTTGCCCCAATCCAAAACTCACTCCTCTATATAGCTGTTACTAAAATCTAAGATCTAAAAGGAATCACATACAAAGTTTGTCAGGCAGCAGGAGCTATGCTTCTGCACATACCCAAAAGTGCCTAAGTTTGGTAGTGCCGAAGAGCTCATGGCTTGGTTCACACCCGAACCTGTCAGGTTCTAGAAACAGGGATCTGTTTGCTCATCTTGTTTGTGGCACCCAATCCAGCAAATTATTTCAGTCCATGTGTAATGCACTGAAGAACTGACAGGACAAAGCAGCATCTGGTATTGCATGACCATTTCTAAACAGAAATACATATTATTGATTACATTGCTAGTGGCTACAAAGATTCATCTACCTGGAAACTCAGGTTTAGAGCATCCTTGCAGTGGGAAGTTCAAGCCCATGCTACCTTCCTCTTTGGAAGCTTCCCTGCCTATCAGCTCACAACCTGTGCTAGGACAGAGGCTTTTCTTCTTTCCTCCAATCAGAGGTTGGGTCACTGTGTAGAAATGCCAGCTGCTCTTAGAGATAAAATGAGCTGTAACTGCATAACAACATGGCAACTTAGGAAACAGAAGGAGATAGCACACTTTCAGTCCTGGTCATTGTTTCATAGGCACAAGCCTGGGATCAGAGGCCCTGGCACATGTTCTGCATCTGCCCAGTTGCATTGTTCCATAAGGGACTCCTCCCAACATGCTGTTCATTATACAGTTCCTATACGGTAATCCCTGGTGCAGAGATGGGAGAAGGTTGAAGCAACAATAAAACGTACCATTTTCCAGCCAAGTGGGGAAGATGAGGGTTATTACAGCTCTAAGATTATTCTCAGAGAGGGTGTACTTAGTATCTCTATCAATCACTTTTACCCACCATCTTTTGAAGCTTTGTTTTTCTTAAATAATTGCTCATTATTGAATTAAACACAATATTTTAAAGGGTCTGTATTACAGTTAAAACTAAGTGTTATTCTTCCTTAGTCATTACCATTACTGGGTTTTTTACATGCATATTAAATCTATGTATCACACTGTCTGAAAAAACCCTCTTCCTCCTCTTTCCTTCACAAGGGTTTTAAATTTCTCCAGAGCATTTCAAGCCTATGTTGGTGGTGGTGGTGAAACCTTGAGAGACATTAAGTTCCTTCAAGTTTTTATAGAAAGATAAGCAGCCAGACAGAGGAGAGGAGTCTGACAAAGGAAGAATTCCACAGAGGCAGAAGATACTTCATGAGATCATCTCCAACATTACGCCACAGAATTCACATAAACTAGAGACATTGTGTGTATTTTGATTGCAAGAAAAGCTTGTTCCAAACTAGATATTCCTTACATGCAACAAAAACCTGACTAACAAGCAAATTCTTAGGAAGTTAAGGTTCATAAACTCCAGTCCTCACAGATCTACTCATTTCGCCAACATTACAATTATCAACATCAATATTATTGAGACTCAGATTACAGACCAAACTGGGCTACATCTGCTAGCAGACCAACATCTGCACCAGTCATTTTAGTTAGTCCTTCTGCAGCTGGTAAAAAAATATTTACAGTATTCCCCATGTAAGTTTAACCCATGATTAAGAATGGACAATAACCCAAGAGTATTATTTTGCTGGACATACGGGTAAAGACAAGAAAAATTTTGAGATTAGAGCACCCCAAAAAAATCATTCCAAAATTAGTGGTAATTTATTTCTCCCTGAAGACTTAAAGTTCTATGGTCTATGTTAGGCAAAAGTCAAGCTAGATTATCACAATGGTGACTTCTGTGATCAAAAAAAAGCATAATCACAAAAACAAAGAAGAAAATTTCAAAGGTTAGGGAGCTCTTCAAAAGCTAAATTAACTAGAATTTTTTTTTCAAATAGTTTTTCTTTCACAAGATTTTTTTCGGAAATAAACTGGACAGCATTGTTGCACACCAAATACTGTATTTTTGGAGTGTTTCCTTGAGCAAGGTCAGTTGATGCAGCATCAATTCTCTGAGTGGTTTTAGCCCACTGTCTAGCTTCAGCCATAGTGGTAAAATGTTGCAAGTCTTAAGAATTGTAAATTCTTTTCATTTTCTCCTTCCAAATTAGTGGTTTGATAAAGTTAAAAAAAAAAGGGGGAGAGAGCCAAATAATTTTCTCTTCTCCTTAAGAGCAAGAGGATGACTATGAACTCAGCCATCACCTGTCACACTTGGCTATACCCTGCTGCTTGCTCTCTCTTACAGATAGTGCAAGAATAGCACAGGAAGCATTATGGATTGGAGAGATGCAAAAAACCAAACAAAATAAAAAAAACCCAAACAAAGTTATGGCAGTTGATTTGTAGAGATGTTGGATGCAAAACTGTAGAAACATTTTTTCACTTGTGTTATTTATTTCTTACAAACTTGTTCTTTAAATCCATGGGCGGATTTATGGGTGCGAATATCCTCTATAGTTATGTTTCATCCTAGGAATCAGAATTCCTTCATGCAGATTTTATGGTTAAGCATAGGATCCAGAATAACAATTCTACTGTATTAATACCTTTTTAGCAATTTGCACAGTACAGAAATCAGATTAAGGTATGTCTCAAACACTAACACGTTAGATAACAGGGCAATGCAATGAGTCACAGACTAAGCAAGCACAATTTCCAAAACATTTCACATGATTCTAGTAAGCTCTTTTTTACACTTTCACTTTGTAGACTGTAAAAGAATAGAAGCCATAGCTGAAATTTTTAGGCAACTTCACCACCTTTACAGGAGAGATTATATGCTTGTTCTCTAATGCTAAACTAAAAATCATGCATGAAACAGTTCCATCATTGATTTTATATTCTCTCAAGATGCAAATGTTTCTTTAGAAGACTAAAGATTATTCAGAAGAAACATCAAGGAATATGGGTGATTTAAGAAAAAAATCCCACCATATGCTCTTGGCAGGAGCAAAAGGGAAGCTCTTTATGTTTCTTCTCTAACAATAAATTGTAATGCCCCAGGGAACCAGAGATCTTTGAAAGTTCGAGTTTTATAGCAGTTGGGAACAGAGTGCATTGATTCTACTTAGCTCTTGCCAATGTTAACGACTGTTACTGTGATCAAAGTCTAACTTCGTGCATTCCAAGCAAGATTATAGTTCTCCAGGCACATGAAACAAGTTTACAGACTACAGTTTGCAGTTATGCTTTAAGTTAAAGAAGAAATCAAGCTGTGGTAGTGTTTTTAGAGGCTGCCAACTTCAATCCATGTTAAAAATATTCCTGATCATATTTGTGAACAAAAGAGTATCTAAATAAACACATTGATGTGTGCCAGTATTTCAGCTTTTTGTGAACATCTGAGACATGTTTTTTTTTGTGATTTTTGACTCTCTCAGTATAAACACCAGTTTTGATTTTCAAAAGCTGATTTTTTTAATCAATATTTTTGATAAGGGTCCAATGAGGTGCAAGAATGTTGTTTCCATTTGAAGTAGCAGCTCAGATGCTGCACCTCAGTCCATTCAAGTCTGAGCCTCATTTCTCTAGAACATACAGTTCTAGTAGCCAAAGCTGTCAGTTGGGAAATAGATGTACAAAGTGTACTAAAATTACCCAAACAGGAGGAGTTACAGAACAAAGGCACTGTTTTCTGTGCCCTCCCTTAATAGTTGCTATATTTTATTCTGCAGTTCTGTTTTCTTCTATCTTCCTTTTCTTAACAACTAATCTTAAACACTGTAGGTTAAACTTTGTTTAGATGGACATTCTCATCAGCCTCAAAGGAAGAGGAAAGAAAATACATGAATGTAAGAGCTCTTAATTTTCTCAAAAGCTCTTATTACTCTCTAGCCAATATCCAACACAGTTCTTACTACTCTCTAACCAATATCCAGCATAGGTATTTCAAGTGGCCATATCACTTGTGTTTATTTGCTTGACTGAAAAACCATTTTGCCAAGGTGTAGTAACACTTAAAAAAGTAAACTTCCCAAAGACCACAGATCACATTCTGCTAAGCAGCGATGCATAAATGTTGCTAAAACTCCCCTGTCCAAAAAAAACTTTTACCTCCATCACAAAAGTGCTTCCATATGCCACAAGGACCTCACGACATAACAAGAAGTTCACTCCATCACTTGTACTTTACATCAAAAAGTGATATGGAAAGCCATTGGCAGCAGTTAGTGATGCCTTGATGTTACACAAACAGCCTGCCAATCACTCAACAGCACAATTATTTGAGTATTTGCTGTTCACAAGCTGATCAAAGCTGATTTAAGTCTAGTCTGTTAAACTTTTTCCTCTCTTTCCAGGAGTGTGCCTGTAACCCCTCTGTGCCAGCATTCGCTCCTGCAAGGCTACAGGATCAACTGTTTCAGGAAGCTGTTTAGGAAGCCCATGAAGATACTATAGGAAACTTGCCAATCCAGAATGATTTTAACAGCCACAGATACACACAGCTGGCTAAAACTTCAGATACTATTACCAAAATAGCACTTCAACAGGAGTTAAGCATGTCAAAGCCTTGTGAAATGCAGAAATTGAATACAAATTATTCTCTGGATCTAATTCCTTGCCTAAAGGCCAATTAATATTTTTTAAAGATTTCTGTGGCATAGCTTGCCATTTTCCTTACTGCAGTATTGAGCTGTAATGAAGCACAGTCGCAAAAATACTGGATACAGATGCCAGTAATATGAGAGCAGAACAAAAGTATGTTCTACTCACATTATTATATTCACATATTAAAAAGGTAAATTATTTCAAGAATCAGATACTATTTTATACCTGGAATAACTTCCCCGAAGTGTGTAATTGTTTAACTGAGCTGAACAATTTCTACTGGTTTATTTCTATACAAAGTGTACCTTTGCATTTCTTCCTCTCCTACTCTCCCAGGCAGCTATATAGCAACTTTAAAATATTAATGGAAATATTAATGGAAATGAGGCGTAGGATATAAAATAAGTTTCTTCCCCAACTCCAATTTCAAAATTTATTTACTCTGCAAAGGACTCTAGACCTGGAAGTCGCTCTCATTTAATAACATGTTTTCCTGTTTTCAAAAAAATGTTCCCTATAGATTTTCTGCTCTGTTACTTGCAAATAGTTACTACAATTGTTTTGAAAGTAAGGATGAACCTCATCCTGATCACTGCTATAAACTGGTACTTTTCCTCCCTCAAATACTGCTATAACTTAGTTGAATTAATCACTGTTGATTAGACAGCTAATACAGATCCACAATCTTGTCATTTTAATATTTTTGAAGGGTTGTGGTTTTTCAAAGGAGAGGGTGGTTTTGTTTTTTGTAAGAGGGTATCAGAAATGTTAAGGTGCGTGACAGCACAGGGTTTCAAAGCTTATGAAGGAGGCATCAGAAGAACAAGAAGGGAAAAAACCTCAAATTCAAAACAAAAGGGAAAAGTCAAAGATGGCTCAGCAGAAAGCCATAAAATAAGGATTAGTTTAAAAGTGTGTACAGTTGTGCAAAGAAACAGGTTCTATTTTCCACATCTTAAGACATCCTAGATATTGTAAATAGAAGTGTTCGCTCAGCAGAAGACTCGTGGAAGAATAAAGAAGATCTCGAGTATCTGGCACCTATTGTACTCTCAACAATAGCTGCAGTCCAGGAGCTGTCACACAGCAAAGAGTACTGGATCTGTGAAGCCTTAAGGTAAAGACCTAGATTTTTTTTTTTTTGGCAGCTTTGGATATGAAATACCTGTCATTTAAGAAGGTATAAGCTTCATCATCATAAACTTCAACAGAAATATTGTTCCAGGAATCTTACATTAATTGCCCTCATTATGGTACTTAAACAGACAACCAGAATCAAACCACCCTTAAAGCCAACAAGACACTTCTTCTGTGGAACCATTCCCAGATCTTACCACTTGCTACCAAAGTAATTTTAAACAGACCTACATTATTTACACAGAAGTATCCATAAAAAGTACCCATAAGACTGCATTAGCTATTTATTGGACCAATAAAGTGAGACATGGAGCCACACAACCCAGAAGTATTAACAGAACCTGGTCCAAAACCTGGCCTGAAGGATTAAGTGAAAATTTACAACCCTTTTAATTAGCACACTTGAAATGAATTATCAAAATGAAAACTGCTTAACAGTTCTTGAAAGTTTAATCTCCTTGAAGGAAAAAAATCTCTTTGATTTTTAAGAGAAGTGGTTGTTTTAAAATTAATTTTTAATTAATTAATTACTTTTTAATTAATTAATTAATCAGAGCTATCAAACTTGGGAAGCCTGTTAAAGCACCCATCAAGGTCGAACATTCTATAGTGTTCAGCTTCAATCCACTAGCTTAGCAATTCATCCTCATGTTCAGCCAAATAGATCCCACAGTAATGATACATCTCAGAAGCAAATTGATCACTGTAAATTCTAGCAGTTATCATCTGGAATCTAGAAGCCCATTATCATGCCTAGTGTGGGGGTATTTTTCCCCTGAGAAGAGCTCTTTAAAACATACAAAATTTAGGAGAAAAAAAAAATCCAATTACAGATTATACTAAAACAGAAACAAGTCCTAACCACCAGACAGGATGACAAAATACACAGATATTAGGAAGATAGCACTGCTTTATGCTATTACTTCTGATTTTTGTTTCTAGCTAGACTCGCTTTATTTTGAGCACATTTTACATACATGAAACAGAAAAAAGCAGAAAATGCATTAGCATACTGTAAAAACTTAGTAGTCACTGAGGTTATAAAAAAAGTCTGTGAAGACAGAGCAAGACTGTCAAGGGCAATCAACAAATAAAGACTTTACTCAGAAGTATTAAAGATTGAATCCTCAAATGTCTGAAACATCAGAACCCAGGGAAAAAACCCAAACCCACCAAACAGTATTATCAGAAGAGAACTTGTCTGTACTCTGTGCTGTTTTTAAACCTTGTGCCGCTCACGATTCCAGAAAATTTAACTTTATCTTGATCGTATCATGGTGTGTTTTTTATAGTGGAAGGAAACGTCCTTTCTTCCTAAACAAATCAGTGGAATTGACTGCTATGCATCCCACTTTTGGAAGTTACCCTGTCTAACACAGATAAGTTTTAGCAAGACTTTCTAAAAATGTGAGTGGACAATAGTAAGCTATACCAATCTAAGGGTAGAACTACCCATAGATCAGGCTTTTCTTGTGAACAACACAAGCCAAGTTAATCATCCTAAGAAAAAGTAGGCCTGCATGTTTTCTCAATCTTTACATCTGTAAGAGACCTAGAAAAGATCTGTAAGGACCTAGAAAGTGCTTTTGTTTACAAAGCACTAACTATACAGCACTTACTACCTTTAAGCAACTAAATAAGCCACTTTACTCAAAGAAAGATTTCTATGGAACATGTCTTGACTATTTGGACAGTGGAGGGGGTGCATGGAGGTCAAAAATCCCAGTCATAGGAAGGCAACCTTGTTCCTTTCCAGTGCTCTTAAAGGAACTTTAAATTCTCAGGAGAGTAACCCTAACAAGTAATGGATATGCAGGAGGAATAGGATTCTCTTCTTTCTTTCCCAAAACGTGCTAGAAATCCTCAACTTACCCCACAGGACAAGTCAACAACCTCATATGACCTACATATGCTAATTTCAGCACCTAGAAGATCATGCTGTTTATCAGTCCCTTCAACCCCTACATGGAGAGTACATAGTGACATTTAAAATGTACCCATGGAAGGAAGAAGAGATTAATTCACTTTATCTCTCAGTTACACTTCTCAGCATATTCATGTTTCATATTTTGTTTCACTTAAAAAGAATTTTACTTTAAAGTAAAGCAAGTCCTTAGGTATCAATGAATGGGGAGGCCTTGCTGCCTTGTTTAACTACCATCTGGTAGGACAGGATTTCCAGGCAATTTGATGTTCCAGTAACAAAACATGTTTGTTTCTTCCCTCCTTGTTTGATGGATGAGGACTATTCTGAAAAAATGATCCTGGAAAATGTATTCAGTTTTTGTACTATTTCAACTTTGGAAACAAAAAGACAGGAAAAAGTTATTTCACTAGTTTAAGGAATATCCATATTGAATTACTTGGAGTTATACAAAATGGAATAATAAATAATTGGCAAGGAAACTAGCTATTCAATATCTGTGTTTAGGCATGGTTGCTAAGACAATTTTGTAATTTTTTATTATGAAAAGAAGTCTTCATCTTTCCATGCAATTATTAATCTTTTGTATTGTGGTTATCTTGATCAGGAAACAAATTAATTAGTGGAAGTTCAAGAAGTTAACTGTCCATTATTAGGAGATTCCATCGTCACTTAGGTGCTTCCTGAATCTTCATGAAGACTCTCAAAACAAACCCTTGTATTTTCTTTCTCAGTCGTTCCATAATATCTGCCAGAAGAATGCAGAGACAGATCGTTCCCTACATGAACCTTACAGTACATCAAAATAACTAAAGAAGTTTCTCTTTCACAAGGATCTTAGGAAAAGATTCAGTCTTCAGCAATTTGTTGGGATAGTCACTCTTTCTGAGCTGGCCAAGAATATCTAGAAATAAACTAATTGGAAAAAGAAAAAAAAAAAAACCAGACCATATTTTTGAGTCTCCTACTTAGAAAAGGAAAAAAGCCACAAATTTGTTCTGATGCTTCTTCTTGAAATATAGAACCTTGGCTAATTTAGGGAACAAGATAAGAAGAGAGAGTGGTGTGGTTTTTCAAATAAAATACTACAAAGGAAGTTGAGTATCTATAACAAAAATAGTTAAACCAATTCTCATCATTTCCATTTCCAGACAGGGCAAGGGGGAGGAGAAAGGATTGCTTTGCTTTCTCCTACATTGTATAGAAGGCACTGCACAAAAAAAAAAGAAAATTTTACCTACTGCACTTCAAAAAGAGAGAATGGATGAGTCACTGGAGCCACAGCCAAACACAGAAGTGTTTCTCTTTTTGTCAAACAAAGCAATGCTAGCAACAATATAATCTTTTTTTTTTTTTCCTTTGTCAAACAGATACTGAAATCTGAACCAGAAAGATGGAAAACTGACTTAGCACAATTGAAGCAGAAAAATTTGAATGTTCAAGTTTATGGTTATTTCAGGGTTCTTTTGTCAGCTACTAGGTTGTTTTTGCCATATAACACACAATCCGTTGGGGCATAAATGCTTATAAATGTATGTATGAATGAGAATTATCTGAATTTGTATTGTATACAAACAGCACACACACACACCTGCAAACCAACTATTGGACTATTTCTTTTCCTGAATTATAACTTTCTGAACTCTCACAAAATGTTCGATACACTTGTATAGTTACTATGAATCTTACAGTCTTACCTACTGTGCAACAAGAAAACCTCAAGTTTCTGTCTGTTTTACTCTGAAATGAAGCTTAGAAAGATCTTTCATGTTATATAAGAGCTAAAAAAACCTAATGCAAACAACCCCCACCACCAAACCCACAAACAAACAAACAAAAAGCCCCTAAGCTTCAAGTTTGGTTTCCCCCACAGCAATACCACTTAATTTTGGACTAATGACACAATTCTGAAAACCAAGCAATAATCTCAATTTCACTGTAAACCTTTAACATGTGATTGCTTTCACATCAATTATATTCAACTCAAATTAGATATAAACAAAGACTTTTTAAAAAATGGATACCTCAGTCTGACCTTCATGGGCACTGGATTCATGAGTGACACGAATAGCCTAAAATTAAAATATATTTCAATCAGACATTAAATGAGACACTTTCAGTGTTGCAAGAACCATTCTTGCCTTTGATTTATCAATTACATAGATGTAACTATTTTTGTTCAGCGCTTATAATAAATAAGAAAGCTAATAAACAAATAATCTCCACCTCCAAGGATCAGAAGACCACTCCTTCAGTTTCTTAACAGTCAATTCAGGTCAAATATCTGAGAGTTTGTAATGGCACTTTTGCACACAGCCAATACTTTTTTTAGCTATCATTTTGAGCAGAAAAAATAATTTTGACAGAAGCTCCAATCAGTCATTTTGTGTCCAACATTTCCATAGAAAATGTCATAAATCTCTGCTGTTTCTGTTTATTGCTACTTCCTTTAGCCACACATTAATACTCATATTCAATATGCTCTAACTTAAAAATCATCAAGGTTTTCATTTTGAGAGCATTATTAACATCATTAACATCAGGAGCAACAGCACTGTTCTCCATCCACCACTGGCCAGATGTTTCTGCCACATCCTTTCGAACAGTACTAATGATGTGGCTAACCAGAATATCAGCTAGTTCATCTCATGGTTTAGGATGGTAGGGGAAGGAGATCATATTTCAGCCAAATCAGCTCTTTGAGTGCCTCAACTGCTCAAAGCTTAGAGATATGACCAGAAGGCACAAATTAAAAGAGGCAACAAAAGGACAACCCTTTCAGCAATAGCCCCAGATCAGCTTAAATTGACCATTAAACTATATCCTGAACCCATAAAAAGAAAAGATTATGCACACATTTCTCATGCATTTCAAAGTAATTTTAAACTAAGCCAGGGAATTAATATGGATGAGAACATTGACAAAATCTGTTCTGCTGACTGAGCTATGGGCAGGCAGAAATACTCTAAAATACCAATGCAGAGTTTCCTTTGTAGCAACTGTCTGATCACAAGCTCACTGTAAAATCAAATTTGCTTAGCTGCTTCACTGAGTCAACCCTCAAGGACAGTACCTGCTCATGCAAGTAATTCTTACACCATGTTAAATAAAAGTAAAAACACATGATACTAACTTCATAAGTTTCTAGGTATTTGGCCCTCTCTTCAGGAGTCATAGATAATGAATCTTCTAGGAACTTTTTCAGTGAAGAATTAGTTTCTTAAAAAAATTTAAAAAGACATAATTAGTGTCATATTTTAATTCCAACTTCATTCACAGCTTACAGAATCCAACAAAACTTCTGAAGATAGAATTGCACTGTATTTTTAAGACACAGAAGGCTGACTGCACTTTGCAATGTTTCAAGCGCTTTAGTTCATAAATTAGTATAAAATAATTATTTTGTAATTATAGGTAAAAATGCACTCCTTCAGCCTTTATGAATAGTTATATTCAGAGAAAATAGTACAAAACATACCCTTCCCTCCATGGCTTCCCACAGCTGAGGAAAAAAAGGATAAAGCCAACAAAACCCAAAGTAAAAAAATCTTACCAAAGTTCATTTTATCTCTGTTGTTTGCAATAGCATGAATTAGCCCAATTGTCCCACAAGCATTGTTAATGGTCTGCTTCATGAAATACACTGATGATTTGACATCTTGCCCCTTAGCTTTTATCCTCTCTTCTTCTTCTGTTCTGAAGGTTTCATACTAGAAGGAAAGTTAAACACACAAATAGTCACAGTTATTCAACAAATAGTATGAATAGCTACATCAATCAAGACAAAACAATTTATAATATACAACAGCTAATTAATACTACCATTTGAAATGTTTAACACATGTGGTCCAACAAATGTATGTAAACTTACCTGAACTGCTCTATACTTAACCCAGTGCTTCCACACTTGAAACATTGTTTTGAATATGTGTTATCTAACACAGCTTTAAAAATTTTTAAAATATTTCCTTGATCTGAGCTCATGTCACCATCTCACTTCAATGCAACTTTAATGGCTTTAATGGCTTTTTAAGGACAGAAGTGCCAAGAAAGAAGGACAGAAGTATCAAGAAAGCTGTATTACTTCAGGTGATTAATCATCATGAAGCATTCTTTATATATTCCACTGTTACATTTCATTTTCCCCAGGAATATAAAATAAGAGCTATATAACACCCAAGGCATCAAAACAGGCCCTTCTGAAACAATATTCATAAAGTAAACTTTTATTTTCTGTAGCAAAAAGATAATTTACTTCAACTGAACAATCTAAAATACTTGTTTTATAAAGATCATATTTGACTAAAACCTGTTATACTGTGCAATAGTGTGTCAGTTTTGTGCTTTTTTTGTCACTGGCTGTGATTTGTTGGTTCTTTTGGGGGGGAGGGTGTTGTTATGGGTTTGTTCTTTTTTATTGGATTTGTTTGAGGTTTCTGTTAATTTTCTTTTGTTAAATTTTAATTTCAGAGAGAAAAAGAAAAAAATAAATCCACAAATGTTCCAGTTAATGCTTCCTCCTTTGACTCTTCTACTAGGTACTTTTGCAGAAAAAAAAAAAAATTCTGAAGTAGATGGGCTTTTTATACAAGTATGATGAAAGTGAAGTAAGAATGAAGAAAGTTACCAAGGAACTCTTCCTGCAAACCCCTGAGAAATTTCCCTTGGGCTGTCTGCACTGTCAGTGACAAACAAAACCAAAAAACTTCTAGCATCATATTCCACTTTTGTAGGTGCCTCCATGTTCTGAATAGGCTAACTAATAGCAAGAGCATTATAAACCATTTAAATTTGGCTTATCTACAAGCTAACAAAAAATAGCCTTAATTGAGATAAAAATTTCATAGAGTTCAATCCGACAAAAAGTTCAGACTAGAGAGGTGAACAATACAGCTGCCATTCATTCCCTCCCAACTAAAATAAAATCAACAGAAAAAATAAATATATAAGTGCTGGGAATACCAAAAATACAATTTCGAGCAAGGGATAGACCAGATCATCTCAACAGATTCTTCCTAACCTAAACTATATCCCATAATTTAGATTCATTTGGATCTATTAATTCATTAGGCCCAAAATGCCAACACCCACAATATTTACTTTGTCTACAACATACTATGCAGACTAAGAAAACATTGACCTTTAAAGTGAACAACAATCCTAAAATCTTTAGAATGCTAACAAGAGTAGCTTGCCTTAAAAGCAAGTTCTAGGAAACTGATATACAGGAACCACGAAACCACTGAGCTTCCAGACAGACAGACAGACAGACAGACAGACAGACATGAACAGACAGACATGTGAGAAAAGTCTTTACAAAGGCAGCAAAACTAATAGCCACTTTCATAAATGTAGACACAGCCAAGAAACAAATAAATCATAAATTAAATAAAAGTGTAATTTTACAGGCCATTTTGAAAGGGAGACTGAGGAGGAAAAAACTACTCTAGAAATACAAAATAAAGCACAAGGGTCTTGTGGAGTTCACAGTGACTAACAAAAGCTTCAGAACATTGGGACCTCCCATGAAACATTGACTGTTCACACAGCCAGGCTAAACAGTTGATAGAAACATTTGTGCCCCTGACGTTTCAGAAGGATTAACATGCTGAACACTTGGCTGCTGCTCAGATTTGACTGATTGATGCAACAGAGCAAATGTTGTTTCTCTGGTTTTGTTTGTCATATGTTTCTTTAGGATGAAATCAGATACACCTTCTGGAACAAGAGCAAGGTTCTTTCGTACGGGATAATGCTCCCATAGCATGATCCAAAAAAAGGTTTGCACAAGCAGAGAGTCAAAAGAAAAGTGACAGTCAGACCTGTACCTCAAACAGCCAGACAGAAATGACAGCACACAGAAAACAATGCCTCAAAGGTGACAGAAAGGACATTTCCTGAGGACGGGTGAGTTGAAAGTTTGATTAAGCTTGAAACTATCAGGGTAGCTGAAATCAATCTTAAAAAGTACTGCCTGCATAGCTGGTTTGGAGAAACTGAAAATACAGAGGTTTACTGGACATAATGTGTAGGATGACTGACCTGACACTCCTGTCTATTTAAACACCTTGTGTTTCGAAGACAAGCTTCAATAGCTAAGTGATTTGTCCTTATAAGCTACATACTCTTTTTGAGAGACATATTAAAAGAATTAATTGTGGACAGATTCACTTCAACCTTTTGGCTGACATTATCACAGTCATGTAATACTGTTACAAATTGAAAGATCAATATGAATCACGCTACATAAAAGCATGTGATGACACAAAATAAGCACATTGAAGATTTAACCAAAGTCCAACATAGTGAATGATGGTGGGGAAATTGTCTTTCATCTTAACAGTATGTCCCATCTGTCCAAGAAGTGAAAGCCACCCACATCAATACTGATGACCAACTGAAAGTGGATTGAAGTCTGAAGGATTGTCAGTGTAACAGGACAAAAACTGGAAAAGGAGTTGCATATTGTTCTGCACCTTATTTCTTATTTTCCTTATGCTGTTAGAGCTTTCTGCTAAAACTGGCAAATTGAGCCATTTCACAGTGCTTATTATAAAAAATACCTTAAATTGCCTGTAATAGAGAAGTGTGAAGCATATTTCTCTGTGCTTCTACATTAGCTTTTCCCATTCTGATTTGAAAAGAAATCAGAAATATACACGCAAGGTTATCAAAAGAAGGTTCTGAAAGAAGCATTTTTTGTGTTATTTTTAATGAAGAAGTCTCTTGAATACAGCTTGAGTCTCATTTTGATTCTAATACGACAGCAAAGTACAAGATTCAAACTTTCATTCCCATTTCACTTATGACAAAAGCAATTAACTGATTATTACATAAACATTTACCTTTTCCGTTATTGGAAAGAGAAGTAGTACTGCACATACAGGTCTTGGCACCATGCTAAGCAGTTCTGGTTCCATACCATAAACATCTACAAATTGCCAGTCAGGATGTATACCCAACTGTTTCAGGAACTGGAAGAGGAAAAAAAAAGCATAATATTAAACAAGTACGCTCAAACACCTATCTTTTAGAAGCATAACAGAATATCCACAATGTGAAATACATTAAAACAACCCATGCTTTCTAAAATTTAAGGAGAATAAAAGAGATACAAGTTATAATAAATAAGGCTGAATACATCACACACAAACCCCCCATGTTTTATGTATTTAAATAGTATTTATGGAAGGGAAGTGGAAACACACCCAGCAGTATTTACTGAAGCATCAAAACATTTCAACCATTTAAAAAGTGTTCTGTCACAAAACAGAAGATTTTGTGAATCTATTTTTACTGAATATTCATGTTAACTAGAAATCATCAGAGCCATCAGTCAGAGCATATATGAACAAACTTATGGCATTATTTGACTCCATATGGTATTATCTAACTCCATGACTTCAGAATACCTGGTATCAGGGCTCATATTGGAGCTCCTACAAGTAAAAAGATGTTAGGAGCAAAGCCACACAAGACACACACTTTAGTAAGTGTAGCTTTTATAAGAAAAATCCCTTCAAACTATGATGGAGTAACATATTGATGGAGTAATATTTTGATGACTGGATCACTTTTAAAATGGATGTTCTTCTACTCAAGTAAACTAGGCATCACAACAACAGTTGCAGAATCGATAACCACAGAGATAGTCAAAGACAATTTGAAATCTTTTAATTGTCAGTCTGGAAGAACCTAACTGAATTCAGGAACTGTTGTTACTATATGCATAGTGACCATTCACAATTATATAAAAAAACTAATTGTACACTGTGGCATACACAGATCTTTCAATGAACATGAGGAAAAGGGAAAGCATTAAGCATTTAATAACTGATGAAACAGAAGACAGTTTACTTTGAACTTCTATTCTAATCTTCTACATTGTGAAGATAATTACCACTTTGTGAATAGCCAAAAAAAAAAAAAATCCAAAGAGAAGAGACTTCATGTATGGGTGCATTAAAATATTAATTGATAAGTACTTCCAGTACTTCTCATATTAAGCCAGCGATTAAGCTATCATTTTTATTGCAGGAAAGTAACACAACTGAAAAAATGCAATTTTCCTTTCCAATATCATTTGATATTTTGCAATATTACATGAAATAATAATGGTACAAATGCCCCAAAATAAAAAAAAACAACACTCACCTAGAAAAAGACCCCACAAACCAGAAAAGACAACAAAAAAGAATCTCATTAAGTTACTGGACAAATAAGTGGTTTAGTCTCTTGTTCTGTTCTACACCACTGGGAAAAAAAAAAATCACCAAGCAACCAAACAACCAACTAACAAAACTAAAACCAACCCTTTTAAACCCAAAGTCAACAAAATGCTAACCAAACCTAAGAATAGTTTACTCAAACTCCTGAATTAAGAATTTAACAGAACTAAGACTCCGTTGATACAGGGCACCTTTCATTATTCATGCTACCATACCACCTAGAAACTTAACAATCCAAGAAGTTTTATCTTCTAGTAAACAATGATAGTGACAATGAAAAATGATGGTCAGCACTGCAGAGAACAGCAAGAGCATAGGCTTAGTATGACAAGCAGTGATCTTAACACACAACCAGACTAACAACTCTACTGTAGAATCATAAACCAAAAATAAAATACTAAGGATAGATTCAAAATAGGCAAAGAAGATATCTCTCTGTACGTCAAGAGGGTTTCATTCAGGCCTGGAAAAAAAGATAAAAATATCCTTCTGAAAATTATTAAGTAGATTTTAAAAACTGTGCAGACTAAGTCCCTGTGTAAGAGAGAGTGACAGATGGGTAACAGATGAACAATAGATGACTGGATGGGAACACAAAGTCATTCTTGTTTTAGGACAGCAGGAAGTTCAGTACACTTTTTAGACAACGTCACTGTCTAAAAAGGTGAGAGATCTCTGCTGTTTTCCTTTCCAATTACTTAGGGATTATCCAAGCAATTTTATTCTACAAATACCTACTGTAAAGAACACTTAGGGTTCTTTGAGGGCTCATTCATTTTCACTCTTAACTTATTGATACTATGTATGCAAGACAACATAAAATAGCAGCTTCATATTTCTCTGGTTCCGCACAAGAGAGTAACAGAATCTTTTTCTCAGACACTGCTTATCACACTGCTGACAATTCTTAATTTATAGGTCTGTGAGTTTTCACCTTATAAAAGAAAAAAAGAAAAATTCTTAGCTTATTACAGAAGTCTTAGAGGACCTCAGGAAGAACAACAACAGCAGCACAAAACTCCCCCGCACATCTGTATTTAGTATTCACTTTTTCACAACTTTATTTTTACAGATTTTTGTCATAGTTTTGGTTTTCTCTTTTCTTCTTGTCTTAAAAGACCTTGCTGAAAAACACTTTCTGTTTTTTCACTGGTCCAGCCAGCTAGCAGACAAAAAGCCACTTTAGAAACTACTTTACACCCCTCACCCTTAACTGCACTTCCTATGAATTTGTCCTTTTTGCCCCAGTATTCCAGAAGGCCCTTCTTTCTCACCTGACTACTATTGTTTATAACTAGCTAAGGGAGAGCACAGAGAAGACAGAGACAGACTCATCTCAGTAGCACACAGTAAAACAGAGGAAAACAAGAGGCTGAAACACAGGGAAATGTAACTTTATAAGGAAGGCATTTAAAAATAAATTTTAAAAATAACAAACATAGCAAAACACTAGCGCAAACTGTCCAGGAGACTGTGGAGTTTGTGTCTTGAGAAATTCAGAACGTGACAGGTTGCTGAGCAACTTGTTTTGAACAGAGTATGGTTGGTCTGCAGAAGTCAAAAGCCCCTTTCAGCCTACCTCATTCTATTCTAAATGATCACAGATTGTAAATCTGTATGTCTAAATGTTGGTTTATAGCAAAAACATTACAATAGGCACTTCTAGGCACTCTACCTACGCAGCATGTGGTATAAGCTATTCTGTTTTCATTGCTGGTACCACTACTTCAGCCTACTAACGGAAAAAAGCACAGAGCAGTTATCTTTAACATGAGTTTAGAATCCTACTTCTGCCAACACAGTTACAGAGCAAGTAGGAAGATTTGATCTATCAGGTTTATGGAGATGCATAAAGGGTAAGTGGGATATGACAACATAAGGGTGAAATTTATTATAAACTTATGGAGTAAATGCGCAATTGAAATACTGTCTTAACAGCAATGTGCTTTTCTACTCTGTCATTTGCATGTAAAAACAAAGTGAGGATAAAAACTGAAACAAAATAGGAGCTTGACATTTAAGGGCAACTAAAGTTGGACAGCTTCTGCAAATAGTTCAGGAACATCACTTTAAATACTAAGGCATTATACTCAAGACCTGGATTTTTCCACATCTTACTGTGGTATTTTATATAAAAGTTGGAACCATGAAAACATTAAACTGGCAAAATGCACAAACATTTCCAGACTCTCAGATGCAGAAGTCAAGAGGGCTTCTGTGAGAAGAACCAACTGCTGCCACCCTATTCTAAGCACAAATAAAAACCAAACACCCACAGCATCTACATTTTATTGTACTTCTGCTGAATGCATTAAAGCATCTCTATATCACATCAAAACCACAGTTAAGATTTTTCCTCTGCAAAAATGAAGTGTTCCTATGGCTTTAGGAAACTGGAAGGACAACATACAAATAAACCAATTATGACAATCAATATTTTCTAACTTTTTCATTAAAGCACAAGAAATTTTGGCACTTTATTGAATTGAAGGTAATTTTTCCAACAAATTGTAGTAAGACATTGAGTAAAATGCAACTGATTGAATAGCCATCAAGAAAGGGAAAATTATTCATTTCTTAAAGTATCCAATTCTTATTAATCTATATTAAAAATACAGTTGCACAATATTTTGCTTTTAATTCTTTACACATAATTTCTAGAAGCATGTAACAAAACCAAGTCTATTTGAGAAGTGAAATTTCTTTCTAGAAATAAGGGAACCACCCAAACAATATTTTACTGTTGGAACATTATAAGGATCTATTTCTTCATTCTTTCATCATGACATTTATGGAATTATAATGAAGGAAGAATTTTTCAGTACGTTTTAGAGACAGCATCATTTCAGTCATATGTAGCAGCTGTAAAAACTTTAGTCCTGTACAGCAGGTCAAAAGGCACACTAGGAGCAAAGAGATAGCTGGAACTTACATAAGCTGCATTATTCTTCTTTACCAACTACTCACTTAGAATGGCCACAGTATGATCTTGTTCAAACAAGAGATGACCCATTATAATAAACTTCCTTGGGAAAATCAAAGTTTATTACAAATTCTTTAATATCCTCAGGTTCTGTACTTTGGGACACCATAATAAAGTTCAAAGACAACAGCCCATCGCGATTTTTTTTTCAAAAATTTGAGAAAACTTACATCCACAAAATTCTTATCCTTCCAGTTGTGTTCATTACTTTATGGTGCCTAAAAGAGCAACACTGACTCACAGTTAGTGTTCCTGTTCTTCAAAAAGAGAGGTATATATTTTTCACATATCCATAAAGCAGTTTTGAAACTTAACACTCAGTATTGCCCAGGCACTGCTGTACATATTCAACCAGGGCATCCCACAGGCAGCAATGCAAAAAAAGCACCCAGAAATCTGGATGAACCAGCTGACCCAGACTTCCTCCAAAACCCATGAGCCAGAGCTTTAAAATGCTTCCAGCAGAGTCCTGAGGTGTTGATACTGAGACACTGATTCAAAACAGAATACTGTTACTCTGTGAAAAACACTTAACAGACCTGTTTGCATGATCTAAAAAGTAACTCGTAACAGAAATTAGCTGCATCAATCCACTCTTCTAAATAGGCTGATATACACATTTCTTCTTTTACAGTTTACTGAAACAACCATTGGATTCTACTGACTCTGCTGGTCCTTTAAGCAAGGAAAATGTCAAAGTGGGTAAAAGCATTTCAGTGTAGCAAGATAACGTATAAGGCACGAATAACTGCCACCTGTTTTCCCCTTTGTCTTCAAGACAGTAAGCATTCCCTCATAACAAAAACTAAGAAACGGAGCAAAAAAGATCATAAGAAGGAACAGAAGAGGCAAATACAAGTAGATTAATCAAATACATGTTTTTCATAGCTTTCAATTACTGTAGAACATACAAAGACTGAGCTAAGGCAATCTTTCAACTATCATATAAATACTACTCTAAACCCCAAAACAAGTGACAATTTGCCATGTGCAACATATTTACCTATTTAAATAGGTAATATAATTATCAGTAAGAGGGCTACATAGTTGGAGATATTTTAAACTAGAAGCCATTCACTAAGTGCTCTCACAGCGGTCACCTACAATTCCTTCATATTTATCCTTGTGCTTATTCTTTGCTATGCAGAATCACAGGCTCAACACTCCCTCTTTGCTGGCTCTGTGAAAGGCTTTCTGGGATATTGTCTTTATAGAAAGACACAAACTGAATCCTGGTTTTCAACTTTTTGAGGCTACATGAGTAGTAAAAGGCTGTTTTCCAAGCAAGTACACTATCTCCACTATTTTACACTCTGCTTACCACAAAAGAGTTAAATTCCACTCCCTCACCTGAAAAAAAAAGTAAGCCTGGCTAGGCATTTTAGAAGGACATCTGTGTTTCTCCACAGCCAACAGCCTTTCACACTTAGACAGTACCTCAGTACCTTATCTATGAGCACTACCTCACAATGCACTTCAGGAATTGTGCGCACCACATTTCCAACTATTTTGATTACTACGGCTTTTCTTTGGGAAAGCTTGTGGGATAGTGTTTCAGAGTCCAGGAAATGAAAAGATCTTTTAGGAAGACCAAGTCCTGCTTCCAAGATACTTAATTCTTCTCTGTATTTGCCTGACACCCTGAAGAGAGGTGTTCCATAAATGGAAAAAGACTGGCTGTATCCAGTTTATGCCATTTGTTCTATGCTTTGTGAGCTTTATCATCTCCGTAACTTTCAAGTCACAGCTGTCAACAGTGTTCATAAGCTAGAATATTTTTCTTTATGTAGCTGACTCTCAGTACCCTAATGGCTTAAAAAACTCAAAACCCCAAATCCCCCCAAAAAGTAGGATCAAAGGCCTACAAGTAATCCTGGAAGGTAACTAAGAACCAGCAACTAAGCCCTACAGGGCAAAAGAAACTCAAGCCACAGCCAACACTCAGTAGTCGAACTCTGAAGCCAGTGCTTGAGATTCATAATCAGATGCAGTCAATTACTCTATCCTTATCTGGATCCAACGAAGGCCTGAGTGGGAATGTCATCTTACTCAGGAAGCAGGGATCTTCCTTAGAATGTGTAAGATGAAGAAAGGGAAGAGAGAATGAAAAAAGGTGGGACATCCCGAAAAATTTCCACCCATACTTTTTGTTTATCTACACTTCCTAGACAATCAATTGTGGGATGCAAGCCAGACTGAAGCAACATTATGAGGAAGAACAATCAGCTTGTGTTCTGATCTTTTCACTCCAAAAACTTTACATGCAGTCTCAATTTTGGTTTTTTTCAGAAGAAATATGGAACCAGATAAAAAATACCAAATATATGGTAATTGATAAACATAATTTTCTTGCTTTCTCTCAGGAAAATCACATAAGATACCCAGGAAAGAGGTAGCGCTGGTCATGTCAGGCCAAAGGAAGGTCAAAGAGAAGAAACCATTCATTCCCTGCCATCACTGTACACAAAATGGAGCTTTGTAAATGCTGAATCATCAACTCTTTCTGTATCAGAGGTAGACAACAATTCATTCTGTCAGACTGTAGAAGTGAAGGAGAAAAAAAAGTACTGTGACAATAACTTAGCACCATATGGTACATTTAACTCCTGGCTTCACTCATTAGAACCAGCACTGTGTGCTGCATTGAATGACTGTCTTCTCTCTTGAAAACATCACTAGAGACACGTGGCACATTTCCACTGGAAATCTTTAAAACTAAGAAAGAACATTCCTGTTTACCCTCAGCAGCCAGTTTCTGAATCTTCAAATAATTTAAACACATATGTACAAAGAGAGGTTCTATACAGATTAAGGATTTTCAAATTCCTGGACTTGTATTATAATATAAACACTTTCAGATAAAGAAAAACTTCTGAGATATTTTTAAAAGACTTCACATACCTCTAACTGAGAAATAACCTTTTTTTCCATTATCATCTGAATTTCTACCACAACGACTGAAAGCCTCAAATTTACAGCCTATACTTTAAAACCAGAGAAGGCACAGTATTATAAGAACATACTAAAAGCAAATGAACCTGCATTTAGAACACTTCCTTACTAATTACTGTTAATAAGGGGAATAAAATTATTGGTAAAATAATCAAAACAGCATAAGCACTTGATGATAGTTCTAATTACAATCTAACACTAAGAATCTATGCATCTTACAGGTCACTGGAAATTTTTTTTTTTTGTTTAAGACTTTACTACCATACCTAGCAATAATTTAAAACTAACAAAAGTAGTATGCATAAGAGATAGTCTAACACTCAACTAAAAAAATCAAATAACAAACACCAAACAAACAAACCCCAAGAAGAAACACTTGGCACTTGGCTAGATGTCTAACCAAATACATGTATTAAATGACCACCAGACACAAATATTGCAGTTTGTAGAGGCAGACCATTGGGGTTATTAGTGCTAAAGACTTCTAGAATATTTTACAGAGCACAGTACAGAGTACTACAAGAAATGCCCATCCTTGCAATTAACTCAACAGGATTTTCCAAAAATTAGTCACCAACTTCATTAGAATTTCAAATTACTATTATTATTGTTTTAAACACAAGCAGGATATGAATAACTTATGACTAACAGCCCTGTTGCTACACAGTTCACCACTGTACTGAGGAGATTAAAAGAACAATGATTAATAATGCAAGGTGCATTCATATTCAACACACACCTATTTATTATTTTTTTAATATATATCTCTCAGTCTAGATAATAACAATCCTGCTCACTCAAGACTAGTAGTGAAGGAGGAAGTCCAGTTGGTTTCAAGTGGCCATTTCTACACAGAAACAGTAATAAAAAAATCCTTGTAGAGTACAAATTCCTATTATCGTCGATCATCTACAACAGCTACATCCATCACCAATGGGCAAAAGAGATGAATTTTAAACACACTTAAAATTGTACATTTGACATTCCTTTAGGACTTTCTCCATACAACATAAACACATAGGGATACAAGATATTTCAGATGAAAATGTTACTGTTTTCTCCTCCTCAATTTCTACTTTAAAGGTGATGAGCTCATCTCACCATCTGGAAAGTCAGAAGAAAAAGTAAGATAGTTGGAAATTCTTACTAGTTATTTATTCACTTATTTTCTTCCAAACTGGAAATTAGGTTTCTGAATTTCAAAATTTTAAAGAGGAAACTATAGCACGTGTTCAAGATGGGCTCCCAAGAAAGGCCATCAATTTTAATTCAGGAGACTGGGATTATAGACTTCTCAAATCGCTCCACAGCAGCAATACTGTAAAAATTGTAAAATTATTTGACCTAGGAAAGTATAACACACAAAATGACCCAGTATCAAGTAACTCTTTACTCTACTGCAGAGGTAGTTTGTATTTTACAGCACCACAACAACAAAAAACCCAAACAAAACATTCTTCACCCACAGAAATTCCCAGTTTCCAAAATATTTCAACAATATAGTTTTAAGAATACAATTTTGCTGCTAGAAGTTGCAGAGCCCTTTGGCTTAAACACCATCTTTAACATTGTCAAGAGGCCTGCTGAAATCAACAAATGACCATTAACACTATGCTCAAAATTGTCACTGAGAACATGATGCAGGATTAGTATGTGTGATTTCCTTTCAGCCAGAGCTTATTTAGAGGAAGCATTGTTTTATGTACTAAAACAAGCTTCCTTTCTCTAGCATGGGTTCTACCACACTAACAAAAACTGCAACAACCAATCATGCACATATTGTCATTAATAAGCAGAAAAGTGCAAATATGGTAAAACTACATTATTTTTTATGGTCAGCCAAAGAAGTATGAGACTACAACACCGTGATGAAAGCAGATCCATACATGTGCCCAAAGACATCATGTACAGGTCCACACCTGGCACATGTTAAATAGAAATTGATGTTTTAACCACTAATTAATGAATTAAAACCCACCTTGAAAAACATCAGAAATTTCATTACAGTAATAGCCAGGCCACAACCATTCTCTTTTTACTGTTCGTTTTTCGTTCATATAGTATCTTTAAGGGACAGGTTCCAGTACGGTCCGACATGAGAAGACGAGCGCAGACACGCGTAGGGAAGGAAGGGGGCACTCTCCTTGGACAAGACGGAGCCTTTACTACACGAAAACGAGAGGAGACGGGCCCAAAGCCGCAGAGACTAAAGGTTACCTCAAATAAAAGCTTCTTACCTGATTCGTGACCTGAAAAGAAACCAGAAAACAGAAGGTAGTTAAGACTCAGTGGGATCCACGGAATAAGACCTTCCTCCATCCCTACCACCACCAGCCGCCCCTTAAGAGGCGATGCGGTCCGGCGCGGCGGGAGCCCTCTGCCCTCTCCCCTCCGCCATCCTCCCGCCAATCCCACAGCAGGCAGGCTGTCAGGAGGGCAGCCTCCCGCGCACACGGCAGCGCCCCGCTGCCCAGGCCGGGCACTCACGTCGGGGTTGGCCTCCAGGGGCAGCCAGCGATGGGGCTCCATGGCAGCGGCGGCGGATCCCGGTGCGGAGCTGGGCGGACCCTCTCAGCGCGGCTCTGACAGCGCCTCACGGTGCCGCCGCGCCTCAGCCCTGACCCGGGGCCGCGTCACCGCGCCGCGCCTCGCAGGGGGGGCGGGCGAAGGAGGAAACATCCGCCCGGCGCCCGCCCGCACCGCCGCGCCGCTTCGCACAGATGGCCGGGACGGCGCGCCCGGCAGTGGCCGCCGTCCCCCCCTGGAGTGCTCCGGGCGGCGAGGCCCAGGAGATTCCCCCCTCCCCGCCCTGTTGGCTCCCCCGGCAATGGACTCTCCCAGCGGGGCAACGGGTGGTTCCTCTCCGGCGCCGCCGCCGGGGCCTGCGGGGCGCGCCGCAGCCGCCGGGGGGCGCGGCCGCTCGGGGTCGGGGCACGGCAGGGGCTGGAGTCGGGCACGGCGGAGCCGCGGGAGCGCCCGCCAAGCGCCCCGACAGCCCGGCCCCGCTGAAGGAGCCTCCAGCAGCTAAGCTGAACCGCGTTCAGCGAAATAGGCTCGCGGGGCACGGGGCAGGCCACGGGGCGAAGCGGGACAAAGAGAGCCAGAGGAACTGCTGAGCAGCAGTGGCAGTAAATTACCCCCCACTCCACAGAATCACGGAATATTTAAGTTGGAAGGGAACGACACGGATCATGGAATCCAGCTCCCGGCCCTGCACAAGACGTCCCCACGAGTATTGTCCAGACGATTCTTGAACTCTGCCAGGCTGGTGCTGTGACCACGTCCCCTGGGAGCCTCTTCCAGTGCACAACCACCTCCTGGATGTTATCCAACCTAAACCTCCTCTGGCACAACTTCAGGCCATTCCCTCAGGTCCTAGCGCCGATTGCCAGAGAGAGAAGATCAGTCAGTGTCTGATCCCCGGCTTCATCTTGTCTGAGAAGACCTCAGGGTAGCAGCAAGGACTTGGGTGGTGAGGTTCCCATGTCTTGCTAAAAATTACTGCAAGATGTGTTAAACGTGATTAAAAATATTGCTCTTCTATAGCTACAAATCCCATCATACTTCCCATCTCAGGACCATTAAACAGGGCATTTCTTGGCCTTTTTGCTAAGATGAAGCACAATCTAATACATACATAGCATATACAGTGTGATTACATTTTATAAATGTACACATACCAGATTTACTCTTATGCCTTCTTTCAAGTTATTTCAGAAAGGCTAAAAATAAAGGAACACATCATGGCTTGGTGTGGGCACACCTCCAGTACTGTGTCCATTCTGGAATCCACAGTTCAGGAGCAACATTGAGGTGCTGGAGCAAATCCAGAGAAGGGCAACAAAGCTGGTGAAGTGTCTGGGCAGCACATCCTATGAGGCACGAGTGGGGGAGCTGGGGTTGCTTAACATGCAAAAAAAGGAGGCTCGGGGGGAGGACCTTATTACTCTCTACAACTATTTGGAAAGAGATTGTAGACAGGTTGGGGTCAGCCTCTTTTCCACAGATAGGCAGACAAGCCAAAATCCATTCATATTTCACCAACTTCTGTTCCAAATTAAAAAAAAAATAATGCATATCTATTTGCCAATGAAAATAAATAAAAATATTTTAAAATTTCAGCAAATGATTTTGTAATTACCTAGCCACCAAGATATTAAACTTCAGCTCCAATCTCCACATGTTGGAGATAGAAAATAAGAAAGTACCATAATGAATATTAGTCATAGTGCTAAGGGCATTACTGAGAGACTTTATGAAATTGTAATATAAAATAATATGTAAAGTTCTCTAGATAACAAAATATGTATTAGAATTTGGTAAGTTAAGAACAAAGAGATTGTTAAGTCCTCAGCATCAGAGACATATCTCAGTGATGCATACGTTGTCAGTATTTTGACAACCATGAGGTCGTAAAAACATAGACTACCCAAAATCATTTGCACACCTAATTAGATACTTTAGAAGGGAGAGGCCAAGATCTGACAGGTCATAAATGCATAAAGCTCATAAAACCACACCATGTTCCATAATGATTAGTCTTTTTCTGAAATATATTACAGATTCTGATGCCTGAAAGATAGGCTGGAAGTAAATCCCCACAGACCAATGTCTAATAGAGCAGGTATTTGTTTGTTGCAGCGCTGGTGGTGAGGGGGATTTCTCCACCTAACTCACCCACCTTTGTCAAGTGCTGTGGTCTATTTATGCAGTGAGAGTTGCTTAGTGTCACTATGTCACTACAACATCATCACATACATGCCAGAACTAATTTACACGGTATGATCTCACGGTTATTAGATCATTCTTTTGCACTGTGCTTGTGTCTCCCCAATTTTGGGGGTCATCAGAGGTCTTTGATGAAGGCTTCCAAGGTCTTCTTCACATCTGAACTTTTCAGTTTTGTCTTTGGAGCATGCACAGTTGTGGTATTCCTTGGTCTGTCTGGTCTGAACCAGCCTAAATTCTTTGTTTTGTGGCTAATTGGCTTTGTACTAGCCAATTTTTCATTAATGCTGTACTTATCAATCTCTAAAGCTACCCACTTGGCGTGTTTTTTCTTCTTTTTTGGTCTATTCAGCATCAAGGAACTAGGTAATCATATACGAGCATTACATTGCAAAAAAAAAGGCTATAATTCAGATTATATAGATATATAAAAAGTCATTATTTAGGTTATAGAGATATATCAGGTAATATAAATATATCAGGTTATATTGATGTACAAAAAGTCATGATTTAGGTTATAATGATATCTCATAAGCTATATAAGCACCTCATAATTTAGATCAAAGTGATATCGGCATCAATTCTTTCTTTAACACTTGCTGAAAATACATAGATTTAGTCAGCACTACTGTAGGATGAGTTATGCTTTACTACTGTCACAGCCTCAGAATAGATCTACTGAGATTATAACATTATTCTTTCTATATATATTAAAAAAGCTAAAAGCAAATGGAAAACTGATACTAGAGAAGTGCAAAAATATTATTTTTACAAGTGAAACTGCTGAAGGGTTCCTGTTGGTTTAGTACTCCTGCCAGAGTTCAAAATTAATATCAGTATGAAATGCTTATTGAACACAGTTCTGTTTGTAGTTTTACAAAAGGTGGTTCTTTCCCCATAAAGCTGTAGTTTACCTATACAAATTGCCCCCACAGTTTATTTGAGGGCTGATTCCAGAGTCCACCTGTACAAAGTATGGTCATTCCATACCAAGTTACCCTATGTAGAACATGCACACAGGACAGACATCAGCCCCCCGTGAAGACAGGCTGAGGAAGCTGGATGTGAAAAATGCGCATTGTATGATTGGCTTTTCGCAAATATTAAAATGAGTATTATATGTGTTGTGTTAGAAAGTTATGCTGTATTAATTCTTTTAAGTAGTGTGTTAATTATAGTTTTAGGTTATAAAATATGTTAAAATAGAAACTATGCTATGTAGGATACTTTTTTTAAAGAAAGGACTTGCAGCGAGATAACAGCCACAGGACACCTAAGTCTTTCAGAGAAAAATAATTTATTGCCCTCTTCTCAGAAGAAACGAACTTCTTCCCGCCTTGAAGGTGCTGTTAGGATTCAGAGGAAGAAGTTGATGATGACTGGACAGAATCCTGTGTTCGAATGGAATTTATGCATCATGTATGAAGTGTATGAAAATGCAACAGGCTGTTGTTTTTAAGGGTTAATCCTTTGTTAACGGGTATCCTTTTTCGGGCTTGTGCTGCCCAGAAAAAGTTACCCAGACGTCCTTAACTCTTTGTTTTTATTGTCTCATATTGTCCTAATTCAAATTGTCCAAATTATTATTACTCTAATTGTATTACTATTTTTATAACCATTTTATTACTGTTAAACATTTAACATTTTAAAAACAAGTGATTGGCGTTTTTCACATGGAGCTGTTCATCCCGGAGAGCAAAAGGTGGTGTGGAAACCTGATGGCAGCCTTCCAGTGTCTGAAGGGGACATATATGGAAGCCGGAGAGGGACTCTTCGTCAGGAAATGTAGTGACAGGGTGAGGGGGAATGGGTGGGTAAATGAAAGTGGGGAAATTTAGGTTAGATATTAGGAAGAAATTCTTTACTGCCAAGGAGGTGAGGCACTGGAATGCGTTGCCCAGAGAGGTTGTAGATGCGTGAAATGCTCGAGATCAAGTTGGATGGGACAACCTGGTCAAGTGGGAGGTGTGGGATTGGGGCCGGATGATCTCTAGGGCCGCTTCCAACCCCTTAACATTCTATGGTTCTGTAATTTGCGTGCCTGCGCTTTTGACAACGAGCACGAAGAAAACCCTGTCACCAAACCTCTCTCAGCGAACAACTTGTTGCGCCAACCGAGCGTGCCTCTCTCCGGGGCGGTTCTGCCCTTCCCCACCCCCGCGCGGTCGGTCCCGCATCCCGCTCCGTGAGGGCGGGATGCAGCAGCAGCGGGGCGGGAGGAGCGCGTGCTCCCCGCGCCGCGGCCAATCAGCGCGGCGCCGCTGCCGCTGCCTCGCTCTGGGGGCGCTGGGAGCCAATCAGCGCGGCGAGCGCTGTGTGGCGGAAGCCGGGACTCGGCGGGCGCGCGGCGCCATGGCCGCCGGCTCCGCGGGCGCGCTGGCGAGGGCGCTGGTGGCGCTGGGTGAGGGCGGCGGGGAGCCGGGGTGAGGAGTGGGGGGCTCGGGCAGGCGGGGCTTTCTTCAGGCACGTGTAGCTTAAAATTGATTGAGTTCAGTGAAGGTAAATGCATGCGTGATGGCGTAGGCATTCTTTAGGGAAAGATTGCATTTATTACTGTAATGTTTTATTTAGGTATTTGCTTCTGATCGCTGCTGTTTTTCAGATGATGCTGGTGCAGCAGATAAGATTCGTTTAATACCTCAAGACTTTTTTGCAGAGCTGGTAAGTAGGGCGATAAATGGGATGGGGAAGGGCTTCTAGCACTCCAGGAAGCCTTTTTATTTGTGCTCTTTTAGGTTTTGTGTGATGCAAAGGGAGCCTTAGGTATGTGGTACTTGACTTGACTCATAAAACCGATCAGTCCTGCTAAGAGCAATGGGTTTGATTAAAATTTATGTTTTTATCACAGAAGACTTCTAAACATCTATTTTTGTCTATCATTTAAATGCTATATCAAGGTGACTGGTCTAAAAAAACATTCGGCTTATTTACTGTAGTGTGTGCTTGAACAGTTAATATGAAACTGTTTTGTTAATTAGCAAGTGAGGTAGAAACTGAAGTCTTGATTTGGTTAGTTTTCTTTCCTTGTCTTTGATGGAATTTTAAAATCAGTAATTTCAATTACTTCAGTCTTTTACTCTGCACTCTACACTCTTTTTGTCCATTTTTGTATCAACAATGTCTTTAAACATGTTTTTTTTTCACAGTGTGAACAAATAATTCAACATCTGAACCATAAGATCCCAGGTATAAATACAACTGAATTGTGTCAGGTAAGTTGGCACATCAGCCCTTGTGAGCAAGAATAGTAGCTGTATCTGCTGTTAAGGATAGAATTCCCAACTTGATGTGGGGTTTCTTGTGTGTGTTTCTTGTTGGTTTGTGTATACGAAGATGCTTTTACTAATGCATAATTTATTATTTGTAATTATTTTAACATTCTGTTTTTAGAGAATTCAAACATCGGGGGTTGACATTAATATTGGTGACCTGGCAAAAGTAGCTAACACTCTTTCATTTCTATTTAGGTAAGCACAAAATAATCTACTTTACACCATGTCTTTTTTCCTTCCATCACAACTTTATGGTGGTGTTGAAAAGTTATATCAAATGTAAATATAAAATGAACTGATTTGGTAAAAGGGCAAAAGTTTGTAAGTCTCAGTACACAGAAAAGAACACCTGACTTAGCTTGTGTTATTAAAAAGCGTAGTTACTTAATATAAAGTATCACTTTTTGCAATTAAAAAATAGAAAGAGGAAATGGTTCTGAGATGGTGTCTGCAAGCTCTAGACCTAGTGGCAAGATAGAGGAAGTTAAGCTCACTTCTAAAGCTAAGTCAGCTGGGCCTTTGCCTGGAAAAAGTGTGGTTTAAAAGCTTCTTGTTTCTTGGAGATCAGAAATCAGCATTGGTGCCTTTTTGAAGGATACAGAGCTTATAATATTGCATTCTGCCATGAGTTAAGTTTTTAGGCAGTATTTTTAGTTTATACGTTTTTCTATTTTTCGAAATATAAAAATTTTCAAGATCTTGCTTGTTCTTTTAATATCTAGTATCTAAAGATTTTATGTAGCATTAATACGATTCAGGAAAATATACCAGTAGAAATTTAAAATACTACTTTTCCATCTATAAAATAGAACATCTGAAGTTACATTCAACCATGCTACTTGGAGGACCAACTCACTTTCTCTTGTATTAATGCCTCTTTAAGAGGAGTGAAGCTGCATAAGCAAAGACAGAGTAAGATTCTGTGTTTACTTGTTTCCATAGAGGAAATCAAGAGGCTATTTTCCTTTAGACTTGCTGCCTTTTCAGTTAAAGGGTTCTTGGCATCATTTGACTCCTGTTAGTACCCATTATGCCATAACCTAGAAGTCCTTACTTTTGGTGGCATTTCAATTCCACCGGCTGAGTGTTTAATTAAATGGAGTTGTTTCTAAAATAATGATACTGTTTAACTGCTCTACACACACCCCCCTCACTGACTTGGGCCTTCTTCCAGTTGCTACAGCACTTGGAGGCTGTGATTATTTTTGGTTTGATGTTGGATGTTGTGCAAGCCCAGCAAAGCTAGGCCTCTGCATATTAAGGCTTATTAAGGTCATGTTGTTTTTTGCACATGGATACAGAAGATCAGTAACGTTCTAGGAAAAAAAAGTAATCACGGGCTGCTGAATTGTTTTAAAGTACACGTAAGGTAGAAATAAAAGCTGTCTCTTTGGGGTGAAATGAGGAATTGTATTAAATTGGTGGAGAATGAAATTGATGCAGTGGTCTCTGGATGTATCTGTTATAGCACAGCAGCCAGAAACAACCTCTCTACAGAAGAACTCGTCACCTCCTTGGGCAGTGGCATCAGCACTCTGCCAAAACACGCAGTTCAGGTTATTCGGCATGTGTGGAATGAGCAGGGCAAAGCCACTGCTGTGTCAGAAGAAGCAGGAACTACAGCCACAGTGGGGCAGGTAACTCAAGGACAAAGTGCAGCTGAGCTAATGATGAACATTTCTGAAATGTCAGTGTCTCACTGTGTGTGTTGTATTGTGTTGTCAGGCAGGCAGAGGTAGATAGGCTGCTGAAAGCTTTCCTACCTGTGTGCACATTTACGTGTTGCCAAATACTTACTCAGATAAAGCAGCATATCCAGGTTGTCTGCATGCTGAACAGTTTTCTAATATTATTTGGATGATAAAGTCACATTTTCTACCTTTTAAAAAATTCATGTTTTGTAGTACTCTTAGGGAAGATGAATGGCAGTCAGTCTGGCAGACTATTGTATTAGCTCATTATGTAAATCTGTTTTAAATGTAAATTGTTCTTTAAAGTTGTTAACACCAGCACTTGACTGCTCATTCTTTGTCTCCCTAAAATTTAAATATTATTTTTAAAGGTGCTTTCTGTCAGTTTCCAGCATTCCTTTTTTGCTTGAAAAAGTAGCAATTTGTTTATGTTTTAAGATTTATTTTTTCTGACAGCAGTCTAAAAGAGTATAGAATTAGGAAAGGAGAATCTTTTTCTGAGGCTTGATATAAACTTCTAAAGGCTCTTCTTCACAAAAGGCTAAAAAATACAGCTTACTTGTCTGAAATGTATCTGTTTTGTACCTTGATTTATCTAAAATATAGTTATGAAATGCCTTAATTTTTCTCTCTTATTGCTATTCTGAATTATTTGGTTTAGACTTAAGAGACTTCTGATTTAGAAACTTTTAAAGAAAAGAAAACATAACAAAAACCTTCTTGCCTTATATACAAGCTGGGTGAACTCTCTGGCTTATGCTCCTCCTACTAGAATTTTAAGAAGAGTGTACTTGCCTGTTGATTGTACTTGAATAAGGAAAACAGATAAAGTGAAATAACTTATGAAATTACTTATTTATTCACCATTAAAAGGAAGGGCAGATGATTTTTAGTCACAATAATACCTGAATGTTTATGTTTGTTTTCCATTTGGATAAGATCTCTAGATGTCCTGTGTTGTCTGTGAGCTATCCCTCTAAGTAAATAGCAATGAGGGGGTAGATATCTGTCTGTGACACTATTTCCAACAATTTTCATCTTTGTAGTTTGTAGATATGAAATGGAAGCTGGGAGTTGCGATGAGCTCTGACACCTGCAGGTCTCTGAAGTACCCTTACGTCACAGTGACACTAACAGTGGCAGACCCTTCAGGACAAATAACAGACAAATCTTTTGAAATGACGATCCCACAGTTCAAGGTCTGTCCTGAGTGCTATTTCAATGTTCAGTCTCCTAAAAACAACAGTGCCATTGTGAGGGTCAGCTGTATACCCTGATGCATATGTTTGTGCTGCTTGTTTACTCGTACAGTCATGCAAACAGGAAGCAATGAATAACTATTTAAAACACAGAATACTTACTTCACAGTATTTAGTTCTTCCTCACTTAGCTGAAACTGTTAATTTGACAGTAATTGATCATTTCTCTTACAAATAAACTAACAACCAAAGACTTAAAATCTTTGAGCTTGCCAACTATCATTCTGTCATGTTAAAAGTTCATAGAATGTTTTTGTTCTACGGAACTGATCCCCAGCCTCAAAATCTAAAACTTGGCTTAAGCCTAACAATTGCTGATGATTAGGAATGGAGATTAGTCTGCTTTATCACCACTGACTCTTAATTGCTCTGTCTCCATCTATGAATTTATGTAACTTTAATTTTGCATTAACATGGCCCTTGTATTGTCATTTCTGTTTAAAGGGTCAATACATCACCTAGAATATCATACAAACTTAAATAGATCCTTGGAATTTGATTAGCAGAAATTTGAGAATGATATTCTCAATCTTTGGGTGTTGTGAAATGTTGCATTTATTCCACTTGAAGCCTATTTAATAATTTGTTGTTCAGCTACTTCAGGAAATGAATGCTACATTTGAGAAGTCTGGATTATTTCAGCTGGGAGTAGAAACATTCGTGTGAGAGGTTTTTTATTTTATTTTTTATGGCACGGGTACTACTTTTTTTTTTTTCTTTTGTAGCATCTTTTCCTGTTAATAGGCAAGCCCATGCTAATAAGGCATCACCTTTGTAGGTTTCATAGTTAATGTGTTCAAATGCCAACCAGCCCACAGAAAGAAAAGCAGATATTTTCAGTTCAAGCTGTACATTGAAAGTGAGAAACATGGACAGTATTTTTGTCTAACACACTAGTTTGAACTGCAGTTTGAGCTTTTCTTCAAGCAAGTGAAATTTGTCCCAATTCTTGCTTTTTAGAACTTCTTCAGACAGTTCAAGGAAATGGCATCTGTTCTTGAAACAGTTTGAAGGGAACTTTTATTTCCAGTGATATGTTGGAGGAAGATCAAGTAAACTTTCCATTCTGCATAGGGAATAAAGCGCCATTGTTCAGCAAGGTATGTATCCTTGTCTTCTTGACAGGATTTGGTCAGCATCCCCTTGCATTGCTGTGAAGATTTCTTCACTTTTGATTACTTGAAGTCAACTCTGCAGTGTTTGTGGAAACGTGTCCAGCTTTGCTCATCCTGGTAGACAAAATATCAGGATGTGTATGGAGAAGCATCTCTGTAGACTTCCTAATACCCCTGTGAAAAACTACACACTAAATTCTGTAGTGCATAATGACACCTGAAAATGTTGACTGGGAAGATACTGAGAGAAGTGTGAATCCCATGTTAATATTTTTATCTGTAAAATTAGGATGGGCTTGGACTCAACAGTAGTATTACATATAAGGAGAATATGATGTTACAAGCATACAGCTGCTTTTGAAGAATAGCATTGTTGGGTAGTTGATTGCAGCTATTTGCAGATCTGGCTTCCAGTCTTTTAATAACTGGAGACTGTACTTGTCCTAACAGCTTGTTGATTTCAAATATTTATTTCCCACCACCTAGGCTTATAAAGACTGAATTAAGTTTTTTCAGAGACCCAAAATTCTCTGAAATGAAGCCCAGAGGCTAATTTTACATAAAGGTAGAGAGGAAAATTAACTCAAAAGTATTTTAATGGGTTTTTGTTTTTTCATTTCATCCATTTTTAATCTGTGGCCTTCTGCTTGATGTTTTGGTCTGCCGTCTTCTTTCTAATTAAATTAAAATATTGATTTAGTTACCTCACTTCAACCTCTGAACTAGAAAAGTCAAGAGAAAACTTGAAAATTCAGTCTGAAGAGGTAGCCAAGCACATCAGAGAAAGGACCACACTAAAAGATTTCTTTGCATGTTGCATTGTAACAGGCAGCCACTGGACTGTGTTCTGCATGTTGCCCTAAGAAGGTGTCCTAACCAACAAAATTTTGACTTTGATGTTGAAGAATAGGGGCATTTCTAAAGGGGAGTGATTAATCCAATGTGCTTGCATGCTCGCCTCTTAATTTTTTTTTCCTTGAATATTCCATAAAACAAAACACACTGCAAATATTGTGGGATGTAATGAAAGCAATACTGTTGCATCTCCAGATGTGCTGGTGGTGTAGTAGAAGTAGTAAATCTGAAGAGAGATAATTCATGCTAATAAGCAGATTAAAGTTTCTGCTTCAACTGCAGGCTGGCAGGGACTGAGTACCAGCTTTGCTGGGACAGATCCTCAAAGGATTTCAGGCCCACTTAAAATGTGAACATCTACTCTACCTTTCTAAGTCAAATCTGTTTTTTAAATTAACATTTTTTAAGAGCTGGATGAAAGTCATTGATACAGGTTATGCCTGCCTTTTTGTGCTATGAAAACAAACTGCAGCACATCGTGCATGCTGCATATGCTACCATCCTTTCAGGAATGCCCCTATTTTAGGCATTATGCATGATGCATAAAAACAATACTTGGAATTGATTAGAAGCCCAAATAAGTGAAACAGTGTTGGCTTTGACAAAAGTTTTTGGCCATGACCATGGATCTTGATAATACTTTGTTTATGCTGGTTGAAGTCTGAGGTGTCTGCTTTGTGGCTGGGGAGAGCAGATTGGTATTTTCTGGGACCCTCCTGGTGTAGTGTCACAAAATGCTCTTGGGAGCACACTTCCCGTTTGCCTCTTCCTTTGTCTCTCTGCAAGGGCTCAGGGCTGAAGGATAGAGCAAACAAATGTATATGGAAAAGTGATGCGAGCAGCTGATTTCTTTTGTTGTTGTTTTTTACTTTGCAGAAGTTGGAGTGTAAGGCTCATATAACTGGAAAACATTGTCATGCTTTGACCTAGTGAATTAATTGTTTTACATCAATGCAAGAATTCCAGAAAAAAATAAGGTTGTCTTTTTTATTTAGTAAAGCTGGAGCCTTACAAATAACTTCCTTCCTCTGTGTTCTAATGCACATAAATTCTTCATATAGCTGGAAATACTTGTGCCTTCATTGGAACTGCATGGAAAAGAAGATTTAATTAATCATGTCTTAGCAATTCAGTAGATGTTGGAAGGTAATGAGGAAACACCAAGTTAGCATTTTCGATTGCTCTATCAGCAAGAAGAGAAAGTTGTCAGCCTTTGTAAAGACTTTTATTTTGTCAAGTCAGATATTCTAGAAGTATTGATGAATATTTTTTTAAATGTCCCTGAATTTCAGCCTATTGTAATTCTGGCTGGAAGATGCTTGGACATGTATACTGTACTAATTTACTGTCTTGAGAATTTTCAGAAGAGTTACGATTTAAAGTTGGCTGTGTACTCAAACTTTTGAAATGTGTCCTGATCACTATCAGCAGGAGTTCCTCTACTGAGCAATGGAAGAATTAAGTATTTTATTCAATGGAAACCAAACAAAAAACTTAAGTTTAAGGGTAGCAATACTAATATGTCCAAACAAGCTGGTGTTTTGTTTGTCTATATGTGCAGAAACCAGATCTTTTCAAAGAAAATCAGGAGTCCTTATGTGTTCCTAATTCTAAATGTTGATTAATAGAAATTGTATTACATGAATATTTTTGTAAGTCCACAGACAGTGATTAAATATGTAGGTAATAAAGACAAAGCTGGTCTGTGTTTTGTTTTAAGCCTTCTGCATGGAAGTCTGTCTTGTAAATACTGCAGTGAGTAAAGTTCAGGACTAGACAATGACTAAACTTCTTTCCTTATTAAATTAGGATGAAGATCAGATATATGCAGTCTTTCTATGTGATTGGGTACCAAAGTGTTAATGGGTAACTGCAGGCTGCAAGGACTCTTTGTATCAATTGCTGAAAGCTAGACAAAATGTTGTATTGAACCAGGAAAAGACAGAGGACCTGTGAGATAAATGAAATTTTGCAGGAAATTACATTCAAGTAATTTTCTTTCCTTAACTGTATTTAGGAGTAACAGTAAAGTAAACATTTTATTTTTTTCAACATTTGCCTAGAACAGAGCAGGAGGAAGGAAGGGGGGGTGGGGTCTTGCACAGTCAACAAATTCAGGGAAGGGAATAATAAAGGAATGTCCTAGCCATCACTGTTGTCTTCGTTACATGACTTTTTCTTTTCCTATACAGTTCAAACGCACCAGCACACTTGCAGAAAGGTATTTTGTAGAAAGATCCACAGAAGGAGTGCACAAATGGCTGGACTATGTCTGTGCATTAGTGTTATATATTTAGCTTCTGCACACTTAGGCCAAGTAAAAGCATGTCTCTGTTTCTGCTTCCATAAAATTGTACTGCCTTCCTTTAACCACATTTTGAAGGTATGTGACCTTCCTGCTCATTGTGAGCCCACCTCCTTTATTTTTTACCTCCCCCCTTTTAAGCCTTTGCATTCTATTTAAACACTTGAAAACACCTTGCCTTGGATGAATTAAAAACAAAGGGAGAGGGGTGATAAATTGAGGGAAGAATGTTTCTTTTTCCTGTTTGCCCTGTTTGAATGTTTTATTACCCTCTTGGCTGTAGGTGTAATGAGAGGGTAATTTCCACTCCTTTGCAGAGGCATGCAGGGTGGTTCTGTTAAGACCTTGTGGGTACTAGAATAACACAAAAATGTGTCTTGAGTCATTTGATCTACCTGCAGAGAAAAAAAATGCCATATCTCTGAAGAGCTTCTACTAATGGCTGGGGACTGTGGGAGGGAAACACTTAAAACTGAGCAGTGTCCTCCAACATTCTGTGGTTGATCATGGTAGAGCTCCTTTCACAGACGGATTTTTAGTACAGTTATATACCTGTTGGTTGGGCTGATAACTTGCCGGGCATTCACTTCATTTGGAAGCTGGATTGGTGCAGGTCAGCACCTGACCTGAGTGCCTTGACCTTAGCTTGCCTGGTATGCTGTTGTAGTGCTTCCTTCCTGAGGCTCAGCCAGCTCATTACTGGATTTGCTTGTCACTGTGAAATTTTGGCCAAATACTTCCTTTACTCTTGCTTTTATTGCACAGTGTCCATACTCACTCATACAGATCTGCTCTTGGCTCTTTAGTGTATGAGGTGCTGTGGTTTAACCCCATCTGGCAGCCAAGCACCCTACTGCTGCTGGCTCAGTCCACCTGCTGGGGTATGACAGGGGGAATCAGAAGGGTAGAAGTGGGAAAACTCAGGGGTTGAGATAAAGACAGGTCAGTAGGTAAAGCAGAAACTGCACAGGCAAGCAAAGCAAACCAAAGAATTCATTTCCCACTTGCTAAGGACAGCCAGGTGTTCAGCCATCCCCAGGGACGCAGGGTCTCATCCTGTGTAGTGGTTACTTGGGAGGACAAATGCCATCCACTCCAACTGTTCTCTCCTTTTTTCCCCCACTTTATAGACTGAGCATGATGTCATATGGTAGTGGGTGTCCCTTGGGTCAGTTGGGATCAGCTGTCCCAACTGTCCCCTCCTAACTACTCATGCACCCCCAGCCCCTCTCTGGTGGGGTGTTGTGAGAAGCAGAAAAGGCCTTGGCTCTGTGTAAGCAGTGCTCAGCAACAAAAAAAAATCTCTACTATTATTAACAATGTTTCCAGAACAAATCCAAACCAGCCGCCTACTAGCTCCTGTGGACAAGAGGAATTATTCCCTAGCCAATGCCAGCACATGAGTCTGAAGAATGAATCTCAGCATTCCTCATTCCTAGTCCTGGGTGCTTGGAAAGACTTCTGATTCTTGTTTCCAAGGCTTTTCTGAGAAGAGGTGGAGAAATGACCTGGCATTTAGTTGAATTACTCGGATATGTCTCTTAATTACGCATGACTTTGTGTCATTGAGAAAATAAGGAAGCTGAGATGGCTGATCTGTTCCATGAAGGAAGGCTAATTTTAGTATTTCTGGGTTTTCTCTTCCCTAAACTGCATTTACCTGCTGTGGGTAATTTCAAAGCTCCCCTACTTCAAGTACCCTTTGTATAAGTACTATAGTTTCCAAATGCTCTGTCAGTGTTTACATTACAAATATTGTTACATTTATATAAATTGAAAGTTTCAATGTTAGTTTTGCACTTCACATAATGAGCTTTGGAAAAGTAAGGAAAATTTATTATTTCATGCAATGAGTCTCTGTGCTCGATAGTAATTCCAGAGGACTTTGTCCCAGCATCAGTCACCAGGTGGCAGTGCCACATACAGTCTTGCCTCACAGCAATACTTTGCCAGCATGTCTGGCTTAAGGGTGCTTTGGTAAACGGGGATAAGGACCCCGCTTCTTCCCCTCTGTAGTTAGATATGGAACTATAGATTCATGTCACCATTACTTCCATCCCCCTTCTTACATTGTAGGGGAACAAACTTTTTAAAATTATTATCAAGACGAGCACAAAGATTTCCAGTTACATAAACAACATTCAGCATTTTAATGATAACAGAATACATACCATTCGCTGCATATTTGCAGAAGTTTAAATCTGTAACCAAATTATACTAACATTTCTGCATTATCACTTGGTCTTCAAACAGTATCATATTGCATTTGGGGCCTGTTCTCATTTTACTCTTTTCCCTGTTTATACATCTCACAAGCAGATTTTTCTAGATCTATATCTTGATAATAGAAAAAGCATTTGCATTCCTCTGTCCAAGGTTTTCATGCTGTTTGACCACTCTAAAATTCTTCTTCCATATTCTGTTATGCAGTTTATTTATCAGTGTATTTGTGCCACATTTAGGAATACCACTGAAAGTGGCCTGGGTGCTGAATTCCCCTGTGAATTACCTCTGAATCTGAAAAGTCATTTTCAGATGTTCTTGTATTATTGAAGCTGAAAAGAATTTTTCTGTTCCCAATGAATGTCATCACTGCTGAGTCTTTGTCAGTTTACAGGTGTTTGTAAAAAAAATATTTATCTGACAGCTTGCCCAAATTAAAGCAAGACAGGCTTCCTTTCCAGTGATGGTTCTGAGCAGGGAAGTCCTGGATGCTGCAACCAGACATGAAGCTTGAGAATGGTACTGAAGTTTACATTTAAAATGAGGAATGTAAGCGCATATCTGGCATGAGTCACTGGTGTGCTGTGCCACACTGCTTCTCACAGTTGGGAATGTGGGGACCTGAGAAATACTCAGCAGCCAAGAGAGTCAAGACAACAGATGTCGATTTACCTAGGAGAGAGTCAAGGACGATGAGAAAGAGGATTAAGGAGTTCCCATCTGTTCTTTTTTTTAATGTTAGTAGCTACACTGGCACCATTCTTGGTGTTGTGTTGGGCCTACTAGTACCCTGCTGTTCATGCTAAGTTGTACCTTCTTTTATCACACATATATTACCAAGTGGAGAAGCTACAGTAACACTTCAATAGTGGTACACTTGAAGTCATAATGGTATTTGCATTTTCCTTTTGAAGAGACATAATTTGTGCCCTTTGGAGTACTCTTGCTTTCCAAAGCATCCTCTCTTCTGTGTTATTTCTGCACTCTACTCCAGATTTGCTAACCTTTCTAGCCTGTGGTTCATCCTTTGTTATAATATATTTGTGACATAATATCAATGTGTTCTTTTTAGCTTTGGCAATGACAAATTCTGTTTTAGTTTCCATTGCTAGAGGACTGGAGCAGACCAGGATCCCTTCCAAATCACAAATGAGGTAAATGTAGCAGGCACTGTTAGGGAGAGAAGTAGAGTCCAGTGGTCACAGTACTTCATCTCTTCTTCCTCCTTTTTTGTATGTTACTGTTACTGCAGTGGCTGGGGAATAGTAGAGGAGTAAATGGCTCCTTTTTTACAAATGAAATAATAGGGAATATGGAAGTTCTTGTTGCAGAAGTTGCTCTATCTCCTGCAGTAACTAGTAACTATCTCTTTGCAGCTGATCTGAGCCGCTGACAGCTACCAAACTCAGTATTACCTCAACAACAGGGATTCTAGTAAGCTCATGTGATGCAGTTTGGGGGGGAAGGGGCCCTGTTAAAAAAAAAAAAAAAAAAACAAACCAAAAACCCCAACAAATTTCAAATACTTCTGCATGGAAAGATGCTGTGATTACACAGGACTCCAGATTAAAACTTAGTTTTAAATAAAATGTGTTGTGGTTCTTCACTGGATTCAAAGTCTGCTGTGCTAGAAAGTTTCATGGGATGATTGTGATAGGAAAAAATTACTTCAGTAAAAATCTTACCCCAGTCAAATTTCTCTTTGAAGAGAAGTATAATAATTTAATGAATTGTTTCTCCTAATTAGTGCTACATTAAATTGAATAACAAAACACTGAACACAGACATAAAATGTGCCAGGCTGCTTTAAGTTCTAGAGATGTTTATAAAATTTCTAGCTAGGGATTATTCTCTTATGAACTTTGCTCATTCCAGTTCCCCTAAATCTGTTTTGGAGTGGGTCTTGTTGGCAGAACAAATTCAGTCTGTCATTTTGATCAAAAAAGATTAGTGCCATTTAAGAAGACAACACTAAAACCAACCCACCTCTTATGAGATTAATTTTTCATCATTTTTATTGTTTACAAATTTCAACAATTGTCCTCTGCTATGGACATATCTCTGCAAGACCAATATGTCTCATTCAAAACTTTGGCATTGCATTTTAAACTATTGTAATCTTTATATATCCTGCAAAATATACAATTTTCATTATTTCTAGTGAGGTTTTTTATGTACTTTAAAAAAAGAGGCAACAGAGTTTTTCTAGCAGCTAAAGCTTAAAGCCCTGGTAATATGTCCAGTCTACTGAACTTTCTAGCACTTCATTTGTATTTCTAGAAGTTATTTCATTACAGTCTTCAAATAAGACCAGGTAGTTTAAATTAATTAAATGGTTTTTAAAATAAAAATGTCTGTATCTCAGATCTTAAAAAATAAAAGGTGATCTGAAAGTAAAATAAAATATTCCTAGTTTAAAACAATAAAGTTAATATGGAAATGGACCTTGAATTCCCAGACAGTTAAGTGACATCATTCTTAAAAAAGCAATTGAATCAGAAGCAATTCTAGTTTCAGGGCATATTACTGAAATAATAGTCCAAGGTGACTGAAGTTATGCATATATTATGGGATTGTAAAGTCAAGCCTACAGCTCCTCTAATAACTTAATATTTTTTCTGCAATTAAAATTGTGGCTAGAAAGCTTAAGGGGATGGATAATTACTAGCAATTAACAGTTTGATCATGTGACATGCTGAGGTCTCTTTGCTGCTTAAGAAGTTACTGAGAGCTGTGGTTGCTCACCATTTTGCAGGTCTAAATCCTTTAACACTGAGTATGAACTGAAGACCCAGATATGATACATGAAATGGCTGCTGTGGTGCCATGTGCAGAAAAAGCAAATATTAGCAAGGTATGGTCTTAGAGAACTAAACATACTTCCTCTAATAAACAGAAAGAAAATACATTCTCTGTTTTATTTGGAAAAATAACCTTTACATGTAGTACTCCACTGACAAGCATATCATATCCAAAATGTTCAGAGGCACTTACATTTAGTTACCTTTATCTGGTTTTGGTCACTTCAATAATATCCCTTACTTTAAGAGGTTTTGCATCTTATGTCTATGTTTGGAATAAAAAACAATGGCAAGTTATCAACAATTCAAAAAAGTCTGATTGGGTGTGTGGTTGGTTTCACTTGCAGCACATGCTATGGCAATTATTGCCCATAGTACCTTATGTACTTCAGATCTTCCAATAGTGGTCCCTTTGGATTTTACAATTTGTTTCAAAAATCTCGGCCAAGGTACTGATAATGATAATAATAAAAAAGGAATTGTTAAACAAAACTATGTCTCCTCACCAGTGACTTTGTCTGTCATGTCTTTGGCATGGGTGCTGCATTTACACTTCTCTGTGGGATGATCTGGGGTGAAATAGTTCTTTCATCAAGAACAGACATGTATTTTCAAAGCGCTGTGGATAAGGACTATGGAAAGTTGCTTTCTTCTCTGTCCCAAGGTTTTTGATTCCCATTAACTGCGCTATAAGGATTATGTATTTTATGCTAATTCCTAACTACATTGTGCAAATAATTAGAGAAAGATACTTTTGTTACCATTATAGTTTAAACACTAGAAATTACATGAGAGGCATGTCTGATGTCATGGACTAAGGAGCCCTGTTCTCAATATGAGAGAAATTGGAATTTTTAACTTAAAGGTACATGAAATCTTAGAACTGAAAAGAAATGAGAAAAGGGCACCAAATTTAAGAAGAAAAGTTACATAACAAAAGAAATGACTTCCTACTGAAATACTGTTAATGAGGTGAGGGGATAAAAAGTGTTAGGCAGATTAAAGGATAAGAAATGATGAAGTAAATGGATAAAAGTAATGGACAGCTAAAAGGGATTACTATGAAGAATCGACTCATAGAGACATAAAAAGCTGAAGCAAAAAGAAACCATGAAAATTTTGGATGAACATCTGAGAATTTGATTTTGAAAGTACTTAAAATATTAGTGGTAACATTTATATAAATCAATTTCATCTTCTAAGGGATTTGTATAAAGAATTCAGCAATAAAAATAAATTAAGTCAAAATAACCAGATATCGTACCATATTATGCAAATCACCCAACAGAGGGAAAAACCAAATGGCTTTACAAAACAGGCACAATGGTGACAATTGAGTAGTTTTACATTAATTTTTTACATTTTAGAATTTCATTTCTACCTGATAATTTGCAGTAATTGAACTGCATCATTATCAGCTGAAAACACATCTCTGTAACATCTTCAAGTGAAGATTTCTTGTTCCATCTGTATGATGTGAGACCATCAAGGCATCTGTAATAGCTTAATTTTTTTTTTTTTTTTGGTATTTTAATGTGTTTACATGATTGTCTTCAAGTTTCCTGATTATTATTAAATATTTGTATTGCCATAGCACCTAAAAACCTAGGTGGCTGTCCACAAACTGGTTTTGGTAGTTCATATACAAGCATAAACCAACCAGAAGGGATCTAGTAGTCCCAGAGATGGTGTCAGTATGCAGATGCAGCTATTCAGTATGTTGCAGCCTGCCCCTTAGGCTGCTTCACTGGAGTAATTTAATGATTATCCCATCTGAAACAATTGCAGGAGATTGTATGAGGGGTTTTGCTGCTGTTCTAGGGCAAGCCCAGTGCTTAGTTCACTTCCCAGGTAGGTTAAATCGGTCTTTGCGCTCAAGTGACTGAACTGCAGCTTCACGCTCTAGATGAATGCTCTAACCAAGCGTAGCCAAAAGGGGTGAGTAGCCTTGCTGCTCCCTTCACCCCCGAGCCGTCATTCCCGCTCCCTTTGTGCCAACTGCGCTCTCTCTATAAGCGCTGTCACTTAAATTAGAGGCAGCTCACAGAACTGAACTGGCAGAAAGGGAGCAGCTCACTGCAGCATTAAACCCGTGCCAGCACTTCTGCCAGAAACCAAATAGCTCTTCTTCCAGGTGCACTGCTGAGAGGCTCACAAATTGTCGTTCTGTAATGCTGTTGCACAAAATCTTAAATACCATTCCAAGCCAAAGGACTGCGGAGTGAGGGAGAAGAAATTTTTTAGGTTTGTGATCCACAAAATTTGGCCATTATACTTCTAATTACCCTTGTTGTAAAATCTGTAAAACAATGTAGTTCAGATTATCAAGTATGAAAACAGTTTGGGAAAGCAAGTCCAATCTGGCTTTGACTTGTCCCACTGTAGCACATATTAAAGCTGGTTCATATTCATATGCAGATATTCAGGCTGCAGAAGACTTTTTGCATTAGCTCCCCTGTCCTAAGGGACATTGTAGGATGTCCCTTAAGGCTTGTAGGATGCCGTGAGAGAATACATATTTGAGGTCTTACCAAACAACAATATTAAATTAAAAATTACAACTGATAAACTAGAGTGCATAAACTAGATGGTTAAACTGGAAAAAAAATAATAAGAGCAAAATTGTTTGCTCAGGAAATGAGCAGAGAGGTTTGTAATAGTAAGAAAATACCACAAATGCGACAGTTTTTGTCAGTTCAGACTACTGTGGGCTGTGACCTGAGCGTTACATGACCCTTCTCTGCACAAATAATCATGCAGTCTCAAATTCCACAGAGCAGCTCTTCAGCTCAAGCTACAGATTTTTTTTATTTGTAGGCAGGGTTAAAACGGTGGCCATAACAACGTGTACTGGGAATTAGCACTGCTGCTGCTACAGATTTAAACAGGGGGACAGTCGCTACAATTGGCAATTACCGAAAGGATGCGGATGCTGTATGGCGGGCAAAGCCTTGTCCAGCTACTTTCTCAGGCGGAGGAGACTAGTTACTATCATCTACTGTATGTGGCGGATTTGTCATTGACAAGAGATGTTATCGCGATAGCGACGAGGAAACACCCCCCCCCCTCCCCCCCAATTAAAAGCTCAAGGAGGAAACACAAGCTTAGGGGGAAAAGGAGAGTTAAAATCAGCCGTAATGAAACTCTTGACTCAGCAGTGCGCGGGGGGAGGCTGCCGTAGGCACGGCCGCGGTGCGGCTGGTTCTCCCAGCACGGGAGAGCCAGCCGGGGCAGAGGCGGCCATGGGAGCGAAGCTGTCGGAGGCGGGAGGTGCCCCGGGACTCCGCTCCTTGCCGAGACCCTTCTCCCCAGCGACTCCCCGACTCGTCAGAACCAAAACCAACTCAGGCAGCGCTTGGGAGCTTCTGCGAACGCGGAGGGGGGGCGGGCCCGGCAGCCTCCCCACCTCCTTCTCTCCGCCGTTCGGCGACCTTCCTCTCCTTGCGGATCTCCTCCTCCTGCCTCTCCTTTCACGGCCAGCCACGCTGCGAGCCGCAGGCAAAGCCCAGCACCCGCGGCCGCAGGGAGGCCGGTAGCACTCGGCAGAACCGGGAGCGGAGCGCACGTTGCGTTCTCCTTTGGGGCCCGGGTTGGCGGGGCTGTCCCGCCCCTGAGCCGGGGTGGCCGGGACTCGGAGCCCTCTCGGGGCGTAGCCCCGCCGCTCCGCCCCGGGGCGTTGAGGAGGAGGAGGAGGAGGAGTGGGGTGTCTCGGCCGTCCTTCCCCGCCCCGCGGGCTGACCCCGCGCGGGCAGGCAGGAGGCGGCGCGGCGGCAGGGACGTGCCCGGCGGGATGCGCGTTTAGCGGCGGCCCCGGCGGAGCGCAGGCCCTGCCGGCTGCACCTGGCGCCGGGGGAAGTGGCCGCGGAGCCCCGCGTCCTGCGCCCGACACCCGCCATGGAGAAGCGAGGGGAGGGCGAGCCTCTCTCCCACCCCCTGGAGCCCGAGCCCGAGCCCGAGCCGCAGCCGGCGCCGGCGGGGGAGAAGCGCTTCAGGTTGTGGTACGTGGGTTCGTCGTGCCTGGATAGGCGGACCACGCTGCCCATGCTGCCCTGGCTGGTGGCCGAGATCCGTCGCCGCGGGCAGCGGCAGGAGCCCTGCGGCGCCCCGGGCAGCGGGGTGCCGGCCCGCGAGGTGCTGCTGCTGCTGGGCTCGCCCACGCTGCGCTGCGTGCCCGCCGGCCCCGGCCCCGCCGCCGGCCCCGGCCGCCCCGCCAGCCCCGCGCCCGCCGTCTTCATCTTCGAGCACAAGGCGCAGCACATCGCCCGCTTCATCCACAACAGCCACGACCTCACCTACTTCGCCTACCTGATCAAGGCGCAGCCCGACAACCCTGACTCCCCCATGGCCTGCCACGTCTTCCGGGCCACCGACCCCAACCAGGCGAGTGGGGGCAGGGGGCGGGGGCGCTGCCCGGGATCTCCCCGCTTGGCTCCTCTCCTCGCCCGGCGGGACCCCAGGCGCTGCGCTCTGCAGCCGTGGAGGGGCCGATGTGCCCGGGCGGGGCAGGGTGCTGCCTGCGGGGCACTGCGGGACCGCAACCTCCGCACGCCCACCCGGGACGCGGGAGAGCCCGCCCGGGGCTGGCCGTGCCCGCCGGCCTCGTCCCGGTGTGCCCCTCCAGCTCAGGCGGCTGCAGCGCCCTTGGGTTCCGTGGAAAAGGGGGGTAGTGGGGACACAGAGCCCTGCTTGGCCATGGGGTGCCTTGCCAGTCCCTGCCAGGCCGGGGTACCAACCTCTGCGGAACGCAGTGCCCGGCGACATGGAGCCCCTTTCTTCCCGGTCCATCCTCCGTGGGGAGGCCTCGCATCCTGCAGCAGCTCAGTGGCAAGGGCACGGTTTGCTCTACGATCAGGAGGCAGAATTTGTGTTAAAGCGTCCCAGCGGTGCTGTCAGTGTTGGGTGGGAATGGAGTAGTGGAGGATGGTGCTTTTCCTCAGACCCCCGTGGTACAGAAGCAATCGTTTGTGACCAGCGAGTCCTGTTGTGCTCACGGGTCACGCTAAGGACACCTGGCCGTGCTCAGGCACATGCAGTAGTGCTACAAACAAGGCTAGGTTTGGGTGGGGACATTTTTGATAAAGTGCCAACTGGAAAAAAAGACCTAACAGTAAGATTGTATTTTCCTGACTATCTAGCCGGCTTTGGCTAACACATCAAATGTGCAGCAGACTTCTTTCTCTCTGGCTTAGAGTATGTGAGCAATAGTGGGTGGACCGGTAGGTTGGATAATCAATTTAGCAAGACGGCAGCAAGAAAAAGGCCTTTTGATAATAGTCCTTTGGTTGAGTAAGTCAGAATACCTTCTCCTCAGCTTTCACAAACTGGAGGAAGAACTCTTGCAGTTGGAAGTTAGCTGACTTAGTGCATGTACTGAACAGCTCCTAGGGTTTCTTTGTTTGGGTTTTCTGAAATGGGGAGGGTGGGAAATATTAAGAAAACTACTGAGAAGTTCTCGGTATATTAACCCTTTTATTTGAGCCAGCACACTTCCAGAGAGAGCATGGAGGCATTTAGATTGCATTCATAGCTGTGGCTTAAGGACAGGCTTAGGACAGGCAGTATCCCAAGTGGAGGTAACTGTGCTTAACTTGTTGGCAGCTGCTGTGGGTTCTGCTCTGCCAGGAGAGCACGCAGCAAGAGCGTGGAGGGGATCATTATCTAGCCAGGGAGGAGCCCGAATGTCCTTTCAGGAGTTTGGCAGTATGGACTGAGGCAAACTAAGGTTCATGCTGTTGGCAGAAGATGCTGAGTCAAATTTATTTCTAGGGTAGGTCTGTACTGGTACCGTGAGTTTGTAAAACAATCTTGCTTTAAGATAGTGAATCCCTAGTACTCCAGTGCATGTGGAAAGTACTACATAAATTTACTTTTGGAAGGCTGTTTTTGACTACAGCTCTATCCATATGTCTTTCCTTCTTTCCTCATGGGGAAAGTGCCCTTATGTGCGTTGAATTAAATCAAACTGATATTGTAGGTGAAGTCTTCCTATTGAAAGAAGTTGTTAGTGTGAACGTATCTTGTTCAATTTTAGTTATATCTGTTAAGATTTTTTTAAACGTTGTTATCATTAATAAAGAATATATCCCTCCCAGGAGCGTTACTCAGCACATGATTTTGAACTACAGTGAGAGTAGTAACTGCAGAGCTAGCAATGTGATTCACAAGTTTCTGATTAACAGGCAGGTTTTATTAAAGTACCAAAAGGAAAAAGTGGATTCTCACCCCCCACATTCCTACCCCCCACCCTGAGTTTTGTTATCAATTTGTCCAGACTTGCTTGGCTAAGCCTGTGCAGGTATCTAGCTGTTGGTCTGTGTAAAACTTAATCTTGAATGAGTAAAATCGAGTGGCGCATTACTAGCTCTAAAAGTCTTCTTTCTAAGCTCTTAATTGTTTATTATAGAATTGATGCTGTCCTTGCATGCTTTCAAGATCTTTACACACTTCAGTTTCATAGTGGTTATATGAGCCTTGTATTAACTTAGAAAGTGTTTTTCACAGCTGTTATTTTAAGACAACCTCATTTTCCATCTTCGGCTGTAGTGACTTTAAGCCAACCTAAGTTGGCACTGCTACTGAGAAAAGTGATCCAGTCCTCTTCAAGCCTCAACCCCTTGTTTCTTCCTCTCAGCTTTGTCCTCGTGGCAGCACAACTGTTTGTGCAGCCATATGGCAAACAGGATCCGGGAATTGACTGGTGTTAAGCTTGCTTTTCCCTTACCTTCTCTGGAATATTTCCAAACTGCTTCCCTCATTTGCTTTACTATGAAACCCTAATGACTGTTTACATCGAGGTAGGTGGGTTGGAGGCACATGGTATCAATGAGTGGCCAAGAAGGGGAAGGGTCAGATAGCCTTTCCAGAAGTTCTAGAGAAGGTAATTTCTAGAGAAATTGTGGATACTGCATCCCTGGAATTGTTCGAGGTTGGATTGGGCTTTGAGCGACCTGGTCTAGTGGAAGGTGTTCCCTGGCAGTGGGGATGGAATTAGCTGGTCTTTGAGACCCTTTCCAAGCCAAACCATTCTGTGATTCTGTGGAAGTTATGCTGACTTCAGATTCGCCAGAACAAAGCCATGTCCACTTTGGCAGTATTAAGTTCAGCAGCATGCTAAATAGCTCTGGAGTAACGGAAAGGTACGGGAGATGTCTTGGGGTCTCTGAGTTAGAAGATAGCTAGCCATAATTTTGAATGGTGGATATTAATTATAAAAGTGAGAGGTTTATGATTGACTTTCGAGGAACTAGTGCTATCATGATAATTCAAGAAATGATGTAAGTGAGAGTGAAAGCTTTGGCTTCAAGCCTGTAGCTTTGTCCACCAGCTGTACTGCACAATGTTTAGGCTGCATATGCATTCCCTATGATCACAAAAAGGCTGGTATTCATAGAAAAAAGCACTGCCTCTTGCTATTCTCTGCAAATTTCCTTCCCAGATGGCCGGTGAAAAGCCAGTGTAATATGTGCTCTGACGACATCAGGTGGGAAGATAACATCTTTTAATATTATTTGCTGTGACTGGAGAAAAATGAGAGAGTGAGCTAGTAGTATGAAACACCTTCATATTTTATTTGAAAGCCTGAAAATTATAGGCAGAGCTGAAAAGTAGGAGCCAGTGGGGTGACTCCTGTTCTGGAGTAGTACTTCGGCAGAATGTCAAACCCAGAGCTTGTTGGCATGACAGTGGATGCTAGGATACATTTATTGGAGGTGCAGTGTGGGCGTGTGTCTCTTTTGCTCTATAAAGGGGAGACATTTGAAGGGGATGTAGAAGGGGAGACATCTGAAGCCTAGTGGAGGTGGGAACAGAAATATTTGCCCTTTTTTTCCTCCTTTGAAACTTACTACAGTGTTTGCTGCTTCTTGTAACTGTTCAAAGCAGTAGCCAGCTGGAGTGGATATGGGTACTTGCCCATTTAGTGTTGCCTGGTGGCTTCTGAGTAGCAGCCAGAGATTTGTTATTTTGTGCTGCTGTCATTTGAGAATCATTGAGTATGCACAGACTGTATGTAGACATCAGATGACAGCATTGTCTCGTTTTATATTTGACAGATTTTCTTTACAGTCCTGGGAACAGATTTTTTTTTTTTTAACCCAAAAGTTACACTTTATAAATATGGTAGGCATACCCTTCTTGCAGCCATTGAGAATAGGCTGTTTAACTAGTATTTTCAAGCTCAATTTTAACACATTTTTGTCATTAAATACTGATTGTATTCTGTAAACCAGATTTTAATTGTGTGGAACAATCAATGCAGTTCGACAATTGCCTTGAGTTCCCTGTTCTCTGGGGGAGAGGTTTATGGTAGGATCTCTGTCTGCAGGGTTTTTTTAATTATTATCATGCTGATCTAGATTGCGTGTTTCCTGCTTGAAACATGAATAAGCCTGTTTTGAGAGGATTTTTTTTTAACCTGAACTGGCATCCTAAATCAAATTATACTTTACTTGATTCTTATTAGTGAAAATAGTTGTTTCCTCCAGTTAAGTAAGAACTCATTTCATGTGTTTTGGTTTTCTCTTCTCAAACTTATAAACATGATGAAAATGTATTGTTAAAAGGTTTTAAAGGTAATCTGAGCTGGCAGTGGAAAAAAGATGTTCAGGTGGGCAGACCTCAGTTGAATTTAGCTCTTCTGGGTATAATCTATAGTTGTGTCTTTGTGCTACACCTAAATGTTAAGGGTCTAGGCTTTCTCAAGGTGAAGCAGAAGTAATGGAACCTTTTGGTGACAGTAAAGCTGTGATAAAAACTGGAGAGGTAGAAACTTAGAGACAAGAGCCAGAGCCAGCCCACTTGTCAGAAACACTTGTCTATTCCAAGAATGTGTTTCTTTTCTGTTGAATAATGTGTTTCAGTAAAGCAAGGACGTAGGACAATTGTTCTGGAAAAGCAAGGCATCAGTACAAAGTCTAGTCAAAGGAGGCTTTTATGCTGTATGAATATCATGTTACATAAAGTTTCCTACTGAAGAATGTAAGTAAGAAATGCTTGAAGAACTAAGTTTGTCAAGTTTACATGCATATTTCTCTTGTCCTTTGATTATTATGTGATATAGGAGCATGAGCTTAATGGCAGTGAAGTCAAGGTGTAGGAAGTACATATATATAGCATTGTTGGAATTCATATTAAGGTACTGCAGTGGTTGAGTTGTCTGATAAGATGTGTTTTGAATAGGTATAACAGACCTGACAAAATAGATATGCTCTAGGTTTTGAAGGATTCTGCAGCAAATGGGAGAGCTGGCATTTGGTTGATAGCACAATTTGGTTGCAGAGGAAAGATTTTCCATGAGAAAGATAGGTCGTCCCAGTTTTTACCAAGAAAACAAGTCTTGGAGGGACCAAAAAAAAGAATGTTTTCTGAGTTCGTGTGGGTCAGAATTTCATTCATGAGTTGAGAAACTGAAAAGCAATGACTCAGAACAAAGCATGGATGTTAAGGGCTTGCAGTGAATGTGGAATTGTTTGGGGAGCAGCCTTATTACCTCTAGCTTACATGAGCTATATAGCCTCAGATGAAAAGTCTTGCACTCCCTTTTTTGAAACTGAAAGTTGAGAGCTTAAGGTTTCGTTTTTGATTTCCTTAATAGATTTTTTTTCCTGAAAATGAGAGTACTTTTCATTTTAGGATTGTAAAGCTATCTTTAAATTTCGGTTTTGAACATCCTGTCCATAATATTTTTTTCCCATTTCATGAACAGAATAAATAATAAAAACATTAAAATTGTTGAGTGTTTCTAAATGGTGATATGTAGCCTTTTTATCCCTGGCCAATGTTTAGGAGAGGGAAGATAATGGTATTAAATACCCTTGTCTGTCATGTTTGTAGAAAGAATTAATTCATTTTTGCTTTTGCAGTTTATGAAAACCACCCATTATTTGTGGAGTAGCAGCAATGTCTTGGAGGACTGTATTTTCAAAAAGGCCAAATAAAATACATGAAATTATGTATTTCACTGAGAGTGGCTGTAGATAAACAGTGACCAGATAATAGGGGCTGTCTTAAAGAAAGGAGGTTGTCTGTATCTGAGAATACCAAATGAAGGCTTCTCTTCTGATTATTTGTTTCTAGGTTTTTTGGGTTTTTTTTGTCCTGTCTGTCAATGTAGAGGCAGTTTCTTTTAAAAACAATTAAATAAAAACCTGACTTTAAAAAGATTAGCTAGCGTATGTGTGTCTTGGCAACAAGGAGAGTCTGATTTTTAGGGGTGATGGAAATCTCCGACCAAGATGCTTGAAGGTGATTATTTATAAAAGTGAATTCTAGAGAAGACTAAATTTCTAAACAGCCATTATGAAATAGTGGTATTCCTGATGCCTTTCAATCTCTGCTCTTTGCTAAGGTTTGGTGCAGCATTTGATGCGCACAGCTCACCGTTCCTTGGATCTCTTCCATCGATCTTCCCCATTTGGAGATCCCTGAACATCTTGAGTTTCTCTGAGGTAAAGTGGTAAATGAATACTGCAGTGAATTGGGGCCAGTTCAGGGATTGCTGTCTGGTCTGTAAGTCGTGCAGATTTTCAGCAGCATTGGCATGGTCCCCTCATGGTACCAGCTGTCCTCTGCCACCTGGTTTTGTTTCCTTTGTGGTTTCAGATACCATTCCAAGTGCAGGGATGAGGAGGAGTTTATTTCCAATGTGGCTTTTGTCACGTATGCGAACTGTGACATCTTCCACATTCGTGTTATGCACTGTTCTGAATGCCTTTAGAGACCACAAGGAGGTAAAAAGACCTACAAGACCTTCAAGGCTGAAAGTCTACTTGCAGAGGTCATTAAATAATGTGGTGTTTCCAGGGCTGCTGTCAACCAAATTTAAGGCAGCAAAGTGAAGTGATTTAATTCAGAAATAGGCTCTGTGCTTTCCTGTTCTGTATCACCTGTAATATAGTATCTGCCACCTTACATTCTGACACAAATACATACATCAAGACCATATGCAGTTACATGGGTTCCAAAACAGAGCATCACCAATGCAAGATAGCCTATGATCATTTGACAAACAACTGTATTCTCCCTGGAGAGGTCAAAGTATAAAAAGACAATACTGAATGTCACAGGGCAGGATAAAAATATGGAAGTGTTTACACCAGGGATGCATGAACTATGTGACTTCCTATTTTGGGATTTGTTTTGGGTATCGGAGAACATGCATAAGTTTTGGATATGCCTGTTTTCATCCATGAACGTGTTGGGTTTTTTCACTCCTTTTCAAGTGTATTAGTCAGGTGACATCTGGTAGATCAGTGAGATGGGCAAATAAATATTCTTGATGGTCCTGTAGGTCTGAAATTACTCTGTTTTTCCCTTGGCATCAGTCAAAGGTAAACGTGTTTGTGCTGGATGGGTTTAGTTCCGATAGTGTATTTAAGCCTTCAGAGAAAAGAACATAAAAACCCACACAAGCAACAAAACCACACACACTTGACTGAAGGGGCTCATGGAAGCCAATATTAGAGTCTTAAGTTTTATATTTTATAGAAGTTAACTATGTATCTTGAAAAATCCAGTTAATTTTTATTCTGGATGCAGTCACGCTCTACCAGCGCAAAGCCTATGGTCATCTTAAGCTTCTCTCCCTTCCTTGCCTTTGCCTCTCTGTTGCAGCCACCCTGCTTGAAATGAGCAGCAACTGTGCCTCACTGTTTGAGGCAAAGCCTGCTTAAAGCCATCCCTCTTAGGAGAAATGGGTTGCTTAGCCCCCCGCCCCCTCTCCCTGCTGCAGGGAATTAGGACTTAGAGTGAGAAGTTAATTACTTGGTCCTCTTCTGGAGAGGGTGGTGCTGCCAGGATTTCCACTGCTCCCTTAGCAGACTCTTTCTGGATGAAGAAAAAGGAAAAGCTTGGCACCAGCAAGACTATTAGGTATCATTTTACCTTCCCAAGATCAAACTTTGTATCTTGGCTTCAGCTGCAGTGCGTAGACATGGTTTACGTCCTTTTGCATGGCTTTAGTTGAGTTAACTGAATAAAAACTTTCAACATGTACCTCAAAGGCTGTCACAGCATGAATAGGTAAGGTTGAAGACATATAGTAAATACATGTATGACATGTCTTAAATTTTCAGAGCCTCAAAAAGATGTCATGAGCTTACAATTACGTAGTTGAGTTACACCTCCTTTCAGGTTGGATCATTTTAAGAGCGGCAAAAAAACTTCAGCTGAACCACTGGAAAAAAGAAACACTTTTTTTTTCATTGTTAAATTTTTATTGGACTCCTAATGCTATTCAGAAACTCTGCTTGATGCTTTGGAGGAATTGTACGTATTCAACCACATTTCCTGACTTTTAAGTTACTTGTAGTAGTGAGTTGTCTTCATCTCCATTCAGATCTGGTTGCTTTCTCATGGAATCCATAACTTTCCTTTTAAAAATCATTTTATGTATTCAGAATTAGATAGGCTTTTAAAAATAATATTTTCTAGAAATTTGGAAGGGTAATATGGTGGGGATTTTCTTCTATATCTCTCGAACTGCTGAAGATAGGTAGGATTCTACAGTATTTGACACGTGGCACTTTTCTGAAGTATTAAATAAATTTAAAATGCAAACATGAAAGAGAGTGCTGTTCAAAGCCAGTGTGAAAGACTTGTAGAAGCTGTTGGGTAAGATAAAACCAATACCATAGAAGTGTGGCTTTTTTCCAGCTCTACCATCCCTAGCTCTGTGGTTTTCCCTCTCCCATTACAACTGACTTTAAAGGTATATTTCAGTCATGAAGTTCATTTTTGTATGTTGATAAACCTTAACAAAGAGCTTGCTCTGTTAAAGTGACTGGGGTTATGTTTTGTTTCATTACTCTTCTTGGCAGGAACATGTAGATCTGCACAGTGCTGTTTAGAGCTCCTTGATGCATTGAAAAACATGTTGAGGGAAGTCAGAATATTATCTTCCAGGGCATAGCAGTGACTGCCTTCCAGACTCTTCATGATTTTGTTTTTCCTAGCAAGATAAATAAATATATATTTTTTTAGAATGCTGATGTTAAATATATTTCATGTATTATGTGACACAGATGTGGGTTTCCTGTTATGTTAATTCAGAAAAAGGGCAAAAAGCAGCAATGTCCCAGGAACTTTGGGAATAGTCAGTGGTCTGTGGGTTCCTAAGTATTTCTGAAATAGAGTAAATACTCAGTAACAGAGCAGTGAAAGAGTAGGACGTGCAGTGCTAACTTGTTGAAGCATATTTTTATGTGCCTGTTCATAGTTTGTTTCTGGCTTTGGCTTGATTATTCCTAACAACTCCATCTCAAGTTACAGTAAGATTTCTAAATAAAAATAGAGTAGGCTAATGTATATTTAACAGTGCTGTATTTGCCAGGGAGGAGCCAGTTGCTTGCTTGCTGCTTGGCTGAAGGGCAGAAATGAAGCATCACACCAACTCCAGCTAAAGCCTGTGCTGAAAGCTGATGTTTGACCTTCAGGTGCCGTACAAATGCAAAGCTCTGCAATTCCTGCCTGCCCCAGCTCTGTCACAGTGTGCAAAATTATAGCTTTGGTAGTCTAAGGTGAAAAAACTCATTCCTGCTTGCGTGCAAATTAGAAGGGGAAGAGATCGTTTGTATGACCTGCTGCTGTACTTGGCAATGAAAATAAATACCAGACTGCCCTCAGGGTCATGGTACTTCTGTGGCAATTAAGCAGTTAGGTCAAAAATTGCCAAACAAACTACTGTAAGTATACTCTACAAAAACAAAAAACCAAGAACATAATTAAGATCCCAAAATGCTGCTCTGATGTGCAAATCCTATAACGACTGATAAGAGAGCTTTCTGTGGAAAGTACTGCTCTTTCTTTGAAATTTAGGCTTTTGTACAAGACTTTTTCTTTTTTTTTTTAATGAAGAACAATTTAAAACAAGTATTTCTTTTGTATACAACACTTCTGGCCTGACTTTATGGTCATACTCACTGAGGGCCTCAATTTTCTGTGCAGCATGACTGCAAACTTTAGCAGTACAAAAAAATAACTTGTAAAGAGGATACACTTTTTTGTAAACCAGCTACATTATAAATAGACACAAGATGTTGGCTTTTCTTCAGCAGCAGTTTTTTGGGTGAACCTTGCCAAAAGAAAATCAAGTGAGCCTTTCAGTAGGAGTAACACACCATACTTCTATTTAAATTATTCATGAAGAAACACACCCAGATTATCCATGGCATATGTGTGCATATATTCAGATTTAGCCTTGAGAAAATTTGCTGACCTAAACATGGGAGCCAAGTAGGAGCAAGGCAACATGATTAAAGCCAGCTCAGAAGGAGTGGGTTTACATCCTGGCACTGTGCCTTGGATTCCCTGTCCGCTTAGTGCTAGGGAGAACTAAAAATAATATCTGCAGTTTAGTAGGATAGTGTGAAGTTTACAAAATGAATAAGTTTCTTCCATAGTGACCTTCTGTTTGCAGAAATCGCCACAGAAGAAGGTGATATTAAAAAAAAATTAAAAATACATATGGAGAGCTATCAATCAATCTGTATAAATGCTGTAGAGATATTTAGGGAATTTTGTGTTTTCCTTTTTTCAATATGTATGTTGTCCTTGAAATATACAGCATTACAGTTGTGAGTGTAGAGAAACACAGAGGCCAGCCCAGACTGCTGGGTTTGCTTTAGTTTTGTGTTTGTTTATGTAACCAAGTGGTTTGTTTTCTGTATGATTGCTCACTGTTCTGCATTTCATCTATTTTACCTAAAATTGTAGCCTTGCTGGTTGTAGTTGTATAGAAACTTGAAAGAGAACTTCATGTTTAGTGAAAATTAGAGGTTAAACCCCATTTTAACAATACCATCTGCAGTAAGCTGAACAGGAGCTTGGCTTTGGTGCCATTTTATTTCTTAACTGAGTTTAAATTTTTGAGATTTGACAACATATTTGATATGCTTCTGCTCTGAGTTCTCACATGACCACCATAAAAGGGTTGGATTTTGAGAAGATAATTAATTATTGTATTTCTCCAGGACAACAGACTCAATGCTTTAGGATGTTACTTCTAGAAGTGTCAACCTCAGCAAGACTGCTGTTCATTATCTATGGAGTAACAAATCTGCAAGACTCACATTATTACCTGGATTATCACAAGCTTTCCTATTATGCTAAACTTGAAGTATCCAAATGAAATGTTGCAGTGCTATTTGACTGTTTGATACTGGAGATCCTTTTAGCTGTTTAGTCCTGCTGTTACATTTTGCAATTCTACTGTCAGACTTTATACACATAGTTTACCATCACCTGAAAAAGTCTGGCAAAGTTCCTCTAGCTTTGACACTCATTTTGCAGATTTTAAAATTCTTACCATAACCCTGAGGAAAGCTCAGAATATTCTGTGGAGTCCCACAGGTCGCTGCTGTCCTTGTGGAAGCACAGCACCCAGCCCTGTCCTGGGCTGGTCTGTTAGAAATAAAGAGCAGGCTTAGTAGTGTCCTTTTACACAGGTCAGTTAATTCACTTGTGCATACTGCTGCCACGTGGGCTCCCCAGCCATGGCACAGGGAGCAGTGTACGTGAATTGTGATGGATCACTGCTCCTGGAAGGGCTGTTGTTATGCACCCACAAGAGCTCTGCATGAAACTATGCAGGGTCTGCTTCATGCATTCATCCCCTGTTTAATTGCTTTGGGTTGGTTTCAGGGGACTATTCAGTGAACAACTTAAGACTGTCTAGAGAGCCCTGCTCTGAAATAGGATCCAAGGCACACAAATCATTGTCTGGATTGCAGGGTTTTCATGTAGGATCACCAGCTGCTAGAAGATCATACTGCTTCACTACTCTGTTACTGCTTTAAGTGTCATTCTGCTAACAAATATAGCAGTCTCTTACTATTACTGTGTCATTAAAGTAATACTCTGGATGTTTTTTATTTCTGCCTGTGCTGTTCCTATTAAAATGTCAAAATATCCTTCAGATCAGTGAATAAACAGGTGAGTAAGGATGTGATAGGTTTCTCACTCAGTTTCTGCGTGGGTTGCTATTGTCATTTGGAGCACTGTAGAGACCTAAGAAAACACCAAATCTACATGCCAATAGAAGTTAGCATGACTTTGTGGTATGCACCCAGAGTGTTCTTCCAGGGGAGCACACTTCTTTAAGTAGTGTTTTCTCTAGTTGACACCTGTGAGTGGTCACAGTGTAGGTAGGATTGGGAACCACACCATGAAGGTAATGGGGAATCTGGTACAGAAATCAGAGCTGCCCACAGAACAGTGAAGAACACAGGTCCCTGTGAGATCCCTTACTGATTGCCAACAGATGCATTACTTTTCGAATTTTTGGGCTTTTCCAGTCTTTTTACTTTATGTGTATAGAAGGTTACTGCTTATTATTTTCTTATGCCATATCTCTTGCTCCTCTGTTTCTCTCATCTCCTTGAAATTGTCCCAATCCAGGATTATAATCTTTGGGTTTTGAAGGAGTTGTTGGTACTGCATGCAGTACTATCAATCATGAAGAGTCATGATTCTAACCATAGGGGAAAACAGATAATAATCCCTTTAACCCTACTGCTTCCCACAAGCTGCTGGCCTCAAGTTAAAACTTGCAAGTAAAAAAAGCAGTCATTCATTCTTTTGATTGCTTGCTGCCACAAGCTGAGCTTTTCAGATACAGCTATCAGGAGTATAAAAGTTTTAACTTTATTCCTGTTCATATTTCTTGTTTCAAGTTCCACATTTTAGAAGTATCACAAAGACTAGCTTTTTTTTTTTTTAATTGATATTAACAGGTTTTTTAAGTGTAAGTTCTGGTAGCAGCTGTTTATTGAATAGAAACTTGAACAGAAAATTTTGTGTGAAAGTAATAATTCATGGTGTTAATTTCAATTTTAATAGAGCTGTTCTAATGTTCTTACTTGCTCAAAGTTCCTTTGCATATAAAGTTTAGTTTCACCTTCACACCCTTTCTTTAAAACACATGACCTGGCACAAATTTATTTTTAAGTTGTACTGCCAGTGGCTGATGGGAGGTGAAAGCTGGTCTCCTCGGTGATCAACACAAATGTATTCTGTTTCAGAAGGGAGGTATGAATTACAAAAAAAACCTCAAACAGATAAAAAAACCCCAGCCTCTACTGTAGAGGTGTGCTGTATGGTAAAAGTCTGTAGTATTAGCAAAATAACTCCTGGAGCCTAGTATGAACAGCTGAGTCATTTACAGCTGGTAGTTAGACAAATTGCTGCTGAAGGATGTTTGTTATTGCATGGCTGCTGCTACAGCTGGTGGATTGCCTGGGTAAGAGCAAAGTAAACTTGAACCCGGTAAAAACTGCTGTGAAAAGTACACTCCAGATAAGCATGCTTTAATCTCTGGAACATTTAATTGGTTCAACTGCATTTTCTAGTGCCTCAGGTTTTCAAATGTGCAAACATATTTATTACATTGACATAATTATCAATTTCTAATTTATTCTTCTCTGTCAATCCACTGATAATAGTAGTGGAGAACACATTCTCTTATACTGTTGATACAGATAGGGTTCATATATCAAATTATGGAGTTAATATCTGTCCTTGAAAGTCTCCTGACTATTGCTTCTCTGCTTCTTAATGCAGTACCAGGCTGCTACTGTAGCTCCCCGTGCTGATGGTCATGTCTATCTAGTGAGGTTTGAATGTGTTTAATATGAGCCTCGGCGTACGCAACTATGTAAAATTAATCCTCTCAAAAATTTATATTCAGTTTGTTATCTCTGAACATCATGTCTGTTGGAAGATTGTTTTGACAGATTATTTAATTAATTGTAAAATAAAAAGGGCTTCTACCTTCCTTAATATTTCCTTTGCCTCCCAGCTGCTTTTTTACGAGCAAAACTGAGCATCAAAAATAATTGCAAGCCCCTGCCCCAGTGCACCGTGGCAAAGGGTGAGTAGGTATAGTTTTTAACAACCCTTTAGTTCTCTCACTGGTCTTAAAGAAGCTGGCGAATTGGTGGGACTTGAAACAATACATTACAAAATTTCAGCGTGCCATTTCAGGGAGGGCAGCAGCATAGGTTAAAGCTAAGGGTAAAAGTAGGGTGATTCCTCTGCTCCATGGGGGAATAGTAATGATTCCATGGGAGCCTGCTGGAGGAATGATTAGTGGGCAGTCAAAGGAGAGGGAAGCTTTTAGTGTCCTGTATGATAATCAGGCTCCTGAATAATTAACCAGTGACTCTGACAAGTACTGTGTCTTGAATCATGTTATTTCTAACACCCAACACAGTTATTTGCCAGTTTGCTTACAGAGATGTAGCACTACAGCTACAAGTTTACAATATCGGTAACTATCTGAATACCTTCCTGGTCATCCTACCCCCTGGTATCCATGTGACCACCTGTCTGCATCGTTTGAATAATGTAAAGGCAAAACCCCCAAACACAGCAATAATTTTTTCAAGAATATTACATCTAGCCACTCACAGATTCAAGTCTCACAGAGAACCATGCCCCCTGTCTTTTGACCAGGTGTCTCAGGTGGCTCTGATAGCTCTTTGTTACCCAGTAGCTTCTTTCTGACAGCGTGGATGGTCTCAGCCTGTTGCCCCAGCATTAATGACAGAATACATCAGTGCATACCTCTTGCTTCAGCCTCCAGAGTATAAACTAACAGATGGTGTTGGCTAAGAGAAGAGGGGACATTAACTACATCAAAATTACTCATTAAAAAGTGCTGTTGCATGCAAATGTTCTTGACTAGCTCAAGCATGGAAATTCCATTCATTCTTTGTGCCCCAGAAATAGGTTGGACATAATTTTTTTATGATTAGACTAGATGTAGTTTTTTTAGAGATGGGTAAATTAAACTAAAAAAAGGTACTGATGGAGGTGGGGTTGACTTTATGTGCAGAAGGCTTATTAGGACTATAAACAAGTTTCAATAATAGATTGAGTCACTGGCAATTTTTAATAGTCCAGATTAACAAAAATGCCTATTTCATGTCTTTGGGGAAATTTAATGCTTGCGTATTTCTCCAGCTTTTCAGTGAAGGATGATTGTGTCTCAGTAAAATTTCTGTCAGCTTCTACTATAGTTATATTTTCTCAAGTATAAGTGACTTTCACTTTGCTGTTTCAGAGTCTAAGTATCTAATGTTTATGTGTTGCATCTTTCACTGTGTATCCCAAGAATCCCCACACACAGTGGTATAAAGCAAAAATATCCATGCCTTGCAAAAAATGATCCATGGGAACACTTGGACCTTGTGAAATAATTTGAATGTGCTCAAGCAGAAGTTTGCAGCTCGTTCTGCAGTGTCACATAAAGGAATCTGCAACTGTGGTGCTGATGGCTGCTTTGAAGAACACCAGTCCTGTTTCAGCAAACATCGACCTCCTGTCTGTGGGACTGATCATCTTTAAATGTTCAGCTCTCTCTCTATTGCACAGATAAGTTCCTTTCCTTTAAGCCCTTCCTTCTGGATCCCCTGCTGAGAACATGGGATCCCATCTATAATTTCTAATAAAGGTCCTTACTTCAGGTTGTTTCCCAGCTTGTAAACACCCTTTGTCTGTGGCCTTGCAGTCATGCCGCCGCCTTGTGAGCTGCAGTTCCTGGTTGAACACAATTGCCCAGTGTTACAGCTGGGCTGGCACAAAAATGTCAATTATCACACAGAACTGCATTATTCTGCTGATTTTACATGCTTAAATACTTACAAGTGGTGATTCTTTCCAAGCTGATTTCTAAAGGCACAGGCCTTTCAGGTGTTCTTGGACAACTCTGGCTGACTTCAGGGACTTGGCTTGTCTATGAATAGTCCTGAAATTGGCTGCAAGCCAAATATTTGACTAGGTAGGTTAATCTGAAGAGCACTATGGTTAGGTCTTGTTTCCAGAGGAAAGCTTTTTGTAAATTTTGTTTTTTAACAAGGCATGTTAAAAATTCTTTCGTTTATTCACTAGCTGGTTTGCAATGTGCTGTAACAGAAAAGTGCATTAGATGTCACCTATCCTGTTTCAGCAGCAGCTTCAAATAATTGCAAGGAGTTCTAAGAATAAGCTGTTACTTGTTTTCCCACAAACTTAGGAACTAAAGAACCTGGTATTGGAGCTTTTCTTCCATATACTTCTTGTAGTTGATTACAGTTTTATGTGACCTTCTGATAACTTTGGGGTGTTTTGGAAAAAGCACTTTTATTAGAAATGTGGCACAAACATTAAGAATGAGTTCAAACTGAAGAATTTGCACAAGGCGTTTCCAGGTGCCTTGAAAGAGCTGCTTGTGGTGGTTTTATTTTTTCACAGAATCCAAAACCCAAGTAAAAGTGTATTTCTTCCATAGCAGTTGCCCAACTGTGTTGTGTTTTCTGTTGTATTTTAAGTACTGGAGCACAGTAGTTTCCCTCCAGATGGACTGACAGACCAACAAGAGGAACTAGAGAGGAACCCTAGCCTTTGGGGGTAGGGGTGGCTCTAAAATTAGAGATTTCTTTTTAAGGTCATCTTCAAGAAGGATCCTTTGCCCATGGTCTCATATTCTTACTTCTGAACAAACACCAGAAGACAGAGCATCTTCCTGGCACAGCAGTGTTAGGGTTATGAAGAGGTGAGCCTTGGCAGCCCTGTTGGTCCTCTCTTGTACCTTAAGAGTGGACAGTAAAGTCAGGACACGTGGACTATGTGTTATGTGCAGTCTGGAGAGCTGGTGAGACCCATACATGTGCTGTGTTAAGCCTGCTTCTGCTAGAAGAGAGCCCTAAGGAGATGGTTTTCAGCTCAGAGTAAACTAGGAGGGAATTGCACATCTTAGCCATAAGCCTCTCGAGCCAGGTGTGTGATAGATGTGCCCCTGATCCAATGGAAAAGGTAGATGAAAATCTAGCTATTTCTGTGAATTCAGAGATGTTAAGAAATATTACTGATTTATTAATTCCCTGTGCAGTTCAGTCACAGTGATTTCATTTTCAAGAGAAAGGCCTTCCAATAGCATTAGAAGTAATTTCACAGCTTAAATGAATTCAGTCACGCCTCTGTAGTAAAGAGTGCATTACCCTTTTTATTACCATCTGTGAAAAATGCTTTCAGCTGCATTTGAATTCGAGACACAATGGTTAGACTGGGCTGTGCATAGTTGAAAGTGACTGATCTCATTTTTGAGAAGGTATTTCCTGATAAATGTATCTGTTTATCAAATAGAGTTTCAGAAGGGAAGTGCTTACTCATTTACTGAATTTAGAGGACAGGCTTTTATAGCCTAAATTTTAGTAACCACTCTGAATATACAGCAACTACTTTTTAGAATATTAGCATGTATTAAGGGCAGATGTGGCTTTCTTTGAGAGGAAAAGTCTGTCACCTCATCTTAAATGTAAATGTGAAATTCACTGATACCTTTGAGACACATATTGAGTATTTAGAAAAAAAAAATTGGGCATTTCTTCAGATTTCCTTGGGTTTTCATTGATTAACACCCAGGTTACCTGTAAAGACAGGTTTATCTGTTCACACACACTTCCCTTTCTCTTTGGAGTTCCAGGTTTGTCTGTTGGTAATGTCAGCTTGGTGTCTTTTTTTTTTTTTTTTTTTTTTTTGTAGAGTAGAGAAACTGCAGTAGTTTTTACTCACTTAGGTATTTCTGAATTTGAAACAATCAGGTTGGACAGACTGCATTTGAGACAGAAGCATATTTGGTGCCCTGTATCCATTCAGTTTTACAGCCTTGTTTAGTAGGTTTAAAAGAAAGAGATCTTATTTTTGATTATGAGCTGAGATGTGAAGATCAAAATTCTTTGCCAGCTGTTGGCATAGACAAATGGGCCTAACAGGTACAGTGGTCTCTTAAAATACATAACATTTTAAAGGGTCTGCATATGCTGGGTGGACCATGTGCTTTATTTAACAATTTTACTTCACCGAAACAGCCAATTTGACTTGGTTTTGGTTGTCAGCTGTTTTTAATCAAATGGAATTTATTATGTACCTTTACAGGTCTAGCTAAATTGCATTTCAAAAGAACTTTAATTATTAGCCTAAATAGATGTGAACATAAAAAATTCAGAAAGAACCTGAAGTACAACTCTCTTGCAGAGAGAGGGTCATGGAGTCTGACTTCTTTTTGACATAATGCTGCAAAAAGTGAGTGCTATATATACAAAAAACCCAAAACACCACAACAGAATACAGACTTGATGGAGGATAGTCCTTCAGTTTTTGTAACTTTTCAAGGAGGCTGGAACTGGTAATGTGAAGCTCTGTATCCTCACCTTTTGAGTAAGACATAGACTGGGAACAAAAATTGTCATGAGTCTTATCGTCACATTTATATACATGTATATACATACACCCCAACTGTTGAATTTAAAGAGATGAGAAATTCCATTCATTAAGACTGTTTCACAATTTTTTTTTCCAAGACTGTCAATGAGCCAATGAGGTTCAGAAAGCTTTGAAACAAATGCTGTGACAGGAACAGTTGAGTGTTCAGCACTTATTTACTAGCACATTGTTTCAATTAGGATTGCAACAGGAAGGAAATTTCCATGAGAGATTGCCTCACGTACCCATCAGAATACCAGTCTATTTTAGTTGTTCAGTGCAAGCTTTATATAGCTCTAACACGAGTTCAGCAAAATTGCTCTGTTTTGCACAATTAAGCTGCGCAAATTGCACTGTTCTAGATTTCAGATCAAAGGTAAGTGACAGATTTGTCTTTACAAGGTGAAATCCATTGGGATTGTTTCTTGATGTCAGAAAATAAACTAGGTCCTTAGTTGGTACTTGTAGTGTGAGAGAGACCAGGAATGGTTTTCAGCTTATGATTCTGCTTTACTCTGTCCATGACATAAAGGTTCACACTGCCTCCTACATGCTGTTTGTCATTAGACAAAGAGCCCCCAGAGCAGGAGCAGAGCCGTGCTGCACCCCAGAAGACACCTCAGTCTGAAGAGCAAGCCTGCCTTGTTCAGTGGGCATCATGGAATGGCTCAACTCTGTCATATCAGAGCTGATGACATGTGTTACAGAAGGGGGTCAGAATCTGCCTCTGGAAACCATGCATACTAAAAAAATCCTTTTCCTCAGAAACTGGATCTGCTTTCTTACAAGATTTTTTTTTTCTGCTGCTTTCTGCTTTTTTGAAAGCAGATGTTTGGCTGCTGACTGCTCCCTGATCCCCAATGTGGAAAGATCCAAGCTACATCCTAGATCTGTTGAGGCTAGTCCCCAAACCACTGCTCCTGTCCTCTGAGCAGTGAATCAGAACATGAGAGTTCCTGCCATCCAGGCCATCGCTGAGATAAAAGTATTTATTTAAAAAATATTTTAAAAGGTACATGTAGTCTCACTTTACAGTGGCTTGGGGTCAATCATGTAGAACCTTCTAGTTTAGGGTTTCTAATCTGCATACAGTCCTTTAAGCCTTTATTGGAAACACCAGAATAGTTCTGAGGAACCTAACCTTCAGGCACCATGACAAGTATTGTGTTATGCAAGAGCTATTTTTAATGTATTAAAGATTAACATTGCTGTATAAAGTTAATCAGGAATAAACATCCTGTGATGATAAGGTAAAAATCATTCTCCATTTGTTAAGACCCCTATTTTTAAGAAATCCCAAATTAGATCTAAATCTTGGGGTTTTTTTATAGCCCGACATTTTTCCATGGAGTAGTCAGTCAGGAATATAACTTTTTGTAAGAAATGTGTTGTTTACAGTGACTGACATTTTTTCCTTTGCATTTTCATCTTCATTATTAAATAGAAAAGGGAAATCTGTTCTTTCACTTTTCCACTGTTGCACGTGTAAATAGAGGTAAAAAAGAACTTAAAATCTAAGGAAGCACTGACTGTAATAATTTATTTTTCTTTTACATCTAGCATGTGTACAGACTGAGAAACAAAGTAATTTTTCATTTTGGAATATTAATTTGCATTTTGTGATTCCCAATCTAAATTTGACACAAAAAATACCATAAAAGCACATGAGCCAATAAGGAAATGATGAGCCATAGGAGTTCCAGTGATGCATTCTGAAGGGTTTTCTTTAAGCACAACTTGAAAGCAAAGTCATTACATTTCCAAGTACTTTTCAAGTGTTTTGCAAGTGTTAAATCTCAGGTATTTCACATGGTTTGTAACCAAAACAAAAAGGTCCCATGTAATTGGGGAAAACATGGTGCAAGACTGCATGATTCTGCTGAACCTTTTTTTGGCTGCATCTCTCATCATTCAGAAACTGTGGTTGTGCTTATTTCTGGAGTTTGCTTAAGCTCTCAGCAATTATGCTTTATGATTAGCTACTACAAGCTCTCTTGTTGTCCAAATAAGCTTTTAACTCTCAGAAGTGGAATAGGGCATCATAGCTTGCACTCAAGAGGCTTCTTGGAAGAGAAATGCTCCTTGGCATACATGAGAGAGGCTTTAGCATTGGCCCAGAATGGCAGGACTTGCATTCTTTCACATGCAGCCTCCCTTAAATACCAGAAAGATTTTATTGCTTCTTTTATTGCAACTTTTTTCATTCACACAATCTGTCTTCTTCCAGAGCCACCTTTCCCTTACCCATTTAGATGTACAATAACACAGCAAGAGCTAGTTTGCAGAAGAAATGAGAGTAGTGAGTAACTTGGAAGCCTTGGCATTGAGGATATTTTCCTTGTCCTGGCCTGGCAGGAGAAGAGCGAACCACAACAAGCACGTGTTACCTCGCTTCCTACTCCTACCTGCATTCAGACCTTTTCCTGTTGCAAGCCATATGCTGCTTCTCCTTTGGAGGAGTGTGAAATATTTTTAAGGATGTTAGCACAGAACTGCCTTTAGAAAGGCACCACATGCCCTGGAGGAGGAGGTTGCAAATGTGGCATCATTGGACTTCCTTCCCTTCAGGCTCTCTTCCAGTGCACAGGCAGTCTGTAAAGCTGTCCTGGGTCAGTTTCTAGTATCTCTAGCAGTCAGCAGGCTGCTAGCCAGGGTGTTTCAGTTTGTGTATATTTCAAGCTGTCACATTTTAATTGAAGGGGAAGGATGTCAGTTACTTGAAGCTTCCTCCAAAGGTTTTCACAAATTAAATCTGCTATAACAGTGATGTTAATTGCACCAATAAAGCATTTGCATCTCAGCAAAAGCTTCTGCTAGCTCTTTTGGATATATTTCTTGAACTGTTTGTCTCAGCTGCTTAACTTTAATTTCACTCATTCAAGGGCTGTCAGAAAGGTTACCAAACTGGCTGAAAATGTCATATCAGACAGATACATTGGGAGGAAGCTTAAATTTTTAAACCCCAAATCCTGTAAAATACCAATAAACAGGGAAGATGATTTTGCTACAGTCATTCAGATGAAGTTATTTATACTTCATCTGCTTCTATATTTAATTGTGTTGCAATTTAAGTTCCAGTAGCTTAAAAATATAGAAGTAAAATGATGGTGTTTTTAAGTAATAATATTGTGCTGTTCTTGCCTGAAAAATATTAGTATATTAGATAAAATATGTCAAAACTGACAGGAAGGATTAATTTTGACAGTAAGCTTTGAAGTGATGTGGTTGGAAAAAAAATTTAGCAGATGTGGATATTTGCTGAAGAATCTGGATTTGCAGATTATTAAATGTGGAATGAATTACAAATTAAGGCTACTTGAAAGCTTCTCCACCTTCTATGCCTGCAACTGTGTTCTTAGACTCCATATTCTGAGAAGTTTTTCTCCTCCTAAATTAGAAAGTGCAAAAGAGCGACTCTCAGTTTTGTTAGCTAATTGTTCCTTAATGTTCAATAGGATAACTGGGTAACAATCTAGAAAAGCATGCATTTTGCTAGTTACCATTAAAAAAAAAAAAAAAAAACAGCCAAGAAAACATTTCTTTGAGAAAGGAAGAAAATTGTAAGTTTTTATTATTTCTGTTGCAATGCCTTTTTTTTTTTTTTTTTAAATATGTCTGTTATAATACTTTTATTTTAAAATAAAACCTGAATGTTTCTTAGGGAGATGGAAGTATGTCTTGCAGAAGAGCTGGGCAAACAGCACCAGGAACTGCTAGAAACAACTTGGGAACAGCTAAAGGGAGAAGAGTTCAAGGGTTGTTCATATCTAATTTTGAGTATAAAGCTACAGAGAAATCCAGACCTCTATTTACAAGAGATGCTGTCATTCCCTAACTTTAACCCTAAGCTTTTAGAGTGGCTATAATTTGCTGTATTTTAGTGTATTATTTCACATGTTCTTGTATTTTTGTAGGATGTGTGTTATGCCCCAGTCTGCTGATGTAGGGGAAGGTTATTTGATTTTACTCTGGGTGATGCGTGGGAGTAACAACAAAAGTCACAGGAGGTTCAGTAACAAATTTTTACTTGCAAACTTTAAAACAGTAAAGCAGAATTAGGTGCTTGGCAAATTTTAAAATGTATTTGTTTAGGTTAGAAGTGCAACAACCTAAAAACAGTGTAACACTTAAGAAAAGGTGTAAGGGAAAGGAAGGAAAGGGTAGCAGTAGAGAGGTATATCGTGACCACCCTTGGATCCGGAGGTGAGAACTCATTGTTGCATTGTTGGTTGAAGTCATAGTCCCAGTCTTGATCCATTGAGGGTGCAGGAAGCCTATGAAAGACCAAGCCCAGTGGGTTAGTATATGCTAAGTGCTCAGCTTAGCTGGGAACACCCAGGTAATGTTGCAAATGTTGCAGTTAAATAAGTGTATGTCCCATACTTTTTTAAATTTTTTTTTTTTAACTGCTAAATGGTTAAGCATCTTCCAGCCAAACATATTGTTCTGGATGGGATATCATCTTACAACAAGTCTGTAGTCTTATCTATTTTTGTTGTAGTTACAGCAGTGCTTTATTTCACTGTGAGTTGAAAAGCTTGTATCAGACAGGTCTTGACAGGCAGGTACCAAAAAAAAAAATCAGTGTAATTTAAATTAACTAAGAGCTTCAACTTATGTTGCTGAGTATTTGAAAAGGCTGATTAGCATTTACTTTAGATAATGGAAACTTTGGCTAGGTTTTTTTCTTGGGAGTCAGTGACTGACAAAATCAACACCTTAATCAGCTGCTATGTTCCTCATGCACAGTCAAAGCCCTTGCATATTTTGTCATTAACCAGGAATGTTTACATGTTCCTGACTGAAGTGTTAGTTCAGAGCAGGTGTCCCATGGATCTGTTCTGCCTCCCAGCAAGGTTAGCTGCGTTCATCTTGTAGGCTCTGCCCTCAGTTATCCTGATGAAACTCCAGACAAAATTTGCAGCTGTAGGAGAAAGTAGTGCAATTGAAGGCAAAAGTTTACAAAGTTTGCACTTTGTTTGTCAGCAAAAAAAAATACAGCTTCCCCTCTAAAACAACAGAACAATAGTGCTTGCTTTTTTTAATATTAAGCTGAGTTACCAGAACAACCAATGGACCTAAAAAAGGATTGGATTACGAAAGGGAGGTTGTCATTGGAGTACCAGAAGGTAAACTGTCTCTGCTATTTCTTTGAAGCTGCAAAAAAGCACCTGTCCTAAAACACATGGAAGCTACTTGCATCTGCTGCATTGGAGCTCCTGTTTTTCCATGCAAAATCTGTACTCTAGTCAGTTTCAGTATTCCTTGTTTTCTTTTACTTGCCTTTCTTTTTTCTACTTATACCGTTATGAGAGTTCTGTGGTGTTGCCTTGAGAGTAAAATATTTAGGGTGATGATGACAGGATTGGCTCTTCAGAACAGGTTACCATGTGGGTTGTACTTGTCATCTGAAATAGTCCCTTTGAAGACAAATTCTGAAATGGTTTAGCCTTCCATAGGAAACTGTGGTTAGAACAGCTACCTTGTTGGGACATCCATTATTTTGAGGTGGACTTTGTACTAGATAAAAGCTTGAATGGAGATGAGGAATAAACAAAAGAAGAGTGCAGAAATCATAGCCTATTTATCTTTATAGATTTACAAGTTGCTTAAATACAGAGATCTCTAGTGTATATAGTGTTTCTGTGTCTGGTAGAGCTGAGACATCGGTGTTGTGAAACTAGTACTTCACAGATCTATGAAAATGAGGAAGATAAAGGAAAGGAAGCTTGCTTTGGGCAATGGCTTCAAACATTTTGGGGGCTCAGGTGGAGTCTAATTATGTGTTCTTTCAGTTGTGGGAGAAGAAAGCTGAAGCTGGGGAAAAAAATTCAATGTATTACGCAGACAGAGCCTTTAGTGCACGATGCTATGCATCATGCTGTTACCTTCTTCTATCCAAAAAGCCTTCACCTGCTACCTTCACATCATAGCTGGGATTTCATATTGAGAGGTAATGAGAGATAAGCGGGAAAATCCTGTCACTGTGCACATATTTCACAAAGCACTCCCATTCTGAAATGACATCTCCATCAGTCATGCAAGGTGCATCTGTTTATCAAAACACCACTTTGGTGTCCAGATAGGAGCAGCTATTAGGTGTGTTATGAGCCCACTCCCATTAGATTCAGTGTGTTATGATGGGATTCATTCTTGGGGAAGAGTCTGCTGAAACAGTAAATGTTAAACTTATTGGTACCAAGAAGCATATGAAGGCATCACTAGTTGTAACATCCTTGGAGAATAATGACATCACTGAACAGCTTGTGCTGTGCTGGATGTTCAAAGTGTTTTAAGTACAGTTTTGAGTGGCAGATTTAATCTAATTAGCATGGAGCTGATAGCATTAACAGTTGCATTCTCTCTTGCACAGCTGAACAGTTACCAGTCAGCACTGCATTGCAGAGGGAGTTGGGCAAGTATAAATAAAGACATGATCTTGTCCTTGAAGAGCTTCCTATTTCAAGTGATGTATATCCTGATAAAGGTATCTGCTCTGGGAAGTGGTTCTTGACTCCAGCACCAAACAGATGTCAGTATTGCGTTTGAACTTGCCCAGCTAGCTCCCTCCAGAGGGTACTGGCTCTGTCCACACTGGCCAGTATCTCCTTGGAGTTTTATCTGGGTTTCTTTTGGTCACAGGACCTCCAAGGATGGGTAGGCACTTTGCATGGTTCAGGGAGCTAAAACATGAGGTTGGAGTTGGCAGTCACAAGAGTGACACAATGACATGGTGTTGAAGTGATTGTATCATGTCCTGGGAGTTGGTTCAATCATGGAATCACTGATTATCCTGAATTGGAAGGTATGGGAATAAATCACATGGACTCAATTTTCTTCATGGTGGAAAAAGCCCATTCTTAATTCATATAACTCATTTTTATACAGTTTTACAGACCTTGTGTGTGACTCCAATTGGTTAGTGGCTTTCTTGCCAATTACTTTTTTTAGTTAGTAACAAGTTGTTATCCTGTATTGGTCACTGAAACCCCCGGTGTGTACATGCAGGAAAAGTTGTTTGTGAGAGATACTTTTCATTTTTTTATATAATGGTGTAAAAACAGTTTATACAGGTGGCTAGTTGTTTTTTCACCCAGGAATAGGTTATGTTAACAAACTGCTCACACCAGGATTGCTTTCACATGGGAACTTGGAAAGTGCTAGCTTGTCAATGCCAGCCACTGATTTCAGGAGAGCAGGCTTGATTTTAAGAGGCCTTGCTTTATAATTTTTCTACCTTGCGACAGGAAGGGACCTACAAGGATCATCAGTTCCATTTCCAGCCCTGAACACAATCACAGCATGTGCCTGAGAGCATTTTTCCAACGCATCTTGAACTCTGTCAGACTTGGTGCTGTGACCACATCCCTGGGGAGCCTGTTCTGGTACCTGACCACCCGCTGGGTGAAGGACCTTTTCTTTACATGAAGAGTAGTAGGGGGTACTGAGGGTGGAAAACATGTAAATGTTGGATGTATAAGGGGAGAAAGGGTCAGATCTGATGAAGTTCCGCTGTTTTTCTGTATTGCCCTGCAAGCAAGTGCTGCTAGGCTTCATCCTTAATGTTTGAGCAGCCAAAGGGGCGAGATGGGAAAGCCAACAGCGTACTTGGGAGTGAGTTTGTATGCACAGTGTGGCTGAGCAGGGATGAGATTTTAGACTGAAATTGAAAGCAAATGGCAGGCTGAAAGGCATCAAACAGCGCTTTCAAAGGATTTTATTTTGAGGGCCTTAAGAGCACCAGTGAAAATATTTGGCCAGCAACTTATCCAAAATGAACAAGAGAAGGCTGCTGAATGACTTGATAAACTGCTGAGGATCTGAGTTTTTAAAGGAAAGCAGGTGTGAGGAGACCTTTTTTGACTGACTGCTGCGTTTCTCAAGAGGAGCTTACAGGCAGCTGTAGTCACTCAGACTGGTCATATGAGAAGCAAATGACTGAACTGATCCCAGAAAAGCTTCTGGGTGTGTAGGGAGAGTTAGTTGTTGGAAGCTGGTCACATCTAACAGGAACTGTGCCTTCTTACTTTTGTAAATGAAGTGGTCTTAACTGATGAAGAGGCAGTTTCTGTAGGAAGAGGGAGCTCCTGCAGTGAACAACTGGGTTGGACCATCTTCATTTCAATGAATGTGGCAGTTTTGGCATCCATTTTTACAGCTCATTTCCTTTCCATTTATGCATGAAGTGGGTCATTAAAAATTGTTCTTTTTATTGGTGCAAAATAGAATGTTTGTGAATCATTGTTTATCTTTAATGCATCTTTAAGTAAATGGATTAGTTATTCCTAAAGAAAATTTATCTATGCCTTTATAAGATTGTAAGTTATTTCCAATATTATGCAGGAATATGAAAAAAGTGCTGTAAATTCCTTGGATTATTGTTTGTGTCAAAAAAGGAGTTTTCCAATGCTTTTCTTAATGAATGATGGAATGCTTATGTGACAGTTGGATTTCACTGCCTTTGTATTTAATTAACGAGAAAAACCTAAACTCCAAATTGCAGAACCAGAAGTATTTCCCTAATGTTTCCACAATAAGATTGTCAAATTGCTGGCAGATTAAAAGTGTCATGGTGAAAAAACCCCATAGTAATATTTTCTGCCAGGATTTGTGACATTTTGCATTGCAGTTTAATATCACTAATGAAATCACTTCCAAGCCAGACTAAAAAGAAGTGTCAAACTATAGTGACCCAGCCTATGCTAATCATAATCCTATGATTATGGGATTTGGTTGCTGACAGTGCTGATGTTCTCTTGCTCTGTTATGGTTGCTGTGTGAGTATGGAGTAAAGATTTTTTTTCCCCTTTAATACTAATATCTGACTTTAAAAAGGTCATTGTCCAACAGCAGCAAACATTGCCATGTGCTCTGGTTCTGCTGGGCACTTATATCCTGGGCTTTCTGGTGCATGTTTCTCATAGCTTGCAAGAAGGAATGTGTGCATCACTGATAGTGAAATTACAGCAAATGCAAAATACTAATTTAAGATCTTCAGGTCTTTAGAACAAAATTGTTCTCTAGTAGTTGTAGAACCTAAGTGGTACTTAAAATGCTTGTAAGGAATTTTCTGCTGTGCTGTCTTGATACTATGATTTCTCTGGCTTATTAAAGCAGGTAGGTAAGGCTCAAATGTTCTTCAGGAATAACAAGGTCAGCTATTGAAGTCAAGATGTAGCTAAAGAATCTGGTATGCAAGCAATGTTGTAAACTGCACTTAATTATGAGCTACAGATATAGATTAAAAAAATGGATTAATAATGGCAAAGGGGGGAAGAATCAGATAGCATTATTTCCTACAACGTATATGGGGACTTCTCGTCTCCTTTGCTTTGTTACAGTTAGAAATGATATGTCTTATCCCTGCTGTTTATTCTTCCACTTGATTGCACTCAGCAGCAAAGGTGGTTCATGCTGCTTTGGTGGTTAAGAGTGCACATAACATTTGCACAAACACGAACTTCCTGGACACATGCTTCTGCAACCCATAATCTGGTACACCACAACTGCAGCCACCAGCTTCCTAAGGAGTGTGTATTTTAACCTAAGCTCATTGTTTCATTGTCCCAGCTGTATGATGAACTCTTGTCACTCTTCCAGCAGTTTTTGTTTAAAGGAATGTAAATAGAAGTATTCCATTCATAAGCTTAGTGTTTAAGAGGTCCAGCAGTGAAAATTATGATAAGATGCTTCTACTACACAGTTTAGAACAATGCCAGAGGAGATGAGAGGGACAGAAGAATTGTTGTTGCAGGAAGAGTTGAAATAGTCTGGAGAGAAAAAATAATCTGCATCAGTGTGTCTTTACATTTTTCTATGTCATTTCTGTGATCTTGGAGCTCTGTTATAGAACTTTCTTAAAATCCCCCAAGTCTTATTACCTCCTTGTAACCCTGTGTTAATCCATTGTGGTTTTCCATTGATTTGTGAGGATCATATCTCCATTAAGGTGGGAGATTACTTTTTTAAAAAAAAAAATTATGTCCATTCCTTTGTAGTTTTTGGAGTTACTTAAACAATGTGCTTATGGAATGGGTGCCAAGCTTCCACATGTTCTCAATTTTTAAACTAAAATGGAGCACTAAAGCCCAATGAAATTGTACAGTCATGTACAAACAATTGATTTAGATCTAACTTAGCTACTGCAATGCTTACATTTTACAAAATTATAAAAATGGAAGGATTTTGGCCCCAAATTAAGTTGTTTCATTTATCAAAAATCATATGACCTTAGTTGGAAGACATTCTACACTTGCGCACCTCTCTCTGTATCCACTTCTTAGAAGCTGCATGTGTTCAGTATTTCACTACTCAAGCACTCGCATTTATCATCAATGCAATAAACACTCACATAGCAATGTATCACTTATGTATTATTTCTTTCCTGCTTCCCCCACTGCTTCCCACCTTTCTATCCATGTCCAGAGCTGAATGTGCGAGGCCTGGCCTCACAAAACATTTCTCATGCTGGATGAAAGAGGCTCCCTAAGCCGCTGCTCACAGGGGTGCGCTGGGGCTGCGTGTGTGCTTCTGTAGCTGCTTTCAAAAAGGGAACCTTTGAAGTGCTTCAAAGAACCCAGCGGTATCTGTACCTTTTGATTAAAAGGATGTTCAGTACAAATAGGAGAATATACTGAAATATTAAGATAAGCAAATTTTGTGGTCATGAACAATAATTCCTGGGGGGGACCCGATGGTGACCAAAGTGTACCTAAGCAAAACTGTACTTTCACCCAGCTCATAAGGGCTGAATAAACAAACAAACAACCTTGATCAAAAAAGAAAGTGGACTGCAACACAGTACTGACTGTTGTTACTGCCCTGTACTAGAAGAGACTAGTTATGGGTAAAGCTAAAATCTTAATGCTTTTGATTTTTTTAAATGTCAGATGAAATGTGTTGGAGTTTAGTTTTATGTATTTTACTGCCAAAACTAAATAAGCAGTGTGTTTAGCTATATCTTCTTAGGTGGGTAACCTTCCTAAAAATGTTCTTACTTATGTGGAGGTTTTTTTTTCCCTCTGGAAAAATGAGGTTAGAGTTTTGGCAGAGTTGTCTCTAATGTAACAGAACTTAGTTCATCTCATGCCAAACACCAACACTTGATATCAATAATCGTCGACTCAAGTATTGCTCTTGGGTACATTAATCATTCCCATTGTTCCATAACACAGTGGGAAAAACACTCTTTAACAATTGCTACTGGGAAAATTGCACAGTGGGAGCTGAAGCAGTTCTTGCAGTTGTGTAACAAAACTCCAGAATGTTGGCAACACTCTGGGCCTGGAAGGGGATTCTTGTTGGAGAATGCTAGCAGTGGATTCAGACTAAAGTGCACCATCATTTTCTCTCTTTGTGGTATTGAGTTACACTGCGTGTGCAAAAATGTAATTCTTAAAGGATGTGTTTTTTCTGCTCGCTGTCCCAAAGAGGGTAACTTGTAGGGAATGTGTGACTGGCAGATTGTGACAGTATGAATTTGAATTTCCTTACTGAACAACTGTCAGTGTCCATTTGATGGGTGATACATTTGTATTGTGTAGTCATATCAAGCTTTTACAGCATTCAGTGGTGCTAGCCTATGCTTTAGAGTGTGCACATTTCAAGAGAAAAGGAGATACAGATTATTTCCTTTTGGGTTTCTTCCCAGTAAGAGCAACTAAAAGTCCAGAATATTCTCTTCCATCCAGTACCTCTCTTCATGTTGTTTTTACCACAAACCGCTTAGAAAGGGCAACATCATGTCCTAAGACAAATGGTTTTAATGAACCTTCACGTTTAATTCTGACTTCAGAGAATGAAGATCATTTGAGAAACAAAGATATTTCTGAGGAAGGCAAAAGATGATGTCTCCCCTGCTCACAGTTAAAAGGATCTATTTCTTTGCATTTGGAAAGATAATTTTAAACTCTTTGATGCTTAGGTACGTTGTTAGCTTCATGCTTTATGAAGTGGAGGAGGATGAGAATTTTGTATCTCATAAATTGGTTCAGTGTGCCTTCAAGTACGTTTCCACTAAACCCAAGCTGTCCTTCACTGGACCGTGCCACTGGTGGGGAAAGCCTTCAGACCAGCTCTGGGACTGTTGGAGCTGCAGGCCAGAGCACGAGGTGTGTTCCAGCTCTTGTTAAGACCTGTCCGCTTGGCAGCAAAGGTGCAGGGAGAAGAGCTCAGGTGCTGACAGCTCCAGGGTAGCTGTGCCTTAGCTGTGTTTTACTTGGAGTGGTAACCCAGCAGGCATGCAGCACTTCCCTCCCACCTCAGCCAGGTGTCAGCACAGCCAGCCTGGGAGGTGCTGTACGGAGAGCAGGTGAGCATCTTGTGGAGCTCTGCTGGGGGGTGGTGTGGTCACTCGTTAGCTGCAAAGGTGGCATTTGCCTGATAACTGTGCAGTGTTAGGTGTATACTTTGACTTCTGACTGGTCATTGAGACATTTAGCATGTCTAAGTCTCCCTTCCATTAAGACTTTGAGTCTCTGTGGTTTTACTGTTGGTTTCAAAGGGACTGGAGTTGGGGTTAGAGAGGGATTTCTCTATTAGGAAGTGGTCCATAGTAGAACTTATCACCCAATACATGTATAAGTTTTCTAATGTGATCTCTTGAATTTAAGCATTTATTTCAAGTTAGTAATTCATTTCTCTAGAGTGTTTGCATGCTTCCTTTCAGTTAGTGGTTTCAAAGGATTTTATAAAAATCCACTGGCTGGTGACATATTGTTCTGCCTTTATGGTTCCAGATACTAGGATCTGGGCAAGTTGGTAGCCTGAGCCTTATGCCTGAGAATAAATATTACACCCACAAAAATAAACTTGCCCTATCTCTGGCCATCAGAAAACAATTTTTGTTCTGGGTGCATTCATCTAGTTTGCATGTTGCAGTGGGAACCACTGTGTTCAGTACCTTTATCTGCATATCTGCTTGGTGCACAAGGCCTCTTCTGTTTATGGTGATGGTTTTGGAGAGATTGCCAGACTGAATCACTGATGTAGCAATCGTATTTTATTATGCTGAGAGATAGTTCCCTTGACTCCACGCCATTTTCAGGACAAAAGTCAAGATAGGGAGTTACATGCTGTCATGTAGTGTCTGCCTACATATCAGAAGCAGCAATGTTGTTTTTCCATTAGAACTTTAGTCTGGGGAAAAAAAAAATGACATCTTTTGGAATATTTCATGGTGTGATAGTTGGCAGTTGTGACCAAAATAAAGGGGTTTTCCATTGTAGGATGTATGGCTGACAAGCTATATTCCTAGTTTGTTTTATTGGTCCTTTTAAGTAGGAGCTGTAAAGAGCATCTTCTGCCCATTTAGCATTGGATTGGGCTCTCACTAAAGAACAGATCTCACTACTGCTTGTGCTGCTCTCCCCAAAGCACTGGCAGAAAGCTGCCTGCTGCTCTTCTACCCCCTGTCACCATGAACAAAATCCCTTACTATTTTTTTAGGCTTCCTAGGAATGTTTTTTGACTCCTGCTGCAATTAAAGAAAAGCTATCATGTGAAAGATCGACATCTGTATAAGATTCAACTCCAACAGCATTCTTCATATTCAAAGCTAAAGTTCTTCACTCTTATCCAACTGTTTCTCCTTTGCAACTGTCTCTATAGCTATTGTAATTTCTTGGATAATATCCTTTAGATCATAGCTAGGGGGCAGGAGAAAAAAAAAAGCAGCAGGGCGAATCTATGTTAGTACAGGTGGTGTTACACTTGATGAAATACTTTGATAGTGGCCCTTATGAGCCAGAAATTAACTGATATGATGTGGCTTGGTTTTTAGCAGTACATTGTTTCCCAAATAATGACGTTTGAAGGTGCTCAGGTTGTTCTTCCAGCAAACAGATTGTTTCCTACAGTTTGTTGTCAACATTTGTAGATTACACTCTCTGACCTTTTTGCATCATTTCTCCCACAAACAGTTTTCCAGTTGTCAGAAGTCAAATTGCCAAAGATGATCTCTCCTGTATGATAACTCCAAGGCCTTTGTGTGATTTGAACCTTGATACAGATTTGGTTTTTTTTTTCTCCTTCAAATTTAGGTGAAAAATCAGCTTTTCTTGCTCTAGTAGTTCAAACAGAATCAGCTGGAACAGAGGTTATATGCAATTGGCAAGGTTATATCTTTCACAGGACTCTGTGTCTCAGTATTTTAGCCTCTCTTCAGATCTGGTACACTTTTTTTTGGTCTAAAATAATAAAAACCCACAACAACACAAAAGATTAAGTTTCTGTGTATGCCTTCCTCAAGCAGAAATATTGGCTTTGGGGTGAAAAAAGTTTTCTTTGTACGCATAATTTTATCACTGCTATGAACCAAATTGTAAAGTTGTCTTTCTACAAAATCATAGGATGGTAGAATGATAAAGGAGGATTTCTGTGTACAACTTTCTAGATAGATTTGTTTTTTCTCCAACTTGCTAATACTTCTATATTAGAGTCTATTGTTTTCTGAATGGTCATACTCTTCTGTAGAAAACTGTCAGTGCAAGAGACAGTTTTGGCAAAGATGGTCCATGAATTAGGGTCTGTCATAAAGAACCTTGTGCAGACTCAAATTTCTTTCTTCTTAATCAATATGGTTGCCCAGAGTTAACCATTTGGACATAGCAGGACCACTTTTCATAGAGAAGGGAGTCTGTATCTCAGACTGATTTTAAAATGTGTAGTTGCTTTCTGTGAGCAAAGGTCATCAAGAAAACATTGATTAATGTCTAAGACTTGAGCGAGGATTTTTTGGAAGCTAGAGAATCCCTGCTATAAGGGAAGGGCTGGAAGGGCTTTCTGCAGCTGCCAGAGCTGTCAAAGTGTGTGTGATAAATTGTTCAGTAAATGCACATGAGCTGATCCTATAGCAACTCACTGGAGCTTTGCTATGGGACTCCCTGAGGATCCCAGGCTTGCTAGACACAAATCAGCATAAGCCTCCTTTGGGTTTATCCTGCTAACCATAAACTCTGCCCAGAAAGGATCCAGAGCTGGGAGCAGGGAGCCTGCTCCCAATGGAATCAATGCCTCTTTTCAGGCTTACAGATGAAGAAGGGAACAAGCTCTTAATGGCCACATGAGGGTGTGGTGAAGGTAGTAGGGCAGAAAGTTTTTATTCTGACTGGAGTCTGGATGTGTGACCTTCTTTCTATTAGAGAGTACTTATTTACCCGAGACTAAAAGTGGAAGCCTTTCAAATGCATCTCTCAGACAATGCTGAATGTCATAGGAAATCTCCTGCCTTCCTGGCTGTTGATGCTTTGGATGATAACAAGTAGCACCCCGGTCAATGAGCTCAAGTGGCAGTTGCTCATTTAGCCAAGCTTGAGGGTTAAAGAACCCTTTGGGAAGGATTCTTTAGGAAGATAGGAAGAAGATAGGATGGATTTTCTTACCTTTTCTTTTTTGTTTTTCCTTTAATTCAATTATTCTGTTCCCTGGAAAAGAAAGTTAAATTCTGGATAAAGGCAAAATTGAAGTACATAAGTTGTCATAATTAGGTAGTTGGATATTAGGAAGTACCCTTGTTGCCTCAATCCATTTTTTTTAATGGTATCACTGAGGAATTTATGAAGTGTGGGGGGATAGAATGTAAGAAAATAAAGATAGTGCAGAAGGTAGTCTCACACCTGAGGAGTTGCAGTTGTACTAATCCCCAAAGATGAGGAACAGGCCTGTCCTTAATAGGCCACAGCTATGTCCAGTAAGAAGAGTGCCACAAAAGAGTGGGTTAGCTGGTTGAGGAGAGAGCTGGAGTTTGTTGGCTGTGTTGTGAAGAAGGAGTCAGTGCTGTGAGGAGCTGTGCATGAGACATCACCAAGAAGGCATGGAACTTTTGCAATAAGATGATAACAATGAAGGATTTGCTTTAGGAAAAATAAATTTCTTAAGAGTCGCCATTAATTTTTGACTTTTACAAGGCTGTGAGAGAAAGGTAATAGCAAATATCTGGGAGGAGAATAGTAAGTAAATAAAACGTTTTAATCTCCTCAGTATCATTTGAGATACCAGCTCAGGTTCAGTAAACTTGGTTCTCATTATAAACAAGTATTTCCAATTACTTTTGTGGAAGCCAGACTGATTATTTTTCATTGTTAGATATTTGAATAAACTGGTATCATGGTTTAGGATTGGTTCTCTAATTTAGTGCTCCCACACTGCAGCTTCCTCCACCTCCCTCCTTCCTCATGCAGGAGAGGAGAATTGGAGGCACCAGAAGGCAGAGATTGTGGGTTGGAGATAAGAACAGTTTATTGGAAACAGCAATGAGATAAGAAAATGAACCATAACAGCAACAATACTAATTACAGAGGGTAGAAGAAACTATTCATATAGGAAAAAAACACACCTAATAATAGATAATAATGGATGGCTCTGTCCACTGTATTTTCTCAGCCAGATGGAACACCTTCCTGGAGGAGACTCTTTTCATCTCATCCCAGCAATGGCACAAAGTGATATAGAGTAACCTCTGTGTCCTGGCCATGGCCCCTCCCAGCTACTGCAGAACTTAACGCTGTCCTGAATGGAACCAGGACAACTGGAAACTGGAAGGCTGTGTTTATTTGTCTTCAGAATTAAGTCTTGCCAGTTTGGGATGCTTAGATAGTATCTTGGGGTTACTGAAGAGAACATGAGGAGATGATAGAAATTGAAGCTGCTTGTAAGTGCATTCTCACTCTCTCAAGCTGTTTCATGCTTTTTTTCTTAGGCACCTACACCTGACACATTATAGTTGGTCATGGTCTACCAAATTCAGCCTGGGGTGCCTGGCCATGTCAGTGAGATGTAGGGCACTCTGCTGTCTATCTGTGTTTCTGCTGTGAGAATCCAGATTCTTCAGTCCAACTCGTTTTGGGAGGTGGGAAACAGAAAGCTGTTTGGGGATGGGACAGGGCAGGATGGGATTCAGCTACAGGTTTAAATCCCATCTCCCAAATGAGATGGCTATTGTAGCTCATTCACATGGAGTAGTAAAACTCCTTTCCATCTTTTATTAACCACCCATTTAATTATTAATCTGGTCTGTTCACTCACAATAAATACTCTTGCCTAAAGCATGAGACAGTTGTGTTTTGATTGACAGTAGCAGAAATACTGAATGAATGAATTGCTTTAGCTCAGTTTAGAAAAGACAGTCAGTATGAGACTCAGACTAAATAGTTAAATGTTATATAGCTACCTAGGATTTGAAGATTCCTGGCTAGTCAAACACAGTACTTCTACACTAGCATTTTATTTGCTGTTTCGAGTTAATTTTTCTGTTGAAAACAAGTATGCCAAAAAATTGACTTTAATAATTTTTTAATACTGAATTTGATTATAGCTTAGGTAGCCATGGCATTATCTTGCAGGATGGCAAAATCCTTGCTGTCTCTTCCAAGGTTGAAGGTTTGTTTCTGTGCATGAGGGTTGTGCAACACTCCTTGAGTCCAAACACTTCATCATTTCAGTCCTTGAAGGCACATAACAGATATTCCAGCTTGGTAGTATAATGCCCTTGAAAAATACTTTGTGGAAGGAGGTGAAGGGATAGCTCTTATGCATTTGGGAAACCTGAAGTCTTAAGCTCTGGATGTGTCCTGTGAGCCAAGCTGATTGGATGTGTGAGGCTCTCTGCTGGCCTGCTGGGATCCAGCTCCGTCTGGTTGCTCTTGTAAAGTTCAGCTGTTAAGTCAGTGCTTTGGGCTCAGAGGCAGTGTCTAAGCTAGGGAAATGCTGTTCAATGTTTTCAGTGCTCTTAAATAGTGGGTGGTGTTCAGTGACATGCTGCAAAGTGTAAATAGGAACAGGTTGAGCTTAAACACACAAAATTGGTGTAGCATTGGAGATAATGAATAACCTAGTCTTAATGTGCAACATTTAGCTTAGTGCTCTGGAGAGCTGTGACTGTAACTGATGAAATGCTGCAATGTGTGTATGGCTAAGAGGGATTAGGAAGGAGGGGTTCAATTTGTGAAGAAATCTTCATGCCTAAAAAAACACTGCGCTAGTGTTCATGTTAAACAGCCTGTCATTCACAAATTGAGAAAATCCAGACTGCTGCAGAACAAACACTCCTGCCACTTCATGAGTTGCAGACTTTCTTGTTTTGATCCATTTCCTTCTGTTTAAAAGAGATAAGAAAGATGTATTATAATATGCTGGGTACCTCAGAAGATTCAGCTAGGCCTTCAGCGTTTCCTGGAAAGTGAACGTGAACTTGTCCAGTGAGGTGGAGCCAAAAGTAAGAGGGAATGGAAAAACACACAAATAAAATGCACAATAAGAATTTCTTTATACTGCTTTCTATAAAGCAGTTGATGAAGGTCTTTGTTTTACAGTCTTTCAGTTTTCCTGCTAATTCTGTGTCCTTGGGTAGTTGCTGGGCAAGAATTAGTGTGTTATAATGTTTACTGTGCACACACTCGTGTGTGCATTGGCCAGCCAAGCAGAACAGATGCCCTCAGTACAAGCTTGTCAGTTCTGCTCTGGGTGGTGTCTGTGCTTTCCACAGCCACTCGGTCACCTCCTCCTCTCTGCACCCCACCTGGCCTTCCCCAGCAGAGGTTGCTCTAAAGGTAGACAAAGCAGTCAAACTCCGTGGAAGATGTGAGCCTTAGGTGCTTATGAGAATGGAGAAGACAAGAAGGAACTGATGATGTAATTTCAGAATCCATTTTTTTAGCCAGAAAAATAGGTGTACAAGGTTCCTGTAGATGGTCCTTAATATTTCACAAGGACCTATGATAATTTCTTCCAGTCTCATGACTGGACATGCAACTCTTTTGTTGTGAGAAGCCTGCTAGCACACTGTGATCCCTTACAAAGGCTGACTGGGCACCCCCCAGTGGAAACCCCAATAAGGTCTTTCACTGATTTTCTAAATAGTAGGTGTTTCATTCCAAACACTCTTTCCTTTTGCTGTCTAGGTATTGGGAAGCTCTGCTTTTCACTGAAAGGTTCAAATATCTGAAGCAAGCAATGAAGTTTAGGTGCTGCACATTGGGTGCAGCAAAAGGAAGCCATTAAATGTATGTTTGCTCTATCTGAGCTTGAGGATGCAATTTCTCAGCATTATCCTGCCATGCCTTATGATGCTGGGGATGAAATACAACTGCCTGTGCATGAGCAGCATTCTTATATCCCTGACTGTTCCCCAGAAAATGACTACACTCACCTCTGTGATAGACTAAGCTCATTAAGAACAGAACTAAGACATGCAGTGTGGGATTCCAGTCTGAGTCCTGTTTCCAAAAACTAGTTTCATGTAAAAAGGAAAGAAAAAGCATGTTATTATGGTCTGTACTTTACCTTTATTTTGATAGTTCCATTCTGTGAAACGATAAATGATCATGTTTTATAAGCAGAAATCAGCCCTGCTTCCTGTGCTAGAATTTAATATAAACCAAAGGGTTTATGAAAAAATAAATCTCTCAAGTCCTGGTTGCTGCTACAAGCACTTGTTAGCTTGTAAGAATGGTTAAGCTGGCTATGCTTTCAGCAAAAGTACAGATGTGCAGATGTAGCCTACCACATGGCCTGGTTTCTGAATCCTGAAAACAAGGTTTGAAAACAACTGAATTTCTTCCCAGCCCTAGTGAGCTGAACTGAAGAACCATAGGTAGGCATTCTTAAGAGATGAAGTTTAAAGTAGCATGTGTAAATGTCCTGTCTGTCATTCATGAGCCACCACCAATCAGATTATGTTCTTCATGCTACTTATGTGCTATGTAATGTAAATCAGCTTTACTAGGGAAAGAAGTATCTGAAATCTCATTTTTTGAAGTATGAAAAAAAATAAAACTTGATGCCTAAAAATAAACTTGGATATAAATTCAGTATTACTTCAGAAAATGAGAGCTTTTTATTTTTTTTTAATGCAGTTCTCACCAAATTTGTGATAGTCCTTGGCAGTGCATTGAAGTGTTCCCAGTCAGAATTCTCTGTAAAGCACCTGTATGTCTTGTAATTATATCTGTCCAAGTTCACCTTCAACTTGCATTGTTGCTGTTTTTGATTGCTTGGTGCATAAAGACTCAGTGCTGCATTTACAAAAAAAAAAAAAAAAAAGATGGTGGCTATTTCCTGTTGCTGAAGTTTGAGGGGCTGGCTTCTTCCATTTTCTACCAGATTCCTTGAATGTGTAGAAAAATTATGGTAGCAGGAGTGACTTCTGAAACACTTAACAGAGCTACCAGGTGGACTCTACTGATTCACAATTCACCTTGTGTGAGCTGTTGTATTGTTTGCTAGAACCTGGCTGCTTTGGGAAGTGTCACTGTGCAGTGGAATGTACAAATGACACAAGTGACTTTGAGGGAAAGCTTTGTCTGCTGTCATCTTCTTGGGAAAGATGAACTTCATTATTTGATTCAAGTTCTAGGAAGAGCGACTCTCCTCCTCTCTGTGAACATTTAACTTATTATTGGCTACAAGTAATAAAACCTCGATTTTTTTTTTTTTTTTTTTTTTAGATAGGCTGCTCTTGTTTAAACATTCTGATACAGAAAAAGCTTTTACAAAAGTGATACTAATTCTCATACAAAAAAATTTTTTTTTTCTTTTTCTACTGCCTAGCCTTTGTAATTACTTCATGGAAAACTTGCCCCATACCTCAGATCGTGAACCTTCATAGGCATTTAAAGCTGATCTTGCAGGTTGGTTTGAGAGGAAAACCTTCTGTCTTTTCACAGAACCCTTCTGACTAGAAATAATTGATCAGTCTGTCTGGACTCTTCCGGGCATGGCTGTGGAAGGAAAGAGATTATAGGCTGCACTTTTACAATAATGGAGAAAGAGTGCTGGTGCAGGGGAGAGTTTACTGCCAGGGGTCTCCATTTCTCATCTAATTCTTGAGTGTCTCAGAAGAGCAAGTTTTTTCTCCCCAAACAATTGTACTGTAGAAAATTAAATATTGTAACCTTGTCCTTTTAGTGGTAAACTTGAGAGATCTACCAAAGAAATAAAATTGCATTTGTAGATATAATGAATACTGTGGTTAAAAAAAAATCATTTTTTTCCTCTCCAGAGTAAAATAAAGAATAATTTAGTAGCTTACGCTTTTAAAATTAAAAGCACATCATTGAAAGAAAAAAAAAGTCTTGCAGTCTATGTTCTGGCTGGCTGAATGGGAAGCTCTTGGCTAAGACACTCAGCCTAATGTAGCTGATGATATTAGAAGGTAAAGGTTAAGATGACAAGATCTCAAGTTAGAATAAAAATAAAGTAAGGCAGCCAGTGTTCTTTCAGGCTTGCAGGTGTGCAGAGGCTTCTCTGTGCAGCTGCTGATTAAATCCAAGCTGAGTACATAAAGCCTGAAATGGTCTGTTTCTGTGCTGCTTGTAGTAGGGCTCAGGACACATGTTCACATCCCATAGGTACAGCCACCTTAGCACAGGGTGCTTTATCAGGAACGTGCAGGGTGTGCTTTGTTAGATAGCACAGGGTGGTGTTCAGATAAGCAGTGAAATGATATAAATGCACCTTTGTTCTTAATGTGATGAAGAGGCTTCTTGTGTTGTAAAAAGCAGCTCCCCCTCCCCTACTCAGTCTATTAAATATTTTTTAAATGTCTGGGAACTTAAAAGCTCTGAAGCTTCAGTTTAGTCAGTTTATGAGCAACACCTGCTGGGTAGAGTCACAGCCTCAGTTCTTCGTATTCAAGGAAAGTCTGCTGTAAAGCCTGTGAAAGTGCTGGGGTAAAGCTGGGGTGGCTTTAAAAATGGGATGTTTTTTATAAATGAATGTTTGAAAGTACACTCTTACCTTCTGTGGGTAAGAGCATCTAACCAAGCTTAATAGAAATGCAGTGATGTCTGCAATCCTACTTCTATGCAGCTATCAGGATAAATCATAGATTTGTTGAAGTTGAAAAATGCCTGTAAGATCACCAAGGCCAGCTATTACTGTAGTACTGCCAGGTTCACCACAATTTTTGGTGTGATATCTTGAGAGAATGCTGGAGAGGTGGTAGCAGGGAACCTCTTCAGCATCTCAGCTCTGAGATGAATCTCTTCCTTTCCAGCTGCACATAGGAGCCCTTCTAAGCACCACCTGTTGGGGACTGGGGTTTCCCTTTCCAGTGGGAGTTTCTTCTGTCATCTTGTCACCACTTGGGTAGCTCTTGTGAATTTGAGGCTTTCCAATTATGCTTCATATAATTACAGGTTAAAAAAAATTTAGGCTGTGCACTGTAGTTTTTATACGTGCTTGGGAGTTTCAGTATTGAGTTGACATCAAGTGTGTTTTTAGCAGTTTACTCTTTTTAGAAACCTCTTTTTAAATCCTAATGACATAAATATTTTTCCAAATGTCTGTTTGGGCTTTTTTTCAGAATGAAATTGTAGGATATTTCCTAAACTCGACAAAATGATGCATTTTTTTTTTCTTAAAAGAATAAATGACAACTATTTTACTGTAAATTTATGGACTATGAAATAAGACATAATTTAAAGCTTGATGGGAATCCCAATTTCTGAGTAGCAAATGTGCATCCCCAAGTTTTATTGAGGTGGGGCTATTTGTGAAGTCTGTGTATTATGAACAGTTCTTATCTGCTTGGGAATTCACAACAAGCAGTCAGTGTATCTTATAAACAATAAACAATACAAGATTATTGACAAAAGCTGCATGTAAAGATGACTCTGCCTTGTTTATTTCTGGTAAAATACTTTTTACAGTCAACATTTATTATAGCCACATGACCTCATTTTGATCTTAATTTCCTGCTTCTGTTCATAGATAGAGAAAAAACCCCTAATAAAATACTAGGATTTCCAGTTGTTCGTCACCAGTGTCCTAATCTTACACTATTTGTATATTTGCCATTGGAAATAAACTCTTGGTGTCTTAAACCCTATATTTCACTTTCATGCCTCTTATTGCAACAAGGTATAACACCAGGATATTACTACACGACATGCATCTGTTGTTACCTAATCTGTTTCTTTGAAGTGCTGCCTTAAAATCATCCTCCTATGTACCAATTTATCCACATAAACCAGTGCCTGATTTCCAGAAGTAACAATTTCTGACACTTTGCATAGTTTTGGTTTTTTTAACTCAAAAGACTCTTATTCCTTGGTTGTACATAAAAGTTTCAGACCTGTCAGTCCAGGCTTTGTTCTGTGTCCCTGTAATTAACTGAGCTCATGTGTAACAGTCTTTTTGTTTTTTCTTTCTTTTTCCTTTGATTAGCTCTTATTTCATGGATTGCTTTCCTCTTGTGTTCTGATTATCAAAAGAGGGCACAAGCTTTAAAGTTGCTGTTCAGTAGCTGTTTTTTACCATATGCTGTTGGGGCTTACAAATTCCTTGCAGCAACTCTAATTGTGTCCTTCTAGAACCCCTGTCTGCTATGGTCAGCCTCAGAGCTGGCATCATCTAAACAAATTGGGCTAACAATGATCATGAATCTGCTGCTAATTGAAAGGAACACAGTTTTTTAGGTGTTATGTGCTGGTAGCAATTCCAAATTGTTTCATTCCAAGACTGGTGTTTATATGTGATGCATCTTTGAAGGAGTCCAACTGATTGAACAAGGATTGTGATAAGCATAAATGGCATAGAATAGCTCCTTTCATACCTCCTCCAAGTCTGAGATAGTTATTCCCAGTGTTCCCACGAGGGAAAACAGGATGTTAAAATCTCTTTTTGGGATGTAGGTTTGACCACGGGGGGAGCAACCTCAGCTGGGCAGGTTGTAACGCTGCAGAAAGCTGCTCTGAGTTGTCACTTTGAAACTGTGTACATACCCAGTACTGGATTTGAGAGCAAACATGCCTGTTCTTATATTTTCCTATTACTTTCACTTACAATTTTGTCATTGTTTGCTCCAATGGCTCATAGCCTCCTCACAAAGGTCTTCCCCACTTAAAAAAATAAACAAAAAAATTTACATGCTGGTGGACTTGACTTCTTTTTATGAAAAAATATGGATGGAGATGCTCATATATTCAGTTTTATTTCTGTTCATGTAAATCCCTTTGAACTACATTTTGGTCTATGAGTTCTATAGTGGCTTCTCAAATGGATTATGTATTTTTCAGATTTTGCTTCTAGCTGAAGTCTATATTAATTTCTAAACTCTTATAAGTTCTGATAAAATTCTCTTGATAAGGTATGAATCTGTTAAACCTGGTTCATTGTATCATAACTCCATTTTGAAGTTGCCTAATTTATGCAAGATGTTTTTTCAAGAGCAGAAACACAGAAATTATTCAATTTGTATCCTCTGCTAGCTTCAGCTCCCTGAGAGCTCTTGAACAAACAGAAACTGCAGCACTTGGGACTGTGCCAGATGGTTTAAAAATTCCCCAGAGAATAAATAAATCTAACTAGTGTTGTATATTTCCATCGCATTTGAGATTACCCTTGAAGCTGAGATTTTTGTTGTTTTTCCTTGAAGTTTACCAGTATCTACTATAAAAAAATGTATGGAATTGTTTTGGAAGCTCTTGTGGGTGTGACAGGTGAAACTGGAAGGCATACTTGTGAATCCCACCAGAGAGAGACACACCTTGTCTTCCAGGTTTGGATGCTGGGAATCACAGAATGGGTAGTTAAGCAATATGCTTGACTTTTATGATAGAATGTTTCCTCGCTGGTTCTCCAAAACAAGTTTCAGGCTTGACTGCAGTGAGAACAGGACATTCAGACATGACCAAGAATAGATTCCTAACATAGATAATTCCCAGATCAGCTAAGGTCCCCCGGGGAGAGAGAGTTGATGAGCAGGAGGAATGAAGTTCACTTTTTTTCTGATTTCTGTTAGTAGTTTGTGTGCTTATTGCTAACTCTCATCAGCAAGCCAACTTCCCGTTGCAGAGGGAAATGTTTCATAGTCTGAGCTATTGGAAGTAAAAAATAAGCTGTAGAAGGACAAAGTTGTGCATAAACTGAGTTTTAATTTCCTCAGTCAAGAGGGAACTGTTGACTTCCATGAGAGAACCACTCATATACTTATTTCTGAAACTTTAAGTTATTTGGAGGCATATCTTGCTTTGATGACAGCTAAGCATGACAAGTAATAGCTTAGGTGAAATTATAAAGAAACTCTTGTAGCGAGCTGAAGTGAATGGGATTTACATTATCCTTCCAAATAACTTATTTAAATTACATGAGAATGCTGCTGTGTCAGTGACAAAAATCACTCTTCCCTTCTCATCCCTCGCCCATCAGACCAGAAATAAGAGTTTCTATTTCCAGTCCAGACAGGAACCACATGATGGGATTTGCCATGTTACAGCTAAGTATATTTTTACCAAGCCCTAGACATCAGGACTGTGCTGCCCTTCTCCTTTACAAGCAGGGAACATACCTTACACAGGTATCCAGCTAAGATGTGCCAGTAGTACTGGTGTGGGGGCTGCCCTGGCTGGACACCAGACACCCTCCAAAGCCATGCTTTCACTCATCCTTGGCTGGACAGGAGGGAAAAAATATAACAAAAGGTTTGTGGATCCAGGTAAGGACAGGGAGAGATCACTCACCAATTACTATCATGGGCAAAGCAGACTTAGCTCAAGTTTAATTTATTACCAATCAAATCAGAGTAGGGCCCTGAGAAAGAGAAAATTAGGAGTAAAGTTAAGTTCAAGAAGAAGGGAGGGATGGGGGGGACAGTGTTTTCAAGATTTGGTTTTCTATCTTCTTCCCCCTCAGCAGCTCAGGGGACAGGGAATGGGGATTCATCATATTGTGTCTGCCACTCCTTCCTCCTCAGGAGCAGGACTCCTCACACTCTTCCCCTGCTCCATAGTGGGGTCTCTCCCAGAGGAGAAAGCTCTCTCCCAACTTCTCCAGTCTGGGTCTTTCCCACGGGTGCAGTTCTCCAGGAACGGGCTGCTCCAGCGCGGGCCCCTCCCGCAGGGTGTAGTCCTTCAGGAACAGGCTGTTCTAGCATGGCTCTCCTGCTGAAGTCCTGCCAGCAAACTGTCTTCACTGCTGCCTTCTCTCTCTATGGGTCCGCAGGGCCCTGCCGGGAGCCTGCTGCAGCATGGGCTTCCCACGGAGTCACAGTCTCCTTTGATCTTCCACTGCTCCCGTGTAGCCTCCTCCAAGGGCTGCAGATGGATCTCTGCTCCAGAATGGATCTCCATGGGCTGCAGGGGCACAGCTGCCTCACCATGGTTCCTCCATGGGCTGCAGGGGAATCTCAGCTCTGGCACCTGAGCACCTCCTGCCCTGACTTCTGACACCTTCTGCACTGACTTTGGTGTCAGCAGGGCTGTTCCCCTCCTGTATTCTCATTTTGCTGTCCTAGCTGCCTTTGCACAGTATTTTTCCTCTTCTCAAACACATTATTCTGGAGGGGCTACCACCATCACTGCAACGGTGGGTGGTGGGTCTGTCCTGGAGCTGGCTGGCCTTGACTTTGTTGGACACTGGGGAAACTCTGGGAGCTTCTCATGGAAGTCACCCCTGCAGTGTCCTTTACTACCAAAACCTTGCCACATAAACCCAGTAGAACTATTAAAATGAAGATGCTGCTATGGAAGGTGAAGCAGTGTGGGCTTTGCTCTGCATTAATAATGAACTGAAATTCTAGAGCTCCTGGGTTAATTTGTTGCTGGGTTGCTAGGACTTCACAATGCCAATGCTACTCTTCCTGTGAGTATTGTTATCAAAAAGTTAGCAGCAGTTACTTAATGCAGCCTAGCTGTTCTTCTTACCTATGTGGTTTCAAGCCAATTCCATAAATTCTACTGTTTGTGCTGTCAGGCAGTGCTGTGCAGCTGCTGGTGCAGAAATACCTAGCGCATACCAGGCACAGTAAATTCAGAAAATAAAGTTTGGCAGTACTGAAATGAGAAGCATCTACCAGTAGCAATTAGTGAAGCAATGCAAAAATTGCTTTACCTGATGTATGAAAATGTTGCCTAAAAAAATCAGTAGAACCTCCCTGATGAGCTCAGAAACAACTCCTTCCCACCCATCTTGACTCTATGTACCTGTTGTGCTTTCTTATTTACACAGTGATTAAGTGCCTCTATGCTCCCTTTTTGCCTTCAGTTTTGTAGAACACATACTCATCACCAAAACAAAATGCTCTCACAGACTTTTTGGAAATACATGTGATGGGTCTCATGGGTCTCTATCACAGCCTTAGCTTGCTTCATGTATGTCACCACTGGTGCAAGAGTCTTGCCTTATAAAGCTGTTTCTCTGAAAGGTCCTTACTGTCTGTTTACTTTATTGACTGCTTTACATCAAAGCTTTCTGGGAAAGCATTTTCTTTTCTTTCCCCCCTGGGTCTTGTGAGTTGTTTTTTGTTTGGTTTTTTGGTTTTTTTATTAATAGTAGTAGTAACAGTAAATCCGTAGCTCTTTTAGAATTTCTCTATGTCAAAACATAAAAGGACCATGCATTTAATTACTTTCAGCTATTAAATTTGAAATACTTCTCCATCCAGCTGTGTCTGTATGGGTTTATATTTGAACACTATAACTAGCTAATGATTTAATTCACTTTACAGCTACTAACAAGGTGATGAAATCTTAATATTTTAAGCAGTTAGAGATTGACAAGATTAGACTAACGTGACTCCCAGGGAGAGCAGTGTTCAGTGTTATGTCCTGTGCTAACTTTGCCTTCAGGTGTGGTATTCATTATTCCCCTTACTCCTAGGCAAAGTGGCGGTTCAAGACTTTGGTGCTGAAAGAAGTCCAGTTAGGTGGAAGTTCCCAGCGCCTCATTTCAAAGCAGTTGATAACTCAGCATCTGGATGAGTATGGCTTTGAAATCTTCCTTGCAGTGTTTATTCTTGGGTTCTTTGCTGGTTGTGATTTGGGAGGAGTTAATTGTGCTGCTGGTTGCTCAGGCATTTGATACTGTCACAAGACAAGGCAGCTGCTCCTGTGAACTGTGAAATTGGCAGACAAGCTGGAACGTGTACAGATGTGTGTTTCCGAAGTACGAGAAAACTATTTATTGAACATTGCTTGGCACTGATGGCAAAGCTGGTGAAATGCTACTAGGTTGCAAGCTGTTTTCTTTATACTCTGTCCACGTTGTCTGATGAATAACGTGCATTTGTCTTTCACAGTTTTTTAGTGAATGTTCTTGTGACAAAAGGAGCCTTGAACCCAGTAGTAACACTTTTTGTCTCTGCCACATATCACCTGCTGCATGACACCGCTCTTGGCGTCCAACTTTCTGTAAGCAGAACCTTTTATAAGGAAAGTTTGTAGTCTGAAACCTCCGGCTGCAGTTGGGAGTTTGTGGGAAAGCATCAAATAGGGAAAGAAGGAACTCCTTGGTTTCAAGTCATTGAGGAATTTCTAGCCTCATTAAGGGAGCTAGAAGTTATTGCAGTGCCTGACTTTTTGGACCAAGCATGCTCACATCTGCTAGACTGAATAAAATTTAACTTTTCCCATCTCCCAGAGCCAGCACTGATTTAAACCACTTATCTTCTTCAGTGATAGTAGAAGAAGGTGGTAAGGTGGTTATTGTAGTGAACAAGTTATAAAAGTGGTGTCATTCATGGATATCATGGTAGGTTTTGACCAAATCTGGGATGATGCTCACTTCAGGAGTCTTCATGATCTGCCATGTACAAAATCTTGATCTCTTGGCTAGGGAAAACCAGACCAAAGTGTGTTCATTTCATAGTAAATCAACATGTTAGTTAATATTTTAAATTTAAAATCTTGAGAACTTCTGTCTGTAACTACAGAATTAAATTACCACCTTCTTAAACATTGTGCATGGAGCATTTATTTCAGTATTGCTATTTTAAATCTGCTAAAATGAAGTTCATGATCTTCTGATCTGTATTGGAGAAATAGATAGTGACCATAAATGGGCAAAATACTCCATTGAGCTCTCCAGCTTTCCCTCCCACCCCCCCCCAAAAGGAAATGAATGCAGAGAATGCATTAATTGTTTGGGACTGTCCACGTGACAGCCTTATCTTCTCAGGCAAGCCCTTTTAAAAATAGGGTATGTGTTAAACATGATGGAGTTTTAAAAACAACATCTTTAATAAACCTCTTACTAGAACTGCCAAGTTAAGCTAAAACACAGTTTTCAGGAGAAAATTCCTAGCTAATATCTGAATGTTTACTTTTGTAGTTTGTAAGAACTTGTGTTGAAGAAGTTTAAGAAGAGCTGCTGTTCCAAGGAAGCTGTACTTTGCTAAGTCTTTTCCTGGGAACTGTCTCCTAAACTTGGAAATAAACTGCATATGCTCAAAATATAAAACTGATGGATTAATTGTTTTACAAATCTACATATTCAAGAGCATAAAGATCGTCATGAGATGTCTGTGCTGACACTTCTGTGGGTTGCAGAGTACTCAAGCTGAATGAATTTGAGGTGTATCTGAAAGGTGGAAAAGCATCAAACCTGACTGGCCTAAACATAGGAGGAAAATACTGAGTGCAAGAGCCTTCCTTGCTTGAGCACTGCTCCTCTTGTGCTGTGCTGTCACTGCCACCTCTGAAGTTCTTGGATAGGCAAAATATTGCCTCCTCAGTGACATTATAGAGCACTTGTTACTTGTCTCTTACATTGCAGTCTTGTTTGGTTGGTTTTGGTACTGGAGTTTGGTTTTTTGGTTTCTTTTTTCTCAGCCAAGCACCACTGTCGAGTGCTTGCATAGAGAAAGGCACCTATTGTCTGCTTAGGCATCTAAACCATCTTGTAACTCTTAGATATTCTTTCCTGTTAAGTAACTTGCTCCACCTTCTATCATTATGCTGCTTACTTGAATTTGGTATTTGGCATAGAAGCACCTTTGTGTGTGTGTGTGTAGCACACAGAATATGTTAGCTGATCCACAAGTTTCCAGCTGCAACTTAGCTGCTGTGATGGTTTGCTAAATGTATGCTGTGCAACTCTGGTACTTTTTTCTGCTTGTTGTCTGCATCAAAACTCATCAGTGTAAGTAATTACTGGGTTGGTCTTGAATAAGAATTACTTTGAAAACTGAATTTGATTTCATTTTAGTTTACCTATCTAAAAAAAGATCTCCCTTTAGGATGGTGTAGCAGTAGTCTTCCGCTTTGCCTTTGGCAGGAGTATGTGATCTCCCCAGTACGTGGCATGAAGCTGAATGTCAGAGTAAAATACATGCACTGCTCTGTAGCAGCTCTTTAGAAGCAAACCTAGCTAGGTCTTGACCAGTCATCTGGGAAAAATATAGGCCAGGCAAATAGGACTGTCTCCTGAAAGCAAAACTTTATTCCATGCAATCCTTTAATGTTCCTCTAGGCAATCAATCCTTTAATGTGTTTTCTGATGCTTTGAGCTTCGGCTAAATCCATGAGCCTGTAGAGAAGAAATGTGGAAGCACTAGCAGCCCATGATGGTGGTTAGCTTGAAGCTCTGAAAACTGCTTTCACTGAAACTTTCTTTGCCAGCCCCTGTGTTCCAGCTTTCTGCTACTGGGCTTGTGTTGGCCAGACATGCAGCAAAATGAATCGGAGTTGATGGCAGATGCTTATTACTGCCTGCTGAGAACCTGACTTGGAGTTTTCTAAACTGTTATTTTTAGACTGTACAGTAAGTGCAGATGGGTTATAGAAATGCTTAGTAATTTGGCTGTTACTCCTTTCTCTTTGGGATAGCATTTCTCTTGGCTGGAAGTCCTTCTTATTTCTGTAAAAACAAAGATATCAGTATTCCTTTAGCAGTAAGTTAGCTGATGGTGGCAGATTCTTCTGTTCTAGTTTCTAAATACCTCTAGCATAAACAAAGTCAGCAAATTGCTTGTGTGACTGCATAAGTTGAATGACACCAAGATGGTCTTTTATCTTTTTATTGGAAAGATGCATTTTTATTGGTGAAAACTGGTAAGTGGAGCACTTTCACCAGAGTGGAAAGCAGCAGAATGCAGCAGTTCTAGAAGTACAACAGTCAGCACTGGACTAACTGGATGGCAGTAAAAACATTCATAGCAGTTAAAGGAAAGCAATTTTTTCCCTCTCCCACCCTTCTGTCTAGTTGAGAATAGTTACAGATATCTGCACTTTGGCTGGCATTTTGTTGTGGGTTTTCTTAAGATAAGAACTTTGCCTCCTTGACAAATGCCTGGTACATAGCAGGATATGATATGCATCTTGTTTTGTCTCTGTTCATGTTTCACTGCTGTGGCTGGGTTCTCCTATCTTGTGGATATCCAAGTTAACACTAACTAAAAGGAGACCCATTCCAATTGCTCCTAATTTTTTCTCACATTGCGTTGCTTTCTTATTGACAGATGTCAAACTCCCAGTAATTAGCAAAGCGCAGGGTGTTGATTTCTGAGCAGTATCCTGTTTCTCTTTTGTTTGCTTTAAGTGTACATAGCTTGATGATGAGTGGGGTGCATTATTCAAATCCAGCAGTGCGGATGCTTCCAGCCCCAAGTCAGGAAATACTTGACTTTTGAAGAATAACGGCTGCTGCACGGATTTCTGGCTCTGCTGTGATATCATGAAACGAGCCTGAGGAAATGCCGTGAGAGCACTGCCAGCCCTTTGGGAGAGTGGGATCCTTTCTGCACTCTCTTATCCCAGGAATCTGTTCCTGAGTCTTGGTGTTCATGACCCTGAGGTTTGGTGACAGCTCTGCTTGGACATGCCTCTGCTTCTGGGCTGGATCTCACAGCAGAAGGTACTGTCTGCTCCTGTTGTGTGTGTGTGTGTGAAGTTCATTCAGCTCCCATCTCTTTGTACAGTGGAAGGGGTGGAAGGGATCTGCCACTGCACTTTGCGTGGTGATGGAGTGAGAGGCATTGAGCTTTTTCCTTGTCTTGAAAGTAGTTGCCTTGCTAGAAATGCTGTCATTAAGTAGCCACATTTGTTAGGCATGTTTGTTAGATTAGTGCTTCACAGTCACACTTATGTTTATAAGCCTTATGGTATGAAGAGGGGCTTTGCTTTGTTAATAAATTCCAGACTGAAATTTTCCATGGGGAAGCTAGACACAAATTAGGACGAGCTGCAGCTTCTCTGCACAGTGAAATTCTGTTCATTTGTGGAAATAATGGAATCCAGCCAGTGAATTTTGTTCTTCTTTGCAATATCCATAGTATTCAAGTTCTAAGTTTGGATTAAAATTGAAAGCACTGCTCAGTAATTACAGAGGGATGCATTTGAAAGGCATCCCTCCAGCCAAAAGGGGGACACCCACCTTTGTTCACTGGAGGCTCTTGTAAATTCAAAGGGTTGGTTTTTTTTGTTGTTTTTAATGCTTCCACTTCTGTCACTGCTGTTCAAGAAAGCATGTAGTGTTACAATGGAGATGCTCTGACCTTTCTAGACTAGTGACAAAATGTGCTATTGTTATGCTGCATCAGGCATGATTTAGTAGGCTCAACAGACTCTCTATTTTGCAACTTAAAGATATTGGTGATAAATACTCATAGCTGAAGTTCTGTTTTTGAGGTTTTAAGAGTTGTGGCAGTTGGAATTAATTTTAGCAAAACCGCAGTTACATGGCATGAGATGAATTTGGTGGTAATTATTTTTCTGCAGTCCTCCCTTTGGTTTTAATCTACATTGGAAAGACCTTGCATTCCTTATATCAGTTAAAGTGATGGTCATTTCTAATATGAAGGTACTATTCTGTGTAGAACACAGTGAAGTGTCTTGATGTAGAATATTTCTTGGCAGTACTAATCACATGCCCTTTATGCAGTGTGCTACTAATACATGAGGTAGGTGTTTGCCCTCCTTTATGAATTAACACTGTTGCAGGTCTGGTCACAAGGGACAGAACTACATCTAGCCCTTGAATTGCAGAGCAGGAATTAGCTGAGTGCTGCCACCTTATTCTACAGTATCTAACCAAATGGATGATGTAGTAGCTCAGAAGGTCTTTAAGCAAGATCATGGGTGTGTGGTACAAATAGAGGAGATTGAGGATTATCTGTCTAAAACTGGTGCTGTCATTAGTTTCAACTATCAGAACTCTACTGCCAGTGGTAAATGAATTTTGTGTCAGTGTTATGCTTTATTTATTGTGTTGCTTTTTCAGATCAGAATCTAATTGTAGGTGGTGCAGAGCTTGGCCAGTTGGCTATTCTCATGTGAGTGCAGCTTACTTTTCCTTTTTGAATCACCACACATCGAATCTGGTCTGTTTGGGTGAAGACTGGTTCATGCAATCTTAAGTTACTCAGATGTGAATAAAAAACTTGATGTGGGTTCCCAAGTGTGTTTTTTTTGTTTGGTTTTTTTTTTCTTTTTCTTTTTCTGTAATTACTCTTACTAGATCAAATATATTTCACTGGAGGAAAATATTGCCTCTTCAGTTATAGAGCACTTGTTACTTGCCTCTTACATTGCAGTCTTGTTTGGTTGGTTGGTTTTGGTACCGGGGTTTTGTTTTTTGGTTTCTTTTTTCTCAACCAAGTTTTTTAGTGTTGTTCACACTGAAGAGCCAAACTAGTATCACAGGTTTAGTTTTGTACTTATGGTACCCACTGTCTTATTGGCCTCTTGCATTTGGGGGCGTTGTTTGGAACAGGCCTGAGGAAGGATCTCTGCTCTTGAGTTCTCTTGGCTCTGTTGAGAGATCGAGGAGTTACTGTGAGCACTATTTCAAGGTCTTAAAGTACACATGCTGCTGTTTCTTCCTGACAGGCGTGGATGCTTTTGAAATCCTGGAGGGGAAGAAAGCTCACCTGAAGTTCTCAGATCCATTTTGTTTGGTTTCAGGTTATTGATACCTGAGAGGGTTCAGTGTGCCTGTCACTGTTCAAGCATGAGGTCACTGCTGCATTAGAGAAAGCTTTGTGTGCTGTTCTAGCACATTTGAGTAGGTGTATTGGGGTGGGGGATAATTTCCTTGTTCTGATTCATGGAACAGTCTGCTGCTACTTAGCAGTATAGGGAAACTTCATGAATAAAACCTATATTAGTGCCCTACATTATGTTTCTGCATCTGAGAACTGGTGTTCCAGCACTACACCATCAGCTCCTACCTTTCTGGACTGAGAAGCCCTGTGCAGCTCACTTTGGAACATAGTCATTTCCTTCTCTGTCCAACAATATTTGGAAAAAGATGATAGGCCCCTGGGATTTGGGAGAGGCAAAATCTCGGAGAATTAAGTCTTCTTGAATTGTCCCACCGTTGGGTTTGTTTGGGCTGGAAGTGTACTTCTCTCACCCTGAGAATACACTGTGTAGCCCTGTCTCATCCAGTCTTTCTTCTTGATGTAATTGTCTTCAAGGCTTGAAAAAAAATCTGACTATGTTAAATAGATCAATTGCTTAAATATTTTAAGGATTTAATTTCTTTATATTCAGGTGAATACTGAAATCTATACAATACCTTTTAATTTTGCTCTACTGTAACTGCTGGTAGTAGATGTCCAGGAAGATTGTCAATGGCCCTGTGGGTTTCAGGAGTAAGAATCCCGTTTCTCTCCTCTGGCTGCTTAATTTAATGAGACTTATGCAGGGAAATACTAGAACTTGGAAACACATTAGTAAGTTTTGACTGTTTCAGGAGACTATCATCTTAGTATTCTTTAACTGATTTCTAAAAGTAGTTAAGGATTTTCATTCAGATAATTCAGTATTTTAAAAGCTCCATTCTGCTTATTATCTTGTCTAACTTTGCCCTGCAATTTTGACATTTAGAGATAATTAGCTAATATCCAAATCCAAAAAGTTACACAACTTCAGTGGTGAAATTTTGACTGGGGTTTCTTGATACACAGAGAAGCAAAATGTCAAAACCCAATGGTATATGTCAAAGAAATGTGTAAAAAGCCATACTGGGATGTATGATTGAGAATTATGCAACTTTTCCTGCTTCTTGCATTTCAGGAAAACACAGATGCGAAATGTTGTTTAGATTCCACTTGATCCCACTTAGGGGTTTTGCTCAAAGTCAAATCTTTACATGAAAATACTCTATTCTCATCAGGTGCATCTCAGAAGTAGCTCTTGGTTCTTGATAAGAAATTTTCACTCTGGGAGGGAAGAGGGTCAGGTCTTACAGCACAGGCTGGCACATTGTCAGTCATTGCAGCACACAGTTACTCCTGTACACTAAAGACCAATAAAATTCATGTGCACAACTCATAGCCTGGCAATGTTAGTATCTGTCTTGAATGTTATAGTTGAAGCTGGTTTTTACACCATGCTAATGAGAGTACCCATGAAACAACTAACAAGCATCTGGAACTGGTTCTGGGCTGTCTGACAGATACTAGTTATCAATTGTGACATCCCTGTATTATATTATTGTATTACATTGTTTTTCTTTTCGTCTGTATTTAAGAAAAGTATTCATATCTACAGAGATTAAACAGGTCTCAAAATGTTCACTTCGATATTTTATTTGAGTCTGTCTACAGGCTGAAAAGAAGAAAAGTGAATGCTGATGAGGGAGCACCCAAAAATATAACATAGCCTATAAAAAAGTGTACCTAAACAAAGCAGGGAGTAAGGATTGTTTGGGCTGTATGAGCTGAAACCCCTGCTCTAATGCTAGGATCTTTCTATGCACAAGTGAAAATACTGTAGCAATTTATGTGTTGCGAAAGCTTTTTAAGGAACAGAGATGCTGAAATACTAGTGTCTGAAGAGCATACACAATCTGGAAAAGATGGAAGTAAAAGTGATAAACTGCAGGATACTTAGAGGGGTGGGTTGTTCTGAGTAAAATTGCAATTTACTTAAAACTGTGCATCTGAGAGGGAGATCTCTGACAGAAGAGGAGAATAGATGGGTATTACTGGTGGGGTAGAATTGGTAGTGTCTTATCCCCAGCCTATTTGGATATTTGCTGGGGGAAAGAGGGGGAAGGATGTGTTAGGAGGTTATTGAGTATTTTTAGAAAAGACTTAGGTATATTCAGGGTTTTTTTTTTTTGTCTTAGAGGTGATGAGCAAGAGGAAACCCAGTTATTGGAGTGGAAATGATGGTACAGTTCTAAAAAAAAATTAAATTGCTGATTAAACAGCTGACAGTGGTTACTCTAGTTGATTGTCTGTAAAATGTATGCATTTTGAATAGAATTATCATTTGTCACTGTACTTTGAATAGAAATATATGTAAATTACTGTGTTACAGCTTCTGGATTCTAAAAAGGGAAATCTTAATTAAAAGGTAGCTAGTTTGTGAATTTTCTTAAGAGAGAACTAAGGAATTTAAACTCTAGAGCTTCTTTAAGCACAGGCCATAGAGAGAATAAGAGACCAACCAGTGGAAAAAGAGCTGCATCTTGGAGTACAAACAGGCAAGTGCAAGGTGAAGATTTTGCATGTCCAGCTGATCTGCCATGGCTGGGAGGAAGTGCACCTTGGGTGATGGGAAAGCAGCCTGGTAGTGAAAATGAGGGAAGAACAGTTCCACTCTGGTATCTGTGCCAGATCTAGACTTGGCTTTTAGCCTCACTGAAAACTGAGATGATGGTGACGTCTAAAGGGATAGAAGCCAAAGGGTCAGCAGACCTTAGGGTAATTGAACTTCATTTTGCAATAAATGAACTGGAAGCAGATTTGGGTTGAATGCCCAAGGGATGAGGAGTGTGTAATGGGAGATGGGGATTAAGATGAGGTAATTTTCCACTCTGACTTGCAGAAGTGTTGGTAGATGAGATTGCTGCCTCAGTAGCAAGCTGCAGCTGGTATCGTGTGACTGAAAGAGATACTGTAGAGAGCATGGATTATTTAAGGTGTGACTTTAAAGTTACCTTATTTTAATAGAAAAATTATTTGAAAAACATCAAATAATATAGTGGGAAGCTGTACAGAATACAAAAACTCTTGATGGATTATACTGGATTAGTTGAATGTTGAGAACTGATTTCTCTTGCAAAGAAAATTGGATTGATATTTCATTGTCATTAGTAACTTCTCCAGTGCATGTAGTGTGATGCCATTCATTATACTTCTAGAGAAAATGGGACATGTGGAAAAGAAGGCATGGTTCAGAAGAGTAGGTACTGTAAAAAGAGCAACTATTACCACTCTGATCTGCAGTTAGTAGAGTTGGGGAAGTCCTTGTTTTCTTTTGTGAAGCCAAAATGAAAAATAAGCTCGCATATTAAATATGTTGGTAGTGAAAGCAGACTCCTCCCAGGGTGATTGGGATAAAATGCAGGAAGAACCAGGTGTCTTTGAAAGAGCGTGTGACACAGGGCTGAAAGTGTGAGCTTCTTCTGGAGGTGTGCAGTTTGGCCCTACAGGGTCTGTGCAGAGGAGAAGAGAAATTTGTGTGTGCTGCTTAATGGCACAATGACTGAGGCAGCAGGGAATTGTGACTTTAAGGTGAACTGTGTCATAAGATGGATGGGACAAGGTTTTTATGGTTGGTAATAAGTGAGTTCTAATGCAGTTGTACTTGGTGCTTCAGTAAAATGTCCATATTCTTGCTACCTTTATTCCAAAACTGTCAGTTGAGACTGATGGAGATTGCTGGTGTCTTGTCCACAAAACTGTTCCCAAAAGTCTTAAAGATTGAATAAGTGTCTCTGCAAAATAAAAACAAAGGATCAATGATGACCCTTTACAGAACACAGCAGTAAAACAGGCCAATGTGAGCAGAGGACAATGGGAAAGAGAAGGTAGTCTCAGTAAAAATCAAACAAAAAAAAAAGGATGTGAACATTTGCCAATCGACCTTCTCGTAATTTAAAATCTTATGTACTGGGAGACATTCCAGGAAAAAAATTATCAATTATGTGCTGTGCTTCCACTACATAAATTGTCCATACAGAATGTAGACTTTACTGATTTTACATTCTTTGCCAAGAAGCTTGTGGCATTCTGCTGGAGAAATAGCTTGTGAAAATACTTACCTTAACAAATGCTTGATGCATCACTGTCTCTGCTGTCTCATTTGTGGTTACTAAAAAGGCCTTTGACACTGTTCCCTTAGGTTCCTGATGTCATCAGCAGCATAAGACAAGTCTCTAAAGCAGCACTGAAAGAAGATGCCAAACCAAGTAAGGATAGTGAAGATGCCTTCTATGACTCTCAAAAATTTGAGGTCTTGTACTGTGGGAAGGTGACAGTGGCTCACAAGAAAGCTCCCTCCACACTGATTGACGACTGCATAGAGAAATTCAGCCTTCATGAGCGCCAGCGCCTGAAACTGTTAAATGAGCAGCGCAATAACGAGTCGAGTTTGGACTTGCCCCTGTGTGAGGAAAACGTGCCAGCTTCTCCTCTGGACAGCCCTTTTGAGGAGCTGGACAGCCCCAACAGCACCCCGGGGCATGCTGCAATGTTTACAATCGGCAGCCAGACCAACTTGACCAACCTGGCCAGCACTCGTGGCTTCTTTCCAGAGAGGATTTTGGAGGACTCTGGCTTTGATGAGCAGCAGGAGTTCCGCTCCCGCTGCAGCAGTGTCACTGCAGTGATGCAGAGGAGGGTTCACGACACAAACCTGAAAATACAGTCCCGCAGGAGACACGCCAGCGCTCCCAGTCACGTCCAGCCCTCTGATTCTGAGAAGAACAGGACAATGCTGTTCCAGGTGGGCTCTAGGGCCGGCAATTTCCTGTTCCTCTTGTACCGTATCTTCTTCCCCCGTGCATTTTGAGACAAGTTTTGCCAGATAAGTAATATGGATCCAGTATGACTTCATGATTTGTTATAAATATTTTTGTATCTGTTCATAAATGGTTGGAACACAATTAGCTGAACTTTCACCTCAACTCATGAGCTAAGGCAAATTTTAAGAAAAAGTAATTATTTATGGAGTAATCACTTAAAGGGTGAAATAAGTATTTTATATGCAGCTCTGGATTGTCTGTGTTGGTGATATTTAGAATCTAGCTGAAAAACATGAAGAGAGTCAATGTCGGCTACCATGCAAACAAAACCTCTTTTTTTTGTGCACTTAGAAAGAAAAAACTTCACATGAGACTTCCACAGCCTTGTATTTGAGCCAGTCTCTTTTTATAATTTGTATTAATGTCTCCTCTTTACCAGATGAGTATTCAAACATCTCTGCACTGAAGGCTTCTTCCTTCAGACTACAGTGGTTTTTTTATTCTCTTGCCTGAAGCGCATTTCACATCTTTGGAACTTGTTTTGAGAAAACAGAAGGACACATAAAGGAGGTGACCCATAAAAGGAAAAATCTTTGGACCTTAAAATAACAGTGGGCTAAATGCCTGGATTTTGTCTTTCCGTTTGCTTTAAGGATCATTCTTGGTTTTATTCCCTTAGGGAAATGATATCTGAAGTGAGAATGCATTGCCCTTCAGAAAGCCACAGCTTATCACTAGTAATGTACAAGATTTAGCTGAAAAAACCTCAGGTCTGTAGAAAAAATTCCATGGGCTTGAGAAGCAGTTTGGGAAAGCTGAAAGGTTGTTTGCTGCAGAACTTTCTCATTTGGAATTACTACAAACCAAAAAGTATCATCTTAGTTTCTCAGCTAATCTATGGTATAACTTAAAACCCAAGAATTCCCTTTTTATTTCCCAGCTTTTAATTTAGCCACATTGTTTCGTAAAGGTTTCAGTATTGTCTGTCAAACGTGATCTTTGGACTGAAACAACTTGAAGAAAAAAGGTGGGGGAGGGGAAGAAAAGCTGTGTTTTTTCCAAGTAATTTTTGTTATTCAGCTGAGTGTATTGTTCTTGCTGAAATATTCTTACTCAACATGGGCAGAATTACAGCACCCTGGCACCCTTGTTCCTGCTGAGTAAGCTGTTGTGCCAAAAGGTACTCTATGTGAGCAAGAAAGGGCAAGATTCTGACATTTTTGCTGCTGTAAATGCTCTACCCCCGTGGCAGTCATAAATTAGATTTATTTTTCTCTCCCTTAGGTTGGAAGGTTTGAAGTTAACCTCATCAGCCCAGACACCAAATCTGTTGTGTTCGAAAAGAATTTTAAAGATATCTCCTCATGTTCTCAGGTAAGCATTAATAAGAAGCAATGTGTAGATCATCAGGAGAAAAAGATTTTATTTGTTCTTCAGCTGTGTTGCCTTGCTGGTCTATAGGCAGAAGAAAAAAAGAAGTGCAAAATTATTTTTCCAGAAGAGCCCAGAAAATATGAGTGCAAAATACCCAGTCTGAGCTGTGTAATAGCAGCAACTTCAATCACTCATCAGCAAACAAAGTATAGACTCTTTCTTCTTTGGGAGAGTATTAAGTATGTTTTTGGAAGCAGTTTAATCTCCATTTAGGATGCTCTGAGTGTACTGTTTGTTTCTGAGCATACAAGTTCCTGAAAGCCTTCAGAATCAACCCTTCAGAATAACAGCAGTTCACCTGCATAATTTCTTCTGGAGAATATGGTGATTGGTGTACCTAGCTATGTTCAGTAATAAGTAATTATTTCTTGTAAAGTTAAACGTCAGGGCTAAGATGTTCACCTTTCCATCTTGCTCTTGTTCAGCACTAGTGACACTTTTTGGTTTGAGGTCTTACTTTATTATCTCTTCATTTGTTATGCCACATCATCACACCATCACAACACTTTAACATGATTATTCTAGTTTAAAGTATGCTTTTGTCAGTCTCTAAACCTGCATTTCACCCCCACGTGCATTCATTTTAATGCTAATAACCAGTCTGCTCTTGCATGACTGGGCTACCAATGCTTAGACAAATTAAGAATTAGGCAATACTTGTAACTCAAGTGGAGTCTTGAGCTACCAACTAAAGGTCCAGGTCCTTAAATTGACTCTACGTTTTAACTACAATTTGTATTGCTTTTGGGAGAGGAAAAAAGCTGATGCAAATACAGAATGGGACAGTGTAATCAAACAAAGTAGTAATAGCTTTATAATAAATACAGATCAAAATGATCCTAAAGCAGAGGTATGGAAAGCAGAATTTGTAGATGACTTGGATCTTCTGCTTTTTGGTGTACTGAAGTGACATGTCAGCTTTAAGTACTGGGCTCCTAGGTTGTATATACAAACTTTAAAGAGTCAAACAAAACAGTCCTAAGCGGAGACAATCTTTTGTCTGCTGACTTCAAAGTGTGGTGACCAATAAGACCATGGAAAACCTTCAAGGCCCAGCTTTCCTTCAGGAAAATAACTTTGTACAGTAAATAGTGTCAGGTAATTCTGTGTGTTGGACTTTGGAGGTGTTTTTCCACCTCTTCACTTTCATTTGGAGCAAAGTTTCTGTTACTTTGCATTCATGAATAACTCAGAGGCAATACTTTGAGGAATTTTTTTTGTTTTTTTTAGGTTTTTTGGGTTTTTTTAAATACAAAACAGTTACTTTAGAGAAGTTGAGGGGGCTCTGTAGTCAATAGAAATAAAATATTAATCTGTTCAAGACTAAGCATTGGTTGCATAAACCTCATCAGTACTTCCTTTAAGAACTGGGTGCTAGCCCTAGGGCTTCTCTGTTACAGATTTATAGGGCAGTGATTTACTATCTATTGTGGGGCTGTGGCTTAGGAATATTTGTCCTTCCAGACTTCACAAACAATGAAAGGGAGATGTTATTGCCAGTTTGCATTCTGGATTCTCTTAGTCTATATAGCTTATCCTATAGCTTAAGCATGGTTAAGCTGCTGCATTCATGTAGTTATCCACACTCCTTATAATTGTCAAGCAGCAGACATAATTCATGATAAACCTCTGTGTGTGCAGTCTAAACTCAGATATCAAATAGCTTTAGAAGCTTTCTTGTTGGAGCCTTCCCCTTGAGGGAACCCAGAACAACAGAAAACTTGGCTCTTTGGTCATGACCTCTTAAAGCCACTGTCTTAAAGAAATGTGATGGAAGTGCTGTTGATTTAGGAACATGCTGTCCTATTTGTGCTTCAGTAGGGCAAGTGTCACATCTGTCTCCCTCCTCAAATGTTCTCCTGTGGAGACTGGGAAGTCAAGACAGCAGTAGACTTGTTCAGGCACTGTCAGTAAGGAGGGAACTGGCACCTCACCAAACCACCTTTTATAATCATGTTTGCTTGCAAAACAGAGCTCAACACTTCAATGTTCTATAGATCAACATGTATATACATCTGACCTTTTTTATTTTATGCTTTTGAAGACTTCATCTGTCACGAGAAAGTGAAGTCAAGATTAGTTGGACTATGGTTCAGCTAATGCCATTTGTGTCATCTTAGCAAGCCTCTGCACCTCTTAAGTTTTAAGTGGCACAAAAGTGACTTTTGGAATTTTGTTTTTAAAAACAACAGTGCATAGTGACAATATGTTCAGTTTGTCACGTACTGGATTTCCAATTTTGTCTAGAGTGTTTTCTGTACTGACAGGCAAGTTGCTTTGCCTCCTCCTCTCTTTTATGATATAGGTGTTTTCTTTGGAGATGGATCCAAGCAGCTGTGTTCTGATTTCTGTTGTATTTGAACCTGAGGGATTAGGCTTTCATTTGGAGAAAATCTACTATTTCCATACTCAGATGATAAAAAACATTGGCAAAAGCTTTAACAATAGTGAGTCATGTTCCATGAATTGAGACTGGGAATATAGTGCTTCTTAGGAAGCAGCTGTCTTTGATCTTCTCAGTGCTGTTTTTAGCAAGGCAGCGTTCCCTGTCAAGCTGTTACACTAAGACTTGGAAAAAAGTGTCAGTAGTAATGTGTAGTAAGTCTTGAAACTTGTGGTATGTAACTCAGTCTCAAAGAATTTATTTCAGAATTTAGTTGGAATTCTGTAGGTTGCCACTCATTCCCTCGTTTTTGGGGTTTTTTTTGTTTGTTTGTGGTTTTTTTTTAGGTTTTGGGGGTTTTTTGGTTTTGGGTTTTTTGGCTTTGTTTTTGCTGTTTTGTTTTGGAGTTTTTGTTTTGGTTTGGGTTGGGTTTTTCTTGTTGTTGTTGTTTTTGGGGGGTTTTTTTTGTGTAGTCCTAACACAGGAAAGGATACTTCTCCAATCCTGTGTTTTAGCATGGCTCATAACATCAAATTTTCACTGCGGAGGCAATTCCAAGTACAGCCCAGCAATCTTTATTTTGCTTCCCTGAAAATCCAGTTTTGCTGATGGAATAAAGTCTGGTCTAGATTTATTGCTGTATAACTTTGGTTTTAATTATATAAAGATCTTTATATAACTTAAATACAAAAAGCAATTTAAAAATAATTATACTACTTGTAAAATAGAACATTAGGGGTATGCATTTATAGTTATTCAATTTTTTGGAAAGTATATTTGTTTATAAAATAGTCCACTAATGCTGTTTTTAAATTCTTTCAGGGTATAAAGCACGTTGATCACTTTGGTTTTATTTGCCGAGAATCTGGGGAAGCTGGGTTAAGCCAGTATGTTTGCTATGTGTTCCAGTGTGCAAGCGAGTCTCTGGTGAGTATTTATTTATGATCCTGACCATTTCATCAGAGCATTTCCAAGGCATTTCCTGAACAATAGGAGTCTCTGTTATTCTGCTGTGTCAGCTGAGCCCCAGTGCTCACATCTGCTCAGGTGCAGGACGTCAGCTGTGCATATGCAAATTTGCAGTAGGAAGTGCAAACATTCTATTTGTACACAGCCATATCCTGCTACTCTGCTGATGCAGATATCAGTAACAAATAGATGAATCCATATGGCTCTGTGACTGTGAGCATATCTGGGCTCTGTATTTGATTGTAACTCTTCCATTTCTAACTGTTGAGGGACTTGGTTCCCCATTAAACGTGTAAAGACATGTATTGAATCAGTAACGAAGCTGATGGTAAAACCCAAACATACCCTTCAGGGTAGGGTTTAAACTAATGGCTGATCCTGCATGTGTCTTAAGCCTACATCTGGCTTTAGCTTTTTTCCTGTAGTCTGTTTTGTTCCTCAGGAGAAGAACACAGCAGCATCTGATCACGGAAGAAGAAAACCATAGTATTAATGGATGTATATAACTATAAAAGAGCACATTGAACATTGTATAAAGTATGTGTCAATTAACTAAGTTCCAGATATCACTGATTTTACTGATAACAGGTAGCTTAATAGTGTGAAATGCATACAGGAAATAATTTTGACTACTCCATTTTTATTTTAAAACAGTGACACTTTAAAAGAAGTTTCCTGTTCTGAAACATGTTTGTTTGACGGTGCTGGTAACAATTGCTAACTCTCTCAGATAAACTTAAAAATCACTTTTTTAGCTAGCTGAAAATGTAATTTGTTAATCCATTGACTAGCTTGAGAGTGAATAGATTTGCATCAATAAACTTCAAACAGCTAACTTCAAACAGCTCTACATGTACCATAGCAGCTGAAGCTGCATTTTTGTCACAATGGAAGCTTGCTATGAGATCAGCTTTATCATTGTAATAACAGAAAATATTATATCTGACCTATTGATAAATCTGACCATGCATAATTCAAAGGCATAAGTGGTGTATAAACCCCCCATGTTTTTATGAACCTCTTTGCTTATTCTAGTACTGATTTGTGTGTGTATGCCCGCACTGCAATATGAAATAAACGTTCCTGAGTACCTTTGGATGCAATCACTCAGATAGGGACCCTGGTGGCAGTGTGACTGTGGCAGGGCAGACCTTTCCAGGTTCTCCACTGCCAGGCAGGCTGTGCTGGGAGGCTTGTGTATATTTGCTTTAAGCCTACTTGCAGTTTGTGCCATAGGTCTTATGATTTTAGGAGAGTCATAAATCCGTATGCTGTTCTGTTCTGTGGATCTTGCGTTGGAGAGGGATTGTAGCCAACTTAAAAAACATACCAGTCCATGTTGCAAGGTGGACATTCACTGTTCAATGTTCTGCTTTATTGCTAAGAAGAGAAAGCACTCAGAAATTATTGGTGATGCTTAAAACCATGAGGTTTAAAGCAAACAAAACAAACCTACACATACTGGGACACAAACTAGTTCAAATTTCTATATTCAGGTTTCTTTTCTACTTTTTTTTTTTTTGTTTTTCTCCCCCAAGTGACAGACCCTCAAAAATTCAGTATGTTTTTAATGTTAAACTGTGTGGTTTTGGTCTCAAATCTTTTTGCTTTATTCTTCCTGCACATAAAACAAAGTAACAAGCAGAGTGAGAACTTGATTATGAAGTAAAATACTGATTTTGTTCCTAAAATTGTTCTCAGGCTGCTGTCTCCCTCTTTCCTTGCTAATGCTGAGACTGAGCAAACAGCTTTTAATAAGCACTGTATTCGCCTGAAATACAGAGAGGGGAGCTCCAAGTGCTTTGTTTGCCAGGTCTGGGGGCATATTTGAATGAATGTGGAGAAATGCTGTGAGCTCGACCCTTGTTAGATACAAGCTGAGCTTTTCTAGTGCTGCTGTGTGGGAACATAGCACTGCTGTGTTGGTGGGAGCGGCAGAGAAGGCTCAGGGCAGCCTGCAGGGCAGGCCAGCAGTGCCTAAAGCTGCTGTGTAGGGATTGTGATGAAGCTGGTAGGCAGTCTGGCGTCCAGCAGAAAAGGGAACTGCCATGGAAAGCTCCTGTCTGGCAGTGGGAGTGGGTCTGTGGGGGTTGCTGCTAAAATGGCTTAGTGGTGGGATGACAGAGGTTAAAAGGGAACATGTGCAGTTTACAGGAGAGACTTGAAGCTAAAGAAATTAATGCTTTTTATTTAGCCAGCATATATTCAAGCCAAAAATTCTCACTTAAAGTTTCAAAAAATAGTGGATGCTTTCCCCGCAAGTTTGAGTAGTTGCAGTTAGACATCAAAATTACACTGTCTGGCAGAACTTAGAGATGGTGATCATCTACAAAAAAGGCAGAAAGCTGGGAATTCAACCTTGATCTCTTTAGAAAATAGCAAATGGGTTTGTATGGTTTTGTCTTTTCCTTTAATTGTAAATCACCTGTATGAGATGAGATTTATAAATCTAATTTTGTGTCTATGGCATGTATTTTTGTTTATATACTCTTTTCCTTCCTTCCCATATAGGTTGATGAGGTGATGCTGACCCTGAAGCAAGCCTTCAGCACTGCTGCAGCCCTGCAAAATGCCAAGACACCGATCAAACTGTGTGAGGCCTGCCCTATGCATTCATTGCACAAACTTTGTGAAAGAATTGAAGGTAGCAGCTGAGTTTATCTTCTAATTGTGATTTGCTGATTTTTCTAGAGGAATAACTTAGACAATATAAGAGCAGAGGTAAAAGTATCCCAGTATGCAATTCTTACTGTCACTTTGCATCCTCTGTATTTAGGTGGAGAGTTAGCAGTAATGATACTGCAACAGAATATAGTGTTGCTTCTGCTATAAATGCATACTCTTTCATCATCATGCCTTACTTAAGCAGAGCAGCAAAACCCACCAGTTGACCTTCCATTTGTTTGGGTTTTTGTTTTCTGTTTGTTTTTTTTTCCCCTCAAGTTGCATGCTTTTAAAATGACTCATAAAAAGACAGTCATGATCAAAAAGGATCTTTCTTTCCTGTGTGTTCCTTCTTTCCTGTATGGGGTTATTTTTTCTTTCTTTGTATTTATTCCCTCACACACTTCAAGATCTAGTTATATTATAGGAAAATAAATTATTAAGTTAGGAGATTAATATCTAATCAAGAAAATTAAGACAACGTCCTGTGTTAAGATGTGAATAGACAAACTTTTGTAGCGTCTCTGGAGGTGAAGTATGCCAGAACACATGCAAAAAGTCTTACAAGATAGAATTTTAAAAAGTTAGGATCCTGTTTTTATAGTCGCTCTGCTAGGTGTTCTTGCAAAGCATTGTATGCAAAAACAAAAAGCAAGTGTGTTATAAAAAGCAAATAGCCTTGTATTTTCTGGTGTGGTTATGGTGATGCTCGATATTTACAGTTCTCCCATTCATTGAAAGTCACTGCTGCCACTTGCTTCCCTCTGGTGGATGAAAAGCCAAGTGTAAAATCTTAGTGGGGTGAAATTTTGCTAGGCTGTGACTTATAGTTTCCATGTTTAATAACCGGTATTCAGAAGTGGTAAGGCTAAGCTGGGAAAGTTTTCTGTAAATGATAAATTACAGAGGCTGCTGTTCAAGGCAGTGTAAGTAATTTTAAAAGTACCAAGTATCAAAATAAAATCTCTCTTGGGGCAACAACTAGAGTACTGTAGTAGTAGTAGTTTTCATAAACTTTCTACTTAGTGACTGAAAAACTTATTTTAATGTCTCTTTTTTTATCCATCTGCTTTGAATCTAGAAGTTTAGCGAAATCAAACCTAAAGCTGCATGATTTTGAAAAAAATATTTTATTTGTTCTGATTGCAATTTTCTATAAATGATATCTACCTTTGATGGAAAAAAATCTTCATCTGGTTCAAGGGGTTTGTTTTCACTCACATTTTTTGTTGCTTCCTAGAAGTACCTCTGTGACAAAATGGGCACTTTATTGAGTACCAGAAATTCTTTCCTTTATTCTTAAGGTTTTTTCCTTATTCTTAATTTTTCAGTTAAAACCATCTGAAAGCTTCCAAGTACCCTATGTATTGATTATCTCTCCCGTTATAAGCCTGATCTGTTCCTTTCCTCCTCTTCTCCCATACAGTTGTCAGGCTTCCAGCTGTCAGTGATCTCGTGGCATTAGGACAGAAGCCATTGGTGGGGTAGGGAGCACAACCTTTTACACAGGAGCCAGCCACCTAGCTGCTGCTGGTTATATTTTTGCTGCTAAAGAAAGGAGATAAAGCCAGGTGGTTTGGCATATGGATTATTTCATATCATGTATACATTGAATATACCACTGTCATACATTTAACTTGTATAAACCCAAAGGCAGGTTTATATCTTCTACTGTCATTTTGCACAAAAAGCGTTTTTGAGAGTTCATTTGAGAATCTTTAATGGTCCACTCTTTTCCTAGGACTCTATCCACCAAGAGCCAAACTTGTAATTCAGAGGCACCTGTCATCGCTAACTGACAATGAGCAAGCAGACATTTTTGAACGTGTTCAGGTAGTACCTTAGAAGCTGTTTTTCCTAATTTGAAAAAGACCATGATAAAATGGACTAGACATTTTTGCTTTTGATTTGTTTGGTTTGTTGTGTAGTTGATCTAGAATTTATTATTTTTCCACCAAAAATCATACTGAAATAGCATGCTCCAATTTAAACCCATGTGTGATACACCTCAGTTGGAAAAGTTTTGTTTCCCAAATTTGCTGAGATGCTCTGTGTTCTTATGTAGACTTTTTTTTGTTCTGAGCTTAGTTTTTCACCTGTAAACAAGTTTCCCTGCTTGAAAGTGTTGTGGGAGTAGGCTGAGAGCAGGAGCGACATGCAGGTATCAGGAACATGTCTGGCATTTTCAGAATTTGTCTTTTTGACTTATTTTGGGACAACATTCTGATGTAAGCTTATGTACTCTAGTGAATGAAGTATACAATGATTTAGGCTTCCAAAGGCTGTGCTCCTCTCTGTATTCCTGAAGAATAGAGTGGCTTGGTTTCCTTATGCCACTTAGAGGGCTGTACAGTAACAGGCTTAGAAAACAAAATGTATGGGCATAAGGCTCCCTTCTCTCTACAGCCTGCAATATTTTTCGGTTTTTGTTCTATCTTGCCCAGGAGTGTGAAGGCACACAGACAGAATTGCAATTCGACATGTTAACAGTGCACTCTGGTGTTTGGTGTATCGGCATATTAATTTCAAGGAATACCTACACAGGAAGGAAAAATCAGCAAATCATGACTTGAAAAACAAACTCTTTTCTTTGCTGTTACTGACAGAAAATGAAGCCTGAAAATGACCAGGAGGAAAATGAGCTTGTGATCTTGCACCTCCGTCAGCTCTGTGAGACTAAGCAGAAAACGCACATCCACATTGGTGAAGCACCATCGGTAAAGTTTGGTTTTATTATTTAATATTATTTATTATTAATTTAATATTTTATTACTCTTCTTCACTTCTCATACTATTAATATGCTGTTTTAATTACTTGGAGGGGCACTGCTTGATTTCTTCAGGAGTACCTGAAGCTAAGTATTATAATTAAGAAAGGACTATAAAGGAAAAAAAATCTGATTTAATTTGTAGTGGCTTGCCTGAGTTTTATAGGTTGAGTGGGACACGACAGGAAGAAAGACAACCGATTAATTTTATGTATTTCTTGTATTTCCTTGTAGTGTGAGGATAATTCTTCTTTTTCTTTCCCTCTTGCATGCACAAGTAATAATATCTAGGAAGATATATGAATGAAGAGGGCATTGGTTTTAGTTCAAACTATGAACTTATCTTGCAAAGGAAATGGGCAACAGTATTGTTAAATTGATATGCTTTTACAATATAGTCTTTCAGATGGAATGTGCCTTCAACTGTGGGTTTGTTTGTTTGGGAGACTGTTTTGGTTTTTTGTTTGGGGTTTTTCTTTTTGGAAGGAGGGTAGTGTGTTTGTGGTGGGCTTTTTTTAATAAGGCCAAGGGTATTTTGTTTCTTATGTAACCTGGTTCATCTCTAGTCTTTGGAAATAGTCTTCACAATTAAAAAAAGAGTTGCCAAAGCTGAATGGTGTCCTTGCCCTTTTCAACAGGTCATTTCTAACAGTGCGATTCCAGAAAGCACCACCAGTGGTGGCCGGTTTAAACTTGACATTCTGAAAAACAAGGCAAAGAAATCCTTGACTAGCTCTCTGGAAAATATCTTCTCAAGGGTAAGTTTAACAACTCATTATCATAAGCTGTCCCAGATATCCTTGACAGTAGAGACCTATCAGATTTTTCTTTGTTTTGTCCTCAATATTATAAATGCTTAATGAAGCAATATCCCTGTTGTGAAATCTGAGAGCTACAGCTGGGTTGATTATGATTTAACTTTAAGAAAGTTTTCTGTAAGGCCACACATATTGAGGGGAAAAAAGGACAAATTTTTGAATAATGAACATTCATTGTAGGTGAATGTTCATTATTAAGTGAGCTGGCTGAGGATTGTTGCATGTGTTGCTTCAGAATAGAATTCAATCAGGATGGTTGCATGATCCCATAAAGAGACATGGTATTAGTTTTGCAAAGTGTAAATAAATGTGCCTACATATATAGGAAATCTCTCTATTCAGAGAAGCAATACCTTCCAGCTCATAGCTAAAATTGCTCATATTAGGCACTAAGAATCTTTAGAAACTAGTAACAAAGTTCTTTTTGCGGGAGGAAAAAAAAGGCAATAGTCTTAAAAAGTGAGTTGATATTCATTTTAATGTTCCTAGCCAGATATGATGTGAAATTACAGATAATCACTGAGACTCTCTTACATTAAGTAGTCTTTTGGTGAAGAAGTCTGAATGGCAAACTTTGCTTAGTGTCCTCTGCTCAGAAGGGTGAGTCAGAGAAGAGGCATATAGAGAAGTACCTGAAGAAGGCTGTATGCCTGTGTGTCATTACAGAGGAAATGTGACGAGCTGAGTACAGGATAATTTGGACCAGTGACCTTAAGTTTCTTCTCCCTAGTAACTTCAAAAGCACATAATTGCACTTGTCCTGCAGTTTACAAGGACATGTCATAAAGTAACCTACAAATGTAGGATGCCATGGATGTTCCCTATAAAGGAAACAGAATGCTCTTAGCCAGAGAGACTCTTTAGAACTTACAGGCAGGTGTCAATTTGATCTAGGACTAAAACTAGCATTAAACTCTCCTGATCAAATTTGACCTCTCTTGTGTAGCAGATTTTACAAACTAGGAACTTGGTCTGAATATGGAGCGAGAGAAAGGTGACTGTATGTCAAAGAGAGCAAAAGAGTGATGGCAGTCAGAAAATTCAGGTAATTTCAGCAGTTGGGAATATCCTCAGATGGCGACAGAGCTACAGTTGTGCCTTTGATGTGTCTGGTTTTCTTTCCACATCTAAGGGACATGTGACTGGCAAGTGATCTAACTCTAGTGGTGTGTCACTAACCCTGTGGTCACTGTGAAAGAAGTCATCACTGAAATAAAGCTTTTACAGCCATGCTGGCACTCCAGTCATGTCAAGGAAAAGTCATTTGGATGAAATACACTGCTTAAATTGAAAAATCTCTGAGGGGAAATTTCTTATAAATAGATGTTAGGGAATTTTTGGTATAGTATGTTTCTTCTCACCAGGGCCACTGAGACGTACTGTGATTATAATATAAGGCTCTACCACAGCCCATGATTGAATACAAGAGGAGGGGATACCTGAAGCAAAATTAGGGCCATTTCAAGTTTGCTGTTTATGAAGTGGATTTGTGATTGTGAGAAAAGTCATCTCATCTTTACCTTGACAGTACAATAGATCAGGAACAGCAGTATGTTGCAATGAGTCATGATGCACATAGGGGTTCATCCTTGCAGATCCATCTAAAGGTTACACAGTAGAAGACCAAGAAAAATTACTTGGAGTGCAGCTCAACCACTAATTATTTCTTTAAAGCAGGTACATACAAGTGTCTCTGTGCAGGTGTGCTGTGTGTTATGTGCATACATGTGATGCACAATGACTGTTTCAGTAGTTCTTATTCTTCATCAGGATATTATAACAAGCCTCACAGGTCATGATTAATTCTTAAAGGTATTTAAGCGCTAAATACTTATTGCTGTAGTGGGTTTTCCCCTCCTTAAGCCAGGTGCAGATGGTATTGATTCAGTATACCTAATTATGCTTAAGTTGCCATCTTTATTTAAAAGTACATTTAGTAACAAAGAGACCAAGAAAGAACTTAAATTAATTTTTTAAAGTGGTATTCAGCTTCTTTTTATAGATAAAATTTTTAAAATAAAAGTTAGAAGTCAGTGTAAGTTGGGGAGAGTCTCAGACAGCCTCAGTCTTATAAAAATTAGAAAAAAAGAGGTATGTAGTAACCAGTAACTAGGAACCATTTAAGTGGATGGCTTCTTAGCTGGTAAATAGCATCAAGTGACATTTTAAGCCACTCACTACTTGCCTTAGGAAACTTGTTGGTTTCTGTGCCCTGGCTTTGCATAGTCCCAGAGGAATGTCACTTCTTCACTTGTTTGTTTTGCTGGACTGATCTTGTTTTTGTGAGGCTTGAACCAAAATCAGGCTTCCTAATGAGGTACCTCAGAGAAGTAAATATAACCTTTCTTTGACCTCTTGAACAGATTTCATCCACTCCATGCTGCACTAACCTCTTCTGTTGTTGTTTTTTCTTAACCAAAAAGTCCTTCTTGCAGTGCCAAAAAGCGTGCATTTTCAAAGGTAGTGAGAAACTTCCAACTTAAGCTTTGCTCTTGGTTTTTTGGGAGATTCAGTGAAGAGATGCTTCAGGCAGAGTATTTATTGGTAATGCACTTAAGTGGGATAATGTACTTAAAGGGCACTCTAAGTCTTGAAAATAACTCTTATCAGGGAAAAAGTAGGCTAAATAAATTCTGGTGATGTTGACAAAACTTCCCCTGGAGCTGCAAGCATACCAAGAGGAGTTCTGTCTGAAGTTTTCCTAAAACCTAGGCTATTTTTCTCCTGATAAAGTAGTGAAAGCAACTTGCTTCAGCAGTCAGAAGTGTCCAACAGCAAACCTAACCAGGAAGTTAACATTAGGAATGAAAGCTAGTCAAAAGTGTTGTGGAACTATTGCCTTTTCTTGTGAAACTAAAGGACTGTTAAAAATTCAACGAAGATTCTTTAGCATAAATTTCTAGCAAAATTGCATCAGGTTTATCTGCATTATAAATGAAAAGTCTTGTCTGGTGCTATTTGGCTGGATTTGCTGCCAAGAGAGGATTTCTCCCCAGTTTTAGTACTTTTACTCCTTATGCCTGGGTGGGCTTAATTTGTCTGAAATGTTTAGATATTGATAAACTGTGTCTCATGGGACTGTAGTGTGTCAGAGGCATCCATCAGGAGAAGTGCTTCACAGTACTGAATTCTGGAGTTTTTTTAACTCAGCTGTTTAAGCCAACTTAGTGATTTTGCCTCAGAAGTGTCAGGAAATATTCACTTGCCTCAAACAATGGAGTGCAGGATTAAAACTCCTGGGGGCAGTGTGGGAGAAGATGCACCTTGGCCAGCTGAAGGTGTCACTTTTTGTCAAGTCCAGTGCTTGACCCGTGATCTTTGGTCTCATGTCAGACATATCACCTGCCTGATCTGTCTTGTATTCACCTGTGCAGGTGTTGCCATCTTTGCCTAACCTTCAGAAAAAGAGGAAGAAGACCAGATTAACTTTCTTGCCTTTTTTTTCCCAGGGAGCCAACAGGATGCGAGGCCGCCTGGGAAGCGTGGACAGCTTTGAGCGCTGCAGCAGCCTGGCTTCTGACAGAGTACGTAAGGAGCTTAGCTCAGACTCGTACACAGCTCTCAGTGGAGCGTAAATACAGCACTCTGCTTTCATTTGAAGGAAGTAGAACAAAGCACATCGACTTACAGAACTCAAAGATGTTTCCACTGGGAGGCAGAGGGTGTAAGAATGCTGGGGTTTATGTTGACTCGAAGCTTCAGCTTTAATCTGATTGCCAGTGCTTTTTTCCTACACTTCCCTTGCTTTTACAAAAAGCAAGGAATTTCTGGTTTCTGCCTTGTTTTAGTGAAGTAATTAAGTAAGGTCATGTCTCAACAAAAGGAAGTGCTCTGAAGGTGAAGAATCCTTTCTGTAAGTAATAGTTGCTTTAGGGAAGTAAGAATTTTTGACCTAAGCCCAGCTGTTGGGGATGCTGTATGGTAGCAAGAGGGCGGAACTCTGTTCACTTTCTTTTATTTCCTGTTTTTAAAGTTTTACCTCGCATGAGGTTTGGTTGCTGGTGTTCCCAGGAGGTGAAGATTCTGTTTTGGTTTTCCTGCTGCAGTTACTCATAAACTGGCTGTGTAATAACAGTCTCTCTTCCAGGATGTCGCTGTGACGGTACAGGAAGTATGCTCGCGATATGTCGAGGAAACTAGCTAAAAGCAGTTTCCCTGGCCTTTTCCATTCCTGTGTTTTCCTGAAAGAGACAGAAGTCTGGTAGCTGGAATGCCAGTCCCCATGAGAGGATGCCTGGAGTAATTAGCATGTTGTTTGTGTTGCGTATATGGTTGTATTCCTCCCTCCGCTTTCACTTTTTGGAAGAAGGACGCTGCTGGTTTGGAGCGAACTCTCAAAGGATGTCTGGTTTGGGTGATAATTAGCATACAATAGGCCATGACCCAGAAGGGGGAGAGGCTTTGGTGCCCCGGTGCTGGCTGCCTGTGGGTTAAGGGAGAGCTCTCATAGGGCACAGAGCCTCAGACCTTACTCCGCCAGCACTTCCTTTCAGGACACTTCTCCGGGCGATTCCCCGCCAGCTACTCCTCCGGTGTCCCCCGTGTCCTCGGCCTGGCAGACGTTTCCCGAGGAAGGCTCGGACTCGCCTCAGTTCAGGAGGCGCGCTCACACCTTCAGCCACCCGCCCAGCAGTGCCAGACGCAGGATCACCTTCCAGAACGGCCGGTCCCAGAGCGCCCGCTCCCCGCTGCTGCGGCAGAACGGCGTGGAGGCGGCCAGGTGAGTCAGTCAGTCAGGGCACGCCGTGCCACCGCCCGCGGCCCCCTGCCCTCCCCGGGCAGGCTGCAGCAGCCCTGCTTCTGGCAAAGGATGTGAGGAGCTTAGTTCAGGTGGGTTTCTGCACTTCTCCGGGGTTGGTTCGTTCATTTATCTATTTATTTTCAGCCTGTCTTCTCTGCCTCTGAGTAGTTTGGTACTTTGCAGTAACTTATTAGTGGTTCAGGGGAGGCATCAGTCCATCAAATTGATGATTCAGCCAGATGCCTGCACCAATCTGTTTATTTATTTATTTGAGCCTTTTTGGCTGTCTTGTTAGTGAGACCTTTTGGAAAAGAGGCTCTCAGTGCTTTAAGCGGCAGAGATGGCAGCCTGAAACTTTTATGCCAGGATGAAAAAGGCACTAACAGCTTCAAGTGTCTGAAGCCATGTTAGTCAAATCTCACAGAGAGTATGTCCAGCATTAAAACTGGTGAGGAGTCTTTCAAAAGGACACAAGGATTAAACACATCCACTGAACTCTGAGGCATGTGATTTCCCTATTTGCCTTTCTCCAGAGCTTCCCTCTGTAGCTTCCCTCTGTAACTTCTTTCTGCTTCCTTTTTGGAGACTCTCCAGCTATTAACATATGGAACACTGTTCCTTCAGGAGTTTCTTCACTCAGCAGAAGATGTCCCCACAGTTCTTTGTGGGCCTCTTTGGTTGTGCCTTCTTTTTCTCCTCTATGCTGGCTACCTGCAGTAAGTGACTATACAAACACCAAACCCTTTACAGAACTCAGGTTCAGATGAGCTGAATTTTTTGCTATTGGAGGATCACATTCTCCAACCTATTGTCTGCTTCAGTGCTTGGCTGTAATTCTGTTGTTTGTGGGCTATTTCTAAAAATGGCTTTAAATAGTAATTTGTCACCTATTTGATGTCTACATTAAAATATCAGCATGAATGCTGCACCAGCTAGTAGAGAAGGGCAACAAATTTTATTCTGTTTTAAGAGAATAGAAGGGAGTGAAGGGTAAGAAAGTAGCCTTTGTTACACTGTGTTTTTAGAGAGGTAAATAATGTGGTTTTTACTGAGATAAACTTTTTTTCCCGCTGACCATGTTGGATGCAAACAGGAAACCCTGACAGTTCAAAGTGAAGGACTTGCTGACTATATTACTTTGTAATAACTGGTAAGAAGTCGCTGATTAAGTGGCATCAGCAGATTTTTAGTCAAAACAGTTTGTAGCAGCGTGGTTGTAGGCTAGGATTTTTCATTCTTTTCTTTTGAGGATTAGTCATAAATGTTCAGCAAAAGAAACTGAGTTAATTTTTTTGTCCCCTCCAATAATTGCCACTGCTACAAAGTAATGCTTAACTGTGGAGTAGGACTGCCTTTCTTAATTTAATTACTTCACAAAAATGTATCCAGAAGGACTACATTTACATAATCTCTACTTCCTAATGTGTTGTTTACAAAAGTAAAAGAAAACTGAAGAGGAAGAAACAATGCGGTTTATATTATTAGAAGGTTCCTAAGGATATTTTCTGAATGTTTAAGAGATTCTTTTTTTGAATATGCTTTGGGAATTAATAAAGCTAAAGAAATAAGGTGGCCTCCCTGTTCTGCAATGTCACTGAAAAGTTTTTTAATAGAAATCAGCTTTAACAGCAAAATCAATATCCCCGGGACCCTGCCCAGGAATGCACGTGGTGGTACATTTTATCTTCTGGGAAACCAAGTTAATGTGAGCCCAGATGAAGTATTTGGCCAGTGTCTCTAATCTGGTGGTTTGTTGCTGTATCCGAATCTGTGCTGACCCATCTGCTGTGTTCTCTTGTTGCCTGCACAGTCCTGTGGTCGGGCTTCGGCGCGCTCTCAGTGAGAGTGAATCTGCGTCACCTGGTCTCCCCTCCTCTCTCTCTGCCCCTTCTTTCCTGAAAACCTTTTACCAGGGCTCAGGAAGGTTGCTCCAGCACTCAGAAAGTGACCTGCCCAAGAGGTGAGAAGAGCATTGTCTCCTGCCTAGTTCTCCAGTGCCACTAGCTTAACAGCAAGCAGGATTCCCAGTGGAATGCAGCACATGGCATCTCTCCCACTCTGCCTTGTGCTCCTGCATTTCTAACAGACTTCCGTGATGCAAATGGGCAAACAGGCTTTTGGATCAAAAAGCCTGTTAAAACCAGAGGCTTCTATGCTGACATCAAGTAGCTGTCACCTATTTCAGTTGCAGTGTTGCAAATCTGCTGCATTGGTTTGTCACACGAAATGCAGTGGATTTTAGGAGTGTTATGCCAATTTAATGCTTTCTCTGCTGAATGCAAACCAGCATGTGTTGCCATGATGGCATGTGGAAATAAGAAAAGAGCAGTGTGAAAAGTGTACAGTACTAATGTGGGATGCCTGTGCATGAGGAAGGGGAAACACTAAGTTAATGGGTGATACTAACTGTGAGATGTTTAGAGAGAATTAACAAATAACTTCTAGCTGAAGAGGATTTGGGAAGAAGCTAAGGTATGAAAAGTGGCAAAGACCCCCCCAAACCCGTCTCTTACAGACTACCTCCAATTTGGGTTCCAGTCCAGCTTTGTTTCTGTGCTCCCTTTAGACAGCAGAGTTGGTCCAAGCTGAACCAACGCTCAGCTCAGTTTCTGCAGGCGATGGACAACATTATACCCAGCTTTCTGGGTTTGGGGAATGAAGGATTGAGTATTGTATGAAAACTGTATTTTAATGCCAAACTGAAATTTCTGAGATACTGCTTTTGGAATTGGTTATGCAGGCAGTTCAATGTGCTGTGTTTCATTATTGTGGAGTTTTGAACTCTTGGGGTGGGAGATCTTCAAGGGGTAATTTCCAGAAGACCGCCATGTTTCTACTAAAGTTTTACAGTATACACATTTCTGATACCATTTGATCTTTAATTTGTATGGAGACTCTTGTGAAAATGGGATCTCAGTAGCTAGAGGTCTTTCTGGGAGCAAGTGGGCCTGAACTGTCATGGTGAGGAAATGGCAATAGCAAGAGTACACTGGTAGCATCTAGTTGGGTTTGTGAAGGGAATGCAGCAGATAGAGTCAGAAAGAAGTGCTGAGTGAATAATACTGATGTGATAAGGGTCACTGAGGTAATCCATAGCTTCAGCTGGCTAATGGAGAATGAAATATAATGTCCAACTGACAGTGGCCAAAACTTGCACATTTATGTTATGCTATTAGGTTTAGGAATGAGAGGAAGTTCTGCTTTTTTACAGTGTGTCTTCTCTTGTGGGTTTCTTCTTTAGTTTGTTGGGGTTTTTTCTTTTTGTTCTTCTTCTCCTCAGAGAGGGCCACCATCTATCCCAATAGGATCAGTGTGAGGTGTTCTTGGCATTCTCATGTGAGTGAGTGTATGATGGGTTGGAATTTAGCACAGTGTGTCAGTGCTTTGCAGTCTGCTCACTATAAACTGTCTGACTGTTAGGAACCCTAATTAAAACTTCAGTGCATTTTCCAGAATAATCCTGGTTACTATGCATTCATAAAGTGTGGAATTTCTATTGCACAGGAGAAAAATTCTGTAGAGTCTCACTTCTTTATCATATAGCTTTGAGATTACACATGATGCAGCAGGCAGCTTTTCTTGGTGTTCTGGCAAACTTCAATGAGGAAGAGCAGAGACAGTTTCAGTTGGAATTCATTTTAGAAAGATTTTTTAATTGTAGCAGTCAAATGGGCTTATGCAAAGAGTGTGTTATAGAATGGCATGGTATTTTTTGTTGCTCTTGTTTGTTTGTCTCATTTGTTTTTTAGGATTTTTTAATTGAGTAACAGAATTTTTCGGGTTGGAAGGGACCATAAAGATAATTTAGTTACAGCCCCCCTAGGCAGTTCCTTTCTTTAAGAAATCAACAATACAGTGAACTTTGGCATCAACATAATATTTATAGGTCTCTTCAGAATGTTTTTATGGCATTGTCAATATATTTCTCTGGAGAGAAGGCTGGGATGGAAATAGTCTCCACATAATCTTGAATTTTGACAAGTGTGTTGTGCAGCATTGAACAGAATTGCAGATAAGGATTAAAAAAAATCTAGTCAACATAAAGCTAAACAAGGCTTTTTTATGTAAACACAAAAGCAGCATTTTTAAAAGTGGAGCAATCTTCAGTGTAGGTTTGACTAGCCCACAATTTCTCTGTTCATTGTGTTGCTGTGCGAGGACAATTTAAGCTGAATTTGAACAGAATGATTTTTTTAAACTGCTTTGTGTCTCATGAAAGAAGCAAAATATTTGAGAATATTCTATAAATAGCAGAAAATTGTTATTCACAATAAAAATATATGACAGGGGTGAGAACCAATAGTGGGGTGTAAGCTGATAGAAACTGGTTTTTCTTCTTCCCGGATGGGAGGAATGCTTCATGTAGTAGTCTTACATATAGCCAGCTTAAGTGGTGGGAAGTTGAATTCTGTACTTGATCTGGGGGATCTCAACCTCCATCTCAACCTCCAAATTGTAAAGTAGGTTGCATTTATTCAGTTGCTACTTAGAGCAATCAAGAAGAGACATTGAAATGAAAGCAAAAATGGGAAAAATACGAGTCTTGGCATGAGCAACAACAGTACTTATTCACAAGTAATTTGGCTTTCGTGGACTCAAGCACAAAATAATTCAGGTAAGTAATATGTAAAGAGTTCACAAGAAATGGGGGGGTAACATTGCGGTTTTTTTAAATATCAGTCTTAAGGAAGCATTTTAAAGAACAGTTCTGGGAAGAGATTTAGATAATTAAAACCAAGCAATGAGAATATTTGTAATCTGACCAATTTTTTGAGATTTCTTCTTGCTTTCCTTTTCATTTTCTTCCACTGAAGTGGCTGTTTCATCTTCATGCTTTGCATTTCCTGATGGAATAGTGAATGGGTGAAACTGAGTTGCAGTTACCTGAGATAAAACCTCACATGATCAGTACTCTGTACTCTTGAGTACTTGGGGTATTGCTTCAAACAGCTTAAGGGTGGAAGCAGAGACTGAAATATTTGAGGCATTATACTGAATTTACAGCTGCTCACTTTTTATTGTATACAAGCTGATAAATGTGTTTTGGTTTCTGTATTGGGCCAGAAGTCTAGGGTAAGTAGCCCTGCAGAGAACCATTATTCTCCAAACTGGCTTGTGATACATATGTTTTAAATGTTACATTCGAAACAATATTACTTAAATATTGTCTCAGAATATTACATGGTTATCTTTTTCCAGCGATTCTTCCATTAGGTGATCTTGCAGTGTGTTTCCCTTTTAGATGGGAAGATGTCCACCTAAGATGTCTGTGTAGGTGATAGTGAAAACTCTGCTCGGCTTTTCCGTGGCAATGACTGAGCTCTATTTAAGAAGTTGTTTTTCCTGTTTTGGAGATGCATTGGCTTAGTCTTTCCACGCACATTAATGGAGCTCTTCATTTTGTGGGAGCCAATAGCTAATTTTTTTTTCTTTACCCCCTCCCTGTTTAGAGAAACTGTTTTTTGCACCAACCTTCTGAATCTTTTCATTAGGGTAGGAGACACTACCATTTTACTCTGACTTCTTCCTGCTTTTGCTCTGTAGGGTATTTTTTCACATCTTCAGATCTGATACTAAGCTAGGAGTTGTCTGTCTTGAAATGAGGAAACTGTCTTTACTCCCTTTCTACCCTCCCTTTCTAAATCTTGGTGTTTTCCTGGGTTAATATGACAAGGTGTGTTCTGAGCGTTGCAAAAGTTTTCCTCTAATCACTTACTGGACAGCTCTTTGAAAGAGAAGGTGATTAATATTAGTTGCTTAAAGTGACAGGGGATTTTTGTGAAGGGAGGATTTAACAAGAGAAATACAGGTCTTCAGACCAGTACGATTTGCATGCTTCATGAGGTAGCATATGTGATTAGTTCATCCCAATGTAAACTCCATGACTCAAATGTTGTAAACAGGTTAGTTTCATACCCTAAAATAGCCACCTTCTTATTCTGACTTTTCTGTGAATTTTGCTACTGTAAATTGAACACTATTCCTAGGACTGTCTAGAAGCACAGTAGCTGAATGTAGATTTTTGTACCTAGCAGTAGAAAATAACTTTTCATTCCCTTGATACGTAGCATGTGTTTAGTAAGCCCTGGAATGACTCAGTTTTTGTGTTATAACACGTGATGATATATAGGACTTGAAATAGTAAGAAATAGCTCTCTTACAGTTATTTATAGAAAAATAAGTTAGAATTATATATATCCAAACTCAGTATCCCATTTCCAAGAGCAGGACTGAAATACCTTTGAAAAACAGCACCTACAGGTTCCAAATGAGTGTTACAGTCTAAGTAGTCTGTGTTTGGCTACCACGAGCAGTGGGTACTACCCATCATCATCAGAGACACAGTGTTAGACAAAGAAGATTGTCACAGTTGCTGTTTAGGTTAGTGCAACGTGGGAATCTACTGAAACCACCCACCAACAGTGTGATGCTATAGAGAGCTGGGGCACCATGAAAGCTAAATCAGGAGTGGAGGACAGTTCAGACTATGTGCCATTCAGGACTCCCAGCTGGTAGAGCTGTTCTTAGAAGAGAGCAGGGGTTGGTGCCTTGTGCTGGTTAGCTGAGTTTGAAGTCATGGCTGTTTCTCTGCCAGGGTACAGAAGGAGGGTCTGATACCTTGGTGTGATAGTGAGTCTGGTTTGTCACTCAGGCTCACAAATATCAGGGAGCTGTTGTAGATCATTAGCATAGTGACAGCTTTGGTGACCAAAAAGGGCAGTCCTAGCTCGGTGAATTCAGCACATTCATTGAGCACAGAGTTTTAGTTATGAAGTGCTGATTAAGATAGTGTAGCTGGTAGGCTGGGGTAGCTGAAACTTCATAGTCCTCCCTTGCAGAGCTCTCCTGTGCAAGCCAGATGTGGGGGGATAGACTCCAGTTGCAAATGCCATCACCTGCAACTGCCTTCCCACTGAAAACATAGTGAACATGCTGGGCCTTCCTTTTATCTAACTTCTTAGGATCCTTGCACTACAGCATTGAAATTTGTTACAGGATGAAGGCTTAAGTGTAGCTACTGTTTTGATATAGCAGTTTTCCCTGTGATGAAGGTGAAGCTGTAGAAACAGCTCCCTCTGTTTGATGCTCTCTTCCTAAAAGCTTGTAATTGTGCCTCGTGCTGTTGACTCTACTTGGGGGGATTAGTGGCAGATAATCAATGTGCCCATTGCTATACAATATCTGTGCACCTAATTTGCTACCACAAATGCAAAATTCTGAAATATTTCTGAAATTGGATAAACAACTTATAAAAGCTAAATGTCTTTTCCTCTTGCAGTAGTGAGTAGAAAGGTGTATTTGGTGTGTCCTCCCTGTAAAGCTTTCCTGTATCCTTTCCTTGTTTCTTCAAGCAGCATAAGATTAAATTATTAATTATTAAAATTAATGTGCAATTATATTTCTACATGGCAGCTGAGGAGAAGGTCTGCCTTCTGTTTGCAGGGTCTCTGTTCCTACAGCTGATGAAACATGAGGACATGTGTCCCCATTTATCCAAGTGAAGCTTCCACTTCTTGAAGCTTAGGAAAGAGACTATATGAGACAGCAGAACATTGTCTCCAATGAAATATTCACCTGTGAGCTCAGCATGACATTAATAATGGCACTAAATGGAGTGTAGTGCTCCACTGGAGCACCATCTCTGCTTTTAGGTGTGTTACATCAGATCGCTCCCAGAAGACTGATGTATAGCAAAACAAAAGCCATTGCTGTCAAAGTTAGAGGCAAAGTATTACCATGTTTCTCTCTCAGCTTCTCAAAAAGTTAAGCTTTTATTCTGAGCTTCCAGCTGAGCCCTGTATGAATGCTCTGAATGCTTCCTGGTGGAATATAGTGCAAACTTCACGGCACTGTGCACAAGAAACAAATTGGGCACTTCAGCATTCAAGGTGAAGCTCACACACAGCACGCTTTGCCTTCTTAAGCTTCCCCACAAATGCTCCTGCAGGTTTGGTTATACATTAGAGTTAATAAAGGGGTTTTCTTCCCTACAAGGAATACTGACTTTAAATACCCCATCTGCTTTTTCTTTCCTTCAGCGATGGGGAGGGAAAGAAAAGAACATCAACCTTCTGCAGCAGTGAATCTCTAAATGCTGCGGGGGCCACGCTCACACCTCGCCGCATCTCCTGGCGGCGGAGAATATTCCTGCAGGTAGCTTCACCTATGAATAAATCTCCTTCCAAGATGCAGCATCCAGGTCTGTGTGTGCTTTTAAAGAAAATAAACAAGCAGTTGTTACTTAATACTGTAGTGAACTGCAGCGTGTGATAATAAGAAAGGGAGAAGGGAGTCAGTGTGGTACAATATTCAGGCTAGAACCTCACCAGAGATCAATTGTGCTCATTTGGCTTTAGACTAGGTTTTTGTTGCTTTGGAGAAAGAATTTTGGCATCAAAAACAAATGAATTGCAATCTGCCATAGCTGCTGTAGCAAAGGAAATTAAGACAGGTCTCTTACTGACAAAGATAATATTTTTAACAGTTAGGAAACTTTTACCCTGACCTGTGTAAATAATAGGAGTGTTTGGTAAGTTTTATATCTTGTCCTTGTAGTGCACATAGCACCTGTTGTTTGTCTTAATAATTCTTACAGCTTTAAGCCATTTAAGGTAGAAATTCCTGAAATAGCTGAAATCATGCTATTCATAAATTCCCATTTGGCAGAAATCAAAACCATAGACAAATGGTAAGCTCTTTATTTAGTGGCCACAAAGTGCTATAGTACTCTCTGTCGTGCAGGTTTGCAAGTGGGAAAAATAGCTTTAATATAGAACCCGTGGTAAATCATTGCAGTAAACAAGCTCAAATGTAAAGGAGGCTTTATGGATAAATGTCTTGTGGTAACTGGAAGGAGCTGGCAGGGGAAAAGTTTGAAATACTGGGTGATCCTTTATCTAACTCTACTTAATTTAAATATAACTTTATTAATGTAAACAAAACACTTTAAAAATTCTCTACTGTTGCACTGCATTTTCTCTGGTTTCGGAATCAGCAAGTCACTGCTGAATGTGAAAGACAGCTATTTTTGTTCTGCTATGACATAGATTTTCATGATATGTCAAAAAATCTGAGTTTCTTGTAATAGCTTTCTGATTCTTTGCAGATGGCCATGATGGAAGTGAATTGTTACCCTTATCTCCTCTTGCTCCACCCCTGGAGGAAGACCCTCTTGTTCTAGTATTGCAAAATGAGGATGGTCCAGATAAAATTGGAGAGAGGAAAAACTCAGAAGAACTACAAAGTCTGTGGAGAAAAGCCATCCATCAACAAATTCTGTTACTTCGAATGGAAAAAGAAAACCAGAAGCTGGAAGGTTAGCTATTTAGAAAATACCCCTAAAAGTTATTGCAGATTCTGCTGCCTGAAGATGAAAATTGTTCTGGTGTTGGGCACCTCAAACAGCGATGTGGTTCCGTAACTTTTTAGTTAACAGTACTAGAAAAAACCTGTGTTTTCCTAGTCCTGTCTCACAGTCTACCAGGTTCTCTGTCTACCTGACTTTAAATTAGTAATCTTATGACAGAAGAAAGTGATAAATTTTCCTTTTTGGGTGCAGGTTAGACAAAGAATGCTACAGTCTGTGTTGTATCTGTCTGAGTCTAGGAATTCTAATGTGGAGTGGAGTGAGGAGAGCAGGTGCTGTGTGAACACTTAGGTATGGTAAACCTGACCCTTTCTATCTCGTTTCAGTCCTTTGCAGCTCATGGCCTTTCTCTCCAGGCTTTTTGTTCTTCATTAACCACATCACAGTGGTTATGTATTAATGCTTGAGTCCAAATATGATTTTTGAGCAACTGGCTCTTGAGGTATGTCAGAAAGTTCTGGTTTTTTGGAACATGAGCACTGTACACTGAAAATTGAGTGCTGTTAGTGAGGGATCTAAAGTTGACCATTCTGATTGTCAACTGCCTCAGCTTCTGGCTAGGACATTTTATTAAGGCTGGTCAGGACTCACACAAATAAAAGATGGGATGCAATGTCTATCCTAGCATATATAATTCTTCAGTATAGTAGACAGTGTAATAGACTAACAAGCTTTTGGTGCGTGCTAAAAATTCCAAGTGTTCTCTCTAAAACTGCTGCCTTGATCTTATCCTTTATTCTGTATAACCTGTATGGGAGTCTGATTCTTCACACTACCATACTACTTCAAACATAATGATCTTGTTAAGATCAGTTAACTCTTTTTCCTTCTTTAGGCTAGCTTACTGGGAAGGCAGGGAGAGGAAAAAAAAAAGCATCAGGACAGAAGTCTTTCCATGTCCCTACAAGCGTACATCCTTGAATGTATTTCCTACACAGGTCGTGTATTTCTCGGTGCTGTTTCTCTCTGCAGTTTGTCTCCCTGTTGACACAGTTCTGTGGAAACTCCTAGATTCATAGGGAACATCTAGAGAGAACTTCAGCCAAAATCTTCATTTCCTAAACCATTTTAGCAAATAGTCTTTTTTTGTGGGGCGAGTAAACTGGAGATCTGCTGTGGTGACTAATTTAATGTTATTCTCTCTGATACTTCGAACTGCTGAGGGATAAACTCTTTGCTATACTTACCCTGTGTGGCTGAGGGTACTGAAAACTGTTAAATCAGTCCAGTTCCTTAAGACTCAGTTACAAGTTGCTTCCATTCTGTAACAGGCATGTAGAAATCAAGTTCTTCCTACCTGATCCTTCATGGTGAACACAGGAGTGTTGGCAGTGGAGATGCCAAACTGGCACACATTTGCTAGCCCACGTTCTTGGTTCATGCTCTGAGGAGCATGTCTCCATTCTTGTATTCAGGTTCATGGGTACCTCTGCTAGAACTGGTGCTCTTGCTAGCTAGAATTCATCATCTTATTTTCAAAGGGTGAAAAGTAAACTGTTCTAACACCTCTCTCTAGGTTTCCTTCCTGTGGGCTGTTATAGCATGGACCATTTTATGGACAGGACATAGGCAGAGCTGATACATTCCAAACAAGCATAGGTTCAGGTGGTTCTTTGCATCCTAGCCTACAATTAAATGTACATCTCAGGAAAGGGAAATGTAGTAACAGAAATGCAGAAGTTTCTTTACTTGAAGCCAGATTCCAGCTGTGAATTTATTATCTGTATGTATTAAACTGGTTTAAGACTGGAATTGCTGTGGAACTGTTTCTAGTGGATTTCTGTTAATCATTTGTTGACTTTTATGTACAAAATATTAATAGAATCTCTTTTCCTATTCCTTTTGCTGTCGAGGAGACTTGAATGCTATTAGTTCTTTATTTTACAGAAGGTAAGTTTTGTCAATTGCACAAACTTGCTTTCTTTTTCTTTTCCTTTCTTTTTTTCTGAGAAGCTAGAAGCTCCTTTTTCCAGCAGGTCACCTAGAAATACAAGAGCTGCACAAAGTAGCAGGCCACTTACCAATGTTTAGGAAAAATGGTAAAAAGGATGGGGTTGTAGGAGGAGGCATGTATGATCGACATGCAAACTTGCGGGCTTTCACTAGGGCTAACTGCACAGTTAATGTGGGAGTTTGTTGTCACACTGAAATATGTTACTGCTGGCTTGGATCTGCTGCATGCTGCTTACAAGAGTGAGAATTCTTGGGTGAAATCATACAGCAGTAGGGCAGCATTTGAAATTGCCCCAACTGAACTGCATGTGCCTGTGGTAAGACCACACTCCCATTTTTATGGCAGTGCACTGCACTTTGCATAATGCGTGCTTCTGCAGGGGCCCCTGTAGTCTTGAATGGGTAAGATCTCAGAGGTGTAACGTTGTGCTTTTGGAAATAATTTGTCATTTTTGGAGTGGGCTGAGCAATGATCATGTGGATTGATCCAGTATTGACTCTAGCTGAAGTGAGATGAGTAGGCGAAGGAACAGATGGTCTTGTTTTGCAGGATGTATACAATGTGAGCAGGAGTTTGCTTTCACCTAGAGGTGATGGTGGGAAAGAGGATGCATTTGTAAGAGAAAGGGGGCTTCTGCAAGAAGTAGTGTGCACAGATCAAGGTGAATTTGGGATAAACTCAATTGCAGCTCAGAGGTGAGGTTGTGAAATGTACAGTTACTCCAATGACAGTTAAACATATCTCTCTAAATTAAGACACATTCAAGTCACTGTTTCAGTTTTTTGTACCAGTAGTTAGAGGAACTGGAGTGTTTTTCTGCATGTGCATAATAAATAATAAAATACCCAGAGTTAATTTCTTAGTAATGGAAATGAAAGCTGCTTCTCCATGAAATGCCAGGGTGACAATGCAGCTTTATTTCAGAAGTAGCATAATAAATACTTTGTACCAGGTGGTTCTATGCAGCAAAGCTTTTAAGTTAATAATAGTGAGAGTTCTGTGCTTCAGCACAAATGTGTCTTTCTGGATATGGTTCATGCTGGTTCATTCTGTTTGCACTAGTCTGCCTGATGATGCCAGTGCCAAGAGCTCTTCTCGCTCTCTTAAGGGACATGTAAGAACTGGAATCAGTGTGACTGACTTCAGTTCAGAAGACTTGCCTAGCTTGCTTGCCTAAATCTCTAATACAAACATTCACATGTTTGGGATTTTCCATACTCAAAACAGTTGCAATGTTCAATAAAAACAAGAATAAAACAACCAAAGGTGTTTTTGCAGAGCAGGTGCTGTGAGGTTTTGTTGGGTGGGTTGTTTTTGCTCCAAGCTTAAAAAAATATTTTTCTGTGCTTCATGAATTGCAAATATTCATGACCCAGTAAGAGAAGTTAAATTGTTATATGCAACATCTTATGACAACTGGCCCCAACTAAGCGATAAACTAAAGAATTCTAGATGAATTTATCACCAGTCAGATGATGGACAGATATACCCAACTTGAATGGGGTATGTGTATTTGTTGTTATCTTGTAATTTTCTGATATGCTGGTTTTCCATGTGCTCTTCCTTTTTGTTCTGTGTTCTAGCAAGCAGAGATGAGCTCCAATCAAGAAAAGTAAAACTGGACTATGATGAAGTTGGCACGTGTCAGAAAGATGCCATAAATATTTGGGATAAGAAGTTACTAAACTGCAGAGCCAAAATCCGGTGTGACATGGAAGACATTCATTCCACTTTAAAAGAAGGTATTTACGTAGTAGGGCTTTTAGCTCTGAAGTCTCAAGATGGTATTTTTTGTTCCCTTCTGATACCAACAGAAATGAGCAATATACTTTTTCCAGAAGCAAAAAATTGCCTTCTTTTCACAAAGGTGCTGCCTTCTCCTGCAGAACAGAAAATAGGTTCTGCTGTGTCTGCAGGTTGCAATGTCAGCAATGCAGAAACATGTATAGTCATACTCCTGAAAGTAGCATCTTGTTTCCATGTGTCATTACATTAGAGATTAAACTTGGAGCCTCTGCAGCCAGTGTTATGACCTTTTGCTCAGTGGATCCAATTCTGAGTTTCAGATGTTCTGATTTTACTTGCTTACTGAGAAGGCAGGACCATTATGTCTACTGCGGACTTTGCCCAAAACCTAGAGGAATCAGAGCCAAGTTTTTGAGAGTCTGGAGTATGGTCACCCTGTATTTAATTTCCTGGAGTGAAAGCCTGGGAATTCTGTCTTGAAGTAGATATTCCTGTGGACTGGCTGTAGGCCAAGAGGGTATCGAGAGGGTCTTGTAGTGGTAGGGCCTGATTGCACTGCCCTGCCCTTTTCTATAGAATCTCATGTCTGTGTTACAGATGCTGAAAAATAATTCAGTGTAATCTGGCTGTGGTACAGAAGGGAAGTTTAAATTGCTACCAAAGCAAATTGTTGTAGATATAAAGCAGTTCCTGTTAGTGACCTGCAGAAGTCTGCCAACAAATTATTTTCCTTGATACCCTGTTTTCTGCTGTTGGATTGCAGTTCAGAGTTGGGAACAAGGATATGGTTTTTAACTTGTCTTCTTGTTAAATAGTTGTTTACCTGGAAGGTATTAGCAGAGTTGACATTTTGACTTTCAAAGGTTGGTTTACAGAATCAGATATCAAAGGGGGATGTATCTCCCCACATCTATGGACTGACATGGGCGATCCTTTGTAAAGGAAAAGAGGAGTTGGACTTCCCCAAATTTTACACTTGTGAATTTAGTTCAGCTTTTCTAAACAGGTCATTCTACATTCTGAGTATAGGTGTGCATCTTTTCCTGCTGGAGACTAACAGCTCAGAAATGGCAAAGCAAGGGATGTCTGTACCTCAGTTGCCCAGGTTATGCTCAGTGTAATTGCCCTTAAGTTTGTAGTTCATGTTTAGTTTGTGGGACTGAGCCATGGCTACTGAGTTGAACACACTGCAGAATGGAGTTCACTTTGTAAGGGATCCTCCAGAGTGGTTCAGCCAAAATTATGACAAAGCAAATTCTTTTGTTGTAGCACTAAAAGCATCCCTCTGCTTAGGCCTCTTGTTTTTTGGCTGACACGCAGGTGTACCAAAAAGTCGTCGGGGAGAAATTTGGCAATTTTTGGCTGTGCAACACCGAGTCAGGCACAGGCTGCCAAACAAGCAGCAGCCTCCCGACATCTCCTACAAAGAACTTCTGAAACAACTGACTGCTCAACAGCATGCCATCCTTGTAGATCTAGGTAAGTCTGTCTGTTCTTTCCCACTGGTTTTTGGGTCTTTGGGTGAAAAACACACCAGTCATAATAGAATCTGCTGCTGAAGATGGATGCTGATCTATGAGCTCCATTTTCTATGTCATCAGGATACATTCTGTGTATGCCACTTAGAGTCCAGTTAGCAGACAATTTCTTAGGCTGTGCCATTCATATTTATGCCCTTTTCCATCTGTCTGAAAAGAGAAATCAGCAACTCCTTCTGCGAGTTCTGTGCAGATAAGAATATTAAGTGGGTTCAAAAGGTACAGTCCAAAATCAGTGGTAAGATACAGATTGATCTGATTGAAGGCAAACTGCATATAAAAGCAAAGAGAAGTGGTCTGAGTGAGGAGAAATGCCATTTGTAAGATGGATTGGGGTTTTTCTTCAGAGGAATTGAGTATCAACTACTCCTCTCTTTTTACATCAGGACGGACATTCCCTACTCATCCTTACTTTTCCACGCACCTGGGAGCAGGACAGCTATCACTGTTTAATCTCTTGAAAGCATATTCTTTGCTGGACAAAGAAGTTGGTTATTGTCAAGGTATAAGCTTTGTAGCTGGAGTGCTGCTTCTACATATGAGTGAAGAGCAGGCCTTTGAAATGCTGAAATTCCTCATGTATGACCTTGGCTTCCGTAAACAGTACAGACCAGACATGATGTCCCTACAGGTAAGTCAGCCCTTCTGGAGCAAACCAGAGTTTTAAATTACTTTTGAGCCCTTATAGGGGTTGCTTAGGTTCTCCAGGGCCTTATGAAGCTTCTTATACTGTTTTGGAGGGTTTGAGGTACATGTATATTTTACTGTTAAGCCCCTCTCTGTCTTTCTATTTGCAAACAGAGAAGTTTAAAACTTGCAGAGTTTTTCCCATCACGCAGCCCTGTCATCTTTCCAGAAATTCTGCTTTCTGCTGTTTTGCCTTTCTTTTTTCTCTTCCTCACTGCTCTCTCTTCTTTATGCCAGAAAAAAACTGATAGGCTTTGTCGTGTATAGATGGAGTTTAAAAACTAATTAGATTTTGTTTTTCTTCAGTCCATGAGCACTTGCATGTAAATTTCTCTCTTGTAAGGCCAAGTCAAGTCAATAGTGACACACAGTGGCCAGTCAGTGTATTCTGCAGGCATTTGTGCTAGAGGCTGCTCTGCCTTGACTCCTCATTTCAACTCTTTCTCTCGTTGTCTTCTACTCCCCCACCCTCAACAGAGAGAGAAAACAGATGAATTTTTAATAGTTTAATCATCTTATGCAATGATGCATGCTCTGCAATATTATTTAGCAGCTAGCTATAGATACTCAAGACTGTTTAGGAGGGAGACAAAAAATTTTTCAGATCTGTATAAATTTTAGGGTTTAAAGTTTAAGAAATCTTTCACCTTGACATGCAACTGTCCCCTGATTTGAATAATTATAATATGCTATAAACCCTTTATATTATAAAGGAATACAACATTGATGAGTTAAAGCTTCTATAATCCACAGTGGACAAAGAGAAAACAAAGCAGCAGATAGAAAAGTGTAATTTTTTTCCCATGTTCCCTGCATAGCAAACGCTTAAGTAAAACTAAAGGGAGAGTTTCATCCCACTTTTCGTGACCAGTCACTTTAGGTGCTTATTTGGCAAATGCCCAGAGCAATGGAATAGATTGTAGTTAAAGAAACTATATGTGCTTATTCTAAAAACACTGGAGGACTGTGGATGTAAGTGTGCTGCAACAAGTTTGTTTTTGATGAATTAAGAGTGAGCAGCCATAACAAGCATTGTTTTACCACCTCTTGTTCCATTTTCCCACACAAATATGTTTTAAACCAGTGAGGGTCAAAATGTGATGAATGCATGTTTGTGGGGTTTTTCCCCCTAGTAGATGCTCTCTAAGTTAGTGTGTGTTATACTGCAGTTGTAGGCTTCCAACAGCTGATGATTTGAGAGCTTTCACATGCCCAGGATTTGACATTTTAGTTCAAATGAGTGTGACTGTTTCATTGGCAGAACCTCTTAGTAATAACACTCTTAAATTTGAGAAAGTTTATGACTTGTAGTAGTTTGCCTTTTAAATTAAATGACCTGTCTTTCCCCACAGTTTGCTTCTAGGCAGTTCTTTGTTAAAGTAAAATTTTGTCTGCTCAGGACAAACTAGGCAAGAAGACTTAGAGGATATTACTATATTTTGGTTGTTTTCTAATAGGAGTAGAGTACTGCAAATTCTTTTGCATTTACAGTAGTCAAACACAAGCAAGCTTATAGGCTGAATTGGCTTCAGTCCTATAGAAGAAAAATGTTGGATGATTCTTCAGGATAATGAAAACTTATTAGACTTAGATTTTTTTAGTTGTTGTCTGCAAAAAGTAGTAATCTAAATCCTTAGTCCATAATGAACTATCCCAATTGTTTTACTGCTCTATGATGCAATTCTGACTTCACACATGTGTTTTGTATTCACACTGTCCCAACTGGGCTTAATTGGTATCTTACACAATTAAAAGAAGAACTTAAATACATGCACAAATTTAGCTGATTTGCCTAAATGAAAGTGATCCCTCTGCTTGTGTGCAGTGCTGATGAACAGGTAGCTTCAAGGGCACTCAACTTTGGTAGGGAACAAGAATGAACTTTAAAATAGGAAAATAGCTGAATCTAAAGTCACTTTCTTATCAAAGGTCAGATTAACTTTAAGCATGAAGCACTGTTGACAATAAAACTGGACCTGACAACTAATCAATATGTGTCTGCTTCTTCTGCTTTCTGAGAGAAGCATTGCAAGGAAATAACTTACCACAGAGTGATATTTTTAGCCATGAAGAGTACCTTTAAAGCATTTTCCCTTGCAACCTTTTATAGGTTGTACAGCAACATTTTTTTGCATCAGTATCTCAAATTCCGCAGGACCACTGGGAGATGTGCTGGGAAATATATAGGTGGTACACCTCTGTGTAAAATGTATTCTGTGGGTACAGAAACTGTCTACAGTTGTGATGACTGTAGCATTGGAGTTTTAAATGCAGTAAAAATACGGCCAAAATTCAAGGAATGAAAGCTGAAATGTGTAAATTTAGTCACAACTCATGTAGAGTTTTGACATCTTGGAAGAGTTACAACTACTTTCATTGCTACAAGACTGAAAGTTCTGGTTTGTTGACAAAGTTGGAGCAATATATTCCCTTCTTACCTTAAGCCTGTGAATCTGAAATATACTTCATTAGTAATCAGGTTCAAACAGTTCTTTGTTATTGACTGCCCTGTTGGTTTTAATTCATTAGTGGCAGGTTGTTTATACATGAGTAAATACCACTTGAGGCCCCGGGAGGCCATTAAGCTTCGTTTTACTGTGCCATCTGTGCTGCAGTTAATTTCCCTTGAATGAAATAAGAATAATTAGGAAAACTGAGTAAAGCTGAACTTTTGTTTCTTTACTTTCTCCCCCCCTCCAATTCCCTCATGCACTGTAGATTCAGATGTATCAGCTCTCAAGGCTTCTACATGATTATCACAGAGACCTGTATAATCATCTTGAAGAGAATGAAATCAGTCCCAGTCTTTATGCTGCACCGTGGTTTCTTACACTGTTCGCATCTCAGTTTTCATTGGGATTTGTAGCCAGAGTGTTTGGTAAGAAAGTTTATTCTATTGAAATAATAAACAGAACAATATCCTTTGTGTTTTGAAGCACTCCAGGAGTAGTTTTCTACATGCTGGGGACATTTGGGGTAACTGTTGTGGGTGGCAAGTAGCAACACTTTTCATGGTGGGATGTCAGCTCCTTCTTAAAAGAAAGATCCAAAAGGTATTTATTGAAACATCGGACTTGAGCAAATAATTATATCTTCTCTTCCTACCTAAGAGACTTCTGAAGTGTAAACAGCAGAAAGTTTATTGTTGCAAATGTATTTTATGCAAATATATTCAGTTTATATCAATAGAAAAGTTCATCTTGCCGAACTCGCAAACTGAAAAAAGAAAATACATTTCTGAATTCTGATTCTCAAGTGCTTTCTGAAAAAATTCAAGCAAATTTGAACTTAAAGGCTGGTTTCAGTATTTACTTATATATTGAACAATTTCTAATTCATAATATGCCTCTGATTTCATTTAGATAGTTTTTTTATTAAAAATTCCTCTTCAGGTAACATCTAGTACAGAAGCCTAAATATTGATTGTAGTGTTTACAGTATCAGGATGTCAAGTAATTATTTTTTTGTGTTCTTTTCTTATCTGTAAGAACTTCCAACTTGGTCAAATCTCTAGTGATGCACTTTTTTTAAAAATTTTTATTTATTAATGCAGAACTCACTGTACTTGTGTATGCACCAAGAATCTAAATGCACATGTAAGGTACTTCCTCATAAATCAGATACTTTTTTCCCCTTTGATAATTCTGTTTTCATATGGCACCTTTTGTCCTTTCTTAGGAAATTCAACCTTTGTCTCGTGTTTTAATAGTACAGTGTGTTAGTTTCTCAATTTGTGTGGTGTGTTGGCTTGGGGGTGGGAAGAGGGTTTTGGTTAGTTGGGTTTGATTTTAAGTTTTTAATTTCTTTTTTTTTTAACTCAGTGCTTTCTCAGTTGCAGAGGTTTTTTTTCCATTTACAGCAAACACTTTGGCTGCTGTCTAGGTGAAAAAATGATGGTGTATCTCTTTCCCAGTGGTATACCAGTCATGTGAATATCTGTTTCCCAGTGGGATTTCTGAATTCTAGGACACTTGAGCATTTTATGTTTCTATCTTTTTTTGTTGCTTGGTTTTTTTCTTTCCTAGATGAATTTTTTATGGATGGGGAAGATGGGAAGGAGGTTTGGTGTTCACTTCTCTGTAAATAAGCTGAGCAAGGCATGTTCCCATTTTAAAATTGAAAAGTTACTGTGTTATTTTAATTCTTAATGCTTTGAATTCTTGGATTTTCAGTGTCTTATGGGCCATTGCCATATACCAGGAACAAATGACTATTGCCTACCTTTTACAAATGATATACTTACCTTTATGTTGTTTGAGTGTCCATCGTAAACTTGAGAAGGGAGAATTTCAGAAGTTGCATTTGAGGGAAATGGCTGCCTCATCAGTGTCTTTGTGATCCTGAATTAGCCAGGGCTGACCTCTTGAGTATCAGGATCAAGAACTGAATTTCTTCAGTTGTGTAGCTCCAAACAAACACCCTGTGGTGTGGCAGAGCCAACAGCTCAGGAGGTTTATTTGAAATGCCCATGTGCTGCCTTCATCTCAGTAACTTCAAATCCTCCACTGATTCTGAGGCAGAATCTCTATTTATTGTCCTCAAGATTCCCAGTTCTGTACAGTCCGTATCTACTGACCTGCAGAGCCGAGACTTTCCTTTCTAATCCATGTAATTATGCCTCAAATAAGGGTTTGTGGCTTAGATTATAGCCAGTAAAATCACTACTATGAATTTTGAACATAATATAACTGGTTATGAAATCAAAAATTTTTTTTTAAGGACTAGCTTCTGCCTGTAGGAAAGAGTTATGTAGTGGTTTACTGCCCAGTTGCTTTTCAGTCACAGAAGCACTTAAAACCAGTTAGCAGTTGGTTCTCTGGCAGACAGTGATGAAATGCTTATTGCAAATAACTGCTACAGACGTAATAAGCATGCAGTATTTTTCTTAATGCTCTCTCACATCTGTAAGATGAAAGAAAATTCATGCTTTATCCTCGTGTTGAAATAAGACAGAGTCTGAACTGAATACATTTGCACTGTGATTGATTACAAAGAACCTCCCAGTAAATATATGTATTAATCCAGTGACTCTAGCTCCCATTTTCAAAATTAAAGTAATTTAAAATTATTTTCTCTTTTAGACATTATTTTTCTTCAAGGAACCGAAGTCATATTTAAAGTAGCACTGAGCCTACTTAGCAGTCAAGAAACATCTATAATGGGATGTGAGAGTTTTGAGAACATTGTTGATTATCTTAAAACCAGTATTCCAGATATGACTAAACCTCAAATGGAAAAAATTATTACTCAGGTAAGGATGTTTTTCTCTTTATTTTTTCCCCCCATATTTAGTTTTCTTTTAAAGAATCATGCCTACATTATATGCAAAAGTCTTCTCAGAAGAAGATCTGTAAAGCATCTCGAGAAATATTGTCAGTGGCTGGAATCTTCCTATCTATAACATAATTTTCTCTGCCTTGAAGCTGCAAATTGAGAGTGAGCCGGTCTAGTACCTTAATTGTGAAACTGTGAGCAGCGCTCCCCCCTTCAGGTGGTAGTTCAGAGATAACAGAAGAGTGCTAGAAAACCATGTCCATGTGCAGGAGTGGAGTAAACACTTGTGCATTCCTGTGGCTTGTTAAGGTTTGACTCTTTCAGGTGCTGTTGGATAAGAATTCTTTTTTAGACAATTTAAATCTTCATTTCCTCATTTCATGGACTGTCATTGCCATGCTAAACCTGTATCAGGCACTTTGGTTCTTTCACAGCTCATTGGTTCTGGGAATGATAGAGATGGTAGTTTAACACTTTTAATACTCTTAGATATTATATCTGCTCTGTGCTCTGTATGGGCTGCAGAGCAGCCCTGCTGTGTGGGCAGGCTAGAAATGGCTTTGTGCAAAGCCAGGTCTGATAGAGTAAGAATGGGTTATGATGCCTGCAGAGCTGAATGTGGTTACATGCAGGGCAGGGCAGCTCAGCTCTGCTGGCCTGGGGTATGTCTCATGCTGAGCAGCCTTCCACATCTGCATCCACTGCCTGTATGCCGTGCTGCTGCCTAGCCTGGCTGCAGGGGCATTTTTTTGGCTTGGTCTTAGAGCTCCCAGGACCAAACCCTTATAGTGGGTAATGAAAGAAAAATGTAGGCATTATGCAGATCTGTAATGCACAGATGATTGATCAGGTAGTTTTGTAGAGGAAAGTGGTACTTACCCAGCTTGAACATGACATAAAGTTTTATCTCTTTAAAATACAGTAGAACTGTGAAAGTAATACAGAACTTGTTTTGTCTGGGAATCTTGGTTATGTCTTGTGTTGGTGAAATGTTTGTGGTCTCTAGGATAAGGAACAGAAAATTGATGTCACTGTAGACATCCTTCCAATCCTAGTCTAAAATCTTTGATAATTTTCTGAAGCTGAGCGGCTGAGACTAGACTTTTAAACAGATCAGGGTCGTATGTCCCACTGTTGTATTGCTCACTGTTAGAAGCTCAGTTCTGTGGTCTTCACAATGCTTTGTCCCTAATGTATCCCAATAAGAGAGTAGTGTGTCATCATGCAGGGATAGAACACATGGAAACTGTAATCATGAAGAATGTTTTTACAGAAGTCTGTAAACGTGCTCTTGGAGTCAAGGGATCCAGTTTTGAAGGCAGAGATCTGATGAATCCTAGATTTAAAAATTTTGTCTTGAACTTCTTACTATTTCTGAGCAACAGTCAATAAAACTTTGTCATATTATAAAATTCTTGGATTGAATAAGACTTTTCTGCTGATGAATCTTGTAGTAAGAGATGGTATTTGGTAATTGTAAAAGGCATGATCCAATTTATTTTGAAGTCTATGGTATATTATGGCTACAACTCTATTATAATGCTCTTACTGTAGACATCCCCTTAAAATACTTCTTTGAAGGGAACAGGAAAAGCATTAATCAAGAAGAGTTGACTCTTAGTCAAACATTCACATGGAAGAAGTCCTCCCTATTGTAATTAAAAATGGTCTTTTCTCTTGTGGTAGGTGTTTGAGATGGATATTTCAAAACAGCTCCATGCCTATGAAGTAGAATACCATGTTCTTCAGGATGAACTGCAGGAAAATGTGAGTCCCTGTGAGGAAGGTGAACCTCTGGAGAAGCTGGAGAGGGCAAACAATCACCTGAAGAGGCAAAACATGGATTTGTTGGAGAAGCTACAGGTAAACAACTTAGGCTACAAACTCATGGTGAAGTTATTTCTGTGATTCAGCCAATAGAGGAACAAGTATTGTTTTAGGTGTATGTGAGAAGTCTTCTTACTGCAAGACCTTGTGTAGTTGAACAGTTCTCTTAATTACAGTGATTCACTTCTTCCAGGCATGCTTCTAACTCCTTTGTCATTCCTTGGACTTCTCCTTCTTGATTTAGATTTCTTTTTTCCCCACAATCTCTCTATCCTTATCTGCCATAAAATCTGATGGCAAAATTTGTCTATCTTACTGAAAAGTGAGTTCTCTGTCCCTTCATCTCTCTGCTTCCCTGTTGGAAAGGTTTAAGAAATAATTCATAGTGCAGCAGACTTGTTTGGTCCAGGCCTTTGTAGGCAGTGTTGTTTTGTTTCCTTCTGCTGAAACTCATAGTCCTACTTTTGGAAGGTGGTCTCTCCTAGCAGACCTGATTGCATTTGAAAGCACACCAGACTTTGCCTGGTGAAGTTGTGCTTAAAAAAAGCCCTTCTTCCTTGACTATTTACCCTTTGTCTCATAGCTTGGCCAAGACTTGTTTCAGTTGCAATATGTTGTATTGTCTTGCAATTTCTTGAAAGATAAAGTCATGTTTTTTTCATCATCAGGCTATTTCTTGTTATATCTGTTAATTTGAACAAGCATTGCAAAGAGCTCAGAAAGCACTTTCAGCTTCTGAAACAAGAAGATGGAAGGAAAAAAGGGAAGATCAAGTCCTCGTTATTTTTGTGTTTACAGGCTAAGGGTGCTGTGTTCTTTTGATACTGAAAACACGAATCACTTAAACTTTTTACTATTACTGATTTTTCTTTCTTATTTTTCTTATTTTTATTTACTGCAGCTGTGGCTTTTACCTCTCTTCTGAAAATGCACCAAAGGCATAGAATAATTGAGTGGCTGATTTGAAAGGCTCTATCAAAGCTCTTCTGCCTTTCAGAGTGCCTTACAATAATGCATCTTTCTCAGTGCTTAACCTCTTCACCTTTTTGTTTGTATAACTTCTTTATTCCTCTGCTTATACCCCTTCCTAGGAGCAGTCAGAATTCTTCCAGTTCCCACAAAGAGAACTGCTGCTGATGTGGTCCAGGGTTTCCTTGACTAGTCAGAGGAAGCTGTAGGTTTTTAATTGGAGAATAGGGAACACAGTCTGCTTCTAGACTTAATGTTGAGTTTCTCCTTCCCTCCAACCTCTTGATCCTTCTAATTTACTTTATCACAGAGGGTTCCCCTTGTTCTGTCACTGTCAGACAGGTCATGTCTTCCAGCGCTACTTCAGCTGCTGGTTTCCTTTTTCTCCCTCCAGCTCCAGTTCCTTGTTGCTCTCCACTGTCCCTTGCTTGCTGCAATTTGTATGTCTCCTTCCCTCTGTAAAGCTTTGAGAAATGCTTCAGATTGATCTAGTCACTATGAGGACCATACACTATTTTGTGTATGTATTCCTTGTATTGTCTGCCTACACAGATGTCTTTTAGAAGTAGCTATGTAAAACATCACAATTTTAATATTATGATACTGTATAATAACATTTAAACTATTCAGAATGTATCAATTTATGATAATTTAATTGTTTACAGGTTGCTCACGCTAAAATTCAGAGTCTGGAAGCCAGCCTGGAGACTGTTTTGACACGAGAGAACAAAATGAAGACTGTAATTCAGTCCCTGGAACAGGAGAAGATAACGTATCAAAAGACTCTTGAGCAGATAGTCAAGTATTTGCCAGCAGAAGTGTTGTCTGACTGTGAACTGCTCCTTAAGGAAGTAAACTACAACCCAAATAATAAAATATGGAGTAAGCCATAAACCAGGGTTTTCTAGGCAGCATTTCTTCAAACACAAAAAGGGAATGAAAAAATGAGTATGCTGCTTTCAATAGCTACTTAGCAATAGGCAATGGTATTACCCAAAAATAGTGCTGGGACACTCATAGCTACAGATGGGCCTTCAAGTGTCAGAATGCAAATTCAGGCTATTAATTTTTTTATAATTATGTAAATAAATCACAAGGGGGAAATAGAGGATTCTCACATGTAATTATGATGAGTAGATGTATATTTAGAGATGACCTAAAGGAAAGGAGAAATTGGAGTAGACAAGGATAATGGTGATCTGCAAATTCACTTTGGATGTGCTTGTCTTGTAGTGGAATGAGGATAGTGTGTCTTTATATATATGTATATTGAATATGTTGAATAATACTTGAAGAAAAAAGAAAAGAGAATGTAATTTTCCCTCCAAAGAGCAGCATGTTTCACATCTTCTGTGGAAAACCTGTGTGAACTCATGCGTGCCTCTCTCTTAATTCTACTGACATTGTGAGCACAGACCAATAAGCAGAAACAGTACCATGAGATGGTTTGCACAGAAGGAGCTGTAGTGCCACCCGCTGCCTGGACTGCAGCAGTCAGCAGCACAATTCCACGTGCATGTTGGAACTGGAAACAAGCAAGCATCGCATCATAGCTGCGCCTCCATAACCCAGAGCTGAGGAATAGGTGTCTGCAAAGGCAAGAGCTAGCAGTGACTGCCACTTCCTTCCTGGCCTGTTTGCTTCCACCTGTCCTGGGCTTGATGGTGATGAGGAGAGAAAGGAAGCACAGCAGTGGGATGGGATTTATCCTGATGTTAATTTTCCACTGGAGACTTGCCTGTTCTAAGAGTTAGGTGTGTCAGGGGCTCTCATTTAACCAAAGAAATGCTGCAAGAAGCCTTGTCTAATTATATTGGGATGCAGAAAGCTGTTTTAAATTTTGTTTGAGAAGAAAATTGAGGTAGGTTGCAGAAAGTTAAGTGTGAGTGCACAAGAGAGGACCAAGCAAGTCTCAGATATTATGTACCTTTCAGTTTTCACATAAAACTATACATTTCAAAGGGGATCCTGAAGTACAGGCACAGTTTCAATAACACTTTCCAGGCTATTCCTGTTTTAATACTAATTTGTGGTCTTTTTTTTAAAACAAAAGTAATGAATTTGTGTGTTCTCGACAAAAGGTGGGACAAACTCTGATCATTTCAAGGGAAAAATTATGTTTATAGAGGTATAAAAAGTTGCATATAGATTTGAAAATGTTTTTGAGTGGAATTTTTGAGACAGCTTAGACAAATGTGTAATAGAAAAGTATTTTGGAGTGCATGCCTGAACCCTTAATTGCATTTTACAGTGGCTCATGTTATCTCTTTCTGTTTATACTGTATTTCAGGAAGCACTTATTCTTCTTAGCAAGAAAACCAATTAAGCAAAGTGCCAAATACAGCAGCGTCTTTTCACATCAGATTGTCCAATATAGAAAGCAAGGACTGAATATCACTGCTTTCTAAGTATTATGCTTCATGTTACCATAAAAGTGAGGAACAGCAATGCTTCCTTGCTGCACACTGCTGTGGGACTCAGGGGCTTTGGCTCTCCTGGGTTTTTTGTTGTGTTTTTTTTTTTTTACTCCCATGATGTTTTATTTGATTAAAGATACTGATTTACTTAACAGTCTCTCTTTTTACATTTGGGGTGAAAGGTCTTAACACTGTGTTTAAAATTATGTGGAATCTGTCTAGATATTTCAAGAATGTCATATTGTACTAGATGGGGAAATACCAAGTGAAAAGGCAGTTCTCTGCAGTTTGGTTCAGAGTGAGTTTTAGCTGATGTGTACATAAAAATCTAATCCCAGGAACTGCAGCAGCATCTGTTACAAAGAACCAAGATTATTCAGAGACATCTTTTTTTTTAAAGATGCACTGAATGAGCTTTATCCTCTGTTTCACTTTAAAATTTTTTCATGTAATGCCTGGAGAAATTCCAATAAATGTCATTGCTGCATTTCCCATAGCCTCTGGCTAGTTTTATTTTTCTACACTTCAAGTACCAATCTCATTCTCAATAGTATAATTCACATGAAATGTGAACAGGATCTGACTTTAGTTTCTAGTTGTGGGGAAGAAAACCTGCAGGATTTATAAAAGTACACAGAGTACAAGGATAGGTATTCTTCTTGGGGAGAATAATCTTACATTGTTCTTAACTGAAGATGAAATTTTTAAAGGTATTTTTTCTGTGGCAATTCAGTCAGTATATATGCATGTTGAGAATAGTAGTGTGATGAACTTTGTGTATCTAGCTTTGAAGGGGGAGGAGAATGAAACAACATATGAGAATAAGCTGCAGAAGTAGAACCACAGTGGGGTAAGCGCCTCATGGCATCAGGACACTTCTGATAATGTTTGTGTGCTGAACCCAAGAGTGCCTCATGACTGGGCATCTCTAGGCCATGTATCTTGAAGTCTGCACTGAGCAGGCTTCCTCCAGAACATCTTCTGATGAGTAACTAGCAAGATTACCTAGAAGACTGTACTGGATGTGTTTGGTAAAGACAGCTTTACAATTGTTTTGTGCAGCTGTGAGGAGGGAGGTCTTAAGGTGCAGTGGGACAGAGGCAGAGCTGCAAAGATAATTGCTTGGGAGAAGGGGCATTTCCTAGGATCAGAAAAATTGTTTTTCTGTTTCTATATCTTGTTTTTCTGATGGGGAAAAAAGTTTTCAGAACAAAGCTGTTCTCTCTGAGCTAAGCACAACAGAGCTCTCAGTTTTTGCTCTCAGTTTCTGGAGAACTAACTCTTGAGGGAAAAGTATCTGCTGTTGTCAGAAACAGGTGACTTAGACTGCTTTCTGTTGGTAGAGGGCTTTTTTTGAAGCCTGGGAACACAAATGTCCTTCTAGCTTGCAAACTAGCTGGTAAATAAAGAGTGTCACTTGGCAGGAGTGGAACTGAAATAAGCCAGTGTGGTAAGCAGGACTAATGTAGGAGACTCGTATTCGCTTCTTTTATGGATGGAAAGTCTGGCCAGAAAGTTGTTTGTTGTTTTTTTTTTTTCCTTCTCCTACAAAGTAGAGTATTATTTGTCTACTTAAAAGAGGAATGTTTATTTAAAGTGCCTGAAAGTTGCATTTGTTCATTTTCATTTAAAAAAAAAATCAGATTTTACAGAAAATCGGCCTTACTTGAAATCACAAATCTAATTAATCTTAAGTGATTTGATTGTGCCCTCTTCAACACGACACTTCTTAGCTCAGTATCAATACAAGAAACCTAAACAATTTGTAACACACAAAAGAATTTTAGCAGTTTACCCAAGCATTTATTACTACTGTGACTCAGGGGGTCTGCATCTGGACACTTAATCTAAACCTGAAACCACAGAGGTATTAGTGTGAATAGCCTTTTCTGTGCTGAGGTGAATAACCCCAGGCAGTGTTAACAGTGATTGTCCAGTCAGTCTTTGTAGTCATAGATGGGTGTTGACAGGCATGTGCAGGCTGTAACATGTCAAGATTTATGCCAGGCTATACCATCCTTTAGAAGAATTGTAATTGATTCTGTATTTCTGTGCTTCATCTTTTACTGACAGTGTTAGCTCTTGAATTTAACCTATACTTCTCCTTTCTCAGTCTTTCTAGTGACTAGAAAAAACAAAATTTAACCCTCTTTTCAAAAAAAGACATATCCAATGTTTAACTATATCCTTGCTGCAGTGTGCAAGAGAGAGTTTATATGCCTAAAGTTTAACATGTCAGCTCACTCTGTCTGAAAGTGTGTTAAACTATGCAGTAACACTAAAAAAAAGCTGGGCAGCGAAGCAAAGATCATGGTGTGCCTTGAGCAGCTGACAGGTTGTGTGCTGACTGGCTTACAGTGTAGTAGAACCTGCACAGATTGGCACTTGGTCTGTTTTTACTTTAATGTTGACCTTACCTGTGGACCAAAGGAAGGAGCTGGGGGTGCTCCTTTACCAAATGTTCTCCTGGTGTTTTCTTTGAGTTGAGAAGTCTTCCAGTCCTTAACTGTTCTCTTCAGAGCTCTTGCTCAGCAGCCACCTTTAACAAGAGGTTTGGGAATTGTTATTTGTAGTCTTACCATTAAAAAACTTCTGGAGCTTGTCCAGACTGTTTCTGTGCTCAAATTGCAGCTTACTCAAGTCTTCACTCTGATAAAGGAAAGTAAGAAGGTTTTTTATTATATAGGTTTTATTTTTGATGAGAGCGTATGCTGAGAGATGACACAAGTGCCATATGTCATTTCTTGCTGGAACTTGCTGGGGGAAAGTGTTCTGTGCCTGATGCACCCCAGAGCATGGCTGGCCCTTTTGCTGTCATAGTTACTGCTGGCTCAAATTGAACTCGCCATCAAACCTGTAGATCACTTTCTGCACAACTGCTCTGTGGCCTCTCATCCCCCAGTTTGTACACGTGACCAGAACTGCCCCATCCTAGGCAGACAATATAGCACTTGCTCTTGTTAAATTTCATTCAGTCAGTGGTTGCCCAGCTCTGTAGTGTATCCAAATGTCCCTTTACCCCTGAGGAAGCCCACAGCTCCTCCTAGTTTGATACCAGCAGCAGATTTAGGGACTGAAGATACCCTGGGGGACAGTGTGCCGTGCAGATCTAGGCTGGCTGGAGCCCAGAACCAGCCACAGTGACACCACAGTGACACCATAGTGACACTGAAGCCTGGCTTGCTAAACACCCAGAAGCAGCCTGTGGAGGCTCTGGACGGGCTGGCCATCACTCCATGCTGCACGTTTGGGCTCCTTGCGGCAGGTGAGGCCAAGCCTGGCCTGTGCACTGTGTGCCCCGTTGTCCCATGCAATCTGTGCTCCTGAATGCTGTCTTCCAGTTTAGTGTTACGTGCTGGGACAGCCCTGGCATGCAAACCAAACTGCAGAAAGTAGGATGAGGGGAAGATGTCATTTGCAATGCACACCTGATTCTAATTCAAACTGCTGCTGTGGGCAGGCCCCCAGTGCCAGTCAGGACTCCTTTGGTACTGCTCCTGCAGGATACAGGGCTAGTTCTGTGTGGAGCTGCTGGGCTGTCTGCATTTTCCTCTGCAGTAAGGGGTGGGGGTTTTTTTTCCCCCCAGTGCAACAAAAGAACATATGCCTTCATGTTTTTTTTAAATTACCAGTCTCCTAAAGTTGATGCTCTGGAAGAAATCCTAGTTATTAGATTTGTGCTTGAGTATTTCCCACAAGGTGTCACTGTTGGTTTTGTACATGCAGCTTGAGTGTGTGTGGCAGTTTGGTGGCCGCTGTGGCTCTTGCTTTAGAGAGGAGTATGAACTTGGCCCTCTGTCTGACGAAGCATGATGCTCTATCTGCATGCTGTTTGTAATAAAGTGTGATGTTTGTGGTCAAAGACTTTTTTTATAATGAGAGGACGTAATAAATTACATATAGGGCTTTCTCAGAAATTAATGTCTTGCAGTGTTTCATCTTCGGTCTCGTGTAAGAGAATTATGGAAGTGCTTCAGCCTTAAACAGGCATATATTGTTCCCAGCAATCCAATCCCAGATATCTCCTTTTGCACTGTTCTGTTTGAGCAGAATTTGTGTTTCTTGAAAGCAGCATCAAGTTGATCTGGTCTAACTGCTGCCTGATTTTATACTTAACCTGTTTTTGTCTTTTGAATACAAGGCTTTCTTGCAATAAGCTTCCCCATGTCTACTAAATCTTGACTAATCAGTTCTTTTTTCCTGATTTTCTTTCGATTAATTTTACTGGTTTAGTGGTCAAAAGGAAGGTGGGGGATTTGCTCCTAATTTTCCTAGCCCTACAGAGAAAACGTGATTTGCTGCTTCCATTTTCCAGTTAACACATTTTCCCTCCACTTGCATTGCTTTCATAGTGAGCACTGTGCTCACCCCAAAATGTGAGGGCACGTTCAGATAATGTGATGTTCCAACCACCCAGACACAGCTGTTCCCAAATGCATTTGGACACCAAGCGCAAGTCATGTTTACCTCCCAACCAGAGCCCTATGTTCAAGCCATGCTCAGGTAATTATGGCAGCAGTAATTCCCTGGGGACCACTGGGCACAAGCAAAAAAGACCACAGCTCTTCTACAATGCGTTTGCTTTTCTAAAAGCACCAAATTATAGACAGGCCTAATGGATTGAAGGTGCTTAAAGCAGGGCCAGTGCACTTCATGTGCAATATACCATCATTTGAAAAGCTATCACGTTGTGGAAACATCATTCAAGTGCTAATTTAAATAATACTAACATCTGAAATGAAGGCATGTTCTGACATTTATAGGTTTAATGTCTATTTCTGCACTCTACCAAAATAGATGGGCTGTGGGTGGTTCTATGATTATTGCTGTGCATTAGCAAGACAAAAATCGTGTAGGCAGCTGCTATTATGCCTGAGTAAATATAGATGAGGGAGAATCTATAGAGTAATTTTTTGATGTCACATGTTTATTTAAGATAAAATTAGGAACAGCATTAACTTCAGCAGTGCTTAAGGCTTTGGAGAGGGAGAGAGTATCTTAAAAATTCAATGACCAATATGCCTCCATACTGCATAGCCTGGGGTCCTGGTAGCAGGCATGGCGTTACACTGTTCTGAGAGCAGTGATTCCCTGCAGCTGTTTGCCTGCTGAGCACTGTGGATGTCACCATCCATAGTGTGTGCACAGCAGCAAACCAGCTATTGAGGCTGGATGCATTGTCAAGCCATCATCCTAACCAAAATGTGTGACCTTTGTGTCCTCTTCCATTGCGGTGATCCTGAAAAGGGCTTTGATAGGCTGAAATGGCTATTTTTGCACTGACTTTTGGAATTGCATGCTGTGGAAGGAGGAAAGGTAGCAGTTCTTTTGAAAGAACATAATTTTATCATGTTTTGCCCTAGACAAGGAAAAGCTATGTCATTCCTACTCTAAATGGGAAGGGAAATGAGGAATGCTGAGCTCACAGTGCCATAACTGCATTTAGTAGTTTATATCCTTGGCAGGAAGATGGAATCTTTTTTTCCCTTTGGGCCAGCTGACTCCTGCATGAGTAGCCACCGTAGTCCTGTTTGTATTCTTCGCAAAGGGTGACACTTCTGACCATTTCCTTGACTTGTGGTTGATGCTCTTACCCAACATCAACCTGCTGGGTAAACATAGTATCTAAGCTCTTGTGTTTCCCTAAAAATTGTATTTTCATCAGCTCAATGGACAGTAACATTTCTTTCCATCTTTTGTGAAAAGGCAGAGCCTTGTCTGGCTGTTCCTCTGGGTTAGTTTGCATGCTCCTGCAGAAATTGTGCATAAGCAATGCTGGAGGATGTTTCATTAAAAGGCCCAGGGTGTGGATCTTGGTAACACTCCTAGTAAATGAAGGTGTTGGGTTTTTTATTTCTAGCTGTCTCTCAGTGGAAGACAGCCTGATGTAGTTAAACAGCCCTGGAGGAAAATTCAGCTGAGGAGGCTGGAGATATGTAAAGTGGTTGTGTGTGGGAGGGCAGGAAGAAATGGAACTAAGGTAGGAAATCATAAAGGAGATGTGACAAACATTTATCAGTTTATAGCACCTTGTTTATACCAAAGCTCATGATACCATGTCAGTTTGCGAGGAATTCTGGCCTCTGGACATTTGTCCCACTTACCCCTTACAAAAAGTACATTTTTTTCCTAGCAGCACCTGAAATGCTCATGGCACCCTAGAGAGCCAAAGAATTCAAATGGTGAAAAGCTGCTAAGAGAAGAACCCTTCATTTAGGAAACTACATTTATTTGTGATTTAACAAAGCCTGGAGAGATGCTACAACACAAATATCATAAGATAGCGAAAGATGCACACTGTCCCAAAATTTACCAATAAATAAAAGAGGTGGGAAGAGCAGCATCAGCCCAGAGTAATTATTGTCAGTTTATGCAGATGTAGAAGTGTACTGTAAGCGCATTTAGAGGTGGGATGATTTGATTTCACTTTCATCAAGTGTTTGGGGCAACAGTGACTTTTTAGAGAAACTTACAAAGAGAAAAATTTACTCATTTAATATTGATCTCCACATTATTCTGCCTATAATGAGTCCCAAAATATTTATTCCGTCCTTCTCTGCCCAAAACTGGAAATACAAGCACGAAAAGTATAGGTGCAGCAACAGTTTGAGGGTGGTCTATATAATAGCTTAATAGTTAAAAAAGTTGTTAAGGAAAGGAAGGAAGTAGTTTCTAGAAAAAAAATGAATAGGAGAAAAAAAACCAGCACTGCAATATAAAATGGACAGCTTCCCCAACATGACTGCCTGGCGGCTTTTTCCTCAGGAGCACCCCTGGCCCTGGCCACTTTTCCTGCCGAGGGTTGGGGTTAGGGTTACGCCTAGGGTTAGCGTCTCGAAAAGCACAGGGCCCAGAGCTCCAGGCGCACCGCAGCTGCCAAAGGCGTCCCAAGGGGAGTGCAAAACTGCAAAAACATGGCTGCCTCGGCAGCTTGTTTCTCGAGACCACCCCTGACCCCGTGCCGCTTTTCCTGCCTAGGGTTAGGGTTAGGGTTACGCCTAGGGTTAGCGTCTCGCATTGCACACAGCCCAGAGCTCAAGGCGCACCGCAGCTGCAAAAGGCATCCCAAGGGGAGTGCAAAACTGCCACAACATGGCTGCCTCGGCAGCTATTTCCTCCGGACCATCCCTGGCGCAAACACGATTTTCAGGCCAAGGGTTAGGGTTACGCCTAGGGTTAGCGTCTCGGAAAGCACAGAGCGCAGAGCTCCAAGCGCATCGCAGCTGCACAAGGCATCCCAAGGGGAGTGCAAAACTGCCACAACATGGCTGCCTTGACGGCTTTTAACTCTGGACCAGCCCTGGATCTAAACCGATTTTCCTGCATAGGGTTAGGGTTAGGGTTACGCCTAGGGTTAGCGTATCGGAAACCAAAGAGCCCACGGCTCCAGGCGCACCGCCGCTGCCAAAGGCATCCCAAGGGGAGTGCAAAACTGCAACAACATGGCTGCCTTGACGGCTTTTTCATTGGGGCCACGCCGGCCCCGAAACCGATTTTCCTGCCTAGGGTTAGGGTGAGGGTTATGCCTCGGGTTAGCGTCTCGGAAACCAAAGAGCCCACGGCCTTAGGCGCACCGCAGCTGCCAAAGGCATCCCAAGGGGAGTGCAAAACTGCAACAACATGGCTGCCTTGACGGCTTTTTACCCGGGACCACCACAGGCCAGAAACCGATTTTCCTGCCTAGGGTTAGGGTTAGGGTTACGCCTAGGGTTAGCGTCTCGGAAACCAAAGAGCCCACGGCTCGCTGCACACCGCAGCTGCCAAAGGCATCCCAAGGGGAGTGCAAAACGGCCACAACATGGCTGCCTTGACGGCTTTTTACCCGGGACCAGCCCTGGCCCTAAAGCGATTTTCCTGCCTAGGGTTAGGGTTAGGGTTACGCCTAGGGTTAGCGTCTCGGAAAGCAATGAGCCCACGGCTCCAGGCGCACCGCAGCTGCCAAAGGCATCCCAAGGGGAGTGCAAAACTGCAACAACATGGCTGCATTTACAGCTTTTTACCCGGGACCAGCCCTGCCCCTAAACCGATTTTCCTGCCTAGGGTTAGGGTTAGGGTTACGCCTAGGGTTAGCGTCTCAAAAACCAAAGAGCCCACGGCTCCGGGCACACCGCAGCTGCCAAAGGCATCCCAAGGGGAGTGCAAAATTGCAACAACATGGCTGCCTTGACGGCTTTTTACTTGGGACCAGCCCTGGCCCTAAACCGATTTTCCTGCCTAGGGTTAGGGTTAGGGTTACGCCTAGGGTTAGCGTCTCGGAAACCAAAGAGCCCACGGCTCGATGCACACCGCAGCTGCCAAAGGCATCCCAAGGGGAGTGCAAAACTGCAACAACATGGCTGCCTTGACGGCTTTTTACTCGGGACCACCACTGGCCCTAAACCGATTTTCCTGCCTAGGGTTAGGGTTAGGGTTACGCCTAGGGTTAGCGTCTCGGAAAGCAATGAGCCCACGGCTCCAGGCGCACCGCAGCTGCCAAAGGCATCCCAAGGGGAGTGCAAAACTGCAACAACATGGCTGCCTTGACGGCTTTTTACCCGGGACCAGCCCTGGCCCTAAACCGATTTTCCTGCCTAGGGTTAGGGTTAGGGTTACGCCTAGGGTTAGCGTCTCGGAAACCAAAGAGCCCACGGCCGTAGGCGCACCGCAGCTGCCAAAGGCATCCCAAGGGGAGTGCAAAACGGCCACAACATGGCTGCCTTGACGGCTTTTTACTCGGGACCAGCCCTGGTCCTAAACCGATTTTCCTGCCTAGGGTTAGGGTTAGGGTTACACCTAGGGTTAGCGTCTCGGAAAGCAATGAGCCCACGGCTCCAGGCGCACCGCAGCTGCCAAAGGCATCCCAAGGGGAGTGCAAAACTGCAACAACATGGCTGCCTTTACAGCTTTTTACCCGGGACCAGCCCTGGCCCTAAACCGATTTTCCTGCCTAGGGTTAGGGTTAGGGTTACGCCTAGGGTTAGCGTCTCGGAAACCAAAGAGCCCACGGCTCGATGCACACCGCAGCTGCCAAAGGCATCCCAAGGGGAGTGCAAAACGGCCACAACATGGCTGCCTTGACGGCTTTTTACCCGGGACCAGCCCTGGCCCTAAAGCGATTTTCCTGCCTAGGGTTAGGGTTAGGGTTACGCCTAGGGTTAGCGTCTCGGAAAGCAATGAGCCCATGGCTCCAAGCGCACCGCAGCTGCCAAAGGCATCCCAAGGGGAGTGCAAAACTGCAACAACATGGCTGCCTTTACAGCTTTTTACCCGGGACCAGCCCTGGCCCTAAACCGATTTTCCTGCCTAGGGTTAGGGTTAGGGTTACGCCTAGGGTTAGCATCTCGGAAACCAAAGAGCCCACGGCTCGATGCACACCGCAGCTGCCAAAGGCATCCAAAGGGGAGTGCAAAACTGCAACAACATGGCTGCCGCAGCGGCTTTTTACCCGGGACCAGCCCTGGCCCTAAACCGATTTTCCTGCCTAGGGTTAGGGTTAGGGTTACGCCTAGGGTTAGCGTCTCGGAAACCAAAGAGCCCACGGCTCGATGCACACCGCAGCTGCCAAAGGCATCCCAAGGGGAGTGCAAAACTGCCACAACATGGCTGCCTTTACAGCTTTTTACCCGGGACCAGCCCTGGCCCTAAACCGATTTTCCTGCCTAGGGTTAGGGTTAGGGTTACGCCTAGGGTTAGCGTCTCGGAAACCAAAGAGCGCACGGCTCCAGGCGCACCGCAGCTGCCAAAGGCATCCCAAGGGGAGTGCAAAACTGCAACAACATGGCTGCCGCAAAGGCTTTCAACTCTGGACCAGCCCTGGCCCTAAACCGATTTTCCTGCCTAGGGTTAGGGTTAGGGTTACGCCTAGGGTTAGCGTCTCGGAAACCAAAGAGCCCACGGCTCGCTGCACACCGCAGCTGCCAAAGGCATCCCAAGGGGAGTGCAAAACTGCAACAACATGGCTGCCTTTACAGCTTTTTACCTGGGACCAGCCCTGGCCCTAAACCGATTTTCCTGCCTAGGGTTAGGGTTAGGGTTACGCCTAGGGTTAGCGTCTCAAAAACCAAAGAGCCCACGGCTCCGGGCGCACCGCAGCTGCCAAAGGCATCCCAAGGGGAGTGCAAAACTGCAACAACATGGCTGCCTTGACGGCTTTTTACCCGGGACCAGCCCTGGCCCTAAACCGATTTTCCTGCCTAGGGTTAGGGTTAGGGTTACGCCTAGGGTTAGCGTCTCGGAAAGCAATGAGCCCACGGCTCCAGGCGCACCGCAGCTGCCAAAGGCATCCCAAGGGGAGTGCAAAACTGCAACAACATGGCTGCCTTGACGGCTTTTTACCCGGGACCAGCCCTGGCCCTAAACCGATTTTCCTGCCTAGGGTTAGGGTTAGGGTTACGCCTAGGGTTAGCGTCTCGGAAACCAAAGAGCCCACGGCCTTAGGCGCACCGCAGCTGCCAAAGGCATCCCAAGGGGAGTGCAAAACGGCCACAACATGGCTGCCTTGACGGCTTTTTACTCGGGACCAGCCCTGGCCCTAAACCGATTTTCCTGCCTAGGGTTAGGGTTAGGGTTACGCCTAGGGTTAGCGTCTCGGAAAGCAATGAGCCCACGGCTCCAGGCGCACCGCAGCTGCCAAAGGCATCCCAAGGGGAGTGCAAAACTGCAACAACATGGCTGCCTTTACAGCTTTTTACCCGGGACCAGCCCTGCTCCTAAACCGATTTTCCTGCCTAGGGTTAGGGTTAGGGTTACGCCTAGGGTTAGCGTCTCGGAAACCAAAGAGCCCACGGCTCGATGCACACCGCAGCTGCCAAAGACATCCCAAGGGGAGTGCAAAACGGCCACAACATGGCTGCCTTGACGGCTTTTTACCCGGGACCAGCCCTGGCCCTAAAGCGATTTTCCTGCCTAGGGTTAGGGTTAGGGTTACGCCTAGGGTTAGCGTCTCGGAAAGCAATGAGCCCATGGCTCCAAGCGCACCGCAGCTGCCAAAGGCATCCCAAGGGGAGTGCAAAACTGCAACAACATGGCTGCCTTTACAGCTTTTTACCCGGGACCAGCCCTGGCCCTAAACCGATTTTCCTGCCTAGGGTTAGGGTTAGGGTTACGCCTAGGGATAGCGTCTCGGAAACCAAAGAGCCCACGGCTCGATGCACACCGCAGCTGCCAAAGGCATCCAAAGGGGAGTGCAAAACTGCAACAACATGGCTGCCGCAGCGGCTTTTTACCCGGGACCAGCCCTGGCCCTAAACCGATTTTCCTGCCTAGGGTTAGGGTTAGGGTTACGCCTAGGGTTAGCGTCTCGGAAACCAAAGAGCCCACGGCTCGATGCACACCGCAGCTGCCAAAGGCATCCCAAGGGGAGTGCAAAACTGCCACAACATGGCTGCCTTTACAGCTTTTTACCCGGGACCAGCCCTGGCCCTAAACCGATTTTCCTGCCTAGGGTTAGGGTTAGGGTTACGCCTAGGGTTAGCGTCTCGGAAACCAAAGAGCGCACGGCTCCAGGCGCACCGCAGCTGCCAAAGGCATCCCAAGGGGAGTGCAAAACAGCAACAACATGGCTGCCGCAAAGGCTTTCAACTCTGGACCAGCCCTGGCCCTAAACCGATTTTCCTGCCTAGGGTTAGGGTTAGGGTTACGCCTAGGGTTAGCGTCTCGGAAACCAAAGAGCCCACGGCTCGCTGCACACCGCAGCTGCCAAAGGCATCCCAAGGGGAGTGCAAAACTGCAACAACATGGCTGCCTTTACAGCTTTTTACCTGGGACCAGCCCTGGCCCTTAACCTGATTTTCCTGCCTAGGGTTAGGGTTAGGGTTACGCCTAGGGTTAGTGCCCCGGAAACCAAAGAGCCCACGGCTCCAGGCGCACCGCAGCTGCCAAAGGCATCCCAAGGGGAGTGCAAAACTGCAACAACATGGCTGCCTTGACAGCTTTTTACCCGGGACAAGCCCTGGCCCTAAACCGATTTTCCTGCCTAGGGTTAGGGTTAGGGTTACGCCTAGGGTTAGCGTCTCGGAAACCAAAGAGCCCACGGCTCGATGCACACCGCAGCTGCCAAAGGCATCCCAAGGGGAGTGCAAAACTGCAACAACATGGCTGCCTTGACGGCTTTTTACTTGGGACCAGCCCTGGCCCTAAACCGATTTTCCTGCCTAGGGTTAGGGTTAGGGTTACGCCTAGGGTTAGCGTCTCGGAAACCAAAGAGCCCACGGCTCGATGCACACCGCAGCTGCCAAAGGCATCCCAAGGGGAGTGCAAAACTGCAACAACATGGCTGCCTTTACAGCTTTTTACCCGGGACCAGCCCTGCCCCTAAACTGATTTTCCTGCCTAGGGTTAGGGTTAGGGTTACGCCTAGGGTTAGCGTCTCGGAAACCAAAGAGCCCACGGCTCGATGCACACCGCAGCTGCCAAAGGCATCCCAAGGGGAGTGCAAAACTGCAACAACATGGCTGCCGCAGCAGCTTTTTACCCGGGACCAGCCCTGGCCCTAAACTGATTTTCCTGCCTAGGGTTAGGGTTAGGGTTCCGCCTAGGGTTAGCGTCTCGGAAACCAAAGAGCCCACGGCTCCAGGCGCACCGCAGCTGCCAAAGGCATCCCAAGGGGAGTGCAAAACTGCAACAACATGGCTGCCTTGACGGCTTTTTACTCGGGACCACCCCTGGCCCTAAACCGATTTTCCTGCCTAGGGTTAGGGTTAGGGTTACGCCTAGGGTTAGCGTCTCGGAAACCAAAGAGCCCACGGCTCCAGGCGCACCGCAGCTGCCAAAGGCATCCCAAGGGGAGTGCAAAACTACAACAACATGGCTGCCTTGACAGCTTTTTACTCGGGACCACCACTTGCCCTAAACCGATTTTCCTGCCTAGGGTTAGGGTTAGGGTTACGCCTAGGGTTAGCGCCTCGGAAACCAAAGAGCCAACGGCTCGATGCGCACCGCAGCTGCCAAAGGCATCCCAAGGGGAGTGCAAAACTGCAACAACATGGCTGCCTTGACGGCTTTTTACTCGGGACCACCACTGGCCCGAAACCGATTTTCCTGCCTAGGGTTAGGGTTAGGGTTACGCCTAGGGTTAGCGTCTCAGAAACCAAAGAGCCCACGGCTCGATGCGCACCGCAGCTGCCAAAGGCATCCCAAGGGGAGTGCAAAACTGCAACAACATGGCTGCCGCAGCGGCTTTTATCTGTGGACCAGCCCTGGCCCTAAACTGATTTTCCTGCCTAGGGTTAGGGTTAGGGTTACGCCTAGGGTTAGCGTCTCGGAAACCAAAGAGCCCACGGCTCGATGCACACCGCAGCTGCCAAAGGCATCCCAAGGGGAGTGCAAAACTGCAACAACATGGCTGCCTTGACGGCTTTTTCCCCGGGACCAGCCCTGGCCCTAAACTGATTTTCCTGCCTAGGGTTAGGGTTAGGGTTACGCCTAGGGTTAGCGTCTCGGAAACCAAAGAGCCCACGGCTCCAGGCGCACCGCAGCTGCAAAAGGCATCCCAAGGGGAGTTCAAAACTGCAACAATAAGGCTGCCTTGACGGCTTTTTACTCGGGACCAGCCCCGGCCCGAAACCGATTTTCCTGCCTAGGGTTAGGGTTAGGGTTACGCCTAGGGTTAGCGTCTCGGAAACCAAAGAGCCCAGGGCCTTAGGCGCACCGCAGCTGCCAAAGGCATCCCAAGGGGAGTGCAAAACTGCAACAACATGGCTGCCGCAGCGGCTTTTTACTTGGGACCAGCCCTGGCCCTAAACCGATTTTCCTGCCTAGGGTTAAGGTTAGGGTTACGCCTAGGGTTAGCGTCTCGGAAACTAAAGAGCCCACGGCTCCAGGCGCACCGCAGCTGCCAAAGGCATCCCAAGGGGAGTGCAAAACTGCAACAACATGGCTGTCTTGACAGCTTTTTACTCGGGACCAGCCCTGGCCCTAAACCGATTTTCCTGCCTAGGGTTAGGGTTAGGGTTACGCCTAGGGTTAGCGTCTCGGAAACCAAAGAGCCCACGGCTCGATGCACACCGCAGCTGCCAAAGGCATCCCAAGGGGAGTGCAAAACGGCCACAACATGGCTGCCTTGACGGCTTTTTACCCGGGACCAGCCCTGGCCCTAAACCGATTTTCCTGCCTAGGGTTAGGGTTAGGGTTACGCCTAGGGTTAGCGTCTCGGAAACCAAAGAGCCCACGGCTCGATGCACACCGCAGCTGCCAAAGGCATCCCAAGGGGAGTGCAAAACAGCAACAACATGGCTGCCGCAGCGGCTTTTTACTCGGGACCATAACTGGTCCGAAACCGATTTTCCTGCCTAGGGTTAGGGTTAGGGTTACGCCTAGGGTTAGCGTCTCGGAAACCAAAGAGCCCACGGCTCGATGCACACCGCAGCTGCCAAAGGCATCCCAAGGGGAGTGCAAAACTGCAACAACATGGCTGCCTTGACGGCTTTTTCCCCGGGACCAGCCCTGGCCCTAAACTGATTTTCCTGCCTAGGGTTAGGGTTAGGGTTACGCCTAGGGTTAGCGTCTCGGAAACCAAAGAGCCCACGGCTCCAGGCGCACCGCAGCTGCAAAAGGCATCCCAAGGGGAGTTCAAAACTGCAACAATATGGCTGCCTTGACGGCTTTTTACTCGGGACCAGCCCCGGCCCGAAACCGATTTTCCTGCCTAGGGTTAGGGTGAGGGTTACGCCTAGGGTTAGCGTCTCGGAAACCAAAGAGCCCACGGCCTTAGGCGCACCGCAGCTGCCAAAGGCATCCCAAGGGGAGTGCAAAACTGCAACAACATGGCTGCCTTGACGGCTTTTTACTTGGGACCAGCCCTGGCCCTAAACCGATTTTCCTGCCTAGGGTTAAGGTTAGGGTTACGCCTAGGGTTAGCGTCTCGGAAACTAAAGAGCCCACGGCTCCAGGCGCACCGCAGCTGCCAAAGGCATCCCAAGGGGAGTGCAAAACTGCAACAACATGGCTGTCTTGACAGCTTTTTACTCGGGACCAGCCCTGGCCCTAAACCGATTTTCCTGCCTAGCGTTAGGGTTAGGGTTACGCCTAAGGTTAGCGTCTCAAAAACCAAAGAGCCCACGGCTCGATGCACACCGCAGCTGCCAAAGGCATCCCAAGGGGAGTGCAAAACGGCCACAACATGGCTGCCTTGACGGCTTTTTACCCGGGACCAGCCCTGGCCCTAAACCGATTTTCCTGCCTAGGGTTAGGGTTAGGGTTACGCCTAGGGTTAGCGTCTCGGAAACCAAAGAGCCCACGGCTCGATGCACACCGCAGCTGCCAAAGGCATCCCAAGGGGAGTGCAAAACTGCAACAACATGGCTGCCTTGACAGCTTTTTACCCGGGACCAGCCCTGGCCCTAAACCGATTTTCCTGCCTAGGGTTAGGGTTAGGGTTACGCCTAGGGTTAGCGTCTCGGAAACCAAAGAGCCCACGGCTCCGGGCACACCGCAGCTGCCAAAGGCATCCCAAGGGGAGTGCAAAACTGCAACAACATGGCTGCCTTGACGGCTTTTTACTTGGGAACAGCCCTGGCCCTAAACCGATTTTCCTGCCTAGGGTTAGGGTTAGGGTTACGCCTAGGGTTAGCGTCTCGGAAACCAAAGAGCCCACGGCTCGATGCACACCGCAGCTGCCAAAGGCATCCCAAGGGGAGTGCAAAACTGCAACAACATGGTTGCCTTGACGGCTTTTTACCCGGGACCAGCCCTGGCCCTAAACCGATTTTCCTGCCTAGGGTTAGGGTTAGGGTTACGCCTAGGGTTAGCGTCTCGGAAACCAATGAGCCCACGGCTCCAGGCGCACCGCAGCTGCCAAAGGCATCCCAAGGGGAGTGCAAAACTGCAACAACATGGCTGCCTTGATGGCTATTTACCCGGGACCAGCCCTGGCCCTAAACCGATTTTCCTGCCTAGGGTTAGGGTTAGGGTTACGCCTAGGGTTAGCGTCTCGGAAACCAAAGAGCCCACGGCTCGCTGCACACCGCAGCTGCCAAAGGCATCCCAAGGGGAGTGCAAAACGGCCACAACATGGCTGCCTTGACGGCTTTTTACCCGGGACCAGCCCTGGCCCTAAACCGATTTTCCTGCCTAGGGTTAGGGTTAGGGTTACGCCTAGGGTTAGCGTCTCGGAAAGCAATGAGCCCACGGCTCCAGGCGCACCGCAGCTGCCAAAGGCATCCCAAGGGGAGTGCAAAACTGCAACAACATGGCTGCCTTGACGGCTTTTTACCCGGGACCAGCCCTGGCCCTAAACCGATTTTCCTGCCTAGGGTTAGGGTTAGGGTTACGCCTAGGGTTAGCGTCTCAAAAACCAAAGAGCCCACGGCTCCGGGCACACCGCAGCTGCCAAAGGCATCCCAAGGGGAGTGCAAAATTGCAACAACATGGCTGCCTTGACGGCTTTTTACTTGGGAGCAGCCCTGGCCCTAAACCGATTTTCCTGCCTAGGGTTAGGGTTAGGGTTACGCCTAGGGTTAGCGTCTCGGAAACCAAAGAGCCCACGGCTCGATGCACACCGCAGCTGCCAAAGGCATCCCAAGGGGAGTGCAAAACTGCAACAACATGGCTGCCTTGACGGCTTTTTACCCGGGACCAGCCCTGGCCCTAAACCGATTTTCCTGCCTAGGGTTAGGGTTAGGGTTACGCCTAGGGTTAGCGTCTCGGAAAGCAATGAGCCCACGGCTCCAGGCGCACCGCAGCTGCCAAAGGCATCCCAAGGGGAGTGCAAAACTGCAACAACATGGTTGCCTTGACGGCTTTTTACCCGGGACCAGCCCTGGCCCTAAACCGATTTTCCTGCCTAGGGTTAGGGTTAGGGTTACGCCTAGGGTTAGCGTCTCGGAAACCAAAGAGCCCACGGCCTTAGGCGCACCGCAGCTGCCAAAGGCATCCCAAGGGGAGTGCAAAACGGCCACAACATGGCTGCCTTGACGGCTTTTTACCCGGGACCAGCCCTGGCCCTAAAGCGATTTTCCTGCCTAGGGTTAGGGTTAGGGTTACGCCTAGGGTTAGCGTCTCGGAAACCAAAGAGCCCACGGCTCGATGCACACCGCAGCTGCCAAAGGCATCCCAAGGGGAGTGCAAAACTGCAACAACATGGCTGCCTTGACGGCTTTTTACTTGGGACCAGCCCTGGCCCTAAACCGATTTTCCTGCCTAGGGTTAGGGTTAGGGTTACGCCTAGGGTTAGCGTCTCGGAAACCAAAGAGCCCACGGCTCGATGCACACCGCAGCTGCCAAAGACATCCCAAGGGGAGTGCAAAACGGCCACAACATGGCTGCCTTGACGGCTTTTTACCCGGGACCAGCCCTGGCCCTAAAGCGATTTTCCTGCCTAGGGTTAGGGTTAGGGTTACGCCTAGGGTTAGCGTCTCGGAAAGCAATGAGCCCATGGCTCCAAGCGCACCGCAGCTGCCAAAGGCATCCCAAGGGGAGTGCAAAACTGCAACAACATGGCTGCCTTTACAGCTTTTTACCCGGGACCAGCCCTGGCCCTAAACCGATTTTCCTGCCTAGGGTTAGGGTTAGGGTTACGCCTAGGGTTAGCGTCTCGGAAACCAAAGAGCCCACGGCTCGATGCACACCGCAGCTGCCAAAGGCATCCAAAGGGGAGTGCAAAACTGCAACAACATGGCTGCCGCAGCGGCTTTTTACCCGGGACCAGCCCTGGCCCTAAACCGATTTTCCTGCCTAGGGTTAGGGTTAGGGTTACGCCTAGGGTTAGCGTCTCGGAAACCAAAGAGCCCACGGCTCGAAGCACACCGCAGCTGCCAAAGGCATCCCAAGGGGAGTGCAAAACTGCCACAACATGGCTGCCTTTACAGCTTTTTACCCGGGACCAGCCCTGGCCCTAAACCGATTTTCCTGCCTAGGGTTAGGGTTAGGGTTACGCCTAGGGTTAGCGTCTCGGAAACCAAAGAGCCCACGGCTCAATGCACACCGCAGCTGCCAAAGGCATCCCAAGGGGAGTGCAAAACTGCAACAACATGGTTGCCTTGACGGCTTTTTACCCGGGACCAGCCCTGGCCCTAAACCGATTTTCCTGCCTAGGGTTAGGGTTAGGGTTACGCCTAGGGTTAGCGTCTCGGAAACCAAAGAGCCCACGGCTCGCTGCACACCGCAGCTGCCAAAGGCATCCCAAGGGGAGTGCAAAACTGCAACAACATGGCTGCCTTTACAGCTTTTTACCTGGGACCAGCCCTGGCCCTTAACCTGATTTTCCTGCCTAGGGTTAGGGTTAGGGTTACGCCTAGGGTTAGCGTCTCAAAAACCAAAGAGCCCACGGCTCCGGGCGCACCGCAGCTGCCAAAGGCATCCCAAGGGGAGTGCAAAATTGCAACAACATGGCTGCCTTGACGGCTTTTTACTTGGGACCAGCCCTGGCCCTAAACCGATTTTCCTGCCTAGGGTTAGGGTTAGGGTTACGCCTAGGGTTAGCGTCTCGGAAACCAAAGAGCCCACGGCTCGATGCACACCGCAGCTGCCAAAGGCATCCCAAGGGGAGTGCAAAACTGCAACAACATGGCTGCCTTGACGGCTTTTTACCCGGGACCAGCCCTGGCCCTAAACCGATTTTCCTGCCTAGGGTTAGGGTTAGGGTTACGCCTAGGGTTAGCGTCTCGGAAAGCAATGAGCCCACGGCTCCAGGCGCACCGCAGCTGCCAAAGGCATCCCAAGGGGAGTGCAAAACTGCAACAACATGGCTGCCTTGACGGCTTTTTACCCGGGACCAGCCCTGGCCCTAAACCGATTTTCCTGCCTAGGGTTAGGGTTAGGGTTACGCCTAGGGTTAGCGTCTCGGAAACCAAAGAGCCCACGGCCTTAGGCGCACCGCAGCTGCCAAAGGCATCCCAAGGGGAGTGCAAAACGGCCACAACATGGCTGCCTTGACGGCTTTTTACTCGGGACCAGCCCTGGCCCTAAACCGATTTTCCTGCCTAGGGTTAGGGTTAGGGTTACGCCTAGGGTTAGCGTCTCGGAAAGCAATGAGCCCACGGCTCCAGGCGCACCGCAGCTGCCAAAGGCATCCCAAGGGGAGTGCAAAACTGCAACAACATGGCTGCCTTTACAGCTTTTTACCCGGGACCAGCCCTGCTCCTAAACCGATTTTCCTGCCTAGGGTTAGGGTTAGGGTTACGCCTAGGGTTAGCGTCTCGGAAACCAAAGAGCCCACGGCTCGATGCACACCGCAGCTGCCAAAGACATCCCAAGGGGAGTGCAAAACGGCCACAACATGGCTGCCTTGACGGCTTTTTACCCGGGACCAGCCCTGGCCCTAAAGCGATTTTCCTGCCTAGGGTTAGGGTTAGGGTTACGCCTAGGGTTAGCGTCTCGGAAAGCAATGAGCCCATGGCTCCAAGCGCACCGCAGCTGCCAAAGGCATCCCAAGGGGAGTGCAAAACTGCAACAACATGGCTGCCTTTACAGCTTTTTACCCGGGACCAGCCCTGGCCCTAAACCGATTTTCCTGCCTAGGGTTAGGGTTAGGGTTACGCCTAGGGTTAGCGTCTCGGAAACCAAAGAGCCCACGGCTCGATGCACACCGCAGCTGCCAAAGGCATCCAAAGGGGAGTGCAAAACTGCAACAACATGGCTGTCTTGACAGCTTTTTACCCGGGACCAGCCCTGGCCCTAAACCGATTTTCCTGCCTAGGGTTAGGGTTAGGGTTACGCCTAGGGTTAGCGTCTCGGAAACCAAAGAGCCCACGGCTCGATGCACACCGCAGCTGCCAAAGGCATCCCAAGGGGAGTGCAAAACTGCCACAACATGGCTGCCTTTACAGCTTTTTACCCGGGACCAGCCCTGGCCCTAAACCGATTTTCCTGCCTAGGGTTAGGGTTAGGGTTACGCCTAGGGTTAGCGTCTCGGAAACCAAAGAGCCCACGGCTCCAGGCGCACCGCAGCTGCCAAAGGCATCCCAAGGGGAGTGCAAAACAGCAACAACATGGCTGCCGCAAAGGCTTTCAACTCTGGACCAGCCCTGGCCCTAAACCGATTTTCCTGCCTAGGGTTAGGGTTAGGGTTACGCCTAGGGTTAGCGTCTCGGAAACCAAAGAGCCCACGGCTCGCTGCACACCGCAGCTGCCAAAGGCATCCCAAGGGGAGTGCAAAACTGCAACAACATGGCTGCCTTTACAGCTTTTTACCTGGGACCAGCCCTGGCCCTTAACCTGATTTTCCTGCCTAGGGTTAGGGTTAGGGTTACGCCTAGGTTTAGTGCCCCGGAAACCAAAGAGCCCACGGCTCCAGGCGCACCGCAGCTGCCAAAGGCATCCCAAGGGGAGTGCAAAACTGCAACAACATGGCTGCCTTGACAGCTTTTTACCCGGGACAAGCCCTGGCCCTAAACCGATTTTCCTGCCTAGGGTTAGGGTTAGGGTTACGCCTAGGGTTAGCGTCTCGGAAACCAAAGAGCCCACGGCTCGATGCACACCGCAGCTGCCAAAGGCATCCCAAGGGGAGTGCAAAACTGCAACAACATGGCTGCCTTGACGGCTTTTTACTTGGGACCAGCCCTGGCCCTAAACCGATTTTCCTGCCTAGGGTTAGGGTTAGGGTTACGCCTAGGGTTAGCGTCTCGGAAACCAAAGAGCCCACGGCTCGATGCACACCGCAGCTGCCAAAGGCATCCCAAGGGGAGTGCAAAACTGCAACAACATGGCTGCCTTTACAGCTTTTTACCCGGGACCAGCCCTGGCCCTAAACCGATTTTCCTGCCTAGGGTTAGGGTTAGGGTTACGCCTAGGGTTAGCGTCTTGGAAACCAAAGAGCCCACGGCTCGATGCACACCGCAGCTGCCAAAGGCATCCCAAGGGGAGTGCAAAACTGCAACAACATGGCTGCCGCAGCAGCTTTTTACCCGGGACCAGCCCTGGCCCTAAACTGATTTTCCTGCCTAGGGTTAGGGTTAGGGTTCCGCCTAGGGTTAGCGTCTCGGAAACCAAAGAGCCCACGGCCTTAGGCGCACCGCAGCTGCCAAAGGCATCCCAAGGGGAGTGCAAAACTGCAACAACATGGCTGCCTTGACGGCTTTTTACTCGGGACCAGCCCTGGCCCTAAACCGATTTTCCTGCCTAGGGTTAGGGTTAGGGTTACGCCTAGGGTTAGCGTCTCGGAAACCAAAGAGCCCACGGCTCCAGGCGCACCGCAGCTGCCAAAGGCATCCCAAGGGGAGTGCAAAACTACAACAACATGGCTGCCTTGTCAGCTTTTTACTCGGGACCACCACTTGCCCTAAACCGATTTTCCTGCCTAGGGTTAGGGTTAGGGTTACGCCTAGGGTTAGCGCCTCGGAAACCAAAGAGCCAACGGCTCGATGCGCACCGCAGCTGCCAAAGGCATCCCAAGGGGAGTGCAAAACTGCAACAACATGGCTGCCTTGACGGCTTTTTACTCGAGACCACCACTGGCCCGAAACCGATTTTCCTGCCTAGGGTTAGGGTTAGGGTTACGCCTAGGGTTAGCGTCTCAGAAACCAAAGAGCCCACGGCTCGATGCGCACCGCAGCTGCCAAAGGCATCCCAAGGGGAGTGCAAAACTGCAACAACATGGCTGCCGCAGCGGCTTTTATCTGTGGACCAGCCCTGCCCCTAAACTGATTTTCCTGCCTAGGGTTAGGGTTAGGGTTACGCCTAGGGTTAGCGTCTCGGAAACCAAAGAGCCCACGGCTCGATGCACACCGCAGCTGCCAAAGGCATCCCAAGGGGAGTGCAAAACTGCAACAACATGGCTGCCTTGACGGCTTTTTCCCCGGGACCAGCCCTGGCCCTAAACTGATTTTCCTGCCTAGGGTTAGGGTTAGGGTTACGCCTAGGGTTAGCGTCTCGGAAACCAAAGAGCCCACGGCTCCAGGCGCACCGCAGCTGCAAAAGGCATCCCAAGGGGAGTTCAAAACTGCAACAATAAGGCTGCCTTGACGGCTTTTTACTCGGGACCAGCCCCGGCCCGAAACCGATTTTCCTGCCTAGGGTTAGGGTTAGGGTTACGCCTAGGGTTAGCGTCTCGGAAACCAAAGAGCCCAGGGCCTTAGGCGCACCGCAGCTGCCAAAGGCATCCCAAGGGGAGTGCAAAACTGCAACAACATGGCTGCCGCAGCGGCTTTTTACTTGGGACCAGCCCTGGCCCTAAACCGATTTTCCTGCCTAGGGTTAAGGTTAGGGTTACGCCTAGGGTTAGCGTCTCGGAAACCAAAGAGCCCACGGCTCGATGCACACCGCAGCTGCCAAAGGCATCCCAAGGGGAGTGCAAAACTGCAACAACATGGCTGTCTTGACAGCTTTTTACTCGGGACCAGCCCTGGCCCTAAACCGATTTTCCTGCCTAGGGTTAGGGTTAGGGTTACGCCTAGGGTTAGCGTCTCGGAAACCAAAGAGCCCACGGCTCGATGCACACCGCAGCTGCCAAAGGCATCCCAAGGGGAGTGCAAAACGGCCACAACATGGCTGCCTTGACGGCTTTTTACCCGGGACCAGCCCTGGCCCTAAACCGATTTTCCTGCCTAGGGTTAGGGTTAGGGTTACGCCTAGGGTTAGCGTCTCGGAAACCAAAGAGCCCACGGCTCGATGCACACCGCAGCTGCCAAAGGCATCCCAAGGGGAGTGCAAAACAGCAACAACATGGCTGCCGCAGCGGCTTTTTACTCGGGACCATAACTGGTCCGAAACCGATTTTCCTGCCTAGGGTTAGGGTTAGGGTTACGCCTAGGGTTAGCGTCTCGGAAACCAAAGAGCCCACGGCTCGATGCACACCGCAGCTGCCAAAGGCATCCCAAGGGGAGTGCAAAACTGCAACAACATGGCTGCCTTGACGGCTTTTTCCCCGGGACCAGCCCTGGCCCTAAACTGATTTTCCTGCCTAGGGTTAGGGTTAGGGTTACGCCTAGGGTTAGCGTCTCGGAAACCAAAGAGCCCACGGCTCCAGGCGCACCGCAGCTGCAAAAGGCATCCCAAGGGGAGTTCAAAACTGCAACAATATGGCTGCCTTGACGGCTTTTTACTCGGGACCAGCCCCGGCCCGAAACCGATTTTCCTGCCTAGGGTTAGGGTTAGGGTTACGCCTAGGGTTAGCGTCTCGGAAACCAAAGAGCCCACGGCTCCGGGCACACCGCAGCTGCCAAAGGCATCCCAAGGGGAGTGCAAAATTGCAACAACATGGCTGCCTTGACGGCTTTTTACTTGGGACCAGCCCTGGCCCTAAACCGATTTTCCTGCCTAGGGTTAGGGTTAGGGTTACGCCTAGGGTTAGCGTCTCGGAAACCAAAGAGCCCACGGCTCGATGCACACCGCAGCTGCCAAAGGCATCCCAAGGGGAGTGCAAAACTGCAACAACATGGTTGCCTTGACGGCTTTTTACCCGGGACCAGCCCTGGCCCTAAACCGATTTTCCTGCCTAGGGTTAGGGTTAGGGTTACGCCTAGGGTTAGCGTCTCGGAAACCAATGAGCCCACGGCTCCAGGCGCACCGCAGCTGCCAAAGGCATCCCAAGGGGAGTGCAAAACTGCAACAACATGGCTGCCTTGATGGCTATTTACCCGGGACCAGCCCTGGCCCTAAACCGATTTTCCTGCCTAGGGTTAGGGTTAGGGTTACGCCTAGGGTTAGCGTCTCGGAAACCAAAGAGCCCACGGCTCGATGCACACCGCAGCTGCCAAAGGCATCCCAAGGGGAGTGCAAAACTGCAACAACATGGCTGCCGCAGCAGCTTTTTACCCGGGACCAGCCCTGGCCCTAAACTGATTTTCCTGCCTAGGGTTAGGGTTAGGGTTCCGCCTAGGGTTAGCGTCTCGGAAACCAAAGAGCCCACGGCCTTAGGCGCACCGCAGCTGCCAAAGGCATCCCAAGGGGAGTGCAAAACTGCAACAACATGGCTGCCTTGACGGCTTTTTACTCGGGACCAGCCCTGGCCCTAAACCGATTTTCCTGCCTAGGGTTAGGGTTAGGGTTACGCCTAGGGTTAGCGTCTCGGAAACCAAAGAGCCCACGGCTCCAGGCGCACCGCAGCTGCCAAAGGCATCCCAAGGGGAGTGCAAAACTACAACAACATGGCTGCCTTGTCAGCTTTTTACTCGGGACCACCACTTGCCCTAAACCGATTTTCCTGCCTAGGGTTAGGGTTAGGGTTACGCCTAGGGTTAGCGCCTCGGAAACCAAAGAGCCAACGGCTCGATGCGCACCGCAGCTGCCAAAGGCATCCCAAGGGCAGTGCAAAACTGCAACAACATGGCTGCCTTGACGGCTTTTTACTCGAGACCACCACTGGCCCGAAACCGATTTTCCTGCCTAGGGTTAGGGTTAGGGTTACGCCTAGGGTTAGCGTCTCAGAAACCAAAGAGCCCACGGCTCGATGCGCACCGCAGCTGCCAAAGGCATCCCAAGGGGAGTGCAAAACTGCAACAACATGGCTGCCGCAGCGGCTTTTATCTGTGGACCAGCCCTGCCCCTAAACTGATTTTCCTGCCTAGGGTTAGGGTTAGGGTTACGCCTAGGGTTAGCGTCTCGGAAACCAAAGAGCCCACGGCTCGATGCACACCGCAGCTGCCAAAGGCATCCCAAGGGGAGTGCAAAACTGCAACAACATGGCTGCCTTGACGGCTTTTTCCCCGGGACCAGCCCTGGCCCTAAACTGATTTTCCTGCCTAGGGTTAGGGTTAGGGTTACGCCTAGGGTTAGCGTCTCGGAAACCAAAGAGCCCACGGCTCCAGGCGCACCGCAGCTGCAAAAGGCATCCCAAGGGGAGTTCAAAACTGCAACAATAAGGCTGCCTTGACGGCTTTTTACTCGGGACCAGCCCCGGCCCGAAACCGATTTTCCTGCCTAGGGTTAGGGTTAGGGTTACGCCTAGGGTTAGCGTCTCGGAAACCAAAGAGCCCAGGGCCTTAGGCGCACCGCAGCTGCCAAAGGCATCCCAAGGGGAGTGCAAAACTGCAACAACATGGCTGCCGCAGCGGCTTTTTACTTGGGACCAGCCCTGGCCCTAAACCGATTTTCCTGCCTAGGGTTAAGGTTAGGGTTACGCCTAGGGTTAGCGTCTCGGAAACTAAAGAGCCCACGGCTCCAGGCGCACCGCAGCTGCCAAAGGCATCCCAAGGGGAGTGCAAAACTGCAACAACATGGCTGTCTTGACAGCTTTTTACTCGGGACCAGCCCTGGCCCTAAACCGATTTTCCTGCCTAGGGTTAGGGTTAGGGTTATGCCTAGGGTTAGCGTCTCGGAAACCAAAGAGCCCACGGCTCCGGGCACACCGCAGCTGCCAAAGGCATCCCAAGGGGAGTGCAAAATTGCAACAACATGGCTGCCTTGACGGCTTTTTACTTGGGACCAGCCCTGGCCCTAAACCGATTTTCCTGCCTAGGGTTAGGGTTAGGGTTACGCCTAGGGTTAGCGTCTCGGAAACCAAAGAGCCCACGGCTCGATGCACACCGCAGCTGCCAAAGGCATCCCAAGGGGAGTGCAAAACTGCAACAACATGGTTGCCTTGACGGCTTTTTACCCGGGACCAGCCCTGGCCCTAAACCGATTTTCCTGCCTAGGGTTAGGGTTAGGGTTACGCCTAGGGTTAGCGTCTCGGAAACCAATGAGCCCACGGCTCCAGGCGCACCGCAGCTGCCAAAGGCATCCCAAGGGGAGTGCAAAACTGCAACAACATGGCTGCCTTTGTGGCTATTTACCCGGGACCAGCCCTGGCCCTAAACCGATTTTCCTGCCTAGGGTTAGGGTTAGGGTTACGCCTAGGGTTAGCGTCTCGGAAACCAAAGAGCCCACGGCTCGATGCACACCGCAGCTGCCAAAGGCATCCCAAGGGGAGTGCAAAACTGCAACAACATGGCTGCCGCAGCAGCTTTTTACCCGGGACCAGCCCTGGCCCTAAACTGATTTTCCTGCCTAGGGTTAGGGTTAGGGTTCCGCCTAGGGTTAGCGTCTCGGAAACCAAAGAGCCCACGGCCTTAGGCGCACCGCAGCTGCCAAAGGCATCCCAAGGGGAGTGCAAAACTGCAACAACATGGCTGCCTTGACGGCTTTTTACTCGGGACCAGCCCTGGCCCTAAACCGATTTTCCTGCCTAGGGTTAGGGTTAGGGTTACGCCTAGGGTTAGCGTCTCGGAAACCAAAGAGCCCACGGCTCCAGGCGCACCGCAGCTGCCAAAGGCATCCCAAGGGGAGTGCAAAACTACAACAACATGGCTGCCTTGTCAGCTTTTTACTCGGGACCACCACTTGCCCTAAACCGATTTTCCTGCCTAGGGTTAGGGTTAGGGTTACGCCTAGGGTTAGCGCCTCGGAAACCAAAGAGCCAACGGCTCGATGCGCACCGCAGCTGCCAAAGGCATCCCAAGGGCAGTGCAAAACTGCAACAACATGGCTGCCTTGACGGCTTTTTACTCGAGACCACCACTGGCCCGAAACCGATTTTCCTGCCTAGGGTTAGGGTTAGGGTTACGCCTAGGGTTAGCGTCTCAGAAACCAAAGAGCCCACGGCTCGATGCGCACCGCAGCTGCCAAAGGCATCCCAAGGGGAGTGCAAAACTGCAACAACATGGCTGCCGCAGCGGCTTTTATCTGTGGACCAGCCCTGCCCCTAAACTGATTTTCCTGCCTAGGGTTAGGGTTAGGGTTACGCCTAGGGTTAGCGTCTCGGAAACCAAAGAGCCCACGGCTCGATGCACACCGCAGCTGCCAAAGGCATCCCAAGGGGAGTGCAAAACTGCAACAACATGGCTGCCTTGACGGCTTTTTCCCCGGGACCAGCCCTGGCCCTAAACTGATTTTCCTGCCTAGGGTTAGGGTTAGGGTTACGCCTAGGGTTAGCGTCTCGGAAACCAAAGAGCCCACGGCTCCAGGCGCACCGCAGCTGCAAAAGGCATCCCAAGGGGAGTTCAAAACTGCAACAATAAGGCTGCCTTGACGGCTTTTTACTCGGGACCAGCCCCGGCCCGAAACCGATTTTCCTGCCTAGGGTTAGGGTTAGGGTTACGCCTAGGGTTAGCGTCTCGGAAACCAAAGAGCCCAGGGCCTTAGGCGCACCGCAGCTGCCAAAGGCATCCCAAGGGGAGTGCAAAACTGCAACAACATGGCTGCCGCAGCGGCTTTTTACTTGGGACCAGCCCTGGCCCTAAACCGATTTTCCTGCCTAGGGTTAAGGTTAGGGTTACGCCTAGGGTTAGCGTCTCGGAAACTAAAGAGCCCACGGCTCCAGGCGCACCGCAGCTGCCAAAGGCATCCCAAGGGGAGTGCAAAACTGCAACAACATGGCTGTCTTGACAGCTTTTTACTCGGGACCAGCCCTGGCCCTAAACCGATTTTCCTGCCTAGGGTTAGGGTTAGGGTTACGCCTAGGGTTAGCGTCTCGGAAACCAAAGAGCCCACGGCTCGATGCACACCGCAGCTGCCAAAGGCATCCCAAGGGGAGTGCAAAACTGAAACAACATGGCTGCCTTGACGGCTTTTTACCCGGGACCAGCCCTGGCCCTAAACCGATTTTCCTGCCTAGGGTTAGGGTTAGGGTTACGCCTAGGGTTAGCGTCTCGGAAACCAAAGAGCCCACGGCTCGATGCACACCGCAGCTGCCAAAGGCATCCCAAGGGGAGTGCAAAACAGCAACAACATGGCTGCCGCAGCGGCTTTTTACTCGGGACCATAACTGGTCCGAAACCGATTTTCCTGCCTAGGGTTAGGGTTAGGGTTACGCCTAGGGTTAGCGTCTCGGAAACCAAAGAGCCCACGGCTCGATGCACACCGCAGCTGCCAAAGGCATCCCAAGGGGAGTGCAAAACTGCAACAACATGGCTGCCTTGACGGCTTTTTCCCCGGGACCAGCCCTGGCCCTAAACTGATTTTCCTGCCTAGGGTTAGGGTTAGGGTTACGCCTAGGGTTAGCGTCTCGGAAACCAAAGAGCCCACGGCTCCAGGCGCACCGCAGCTGCCAAAGGCATCCCAAGGGGAGTGCAAAACTGCAACAACATGGCTGCCTTGATGGCTATTTACCCGGGACCAGCCCTGGCCCTAAACCGATTTTCCTGCCTAGGGTTAGGGTTAGGGTTACGCCTAGGGTTAGCGTCTCGGAAACCAAAGAGCCCACGGCTCGATGCACACCGCAGCTGCCAAAGGCATCCCAAGGGGAGTGCAAAACGGCCACAACATGGCTGCCTTGACGGCTTTTTACTTGGGACCAGCCCTGGCCCTAAACCGATTTTCCTGCCTAGGGTTAGGGTTAGGGTTACGCCTAGGGTTAGCGTCTCGGAAAGCAATGAGCCCACGGCTCCAGGCGCACCGCAGCTGCCAAAGGCATCCCAAGGGGAGTGCAAAACTGCAACAACATGGCTGCCTTGACAGCTTTTTACCCGGGACCAGCCCTGGCCCTAAACCGATTTTCCTGCCTAGGGTTAGGGTTAGGGTTACGCCTAGGGTTAGCGTCTCGGAAACCAAAGAGCCCACGGCTCCGGGCACACCGCAGCTGCCAAAGGCATCCCAAGGGGAGTGCAAAACTGCAACAACATGGTTGCCTTGACGGCTATTTACCCGGGACCAGCCCTGGCCCTAAACCGATTTTCCTGCCTAGGGTTAGGGTTAGGGTTACGCCTAGGGTTAGCGTCTCGGAAACCAATGAGCCCACGGCTCCAGGCGCACCGCAGCTGCCAAAGGCATCCCAAGGGGAGTGCAAAACTGCAACAACATGGCTGCCTTGATGGCTATTTACCCGGGACCAGCCCTGGCCCTAAAGCGATTTTCCTGCCTAGGGTTAGGGTTAGGGTTACGCCTAGGGTTAGCGTCTCGGAAACCAAAGAGCCCACGGCTCGATGCACACCGCAGCTGCCAAAGGCATCCAAAGGGGAGTGCAAAACTGCAACAACATGGCTGCCGCAGCGGCTTTTTAGTTGGGACCAGCCCTGGCCCTAAACCGATTTTCCTGCCTAGGGTTAGGGTTAGGGTTACGCCTAGGGTTAGCGTCTCGGAAACCAAAGAGCCCACGGCTCGATGCACACCGCAGCTGCCAAAGGCATCCCAAGGGGAGTGCAAAACTGCCACAACATGGCTGCCTTTACAGCTTTTTACCCGGGACCAGCCCTGGCCCTAAACCGATTTTCCTGCCTAGGGTTAGGGTTAGGGTTACGCCTAGGGTTAGCGTCTCGGAAACCAAAGAGCGCACGGCTCCAGGCGCACCGCAGCTGCCAAAGGCATCCCAAGGGGAGTGCAAAACTGCAACTACATGGCTGCCGCAGCGGCTTTTATCTGTGGACCAGCCCTGGCCCTAAACTGATTTTCCTGCCTAGGGTTAGGGTTAGGGTTACGCCTAGGGTTAGCGTCTCGGAAACCAAAGAGCCCACGGCTCGATGCACACCGCAGCTGCCAAAGGCATCCCAAGGGGAGTGCAAAACTGCAACAACATGGCTGCCTTGACGGCTTTTTCCCCGGGACCAGCCCTGGCCCTAAACTGATTTTCCTGCCTAGGGTTAGGGTTAGGGTTACGCCTAGGGTTAGCGTCTCGGAAACCAAAGAGCCCACGGCTCCAGGCGCACCGCAGCTGCAAAAGGCATCCCAAGGGGAGTTCAAAACTGCAACAATATGGCTGCCTTGACGGCTTTTTACTCGGGACCAGCCCCGGCCCGAAACCGAATTTCCTGCCTAGGGTTAGGGTTAGGGTTACGCCTAGGGTTAGCGTCTCGGAAACCAAAGAGCCCACGGCCTTAGGCGCACCGCAGCTGCCAAAGGCATCCCAAGGGGAGTGCAAAACTGCAACAACATGGCTGTCTTGACAGCTTTTTACTCGGGACCAGCCCTGGCCCTAAACCGATTTTCCTGCCTAGGGTTAGGGTTAGGGTTACGCCTAGGGTTAGCGTCTCGGAAACCAAAGAGCCCACGGCTCGATGCACACCGCAGCTGCCAAAGGCATCCCAAGGGGAGTGCAAAACTGCCACAACATGGCTGCCTTGACGGCTTTTTACCCGGGACCAGCCCTGGCCCTAAACCGATTTTCCTGCCTAGGGTTAGGGTTAGGGTTACGCCTAGGGTTAGCGTCTCGGAAACCAAAGAGCCCACGGCTCGATGCACACCGCAGCTGCCAAAGGCATCCCAAGGGGAGTGCAAAACAGCAACAACATGGCTGCCGCAGCGGCTTTTTACTCGGGACCATAACTGGTCCGAAACCGATTTTCCTGCCTAGGGTTAGGGTTAGGGTTACGCCTAGGGTTAGCGTCTCGGAAACCAAAGAGCCCACGGCTCGATGCACACCGCAGCTGCCAAAGGCATCCCAAGGGGAGTGCAAAACTGCCACAACATGGCTGCCTTGACGGCTTTTTACTTGGGACCAGCCCTGGCCCTAAACCGATTTTCCTGCCTAGGGTTAGGGTTAGGGTTACGCCTAGGGTTAGCGTCTCGGAAACCAAAGAGCCCACGGCTCCAGGCGCACCGCAGCTGCAAAAGGCATCCCAAGGGGAGTTCAAAACTGCAACAATATGGCTGCCTTGACGGCTTTTTACTCGGGACCAGCCCCGGCCCGAAACCGATTTTCCTGCCTAGGGTTAGGGTTAGGGTTACGCCTAGGGTTAGCGTCTCGGAAACCAAAGAGCCCACGGCTCGATGCACACCGCAGCTGCCAAAGGCATCCCAAGGGGAGTGCAAAACAGCAACAACATGGCTGCCGCAGCGGCTTTTTACTCGGGACCATAACTGGTCCGAAACCGATTTTCCTGCCTAGGGTTAGGGTTAGGGTTACGCCTAGGGTTAGCGTCTCGGAAACCAAAGAGCCCACGGCTCGATGCACACCGCAGCTGCCAAAGGCATCCCAAGGGGAGTGCAAAACTGCAACAACATGGCTGCCTTGACGGCTTTTTCCCCGGGACCAGCCCTGGCCCTAAACTGATTTTCCTGCCTAGGGTTAGGGTTAGGGTTACGCCTAGGGTTAGCGTCTCGGAAACCAAAGAGCCCACGGCTCCAGGCGCACCGCAGCTGCCAAAGGCATCCCAAGGGGAGTGCAAAACTGCAACAACATGGCTGCCTTGATGGCTATTTACCCGGGACCAGCCCTGGCCCTAAAGCGATTTTCCTGCCTAGGGTTAGGGTTAGGGTTACGCCTAGGGTTAGCGTCTCGGAAACCAAAGAGCCCAATGCTCGATGCACACCGCAGCTGCCAAAGGCATCCCAAGGGGAGTGCAAAACGGCCACAACATGGCTGCCTTGACGGCTTTTTACTTGGGACCAGCCCTGGCCCTAAACCGATTTTCCTGCCTAGGGTTAGGGTTAGGGTTACGCCTAGGGTTAGCGTCTCGGAAACCAAAGAGCCCACGGCTCCAGGCGCACCGCAGCTGCCAAAGGCATCCCAAGGGGAGTGCAAAACTGCAACAACATGGCTGCCTTGACAGCTTTTTACCCGGGACCAGCCCTGGCCCTAAACCGATTTTCCTGCCTAGGGTTAGGGTTAGGGTTACGCCTAGGGTTAGCGTCTCGGAAACCAAAGAGCCCACGGCTCCGGGCACACCGCAGCTGCCAAAGGCATCCCAAGGGGAGTGCAAAACTGCAACAACATGGTTGCCTTGACGGCTATTTACCCGGGACCAGCCCTGGCCCTAAACCGATTTTCCTGCCTAGGGTTAGGGTTAGGGTTACGCCTAGGGTTAGCGTCTCGGAAACCAATGAGCCCACGGCTCCAGGCGCACCGCAGCTGCCAAAGGCATCCCAAGGGGAGTGCAAAACTGCAACAACATGGCTGCCTTGATGGCTATTTACCCGGGACCAGCCCTGGCCCTAAACCGATTTTCCTGCCTAGGGTTAGGGTTAGGGTTACGCCTAGGGTTAGCGTCTCGGAAACCAAAGAGCCCACGGCTCGATGCACACCGCAGCTGCCAAAGGCATCCAAAGGGGAGTGCAAAACTGCAACAACATGGCTGCCGCAGCGGCTTTTTAGTTGGGACCAGCCCTGGCCCTAAACCGATTTTCCTGCCTAGGGTTAGGGTTAGGGTTACGCCTAGGGTTAGCGTCTCGGAAACCAAAGAGCCCACGGCTCGATGCACACCGCAGCTGCCAAAGGCATCCCAAGGGGAGTGCAAAACTGCCACAACATGGCTGCCTTTACAGCTTTTTACCCGGGACCAGCCCTGGCCCTAAACCGATTTTCCTGCCTAGGGTTAGGGTTAGGGTTACGCCTAGGGTTAGCGTCTCGGAAACCAAAGAGCGCACGGCTCCAGGCGCACCGCAGCTGCCAAAGGCATCCCAAGGGGAGTGCAAAACTGCAACTACATGGCTGCCGCAGCGGCTTTTATCTGTGGACCAGCCCTGGCCCTAAACTGATTTTCCTGCCTAGGGTTAGGGTTAGGGTTACGCCTAGGGTTAGCGTCTCGGAAACCAAAGAGCCCACGGCTCGATGCACACCGCAGCTGCCAAAGGCATCCCAAGGGGAGTGCAAAACTGCAACAACATGGCTGCCTTGACGGCTTTTTCCCCGGGACCAGCCCTGGCCCTAAACTGATTTTCCTGCCTAGGGTTAGGGTTAGGGTTACGCCTAGGGTTAGCGTCTCGGAAACCAAAGAGCCCACGGCTCCAGGCGCACCGCAGCTGCAAAAGGCATCCCAAGGGGAGTTCAAAACTGCAACAATATGGCTGCCTTGACGGCTTTTTACTCGGGACCAGCCCCGGCCCGAAACCGAATTTCCTGCCTAGGGTTAGGGTTAGGGTTACGCCTAGGGTTAGCGTCTCGGAAACCAAAGAGCCCACGGCCTTAGGCGCACCGCAGCTGCCAAAGGCATCCCAAGGGGAGTGCAAAACTGCAACAACATGGCTGTCTTGACAGCTTTTTACTCGGGACCAGCCCTGGCCCTAAACCGATTTTCCTGCCTAGGGTTAGGGTTAGGGTTACGCCTAGGGTTAGCGTCTCGGAAACCAAAGAGCCCACGGCTCGATGCACACCGCAGCTGCCAAAGGCATCCCAAGGGGAGTGCAAAACTGCCACAACATGGCTGCCTTGACGGCTTTTTACCCGGGACCAGCCCTGGCCCTAAACCGATTTTCCTGCCTAGGGTTAGGGTTAGGGTTACGCCTAGGGTTAGCGTCTCGGAAACCAAAGAGCCCACGGCTCGATGCACACCGCAGCTGCCAAAGGCATCCCAAGGGGAGTGCAAAACAGCAACAACATGGCTGCCGCAGCGGCTTTTTACTCGGGACCATAACTGGTCCGAAACCGATTTTCCTGCCTAGGGTTAGGGTTAGGGTTACGCCTAGGGTTAGCGTCTCGGAAACCAAAGAGCCCACGGCTCGATGCACACCGCAGCTGCCAAAGGCATCCCAAGGGGAGTGCAAAACTGCCACAACATGGCTGCCTTGACGGCTTTTTACTTGGGACCAGCCCTGGCCCTAAACCGATTTTCCTGCCTAGGGTTAGGGTTAGGGTTACGCCTAGGGTTAGCGTCTCGGAAACCAAAGAGCCCACGGCTCCAGGCGCACCGCAGCTGCAAAAGGCATCCCAAGGGGAGTTCAAAACTGCAACAATATGGCTGCCTTGACGGCTTTTTACTCGGGACCAGCCCCGGCCCGAAACCGATTTTCCTGCCTAGGGTTAGGGTTAGGGTTACGCCTAGGGTTAGCGTCTCGGAAACCAAAGAGCCCACGGCCTTAGGCGCACCGCAGCTGCCAAAGGCATCCCAAGGGGAGTGCAAAACTGCAACAACATGGCTGTCTTGACAGCTTTTTACTCGGGACCAGCCCTGGCCCTAAACCGATTTTCCTGCCTAGGGTTAGGGTTAGGGTTACGCCTAGGGTTAGCGTCTCGGAAACCAAAGAGCCCACGGCTCGATGCACACCGCAGCTGCCAAAGGCATCCCAAGGGGAGTGCAAAACTGCCACAACATGGCTGCCTTGACGGCTTTTTACCCGGGACCAGCCCTGGCCCTAAACCGATTTTCCTGCCTAGGGTTAGGGTTAGGGTTACGCCTAGGGTTAGCGTCTCGGAAACCAAAGAGCCCACGGCTCGATGCACACCGCAGCTGCCAAAGGCATCCCAAGGGGAGTGCAAAACTGCAACAACATGGCTGCCGCAGCGGCTTTTTACTCGGGACCATAACTGGTCCGAAACCGATTTTCCTGCCTAGGGTTAGGGTTAGGGTTACGCCTAGGGTTAGCGTCTCGGAAACCAAAGAGCCCACGGCTCGATGCACACCGCAGCTGCCAAAGGCATCCCAAGGGGAGTGCAAAACTGCAACAACATGGCTGCATTTACAGCTTTTTACCCGGGACCAGCCCTGCCCCTAAACCGATTTTCCTGCCTAGGGTTAGGGTTAGGGTTACGCCTAGGGTTAGCGTCTCAAAAACCAAAGAGCCCACGGCTCCGGGCACACCGCAGCTGCCAAAGGCATCCCAAGGGGAGTGCAAAATTGCAACAACATGGCTGCCTTGACGGCTTTTTACTTGGGACCAGCCCTGGCCCTAAACCGATTTTCCTGCCTAGGGTTAGGGTTAGGGTTACGCCTAGGGTTAGCGTCTCGGAAACCAAAGAGCCCACGGCTCGATGCACACCGCAGCTGCCAAAGGCATCCCAAGGGGAGTGCAAAACTGCAACAACATGGCTGCCTTGACAGCTTTTTACCCGGGACCAGCCCTGGCCCTAAACCGATTTTCCTGCCTAGGGTTAGGGTTAGGGTTACGCCTAGGGTTAGCGTCTCGGAAACCAATGAGCCCACGGCTCCAGGCGCACCGCAGCTGCCAAAGGCATCCCAAGGGGAGTGCAAAACTGCAACAACATGGCTGCCTTGACGGCTTTTTACCCGGGACCAGCCCTGGCCCTAAACCGATTTTCCTGCCTAGGGTTAGGGTTAGGGTTAGGGTTACGCCTAGGGTTAGCGTCTCGGAAACCAAAGAGCCCACGGCCTTAGGCGCACCGCAGTTGCCAAAGGCATCCCAAGGTGAGTGCAAAACGGCCACAACATGGCTGCCTTGACGGCTTTTTACCCGGGACCAGCCCTGGCCCTAAAGCGATTTTCCTGCCTAGGGTTAGGGTTAGGGTTACGCCTAGGGTTAGCGTCTCGGAAAGCAATGAGCCCACGGCTCCAGGCGCACCGCAGCTGCCAAAGGCATCCCAAGGGGAGTGCAAAACTGCAACAACATGGCTGCCTTTACAGCTTTTTACCCGGGACCAGCCCTGCTCCTAAACCGATTTTCCTGCCTAGGGTTAGGGTTAGGGTTACGCCTAGGGTTAGCGTCTCGGAAACCAAAGAGCCCACGGCTCGATGCACACCGCAGCTGCCAAAGGCATCCCAAGGGGAGTGCAAAACGGCCACTACATGGCTGCCTTGACGGCTTTTTACCCGGGACCAGCCCTGGCCCTAAACCGATTTTCCTGCCTAGGGTTAGGGTTAGGGTTACGCCTAGGGTTAGCGTCTCGGAAAACAAAGAGCCCACGGCTCGATGCACACCGCAGCTGCCAAAGGCATCCCAAGGGGAGTGCAAAACAGCAACAACATGGCTGCCGCAGCGGCTTTTTACTCGGGACCATAACTGGTCCGAAACCGATTTTCCTGCCTAGGGTTAGGGTTAGGGTTACGCCTAGGGTTAGCGTCTCGGAAACCAAAGAGCCCACGGCTCGATGCACACCGCAGCTGCCAAAGGCATCCCAAGGGGAGTGCAAAACTGCCACAACATGGCTGCCTTGACGGCTTTTTACTTGGGACCAGCCCTGGCCCTAAACCGATTTTCCTGCCTAGGGTTAGGGTTAGGGTTACGCCTAGGGTTAGCGTCTCGGAAACCAAAGAGCCCACGGCTCCAGGCGCACCGCAGCTGCAAAAGGCATCCCAAGGGGAGTTAAAAACTGCAACAATATGGCTGCCTTGACGGCTTTTTACTCGGGACCAGCCCCGGCCCGAAACCGATTTTCCTGCCTAGGGTTAGGGTTAGGGTTACGCCTAGGGTTAGCGTCTCGGAAACCAAAGAGCCCACGGCCTTAGGCGCACCGCAGCTGCCAAAGGCATCCCAAGGGGAGTGCAAAACTGCAACAACATGGCTGTCTTGACAGCTTTTTACTCGGGACCAGCCCTGGCCCTAAACCGATTTTCCTGCCTAGGGTTAGGGTTAGGGTTACGCCTAGGGTTAGCGTCTCGGAAACCAAAGAGCCCACGGCTCGATGCACACCGCAGCTGCCAAAGGCATCCCAAGGGGAGTGCAAAACTGCCACAACATGGCTGCCTTGACGGCTTTTTACCCGGGACCAGCCCTGGCCCTAAACCGATTTTCCTGCCTAGGGTTAGGGTTAGGGTTACGCCTAGGGTTAGCGTCTCGGAAACCAAAGAGCCCACGGCTCGATGCACACCGCAGCTGCCAAAGGCATCCCAAGGGGAGTGCAAAACTGCAACAACATGGCTGCCGCAGCGGCTTTTTACTCGGGACCATAACTGGTCCGAAACCGATTTTCCTGCCTAGGGTTAGGGTTAGGGTTACGCCTAGGGTTAGCGTCTCGGAAACCAAAGAGCCCACGGCTCGATGCACACCGCAGCTGCCAAAGGCATCCCAAGGGGAGTGCAAAACTGCAACAACATGGCTGCATTTACAGCTTTTTACCCGGGACCAGCCCTGCCCCTAAACCGATTTTCCTGCCTAGGGTTAGGGTTAGGGTTACGCCTAGGGTTAGCGTCTCAAAAACCAAAGAGCCCACGGCTCCGGGCACACCGCAGCTGCCAAAGGCATCCCAAGGGGAGTGCAAAACGGCCACTACATGGCTGCCTTGACGGCTTTTTACCCGGGACCAGCCCTGGCCCTAAACCGATTTTCCTGCCTAGGGTTAGGGTTAGGGTTACGCCTAGGGTTAGCGTCTCGGAAACCAAAGAGCCCATGGCTCCAAGCGCACCGCAGCTGCCAAAGGCATCCCAAGGGGAGTGCAAAACTGCAACAACATGGCTGCCTTTACAGCTTTTTACCCGGGACCAGCCCTGGCCCTAAACCGATTTTCCTGCCTAGGGTTAGGGTTAGGGTTACGCCTAGGGTTAGCGTCTCGGAAACCAAAGAGCCCACGGCTTGATGCACACCGCAGCTGCCAAAGGCATCCAAAGGGGAGTGCAAAACTGCAACAACATGGCTGCCGCAGCGGCTTTTTACTTGGGACCAGCCCTGGACCTAAACCGATTTTCCTGCCTAGGGTTAGGGTTAGGGTTACGCCTAGGGTTAGCGTCTCGGAAACCAAAGAGCCCACGGCTCGATGCACACCGCAGCTGCCAAAGGCATCCCAAGGGGAGTGCAAAACTGCCACAACATGGCTGCCTTGACGGCTTTTTACCCGGGACCAGCCCTGGCCCTAAACCGATTTTCCTGCCTAGGGTTAGGGTTAGGGTTACGCCTAGGGTTAGCGTCTCGGAAACCAAAGAGCCCACGGCTCCAGGCGCAACGCAGCTGCCAAAGGCATCCCAAGGGGAGTGCAAAACAGCAACAACATGGCTGCCGCAAAGGCTTTCAACTCTGGACCAGCCCTGGCCCTAAACCGATTTTCCTGCCTAGAGTTAGGGTTAGGGTTACGCCTAGGGTTAGCGTCTCGGAAACCAAAGAGCCCACGGCTCGATGCACACCGCAGCTGCCAAAGGCATCCCAAGGGGAGTGCAAAACTGCAACAACATGGCTGCCTTTACAGCTTTTTACCTGGGACCAGCCCTGGCCCTTAACCTGATTTTCCTGCCTAGGGTTAGGGTTAGGGTTACGCCTAGGGTTAGTGTCTCGGAAACCAAAGAGCCCACGGCTCCAGGCGCACCGCAGCTGCCAAAGGCATCCCAAGGGGAGTGCAAAACTGCAACAACATGGCTGCCTTGACAGCTTTTTACCCGGGACAAGCCCTGGCCCTAAACCGATTTTCCTGCCTAGGGTTAGGGTTAGGGTTACGCCTAGGGTTAGCGTCTCGGAAACCAAAGAGCCCACGGCTCGATGCACACCGCAGCTGCCAAAGGCATCCCAAGGGGAGTGCAAAACTGCAACAACATGGCTGGCTTGACGGCTTTTTACTTGGGACCAGCCCTGGCCCTAAACCAATTTTCCTGCCTAGGGTTAGGGTTAGGGTTACGCCTAGGGTTAGCGTCTCGGAAACCAAAGAGCCCACGGCTCGATGCACACCGCAGCTGCCAAAGGCATCCCAAGGGGAGTGCAAAACTGCAACAACATGGCTGCCTTTACAGCTTTTTACCCGGGACCAGCCCTGCCCCTAAACCGATTTTCCTGCCTAGGGTTAGGGTTAGGGTTACGCCTAGGGTTAGCGTCTCGGAAACCAAAGAGCCCACGGCTCCAGGCGCACCGCAGCTGCCAAAGGCATCCCAAGGGGAGTGCAAAACTGCAACAACATGGCTGTCTTGACAGCTTTTTACTCGGGACCAGCCCTGGCCCTAAACCGATTTTCCTGCCTAGGGTTAGGGTTAGGGTTACGCCTAGGGTTAGCGCCTCGGAAACCAAAGAGCCCACGGCTCGATGCGCACCGCAGCTGCCAAAGGCATCCCAAGGGGAGTGCAAAACTGCAACAACATGGCTGCCTTGACGGCTTTTTACTCGGGACCACCACTGGCCCGAAACCGATTTTCCTGCCTAGGATTAGGGTTAGGGTTACGCCTAAGGTTAGCGTCTCAGAAACCAAAGAGCCCACGGCTCGATGCGCACCGCAGCTGCCAAAGGCATCCCAAGGGGAGTGCAAAACTGCAACAACATGGCTGCCGCTGCGGCTTTTATCTGTGGACCAGCCCTGGACCTAAACTGATTTTCCTGCCTAGGGTTAGGGTTAGGGTTACGCCTAGGGTTAGCGTCTCGGAAACCAAAGAGCCCACGGCTCGATGCACACCGCAGCTGCCAAAGGCATCCCAAGGGGAGTGCAAAACTGCAACAACATGGCTGCCTTGACGGCTTTTTCCCCGGGACCAGCCCTGGCCCTAAACTGATTTTCCTGCCTAGGGTTAGGGTTAGGGTTACGCCTAGGGTTAGCGTCTCGGAAACCAATGAGCCCACGGCTCCAGGCGCACCGCAGCTGCAAAAGGCATCCCAAGGGGAGTTCAAAACTGCAACAATATGGCTGCCTTGACGGCTTTTTACTCGGGACCAGCCCCGGCCCGAAACCGATTTTCCTGCCTAGGGTTAGGGTTAGGGTTACGCCTAGGGTTAGCGTCTCGGAAACCAAAGAGCCCACGGCCTTAGGCGCACCGCAGCTGCCAAAGGCATCCCAAGGGGAGTGCAAAACTGCAACAACATGGCTGCCGCAGCGGCTTTTTACTTGGGACCAGCCCTGGCCCGAAACCGATTTTCCTGCCTAGGGTTAAGGTTAGGGTTACGCCTAGGGTTAGCGTCTCGGAAACTAAAGAGCCCACGGCTCCAGGCGCACCGCAGCTGCCAAAGGCATCCCAAGGGGAGTGCAAAACTGCAACAACATGGCTGTCTTGACAGCTTTTTACTCGGGACCAGCCCTGGCCCTAAACCGATTTTCCTGCCTAGATTTAGGGTTAGGGTTACGCCTAGGGTTAGCGTCTCGGAAACCAAAGAGCCCACGGCTCGATGCACACCGCAGCTGCCAAAGGCATCCCAAGGGGAGTGCAAAACTGCCACAACATGGCTGCCTTGACGGCTTTTTACCCGGGACCAGCCCTGGCCCTAAACCGATTTTCCTGCCTAGGGTTAGGGTTAGGGTTACGCCTAGGGTTAGCGTCTCGGAAAGCAATGAGCCCACGGCTCCAAGCGCACCGCAGCTGCCAAAGGCATCCCAAGGGGAGTGCAAAACTGCAACAACATGGCTGCCTTTACAGCTTTTTACCCGGGACCAGCCCTGGCCCTAAACCGATTTTCCTGCCTAGGGTTAGGGTTAGGGTTACGCCTAGGGTTAGCGTCTCGGAAACCAAAGAGCCCACGGCTCGATGCACACCGCAGCTGCCAAAGGCATCCAAAGGGGAGTGCAAAACTGCAACAACATGGCTGCCGCAGCGGCTTTTTACTTGGGACCAGCCCTGGCCCTAAACCGATTTTCCTGCCTAGGGTTAGGGTTAGGGTTACGCCTAGGGTTAGCGTCTCGGAAACCAAAGAGCCCACGGCTCGATGCACACCGCAGCTGCCAAAGGCATCCCAAGGGGAGTGCAAAACTGCCACAACATGGCTGCCTTTACAGCTTTTTACCCGGGACCAGCCCTGGCCCTAAACCGATTTTCCTGCCTAGGGTTAGGGTTAGGGTTACGCCTAGGGTTAGCGTCTCGGAAACCAAAGAGCGCACGGCTCCAGGCGCACCGCAGCTGCCAAAGGCATCCCAAGGGGAGTGCAAAACAGCAACAACATGGCTGCCGCAAAGGCTTTCAACTCTGGACCAGCCCTGGCCCTAAACCGATTTTCCTGCCTAGGGTTAGGGTTAGGGTTACGCCTAGGGTTAGCGTCTCGGAAACCAAAGAGCCCACGGCTCGATGCACACCGCAGCTGCCAAAGGCATCCCAAGGGGAGTGCAAAACTGCAACAACATGGCTGCCTTTACAGCTTTTTACCTGGGACCAGCCCTGGCCCTTAACCTGATTTTCCTGCCTAGGGTTAGGGTTAGGGTTACGCCTAGGGTTAGCGTCTCGGAAACCAAAGAGCCCACGGCTCCAGGCGCACCGCAGCTGCCAAAGGCATCCCAAGGGGAGTGCAAAACTGCAACAACATGGCTGCCTTGACAGCTTTTTACCCGGGACAAGCCCTGGCCCTAAACCGATTTTCCTGCCTAGGGTTAGGGTTAGGGTTACGCCTAGGGTTAGCGTCTCGGAAACCAAAGAGCCCACGGCTCGATGCGCACCGCAGCTGCCAAAAGCATCCCAAGGGGAGTGCAAAACTGCAACAACATGGCTGCCTTGACGGCTTTTTACTCGGGACCAGCCCTGCCCCTAAACCGATTTTCCTGCCTAGGGTTAGGGTTAGGGTTACGCCTAGGGTTAGCGTCTCGGAAACCAAAGAGCCCACGGCTCCAGGCGCACCGCAGCTGCAAAAGGCATCCCAAGGGGAGTTCAAAACTGCAACAATATGGCTGCCTTGACGGCTTTTTACTCGGGACCAGCCCCCGCCCGAAACCGATTTTCCTGCCTAGGGTTAGGGTTAGGGTTACGCCTAGGGTTAGCGTCTCGGAAACCAAAGAGCCCACGGCTCCAGGCGCACCGCAGCTGCCAAAGGCATCCCAAGGGGAGTGCAAAACTGCAACAACATGGCTGCCGCAGCGGCTTTTTACTTGGGACCAGCCCTGGCCCGAAACCGATTTTCCTGCCTAGGGTTAAGGTTAGGGTTACGCCTAGGGTTAGCGTCTCGGAAACTAAAGAGCCCACGGCTCCAGGCGCACCGCAGCTGCCAAAGGCATCCCAAGGGGAGTGCAAAACTGCAACAACATGGCTGTCTTGACAGCTTTTTACTCGGGACCAGCCCTGCCCCTAAACCGATTTTCCTGCCTAGGGTTAGGGTTAGGGTTACGCCTAGGGTTAGCGTCTCGGAAACCAAAGAGCCCACGGCTCGATGCACACCGCAGCTGCCAAAGGCATCCCAAGGGGAGTGCAAAACTGCCACAACATGGCTGCCTTGACGGCTTTATACCCGGGACCAGCCCTGGCCCTAAACCGATTTTCCTGCCTAGGGTTAGGGTTAGGGTTACGCCTAGGGTTAGCGTCTCGGAAACCAAAGAGCCCACGGCTCGATGCACACCGCAGCTGCCAAAGGCATCCCAAGGGGAGTGCAAAACAGCAACAACATGGCTGCCACAGCGGCTTTTTACTCGGGACCATAACTGGTCCGAAACCGATTTTCCTGCCTAGGGTTAGGGTTAGGGTTACGCCTAGGGTTAGCGTCTCGGAAACCAAAGAGCCCACGGCTCGATGCACACCGCAGCTGCCAAAGGCATCCCAAGGGGAGTGCAAAACTGCAACAACATGGCTGCCTTGACGGCTTTTTACCCGGGACCAGCCCTGGCCCTAAACCGATTTTCCTGCCTAGGGTTAGGGTTAGGGTTACGCCTAGGGTTAGCGTCTCGGAAACCAAAGAGCCCACGGCTCGATGCACACCGCAGCTGCCAAAGGCATCCCAAGGGGAGTGCAAAACTGCAACAACATGGTTGCCTTGACGGCTTTTTACCCGGGACCAGCCCTGGCCCTAAACCGATTTTCCTGCCTAGGGTTAGGGTTAGGGTTACGCCTAGGGTTAGCGTCTCGGAAACCAAAGAGCCCACGGCTCCAGGCGCACCGCAGCTGCCAAAGGCATCCCAAGGGGAGTGCAAAACTGCAACAACATGGCTGCCTTGATGGCTATTTACCCGGGACCAGCCCTAGCCCTAAACCGATTTTCCTGCCTAGGGTTAGGGTTAGGGTTACGCCTAGGGTTAGCGTCTCGGAAACCAAAGAGCCCACGGCTCGATGCACACCGCAGCTGCCAAAGGCATCCCAAGGGGAGTGCAAAACTGCAACAACATGGCTGCCTTGACGGCTTTTTACCCGGGACCAGCCCTGGCCCTAAACCGATTTTCCTGCCTAGGGTTAGGGTTAGGGTTACGCCTAGGGTTAGCGTCTCGGAAAGCAATGAGCCCACGGCTCCAGGCGCACCGCAGCTGCCAAAGGCATCCCAAGGGGAGTGCAAAACTGCAACAACATGGCTGCCTTTACAGCTTTTTACCCGGGACCAGCCCTGGCCCTAAACCGATTTTCCTGCCTAGGGTTAGGGTTAGGGTTACGCCTAGGGTTAGCGTCTCAGAAACCAAAGAGCCCACGGCCTTAGGCGCACCGCAGCTGCCAAAGGCTTCCCAAGGGGAGTGCAAAATTGCAACAACATGGCTGCCTTGACGGCTTTTTACTTGGGACCAGCCCTGGCCCTAAAGCGATTTTCCTGCCTAGGGTTAGGGTTAGGGTTACGCCTAGGGTTAGCGTCTCGGAAACCAAAGAGCCCACGGCTCAATGCACACCGCAGCTGCCAAAGGCATCCCAAGGGGAGTGCAAAACTGCAACAACATGGTTGCCTTGACGGCTTTTTACCCGGGACCAGCCCTGGCCCTAAACCGATTTTCCTGCCTAGGGTTAGGGTTAGGGTTACGCCTAGGGTTAGCGTCTCGGAAACCAATGAGCCCACGGCTCCAGGCGCACCGCAGCTGCCAAAGGCATCCCAAGGGGAGTGCAAAACTGCAACAACATGGCTGCCTTGATGGCTATTTACCCGGGACCAGCCCTAGCCCTAAACCGATTTTCCTGCCTAGGGTTAGGGTTAGGGTTACGCCTAGGGTTAGCGTCTCGGAAACCAAAAAGCCCACGGCTCGATGCACACCGCAGCTGCCAAAGGCATCCCAAGGGGAGTGCAAAACGGCCACAACATGGCTGCCTTGACAGCTTTTTACCCGGGACCAGCCCTGGCCCTAAACCGATTTTCCTGCCTAGGGTTAGGGTTAGGGTTACGCCTAGGGTTAGCGTCTCGGAAAGCAATGAGCCCACGGCTCCAGGCGCACCGCAGCTGCCAAAGGCATCCCAAGGGGAGTGCAAAACTGCAACAACATGGCTGCCTTTACAGCTTTTTACCCGGGACCAGCCCTGCCCCTAAACCGATTTTCCTGCCTAGGGTTAGGGTTAGGGTTACGCCTAGGGTTAGCGTCTCAAAAACCAAAGAGCCCACGGCTCGATGCACACCGCAGCTGCCAAAGGCATCCCAAGGGGAGTGCAAAATTGCAACAACATGGCTGCCTTGACGGCTTTTTACTTGGGACAAGCCCTGGCCCTAAACCGATTTTCCTGCCTAGGGTTAGGGTTAGGGTTACGCCTAGGGTTAGCGTCTCGGAAACCAAAGAGCCCACGGCTCGATGCACACCGCAGCTGCCAAAGGCATCCCAAGGGGAGTGCAAAACTGCAACAACATGGCTGCCTTGACGGCTTTTTACCCGGGACCAGCCCTGGCCCTAAACCGATTTTCCTGCCTAGGGTTAGGGTTAGGGTTACGCCTAGGGTTAGCGTCTCGGAAACCAAAGAGCGCACGGCTCCAGGCGCACCGCAGCTGCCAAAGGCATCCCAAGGGGAGTGCAAAACTGCAACAACATGGCTGCCTTGACGGCTTTTTACCCGGGACCAGCCCTGGCCCTAAACCGATTTTCCTGCCTAGGGTTAGGGTTAGGGTTACGCCTAGGGTTAGCGTCTCGGAAACCAAAGAGCCCACGGCCTTAGGCGCACCGCAGCTGCCAAAGGCATCCCAAGGGGAGTGCAAAACGGCCACAACATGGCTGCCTTGACGGCTTTTTACCCGGGACCAGCCCTGGCCCTAAACCGATTTTCCTGCCTAGGGTTAGGGTTAGGGTTACGCCTAGGGTTAGCGTCTCGGAAAGCAATGAGCCCACGGCTCCAGGCGCACCGCAGCTGCCAAAGGCATCCCAAGGGGAGTGCAAAACTGCAACAACATGGCTGTCTTGACAGCTTTTTCCCCGGGACCAGCCCTGGCCCTAAACTGATTTTCCTGCCTAGGGTTAGGGTTAGGGTTACGCCTAGGGTTAGCGTCTCGGAAACCAAAGAGCCCACGGCTCGATGCACACCGCAGCTGCCAAAGGCATCCCAAGGGGAGTGCAAAACGGCCACAACATGGCTGCCTTGACGGCTTTTTACCCGGGACCAGCCCTGGCCCTAAACCGATTTTCCTGCCTAGGGTTAGGGTTAGGGTTACGCCTAGGGTTAGCGTCTCGGAAAGCAATGAGCCCACGGCTCCAAGCGCACCGCAGCTGCCAAAGGCATCCAAAGGGGAGTGCAAAACTGCAACAACATGGCTGCCTTTACAGCTTTTTACCAGGGACCAGCCCTGGCTCTATACCGATTTTCCTGCCTAGGGTTAGGGTTAGGGTTACGCCTAGGGTTAGCGTCTCGGAAACCAAAGAGCCCACGGCTCGATGCACACCGCAGCTGCCAAAGGCATCCAAAGGGGAGTGCAAAACTGCAACAACATGGCTGCCGCAGCGGCTTTTATCTGTGGACCAGCCCTGGCCCTAAACCGATTTTCCTGCCTAGGGTTAGGGTTAGGGTTACGCCTAGGGTTAGCGTCTCGGAAACCAAAGAGCCCACGGCTCGATGCACAGCGCAGCTGCCAAAGGCATCCCAAGGGGAGTGCAAAACTGCCACAACATGGCTGCCTTTACAGCTTTTTACCCGGGACCAGCCCTGGCCCTAAACCGATTTTCCTGCCTAGGGTTAGGGTTAGGGTTACGCCTAGGGTTAGCGTCTCGGAAACCAAAGAGCGCACGGCTCCAGGCGCACCGCAGCTGCCAAAGGCATCCCAAGGGGAGTGCAAAACTGCAACAACATGGCTGCCGCAGCGGCTTTTATCTGTGGACCAGCCCTGGCCCTAAACTGATTTTCCTGCCTAGGGTTAGGGTTAGGGTTACGCCTAGGGTTAGCGTCTCGGAAACCAAAGAGCCCACGGCTCGATGCACACCGCAGCTGCCAAAGGCATCCCAAGGGGAGTGCAAAACTGCAACAACATGGCTGCCTTGACGGCTTTTTACCCGGGACCAGCCCTGGCCCTAAACCGATTTTCCTGCCTAGGGTTAGGGTTAGGGTTACGCCTAGGGTTAGCGTCTCGGAAACCAATGAGCCCACGGCTCCAGGCGCACCGCAGCTGCCAAAGGCATCCCAAGGGGAGTGCAAAACTGCAACAACATGGCTGCCTTGATGGCTATTTACCCGGGACCAGCCCTAGCCCTAAACCGATTTCCTGCCTAGGGTTAGGGTTAGGGTTACGCCTAGGGTTAGCGTCTCGGAAACCAAAGAGCCCACGGCTCGATGCACACCGCAGCTGCCAAAGGCATCCCAAGGGGAGTGCAAAACGGCCACAACATGGCTGCCTTTACAGCTTTTTACCCGGGACCAGCCCTGGCCCTAAACCGATTTTCCTGCCTAGGGTTAGGGTTAGGGTTACGCCTAGGGTTAGCGTCTCGGAAAGCAATGAGCCCACGGCTCCAGGCGCACCGCAGCTGCCAAAGGCATCCCAAGGGGAGTGCAAAACTGCAACAACATGGCTGCCTTTACAGCTTTTTACCCGGGACCAGCCCTGGCCCTAAACCGATTTTCCTGCCTAGGGTTAGGGTTAGGGTTACGCCTAGGGTTAGCGTCTCAAAAACCAAAGAGCCCACGGCTCCGGGCACACCGCAGCTGCCAAAGGCATCCCAAGGGGAGTGCAAAATTGCAACAACATGGCAGCCTTGACGGCTTTTTACTTGGGACCAGCCCTGGCCCTAAAGCGATTTTCCTGCCTAGGGTTAGGGTTAGGGTTACGCCTAGGGTTAGCGTCTCGGAAACCAAAGAGCCCACGGCTCGATGCACACCGCAGCTGCCAAAGGCATCCCAAGGGGAGTGCAAAACGGCCACAACATGGCTGCCTTGACGGCTTTTTACCCGGGACCAGCCCTGGCCCTAAAGCGATTTTCCTGCCTAGGGTTAGGGTTAGGGTTACGCCTAGGGTTAGCGTCTCGGAAAGCAATGAGCCCACGGCTCCAGGCGCACCGCAGCTGCCAAAGGCATCCCAAGGGGAGTGCAAAACTGCAACAACATGGCTGTCTTGACAGCTTTTTCCCCGGGACCAGCCCTGGCCCTAAACTGATTTTCCTGCCTAGGGTTAGGGTTAGGGTTACGCCTAGGGTTAGCGTCTCGGAAACCAAAGAGCCCACGGCTCGATGCACACCGCAGCTGCCAAAGGCATCCAAAGGGGAGTGCAAAACTGCAACAACATGGCTGCCGCAGCGGCTTTTATCTGTGGACCAGCCCTGGCCCTAAACCGATTTTCCTGCCTAGGGTTAGGGTTAGGGTTACGCCTAGGGTTAGCGTCTCGGAAACCAAAGAGCCCACGGCTCGATGCACAGCGCAGCTGCCAAAGGCATCCCAAGGGGAGTGCAAAACTGCCACAACATGGCTGCCTTTACAGCTTTTTACCCGGGACCAGCCCTGCCCCTAAACCGATTTTCCTGCCTAGGGTTAGGGTTAGGGTTACGCCTAGGGTTAGCGTCTCGGAAACCAAAGAGCGCACGGCTCCAGGCGCACCGCAGCTGCCAAAGGCATCCCAAGGGGAGTGCAAAACTGCAACAACATGGCTGCTGCAGCGGCTTTTATCTGTGGACCAGCCCTGGCCCTAAACTGATTTTCCTGCCTAGGGTTAGGGTTAGGGTTACGCCTAGGGTTAGCGTCTCGGAAACCAAAGAGCCCACGGCTCGATGCACACCGCAGCTGCCAAAGGCATCCCAAGGGGAGTGCAAAACTGCAACAACATGGCTGCCTTGACGGCTTTTTACCCGGGACCAGCCCTGGCCCTAAACCGATTTTCCTGCCTAGGGTTAGGGTTAGGGTTACGCCTAGGGTTAGCGTCTCGGAAACCAATGAGCCCACGGCTCCAGGCGCACCGCAGCTGCCAAAGGCATCCCAAGGGGAGTGCAAAACTGCAACAACATGGCTGCCTTGATGGCTATTTACCCGGGACCAGCCCTAGCCCTAAACCGATTTCCTGCCTAGGGTTAGGGTTAGGGTTACGCCTAGGGTTAGCGTCTCGGAAACCAAAGAGCCCACGGCTCGATGCACACCGCAGCTGCCAAAGGCATCCCAAGGGGAGTGCAAAACTGCAACAACATGGCTGCCGCAGCGGCTTTTTACTTGGGACCAGCCCTGGCCCTAAAGCGATTTTCCTGCCTAGGGTTAGGGTTAGGGTTACGCCTAGGGTTAGCGTCTCGGAAACCAAAGAGCCCACGGCTCGATGCACACCGCAGCTGCCAAAGGCATCCCAAGGGGAGTGCAAAACTGCAACAACATGGCTGCCTTGACGGCTTTTTACCCGGGACCAGCCCTGGCCCTAAACCGATTTTCCTGCCTAGGGTTAGGGTTAGGGTTACGCCTAGGGTTAGCGTCTCGGAAAGCAATGAGCCCACGGCTCCAAGCGCACCGCAGCTGCCAAAGGCATCCCAAGGGGAGTGCAAAACTGCAACAACATGGCTGCCTTGACGGCTTTTTACCCGGGACCAGCCCTGGCCCTAAACCGATTTTCCTGCCTAGGGTTAGGGTTAGGGTTACGCCTAGGGTTAGCGTCTCGGAAACCAAAGAGCCCACGGCCTTAGGCGCACCGCAGCTGCCAAAGGCATCCCAAGGGGAGTGCAAAACGGCCACAACATGGCTGCCTTGACGGCTTTTTACCCGGGACCAGCCCTGGACCTAAAGCGATTTTCCTGCCTAGGGTTAGGGTTAGGGTTACGCCTAGGGTTAGCGTCTCGGAAAGCAATGAGCCCACGGCTCCAGGCGCACCGCAGCTGCCAAAGGCATCCCAAGGGGAGTGCAAAACTGCAACAACATGGCTGTCTTGACAGCTTTTTACCCGGGACCAGCCCTGCCCCTAAACCGATTTTCCTGCCTAGGGTTAGGGTTAGGGTTACGCCTAGGGTTAGCGTCTCGGAAACCAAAGAGCCCACGGCTTGATGCACACCGCAGCTGCCAAAGGCATCCCAAGGGGAGTGCAAAACGGCCACAACATGGCTGCCTTGACGGCTTTTTACCCGGGACCAGCCCTGGCCCTAAACCGATTTTCCTGCCTAGGGTTAGGGTTAGGGTTACGCCTAGGGTTAGCGTCTCGGAAAGCAATGAGCCCACGGCTCCAAGCGCACCGCAGCTGCCAAAGGCATCCCAAGGGGAGTGCAAAACTGCAACAACATGGCTGCCATTACAGCTTTTTACCCGGGACCAGCCCTGGCCCTAAACCGATTTTCCTGCCTAGGGTTAGGGTTAGGGTTACGCCTAGGGTTAGCGTCTCGGAAACCAAAGAGCCCACGGCTCGATGCACACCGCAGCTGCCAAAGGCATCCAAAGGGGAGTGCAAAACTGCAACAACATGGCTGCCGCAGCGGCTTTTTACTTGGGACCAGCCCTGGCCCTAAACCGATTTTCCTGCCTAGGGTTAGGGTTAGGGTTACGCCTAGGGTTAGCGTCTCGGAAACCAAAGAGCCCACGGCTCGATGCACAGCGCAGCTGCCAAAGGCATCCCAAGGGGAGTGCAAAACTGCCACAACATGGCTGCCTTTACAGCTTTTTACCCGGGACCAGCCCTGGCCCTAAACCGATTTTCCTGCCTAGGGTTAGGGTTAGGGTTACGCCTAGGGTTAGCGTCTCGGAAACCAAAGAGCGCACGGCTCCAGGCGCACCGCAGCTGCCAAAGGCATCCCAAGGGGAGTGCAAAACTGCAACAACATGGCTGCCGCAGCGGCTTTTATCTGTGGACCAGCCCTGGCCCTAAACTGATTTTCCTGCCTAGGGTTAGGGTTAGGGTTACGCCTAGGGTTAGCGTCTCGGAAACCAAAGAGCCCACGGCTCGATGCACACCGCAGCTGCCAAAGGCATCCCAAGGGGAGTGCAAAACTGCCACAACATGGCTGCCGCAGCGGCTTTTATCTGTGGACCAGCCCTGGCCCTAAACTGATTTTCCTGCCTAGGGTTAGGGTTAGGGTTACGCCTAGGGTTAGCGTCTCGGAAACCAAAGAGCCCACGGCTCGATGCACACCGCAGCTGCCAAAGGCATCCCAAGGGGAGTGCAAAACTGCCACAACATGGCTGCCTTGACGGCTTTTTACCCGGGACCAGCCCTGGCCCTAAACCGATTTTCCTGCCTAGGGTTAGGGTTAGGGTTACGCCTAGGGTTAACGTCTCGGAAACCAAAGAGCCCACGGCTCGATGCACACCGCAGCTGCCAAAGGCATCCCAAGGGGAGTGCAAAACTGCAACAACATGGCTGCCTTGACGGCTTTTTACCCGGGACCAGCCCTGGCCCTAAACCGATTTTCCTGCCTAGGGTTAGGGTTAGGGTTACGCCTAGGGTTAGCGTCTCGGAAACCAAAGAGCCCACGGCTCGATGCACACCGCAGCTGCCAAAGGCATCCCAAGGGGAGTGCAAAACTGCAACAACATGGCTGCCTTTACAGCTTTTTACCCGGGACCAGCCCTGGCCCTAAACCGATTTTCCTGCCTAGGGTTAGGGTTAGGGTTACGCCTAGGGTTAGCGTCTCGGAAACCAAAGAGCCCACGGCTCGATGCACACCGCAGCTGCCAAAGGCATCCAAAGGGGAGTGCAAAACTGCAACAACATGGCTGCCGCAGCGGCTTTTTACTTGGGACCAGCCCTGGCCCTAAACCGATTTTCCTGCCTAGGGTTAGGGTTAGGGTTACGCCTAGGGTTAGCGTCTCGGAAACCAAAGAGCGCACGGCTCCAGGCGCACCGCAGCTGCCAAAGGCATCCCAAGGGGAGTGCAAAACTGCAACAACATGGCTGCCGCAGCGGCTTTTATCTGTGGACCAGCCCAGGCCCTAAACCGATTTTCCTGCCTAGGGTTAGGGTTAGGGTTACGCCTAGGGTTAGCGTCTCGGAAACCAAAGAGCCCACGGCTCGATGCACACCGCAGCTGCCAAAGGCATCCCAAGGGGAGTGCAAAACTGCCACAACATGGCTGCCTTGACGGCTTTTTACTCGGGACCAGCCCTGGCCCTAAACCGATTTTCCTGCCTAGGGTTAGGGTTAGGGTTACGCCTAGGGTTAGCGTCTCGGAAACCAAAGAGCCCACGGCTCGATGCACACCGCAGCTGCCAAAGGCATCCCAAGGGGAGTGCAAAACAGCAACAACATGGCTGCCGCAGCGGCTTTTTACTCGGGACCATAACTGGTCCGAAACCGATTTTCCTGCCTAGGGTTAGGGTTAGGGTTACGCCTAGGGTTAGCGTCTCGGAAACCAAAGAGCCCACGGCTCGATGCACACCGCAGCTGCCAAAGGCATCCCAAGAGGAGTGCAAAACTGCAACAACATGGCTGCCTTGACGGCTTTTTACCCGGGACCAGCCCTGGCCCTAAACCGATTTTCCTGCCTAGGGTTAGGGTTAGGGTTACGCCTAGGGTTAGCGTCTCGGAAAGCAATGAGCCCACGGCTCCAGGCGCACCGCAGCTGCCAAAGGCATCCCAAGGGGAGTGCAAAACTGCAACAACATGGCTGCCTTTACAGCTTTTTACCCGGGACCAGCCCTGCCCCTAAACCGATTTTCCTGCCTAGGGTTAGGGTTAGGGTTACGCCTAGGGTTAGCGTCTCAAAAACCAAAGAGCCCACGGCTCCGGGCACACCGCAGCTGCCAAAGGCATCCCAAGGGGAGTGCAAAATTGCAACAACATGGCTGCCTTGACGGCTTTTTACTTGGGACAAGCCCTGGCCCTAAACCGATTTTCCTGCCTAGGGTTAGGGTTAGGGTTACGCCTAGGGTTAGCGTCTCGGAAACCAAAGAGCCCACGGCTCGATGCACACCGCAGCTGCCAAAGGCATCCCAAGGGGAGTGCAAAACTGCAACAACATGGCTGCCTTGACAGCTTTTTACCCGGGACCAGCCCTGGCCCTAAACCGATTTTCCTGCCTAGGGTTAGGGTTAGGGTTACGCCTAGGGTTAGCGTCTCGGAAACCAATGAGCCCACGGCTCCAGGCGCACCGCAGCTGCCAAAGGCATCCCAAGGGGAGTGCAAAACTGCCACAACATGGCTGCCTTGACGGCTTTTTACCCGGGACCAGCCCTGGCCCTAAACCGATTTTCCTGCCTAGGGTTAGGGTTAGGGTTACGCCTAGGGTTAGCGTCTCGGAAACCAAAGAGCCCACGGCCTTAGGCGCACCGCAGCTGCCAAAGGCATCCCAAGGGGAGTGCAAAACTGCAACAACATGGCTGCCTTGACGGCTTTTTACCCGGGACCAGCCCTGGCCCTAAACCGATTTTCCTGCCTAGGGTTAGGGTTAGGGTTACGCCTAGGGTTAGCGTCTCGGAAACCAAAGAGCCCACGGCTCCGGGCACACCGCAGCTGCCAAAGGCATCCCAAGGGGAGTGCAAAACTGCAACAACATGGCTGCCTTTACAGCTTTTTACCCGGGACCAGCCCTGGCCCTAAACCGATTTTCCTGCCTAGGGTTAGGGTTAGGGTTACGCCTAGGGTTAGCGTCTCGGAAACCAAAGAGCCCACGGCTCGATGCACACCGCAGCTGCCAAAGGCATCCAAAGGGGAGTGCAAAACTGCAACAACATGGCTGCCGCAGCGGCTTTTTACTTGGGACCAGCCCTGGCCCTAAACCGATTTTCCTGCCTAGGGTTAGGGTTAGGGTTACGCCTAGGGTTAGCGTCTCGGAAACCAAAGAGCGCACGGCTCCAGGCGCACCGCAGCTGCGAAAGGCATCCCAAGGGGAGTGCAAAACTGCAACAACATGGCTGCCGCAGCGGCTTTTATCTGTGGACCAGCCCAGGCCCTAAACCGATTTTCCTGCCTAGGGTTAGGGTTAGGGTTACGCCTAGGGTTAGCGTCTCGGAAACCAAAGAGCCCACGGCTCGATGCACACCGCAGCTGCCAAAGGCATCCCAAGGGGAGTGCAAAACTGCCACAACATGGCTGCCTTGACGGCTTTTTACCCGGGACCAGCCCTGGCCCTAAACCGATTTTCCTGCCTAGGGTTAGGGTTAGGGTTACGCCTAGGGTTAGCGTCTCGGAAACCAAAGAGCCCACGGCTCGATGCACACCGCAGCTGCCAAAGGCATCCCAAGGGGAGTGCAAAACAGCAACAACATGGCTGCTGCAGCGGCTTTTTACTCGGGACCATAACTGGTCCGAAACCGATTTTCCTGCCTAGGGTTAGGGTTAGGGTTACGCCTAGGGTTAGCGTCTCGGAAACCAAAGAGCCCACGGCTCGATGCACACCGCAGCTGCCAAAGGCATCCCAAGAGGAGTGCAAAACTGCAACAACATGGCTGCCTTGACGGCTTTTTACCCGGGACCAGCCCTGGCCCTAAACCGATTTTCCTGCCTAGGGTTAGGGTTAGGGTTACGCCTAGGGTTAGCGTCTCGGAAAGCAATGAGCCCACGGCTCCAGGCGCACCGCAGCTGCCAAAGGCATCCCAAGGGGAGTGCAAAACTGCAACAACATGGCTGCCTTTACAGCTTTTTACCCGGGACCAGCCCTGCCCCTAAACCGATTTTCCTGCCTAGGGTTAGGGTTAGGGTTACGCCTAGGGTTAGCGTCTCAAAAACCAAAGAGCCCACGGCTCCGGGCACACCGCAGCTGCCAAAGGCATCCCAAGGGGAGTGCAAAATTGCAACAACATGGCTGCCTTGACGGCTTTTTACTTGGGACAAGCCCTGGCCCTAAACCGATTTTCCTGCCTAGGGTTAGGGTTAGGGTTACGCCTAGGGTTAGCGTCTCGGAAACCAAAGAGCCCACGGCTCGATGCACACCGCAGCTGCCAAAGGCATCCCAAGGGGAGTGCAAAACTGCAACAACATGGCTGCCTTGACGGCTTTTTACCCGGGACCAACCCTGGCCCTAAACCGATTTTCCTGCCTAGGGTTAGGGTTAGGGTTACGCCTAGGGTTAGCGTCTCGGAAACCAATGAGCCCACGGCTCCAGGCGCACCGCAGCTGCCAAAGGCATCCCAAGGGGAGTGCAAAACTGCCACAACATGGCTGCCTTGACGGCTTTTTACCCGGGACCAGCCCTGGCCCTAAACCGATTTTCCTGCCTAGGGTTAGGGTTAGGGTTACGCCTAGGGTTAGCGTCTCGGAAACCAAAGAGCCCACGGCCTTAGGCGCACCGCAGCTGCCAAAGGCATCCCAAGGGGAGTGCAAAACGGCCACAACATGGCTGCCTTGACGGCTTTTTACCCGGGACCAGCCCTGGCCCTAAAGCGATTTTCCTGCCTAGGGTTAGGGTTAGGGTTACGCTTAGGGTTAGCGTCTCGGAAAGCAATGAGCCCACGGCTCCAGGCGCACCGCAGCTGCCAAAGGCATCCCAAGGGGAGTGCAAAACTGCAACAACATGGCTGTCTTGACAGCTTTTTACCCGGGACCAGCCCTGGCCCTAAACCGATTTTCCTGCCTAGGGTTAGGGTTAGGGTTACGCCTAGGGTTAGCGTCTCGGAAACCAAAGAGCCCACGGCTCGATGCACACCGCAGCTGCCAAAGGCATCCCAAGGGGAGTGCAAAACGGCCACAACATGGCTGCCTTGACGGCTTTTTACCCGGGACCAGCCCTGGCCCTAAACCGATTTTCCTGCCTAGGGTTAGGGTTAGGGTTACGCCTAGGGTTAGCGTCTCGGAAAGCAATGAGCCCACGGCTCCAAGCGCACCGCAGCTGCCAAAGGCATCCCAAGGGGAGTGCAAAACTGCAACAACATGGCTGCCGCAGCGGCTTTTATCTGTGGACCAGCCCTGGCCCTAAACCGATTTTCCTGCCTAGGGTTAGGGTTAGGGTTACGCCTAGGGTTAGCGTCTCGGAAACCAAAGAGCCCACGGCTCGATGCACACCGCAGCTGCCAAAGGCATCCCAAGGGGAGTGCAAAACTGCCACAACATGGCTGCCTTTACAGCTTTTTACCCGGGACCAGCCCTGGCCCGACACCGATTTTCCTGCCTAGGGATAGGGTTAGGGTTACGCCTAGGGTTAGCGTCTCGGAAACCAAAGAGCGCACGGCTCCAGGCGCACAGCAGCTGCCAAAGGCATCCCAAGGGGAGTGCAAAACTGCAACAACATGGCTGCCGCAGCGGCTTTTATCTGTGGACCAGCCCTGGCCCTAAACTGATTTTCCTGCCTAGGGTTAGGGTTAGGGTTACGCCTAGGGTTAGCGTCTCGGAAACCAAAGAGCCCACGGCTCGATGCACACCGCAGCTGCCAAAGGCATCCCAAGGGGAGTGCAAAACTGCAACAACATGGCTGCCTTGACGGCTTTTTACCCGGGACCAGCCCTGGCCCTAAACCGATTTTCCTGCCTAGGGTTAGGGTTAGGGTTACGCCTAGGGTTAGCGTCTCGGAAACCAATGAGCCCACGGCTCCAGGCGCACCGCAGCTGCCAAAGGCATCCCAAGGGGAGTGCAAAACTGCAACAACATGGCTGCCTTGATGGCTATTTACCCGGGACCAGCCCTAGCCCTAAACCGATTTCCTGCCTAGGGTTAGGGTTAGGGTTACGCCTAGGGTTAGCGTCTCGGAAACCAAAGAGCCCACGGCTCGATGCACACCGCAGCTGCCAAAGGCATCCCAAGGGGAGTGCAAAACGGCCACAACATGGCTGCCTTGACGGCTTTTTACCCGGGACCAGCCCTGGCCCTAAACCGATTTTCCTGCCTAGGGTTAGGGTTAGGGTTACGCCTAGGGTTAGCGTCTCGGAAAGCAATGAGCCCACGGCTCCAGGCGCACCGCAGCTGCCAAAGGCATCCCAAGGGGAGTGCAAAACTGCAACAACATGGCTGCCTTTACAGCTTTTTACCCGGGACCAGCCCTGCCCCTAAACCGATTTTCCTGCCTAGGGTTAGGGTTAGGGTTACGCCTAGGGTTAGCGTCTCAAAAACCAAAGAGCCCACGGCTCCGGGCACACCGCAGCTGCCAAAGGCATCCCAAGGGGAGTGCAAAATTGCAACAACATGGCTGCCTTGACGGCTTTTTACTTGGGACCAGCCCTGGCCCTAAAGCGATTTTCCTGCCTAGGGTTAGGGTTAGGGTTACGCCTAGGGTTAGCGTCTCGGAAACCAAAGAGCCCACGGCTCGATGCACACCGCAGCTGCCAAAGGCATCCCAAGGGGAGTGCAAAACTGCAACAACATGGCTGCCTTGACGGCTTTTTACCCGGGACCAGCCCTGGCCCTAAACCGATTTTCCTGCCTAGGGTTAGGGTTAGGGTTACGCCTAGGGTTAGCGTCTCGGAAACCAATGAGCCCACGGCTCCAGGCGCACCGCAGCTGCCAAAGGCATCCCAAGGGGAGTGCAAAACTGCAACAACATGGCTGCCTTACGGCTTTTTACTTGGGACCAGCCCTGGCCCTAAACCGATTTTCCTGCCTAGGGTTAGGGTTAGGGTTACGCCTAGGGTTAGCGTCTCGGAAACCAATGAGCCCACGGCCTTAGGCGCACCGCAGCTGCCAAAGGCATCCCAAGGGGAGTGCAAAACGGCCACAACATGGCTGCCTTGACGGCTTTTTACCCGGGACCAGCCCTGGCCCTAAAGCGATTTTCCTGCCTAGGGTTAGGGTTAGGGTTACGCCTAGGGTTAGCGTCTCGGAAAGCAATGAGCCCACGGCTCCAGGCGCACCGCAGCTGCCAAAGGCATCCCAAGGGGAGTGCAAAACTGCAACAACATGGCTGTCTTGACAGCTTTTTACCCGGGACCAGCCCTGCCCCTAAACCGATTTTCCTGCCTAGGGTTAGGGTTAGGGTTACGCCTAGGGTTAGCGTCTCAAAAACCAAAGAGCCCACGGCTCCGGGCACACCGCAGCTGCCAAAGGCATCCCAAGGGGAGTGCAAAATTGCAACAACATGGCTGCCTTGACGGCTTTTTACTTGGGACCAGCCCTGGCCCTAAAGCGATTTTCCTGCCTAGGGTTAGGGTTAGGGTTACGCCTAGGGTTAGCGTCTCGGAAACCAAAGAGCCCACGGCTCGATGCAAACCGCAGCTGCCAAAGGCATCCAAAGGGGAGTGCAAAACTGCAACAACATGGCTGCCGCAGCGGCTTTTTACTTGGCACCAGCCCTGGCCCTAAACCGATTTTCCTGCCTAGGGTTAGGGTTAGGGTTACGCCTAGGGTTAGCGTCTCGGAAACCAAAGAGCGCACGGCTCCAGGCGCACCGCAGCTGCCAAAGGCATCCCAAGGGGAGTGCAAAACTGCAACAACATGGCTGCCGCAGCGGCTTTTATCTGTGGACCAGCCCAGGCCCTAAACTGATTTTCCTGCCTAGGGTTAGGGTTAGGGTTACGCCTAGGGTTAGCGTCTCGGAAACCAAAGAGCCCACGGCTCGATGCACACCGCAGATGCCAAAGGCATCCCAAGGGGAGTGCAAAACTGCAACAACATGGCTGCCTTGACGGCTTTTTCCCCGGGACCAGCCCTGGCCCTAAACTGATTTTCCTGCCTAGGGTTAGGGTTAGGGTTACGCCTAGGGTTAGCGTCTCAAAAACCAAAGAGCCCACGGCTCCAGGCGCACCGCAGCTGCAAAAGGCATCCCAAGGGGAGTTCAAAACTGCAACAATATGGCTTCCTTGACGGCTTTTTACTCGGGACCAGCCCCGGCCCGAAACCGACTTTCCTGCCTAGGGTTAGGGTTAGGGTTACGCCTAGGGTTAGCGTCTCGGAAACCAAAGAGCCCACGGCCTTAGGCGCACTGCAGCTGCCAAAGGCATCCCAAGGGGAGTGCAAAACTGCAACAACATGGCTGCCTTGACGGCTTTTTACTTGGGACCAGCCCTGGCCCTAAACCGATTTTCCTGCCTAGGGTTAAGGTTAGGGTTACGCCTAGGGTTAGCGTCTCGGAAACTAAAGAGCCCACGGCTCCAGGCGCACCGCAGCTGCCAAAGGCATCCCAAGGGGAGTGCAAAACTGCAACAACATGGCTGTCTTGACAGCTTTTTACTCGGGACCAGCCCTGGCCCTAAACCGATTTTCCTGCCTAGGGTTAGGGTTAGGGTTACGCCTAGGGTTAGCGTCTCGGAAACCAAAGAGCCCACGGCTCGATGCACACCGCAGCTGCCAAAGGCATCCCAAGGGGAGTGCAAAACTGCCACAACATGGCTGCCTTGACGGCTTTTTACCCGGGACCAGCCCTGGCCCTAAACCGATTTTCCTGCCTAGGGTTAGGGTTAGGGTTACGCCTAGGGTTAGCGTCTCGGAAACCAAAGAGCCCACGGCTCGATGCACACCGCAGCTGCCAAAGGCATCCCAAGGGGAGTGCAAAACAGCAACAACATGGCTGCCGCAGCGGCTTTTTACTCGGGACCATAACTGGTCCGAAACCGATTTTCCTGCCTAGGGTTAGGGTTAGGGTTACGCCTAGGGTTAGCGTCTCGGAAACCAAAGAGCCCACGGCTCGATGCACACCGCAGCTGCCAAAGGCATCCCAAGGGGAGTGCAAAACTGCAACAACATGGCTGCCTTGACAGCTTTTTACCCGGGACCAGCCCTGGCCCTAAACCGATTTTCCTGCCTAGGGTTAGGGTTAGGGTTACGCCTAGGGTTAGCGTCTCGGAAACCAAAGAGCCCACGGCTCCGGGCACACCGCAGCTGCCAAAGGCATCCCAAGGGGAGTGCAAAACTGCAACAACATGGCTGCCGCAGCGGCTTTTTACTTGGGACCAGCCCTGGCCCTAAACCGATTTTCCTGCCTAGGGTTAGGGTTAGGGTTACGCCTAGGGTTAGCGTCTCGGTTTAACCAAAGAGCCCACGGCTCGATGCACAGCGCAGCTGCCAAAGGCATCCCAAGGGGAGTGCAAAACTGCAACAACATGGTTGCCTTGACGGCTTTTTACCCGGGACCAGCCCTGGCCCTAAACCGATTTTCCTGCCTAGGGTTAGGGTTAGGGTTACGCCTAGGGTTAGCGTCTCGGAAACCAATGAGCCCACGGCTCCAGGCGCACCGCAGCTGCCAAAGGCATCCCAAGGGGAGTGCAAAACTGCAACAACATGGCTGCCTTGATGGCTATTTACCCGGGACCAGCCCTGGCCCTAAACCGATTTTCCTGCCTAGGGTTAGGGTTAGGGTTACGCCTAGGGTTAGCGTCTCGGAAACCAAAGAGCCCACGGCCTTAGGCGCACCGCAGCTGCCAAAGGCATCCCAAGGGGAGTGCAAAACGGCCACAACATGGCTGCCTTGACGGCTTTTTACCCGGGACCAGCCCTGGCCCTAAAGCGATTTTCCTGCCTAGGGTTAGGGTTAGGGTTACGCCTAGGGTTAGCGTCTCGGAAAGCAATGAGCCCACGGCTCCGGGCACACCGCAGCTGCCAAAGGCATTCCAAGGGGAGTGCAAAATTGCAACAACATGGCTGCCTTGACGGCTTTTTACTTGGGACCAGCCCTGGCCCTAAACCGATTTTCCTGCCTAGGGTTAGGGTTAGGGTTACGCCTAGGGTTAGCGTCTCGGAAACCAAAGAGCCCACGGCTCGATGCACACCGCAGCTGCCAAAGGCATCCCAAGGGGAGTGCAAAACTGCAACAACATGGCTGCCTTGACGGCTTTTTACCCGGGACCAGCCCTGGCTCTAAACCGATTTTCCTGCCTAGGGTTAGGGTTAGGGTTACGCCTAGGGTTAGCGACTCGGAAACCAAAGAGCCCACGGCTCCAGGCGCACCGCAGCTGCCAAAGGCATCCCAAGGGGAGTGCAAAACTGCAACAACATGGCTGCCTTGACGGCTTTTTACCCGGGACCAGCCCTGGCCCTAAACCGATTTTCCTGCCTAGGGTTAGGGTTAGGGTTACGCCTAGGGTTAGCGTCTCGGAAACCAAAGAGCCCACGGCCTTAGGCGCACAGCCGCTGCCAAAGGCATCCCAAGGGGAGTGCAAAACGGCCACAACATGGCTGCCTTGACGGCTTTTTACCCGGGACCAGCCCTGGCCCTAAACTGATTTTCCTGCCTAGGGTTAGGGTTAGGGTTACGCCTAGGATTAGCGTCTCGGAAACCAAAGAGCCCACGGCTCGATGCACACCGCAGCTGCCAAAGGCATCCCAAGGGGAGTGCAAAACTGCAACAACATGGCTGTCTTGACAGCTTTTTACCCGGGACCAGCCCTGCCCCTAAACCGATTTTCCTGCCTAGGGTTAGGGTTAGGGTTACGCCTAGGGTTAGCGTCTCGGAAACCAAAGAGCCCACGGCTCGATGCACACCGCAGCTGCCAAAGGCATCCCAAGGGGAGTGCAAAACTGCCACAACATGGCTGCCTTTACAGCTTTTTACCCGGGACCAGCCCTGCCCCTAAACCGATTTTCCTGCCTAGGGTTAGGGTTAGGGTTACGCCTAGGGTTAGCGTCTCGGAAACCAAAGAGCGCACGGCTCCAGGCGCACCGCAGCTGCCAAAGGCATCCCAAGGGGAGTGCAAAACAGCAACAACATGGCTGCCGCAAAGGCTTTCAACTCTGGACCAGCCCTGGCCCTAAACCGATTTTCCTGCCTAGGGTTAGGGTTAGGGTTACGCCTAGGGTTAGCGTCTCGGAAACCAAAGAGCCCACGGCTCGATGCACACCGCAGCTGCCAAAGGCAACCCAAGGGGAGTGCAAAACTGCAACAACATGGCTGCCTTTACAGCTTTTTACCTGGGACCAGCCCTGGCCCTTAACCTGATTTTCCTGCCTAGGGTTAGGGTTAGGGTTACGCCTAGGGTTAGCGTCTCGGAAACCAAAGAGCCCACGGCTCCAGGCGCACCGCAGCTGCCAAAGGCATCCCAAGGGGAGTGCAAAACTGCAACAACATGGCTGCCTTGACAGCTTTTTACCCGGGACAAGCCCTGGCCCTAAACCGATTTTCCTGCCTAGGGTTAGGGTTAGGGTTACGCCTAGGGTTAGCGTCTCGGAAACCAAAGAGCCCACGGCTCGATGCACACCGCAGCTGCCAAAGGCATCCCAAGGGGAGTGCAAAACTGCAACAACATGGCTGCCGCAGCGGCTTTTTACTTGGGACCAGCCCTGGCCCTAAACCGATTTTCCTGCCTAGGGTTAGGGTTAGGGTTACGCCTAGGGTTAGCGTCTCGGAAACCAAAGAGCCCACGGCTCGATGCACACCGCAGCTGCCAAAGGCATCCCAAGGGGAGTGCAAAACTGCAACAACATGGCTGCCTTTACAGCTTTTTCCCCGGGACCAGCCCTGGCCCTAAACCGATTTTCCTGCCTAGGGTTAGGGTTAGGGTTACGCCTAGGGTTAGCGTCTCGGAAACCAAAGAGCCCACGGCTCGATGCACACCGCAGCTGCCAAAGGCATCCCAAGGGGAGTGCAAAACTGCAACAACATGGCTGCCGCAGCAGCTTTTTACTCGGGACCAGCCCTGGCCCTAAACTGATTTTCCTGCCTAGGGTTAGGGTTAGGGTTCCGCCTAGGGTTAGCGTCTCGGAAACCAAAGAGCCCACAGCCTTAGGCGCACCGCAGCTGCCAAAGGCATCCCAAGGGGAGTGCAAAACTGCAACAACATGGCTGCCTTGACAGCTTTTTACTTGGGACCAGCCCTGGCCCTAAACCGATTTTCCTGCCTAGGGTTAGGGTTAGGGTTACGCCTAGGGTTAGCGTCTCGGAAACCAAAGAGCGCACGGCTCCAGGCGCACCGCAGCTGCCAAAGGCATCCCAAGGGGAGTGCAAAACTGCAACAACATGGCTGCCTTGACAGCTTTTTACTCGGGACTACCACTTGCCCTAAACCGATTTTCCTGCCTAGGGTTAGGGATAGGGTTACGCCTAGGGTTAGCGCCTCGGAAACCAAAGAGCCCACGGCTCGATGCGCACCGCAGCTGCCAAAGGCATCCCAAGGGGAGTGCAAAACTGCAACAACATGGCTGCCGCAGCGGCTTTTTACTTGGGACCAGCCCTGGCCCTAAACCGATTTTCCTGCCTAGGGTTAAGGTTAGGGTTACGCCTAGGGTTAGCGTCTCGGAAACCAAAGAGCCCACGGCTCCAGGCGCACCGCAGCTGCCAAAGGCATCCCAAGGGGAGTGCAAAACTGCAACAACATGGCTGTCTTGACAGCTTTTTACTCGGGACCAGCCCTGGCCCTAAACCGAATTTCCTGCCTAGGGTTAGGGTTAGGGTTACGCCTAGGGTTAGCGTCTCGGAAACCAAAGAGCCCACGGCTCGATGCACACCGCAGCTGCCAAAGGCATCCCAAGGGGAGTGCAAAACTGCCACAACATGGCTGCCTTGACGGCTTTTTACCCGGGACCAGCCCTGGCCCTAAACCGATTTTCCTGCCTAGGGTTAGGGTTAGGGTTACGCCTAGGGTTAGCGTCTCGGAAACCAAAGAGCCCACGGCTCGATGCACACCGCAGCTGCCAAAGGCATCCCAAGGGGAGTGCAAAACAGCAACAACATGGCTGCCGCAGCGGCTTTTTACTCGGGACCATAACTGGTCCGAAACCGATTTTCCTGCCTAGGGTTAGGGTTAGGGTTACGCCTAGGGTTAGCGTCTCGGAAACCAAAGAGCCCACGGCTCGATGCACACCGCAGCTGCCAAAGGCATCCCAAGGGGAGTGCAAAACTGCAACAACATGGCTGCCTTGACGGCTTTTTACCCAGGACCAGCCCTGGCCCTAAACCGATTTTCCTGCCTAGGGTTAGGGTTAGGGTTACGCCTAGGGTTAGCGTCTCGGAAACCAAAGAGCCCACGGCTCGATGCACACCGCAGCTGCCAAAGGCATCCCAAGGGGAGTGCAAAACTGCAACAACATGGCTGCCTTGATGGCTATTTACCCGGGACCAGCCCTGGCCCTAAACCGATTTTCCTGCCTAGGGTTAGGGTTAGGGTTACGCCTAGGGTTAGCGTCTCGGAAACCAAAGAGCCCACGGCTCGATGCACACCGCAGCTGCCAAAGGCATCCCAAGGGGAGTGCAAAACTGCAACAACATGGCTGCCTTGACGGCTTTTTACCCGGGACCAGCCCTGGCCCTAAAGCGATTTTCCTGCCTAGGGTTAGGGTTAGGTTTACGCCTAGGGTTAGCGTCTCGGAAAGCAATGAGCCCACGGCTCCAGGCGCACCGCAGCTGCCAAAGGCATCCCAAGGGGAGTGCAAAACTGCAACAACATGGCTGCCTTTACAGCTTTTTACCTGGGACCAGCCCTGGCCCTAAACCGATTTTCCTGCCTAGGGTTAGGGTTAGGGTTACGCCTAGGGTTAGCGTCTCGGAAACCAAAGAGCCCACGGCTCCGGGCACACCGCAGCTGCCAAAGGCTTCCCAAGGGGAGTGCAAAATTGCAACAACATGGCTGCCTTGACGGCTTTTTACTTGGGACCAGCCCTGGCCCTAAAGCGATTTTCCTGCCTAGGGTTAGGGTTAGGGTTACGCCTAGGGTTAGCGTCTCGGAAACCAAAGAGCCCACGGCTCAATGCACACCGCAGCTGCCAAAGGCATCCCAAGGGGAGTGCAAAACTGCAACAACATGGTTGCCTTGACGGCTTTTTACCCGGGACCAGCCCTGCCCCTAAACCGATTTTCCTGCCTAGGGTTAGGGTTAGGGTTACGCCTAGGGTTAGCGTCTCGGAAACCAATGAGCCCACGGCTCCAGGCGCACCGCAGCTGCCAAAGGCATCCCAAGGGGAGTGCAAAACTGCAACAACATGGCTGCCTTGATGGCTATTTACCCGGGACCAGCCCTAGCCCTAAACCGATTTTCCTGCCTAGGGTTAGGGTTAGGGTTACGCCTAGGGTTAGCGTCTCGGAAACCAAAGAGCCCACGGCTCGATGCACACCGCAGCTGCCAAAGGCATCCCAAGGGGAGTGCAAAACGGCCACAACATGGCTGCCTTTACAGCTTTTTACCCGGGACCAGCCCTGGCCCTAAACCGATTTTCCTGCCTAGGGTTAGGGTTAGGGTTACGCCTAGGGTTAGCGTCTCGGAAAGCAATGAGCCCACGGCTCCAGGCGCACCGCAGCTGCCAAAGGCATCCCAAGGGGAGTGCAAAACTGCAACAACATGGCTGCCTTTACAGCTTTTTACCCGGGACCAGCCCTGCCCCTAAACCGATTTTCCTGCCTAGGGTTAGGGTTAGGGTTACGCCTAGGGTTAGCGTCTCAAAAACCAAAGAGCCCACGGCTCCGGGCACACCGCAGCTGCCAAAGGCATCCCAAGGGGAGTGCAAAATTGCAACAACATGGCTGCCTTGACGGCTTTTTACTTGGGACCAGCCCTGGCCCTAAACCGATTTTCCTGCCTAGGGTTAGGGTTAGGGTTACGCCTAGGGTTAGCGTCTCGGAAACCAAAGAGCCCACGGCTCGATGCACACCGCAGCTGCCAAAGGCATCCCAAGGGGAGTGCAAAACTGCAACAACATGGCTGCCTTGACGGCTTTTTACCCGGGACCAGCCCTGGCCCTAAACCGATTTTCCTGCCTAGGGTTAGGGTTAGGGTTACGCCTAGGGTTAGCGTCTCGGAAAGCAATGAGCCCACGGCTCCAGGCGCACCGCAGCTGCCAAAGGCATCCCAAGGGGAGTGCAAAACTGCAACAACATGGCTGTCTTGACAGCTTTTTACCCGGGACCAGCCCTGCCCCTAAACCGATTTTCCTGCCTAGGGTTAGGGTTAGGGTTACGCCTAGGGTTAGCGTCTCGGAAACCAAAGAGCCCACGGCTCGATGCACACCGCAGCTGCCAAAGGCATCCCAAGGGGAGTGCAAAACTGCAACAACATGGCTGCCGCAGCGGCTTTTATCTGTGGACCAGCCCTGGCCCTAAACCGATTTTCCTGCCTAGGGTTAGGGTTAGGGTTACGCCTAGGGTTAGCGTCTCGGAAACCAAAGAGCCCACGGCTCGATGCACAGCGCAGCTGCCAAAGGCATCCCAAGGGGAGTGCAAAACTGCCACAACATGGCTGCCTTTACAGCTTTTTACCCGGGACCAGCCCTGGCCCTAAACCGATTTTCCTGCCTAGGGTTAGGGTTAGGGTTACGCCTAGGGTTAGCGTCTCGGAAACCAAAGAGCGCACGGCTCCAGGCGCACCGCAGCTGCCAAAGGCATCCCAAGGGGAGTGCAAAACTGCAACAACATGGCTGCCGCAGCGGCTTTTATCTGTGGACCAGCCCTGGCCCTAAACTGATTTTCCTGCCTAGGGTTAGGGTTAGGGTTACGCCTAGGGTTAGCGTCTCGGAAACCAAAGAGCCCACGGCTCGATGCACACCGCAGCTGCCAAAGGCATCCCAAGGGGAGTGCAAAACGGCCACAACATGGCTGCCTTTACAGCTTTTTACCCGGGACCAGCCCTGGCCCTAAACCGATTTTCCTGCCTAGGGTTAGGGTTAGGGTTACGCCTAGGGTTAGCGTCTCGGAAAGCAATGAGCCCACGGCTCCAGGCGCACCGCAGCTGCCAAAGGCATCCCAAGGGGAGTGCAAAACTGCAACAACATGGCTGCCTTTACAGCTTTTTACCCGGGACCAGCCCTGCCCCTAAACCGATTTTCCTGCCTAGGGTTAGGGTTAGGGTTACGCCTAGGGTTAGCGTCTCAAAAACCAAAGAGCCCACGGCTCCGGGCACACCGCAGCTGCCAAAGGCATCCCAAGGGGAGTGCAAAATTGCAACAACATGGCTGCCTTGACGGCTTTTTACTTGGGACCAGCCCTGGCCCTAAACCGATTTTCCTGCCTAGGGTTAGGGTTAGGGTTACGCCTAGGGTTAGCGTCTCGGAAACCAAAGAGCCCACGGCTCGATGCACACCGCAGCTGCCAAAGGCATCCCAAGGGGAGTGCAAAACTGCAACAACATGGCTGCCTTGACGGCTTTTTACCCGGGACCAGCCCTGGCCCTAAAGCGATTTTCCTGCCTAGGGTTAGGGTTAGGGTTACGCCTAGGGTTAGCGTCTCGGAAAGCAATGAGCCCACGGCTCCAGGCGCACCGCAGCTGCCAAAGGCATCCCAAGGGGAGTGCAAAACTGCAACAACATGGCTGTCTTGACAGCTTTTTACCCGGGACCAGCCCTGCCCCTAAACCGATTTTCCTGCCTAGGGTTAGGGTTAGGGTTACGCCTAGGGTTAGCGTCTCGGAAACCAAAGAGCCCACGGCTCGATGCACACCGCAGCTGCCAAAGGCATCCCAAGGGGAGTGCAAAACGGCCACAACATGGCTGCCTTGACGGCTTTTTACCCGGGACCAGCCCTGGCCCTAAACCAATTTTCCTGCCTAGGGTTAGGGTTAGGGTTACGCCTAGGGTTAGCGTCTCGGAAAGCAATGAGCCCACGGCTCCAAGTGCACCGCAGCTGCCAAAGGCATCCCAAGGGGAGTGCAAAATTGCAACAACATGGCTGCCTTTACAGCTTTTTACCCGGGACCAGCCCTGGCCCTAAACCGATTTTCCTGCCTAGGGTTAGGGTTAGGGTTACGCCTAGGGTTAGCGTCTCGGAAACCAAAGAGCCCACGGCTCGATGCACACCGCAGCTGCCAAAGGCATCCCAAGTGGAGTGCAAAACTGCAACAACATGGCTGCCGCAGCGGCTTTTATCTGTGGACCAGCCCTGGCCCTAAAGCGATTTTCCTGCCTAGGGTTAGGGTTAGGGTTACGCCTAGGGTTAGCGTCTCGGAAACCAAAGAGCCCACGGCTCGATGCACAGCGCAGCTGCCAAAGGCATCCCAAGGGGAGTGCAAAACTGCCACAACATGGCTGCCTTTACAGCTTTTTACCCGGGACCAGCCCTGGCCCTAAACCGATTTTCCTGCCTAGGGTTAGGGTTAGGGTTACGCCTAGGGTTAGCGTCTCGGAAACCAAAGAGCGCACGGCTCCAGGCGCACCGCAGCTGCCAAAGGCATCCCAAGGGGAGTGCAAAACTGCAACAACATGGCTGCCGCAGCGGCCTTTATCTGTGGACCAGCCCTGGCCCTAAACTGATTTTCCTGCCTAGGGTTAGGGTTAGGGTTACGCCTAGGGTTAGCGTCTCGGAAACCAAAGAGCCCACGGCTCGATGCACACCGCAGCTGCCAAAGGCATCCCAAGGGGAGTGCAAAACGGCCACAACATGGCTGCCTTTACAGCTTTTTACCCGGGACCAGCCCTGGCCCTAAACCGATTTTCCTGCCTAGGGTTAGGGTTAGGGTTACGCCTAGGGTTAGCGTCTCGGAAAGCAATGAGCCCACGGCTCCAGGCGCACCGCAGCTGCCAAAGGCATCCCAAGGGGAGTGCAAAACTGCAACAACATGGCTGCCTTTACAGCTTTTTACCCGGGACCAGCCCTGCCCCTAAACCGATTTTCCTGCCTAGGGTTAGGGTTAGGGTTACGCCTAGGGTTAGCGTCTCAAAAACCAAAGAGCCCACGGCTCCGGGCACACCGCAGCTGCCAAAGGCATCCCAAGGGGAGTGCAAAATTGCAACAACATGGCTGCCTTGACGGCTTTTTACTTGGGACCAGCCCTGGCCCTAAACCGATTTTCCTGCCTAGGGTTAGGGTTAGGGTTACGCCTAGGGTTAGCGTCTCGGAAACCAAAGAGCCCACGGCTCGATGCACACCGCAGCTGCCAAAGGCATCCCAAGGGGAGTGCAAAACTGCAACAACATGGCTGCCTTGACGGCTTTTTACCCGGGACCAGCCCTGGCCCTAAACCGATTTTCCTGCCTAGGGTTAGGGTTAGGGTTACGCCTAGGGTTAGCGTCTCGGAAACCAATGAGCCCACGGCTCCAGGCGCACCGCAGCTGCCAAAGGCATCCCAAGGGGAGTGCAAAACTGCAACAACATGGCTGCCTTGACGGCTTTTTACTTGGGACCAGCCCTGGCCCTAAACCGATTTTCCTGCCTAGGGTTAGGGTTAGGGTTACGCCTAGGGTTAGCGTCTCGGAAACCAAAGAGCCCACGGCCTTAGGCGCACCGCAGCTGCCAAAGGCATCCCAAGGGGAGTGCAAAACGGCCACAACATGGCTGCCTTGACGGCTTTTTACCCGGGACCAGCCCTGGCCCTAAACCGATTTTCCTGCCTAGGGTTAGGGTTAGGGTTACGCCTAGGGTTAGCGTCTCGGAAAACAATGAGCCCACGGCTCCAGGCGCACCGCAGCTGCCAAAGGCATCCCAAGGGGAGTGCAAAACTGCAACAACATGGCTGTCTTGACAGATTTTTACCCGGGACCAGCCCTGCCCCTAAACCGATTTTCCTGCCTAGGGTTAGGGTTAGGGTTACGCCTAGGGTTAGCGTCTCGGAAACCAAAGAGCCCACGGCTCGATGCACACCGCAGCTGCCAAAGGCATCCCAAGGGGAGTGCAAAACTGCAACAACATGGCTGCCTTTACAGCTTTTTACCCGGGACCAGCCCTGGCCCTAAACCGATTTTCCTGCCTAGGGTTAGGGTTAGGGTTACGCCTAGGGTTAGCGTCTCGGAAACCAAAGAGCCCACGGCTCGATGCACACCGCAGCTGCCAAAGGCATCCAAAGGGGAGTGCAAAACTGCAACATGGCTGCCGCAGCGGCTTTTTACTTGGGACCAGCCCTGGCCCTAAACCGATTTTCCTGCCTAGGGTTAGGGTTAGGGTTACGCCTAGGGTTAGCGTCTCGGAAACCAAAGAGCCCACGGCTCGATGCACAGCGCAGCTGCCAAAGGCATCCCAAGAGGAGTGCAAAACTGCAACAACATGGCTGCCTTTACAGCTTTTTACCCGGGACCAGCCCTGCCCCTAAACCGATTTTCCTGCCTAGGGTTAGGGTTAGGGTTACGCCTAGGGTTAGCGTCTCGGAAACCAAAGAGCCCACGGCTCCAGGCGCACCGCAGCTGCCAAAGGCATCCCAAGGGGAGTGCAAAACAGCAACAACATGGCTGCCACAAAGGCTTTCAACTCTGGACCAGCCCTGGCCCTAAACCGATTTTCCTGCCTAGGGTTAGGGTTAGGGTTACGCCTAGGGTTAGCGTCTCGGAAACCAAAGAGCCCACGGCTCCAAGCGCACCGCAGCTGCCAAAGGCATCCCAAGGGGAGTGCAAAACTGCAACAACATGGCTGCCTTTACAGCTTTTTACCCGGGACCAGCCCTGCCCCTAAACCGATTTTCCTGCCTAGGGTTAGGGTTAGGGTTACGCCTAGGGTTAGCGTCTCGGAAACCAAAGAGCGCACGGCTCCAGGCGCACCGCAGCTGCCAAAGGCATCCCAAGGGGAGTGCAAAACTGCAACAACATGGCTGCCGCAAAGGCTTTCAACTCTGGACCAGCCCTGGCCCTAAACCGATTTTCCTGCCTAGGGTTAGGGTTAGGGTTACGCCTAGGGTTAGCGTCTCGGAAACCAAAGAGCCCACGGCTCGATGCACACCGCAGCTGCCAAAGGCAACCCAAGGGGAGTGCAAAACTGCAACAACATGGCTGCCTTTACAGCTTTTTACCTGGGACCAGCCCTGGCCCTTAACCTGATTTTCCTGCCTAGGGTTAGGGTTAGGGTTACGCCTAGGGTTAGCGTCTCGGAAACCAAAGAGCCCACGGCGCCAGGCGCACCGCAGCTGCCAAAGGCATCCCAAGGGGAGTGCAAAACTGCAACAACATGGCTGCCTTGACAGCTTTTTACCCGGGACAAGCCCTGGCCCTAAACCGATTTTCCTGCCTAGGGTTAGGGTTAGGGTTACGCCTAGGGTTAGCGCCTCGGAAACCAAAGAGCCCACGGCTCGATGCGCACCGCAGCTGCCAAAGGCATCCCAAGGGGAGTGCAAAACTGCAACAACATGGCTGCCTTTACAGCTTTTTCCCCGGGACCAGCCCTGCCCCTAAACCGATTTTCCTGCCTAGGGTTAGGGTTAGGGTTACGCCTAGGGTTAGCGTCTCGGAAACCAAAGAGCCCACGGCTCGATGCACACCGCAGCTGCCAAAGGCATCCCAAGGGGAGTGCAATACTGCAACAACATGGCTGCCGCAGCAGCTTTTTACCCGGGACCAGCCCTGGCCCTAAACTGATTTTCCTGCCTAGGGTTAGGGTTAGGGTTCCGCCTAGGGTTAGCGTCTCGGAAACCAAAGAGCCCACAGCCTTAGGCGCACCGCAGCTGCCAAAGGCATCCCAAGGGGAGTGCAAAACTGCAACAACATGGCTGCCTTGACAGCTTTTTAATCGGGACCAGCCCTGGCCCTAAACCGATTTTCCTGCCTAGGGTTAGGGTTAGGGTTACGCCTAGGGTTAGCGTCTCGGAAACCAAAGAGCGCACGGCTCCAGGCGCACCCCAGCTGCCAAAGGCATCCCAAGGGGAGTGCAAAACTGCAACAACATGGCTGCCTTGACAGCTTTTTACTCGGGACTACCACTTGCCCTAAACCGATTTTCCTGCCTAGGGTTAGGGATAGGGTTACGCCTAGGGTTAGCGCCTCGGAAACCAAAGAGCCCACGGCTCGATGCGCACCGCAGCTGCCAAAGGCATCCCAAGGGGAGTGCAAAACTGCAACAACATGGCTGCCGCAGCGGCTTTTTACTTGGGACCAGCCCTGGCCCTAAACCGATTTTCCTGCCTAGGGTTAAGGTTAGGGTTACGCCTAGGGTTAGCGTCTCGGAAACCAAAGAGCCCACGGCTCCAGGCGCACCGCAGCTGCCAAAGGCATCCCAAGGGGAGTGCAAAACTGCAACAACATGGCTGTCTTGACAGCTTTTTACTCGGGACCAGCCCTGGCCCTAAACCGAATTTCCTGCCTAGGGTTAGGGTTAGGGTTACGCCTAGGGTTAGCGTCTCGGAAACCAAAGAGCCCACGGCTCGATGCACACCGCAGCTGCCAAAGGCATCCCAAGGGGAGTGCAAAACTGCCACAACATGGCTGCCTTGACGGCTTTTTACCCGGGACCAGCCCTGGCCCTAAACCGATTTTCCTGCCTAGGGTTAGGGTTAGGGTTACGCCTAGGGTTAGCGTCTCGGAAACCAAAGAGCCCACGGCTCGATGCACACCGCAGCTGCCAAAGGCATCCCAAGGGGAGTGCAAAACAGCAACAACATGGCTGCCGCAGCGGCTTTTTACTCGGGACCATAACTGGTCCGAAACCGATTTTCCTGCCTAGGGTTAGGGTTAGGGTTACGCCTAGGGTTAGCGTCTCGGAAACCAAAGAGCCCACGGCTCGATGCACACCGCAGCTGCCAAAGGCATCCCAAGGGGAGTGCAAAACTGCAACAACATGGCTGCCTTGACGGCTTTTTACCCGGGACCAGCCCTGGCCCTAAACCGATTTTCCTGCCTAGGGTTAGGGTTAGGGTTACGCCTAGGGTTAGCGTCTCAGAAACCAATGAGCCCACGGCTCCAGGCGCACCGCAGCTGCCAAAGGCATCCCAAGGGGAGTGCAAAACTGCAACAACATGGCTGCCTTGATGGCTATTTACCCGGGACCAGCCCTAGCCCTAAACCGATTTTCCTGCCTAGGGTTAGGGTTAGGGTTACGCCTAGGGTTAGCGTCTCGGAAACCAAAGAGCCCACGGCTCGATGCACACCGCAGCTGCCAAAGGCATCCCAAGGGGAGTGCAAAACTGCAACAACATGGCTGCCTTGACGGCTTTTTACCCGGGACCAGCCCTGGCCCTAAAGCGATTTTCCTGCCTAGGGTTAGGGTTAGGTTTACGCCTAGGGTTAGCGTCTCGGAAAGCAATGAGCCCACGGCTCCAGGCGCACCGCAGCTGCCAAAGGCATCCCAAGGGGAGTGCAAAACTGCAACAACATGGCTGCCTTTACAGCTTTTTACCCGGGACCAGCCCTGGCCCTAAACCGATTTTCCTGCCTAGGGTTAGGGTTAGGGTTACGCCTAGGGTTAGCGTCTCGGAAACCAAAGAGCCCACGGCTCCGGGCACACCGCAGCTGCCAAAGGCTTCCCAAGGGGAGTGCAAAATTGCAACAACATGGCTGCCTTGACGGCTTTTTACTTGGGACCAGCCCTGGCCCTAAACCGATTTTCCTGCCTAGGGTTAGGGTTAGGGTTACGCCTAGGGTTAGCGTCTCGGAAACCAAAGAGCCCACGGCTCAATGCACACCGCAGCTGCCAAAGGCATCCCAAGGGGAGTGCAAAACTGCAACAACATGGTTGCCTTGACGGCTTTTTACCCGGGACCAGCCCTGCCCCTAAACCGATTTTCCTGCCTAGGGTTAGGGTTAGGGTTACGCCTAGGGTTAGCGTCTCGGAAAGCAATGAGCCCACGGCTCCAGGCGCACCGCAGCTGCCAAAGGCATCCCAAGGGGAGTGCAAAACTGCAACAACATGGCTGCCTTGATGGCTATTTACCCGGGACCAGCCCTAGCCCTAAACCGATTTTCCTGCCTAGGGTTAGGGTTAGGGTTACGCCTAGGGTTAGCGTCTCGGAAACCAAAGAGCCCACGGCTCCGGGCACACCGCAGCTGCCAAAGGCATCCCAAGGGGAGTGCAAAATTGCAACAACATGGCTGCCTTGACGGCTTTTTACTTGGGACAAGCCCTGGCCCTAAACCGATTTTCCTGCCTAGGGTTAGTGTTAGGGTTACGCCTAGGGTTAGCGTCTCTGAAACCAAAGAGCCCACGGCTCGATGCACACCGCAGCTGCCAAAGGCATCCCAAGGGGAGTGCAAAACTGCAACAACATGGCTGCCTTGACGGCTTTTTACCCGGGACCAGCCCTGGCCCTAAACCGATTTTCCTGCCTAGGGTTAGGGTTAGGGTTACGCCTAGGGTTAGCGTCTCGGAAACCAATGAGCCCACGGCTCCAGGCGCACCGCAGCTGCCAAAGGCATCCCAAGGGGAGTGCAAAACTGCAACAACATGGCTGCCTTGACGGCTTTTTACCCGGGACCAGCCCTGGCCCTAAACCGATTTTCCTGCCTAGGGTTAGGGTTAGGGTTACGCCTAGGGTTAGCGTCTCGGAAACCAAAGAGCCCACGGCCTTAGGCGCACCGCAGCTGCCAAAGGCATCCCAAGGGGAGTGCAAAACTGCAACAACATGGCTGCCTTGACGGCTTTTTACCCGAGACCAGCCCTGGCCCTAAAGCGATTTTCCTGCCTAGGGTTAGGGTTAGGGTTACGCCTAGGGTTAGCGTCTCGGAAACCAAAGAGCCCACGGCCTTAGGCGCACCGCAGCTGCCAAAGGCATCCCAAGGGGAGTGCAAAACTGCAACAACATGGCTGCCTTGACGGCTTTTTACCCGGGACCAGCCCTGGCCCTAAACCGATTTTCCTGCCTAGGGTTAGGGTTAGGGTTACGCCTAGGGTTAGCGTCTCAGAAACCAATGAGCCCACGGCTCCAGGCGCACCGCAGCTGCCAAAGGCATCCCAAGGGGAGTGCAAAACTGCAACAACATGGCTGCCTTGATGGCTATTTACCCGGGACCAGCCCTAGCCCTAAACCGATTTTCCTGCCTAGGGTTAGGGTTAGGGTTACGCCTAGGGTTAGCGTCTCGGAAACCAAAGAGCCCACGGCTCGATGCACACCGCAGCTGCCAAAGGCATCCCAAGGGGAGTGCAAAACTGCAACAACATGGCTGCCTTTACAGCTTTTTACCCGGGACCAGCCCTGGCCCTAAACCGATTTTCCTGCCTAGGGTTAGGGTTAGGGTTACGCCTAGGGTTAGCGTCTCGGAAACCAAAGAGCCCACGGCTCGATGCACACCGCAGCTGCCAAAGGCATCCAAAGGGGAGTGCAAAACTGCAACAACATGGCTGCCACAGCGGCTTTTATCTGTGGACCAGCCCTGGCCCTAAACCGATTTTCCTGCCTAGGGTTAGGGTTAGGGTTACGCCTAGGGTTAGCGTCTCGGAAACCAAAGAGCCCACGGCTCGATGCACAGCGCAGCTGCCAAAGGCATCCAAAGGGGAGTGCAAAACTGCCACAACATGGCTGCCTTTACAGCTTTTTACCCGGGACCAGCCCTGGCCCTAAACCGATTTTCCTGCCTAGGGTTAGGGTTAGGGTTACGCCTAGGGTTAGCGTCTCGGAAACCAAAGAGCGCACGGCTCCAGGCGCACCGCAGCTGCAAAAGGCATCCCAAGGGGAGTGCAAAACTGCAACAACATGGCTGCCGCAGCGGCTTTTATCTGTGGACCAGCCCTGGCCCTAAACTGATTTTCCTGCCTAGGGTTAGGGTTAGGGTTACGCCTAGGGTTAGCGTCTCGGAAACCAAAGAGCCCACGGCTCGATGCACACCGCAGCTGCCAAAGGCATCCCAAGGGGAGTGCAAAACTGCAACAACATGGCTGCCTTGACGGCTTTTTACCCGGGACCACCACTGGCCCTAAACCGATTTTCCTGCCTAGGGTTAGGGTTAGGGTTACGCCTAGGGTTAGCGTCTCGGAAACCAATGAGCCCACGGCTCCAGGCGCATCGCAGCTGCCAAAGGCATCCCAAGGGGAGTGCAAAACTGCAACAACATGGCTGCCTTGATGGCTATTTACCCGGGACCAGCCCTAGCCCTAAACCGATTTCCTGCCTAGGGTTAGGGTTAGGGTTACGCCTAGGGTTAGCGTCTCGGAAACCAAAGAGCCCACGGCTCGATGCACACCGCAGCTGCCAAAGGCATCCCAAGGGGAGTGCAAAACGGCCACAACATGGCTGCCTTTACAGCTTTTTACCCGGGACCAGCCCTGGCCCTAAACCGATTTTCCTGCCTAGGGTTAGGGTTAGGGTTACGCCTAGGGTTAGCGTCTCGGAAAGCAATGAGCCCACGGCTCCAGGCGCACCGCAGCTGCCAAAGGCATCCCAAGGGGAGTGCAAAACTGCAACAACATGGCTGCCTTTACAGCTTTTTACCCGGGACCAGCCCTGGCCCTAAACCGATTTTCCTGCCTAGGGTTAGGGTTAGGGTTACGCCTAGGGTTAGCGTCTCAAAAACCAAAGAGCCCACGGCTCCGGGCACACCGCAGCTGCCAAAGGCATCCCAAGGGGAGTGCAAAATTGCAACAACATGGCTGCCTTGACGGCTTTTTACTTGGGACCAGCCCTGGCCCTAAACCGATTTTCCTGCCTAGGGTTAGGGTTAGGGTTACGCCTAGGGTTAGCGTCTCGGAAACCAAAGAGCCCACGGCTCGATGCACACCGCAGCTGCCAAAGGCATCCCAAGGGGAGTGCAAAACTGCAACAACATGGCTGCCTTGACGGCTTTTTACTTGGGACCAGCCCTGGCCCTAAACCGATTTTCCTGCCTAGGGTTAGGGTTAGGGTTACGCCTAGGGTTAGCGTCTCGGAAACCAATGAGCCCACGGCTCCAGGCGCACCGCAGCTGCCAAAGGCATCCCAAGGGGAGTGCAAAACTGCAACAACATGGCTGCCTTGACGGCTTTTTACTTGGGACCAGCCCTGGCCCTAAACCGATTTTCCTGCCTAGGGTTAGGGTTAGGGTTACGCCTAGGGTTAGCGTCTCGGAAACCAAAGAGCCCACGGCCTTAGGCGCACCGCAGCTGCCAAAGGCATCCCAAGGGGAGTGCAAAACGGCCACAACATGGCTGCCTTGACGGCTTTTTACCCGGGACCAGCCCTGGCCCTAAAGCGATTTTCCTGCCTAGGGTTAGGGTTAGGGTTACGCCTAGGGTTAGCGTCTCGGAAAACAATGAGCCCACGGCCTTAGGCGCACCGCAGCTGCCAAAGGCATCCCAAGGGGAGTGCAAAACTGCAACAACATGGCTGTCTTGACAGATTTTTACCCGGGACCAGCCCTGCCCCTAAACCGATTTTCCTGCCTAGGGTTAGGGTTAGGGTTACGCCTAGGGTTAGCGTCTCGGAAACCAAAGAGCCCACGGCCTTAGGCGCACCGCAGCTGCCAAAGGCATCCCAAGGGGAGTGCAAAACGGCCACAACATGGCTGCCTTGACGGCTTTTTACCCGGGACCAGCCCTGGCCCTAAAGCGATTTTCCTGCCTAGGGTTAGGGTTAGGGTTACGCCTAGGGTTAGCGTCTCGGAAAGCAATGAGCCCACGGCTCCAGGCGCACCGCAGCTGCCAAAGGCATCCCAAGGGGAGTGCAAAACTGCAACAACATGGCTGTCTTGACAGCTTTTTACCCAGGACCAGCCCTGCCCCTAAACCGATTTTCCTGCCTAGGGTTAGCTTTAGGGTTAAGCCTAGGGTTAGCGTCTCGGAAACCAAAGAGCCCACGGCTCGATGCACACCGCAGCTGCCAAAGGCATCCCAAGGGGAGTGCAAAACGGCCACAACATGGCTGCCTTGACGGCTTTTTACCCGGGACCAGCCCTGGCCCTAAACCGATTTTCCTGCCTAGGGTTAGGGTTAGGGTTACGCCTAGGGTTAGCGTCTCGGAAAGCAATGAGCCCACGGATCCAAGCGCACCGCAGCTGCCAAAGGCATCCCAAGGGGAGTGCAAAACTGCAACAACATGGCTGCCTTTACAGCTTTTTACCCGGGACCAGCCCTGGCCCTAAACCGATTTTCCTGCCTAGGGTTAGGGTTAGGGTTACGCCTAGGGTTAGCGTCTCGGAAACCAAAGAGCCCACGGCTCGATGCACACCGCAGCTGCCAAAGGCATCCCAAGGGGAGTGCAAAACTGCAACAACATGGCTGCCGCAGCGGCTTTTTACTTGGGACCAGCCCTGGCCCTAAACCGATTTTCCTGCCTAGGGTTAGGGTTAGGGTTACGCCTAGGGTTAGCGTCTCGGAAACCAAAGAGCCCACGGCTCGATGCACACCGCAGCTGCCAAAGGCATCCCAAGGGGAGTGCAAAACTGCAACAACATGGCTGCCGCAGCAGCTTTTTACCCGGGACCAGCCCTGGCCCTAAACCGATTTTCCTGCCTAGGGTTAGGGTTAGGGTTACGCCTAGGGTTAGCGTCTCGGAAACCAAAGAGCCCACGGCTCGATGCACACCGCAGCTGCCAAAGGCATCCAAAGGGGAGTGCAAAACTGCAACAACATGGCTGCCGCAGCGGCTTTTTACTTGGGACCAGCCCTGGCCCTAAACCGATTTTCCTGCCTAGGGTTAGGGTTAGGGTTACGCCTAGGGTTAGCGTCTCGGAAACCAAAGAGCCCACGGCTCGATGCACAGCGCAGCTGCCAAAGGCATCCCAAGGGGAGTGCAAAACTGCCACAACATGGCTGCCTTTACAGCTTTTTACCCGGGACCAGCCCTGGCCCTAAACCGATTTTCCTGCCTAGGGTTAGGGTTAGGGTTACGCCTAGGGTTAGCGTCTCGGAAACCAAAGAGCGCACGGCTCCAGGCGCACCGCAGCTGCCAAAGGCATCCCAAGGGGAGTGCAAAACTGCAACAACATGGCTGCCGCAGCGGCTTTTATCTGTGGACCAGCCCTGGCCCTAAACTGATTTTCCTGCCTAGGGTTAGGGTTAGGGTTACGCCTAGGGTTAGCGTCTCGGAAACCAAAGAGCCCACGGCCTTAGGCGCACTGCAGCTGCCAAAGGCATCCCAAGGGGAGTGCAAAACTGCAACAACATGGCTGCCGCAGCGGCTTTTTACTTGGGACCAGCCCTGGCCCGAAACCGATTTTCCTGCCTAGGGTTAAGGTTAGGGTTACGCCTAGGGTTAGCGTCTCGGAAACTAAAGAGCCCACGGCTCCAGGCGCACCGCAGCTGTCAAAGGCATCCCAAGGGGAGTGCAAAACTGCAACAACATGGCTGTCTTGACAGCTTTTTACTCGGGACCAGCCCTGCCCCTAAACCGATTTTCCTGCCTAGGGTTAGGGTTAGGGTTACGCCTAGGGTTAGCGTCTCGGAAACCAAAGAGCCCACGGCTCGATGCACACCGCAGCTGCCAAAGGCATCCCAAGGGGAGTGCAAAACTGCCACAACATGGCTGCCTTTACAGCTTTTTACCCGGGACCAGCCCTGGCCCTAAACCGATTTTCCTGCCTAGGGTTAGGGTTAGGGTTACGCCTAGGGTTAGCGTCTCGGAAACCAAAGAGCGCACGGCTCCAGGCGCACCGCAGCTGCCAAAGGCATCCCAAGGGGAGTGCAAAACAGCAACAACATGGCTGCTGCAAAGGCTTTCAACTCTGGACCAGCCCTGGCCCGAAACCGATTTTCCTGCCTAGGGTTAGGGTTAGGGTTACGCCTAGGGTTAGCGTCTCGGAAACCAAAGAGCCCACGGCTCCAGGCGCACCGCAGCTGCCAAAGGCATCCCAAGGGGAGTGCAAAACTGCAACAACATGGCTGCCGCAGCAGCTTTTTACCCGGGACCAGCCCTGCCCCTAAACCGATTTTCCTGCCTAGGGTTAGGGTTAGGGTTACGCCTAGGGTTAGCGTCTCGGAAACCAAAGAGCCCACGGCTCGATGCACACCGCAGCTGCCAAAGGCATCCCAAGGGGAGTGCAAAACTGCAACAACATGGCTGCCGCAGCGGCTTTTTACTTGGGACCAGCCCTGGCCCTAAACCGATTTTCCTGCCTAGGGTTAGGGTTAGGGTTACGCCTAGGGTTAGCGTCTCGGAAACCAAAGAGCCCACGGCTCGATGCACACCGCAGCTGCCAAAGGCATCCCAAGGGGAGTGCAAAACTGCAACAACATGGCTGCCTTTACAGCTTTTTACCCGGGACCAGCCCTGGCCCTAAACCGATTTTCCTGCCTAGGGTTAGGGTTAGGGTTACGCCTAGGGTTAGCGTCTCGGAAACCAAAGAGCCCACGGCTCGATGCACACCGCAGCTGCCAAAGGCATCCCAAGGGGAGTGCAAAACTGCAACAACATGGCTGCCGCAGCAGCTTTTTACCCGGGACCAGCCCTGGCCCTAAACCGATTTTCCTGCCTAGGGTTAGGGTTAGGGTTCCGCCTAGGGTTAGCGTCTCGGAAACCAAAGAGCCCACGGCCTTAGGCGCACCGCAGCTGCCAAAGGCATCCCAAGGGGGGTGAAAAACTGCAACAACATGGCTGCCTTGACAGCTTTTTACTCGGGACCAGCCCTGGCCCTAAACCGATTTTCCTGCCTAGGGTTAGGGTTAGGGTTACGCCTAGGGTTAGCGTCTCGGAAACCAAAGAGCCCACGGCTCCAGGCGCACCGCAGCTGCCAAAGGCATCCCAAGGGGAGTGAAAAACTGCAACAACATGGCTGCCTTGACAGCTTTTTACTCGGGACCAGCCCCGGCCCGAAACCGATTTTCCTGCCTAGGGTTAGGGTTAGGGTTACGCCTAGGGTTAGCGTCTCGGAAACCAAAGAGCCCACGGCCTTAGGCGCACCGCAGCTGCCAAAGGCATCCCAAGGGGAGTGCAAAACTGCAACAACATGGCTGCCGCAGCGGCTTTTTACTTGGGACCAGCCCTGGCCCGAAACCGATTTTCCTGCCTAGGGTTAAGGTTAGGGTTACGCCTAGGGTTAGCGTCTCGGAAACTAAAGAGCCCACGGCTCCAGGCGCACCGCAGCTGCCAAAGGCATCCCAAGGGGAGTGCAAAACTGCAACAACATGGCTGTCTTGACAGCTTTTTACTCAGGACCAGCCCTGGCCCTAAACCGATTTTCCTGCCTAGGGTTAGGGTTAGGGTTACGCCTAGGGTTAGCGTCTCGGAAACCAAAGAGCCCACGGCTCGATGCACACCGCAGCTGCCAAAGGCATCCCAAGGGGAGTGCAAAACTGCAACAACATGGCTGCCTTGACAGTTTTTTACTCGGGACCAGCCCTGGCCCTAAACCGATTTTCCTGCCTAGGGTTAGGGTTAGGGTTACGCCTAGGGTTAGCGTCTCGGAAACCAAAGAGCCCACGGCTCAAGGCGCACCGCAGCTGCAAAAGGCATCCCAAGGGGCGTGAAAAACTGCAACAATATGGCTGCCTTGACGGCTTTTTACTCGGGACCACCCCTGGCCCGAAACCGATTTTCCTGCCTAGGGTTAGGGTTAGGGTTACGCCTAGGGTTAGCGTCTCGGAAACCAAAGAGCGCACGGCTCCAGGCGCACCGCAGCTGCCAAAGGCATCCCAAGGGGAGTGCAAAACTGCAACAACATGGCTGCCTTGACGGCTTTTTACTCGGGACCACCACTGGCCCTAAACCGATTTTCCTGCCTAGGGTTAGGGTTAGGGTTACGCCTAGGGTAAGCATCTCGGAAACCAAAGAGCCCACGGCTCCAGGCGCACCGCAGCTGCCAAAGGCATCCCAAGGGGAGTGCAAAACTGCAACAAAATGGCTGCCTTGACAGCTTTTTACTCGGGACCAGCCCTGGCCCTAAACCGATTTTCCTGCCTAGGGTTAAGGTTAGGGTTACGCCTAGGGTTAGCGTCTCGGAAACCAAAGAGCCCACGGCTCCAGGCGCACCGCAGCTGCCAAAGGCATCCCAAGGGGAGTGCAAAACTGCAACAACATGGCTGCCTTGACGGCTTTTTACTCAGGACCAGCCCTGGCCCTAAACCGATTTTCCTGCCTAGGGTTAGGGTTAGGGTTACGCCTAGGGTTAGCGTCTCGGAAACCAAAGAGCCCACGGCTCGATGCACACCGCAGCTGCAAAGGCATCCCAAGGGGAGTGCAAAACGGCCACAACATGGCTGCCTTGACGGCTTTTTACCCGGGACCAGCCCTGGCCCTAAAGCGATTTTCCTGCCTAGGGTTAGGGTTAGGGTTACGCCTAGGGTTAGCGTCTCGGAAAGCAATGAGCCCACGGCTCCAAGCGCACCGCAGCTGCCAAAGGCATCCCAAGGGGAGTGCAAAACTGCAACAACATGGCTGCCTTTACAGCTTTTTACCCGGGACCAGCCCTGGCCCTAAACCGATTTTCCTGCCTAGGGTTAGGGTTAGGGTTACGCCTAGGGTTAGCGTCTCGGAAACCAAAGAGCCCACGGCTCGATGCACACCGCAGCTGCCAAAGGCATCCAAAGGGGAGTGCAAAACTGCAACAACATGGCTGCCTTTACAGCTTTTTACCCGGGACCAGCCCTGGCCCTAAACCGATTTTCCTGCCTAGGGTTAGGGTTAGGGTTACGCCTAGGGTTAGCGTCTCGGAAACCAAAGAGCCCACGGCTCGATGCACACCGCAGCTGCCAAAGGCATCCCAAGGGGAGTGCAAAACTGCCACAACATGGCTGCCTTTACAGCTTTTTACCCGGGACCAGCCCTGGCCCTAAACCGATTTTCCTGCCTAGGGTTAGGGTTAGGGTTACGCCTAGGGTTAGCGTCTCGGAAACCAAAGAGCCCACGGCTCGATGCACACCGCAGCTGCCAAAGGCATCCCAAGGGGAGTGCAAAACTGCCACAACATGGCTGCCTTTACAGCTTTTTACCCGGGACCAGCCCTGGCCCTAAACCGATTTTCCTGCCTAGGGTTAGGGTTAGGGTTACGCCTAGGGTTAGCGTCTCGGAAACCAAAGAGCCCACGGCTCGATGCACACCGCAGCTGCCAAAGGCATCTTAAGGGGAGTGCAAAACTGCAACAACATGGCTGCCGCAGCGGCTTTTTACTTGGGACCACCACTGGCCCTAAACCGATTTTCCTGCCTAGGGTTAGGGTTAGGGTTACGCCTAGGGTTAGCGTCTCGGAAACCAAAGAGCCCACGGCTCGATGCACACCGCAGCTGCCAAAGGCATCCCAAGGGGAGTGCAAAACTGCAACAACATGGCTGCCGCAGCGGCTTTTTACTTGGGACCAGCCCTGGCCCTAAACCGATTTTCCTGCCTAGGGTTAGGGTTAGGGTTACGCCTAGGGTTAGCGTCTCGGAAACCAAAGAGCGCACGGCTCCAGGCGCACCGCAGCTGCCAAAGGCATCCCAAGGGGAGTGCAAAACAGCAACAACATGGCTGCCGCAAAGGCTTTCAACTCTGGACCAGCCCTGGCCCTAAACCGATTTTCCTGCCTAGGGTTAGGGTTAGGGTTACGCCTAGGGTTAGCGTCTCGGAAACCAAAGAGCCCACGGCTCGATGCACACCACAGCTGCTAAAGGCATCCCAAGGGGAGTGCAAAACTGCCACAACATGGCTGCCTTTACAGCTTTTTACCCGGGACCAGCCCTGGCCCTTAACCTGATTTTCCTGCCTAGGGTTAGGGTTAGGGTTACGCCTAGGGTTAGCGTCTCGGAAACCAAAGAGCCCACGGCTCCAGGCGCACCGCAGCTGCCAAAGGCATCCCAAGGGGAGTGCAAAACTGCAACAACATGGCTGCCTTGACAGCTTTTTACCCGGGACCAGCCCTGGCCCTAAACCGATTTTCCTGCCTAGGGTTAGGGTTAGGGTTACGCCTAGGGTTAGCGTCTCGGAAACCAAAGAGCCCACGGCTCGATGCACACCGCAGCTGCCAAAGGCATCCCAAGGGGAGTGCAAAACAGCAACAACATGGCTGCCGCAAAGGCTTTCAACTCTGGACCAGCCCTGGCCCTAAACCGATTTTCCTGCCTAGGGTTAGGGTTAGGGTTACGCCTAGGGTTAGCGTCTCGGAAACCAAAGAGCCCACGGCTCGATGCACACCACAGCTGCCAAAGGCATCCCAAGGGGAGTGCAAAACTGCAACAACATGGCTGCCTTTACAGCTTTTTACCCGGGACCAGCCCTGGCCCTTAACCTGATTTTCCTGCCTAGGGTTAGGGTTAGGGTTACGCCTAGGGTTAGCGTCTCGGAAACCAAAGAGCCCATGGCTCCAGGCGCACCTCAGCTGCCAAAGGCATCCCAAGGGGAGTGCAAAACTGCAACAACATGGCTGCCTTGACAGCTTTTTACCCGGGACCAGCCCTGGCCCTAAACCGATTTTCCTGCCTAGGGTTAGGGTTAGGGTTACGCCTAGGGTTAGCGTCTCGGAAACCAAAGAGCCCACGGCTCGATGCACACCGCAGCTGCCAAAGGCATCCCAAGGGGAGTGCAAAACTGCAACAACATGGCTGCCTTGACGGCTTTTTACTCGGGACCAGCCCTGGCCCTAAACCGATTTTCCTGCCTAGGGTTAGGGTTAGGGTTACGCCTAGGGTTAGCGTCTCGGAAACCAAAGAGCCCACGGCTCGATGCACACCGCAGCTGCCAAAGGCATCCCAAGGGGAGTGCAAAACTGCAACAACATGGCTGCCTTTACAGCTTTTTACCCGGGACCAGCCCTGGCCCTAAACCGATTTTCCTGCCTAGGGTTAGGGTTAGGGTTACGCCTAGGGTTAGCGTCTCGGAAACCAAAGAGCCCACGGCTCGATGCACACCGCAGCTGCCAAAGGCATCCCAAGGGGAGTGCAAAACTGCAACAACATGGCTGCCGCAGCAGCTTTTTACCCGGGACCAGCCCTGGCCCTAAACTGATTTTCCTGCCTAGGGTTAGGGTTAGGGTTACGCCTAGGGTTAGCGTCTCGGAAACCAAAGAGCCCACGGCCTTAGGCGCACCGCAGCTGCCAAAGGCATCCCAAGGGGAGTGAAAAACTGCAACAACATGGCTGCCTTGACAGCTTTTTACTCGGGACCAGCCCTGGCCCTAAACCGATTTTCCTGCCTAGGGTTAGGGTTAGGGTTACGCCTAGGGTTAGCGTCTCGGAAACCAAAGAGCCCACGGCCTTAGGCGCACCGCAGCTGCCAAAGGCATCCCAAGGGGAGTGCAAAACTGCAACAACATGGCTGCCTTGACGGCTTTTTACTCGGGACCAGCCCTGGCCCTAAACCGATTTTCCTGCCTAGGGTTAGGGTTAGGGTTACGCCTAGGGTTAGCGTCTCGGAAACCAAAGAGCCCACGGCTCCAGGCGCACCGCAGCTGCCAAAGGCATCCCAAGGGGAGTGCAAAATTGCAACAACATGGCTGCCTTGACGGCTTTTTACTCGGGACCAGCCCTGGCCCTAAACCGATTTTCCTGCCTAGGGTTAGGGTTAGGGTTACGCCTAGGGTTAGCGTCTCGGAAACCAAAGAGCCGATGTCCTTAGGCGCACCGCAGCTGCCAAAGGCATCCCAAGGGGAGTGCAAAACTGCAACAACATGGCTGCCTTGACGGCTTTTTACTCGGGACCACCCCTGGCCCTAAACCGATTTTCCTGCCTAGGGTTAGGGTTAGGGTTACGCCTAGGGTTAGCGTCTCGGAAACCAAAGAGCCCACGGCTCCAGGCGCACCGCAGCTGCCAAAGGCATCCCAAGGGGAGTGCAAAACTGCAACAACATGGCTGCCTTGACAGCTTTTTACTCGGGACCAGCCCTGGCCCTAAACCGATTTTCCTGCCTAGGGTTAGGGTTAGGGTTACGCCTAGGGTTAGCGCCTCGGAAACCAAAGAGCCCACGGCTCGATGCGCACCGCAGCTGCCAAAGGCATCCCAAGGGGAGTGCAAAACTGCAACAACATGGCTGCCTTGACGGCTTTTTACTCGGGACCACCACTGGCCCGAAACCGATTTTCCTGCCTAGGGTTAGGGTTAGGGTTACGCCTAGGGTTAGCGTCTCAGAAACCAAAGAGCCCACAGCTCGATGCGCACCGCAGCTGCCAAAGGCATCCCAAGGGGAGTGCAAAACTGCAACAACATGGCTGCCGCAGCGGCTTTTATCTGTGGACCAGCCCTGGCCCTAAACTGATTTTCCTGCCTAGGGTTAGGGTTAGGGTTACGCCTAGGGTTAGCGTCTCGGAAACCAAAGAGCCCACGGCTCCAGGCGCACTGCAGCTGCCAAAGGCATCCCAAGGGGAGTGCAAAACTGCAACAACATGGCTGCCGCAGCGGCTTTTTACTTGGGACCAGCCCTGGCCCGAAACCGATTTTCCTGCCTAGGGTTAAGGTTAGGGTTACGCCTAGGGTTAGCGTCTCGGAAACTAAAGAGCCCACGGCTCCAGGCGCACCGCAGCTGTCAAAGGCATCCCAAGGGGAGTGCAAAACTGCAACAACATGGCTGTCTTGACAGCTTTTTACTCGGGACCAGCCCTGCCCCTAAACCGATTTTCCTGCCTAGGGTTAGGGTTAGGGTTACGCCTAGGGTTAGCGTCTCGGAAACCAAAGAGCCCACGGCTCGATGCACACCGCAGCTGCCAAAGGCATCCCAAGGGGAGTGCAAAACTGCCACAACATGGCTGCCTTTACAGCTTTTTACCCGGGACCAGCCCTGGCCCTAAACCGATTTTCCTGCCTAGGGTTAGGGTTAGGGTTACGCCTAGGGTTAGCGTCTCGGAAACCAAAGAGCGCACGGCTCCAGGCGCACCGCAGCTGCCAAAGGCATCCCAAGGGGAGTGCAAAACAGCAACAACATGGCTGCTGCAAAGGCTTTCAACTCTGGACCAGCCCTGGCCCGAAACCGATTTTCCTGCCTAGGGTTAGGGTTAGGGTTACGCCTAGGGTTAGCGTCTCGGAAACCAAAGAGCCCACGGCTCCAGGCGCACCGCAGCTGCCAAAGGCATCCCAAGGGGAGTGCAAAACTGCAACAACATGGCTGCCGCAGCAGCTTTTTACCCGGGACCAGCCCTGCCCCTAAACCGATTTTCCTGCCTAGGGTTAGGGTTAGGGTTACGCCTAGGGTTAGCGTCTCGGAAACCAAAGAGCCCACGGCTCGATGCACACCGCAGCTGCCAAAGGCATCCCAAGGGGAGTGCAAAACTGCAACAACATGGCTGCCGCAGCGGCTTTTTACTTGGGACCAGCCCTGGCCCTAAACCGATTTTCCTGCCTAGGGTTAGGGTTAGGGTTACGCCTAGGGTTAGCGTCTCGGAAACCAAAGAGCCCACGGCTCGATGCACACCGCAGCTGCCAAAGGCATCCCAAGGGGAGTGCAAAACTGCAACAACATGGCTGCCTTTACAGCTTTTTACCCGGGACCAGCCCTGGCCCTAAACCGATTTTCCTGCCTAGGGTTAGGGTTAGGGTTACGCCTAGGGTTAGCGTCTCGGAAACCAAAGAGCCCACGGCTCGATGCACACCGCAGCTGCCAAAGGCATCCCAAGGGGAGTGCAAAACTGCAACAACATGGCTGCCGCAGCAGCTTTTTACCCGGGACCAGCCCTGGCCCTAAACCGATTTTCCTGCCTAGGGTTAGGGTTAGGGTTCCGCCTAGGGTTAGCGTCTCGGAAACCAAAGAGCCCACGGCCTTAGGCGCACCGCAGCTGCCAAAGGCATCCCAAGGGGGGTGAAAAACTGCAACAACATGGCTGCCTTGACAGCTTTTTACTCGGGACCAGCCCTGGCCCTAAACCGATTTTCCTGCCTAGGGTTAGGGTTAGGGTTACGCCTAGGGTTAGCGTCTCGGAAACCAAAGAGCCCACGGCTCCAGGCGCACCGCAGCTGCCAAAGGCATCCCAAGGGGAGTGAAAAACTGCAACAACATGGCTGCCTTGACGGCTTTTTACTCGGGACCACCACTGGCCCGAAACCGATTTTCCTGCCTAGGGTTAGGGTTAGGGTTACGCCTAGGGTTAGCGTCTCGGAAACCAAAGAGCCCACGGCCTTAGGCGCACCGCAGCTGCCAAAGGCATCCCAAGGGGAGTGCAAAACTGCAACAACATGGCTGCCGCAGCGGCTTTTTACTTGGGACCAGCCCTGGCCCGAAACCGATTTTCCTGCCTAGGGTTAAGGTTAGGGTTACGCCTAGGGTTAGCGTCTCGGAAACTAAAGAGCCCACGGCTCCAGGCGCACCGCAGCTGCCAAAGGCATCCCAAGGGGAGTGCAAAACTGCAACAACATGGCTGTCTTGACAGCTTTTTACTCAGGACCAGCCCTGGCCCTAAACCGATTTTCCTGCCTAGGGTTAGGGTTAGGGTTACGCCTAGGGTTAGCGTCTCGGAAACCAAAGAGCCCACGGCTCGATGCACACCGCAGCTGCCAAAGGCATCCCAAGGGGAGTGCAAAACTGCAACAACATGGCTGCCTTGACAGTTTTTTACTCGGGACCAGCCCTGGCCCTAAACCGATTTTCCTGCCTAGGGTTAGGGTTAGGGTTACGCCTAGGGTTAGCGTCTCGGAAACCAAAGAGCCCACGGCTCAAGGCGCACCGCAGCTGCAAAAGGCATCCCAAGGGGCGTGAAAAACTGCAACAATATGGCTGCCTTGACGGCTTTTTACTCGGGACCACCCCTGGCCCGAAACCGATTTTCCTGCCTAGGGTTAGGGTTAGGGTTACGCCTAGGGTTAGCGTCTCGGAAACCAAAGAGCGCACGGCTCCAGGCGCACCGCAGCTGCCAAAGGCATCCCAAGGGGAGTGCAAAACTGCAACAACATGGCTGCCTTGACGGCTTTTTACTCGGGACCACCACTGGCCCTAAACCGATTTTCCTGCCTAGGGTTAGGGTTAGGGTTACGCCTAGGGTAAGCATCTCGGAAACCAAAGAGCCCACGGCTCCAGGCGCACCGCAGCTGCCAAAGGCATCCCAAGGGGAGTGCAAAACTGCAACAAAATGGCTGCCTTGACAGCTTTTTACTCGGGACCAGCCCTGGCCCTAAACCGATTTTCCTGCCTAGGGTTAAGGTTAGGGTTACGCCTAGGGTTAGCGTCTCGGAAACCAAAGAGCCCACGGCTCCAGGCGCACCGCAGCTGCCAAAGGCATCCCAAGGGGAGTGCAAAACTGCAACAACATGGCTGCCTTGACGGCTTTTTACTCAGGACCAGCCCTGGCCCTAAACCGATTTTCCTGCCTAGGGTTAGGGTTAGGGTTACGCCTAGGGTTAGCGTCTCGGAAACCAAAGAGCCCACGGCTCGATGCACACCGCAGCTGCAAAGGCATCCCAAGGGGAGTGCAAAACGGCCACAACATGGCTGCCTTGACGGCTTTTTACCCGGGACCAGCCCTGGCCCTAAAGCGATTTTCCTGCCTAGGGTTAGGGTTAGGGTTACGCCTAGGGTTAGCGTCTCGGAAAGCAATGAGCCCACGGCTCCAAGCGCACCGCAGCTGCCAAAGGCATCCCAAGGGGAGTGCAAAACTGCAACAACATGGCTGCCTTTACAGCTTTTTACCCGGGACCAGCCCTGGCCCTAAACCGATTTTCCTGCCTAGGGTTAGGGTTAGGGTTACGCCTAGGGTTAGCGTCTCGGAAACCAAAGAGCCCACGGCTCGATGCACACCGCAGCTGCCAAAGGCATCCAAAGGGGAGTGCAAAACTGCAACAACATGGCTGCCTTTACAGCTTTTTACCCGGGACCAGCCCTGGCCCTAAACCGATTTTCCTGCCTAGGGTTAGGGTTAGGGTTACGCCTAGGGTTAGCGTCTCGGAAACCAAAGAGCCCACGGCTCGATGCACACCGCAGCTGCCAAAGGCATCCCAAGGGGAGTGCAAAACTGCCACAACATGGCTGCCTTTACAGCTTTTTACCCGGGACCAGCCCTGGCCCTAAACCGATTTTCCTGCCTAGGGTTAGGGTTAGGGTTACGCCTAGGGTTAGCGTCTCGGAAACCAAAGAGCCCACGGCTCGATGCACACCGCAGCTGCCAAAGGCATCCCAAGGGGAGTGCAAAACTGCCACAACATGGCTGCCTTTACAGCTTTTTACCCGGGACCAGCCCTGGCCCTAAACCGATTTTCCTGCCTAGGGTTAGGGTTAGGGTTACGCCTAGGGTTAGCGTCTCGGAAACCAAAGAGCCCACGGCTCGATGCACACCGCAGCTGCCAAAGGCATCTTAAGGGGAGTGCAAAACTGCAACAACATGGCTGCCGCAGCGGCTTTTTACTTGGGACCACCACTGGCCCTAAACCGATTTTCCTGCCTAGGGTTAGGGTTAGGGTTACGCCTAGGGTTAGCGTCTCGGAAACCAAAGAGCCCACGGCTCGATGCACACCGCAGCTGCCAAAGGCATCCCAAGGGGAGTGCAAAACTGCAACAACATGGCTGCCGCAGCGGCTTTTTACTTGGGACCAGCCCTGGCCCTAAACCGATTTTCCTGCCTAGGGTTAGGGTTAGGGTTACGCCTAGGGTTAGCGTCTCGGAAACCAAAGAGCGCACGGCTCCAGGCGCACCGCAGCTGCCAAAGGCATCCCAAGGGGAGTGCAAAACAGCAACAACATGGCTGCCGCAAAGGCTTTCAACTCTGGACCAGCCCTGGCCCTAAACCGATTTTCCTGCCTAGGGTTAGGGTTAGGGTTACGCCTAGGGTTAGCGTCTCGGAAACCAAAGAGCCCACGGCTCGATGCACACCACAGCTGCTAAAGGCATCCCAAGGGGAGTGCAAAACTGCCACAACATGGCTGCCTTTACAGCTTTTTACCCGGGACCAGCCCTGGCCCTTAACCTGATTTTCCTGCCTAGGGTTAGGGTTAGGGTTACGCCTAGGGTTAGCGTCTCGGAAACCAAAGAGCCCACGGCTCCAGGCGCACCGCAGCTGCCAAAGGCATCCCAAGGGGAGTGCAAAACTGCAACAACATGGCTGCCTTGACAGCTTTTTACCCGGGACCAGCCCTGGCCCTAAACCGATTTTCCTGCCTAGGGTTAGGGTTAGGGTTACGCCTAGGGTTAGCGTCTCGGAAACCAAAGAGCCCACGGCTCCAGGCGCACCGCAGCTGCCAAAGGCATCCCAAGGGGAGTGCAAAACTGCAACAACATGGCTGCCGCAAAGGCTTTCAACTCTGGACCAGCCCTGCCCCTAAACCGATTTTCCTGCCTAGGGTTAGGGTTAGGGTTACGCCTAGGGTTAGCGTCTCGGAAACCAAAGAGCCCACGGCTCGATGCACACCACAGCTGCCAAAGGCATCCCAAGGGGAGTGCAAAACTGCAACAACATGGCTGCCTTTACAGCTTTTTACCCGGGACCAGCCCTGGCCCTTAACCTGATTTTCCTGCCTAGGGTTAGGGTTAGGGTTACGCCTAGGGTTAGCGTCTCGGAAACCAAAGAGCCCATGGCTCCAGGCGCACCTCAGCTGCCAAAGGCATCCCAAGGGGAGTGCAAAACTGCAACAACATGGCTGCCTTGACAGCTTTTTACCCGGGACCAGCCCTGGCCCTAAACCGATTTTCCTGCCTAGGGTTAGGGTTAGGGTTACGCCTAGGGTTAGCGTCTCGGAAACCAAAGAGCCCACGGCTCGATGCACACCGCAGCTGCCAAAGGCATCCCAAGGGGAGTGCAAAACTGCAACAACATGGCTGCCTTGACGGCTTTTTACTCGGGACCAGCCCTGGCCCTAAACCGATTTTCCTGCCTAGGGTTAGGGTTAGGGTTACGCCTAGGGTTAGCGTCTCGGAAACCAAAGAGCCCACGGCTCGATGCACACCGCAGCTGCCAAAGGCATCCCAAGGGGAGTGCAAAACTGCAACAACATGGCTGCCTTTACAGCTTTTTACCCGGGACCAGCCCTGGCCCTAAACCGATTTTCCTGCCTAGGGTTAGGGTTAGGGTTACGCCTAGGGTTAGCGTCTCGGAAACCAAAGAGCCCACGGCTCGATGCACACCGCAGCTGCCAAAGGCATCCCAAGGGGAGTGCAAAACTGCAACAACATGGCTGCCGCAGCAGCTTTTTACCCGGGACCATCCCTGGCCCTAAACTGATTTTCCTGCCTAGGGTTAGGGTTAGGGTTACGCCTAGGGTTAGCGTCTCGGAAACCAAAGAGCCCACGGCCTTAGGCGCACCGCAGCTGCCAAAGGCATCCCAAGGGGAGTGAAAAACTGCAACAACATGGCTGCCTTGACAGCTTTTTACTCGGGACCAGCCCTGGCCCTAAACCGATTTTCCTGCCTAGGGTTAGGGTTAGGGTTACGCCTAGGGTTAGCGTCTCGGAAACCAAAGAGCCCACGGCCTTAGGCGCACCGCAGCTGCCAAAGGCATCCCAAGGGGAGTGCAAAACTGCAACAACATGGCTGCCTTGACGGCTTTTTACTCGGGACCAGCCCTGGCCCTAAACCGATTTTCCTGCCTAGGGTTAGGGTTAGGGTTACGCCTAGGGTTAGCGTCTCGGAAACCAAAGAGCCCACGGCTCCAGGCGCACCGCAGCTGCCAAAGGCATCCCAAGGGGAGTGCAAAATTGCAACAACATGGCTGCCTTGACGGCTTTTTACTCGGGACCAGCCCTGGCCCTAAACCGATTTTCCTGCCTAGGGTTAGGGTTAGGGTTACGCCTAGGGTTAGCGTCTCGGAAACCAAAGAGCCGATGTCCTTAGGCGCACCGCAGCTGCCAAAGGCATCCCAAGGGGAGTGCAAAACTGCAACAACATGGCTGCCTTGACGGCTTTTTACTCGGGACCACCCCTGGCCCTAAACCGATTTTCCTGCCTAGGGTTAGGGTTAGGGTTACGCCTAGGGTTAGCGTCTCGGAAACCAAAGAGCCCACGGCTCCAGGCGCACCGCAGCTGCCAAAGGCATCCCAAGGGGAGTGCAAAACTGCAACAACATGGCTGCCTTGACAGCTTTTTACTCGGGACCAGCCCTGGCCCTAAACCGATTTTCCTGCCTAGGGTTAGGGTTAGGGTTACGCCTAGGGTTAGCGCCTCGGAAACCAAAGAGCCCACGGCTCGATGCGCACCGCAGCTGCCAAAGGCATCCCAAGGGGAGTGCAAAACTGCAACAACATGGCTGCCTTGACGGCTTTTTACTCGGGACCACCACTGGCCCGAAACCGATTTTCCTGCCTAGGGTTAGGGTTAGGGTTACGCCTAGGGTTAGCGTCTCAGAAACCAAAGAGCCCACAGCTCGATGCGCACCGCAGCTGCCAAAGGCATCCCAAGGGGAGTGCAAAACTGCAACAACATGGCTGCCGCAGCGGCTTTTATCTGTGGACCAGCCCTGGCCCTAAACTGATTTTCCTGCCTAGGGTTAGGGTTAGGGTTACGCCTAGGGTTAGCGTCTCGGAAACCAAAGAGCCCACGGCTCCAGGCGCACCGCAGCTGCCAAAGGCATCCCAAGGGGAGTTCAAAACTGCAACAATATGGCTGCCTTGACGGCTTTTTACTCGGGACCAGCCCCGGCCCGAAACCGATTTTCCTGCCTAGGGTTAGGGTTAGGGTTACGCCTAGGGTTAGCGTCTCGGAAACCAAAGAGCCCACGGCCTTAGGCGCACCGCAGCTGCCAAAGGCATCCCAAGGGGAGTGCAAAACGGCCACAACATGGCTGCCTTGACGGCTTTTTCCCCGGGACCAGCCCTGGCCCTAAAGCGATTTTCCTGCCTAGGGTTAGGGTTAGGGTTACGCCTAGGGTTAGCGTCTCGGAAAGCAATGAGCCCACGGCTCCAGGCGCACCGCAGCTGCCAAAGGCATCCCAAGGGGAGTGCAAAACTGCAACAACATGGCTGCCTTTACAGCTTTTTACCCGGGACCAGCCCTGGCTCTAAACCGATTTTCCTGCCTAGGGTTAGGGTTAGGGTTACGCCTAGGGTTAGCGTCTCGGAAACCAAAGAGCCCACGGCTCGATGCACACCGCAGCTGCCAAAGGCATCCCAAGGGGAGTGAAAAACGGCCACAACATGGCTGCCTTGACGGCTTTTTACCCGGGACCAGCCCTGGCCCTAAAGCGATTTTCCTGCCTAGGGTTAGGGTTAGGGTTACGCCTAGGGTTAGCGTCTCGGAAAGCAATGAGCCCACGGCTCCAAGCGCACCGCAGCTGCCAAAGGCATCCCAAGGGGAGTGCAAAACTGCAACAACATGGCTGCCTTTACAGCTTTTTACCCGGGACCAGCCCTGGCCCTAAACCGATTTTCCTGCCTAGGGTTAGGGTTAGGGTTACGCCTAGGGTTAGCGTCTCGGAAACCAAAGAGCCCACGGCTCGATGCACACCGCAGCTGCCAAAGGCATCCAAAGGGGAGTGCAAAACTGCAACAACATGGCTGCCGCAGCGGCTTTTTACTTGGGACCACCACTGGCCCTAAACCGATTTTCCTGCCTAGGGTTAGGGTTAGGGTTACGCCTAGGGTTAGCGTCTCGGAAACCAAAGAGCCCACGGCTCAATGCACACCGCAGCTGCCAAAGGCATCCCAAGGGGAGTGCAAAACTGCCACAACATGGCTGCCTTTACAGCTTTTTACCCGGGACCAGCCCTGGCCCTAAACCGATTTTCCTGCCTAGGGTTAGGGTTAGGGTTACGCCTAGGGTTAGCGTCTCGGAAACCAAAGAGCGCACGGCTCCAGGCGCACCGCAGCTGCCAAAGGCATCCCAAGGGGAGTGCAAAACAGCAACAACATGGCTGCCGCAAAGGCTTTCAACTCTGGACCAGCCCTGGCCCTAAACCGATTTTCCTGCCTAGGGTTAGGGTTAGGGTTACGCCTAGGGTTAGCGTCTCGGAAACCAAAGAGCCCACGGCTCGATGCACTCCGCAGCTGCCAAAGGCATCCCAAGGGGAGTGCAAAACTGCAACAACATGGCTGCCTTTACAGCTTTTTACCCGGGACCAGCCCTGGCCCTAAACCGATTTTCCTGCCTAGGGTTAGGGTTAGGGTTACGCCTAGGGTTAGCGTCTCGGAAACCAAAGAGCCCACGGCTCGATGCACACCGCAGCTGCCAAAGGCATCCCAAGGGGAGTGCAAAACTGGAACAACATGGCTGCCGCAGCAGCTTTTTACCCGGGACCAGCCCTGGCCCTAAACCAATTTTCCTGCCTAGGGTTAGGGTTAGGGTTCCGCCTAGGGTTAGCGTCTCGGAAACCAAAGAGCCCACGGCCTTAGGCGCACCGCAGCTGCCAAAGGCATCCCAAGGGGAGTGAAAAACTGCAACAACATGGCTGCCTTGACAGCTTTTTACTCGGGACCAGCCCTGGCCCTAAACCGATTTTCCTGCCTAGGGTTAGGGTTAGGGTTACGCCTAGGGTTAGCGTCTCGGAAACCAAAGAGCCCACGGCCTTAGGCGCACCGCAGCTGCCAAAGGCATCCCAAGGGGAGTGCAAAACTGCAACAACATGGCTGCCTTGACAGCTTTTTACTCGGGACCAGCCCCGGCCCGAAACCGATTTTCCTGCCTAGGGTTAGGGTTAGGGTTACGCCTAGGGTTAGCGTCTCGGAAACCAAAGAGCCCACGGCCTTAGGCGCACCGCAGCTGCCAAAGGCATCTCAAGGGGAGTGCAAAACTGCAACAACATGGCTGCCGCAGCGGCTTTTTACTTGGGACCAGCCCTGGCCCGAAACCGATTTTCCTGCCTAGGGTTAAGGTTAGGGTTACGCCTAGGGTTAGCGTCTCGGAATCCAAAGAGCCCACGGCTTCAGGCGCACCGCAGCTGCCAAAGGCATCCCAAGGGGAGTGCAAAACTGCAACAACATGGCTGTCTTGACAGCTTTTTACTCAGGACCAGCCCTGGCCCTAAACCGATTTTCCTGCCTAGGGTTAGGGTTAGGGTTACGCCTAGGGTTAGCGTCTCGGAAACCAAAGAGCCCACGGCTCAAGGCGCACCGCAGCTGCAAAAGGCATCCCAAGGGGCGTGAAAAACTGCAACAATATGGCTGCCTTGACGGCTTTTTACTCGGGACCACCCCTGGCCCGAAACCGATTTTCCTGCCTAGGGTTAGCGTTAGGGTTACGCCTAGGGTTAGCGTCTCGGAAACCAAAGAGCCCACGGCTCCAGGCGCACCGCAGCTGCCAAAGGCATCCCAAGGGGAGTGCAAAACTGCAACAACATGGCTGCCTTGACGGCTTTTTACTCGGGACCACCACTGGCCCTAAACCGATTTTCCTGCCTAGGGTTAGGGTTAGGGTTACGCCTAGGGTAAGCATCTCGGAAACCAAAGAGCCCACGGCTCCAGGTGCACCGCAGCTGCCAAAGGCATCCCAAGGGGAGTGCAAAACTGCAACAAAATGGCTGCCTTGACAGCTTTTTACTCGGGACCAGCCCTGGCCCTAAACCGATTTTCCTGCCTAGGGTTAAGGTTAGGGTTACGCCTAGGGTTAGCGTCTCGGAAACCAAAGAGCGCACGGCTCCAGGCGCACCGCAGCTGCCAAAGGCATCCCAAGGGGAGTGCAAAACTGCAACAACATGGCTGCCTTGACGGCTTTTTACTCAGGACCAGCCCTGGCCCTAAACCGATTTTCCTGCCTAGGGTTAGGGTTAGGGTTACGCCTAGGGTTAGCGTCTCGGAAACCAAAGAGCCCACGGCTCGATGCACACCGCAGCTGCCAAAGGCATCCCAAGGGGAGTGCAAAACGGCCACAACATGGCTGCCTTGACGGCTTTTTACCCGGGACCAGCCCTGGCCCTAAAGCGATTTTCCTGCCTAGGGTTAGGGTTAGGGTTACGCCTAGGGTTAGCGTCTCGGAAAGCAATGAGCCCACGGCTCCAAGCGCACCGCAGCTGCCAAAGGCATCCCAAGAGGAGTGCAAAACTGCAACAACATGGCTGCCTTTAAAGCTTTTTACCCGGGACCAGCCCTGGCCCTAAACCGATTTTCCTGCCTAGGGTTAGGGTTAGGGTTACGCCTAGGGTTAGCGTCTCGGAAACCAAAGAGCCCACGGCTCGATGCACACCGCAGCTGCCAAAGGCATCCAAAGGGGAGTGCAAAACTGCAACAACATGGCTGCCTTGACGGCGTTTTACTCGGGACCAGCCCTGGCCCTAAACCGATTTTCCTGCCTAGGGTTAGGGTTAGGGTTACGCCTAGGGTTAGCGTCTCGGAAACCAAAGAGCCCACGGCTCGATGCACACCGCAGCTGCCAAAGGCATCCCAAGGGGAGTGCAAAACTGCCACAACATGGCTGCCTTTACAGCTTTTTACCCGGGACCAGCCCTGGCCCTAAACCGATTTTCCTGCCTAGGGTTAGGGTTAGGGTTACGCCTAGGGTTAGCGTCTCGGAAACCAAAGAGCCCACGGCTCGATGCACACCGCAGCTGACAAAGGCATCCAAAGGGGAGTGCAAAACTGCAACAACATGGCTGCCGCAGCGGCTTTTTACTTGGGACCACCACTGGCCCTAAACCGATTTTCCTGCCTAGGGTTAGGGTTAGGGTTACGCCTAGGGTTAGCGTCTCGGAAACCAAAGAGCCCACGGCTCGATGCACACCGCAGCTGCCAAAGGCATCCCAAGGGGAGTGCAAAACTGCAACAACATGGCTGCCGCAGCGGCTTTTTACTTGGGACCAGCCCTGGCCCTAAACCGATTTTCCTGCCTAGGGTTAGGGTTAGGGTTACGCCTAGGGTTAGCGTCTCGGAAACCAAAGAGCGCACGGCTCCAGGCGCACCGCAGCTGCCAAAGGCATCCCAAGGGGAGTGCAAAACAGCAACAACATGGCTGCCGCAAAGGCTTTCAACTCTGGACCAGCCCTGGCCCTAAACCGATTTTCCTGCCTAGGGTTAGGGTTAGGGTTACGCCTAGGGTTAGCGTCTCGGAAACCAAAGAGCCCACGGCTCGATGCACACCACAGCTGCCAAAGGCATCCCAAGGGGAGTGCAAAACTGCAACAACATGGCTGCCTTTACAGCTTTTTACCCGGGACCAGCCCTGGCCCTTAACCTGATTTTCCTGCCTAGGGTTAGGGTTAGGGTTACGCCTAGGGTTAGCGTCTCGGAAACCAAAGAGCCCACGGCTCCAGGCGCACCGCAGCTGCCAAAGGCATCCCAAGGGGAGTGCAAAACTGCAACAACATGGCTGCCTTGACAGCTTTTTACCCGGGACCAGCCCTGGCCCTAAACCGATTTTCCTGCCTAGGGTTAGGGTTAGGGTTACGCCTAGGGTTAGCGTCTCGGAAACCAAAGAGCCCACGGCTCGATGCACACCGCAGCTGCCAAAGGCATCCCAAGGGGAGTGCAAAACTGCAACAACATGGCTGCCTTGACGGCTTTTTACTTGGGACCAGCCCTGGCCCTAAACCGATTTTCCTGCCTAGGGTTAGGGTTAGGGTTACGCCTAGGGTTAGCGTCTCGGAAACCAAAGAGCCCACGGCTCGATGCACACCGCAGCTGCCAAAGGCATCCCAAGGGGAGTGCAAAACTGCAACAACATGGCTGCCTTTACAGCTTTTTACCCGGGTCCAGCCCTGGCCCTAAACCGATTTTCCTGCCTAGGGTTAGGGTTAGGGTTACGCCTAGGGTTAGCGTCTCGGAAACCAAAGAGCCCACGGCTCGATGCACACCGCAGCTGCCAAAGGCATCCCAAGGGGAGTGCAAAACTGCAACAACATGGCTGCCGCAGCAGCTTTTTACCCGGGACCAGCCCTGGCCCTAAACTGATTTTCCTGCCTAGGGTTAGGGTTAGGGTTACGCCTAGGGTTAGCGTCTCGGAAACCAAAGAGCCCACGGCCTTAGGCGCACCGCAGCTGCCAAAGGCATCCCAAGGGGAGTGAAAAACTGCAACAACATGGCTGCCTTGACAGCTTTTTACTCGGGACCAGCCCTGGCCCTAAACCGATTTTCCTGCCTAGGGTTAGGGTTAGGGTTACGCCTAGGGTTAGCGTCTCGGAAACCAAAGAGCCCACGGCTCGATGCACACCGCAGCTGCCAAAGGCATCCCAACGGGAGTGCAAAACTGCAACAACATGGCTGCCTTGACAGTTTTTTACTCGGGACCAGCCCTGGCCCTAAACCGATTTTCCTGCCTAGGGTTAGGGTTAGGGTTACGCCTAGGGTTAGCGTCTCGGAAACCAAAGAGCCCACGGCTCAAGGCGCACCGCAGCTGCAAAAGGCATCCCAAGGGGCGTGAAAAACTGCAACAATATGGCTGCCTTGACGGCTTTTTACTCGGGACCACCCCTGGCCCTAAACCGATTTTCCTGCCTAGCGTTAGGGTTAGGGTTACGCCTAGGGTTAGCGTCTCGGAAACCAAAGAGCCCACGGCTCGATGCACACCGCAGCTGCCAAAGGCATCCCAAGGGGAGTGCAAAACTGCAACAACATGGCTGCCTTGACGGCTTTTTACTTGGGACCAGCCCTGGCCCTAAACCGATTTTCCTGCCTAGGGTTAGGGTTAGGGTTACGCCTAGGGTTAGCGTCTCGGAAACCAAAGAGCCCACGGCTCGATGCACACCGCAGCTGCCAAAGGCATCCCAAGGGGAGTGCAAAACTGCAACAACATGGCTGCCGCAGCAGCTTTTTACCCGGGACCAGCACTGGCCCTAAACTGATTTTCCTGCCTAGGGTTAGGGTTAGGGTTCCGCCTAGGGTTAGCGTCTCGGAAACCAAAGAGCCCACGGCCTTAGGCGCACCGCAGCTGCCAAAGGCATCCCAAGGGGAGTGAAAAACTGCAACAACATGGCTGCCTTGACAGCTTTTTACTCGGGACCAGCCCCGGCCCGAAACCGATTTTCCTGCCTAGGGTTAGGGTTAGGGTTACGCCTAGGGTTAGCGTCTCGGAAACCAAAGAGCCCACGGCCTTAGGCGCACCGCAGCTGCCAAAGGCATCCCAAGGGGAGTGCAAAACTGCAACAACACGGCTGCCTTGACGGCTTTTTACTCGGGACCACCCCTGGCCCTAAACCGATTTTCCTGCCTAGGGTTAGGGTTAGGGTTACGCCTAGGGTTAGCGTCTCGGAAACCAAAGAGCCCACGGCTCCAGGCGCACCGCAGCTGCCAAAGGCATCCCAAGGGGAGTGCAAAACTCCAACAACATGGCTGCCTTGACAGCTTTTTACTCGGGACCACCACTTGCCCTAAACCGATTTTCCTGCCTAGGGTTAGGGTTAGGGTTACGCCTAGGGTTAGCGTCTCGGAATCCAAAGAGCCCACGGCTCCAGGCGCACCGCAGCTGCCAAAGGCATCCCAAGGGGAGTGCAAAATTGCAACAACATGGCTGCCTTGACGGCTTTTTACTCGGGACCAGCCCTGGCCCTAAACTGATTTTCCTGCCTAGGGTTAGGGTTAGGGTTACGCCTAGGGTTAGCGTCTCGGAAACCAAAGAGCCCACGGCTCCAGGCGCACCGCAGCTGCCAAAGGCATCCCAAGGGGAGTGCAAAACTGCAACAACATGGCTGCCTTGACGGCTTTTTCCCCGGGACCAGCCCTGGCCCTAAACTGATTTTCCTGCCTAGGGTTAGGGTTAGGGTTACGCCTAGGGTTAGCGTCTCGGAAACCAAAGAGCCCACGGCCTTAGGCGCACCGCAGCTGCCAAAGGCATCCCAAGGGGAGTGCAAAACTGCAACAACATGGCTGCCGCAGCGGCTTTTTACTTGGGACCAGCCCTGGCCCGAAACCGATTTTCCTGCCTAGGGTTAAGGTTAGGGTTACGCCTAGGGTTAGCGTCTCGGAAACCAAAGAGCCCACGGCTCCAGGCGCACCGCAGCTGCCAAAGGCATCCCAAGGGGAGTGCAAAACTGCAACAACATGGCTGTCTTGACAGCTTTTTACTCGGGACCAGCCCTGGCCCTAAACCGATTTTCCTGCCTAGGGTTAGGGTTAGGGTTACGCCTAGGGTTAGCGTCTCGGAAACCAAAGAGCCCACGGCTCGATGCACACCGCAGCTGCCAAAGGCATCCCAAGGGGAGTGCAAAACTGCAACAACATGGCTGCCTTGACAGTTTTTTACCCGGGACCAGCCCTGGCCCTAAACCGATTTTCCTGCCTAGGGTTAAGGTTAGGGTTACGCCTAGGGTTAGCGTCTCGGAAACCAAAGAGCCCACGGCTCAAGGCGCACCGCAGCTGCAAAAGGCATCCCAAGGGGCGTGAAAAACTGCAACAATATGGCTGCCTTGACGGCTTTTTACTCGGGACCAGCCCTGGCCCGAAACCGATTTTCCTGCCTAGGGTTAGGGTTAGGGTTACGCCTAGGGTTAGCGTCTCGGAAACCAAAGAGCCCACGGCTCCAGGCGCACCGCAGCTGCCAAAGGCATCCCAAGGGGAGTGCAAAACTGCAACAACATGGCTGCCTTGACGGCTTTTTACTCGGGACCAGCCCTGGCCCTAAACCGATTTTCCTGCCTAGGGTTAGTGTTAGGGTTACGCCTAGGGTAAGCATCTCGGAAACCAAAGAGCCCACGGCTCCAGGCGCACCGCAGCTGCCAAAGGCATCCCAAGGGGAGTGCAAAACTGCAACAAAATGGCTGCCTTGACAGCTTTTTACTCGGGACCAGCTCTGGCCCTAAACCGATTTTCCTGCCTAGGGTTAAGGTTAGGGTTACGCCTAGGGTTAGCGTCTCGGAAACCAAAGAGCCCACGGCTCCAGGCGCACCGCAGCTGCCAAAGGCATCCCAAGGGGAGTGCAAAACTGCAACAACATGACTGCCTTGACGGCTTTTTACTCAGGACCAGCCCTGGCCCTAAACCGATTTTCCTGCCTAGGGTTAGGGTTAGGGTTACGCCTAGGGTTAGCGTCTCGGAAACCAAAGAGCCCACGGCTCGATGCACACCGCAGCTGCCAAAGGCATCCCAAGGGGAGTGCAAAACGGCCACAACATGGCTGCCTTGACGGCTTTTTACTTGGGACCAGCCCTGGCCCTAAAGCGATTTTCCTGCCTAGGGTTAGGGTTAGGGTTACGCCTAGGGTTAGCGTCTCGGAAACCAAAGAGCGCACGGCTCCAGGCGCACCGCAGCTGCCAAAGGCATCCCAAGGGGAGTGCAAAACTGCAACAACATGGCTGCCGCAAAGGCTTTCAACTCTGGACCAGCCCTGGCCCTAAACCGATTTTCCTGCCTAGGGTTAGGGTTAGGGTTACGCCTAGGGTTAGCGTCTCGGAAACCAAAGAGCCCACGGCTCGATGCACACCGCAGCTGCCAAAGGCATCCCAAGGGGAGTGCAAAACTGCAACAACATGGCTGCCTTTACAGCTTTTTACTTGGGACCAGCCCTGGCCCTTAACCTGATTTTCCTGCCTAGGGTTAGGGTTAGGGTTACGCCAAGGGTTAGCGTCTCGGAAACCAAAGAGCCCACGGCCTTAGGCGCACCGCAGCTGCCAAAGGCATCCCAAGGGGAGTGCAAAACTGCAACAACATGGCTGCCTTGACAGCTTTTTACCCGGGACAAGCCCTGGCCCTAAACCGATTTTCCTGCCTAGGGTTAGGGTTAGGGTTACGCCTAGGGTTAGCGTCTCGGAAACCAAAGAGCCCACGGCTCGATGCACACCGCAGCTGCCAAAGGCATCCCAAGGGGAGTGCAAAACTGCAACAACATGGCTGCCGCAGCGGCTTTTTACTTGGGACCAGCCCTGGCCCTAAACCGATTTTCCTGCCTAGGGTTAGGGTTAGGGTTACGCCTAGGGTTAGCGTCTCGGAAACCAAAGAGCCCACGGCTCGATGCACACCGCAGCTGCCAAAGGCATCCCAAGGGGAGTGCAAAACTGCAACAACATGGCTGCCTTTACAGCTTTTTACCCGGGACCAGCCCTGGCCCTAAACCGATTTTCATGCCTAGGGTTAGGGTTAGGGTTACGCCTAGGGTTAGCGTCTCTGAAACCAAAGAGCCCACGGCTCGATGCACACCGCAGCTGCCAAAGGCATCCCAAGGGGAGTGCAAAACTGCAACAACATGGCTGCCGCAGCAGCTTTTTACCCGGGACCAGCCCTGGCCCTAAACCGATTTTCCTGCCTAGGGTTAGGGTTAGGGTTACGCCTAGGGTTAGCGTCTCGGAAACCAAAGAGCCCACGGCCTTAGGCGCACCGCAGCTGCCAAAGGCATCCCAAGGGGAGTGAAAAACTGCAACAACATGGCTGCCTTGACAGCTTTTTACTCGGGACCAGCCCTGGCCCTAAACCGATTTTCCTGCCTAGGGTTAGGGTTAGGGTTACGCCTAGGGTTAGCGTCTCGGAAACCAAAGAGCCCACGGCCTTAGGCGCACCGCAGCTGCCAAAGGCATCCAAAGGGGAGTGCAAAACTGCAACAACATGGCTGCCTTGACGGCTTTTTACTCGGGACCAGCCCTGGCCCTAAACCGATTTTCCTGCCTAGGGTTAGGGTTAGGGTTACGCCTAGGGTTAGCGTCTCGGAAACCAAAGAGCCCACGGCTCCAGGCGCACCGCAGCTGCCAAAGGCATCCCAAGGGGAGTGCAAAACTGCAACAACATGGCTGCCTTGACGGCTTTTTACTCGGGACCACCACTTGCCCTAAACCGATTTTCCTGCCTAGGGTTAGGGTTAGGGTTACGCCTAGGGTTAGCGCCTCGGAAACCAAAGAGCCCACGGCTCGATGCGCACCGCAGCTGCCAAAGGCATCCCAAGGGGAGTGCAAAACTGCAACAACATGGCTGCCTTGACGGCTTTTTACTCGGGACCACCACTGGCCCGAAACCGATTTTCCTGCCTAGGGTTAGGGTTAGGGTTACGCCTAGGGTTAGCGTCTCAGAAACCAAAGAGCCCACGGCTCGATGCGCACCGCAGCTGCCAAAGGCATCCCAAGGGGAGTGCAAAACTGCAACAACATGGCTGCCGCAGCGGCTTTTATCTGTGGACCAGCCCTGGCCCTAAACTGATTTTCCTGCCTAGGGTTAGGGTTAGGGTTACGCCTAGGGTTAGCATCTCGGAAACCAAAGAGCCCACGGCTCGATGCACACCGCAGCTGCCAAAGGCATCCCAAGGGGAGTGCAAAACTGCAACAACATGGCTGCCTTGACGGCTTTTTACTCGGGACCAGCCCTGGCCCTAAACTGATTTTCCTGCCTAGGGTTAGGGTTAGGGTTACGCCTAGGGTTAGCGTCTCGGAAACCAAAGAGCCCACGGCTCCAGGCGCACCCCAGCTGCAAAAGGCATCCCAAGGGGAGTTCAAAACTGCAACAACATGGCTGCCTTGACGGCTTTTTACTCGGGACCAGCCCCGGCCCGAAACCGATTTTCCTGCCTAGGGTTAGGGTTAGGGTTACGCCTAGGGTTAGTGTCTCGGAAACCAAAAAGCGCATGGCTCCAGGCGCACCGCAGCTGCCAAAGGCATTCCAAGGGGAGTGCAAAACTGCAACAACATGGCTGCCTTGACGGCTTTTTACTCGGGACCACCACTGGCCCTAAATCGATTTTCCTGCCTAGGGTTAGGGTTAGGGTTACGCCTAGGGTTAGCGTCTCGGAAACCAAAGAGCCCACGGCTCCAGGCGCACCGCAGCTGCCAAAGGCATCCCAAGGGGAGTGCAAAACTGCAACAACATGGCTGCCTTGACGGCTTTTTCCCTGGGACCAGCCCTGGCCCTAAACTGATTTTCCTGCCTAGGGTTAGGGTTAGGGTTACGCCTAGGGTTAGCGTCTCGGAAACCAAAGAGCGCACGGCTCCAGGCGCACCGCAGCTGCCAAAGGCATCCCAAGGGGAGTGCAAAACTGCAACAACATGGCTGCCGCAAAGGCTTTCAACTCTGGACCAGCCCTGGCCCTAAACCGATTTTCCTGCCTAGGGTTAGGGTTAGGGTTACGCCTAGGGTTAGCGTCTCGGAAACCAAAGAGCCCACGGCTCGATGCACACCGCAGCTGCCAAAGGCATCCCAAGGGGAGTGCAAAACTGCAACAACATGGCTGCCTTTACAGCTTTTTACTTGGGACCAGCCCTGGCCCTTAACCTGATTTTCCTGCCTAGGGTTAGGGTTAGGGTTACGCCTAGGGTTAGCGTCTCGGAAACCAAAGAGCCCACGGCCTTAGGCGCACCGCAGCTGCCAAAGGCATCCCAAGGGGAGTGCAAAACTGCAACAACATGGCTGCCTTGACAGCTTTTTACCCGGGACAAGCCCTGGCCCTAAACCGATTTTCCTGCCTAGGGTTAGGGTTAGGGTTACGCCTAGGGTTAGCGTCTCGGAAACCAAAGAGCCCACGGCTCGATGCACACCGCAGCTGCCAAAGGCATCCCAAGGGGAGTGCAAAACTGCAACAACATGGCTGCCGCAGCGGCTTTTTACTTGGGACCAGCCCTGGCCCTAAACCGATTTTCCTGCCTAGGGTTAGGGTTAGGGTTACGCCTAGGGTTAGCGTCTCGGAAACCAAAGAGCCCACGGCTCGATGCACACCGCAGCTGCCAAAGGCATCCCAAGGGGAGTGCAAAACTGCAACAACATGGCTGCCTTTACAGCTTTTTACCCGGGACCAGCCCTGGCCCTAAACCGATTTTCATGCCTAGGGTTAGGGTTAGGGTTACGCCTAGGGTTAGCGTCTCGGAAACCAAAGAGCCCACGGCTCGATGCACACCGCAGCTGCCAAAGGCATCCCAAGGGGAGTGCAAAACTGGAACAACATAACTGCTGCAGCAGCTTTTTACCCGGGACCAGCCCTGGCCCTAAACCGATTTTCCTGCCTAGGGTTAGGGTTAGGGTTACGCCTAGGGTTAGCGTCTCGGAAACCAAAGAGCCCACGGCCTTAGGCGCACCGCAGCTGCCAAAGGCATCCCAAGGGGAGTGAAAAACTGCAACAACATGGCTGCCTTGACAGCTTTTTACTCGGGACCAGCCCTGGCCCTAAACCGATTTTCCTGCCTAGGGTTAGGGTTAGGGTTACGCCTAGGGTTAGCGTCTCGGAAACCAAAGAGCCCACGGCCTTAGGCGCGCCGCAGCTGCCAAAGGCATCCAAAGGGGAGTGCAAAACTGCAACAACATGGCTGCCTTGACGGCTTTTTACTCGGGACCAGCCCTGGCCCTAAACCGATTTTCCTGCCTAGGGTTAGGGTTAGGGTTACGCCTAGGGTTAGCGTCTCGGAAACCAAAGAGCCCACGGCTCCAGGCGCACCGCAGCTGCCAAAGGCATCCCAAGGGGAGTGCAAAACTGCAACAACATGGCTGCCTTGACGGCTTTTTACTCGGGACCACCACTTGCCCTAAACCGATTTTCCTGCCTAGGGTTAGGGTTAGGGTTACGCCTAGGGTTAGCGCCTCGGAAACCAACGAGCCCACGGCTCGATGCGCACCGCAGCTGCCAAAGGCATCCCAAGGGGAGTGCAAAACTGCAACAACATGGCTGCCTTGACGGCTTTTTACTCGGGACCACAACTGGCCCGAAACCGATTTTCCTGCCTAGGGTTAGGGTTAGGGTTACGCCTAGGGTTAGCGTCTCAGAAACCAAAGAGCCCACGGCTCGATGCGCACCGCAGCTGCCAAAGGCATCCCAAGGGGAGTGCAAAACTGCAACAACATGGCTGCCGCAGCGGCTTTTATCTGTGGACCAGCCCTGGCCCTAAACTGATTTTCCTGCCTAGGGTTAGGGTTAGGGTTACGCCTAGGGTTAGCATCTCGGAAACCAAAGAGCCCACGGCTCGATGCACACCGCAGCTGCCAAAGGCATCCCAAGGGGAGTGCAAAACTGCAACAACATGGCTGCCTTGACGGCTTTTTACTCGGGACCAGCCCTGGCCCTAAACTGATTTTCCTGCCTAGGGTTAGGGTTAGGGTTACGCCTAGGGTTAGCGTCTCGGAAACCAAAGAGCCCACGGCTCCAGGCGCACCCCAGCTGCAAAAGGCATCCCAAGGGGAGTTCAAAACTGCAACAATATGGCTGCCTTGACGGCTTTTTACTCGGGACCAGCCCCGGCCCGAAACCGATTTTCCTGCCTAGGGTTAGGGTTAGGGTTACGCCTAGGGTTAGTGTCTCGGAAACCAAAAAGCGCATGGCTCCAGGCGCACCGCAGCTGCCAAAGGCATTCCAAGGGGAGTGCAAAACTGCAACAACATGGCTGCCTTGACGGCTTTTTACTCGGGACCACCACTGGCCCTAAATTGATTTTCCTGCCTAGGGTTAGGGTTAGGGTTACGCCTATGGTTAGCGTCTCGGAAACCAAAGAGCCCACGGCTCGATGCACACCGCAGCTGCCAAAGGCATCCCAAGGGGAGTGCAAAACTGCAACAACATGGCTGCCATGACAGCTTTTTACTCGGGACCACCACTGGCCCTAAACCGATTTTCGTGCCTAGGGTTAGGGTTAGGGTTACGCCTAGGGTTAGCGTCTCGGAAACCAAAGAGCCCACGGCTCCAGGCGCACCGCAGCTGCCAAAGGCATCCCAAGGGGAGTGCAAAACTGCAACAACATGGCTGCCTTGATGGCTTTTTCCCTGGGACCAGCCCTGGCCCTAAACTGATTTTCCTGCCTAGGGTTAGGGTTAGGGTTACGCCTAGGGTTAGCGTCTCAGAACCCAAAGAGCCCAAAGATCCAGGCGCACCGCAGCTGCCAAAGGCATCCCAAGGGGAGTGCAAAACTGCAACAACATGGCTGCCTTGACGGCTTTTTACTCGGGACCACTACTGGCCCTAAACCGATTTTCCTGCCTAGGGTTAGGGTTAGGGTTACGCCTAGGGTTAGCATCTCGGAAACCAAAGAGCCCACGGCTCCAGGCGCACCGCAGCTGCCAAAGGCATTCCAAGGGGAGTGCAAAACTGCAACAACATGGCTGCCGCAGCGGCTTTTTACCCGGGACCAGCCCTGGCCCTAAACCGATTTTCCTGCCTAGGGTTAGGGTTAGGGTTACGCCTAGGGTTAGCGTCTCGGAAACCAAAGAGCCCACGGCTCCAGGCGCACCGCAGCTGCCAAAGGCATCCCAAGGGGAGTGCAAAACTGCAACAACATGGCTGCCTTGACGGCTTTTTCCCCGGGACCAGCCCTGGCCCTAAACCGATTTTCCTGCCTAGGGTTAGGGTTAGGGTTACGCCTAGGGTTAGCGTCTCGGAAACCAAAGAGCCCACGGCTCCAGGCGCACCGCAGCTGCCAAAGGCATCCCAAGGGGAGTGCAAAACTGCAACAACATGGCTGCCTTGACGGCTTTTTACTCGGGACCACCCCTGGCCCGAAACCGATTTTCCTGCCTAGGGTTAGGGTTAGGGTTACGCCTAGGGTTAGCATCTCGGAAACCAAAGAGCCCACGGCTCCAGGCGCACCGCAGCTGCCAAAGGCATTCCAAGGGGAGTGCAAAACTCCAACAACATGGCTGCCGCAGCGGCTTTTTACTTGGGACCAGCCCTGGCCCTAAACCGATTTTCCTGCCTAGGGTTAGGGTTAGGGTTACGCCTAGGGTTAGCGTCTCGGAAACCAAAGAGCCCACGGCTCCAGGCGCACCGCAGCTGCCAAAGGCATCCAAAGGGGAGTGCAAAACTGCAACAATATGGCTGCCTTGACAGCTTTTTACTCGGGACCAGCCCCGGCCCTAAACCGATTTTCCTGCCTAGGGTTAGGGTTAGGGTTACGCCTAGGGTTAGCGTCTCGGAAACCAAAGAGCCCACGGCTCCAGGTGCACCGCAGCTGCCAAAGGCATTCCAAGGGGAGTGCAAAACTGCAACAACATGGCTGTCTTGACGGCTTTTTACTTGGGACCACCACTGGCCCTAAACCGATTTTCCTGCCTAGGGTTAGGGTTAGGGTTACGCCTAGGGTTAGCGTCTCGGAAACCAAAGAGCCCACGGCTCCAGGCGCACCGCAGCTGCCAAAGGCATCCCAAGGGGAGTGCAAAACTGCAACAACATGGCTGCCTTGACGGCTTTCTACTCGGGACCAGCCCTGGCCCTAAACCGATTTTCCTGCCTAGGGTTAGGGTTAGGGTTACGCCTAGGGTTAGCCTCTCGGAAACCAAAGAGCCCACGGCTCGATGCACACCGCAGCTGCCAAAGGCATCCAAAGGGGAGTGCAAAACTGCAACAACATGGCTGCCTTGACAGTTTTTTACTCGGGACCAGCCCTGGCCCTAAACCGATTTTCCTGCCTAGGGTTAGGGTTAGGGTTACGCCTAGGGTTAGCGTCTCGGAAACCAAAGAGCCCACGGCTCCAGGCGCACCGCAGCTGCCAAAGGCATTCCAAGGGGAGTGCAAAACTGCAACAACATGGCTGCCGCAGCGGCTTTTTACCCGGGACCAGCCCTGGCCCTAAACCGATTTTCCTGCCTAGGGTTAGGGTTAGGGTTACGCCTAGGGTTAGCGTCTCGGAAACCAAAGAGCCCACGGCTCCAGGCGCACCCCAGCTGCAAAAGGCATCCCAAGGGGAGTTCAAAACTGCAACAATATGGCTGCCTTGATGGCTTTTTACTCGGGACCAGCCCCGGCCCGAAACCGATTTTCCTGCCTAGGGTTAGGGTTAGGGTTACGCCTAGGGTTAGTGTCTCGGAAACCAAAAAGCGCATGGCTCCAGGCGCACCGCAGCTGCCAAAGGCATTCCAAGGGGAGTGCAAAACTGCAACAACATGGCTGCCTTGACGGCTTTTTACTCGGGACCACCACTGGCCCTAAATCGATTTTCCTGCCTAGGGTTAGGGTTAGGGTTACGCCTATGGTTAGCGTCTCGGAAACCAAAGAGCCCACGGCTCGATGCACACCGCAGCTGCCAAAGGCATCCCAAGGGGAGTGCAAAACTGCAACAACATGGCTGCCATGACAGCTTTTTACTCGGGACCACCACTGGCCCTAAACCGATTTTCCTGCCTAGGGTTAGGGTTAGGGTTACGCCTAGGGTTAGCGTCTCGGAAACCAAAGAGCCCACGGCTCCAGGCGCACCGCAGCTGCCAAAGGCATTCCAAGGGGAGTGCAAAACTGCAACAACATGGCTGCCGCAGCGGCTTTTTACCCGGGACCAGCCCTGGCCCTAAACCGATTTTCCTGCCTAGGGTTAGGGTTAGGGTTACGCCTAGGGTTAGCGTCTCGGAAACCAAAGAGCCCACGGCTCCAGGCGCACCGCAGCTGCCAAAGGCATCCCAAGGGGAGTGCAAAACTGCAACAACATGGCTGCCTTTACAGCTTTTTACTCGGGACCAGCCCCGGCCCTAAACCGATTTTCCTGCCTAGGGTTAGGGTTAGGGTTATGCCTACGGTTAGCGTCTCGGAAACCAAAGAGCCCACGGCTCCAGGTGCACCGCAGCTGCCAAAGGCATTCCAAGGGGAGTGCAAAACTGCAACAACATGGCTGCCGCAGCGGCTTTTTACTTGGGACCAGCCCTGGCCCTAAACTGATTTTCCTGCCTAGGGTTAGGGTTAGGGTTACGCCTAGGGTTAGTGTCTCGGAAACCAAAGAGCGCACGGCTCCAGGCGCACCGCAGCTGCCAAAGGCATCCCAAGGGGAGTGCAAAACTGCAACAACATGGCTGCCTTGACGGCTTTTTACTCGGGACCACCACTGGCCCGAAACCGATTTTCCTGCCTAGGGTTAGGGTTAGGGTTACGCCTAGGGTTAGCGTCTCGGAAACCAAAGAGCCCACGGCTCGATGCACACCGCAGCTGCCAAAGGCATCCCAAGGGGAGTGCAAAACTGAAACAATATGGCTGCCTTGACAGCTTTTTACTCGGGACCAGCCCTGGCCCTAAACCGATTTTCCTGCCTAGGGTTAGGGTTAGGGTTACGCCTAGGGTTAGCGTCTCGGAAACCAAAGAGCCCACGGCTTGATGCACACTGCAGCTGCCAAAGGCATCCCAAGTGGAGTGCAAAACTCCAAAAACATGGCTGCCTTTACAGCTTTTTACTCGGGACCACCACTGGTCCGAAACTTATTTTCCTGCCTAGGGTTAGGGTTAGGGTTACGCCTAGGGTTAGCGTCTCGGAAACCAAAGAGCCCACGGCTCGATGCACACCGCAGCTACCAAAGGCATCCCAAGGGGAGTGCAAAACTGCAACAACATGGCTGCCGCAGCGGCTTTTTCAAAGGGAACACGCCTGCACCGAAACCGATTTTCCTGCCTAGGGTTAGGGTTAGGGTTACGCCTAGGGTTAGCGTCTCGGAAACCAAAGAGCCCACGGCTCGATGCACACCGCAGCTGCCAAAGGCATCCCAAAGGGAGTGCAAAACTGCAACAACATGGCTGCCTAGACGGCTTTTTATCCGGGACCAGCCCTGGCCCTAAACCGATTTTCCTGCCTAGGGTTAGGGTTAGGGTTACGCCTAGGGTTAGCGTCTCGGAAACCAAAGAGCCCACGGCTCGATGCACACCGCAGCTGCCAAAGGCATCCCAAGGGGAGTGCAAAACTGCAACAACATGGCTGCCTTGACTGCTTTTTACTCGGGACCACCACTGCCCCGAAACCGATTTTCCTGCCTAGGGTTAGGGTTAGGGTTACGCCTAGGGGTTGCGTCTCGGAAACCAAAGAGCCCACGGCTCCAGGCGCACCGCAGCTGCCAAAGGCATCCCAAGGGGAGTGCAAAACTCCAACAACATGGCTGCCGCAGCGGCTTTTTACCTGGGACCAGCCCTGGCCCTAAACCGATTTTCCTGCCTAGGGTTAGGGTTAGGGTTACGCCTAGGGTTAGCGTCTCGGAAACCAAAGAGCCCACGGCTCCAGGCGCACCGCAGCTGCCAAAGGCATCCCAAGGGGAGTGCAAAACTGCAACAACATGGCTGCCGCAGCGGCTTTTTACTCGGGACCAAGCCTGACCCTAAAGCGATTTTCCTGCCTAGGGTTAGGGTTAGGGTTACGCCTAGGGTTAGCGTCTCGGAAACCAAAGAGCCCACGGCTCGATGCACACCGCAGCTGCCAAAGGCATCCCAAGGGGAGTGCAAAACTGCAACAACATGGCTGCCTTGACGGCTTTTTACTCGGGACCACCACTGCCCCGAAACCGATTTTCCTGCCTAGGGTTAGGGTTAGGGTTACGCCTAGGGTTAGCGTCTCGGAAACCAAAGAGCCCACGGCTCCAGGCGCACCGCAGCTGCCAAAGGCATCCCAAGGGGAGTGCAAAACTGCAACAACATGGCTGCCTAGACGGCTTTTTATCCGGGACCAGCCCTGGCCCTAAACCGATTTTCCTGCCTAGGGTTAGGGTTAGGGTTACGCCTAGGGTTAGCGTCTCGGAAACCAAAGAGCCCACGGCTCGATGCACACCGCAGCTGCCAAAGGCATCCCAAGGGGAGTGCAAAACTGCAACAACATGGCTGCCTTGACGGCTTTTTACTCGGGACCACCACTGCCCCGAAACCGATTTTCCTGCCTAGGGTTAGGGTTAGGGTTACGCCTAGGGTTAGCGTCTCGGAAACCAAAGAGCCCACGGCTCCAGGCGCACCGCAGCTGCCAAAGGCATCCCAAGGGGAGTGCAAAACTGCAACAACATGGCTGCCGCAGCGGCTTTTTACCTGGGACCAGCCCTGGCCCTAAACCGATTTTCCTGCCTAGGGTTAGGGTTAGGGTTACGCCTAGGGTTAGCGTCTCGGAAACCAAAGAGCCCACGGCTCCAGGCGCACCGCAGCTGCCAAAGGCATCCCAAGGGGAGTGCAAAACTGCAACAACATGGCTGCCGCAGCGGCTTTTTACTCGGGACCAAGCCTGAACCTAAAGCGATTTTCCTGCCTAGGGTTAGGGTTAGGGTTACGCCTAGGGTTAGCGTCTCGGAAACCAAAGAGCCCACGGCTCGATGCACACCGCAGCTGCCAATGGCATCCCAAGTGGAGTGCAAAACTGCAACAACATGGCTGCCTTGACGGCTTTTTACTCGGTACCACCACTTGCGCTAAACCGATTTTCCTGCCTAGGGTTAGGGTTAGGGTTACGCCTAGGGTTAGCGCCTCGGAAACCAAAGAGCCCACGGCTCGATGCACACCGCAGCTGCCAAAGGCATCCCAAGGGGAGTGCAAAACTGCAACAACATGGCTGCCTTGACTGCTTTTTACTCGGGACCACCACTGCCCCGAAACCGATTTTCCTGCCTAGGGTTAGGGTTAGGGTTACGCCTAGGGTTAGCGTCTCGGAAACCAAAGAGCCCACGGCCTTAGGCGCACCGCAGCTGCCAAAGGCATCCCAAGGGGAGTGCAAAACTGCAACAACATGGCTGCCTTGACGGCTTTTTACTCGGGACCACCACTGGCCCTAAACCGATTTTCCTGCCTAGGGTTAGGGTTAGGGTTACGCCTAGGGTTAGCGTCTCGGAAACCAAAGAGCCCACGGCTCCAGGCGCACCGCAGCTGCCAAAGGCATCCCAAGGGGAGTGCAAAACTCCAACAACATGGCTGCCGCAGCGGCTTTTTACCTGGGACCAGCCCTGGCCCTAAACCGATTTTCCTGCCTAGGGTTAGGGTTAGGGTTACGCCTAGGGTTAGCGTCTCGGAAACCAAAGAGCCCACAGCTCCAGGCGCACCGCAGCTGCCAAAGGCATCCCAAGGGGAGTGCAAAACTGCAACAACATGGCTGCCGCAGCAGCTTTTTACCCGGGACCAAGCCTGAACCTAATGCGATTTTCCTGCCTAGGGTTAGGGTTAGGGTTACGCCTAGGGTTAGCGTCTCGGAAACCAAAGAGCCCACGGCTCCAGGCGCACCGCAGCTGCCAAAGGCATCCCAAGGGGAGTGCAAAACTCCAACAACATGGCTGCCTTGACAGCTTTTTACTCGGGACCACCACTTGCCCTAAACCGATTTTCCTGCCTAGGGTTAGGGTTAGGGTTACGCCTAGGGTTAGCGCCTCGGAAACCAAAGAGCCCACGGCTCGATGCGCACCGCAGCTGCCAAAGGCATCCCAAGGGGAGTGCAAAACTGCAACAACATGGCTGCCTTGACGGCTTTTTACTCGGGACCACCACTGGCCCGAAACCGATTTTCCTGCCTAGGGTTAGGGTTAGGGTTACGCCTAGGGTTAGCGTCTCAGAAACCAAAGAGCCCACGGCTCGATGCGCACCGCAGCTGCCAAAGGCATCCCAAGGGGAGTGCAAAACTGCAACAACATGGCTGCCGCAGCGGCTGTTATCTGTGGACCAGCCCTGGCCCTAAACTGATTTTCCTGCCTAGGGTTAGGGTTAGGGTTACGCCTAGGGTTAGCATCTCGGAAACCAAAGAGCCCACGGCTCGATGCACACCGCAGCTGCCAAAGGCATCCCAAGGGGAGTGCAAAACTGCAACAACATGGCTGCCTTGACGGCTTTTTACTCGGGACCAGCCCTGGCCCTAAACTGATTTTCCTGCCTAGGGTTAGGGTTAGGGTTACGCCTAGGGTTAGCGTCTCGGAAACCAAAGAGCCCACGGCTCCAGGCGCACCGCAGCTGCAAAAGGCATCCCAAGGGGAGTTCAAAACTGCAACAATATGGCTGCCTTGACGGCTTTTTACTCGGGACCAGCCCCGGCCCGAAACCGATTTTCCTGCCTAGGGTTAGGGTTAGGGTTACGCCTAGGGTTAGTGTCTCGGAAACCAAAAAGCGCATGGCTCCAGTCGCACCGCAGCTGCCAAAGGCATTCCAAGGGGAGTGCAAAACTGCAACAACATGGCTGCCGCAGCGGCTTTTTACTTGGGACCAGCCCTGGCCCTAAACTGATTTTCCTGCCTAGGGTTAGGGTTAGGGTTACGCCTAGGGTTAGTGTCTCGGAAACCAAAGAGCGCACGGTTCCAGGCGCACCGCAGCTGCCAAAGGCATCCCAAGGGGAGTGCAAAACTGCAACAACATGGCTGCCTTGACAGCTTTTTCTCGGGACCACCACTTGCCCTAAACCGATTTTCCTGCCTAGGGTTAGGGTTAGGGTTACGCCTAGGGTTAGCGTCTCGGAAACCAAAGAGCCCACGGCTCGATGCACACTGCAGCTGCCAAAGGCATCCCAAGTGGACTGCAAAACTCCAACAACATGGCTGCCTTGACGGCTTTTTACTCGGGACCACCCCTGGCCCGAAACCGATTTTCCTGCCTAGGGTTAGGCTTAGGGTTACGCCTAGGGTTAGCGTCTCGGAAACCAAAGAGCCCACGGCTCCAGGCGCACCGCAGCTGCCAAAGGCATCCCAAGGGGAGTGCAAAACTCCAACAACATGGCTGCCGCAGCGGCTTTTTACCTGGGACCAGCCCTGGCCCTAAACCGATTTTCCTGCCTAGGGTTAGGGTTAGGGTTACGCCTAGGGTTAGCGTCTCGGAAACCAAAGAGCCCACAGCTCCAGGCGCACCGCAGCTGCCAAAGGCATCCCAAGGGGAGTGCAAAACTGCAACAACATGGCTGCCGCAGCAGCTTTTTACTCGGGACCAAGCCTGAACCTAAAGCGATTTTCCTGCCTAGGGTTAGGGTTAGGGTTACGCCTAGGGTTAGCGTCTCGGAAACCAAAGAGCCCACGGCTCGATGCACACCGCAGCTGCCAATGGCATCCCAAGGGGAGTGCAAAACTGCAACAACATGGCTGCCTTGACGGCTTTTTACTTGGTACCACCACTTGCGCTAAACCGATTTTCCTGCCTAGGGTTAGGGTTAGGGTTACGCCTAGGGTTAGCGCCTCGGAAACCAAAGAGCCCACGGCTCCAGGCGCACCGCAGCTGCCAAAGGCATCCCAAGGGGAGTGCAAAACTGCAACAACATGGCTGCCTTGACGGCTTTTTACTCGGGACCACCACTGGCCCGAAACCGATTTTCCTGCCTAGGGTTAGGGTTAGGGTTACGCCTAGGGTTAGCGTCTCGGAAACCAAAGAGCCCACGGCTCCAGGCGCACCGCAGCTGCCAAAGGCATCCCAAGGGGAGTGCAAAACTGCAACAACATGGCTGCCTTGACGGCTTTTTATCCGGGACCAGCCCTGGCCCTAAACCGATTTTCCTGCCTAGGGTTAGGGTTAGGGTTACGCCTAGGGTTAGCGTCTCGGAAACGAAAGAGCCCACGGCTCGATGCACACCGCAGCTGCCAAAGGCATCCCAAGGGGAGTGCAAAACTGCAACAATATGGCTGCCTTGACGGCTTTTTACTCGGGACCACCACTGCCCCGAAACCGATTTTCCTGCCTAGGGTTAGGGTTAGGGTTACGCCTAGGGTTAGCGTCTCGGAAACCAAAGAGCCCACGGCTCCAGGCGCACCGCAGCTGCCAAAGGCATCCCAAGGGGAGTGCAAAACTCCAACAACATGGCTGCCGCAGCGGCTTTTTACCTGGGACCAGCCCTGGCCCTAAACCGATTTTCCTGCCTAGGGTTAGGGTTAGGGTTACGCCTAGGGTTAGCGTCTCGGAAACCAAAGAGCCCACAGCTCCAGGCGCACCGCAGCTGCCAAAGGCATCCCAAGGGGAGTGCAAAACTGCAACAACATGGCTGCCGCAGCAGCTTTTTACTCGGGACCAAGCCTGAACCTAAAGCGATTTTCCTGCCTAGGGTTAGGGTTAGGGTTACGCCTAGGGTTAGCGTCTCGGAAACCAAAGAGCCCACGGCTCGATGCACACCGCAGCTGCCAATGGCATCCCAAGGGGAGTGCAAAACTGCAACAACATGGCTGCCTTGACGGCTTTTTACTTGGTACCACCACTTGCGCTAAACCGATTTTCCTGCCTAGGGTTAGGGTTAGGGTTACGCCTAGGGTTAGCGCCTCGGAAACCAAAGAGCCCACGGCTCCAGGCGCACCGCAGCTGCCAAAGGCATCCCAAGGGGAGTGCAAAACTGCAACAACATGGCTGCCTTGACGGCTTTTTACTCGGGACCACCACTGGCCCGAAACCGATTTTCCTGCCTAGGGTTAGGGTTAGGGTTACGCCTAGGGTTAGCGTCTCGGAAACCAAAGAGCCCACGGCTCCAGGCGCACCGCAGCTGCCAAAGGCATCCCAAGGGGAGTGCAAAACTGCAACAACATGGCTGCCTAGACGGCTTTTTATCCGGGACCAGCCCTGGCCCTAAACCGATTTTCCTGCCTAGGGTTAGGGTTAGGGTTACGCCTAGGGTTAGCGTCTCGGAAACCAAAGAGCCCACGGCTCGATGCACACCGCAGCTGCCAAAGGCATCCCAAGGGGAGTGCAAAACTGCAACAATATGGCTGCCTTGACGGCTTTTTACTCGGGACCACCACTGCCCCGAAACCGATTTTCCTGCCTAGGGTTAGGGTTAGGGTTACGCCTAGGGTTAGCGTCTCGGAAACCAAAGAGCCCACGGCTCCAGGCGCACCGCAGCTGCCAAAGGCATCCCAAGGGGAGTGCAAAACTCCAACAACATGGCTGCCGCAGCGGCTTTTTACCTGGGACCAGCCCTGGCCCTAAACCGATTTTCCTGCCTAGGGTTAGGGTTAGGGTTACGCCTAGGGTTAGCGTCTCGGAAACCAAAGAGCCCACGGCTCCAGGCGCACCGCAGCTGCCAAAGGCATCCCAAGGGGAGTGCAAAACTGCAACAACATGGCTGCCTTGACAGCTTTTTACTCGGGACCACCACTTGCCCTAAACCGATTTTCCTGCCTAGGGTTAGGGTTAGGGTTACGCCTAGGGTTAGCGCCTCGGAAACCAAAGAGCCCACGGCTCGATGCGCACCGCAGCTGCCAAAGGCATCCCAAGGGGAGTGCAAAACTGCAACAACATGGCTGCCTTGACGGCTTTTTACTCGGGACCACCACTGGCCCGAAACCGATTTTCCTGCCTAGGGTTAGGGTTAGGGTTACGCCTAGGGTTAGCGTCTCAGAAACCAAAGAGCCCACGGCTCGATGCGCACCGCAGCTGCCAAAGGCATCCCAAGGGGAGTGCAAAACTGCAACAACATGGCTGCCGCAGCGGCTTTTATCTGTGGACCAGCCCTGGCCCTAAACTGATTTTCCTGCCTAGGGTTAGGGTTAGGGTTACGCCTAGGGTTAGCATCTCGGAAACCAAAGAGCCCACGGCTCGATGCACACCGCAGCTGCCAAAGGCATCCCAAGGGGAGTGCAAAACTGCAACAACATGGCTGCCTTGACGGCTTTTTACTCGGGACCAGCCCTGGCCCTAAACTGATTTTCCTGCCTAGGGTTAGGGTTAGGGTTACGCCTAGGGTTAGCGTCTCGGAAACCAAAGAGCCCACGGCTCCAGGCGCACCGCAGCTGCAAAAGGCATCCCAAGGGGAGTTCAAAACTGCAACAATATGGCTGCCTTGACGGCTTTTTACTCGGGACCAGCCCCGGCCCGAAACCGATTTTCCTGCCTAGGGTTAGGGTTAGGGTTACGCCTAGGGTTAGTGTCTCGGAAACCAAAAAGCGCATGGCTCCAGGCGCACCGCAGCTGCCAAAGGCATTCCAAGGGGAGTGCAAAACTGCAACAACATGGCTGCCGCAGCGGCTTTTTACTTGGGACCAGCCCTGGCCCTAAACTGATTTTCCTGCCTAGGGTTAGGGTTAGGGTTACGCCTAGGGTTAGTGTCTCGGAAACCAAAGAGCGCACGGTTCCAGGCGCACCGCAGCTGCCAAAGGCATCCCAAGGGGAGTGCAAAACTGCAACAACATGGCTGCCTTGACAGCTTTTTACTCGGGACCACCACTTGCCCTAAAGCGATTTTCCTGCCTAGGGTTAGGGTTAGGGTTACGCCTAGGGTTAGCGTCTCGGAAACCAAAGAGCCCACGGCTCGATGCACACTGCAGCTGCCAAAGGCATCCCAAGTGGACTGCAAAACTCCAACAACATGGCTGCCTTGACGGCTTTTTACTCGGGACCACCCCTGGCCCGAAACCGATTTTCCTGCCTAGGGTTAGGGTTAGGGTTACGCCTAGGGTTAGCGCCTCGGAAACCAAAGAGCCCACGGCTCCAGGCGCACCGCAGCTGCCAAGGGCATCCCAAGGGGAGTGCAAAACTGCAACAACATGGCTGCCTTGACGGCTTTTTACTCAGGACCAGCCCTGGCCCTAAACTGATTTTCCTGCCTAGGGTTAGGGTTAGGGTTACGCCTAGGGTTAGTGTCGCGGAAACCAAAGAGCGCACGGCTCCAGGCGCACCGCAGCTGCCAAAGGCATCCCAAGGGGAGTGCAAAACTGCAACAACATGGCTGCCTTGACGGCTTTTTACTCGGGACCACCACTGGCCCTAAATCGATTTTCCTGCCTAGGGTTAGGGTTAGGGTTACGCCTAGGGTTAGCGTCTCGGAAACCAAAGAGCCCACGGCTCGATGCACACCGCAGCTGCCAAAGGCATCCCAAGGGGAGTGCAAAACTGCAACAACATGGCTGCCATGACAGCTTTTTACTCGGGACCAGCCCTGGCCCTAAACCGATTTTCCTGCCTAGGGTTAGGGTTAGGGTTACGCCTAGGGTTAGCGTCTCGGAAACCAAAGAGCCCACGGCTCGATGCGCACCGCAGCTGCCAAAGGCATCCCAAGGGGAGTGCAAAACTGCAACAACATGGCTGCCTTGATGGCTTTTTCCCCGGGACCAGCCCTGGCCCTAAACTGATTTTCCTGCCTAGGGTTAGGGTTAGGGTTACGCCTAGGGTTAGCGTCTCGGAAACCAAAGAGCCCACGGATCCAGGCGCACCGCAGCTGCCAAAGGCATCCCAAGGGGAGTGCAAAACTGCAACAACATGGCTGCCTTGACGGCTTTTTACTCGGGACCACTACTGGCCCTAAACCGATTTTCCTGCCTAGGGTTAGGGTTAGGGTTACGCCTAGGGTTAGCATCTCGGAAACCAAAGAGCCCACGGCTCCAGGCGCACCGCAGCTGCCAAAGGCATTCCAAGGGGAGTGCAAAACTGCAACAACATGGCTGCCGCAGCGGCTTTTTACCCGGGACCAGCCCTGGCCCTAAACCGATTTTCCTGCCTAGGGTTAGGGTTAGGGTTACGCCTAGGGTTAGCGTCTCGGAAACCAAAGAGCCCACGGCTCCAGGCGCACCGCAGCTGCCAAAGGCATCCCAAGGGGAGTGCAAAACTGCAACAACATGGCTGCCTTGACGGCTTTTTACTCGGGACCACCACTGCCCCGAAACCGATTTTCCTGCCTAGGGTTAGGGTTAGGGTTACGCCTAGGGTTAGCATCTCGGAAACCAAAGAGCCCACGGCTCCAGGCGCACCGCAGCTGCCAAAGGCATTCCAAGGGGAGTGCAAAACTCCAACAACATGGCTGCCGCAGCGGCTTTTTACTTGGGACCAGCCCTGGCCCTAAACTGATTTTCCTGCCTAGGGTTAGGGTTAGGGTTACGCCTAGGGTTAGCGTCTCGGAAACCAAAGAGCCCACGGCTCCAGGCGCACCGCAGCTGCCAAAGGCATCCAAAGGGGAGTGCAAAACTGCAACAATATGGCTGCCTTGACAGCTTTTTACTCGGGACCAGCCCCGGCCCTAAACCGATTTTCCTGCCTAGGGTTAGGGTTAGGGTTACGCCTAGGGTTAGCGTCTCGGAAACCAAAGAGCCCACGGCTCCAGGTGCACCGCAGCTGCCAAAGGCATTCCAAGGGGAGTGCAAAACTGCAACAACATGGCTGTCTTGACGGCTTTTTACTTGGGACCACCACTGGCCCTAAACCGATTTTCCTGCCTAGGGTTAGGGTTAGGGTTACGCCTAGGGTTAGCGTCTCGGAAACCAAAGAGCCCACGGCTCCAGGCGCACCGCAGCTGCCAAAGGCATCCCAAGGGGAGTGCAAAACTGCAACAACATGGCTGCCTTGACGGCTTTCTACTCGGGACCAGCCCTGGCCCTAAACCGATTTTCCTGCCTAGGGTTAGGGTTAGGGTTACGCCTAGGGTTAGCCTCTCGGAAACCAAAGAGCCCACGGCTCGATGCACACCGCAGCTGCCAAAGGCATCCAAAGGGGAGTGCAAAACTGCAACAACATGGCTGCCATGACAGTTTTTTACTCGGGACCAGCCTTGGCCCTAAACCGATTTTCCTGCCTAGGGTTAGGGTTAGGGTTACGCCTAGGGTTAGCGTCTCGGAAACCAAAGAGCCCACGGCTCCAGGCGCACCGCAGCTGCCAAAGGCATTCCAAGGGGAGTGCAAAACTGCAACAACATGGCTGCCGCAGCGGCTTTTTACCCGGGACCAGCCCTGGCCCTAAACCGATTTTCCTGCCTAGGGTTAGGGTTAGGGTTACGCCTAGGGTTAGCGTCTCGGAAACCAAAGAGCCCACGGCTCCAGGCGCACCGCAGCTGCCAAAGGCATCCCAAGGGGAGTGCAAAACTGCAACAACATGGCTGCCTTGACGGCTTTTTACTCGGGACCAGCCCCGGCCCTAAACCGATTTTCCTGCCTAGGGTTAGGGTTAGGGTTACGCCTAGGGTTAGCGTCTCGGAAACCAAAGAGCCCACGGCTCCAGGTGCACCGCAGCTGCCAAAGGCATCCCAAGGGGAGTGCAAAACTGCAACAACATGGCTGCCGCAGCGGCTTTTTACTTGGGACCAGCCCTGGCCCTAAACTGATTTTCCTGCCTAGGGTTAGGGTTAGGGTTACGCCTAGGGTTAGTGTCTCGGAAACCAAAGAGCGCACGGCTCCAGGCGCACCGCAGCTGCCAAAGGCATCCCAAGGGGAGTGCAAAACTGCAACAACATGGCTGCCTTGACGGCTTTTTACTCGGGACCACCACTGGCCCTAAACCGATTTTCCTGCCTAGGGTTAGGGTTAGGGTTACGCCTAGGGTTAGCGTCTCGGAAACCAAAGAGCCCACGGCTCGATGCACACCGCAGCTGCCAAAGGCATCCCAAGGGGAGTGCAAAACTGAAACAATATGGCTGCCTTGACAGCTTTTTACTCGGGACCAGCCCTGGCCCTAAAGCGATTTTCCTGCCTAGGGTTAGGGTTAGGGTTACGCCTAGGGTTAGCGTCTCGGAAACCAAAGAGCCCACGGCTTGATGCACACTGCAGCTGCCAAAGGCATCCCAAGTGGAGTGCAAAACTCCAAAAACATGGCTGCCTTTACAGCTTTTTACTCGGGACCGCCACTGGTCCGAAACTTATTTTCCTGCCTAGGGTTAGGGTTAGGGTTACGCCTAGGGTTAGCGTCTCGGAAACCAAAGAGCCCACGGCCTTAGGCGCACCGCAGCTGCCAAAGGCATCCCAAGGGGAGTGCAAAACTGCAACAACATGGCTGCCGCAGCGGCTTTTTCAAAGGGAACACGCCTGCGCCGAAACCGATTTTCCTGCCTAGGGTTAGGGTTAGGGTTACGCCTAGGGTTAGCGTCTCGGAAACCAAAGAGCCCACGGCTCGATGCACACCGCAGCTGCCAAAGGCATCCCAAGGGGAGTGCAAAACTGCAACAACATGGCTGCCTAGACGGCTTTTTATCCGGGACCAGCCCTGGCCCTAAACCGATTTTCCTGCCTAGGGTTAGGGTTAGGGTTACGCCTAGGGTTAGCGTCTCGGAAACCAAAGAGCCCACGGCTCGATGCACACCGCAGCTGCCAAAGGCATCCCAAGGGGAGTGCAAAACTGCAACAACATGGCTGCCTTGACTGCTTTTTACTCGGGACCACCACTGCCCCGAAACCGATTTTCCTGCCTAGGGTTAGGGTTAGGGTTACGCCTAGGGTTAGCGTCTCGGAAACCAAAGAGCCCACGGCTCCAGGCGCACCGCAGCTGCCAAAGGCATCCCAAGGGGAGTGCAAAACTCCAACAACATGGCTGCCGCAGCGGCTTTTTACCTGGGACCAGCCCTGCCCCTAAACCGATTTTCCTGCCTAGGGTTAGGGTTAGGGTTACGCCTAGGGTTAGCGTCTCGGAAACCAAAGAGCCCACGGCTCCAGGCGCACCGCAGCTGCCAAAGGCATCCCAAGGGGAGTGCAAAACTGCAACAACATGGCTGCCGCAGCGGCTTTTTACTCGGGACCAAGCCTGACCCTAAAGCGATTTTCCTGCCTAGGGTTAGGGTTAGGGTTACGCCTAGGGTTAGCGCCTCGGAAACCAAAGAGCCCACGGCTCGATGCACACCGCAGCTGCCAAAGGCATCCCAAGGGGAGTGCAAAACTGCAACAACATGGCTGCCGCAGCAGCTTTTTACCCGGGACCAGCCCTGGCCCTAAACTGATTTTCCTGCCTAGGGTTAGGGTTAGGGTTCCGCCTAGGGTTAGCGTCTCGGAAACCAAAGAGCCCACGGCCTTAGGCGCACCGCAGCTGCCAAAGGCATCCCAAGGGGAGTGAAAAACTGCAACAACATGGCTGCCTTGACAGCTTTTTACTCGGGACCAGCCCTGGCCCTAAACCGATTTTCCTGCCTAGGGTTAGGGTTAGGGTTACGCCTAGGGTTAGCGTCTCGGAAACCAAAGAGCCCACGGCTCCAGGCGCACCGCAGCTGCCAAAGGCATCCCAAGGGGAGTGCAAAACTGCAACAACATGGCTGCCTTGACGGCTTTTTACTCGGGACCACCCCTGGCCCGAAACCGATTTTCCTGCCTAGGGTTAGGGTTAGGGTTACGCCTAGGGTTAGCGCCTCGGAAACCAAAGAGCCCACGGCTCCAGGCGCACCGCAGCTGCCAAGGGCATCCCAAGGGGAGTGCAAAACTGCAAGAACATGGCTGCCTTGACGGCTTTTTACTCAGGACCAGCCCTGGCCCTAAACTGATTTTCCTGCCTAGGGTTAGGGTTAGGGTTACGCCTAGGGTTAGTGTCGCGGAAACCAAAGAGCGCACGGCTCCAGGCGCACCGCAGCTGCCAAAGGCATCCCAAGGGGAGTGCAAAACTGCAACAACATGGCTTCCTTGACGGCTTTTTACTCGGGACCACCACTGGCCCTAAATCGATTTTCCTGCCTAGGGTTAGGGTTAGGGTTACGCCTAGGGTTAGCGTCTCGGAAACCAAAGAGCCCACGGCTCGATGCACACCGCAGCTGCCAAAGGCATCCCAAGGGGAGTGCAAAACTGCAACAACATGGCTGCCATGACAGCTTTTTACTCGGGACCAGCCCTGGCCCTAAACCGATTTTCCTGCCTAGGGTTAGGGTTAGGGTTACGCCTAGGGTTAGCGTCTCGGAAACCAAAGAGCCCACGGCTCGATGCGCACCGCAGCTGCCAAAGGCATCCCAAGGGGAGTGCAAAACTGCAACAACATGGCTGCCTTGATGGCTTTTTCCCCGGGACCAGCCCTGGCCCTAAACTGATTTTCCTGCCTAGGGTTAGGGTTAGGGTTACGCCTAGGGTTAGCGTCTCGGAAACCAAAGAGCCCACGGATCCAGGCGCACCGCAGCTGCCAAAGGCATCCCAAGGGGAGTGCAAAACTGCAACAACATGGCTGCCTTGACGGCTTTTTACTCGGGACCACTACTGGCCCTAAACCGATTTTCCTGCCTAGGGTTAGGGTTAGGGTTACGCCTAGGGTTAGCATCTCGGAAACCAAAGAGCCCACGGCTCCAGGCGCACCGCAGCTGCCAAAGGCATTCCAAGGGGAGTGCAAAACTGCAACAACATGGCTGCCGCAGCGGCTTTTTACCCGGGACCAGCCCTGGCCCTAAACCGATTTTCCTGCCTAGGGTTAGGGTTAGGGTTACGCCTAGGGTTAGCGTCTCGGAAACCAAAGAGCCCACGGCTCCAGGCGCACCGCAGCTGCCAAAGGCATCCCAAGGGGAGTGCAAAACTGCAACAACATGGCTGCCTTGACGGCTTTTTACTCGGGACCACCACTGCCCCGAAACCGATTTTCCTGCCTAGGGTTAGGGTTAGGGTTACGCCTAGGGTTAGCATCTCGGAAACCAAAGAGCCCACGGCTCCAGGCGCACCGCAGCTGCCAAAGGCATTCCAAGGGGAGTGCAAAACTCCAACAACATGGCTGCCGCAGCGGCTTTTTACTTGGGACCAGCCCTGGCCCTAAACTGATTTTCCTGCCTAGGGTTAGGGTTAGGGTTACGCCTAGGGTTAGCGTCTCGGAAACCAAAGAGCCCACGGCTCCAGGCGCACCGCAGCTGCCAAAGGCATCCAAAGGGGAGTGCAAAACTGCAACAATATGGCTGCCTTGACAGCTTTTTACTCGGGACCAGCCCCGGCCCTAAACCGATTTTCCTGCCTAGGGTTAGGGTTAGGGTTACGCCTAGGGTTAGCGTCTCGGAAACCAAAGAGCCCACGGCTCCAGGTGCACCGCAGCTGCCAAAGGCATTCCAAGGGGAGTGCAAAACTGCAACAACATGGCTGTCTTGACGGCTTTTTACTTGGGACCACCACTGGCCCTAAACCGATTTTCCTGCCTAGGGTTAGGGTTAGGGTTACGCCTAGGGTTAGCGTCTCGGAAACCAAAGAGCCCACGGCTCCAGGCGCACCGCAGCTGCCAAAGGCATCCCAAGGGGAGTGCAAAACTGCAACAACATGGCTGCCTTGACGGCTTTCTACTCGGGACCAGCCCTGGCCCTAAACCGATTTTCCTGCCTAGGGTTAGGGTTAGGGTTACGCCTAGGGTTAGCCTCTCGGAAACCAAAGAGCCCACGGCTCGATGCACACCGCAGCTGCCAAAGGCATCCCAAGGGGAGTGCAAAACTGCAACAACATGGCTGCCATGACAGTTTTTTACTCGGGACCAGCCTTGGCCCTAAACCGATTTTCCTGCCTAGGGTTAGGGTTAGGGTTACGCCTAGGGTTAGCGTCTCGGAAACCAAAGAGCCCACGGCTCCAGGCGCACCGCAGCTGCCAAAGGCATTCCAAGGGGAGTGCAAAACTGCAACAACATGGCTGCCGCAGCGGCTTTTTACCCGGGACCAGCCCTGGCCCTAAACCGATTTTCCTGCCTAGGGTTAGGGTTAGGGTTACGCCTAGGGTTAGCGTCTCGGAAACCAAAGAGCCCACGGCTCCAGGCGCACCGCAGCTGCCAAAGGCATCCCAAGGGGAGTGCAAAACTGCAACAACATGGCTGCCTTGACGGCTTTTTACTCGGGACCAGCCCCGGCCCTAAACCGATTTTCCTGCCTAGGGTTAGGGTTAGGGTTACGCCTAGGGTTAGCGTCTCGGAAACCAAAGAGCCCACGGCTCCAGGTGCACCGCAGCTGCCAAAGGCATCCCAAGGGGAGTGCAAAACTGCAACAACATGGCTGCCGCAGCGGCTTTTTACTTGGGACCAGCCCTGGCCCTAAACTGATTTTCCTGCCTAGGGTTAGGGTTAGGGTTACGCCTAGGGTTAGTGTCTCGGAAACCAAAGAGCGCACGGCTCCAGGCGCACCGCAGCTGCCAAAGGCATCCCAAGGGGAGTGCAAAACTGCAACAACATGGCTGCCTTGACGGCTTTTTACTCGGGACCACCACTGGCCCTAAACCGATTTTCCTGCCTAGGGTTAGGGTTAGGGTTACGCCTAGGGTTAGCGTCTCGGAAACCAAAGAGCCCACGGCTCGATGCACACCGCAGCTGCCAAAGGCATCCCAAGGGGAGTGCAAAACTGAAACAATATGGCTGCCTTGACAGCTTTTTACTCGGGACCAGCCCTGGCCCTAAACCGATTTTCCTGCCTAGGGTTAGGGTTAGGGTTACGCCTAGGGTTAGCGTCTCGGAAACCAAAGAGCCCACGGCTTGATGCACACTGCAGCTGCCAAAGGCATCCCAAGTGGAGTGCAAAACTCCAAAAACATGGCTGCCTTTACAGCTTTTTACTCGGGACCGCCACTGGTCCGAAACTTATTTTCCTGCCTAGGGTTAGGGTTAGGGTTACGCCTAGGGTTAGCGTCTCGGAAACCAAAGAGCCCACGGCCTTAGGCGCACCGCAGCTGCCAAAGGCATCCCAAGGGGAGTGCAAAACTGCAACAACATGGCTGCCGCAGCGGCTTTTTCAAAGGGAACACGCCTGCGCCGAAACCGATTTTCCTGCCTAGGGTTAGGGTTAGGGTTACGCCTAGGGTTAGCGTCTCGGAAACCAAAGAGCCCACGGCTCGATGCACACCGCAGCTGCCAAAGGCATCCCAAGGGGAGTGCAAAACTGCAACAACATGGCTGCCTAGACGGCTTTTTATCCGGGACCAGCCCTGGCCCTAAACCGATTTTCCTGCCTAGGGTTAGGGTTAGGGTTACGCCTAGGGTTAGCGTCTCGGAAACCAAAGAGCCCACGGCTCGATGCACACCGCAGCTGCCAAAGGCATCCCAAGGGGAGTGCAAAACTGCAACAACATGGCTGCCTTGACTGCTTTTTACTCGGGACCACCACTGCCCCGAAACCGATTTTCCTGCCTAGGGTTAGGGTTAGGGTTACGCCTAGGGTTAGCGTCTCGGAAACCAAAGAGCCCACGGCTCCAGGCGCACCGCAGCTGCCAAAGGCATCCCAAGGGGAGTGCAAAACTCCAACAACATGGCTGCCGCAGCGGCTTTTTACCTGGGACCAGCCCTGCCCCTAAACCGATTTTCCTGCCTAGGGTTAGGGTTAGGGTTACGCCTAGGGTTAGCGTCTCGGAAACCAAAGAGCCCACGGCTCCAGGCGCACCGCAGCTGCCAAAGGCATCCCAAGGGGAGTGCAAAACTGCAACAACATGGCTGCCGCAGCGGCTTTTTACTCGGGACCAAGCCTGACCCTAAAGCGATTTTCCTGCCTAGGGTTAGGGTTAGGGTTACGCCTAGGGTTAGCGCCTCGGAAACCAAAGAGCCCACGGCTCGATGCACACCGCAGCTGCCAAAGGCATCCCAAGGGGAGTGCAAAACTGCAACAACATGGCTGCCGCAGCAGCTTTTTACCCGGGACCAGCCCTGGCCCTAAACTGATTTTCCTGCCTAGGGTTAGGGTTAGGGTTCCGCCTAGGGTTAGCGTCTCGGAAACCAAAGAGCCCACGGCCTTAGGCGCACCGCAGCTGCCAAAGGCATCCCAAGGGGAGTGAAAAACTGCAACAACATGGCTGCCTTGACAGCTTTTTACTCGGGACCAGCCCTGGCCCTAAACCGATTTTCCTGCCTAGGGTTAGGGTTAGGGTTACGCCTAGGGTTAGCGTCTCGGAAACCAAAGAGCCCACGGCTCCAGGCGCACCGCAGCTGCCAAAGGCATCCCAAGGGGAGTGCAAAACTGCAACAACATGGCTGCCTTGACGGCTTTTTACTCGGGACCACCACTGCCCCGAAACCGATTTTCCTGCCTAGGGTTAGGGTTAGGGTTACGCCTAGGGTTAGCGTCTCGGAAACCAAAGAGCCCACGGCTCCAGGCGCACCGCAGCTGCCAAAGGCATCCCAAGGGGAGTGCAAAACTCCAACAACATGGCTGCCGCAGCGGCTTTTTACTCGGGACCAGCCCTGGCCCTAAACCGATTTTCCTGCCTAGGGTTAGGGTTAGGGTTACGCCTAGGGTTAGCGTCTCGGAAACCAAAGAGCCCACGGCTCCAGGCGCACCGCAGCTGCCAAAGGCATCCCAAGGGGAGTGCAAAACTGCAACAACATGGCTGCCGCAGCGGCTTTTTACTCGGGACCAAGCCTGAACCTAAAGCGATTTTCCTGCCTAGGGTTAGGGTTAGGGTTACGCCTAGGGTTAGCGTCTCGGAAACCAAAGAGCCCACGGCTCGATGCACACCGCAGCTGCCAATGGCATCCCAAGTGGAGTGCAAAACTGCAACAACATGGCTGCCTTGACGGCTTTTTACTCGGTACCACCACTTGCGCTAAACCGATTTTCCTGCCTAGGGTTAGGGTTAGGGTTACGCCTAGGGTTAGCGCCTCGGAAACCAAAGAGCCCACGGCTCTAGGCGCACCGCAGCTGCCAAAGGCATCCCAAGGGGAGTGCAAAACTGCAACAACATGGCTGCCTTGACGGCTTTTTACTCGGGACCACCACTGGCCCGAAACCGATTTTCCTGCATAGGGTTAGGGTTAGGGTTACGCCTAGGGTTAGCGTCTCGGAAACCAAAGAGCCCACGGCTCCAGGCGCACCGCAGCTGCCAAAGGCATCCCAAGGGGAGTGCAAAACTGCAACAACATGGCTGCCGCAGCGGCTTTTTATCCGGGACCAGCCCTGGCCCTAAACCGATTTTCCTGCCTAGGGTTAGGGTTAGGGTTACGCCTAGGGTTAGCGTCTCGGAAACCAAAGAGCCCACGGCTCGATGCACACCGCAGCTGCCAAAGGCATCCCAAGGGGAGTGCAAAACTGCAACAATATGGCTGCCTTGACGGCTTTTTACTCGGGACCACCACTGCCCCGAAACCGATTTTCCTGCCTAGGGTTAGGGTTAGGGTTACGCCTAGGGTTAGCGCCTCGGAAACCAAAGAGCCCACGGCTCGATGCACACCGCAGCTGCCAAAGGCATCCCAAGGGGAGTGCAAAACTGCAACAACATGGCTGCCTTGACGGCTTTTTACTCGGGACCACCACTGGCCCGAAACCGATTTTCCTGCATAGGGTTAGGGTTAGGGTTACGCCTAGGGTTAGCGTCTCGGAAACCAAAGAGCGCACGGCTCCAGGCGCACCGCAGCTGCCAAAGGCATCCCAAGGGGAGTGCCAAACTGCAACAACATGGCTGCCGCAGCGGCTTTTTATCCGGGACCAGCCCTGGCCCTAAACCGATTTTCCTGCCTAGGGTTAGGGTTAGGGTTACGCCTAGGGTTAGCGTCTCGGAAACCAAAGAGCCCACGGCTCGATGCACACCGCAGCTGCCAAAGGCATCCCAAGGGGAGTGCAAAACTGCAACAATATGGCTGCCTTGACGGCTTTTTACTCGGGACCACCACTGCCCCGAAACCGATTTTCCTGCCTAGGGTTAGGGTTAGGGTTACGCCTAGGGTTAGCGTCTCGGAAACCAAAGAGCCCACGGCTCCAGGCGCACCGCAGCTGCCAAAGGCATCCCAAGGGGAGTGCAAAACTCCAACAACATGGCTGCCGCAGCGGCTTTTTACCTGGGACCAGCCCTGGCCCTAAACCGATTTTCCTGCCTAGGGTTAGGGTTAGGGTTACGCCTAGGGTTAGCGTCTCGGAAACCAAAGAGCCCACGGCTCCAGGCGCACCGCAGCTGCCAAAGGCATCCCAAGGGGAGTGCAAAACTGCAACAACATGGCTGCCGCAGCGGCTTTTTACTCGGGACCAAGCCTGAACCTAAAGCGATTTTCCTGCCTAGGGTTAGGGTTAGGGTTACGCCTAGGGTTAGCGCCTCGGAAACCAAAGAGCCCACGGCTCTAGGCGCACCGCAGCTGCCAAAGGCATCCCAAGGGGAGTGCAAAACTGCAACAACATGGCTGCCTTGACGGCTTTTTACTCGGGACCACCACTGGCCCGAAACCGATTTTCCTGCCTAGGGTTAGGGTTAGGGTTACGCCTAGGGTTAGCGTCTCGGAAACCAAAGAGCCCACGGCTCCAGGCGCAGCGCAGCTGCCAAAGGCATCCCAAGGGGAGTGCAAAACTGCAACAATATGGCTGCCGCAGCGGCTTTTATCTGTGGACCAGCTCTGGCCCTAAACTGATTTTCCTGCCTAGGGTTAGGGTTAGGGTTACGCCTAGGGTTAGCGTCTCAAAAACCAAAGAGCCCACGGCTCGATGCACACCGCAGCTGCCAAAGGCATCCCAAGGGGAGTGCAAAACTGCAACAACATGGCTGCCTTGACGGCTTTTTCCCCGGGACCAGCCCTGGCCCTAAACCGATTTTCCTGCCTTGGGTTAGGGTTAGGGTTACGCCTAGGGTTAGCGTCTCGGAAACCAAAGAGCCCACGGCTCCAGGCGCACCGCAGCTGCCAAAGGCATCCCAAGGGGAGTGCAAAACTGCAACAACATGGCTGCCTTGACGGCTTTTTATTCGGGACCACCACTGGCCCTAAACCGATTTTCCTGCCTAGGGTTAGGGTTAGGGTTACGCCTAGGGTTAGCGTCTCGGAAACCAAAGAGCCCACGGCTCGATGCACACCGCAGCTGCCAAAGGCATCCCAAGGGGAGTGCAAAACTGAAACAATATGGCTGCCTTGACAGCTTTTTACTCGGGACCAGCCCTGGCCCTAAAACGATTTTCCTGCCTAGGGTTAGGGTTAGGGTTACGCCTAGGGTTAGCGTCTCGGAAACCAAAGAGCCCACGGCTCGATGCACACCGCAGCTGCCAAAGGCATCCCAAGGGGAGTGCAAAACTGCAACAACATGGCTGCCTAGACGGCTTTTTATCCGGGACCAGCCCTGGCCCTAAACCGATTTTCCTGCCTAGGGTTAGGGTTAGGGTTACGCCTAGGGTTAGCGTCTCGGAAACCAAAGAGCCCACGGCTCGATGCACACCGCAGCTGCCAAAGGCATCCCAAGGGGAGTGCAAAACTGCAACAACATGGCTGCCTTGACTGCTTTTTACTCGGGACCACCACTGCCCCGAAACCGATTTTCCTGCCTAGGGTTAGGGTTAGGGTTACGCCTAGGGTTAGCGTCTCGGAAACCAAAGAGCCCACGGCCTTAGGCGCACCGCAGCTGCCAAAGGCATCCCAAGGGGAGTGCAAAACTCCAACAACATGGCTGCCGCAGCGGCTTTTTACCTGGGACCAGCCCTGGCCCTAAACCGATTTTCCTGCCTAGGGTTAGGGTTAGGGTTACGCCTAGGGTTAGCGTCTCGGAAACCAAAGAGCCCACGGCTCCAGGCGCACCGCAGCTGCCAAAGGCATCCCAAGGGGAGTGCAAAACTGCAACAACATGGCTGCCGCAGCGGCTTTTTACTCGGGACCAAGCCTGACCCTAAACCGATTTTCCTGCCTAGGGTTAGGGTTAGGGTTACGCCTAGGGTTAGCGTCTCGGAAACCAAAGAGCCCACGGCTCCAGGCGCACCGCAGCTGCCAAAGGCATCCCAAGGGGAGTGCAAAACTCCAACAACATGGCTGCCGCAGCGGCTTTTTACTCGGGACCAGCCCTGGCCCTAAACCGATTTTCCTGCCTAGGGTTAGGGTTAGGGTTACGCCTAGGGTTAGCGTCTCGGAAACCAAAGAGCCCACGGCTCCAGGCGCACCGCAGCTGCCAAAGGCATCCCAAGGGGAGTGCAAAACTGCAACAACATGGCTGCCGCAGCGGCTTTTTACTCGGGACCAAGCCTGAACCTAAAGCGATTTTCCTGCCTAGGGTTAGGGTTAGGGTTACGCCTAGGGTTAGCGTCTCGGAAACCAAAGAGCCCACGGCTCGATGCACACCGCAGCTGCCAATGGCATCCCAAGTGGAGTGCAAAACTGCAACAACATGGCTGCCTTGACGGCTTTTTACTCGGTACCACCACTTGCGCTAAACCGATTTTCCTGCCTAGGGTTAGGGTTAGGGTTACGCCTAGGGTTAGCGCCTCGGAAACCAAAGAGCCCACGGCTCTAGGCGCACCGCAGCTGCCAAAGGCATCCCAAGGGGAGTGCAAAACTGCAACAACATGGCTGCCTTGACGGCTTTTTACTCGGGACCACCACTGGCCCGAAACCGATTTTCCTGCATAGGGTTAGGGTTAGGGTTACGCCTAGGGTTAGCGTCTCGGAAACCAAAGAGCCCACGGCTCCAGGCGCACCGCAGCTGCCAAAGGCATCCCAAGGGGAGTGCAAAACTGCAACAACATGGCTGCCGCAGCGGCTTTTTATCCGGGACCAGCCCTGGCCCTAAACCGATTTTCCTGCCTAGGGTTAGGGTTAGGGTTACGCCTAGGGTTAGCGTCTCGGAAACCAAAGAGCCCACGGCTCGATGCACACCGCAGCTGCCAAAGGCATCCCAAGGGGAGTGCAAAACTGCAACAATATGGCTGCCTTGACGGCTTTTTACTCGGGACCACCACTGCCCCGAAACCGATTTTCCTGCCTAGGGTTAGGGTTAGGGTTACGCCTAGGGTTAGCGTCTCGGAAACCAAAGAGCCCACGGCTCCAGGCGCACCGCAGCTGCCAAAGGCATCCCAAGGGGAGTGCAAAACTCCAACAACATGGCTGCCGCAGCGGCTTTTTACCTGGGACCAGCCCTGGCCCTAAACCGATTTTCCTGCCTAGGGTTAGGGTTAGGGTTACGCCTAGGGTTAGCGTCTCGGAAACCAAAGAGCGCACGGCTCCAGGCGCACCGCAGCTGCCAAAGGCATCCCAAGGGGAGTGCAAAACTGCAACAACATGGCTGCCGCAGCGGCTTTTTACTCGGGACCAAGCCTGAACCTAAAGCGATTTTCCTGCATAGGGTTAGGGTTAGGGTTACGCCTAGGGTTAGCGTCTCGGAAACCAAAGAGCCCACGGCTCGATGCACACCGCAGCTGCCAATGGCATCCCAAGTGGAGTGCAAAACTGCAACAACATGGCTGCCTTGACGGCTTTTTACTCGGTACCACCACTTGCGCTAAACCGATTTTCCTGCCTAGGGTTAGGGTTAGGGTTACGCCTAGGGTTAGCGCCTCGGAAACCAAAGAGCCCACGGCTCTAGGCGCACCGCAGCTGCCAAAGGCATCCCAAGGGGAGTGCAAAACTGCAACAACATGGCTGCCTTGACGGCTTTTTACTCGGGACCACCACTGGCCCGAAACCGATTTTCCTGCCTAGGGTTAGGGTTAGGGTTACGCCTAGGGTTAGCGTCTCGGAAACCAAAGAGCCCACGGCTCCAGGCGCAGCGCAGCTGCCAAAGGCATCCCAAGGGGAGTGCAAAACTGCAACAATATGGCTGCCGCAGCGGCTTTTATCTGTGGACCAGCTCTGGCCCTAAACTGATTTTCCTGCCTAGGGTTAGGGTTAGGGTTACGCCTAGGGTTAGCGTCTCAAAAACCAAAGAGCCCACGGCTCGATGCACACCGCAGCTGCCAAAGGCATCCCAAGGGGAGTGCAAAACTGCAACAACATGGCTGCCTTGACGGCTTTTTCCCCGGGACCAGCCCTGGCCCTAAACCGATTTTCCTGCCTTGGGTTAGGGTTAGGGTTACGCCTAGGGTTAGCGTCTCGGAAACCAAAGAGCCCACGGCTCCAGGCGCACCGCAGCTGCCAAAGGCATCCCAAGGGGAGTGCAAAACTGCAACAACATGGCTGCCTTGACGGCTTTTTATTCGGGACCACCCCTGGCCCTAAACCGATTTTCCTGCCTAGGGTTAGGGTTAGGGTTACGCCTAGGGTTAGCGTCTCGGAAACCAAAGAGCCCACGGCTCCAGGCGCACCGCAGCTGCCAAAGGCATCCCAAGGGGAGTGCAAAACTGCAACAACATGGCTGCCTTGACAGCTTTTTACTCCTGACCACCACTGGCCCGAAACCGATATTCCTGCCTAGGGTTAGGGTTAGGGTTACGCCTAGGGTTAGCGTCTCGGAAACCAAAGAGCCCACGGCTCCAGGCGCACCGCAGCTGCCAAAGGCATCCCAAGGGGAGTGCAAAACTGCAACAACATGGCTGCCTTGACGGCTTTTTACTCGGGACCAGCCCTGGCCCTAAACCGATTTTCCTGCCTAGGGTTAGGGTTAGGGTTACGCCTAGGGTCAGCGTCTCGGAAACCAAAGAGCCCACGGCTCCAGGCGCACCGCAGCTGCCAAAGGCATCCCAAGGGGAGTGCAAAACTGCAACAACATGGCTGCCTTGACGGCTTTTTACCCGGGACCAGCCCTGGCCCTAAACCGATTTTCCTGCCTAGGGTTAGGGTTAGGGTTACGCCTAGGGTTAGCGTCTCGGAAACCAAAGAGCCCACGGCCTTAGGTGCACCGCAGCTGCCAAAGGCATCCCAAGGGGAGTGCAAAACTGCAACAACATGGCTGCCTTGACGGCTTTTTACCCGGGACCAGCTTTGGCCCTAAACCGATTTTCCTGCCTAGGGTTAGGGTTAGGGTTACGCCTAGGGTTAGCGTCTCGGAAACCAAAGAGCCCACGGCTCATTGCACACCGCAGCTGCCAAAGGCATCCCAAGGGGAGTGCAAAACTGCAACAACATGGCTGCCTTGATGGCTTTTTACCCGGGACCAGCCCTGGCCCTAAACTGATTTTCCTGCCTAGGGTTAGGGTTAGGGTTACGCCTAGGGTTAGCGTCTCGGAAACCAAAGAGCCCACGGCTCGATGGACACCGCACCTGCCAAAGGCATCCCAAGGGGAGTGCAAAACTGCAACAACATGGCTGCCTTGACTGCTTTTTACTCGGGACCAGCCCTGGCCCTAAACCGATATTCCTGCCTAGGGTTAGGGTTAGGGTTACGCCTAGGGTTAGCGTCTCGGAAACCAAAGAGCCCACGGCTCCAGGCGCACCGCAGCTGCCAAAGGCATCCCAAGGGGAGTGCAAAACTGCAACAACATGGCTGCCGCAGCGGCTTTTTACCTGGGACCAGCCCTGGCCCTAAACCGATTTTCCTGCCTAGGGTTAGGGTTAGGGTTACGCCTAGGGTTAGCGTCTCGGAAACCAAAGAGCCCACGGCTCCAGGCGCACCGCAGCTGCCAAAGGCATCCCAAGGGGAGTGCAAAACTGCAACAACATGGCTGCCTTGACGGCTTTTTACCTGGGACCAGCCCTGGCCCTAAACTGATTTTCCTGCCTAGGGTTAGGGTTAGGGTTACGCCTAGGGTTAGCGTCTCGGAAACCAAAGAGCCCACGGCTCCAGTCGCACCGCAGCTGCCAAAGGCATCCCAAGGGGAGTGCAAAACTGCAACAACATGGCTGCCTTGACAGCTTTTTACTCGGGACCACCACTGGCCCGAAACCGATATTCCTGCCTAGGGTTAGGGTTAGGGTTACGCCTAGGGTTAGCGTCTCGGAAACCAAAGAGCCCACGGCTCCAGGCGCACCGCAGCTGCCAAAGGCATCCCAAGGGGAGTGCAAAACTGCAACAACATGGCTGCCTTGACGGCTTTTTACTCGGGACCAGCCCTGGCCCGAAACCGATTTTCCTGCCTAGGGTTAAGGTTAGGGTTACGCCTAGGGTTAGCGTCTTGGAAACCAAAGAGCCCACGGCTCCAGGCGCACCGCAGCTGCCAAAGGCATCCCAAGGGGAGTGCAAAACTGCAACAACATGGCTGCCTTGACGGCTTTTTACCCGGGACCAGCCCTGGCCCTAAACCGATTTTCCTGCCTAGGGTTAGGGTTAGGGTTACGCCTAGGGTTAGCGTCTCGGAAACCAAAGAGCCCACGGCTCGATGCACACCGCAGCTGCCAAAGGCATCCCAAGGGGAGTGCAAAACTGCAACAACATGGCTGCCTAGACGGCTTTTTATCCGGGACCAGCCCTGGCCCTAAACCGATTTTCCTGCCTAGGGTTAGGGTTAGGGTTACGCCTAGGGTTAGCGTCTCGGAAACCAAAGAGCCCACGGCTCGATGGACACCGCACCTGCCAAAGGCATCCCAAGGGGAGTGCAAAACTGCAACAACATGGCTGCCTTGACTGCTTTTTACTCCGGACCACCCCTGGCCCGAAACCGATTTTCCTGCCTAGGGTTAGGGTTAGGGTTACGCCTAGGGTTAGCGTCTCGGAAACCAAAGAGCCCACGGCTCCAGGCGCACCGCAGCTGCCAAAGGCATCCCAAGGGGAGTGCAAAACTCCAACAACATGGCTGCCGCAGCGGCTTTTTACTCGGGACCAGCCCTGGCCCTAAACCGATTTTCCTGCCTAGGGTTAGGGTTAGGGTTACGCCTAGGGTTAGCGTCTCGGAAACCAAAGAGCCCACGGCTCCAGGCGCACCGCAGCTGCCAAAGGCATCCCAAGGGGAGTGCAAAACTGCAACAACATGGCTGCCTTTACAGCTTTTTACCCGGGACCAGCCCTGCCCCTAAACCGATTTTCCTGCCTAGGGTTAGGGTTAGGGTTACGCCTAGGGTTAGCGTCTCGGAAACCAAAGAGCCCACGGCTCGATGCACACCGCAGCTGCCAAAGGCATCCCAAGTGGAGTGCAAAACTGCAACAACATGGCTGCCTTGACGGCTTTTTACTCGGTACCACCACTTGCGCTAAACCGATTTTCCTGCCTAGGGTTAGGGTTAGGGTTACGCCTAGGGTTAGCGCCTCGGAAACCAAAGAGCCCACGGCTCCAGGCGCACCGCAGCTGCCAAAGGCATCCCAAGGGGAGTGCAAAACTGCAACAACATGGCTGCCGCAGCGGCTTTTTACTTGGGACCAGCCCTGGCCCTAAACTGATTTTCCTGCCTAGGGTTAGGGTTAGGGTTACGCCTAGGGTTAGTGTCTCGGAAACCAAAGAGCGCACGGCTCCAGGCGCACCGCAGCTGCCAAAGGCATCCCAAGGGAAGTGCAAAACTACAACAACATGGCTGCCTTGACGGCTTTTTACTCGGGACCACCACTGGCCCTAAACCGATTTTCCTGCCTAGGGTTAGGGTTAGGGTTACGCCTAGGGTTAGCGTCTCGGAAACCAAAGAGCGCACGGCTCCAGGCGCACCGCAGCTGCCAAAGGCATCCCAAGGGGAGTGCAAAACTGCAACAACATGGCTGCCGCAGCGGCTTTTTACTCGGGACCAAGCCTGAACCTAAAGCGATTTTCCTGCCTAGGGTTAGGGTTAGGGTTACGCCTAGGGTTAGCGTCTCGGAAACCAAAGAGCCCACGGCTCGATGCACACCGCAGCTGCCAATGGCATCCCAAGTGGAGTGCAAAACTGCAACAACATGGCTGCCTTGACGGCTTTTTACTCGGTACCACCACTTGCGCTAAACCGATTTTCCTGCCTAGGGTTAGGGTTAGGGTTACGCCTAGGGTTAGCGCCTCGGAAACCAAAGAGCCCACGGCTCTAGGCGCACCGCAGCTGCCAAAGGCATCCCAAGGGGAGTGCAAAACTGCAACAACATGGCTGCCTTGACGGCTTTTTACTCGGGACCACCACTGGCCCGAAACCGATTTTCCTGCCTAGGGTTAGGGTTAGGGTTACGCCTAGGGTTAGCGTCTCGGAAACCAAAGAGCCCACGGCTCCAGGCGCAGCGCAGCTGCCAAAGGCATCCCAAGGGGAGTGCAAAACTGCAACAATATGGCTGCCGCAGCGGCTTTTATCTGTGGACCAGCTCTGGCCCTAAACTGATTTTCCTGCCTAGGGTTAGGGTTAGGGTTACGCCTAGGGTTAGCGTCTCAAAAACCAAAGAGCCCACGGCTCGATGCACACCGCAGCTGCCAAAGGCATCCCAAGGGGAGTGCAAAACTGCAACAACATGGCTGCCTTGACGGCTTTTTCCCCGGGACCAGCCCTGGCCCTAAACCGATTTTCCTGCCTTGGGTTAGGGTTAGGGTTACGCCTAGGGTTAGCGTCTCGGAAACCAAAGAGCCCACGGCTCCAGGCGCACCGCAGCTGCCAAAGGCATCCCAAGGGGAGTGCAAAACTGCAACAACATGGCTGCCTTGACGGCTTTTTATTCGGGACCACCACTGGCCCTAAACCGATTTTCCTGCCTAGGGTTAGGGTTAGGGTTACGCCTAGGGTTAGCGTCTCGGAAACCAAAGAGCCCACGGCTCCAGGCGCACCGCAGCTGCCAAAGGCATCCCAAGGGGAGTGCAAAACTGCAACAACATGGCTGCCTTGACAGCTTTTTACTTGGGACCAGCCCCAGCCCTAAACCGATTTTCCTGCCTAGGGTTAGGGTTAGGGTTACGCCTAGGGTTAGCGTCTCGGAAACCAAAGAGCCCACGGCTCCAGGCGCACCGCAGCTGCCAAAGGCATCCAAAGGGGAGTGAAAAACTGCAACAATATGGCTGCCTTGACGGCTGTTTACTCGGGGCCACCCCTGGCCCGAAACCGATTTTCCTGCCTAGGGTTAGGGTTAGGGTTACGCCTAGGGTTAGCGTCTCAGAAACCAAAGAGCCCACGGCTCAATGCACACCGCAGCTGCCAAAGGCATCCCAAGGGGAGTGCAAAACTGCAACAACATGGCTGCCTTGACAGCTTTTTACTCCTGACCACCACTGGCCCGAAACCGATATTCCTGCCTAGGGTTAGGGTTAGGGTTACGCCTAGGGTTAGCGTCTCGGAAACCAAAGAGCCCACGGCTCCAGGCGCACCGCAGCTGCCAAAGGCATCCCAAGGGGAGTGCAAAACTGCAACAACATGGCTGCCTTGACGGCTTTTTACTCGGGACCAGCCCTGGCCCTAAACCGATTTTCCTGCCTAGGGTTAGGGTTAGGGTTACGCCTAGGGTCAGCGTCTCGGAAACCAAAGAGCCCACGGCTCCAGGCGCACCGCAGCTGCCAAAGGCATCCCAAGGGGAGTGCAAAACTGCAACAACATGGCTGCCTTGACGGCTTTTTACCCGGGACCAGCCCTGGCCCTAAACCGATTTTCCTGCCTAGGGTTAGGGTTAGGGTTACGCCTAGGGTTAGCGTCTCGGAAACCAAAGAGCCCACGGCCTTAGGTGCACCGCAGCTGCCAAAGGCATCCCAAGGGGAGTGCAAAACTGCAACAACATGGCTGCCTTGACGGCTTTTTACCCGGGACCAGCTTTGGCCCTAAACCGATTTTCCTGCCTAGGGTTAGGGTTAGGGTTACGCCTAGGGTTAGCGTCTCGGAAACCAAAGAGCCCACGGCTCATTGCACACCGCAGCTGCCAAAGGCATCCCAAGGGGAGTGCAAAACTGCAACAACATGGCTGCCTTGATGGCTTTTTACCCGGGACCAGCCCTGGCCCTAAACTGATTTTCCTGCCTAGGGTTAGGGTTAGGGTTACGCCTAGGGTTAGCGTCTCGGAAACCAAAGAGCCCACGGCTCGATGGACACCGCACCTGCCAAAGGCATCCCAAGGGGAGTGCAAAACTGCAACAACATGGCTGCCTTGACTGCTTTTTACTCGGGACCACCACTGCCCCGAAACCGATATTCCTGCCTAGGGTTAGGGTTAGGGTTACGCCTAGGGTTAGCGTCTCGGAAACCAAAGAGCCCACGGCTCCAGGCGCACCGCAGCTGCCAAAGGCATCCCAAGGGGAGTGCAAAACTGCAACAACATGGCTGCCGCAGCGGCTTTTTACCTGGGACCAGCCCTGGCCCTAAACCGATTTTCCTGCCTAGGGTTAGGGTTAGGGTTACGCCTAGGGTTAGCGTCTCGGAAACCAAAGAGCCCACGGCTCCAGGCGCACCGCAGCTGCCAAAGGCATCCCAAGGGGAGTGCAAAACTGCAACAACATGGCTGCCTTGACGGCTTTTTCCCTGGGACCAGCCCTGGCCCTAAACTGATTTTCCTGCCTAGGGTTAGGGTTAGGGTTACGCCTAGGGTTAGCGTCTCGGAAACCAAAGAGCCCACGGCTCCAGTCGCACCGCAGCTGCCAAAGGCATCCCAAGGGGAGTGCAAAACTGCAACAACATGGCTGCCTTGACAGCTTTTTACTCGGGACCACCACTGGCCCGAAACCGATATTCCTGCCTAGGGTTAGGGTTAGGGTTACGCCTAGGGTTAGCGTCTCGGAAACCAAAGAGCCCACGGCTCCAGGCGCACCGCAGCTGCCAAAGGCATCCCAAGGGGAGTGCAAAACTGCAACAACATGGCTGCCTTGACGGCTTTTTACTCGGGACCAGCCCTGGCCCGAAACCGATTTTCCTGCCTAGGGTTAAGGTTAGGGTTACGCCTAGGGTTAGCGTCTTGGAAACCAAAGAGCCCACGGCTCCAGGCGCACCGCAGCTGCCAAAGGCATCCCAAGGGGAGTGCAAAACTGCAACAACATGGCTGCCTTGACGGCTTTTTACCCGGGACCAGCCCTGGCCCTAAACCGATTTTCCTGCCTAGGGTTAGGGTTAGGGTTACGCCTAGGGTTAGCGTCTCGGAAACCAAAGAGCCCACGGCTCGATGCACACCGCAGCTGCCAAAGGCATCCCAAGGGGAGTGCAAAACTGCAACAACATGGCTGCCTAGACGGCTTTTTATCCGGGACCAGCCCTGGCCCTAAACCGATTTTCCTGCCTAGGGTTAGGGTTAGGGTTACGCCTAGGGTTAGCGTCTCGGAAACCAAAGAGCCCACGGCTCGATGGACACCGCACCTGCCAAAGGCATCCCAAGGGGAGTGCAAAACTGCAACAACATGGCTGCCTTGACTGCTTTTTACTCCGGACCACCCCTGGCCCGAAACCGATTTTCCTGCCTAGGGTTAGGGTTAGGGTTACGCCTAGGGTTAGCGTCTCGGAAACCAAAGAGCCCACGGCTCCAGGCGCACCGCAGCTGCCAAAGGCATCCCAAGGGGAGTGCAAAACTCCAACAACATGGCTGCCGCAGCGGCTTTTTACTCGGGACCAGCCCTGGCCCTAAACCGATTTTCCTGCCTAGGGTTAGGGTTAGGGTTACGCCTAGGGTTAGCGTCTCGGAAACCAAAGAGCCCACGGCTCCAGGCGCACCGCAGCTGCCAAAGGCATCCCAAGGGGAGTGCAAAACTGCAACAACATGGCTGCCTTTACAGCTTTTTACCCGGGACCAGCCCTGCCCCTAAACCGATTTTCCTGCCTAGGGTTAGGGTTAGGGTTACGCCTAGGGTTAGCGTCTCGGAAACCAAAGAGCCCACGGCTCGATGCACACCGCAGCTGCCAAAGGCATCCCAAGTGGAGTGCAAAACTGCAACAACATGGCTGCCTTGACGGCTTTTTACTCGGTACCACCACTTGCGCTAAACCGATTTTCCTGCCTAGGGTTAGGGTTAGGGTTACGCCTAGGGTTAGCGCCTCGGAAACCAAAGAGCCCACGGCTCCAGGCGCACCGCAGCTGCCAAAGGCATCCCAAGGGGAGTGCAAAACTGCAACAACATGGCTGCCGCAGCGGCTTTTTACTTGGGACCAGCCCTGGCCCTAAACTGATTTTCCTGCCTAGGGTTAGGGTTAGGGTTACGCCTAGGGTTAGTGTCTCGGAAACCAAAGAGCGCACGGCTCCAGGCGCACCGCAGCTGCCAAAGGCATCCCAAGGGAAGTGCAAAACTACAACAACATGGCTGCCTTGACGGCTTTTTACTCGGGACCACCACTGGCCCTAAACCGATTTTCCTGCCTAGGGTTAGGGTTAGGGTTACGCCTAGGGTTAGCGTCTCGGAAACCAAAGAGCCCACGGCTCGATGCACACCGCAGCTGCCAAAGGCATCCCAAGGGGAGTGCAAAACTGCAACAACATGGCTGCCTTGACAGTTTTTTACTCGGGACCAGCCCTGGCCCTAAACCGATTTTCCTGCCTAGGGTTAGGGTTAGGGTTACGCCTAGGGTTAGCGTCTCGGAAACCAAAGAGCCCACGGCTCCAGGCACACCGCAGCTGCCAAAGGCATCCCAAGGGGAGTGAAAAACTGCAACAATATGGCTGCCTTGACGGCTTTTTACTCGGGGCCACCCCTGGCCCGAAACCGATTTTCCTGCCTAGGGTTAGGGTTAGGGTTACGCCTAGGGTTAGCGTCTCGGAAACCAAAGAGCCCACGGCTCCAGGCGCACCGCAGCTGCCAAAGGCATCCCAAGGGGAGTGCAAAACTGCAACAACATGGCTGCCGCAGCGGCTTTTATCTGTGGACCAGCCCTGGCCCTAAACCGATTTTCCTGCCTAGGGTTAGGGTTAGGGTTACGCCTAGGGTTAGCGTCTCGGAAACCAAAGAGCCCACGGCTCCAGGCGCACCGCAGCTGCAAAAGGCATCCCAAGGGGAGTGAAAAACTGCAACAATATGGCTGCCTTGACGGCTTTTTACTCGGGACCAACCCTGGCCCGAAACTGATTTTCCTGCCTAGGGTTAGGGTTAGGGTTACGCCTAGGGTTAGCGTCTCGGAAACCAAAGAGCCCACGGCCTTAGGTGCACCGCAGCTGCCAAAGGCATCCCAAGGGGAGTGCAAAACTGCAACAACATGGCTGCCTTGACAGCTTTTTACTCGGGACCAGCCCTGGCCCTAAACCGATTTTCCTGCCTAGGGTTAGGGTTAGGGTTACGCCTAGGGTTAGCGTCTCGGAAACTAAAGAGCCCACGGCTCCAGGCGCACCGCAGCTGCCAAAGGCATCCCAAGGGGAGTGCAAAACTGCAACAATATGGCTGCCTTGACGGCTTTTTACTCGGGACCACCACTGGCCCGAAACCGATTTTCCTGCCTAGGGTTAGGGTTAGGGTTACGCCTAGGGTTAGCGTCTCGGAAACCAAAGAGCCCACGGCTCCAGGCGCACCGCAGCTGCCAAAGGCATCCCAAGGGGAGTGCAAAACTGCAACAACATGGCTGCCGCAGCGGCTTTTATCTGTGGACCAGCTCTGGCCCTAAACTGATTTTCCTGCCTAGGGTTAGGGTTAGGGTTACGCCTAGGGTTAGCGTCTCAAAAACCAAAGAGCCCACGGCTCGATGCACACCGCAGCTGCCAAAGGCATCCCAAGGGGAGTGCAAAACTGCAACAACATGGCTGCCTTGACGGCTTTTTCCCCGGGACCAGCCCTGGCCCTAAACTGATTTTCCTGCCTAGGGTTAGGGTTAGGGTTACGCCTAGGGTTAGCGTCTCGGAAACCAAAGAGCCCACGGCTCCAGGCGCACCGCAGCTGCCAAAGGCATCCCAAGGGGAGTGCAAAACTGCAACAACATGGCTGCCGCAGCGGCTTTTTACTTGGGACCAGCCCTGGCCCTAAACTGATTTTCCTGCCTAGGGTTAGGGTTAGGGTTACGCCTAGGGTTAGTGTCTCGGAAACCAAAGAGCGCACGGCTCCAGGCGCACCGCAGCTGCCAAAGGCATCCCAAGGGAAGTGCAAAACTACAACAACATGGCTGCCTTGACGGCTTTTTACTCGGGACCACCACTGGCCCTAAACCGATTTTCCTGCCTAGGGTTAGGGTTAGGGTTACGCCTAGGGTTAGCGTCTCGGAAACCAAAGAGCCCACGGCTCGATGCACACCGCAGCTGCCAAAGGCATCCCAAGGGGAGTGCAAAACTGCAACAACATGGCTGCCTTGACAGTTTTTTACTCGGGACCAGCCCTGGCCCTAAACCGATTTTCCTGCCTAGGGTTAGGGTTAGGGTTACGCCTAGGGTTAGCGTCTCGGAAACCAAAGAGCCCACGGCTCCAGGCACACCGCAGCTGCCAAAGGCATCCCAAGGGGAGTGAAAAACTGCAACAATATGGCTGCCTTGACGGCTTTTTACTCGGGGCCACCCCTGGCCCGAAACCGATTTTCCTGCCTAGGGTTAGGGTTAGGGTTACGCCTAGGGTTAGCGTCTCGGAAACCAAAGAGCCCACGGCTCCAGGCGCACCGCAGCTGCCAAAGGCATCCCAAGGGGAGTGCAAAACTGCAACAACATGGCTGCCGCAGCGGCTTTTATCTGTGGACCAGCCCTGGCCCTAAACCGATTTTCCTGCCTAGGGTTAGGGTTAGGGTTACGCCTAGGGTTAGCGTCTCGGAAACCAAAGAGCCCACGGCTCCAGGCGCACCGCAGCTGCAAAAGGCATCCCAAGGGGAGTGAAAAACTGCAACAATATGGCTGCCTTGACGGCTTTTTACTCGGGACCAACCCTGGCCCGAAACTGATTTTCCTGCCTAGGGTTAGGGTTAGGGTTACGCCTAGGGTTAGCGTCTCGGAAACCAAAGAGCCCACGGCCTTAGGTGCACCGCAGCTGCCAAAGGCATCCCAAGGGGAGTGCAAAACTGCAACAACATGGCTGCCTTGACAGCTTTTTACTCGGGACCAGCCCTGGCCCTAAACCGATTTTCCTGCCTAGGGTTAGGGTTAGGGTTACGCCTAGGGTTAGCGTCTCGGAAACTAAAGGGCCCACGGCTCCAGGCGCACCGCAGCTGCCAAAGGCATCCCAAGGGGAGTGCAAAACTGCAACAACATGGCTGCCTTGACGGCTTTTTACTCGGGACCACCACTGGCCCGAAACCGATTTTCCTGCCTAGGGTTAGGGTTAGGGTTACGCCTAGGGTTAGCGTCTCGGAAACCAAAGAGCCCACGGCTCCAGGCGCACCGCAGCTGCCAAAGGCATCCCAAGGGGAGTGCAAAACTGCAACAACATGGCTGCCGCAGCGGCTTTTATCTGTGGACCAGCTCTGGCCCTAAACTGATTTTCCTGCCTAGGGTTAGGGTTAGGGTTACGCCTAGGGTTAGCGTCTCAAAAACCAAAGAGCCCACGGCTCGATGCACACCGCAGCTGCCAAAGGCATCCCAAGGGGAGTGCAAAACTGCAACAACATGGCTGCCTTGACGGCTTTTTCCCCGGGACCAGCCCTGGCCCGAAACTGATTTTCCTGCCTAGGGTTAGGGTTAGGGTTACGCCTAGGGTTAGCGTCTCGGAAACCAAAGAGCCCACGGCTCCAGGCGCACCGCAGCTGCAAAAGGCATCCCAAGGGGAGTGCAAAACTGCAACAACATGGCTGCCTTGACGGCTTTTTACTCGGGACCACCACTTGCCCTAAACCGATTTTCCTGCCTAGGGTTAGGGTTAGGGTTACGCCTAGGGTTAGCGTCTCGGAAACCAAAGAGCCCACGGCTCGATGCACACCGCAGCTGCCAAAGGCATCCCAAGGGGAGTGCAAAACTGCAACAACATGGCTGCCTTGACAGCTTTTTACTCGGGGCCACCCCTGGCCCGAAACCGATTTTCCTGCCTAGGGTTAGGGTTAGGGTTACGCCTAGGGTTATCGTCTCAGAAACCAAAGAGCCCACAGCTCGATGCACACCGCAGCTGCCAAAAGCATTACAAGGGGAGTGCAAAACTGCAACAACATGGCTGCCGCAGCGGCTTTTATCTGTGCACCAGCCCTGGCCCTAAACTGATTTTCCTGCCTAGGGTTAGGGTTAGGGTTACGCCTAGGGTTAGCGTCTCGGAAACCAACGGGCCCACGGCTCGATGCACACCGCAGCTGCCAAAGGCATCCCAAGGGGAGTGTAAAACTGCAACAACATGGCTGGGTAGACGGCTTTTTATCCGGGACCAGCCCTGGCCCTAAACCGATTTTCCTGCCTAGGGTTAGGGTTAGGGTTACACCTAGGGTTAGCGTCTCGGAAACCAAAGAGCCCACGGCTCGATGGACACCGCACCTGCCAAAGGCATCCCAAGGGGAGTGCAAAACTGCAACAACATGGCTGCCTTGACAGCTTTTTACTCGGGACCACCACTGGCCCGAAACCGATTTTCCTGCCTAGGGTTAGGGTTAGGGTTACGCCTAGGGTTAGCGTCTCGGAAACCAAAGAGCCCACGGCTCCAGGCGCACCGCAGCTGCCAAAGGCATCCCAAGGGGAGTGCAAAACTGCAGCAACATGGCTGCCTTTACAGCTTTTTACCCGGGACCAGCCCTGGCCCTAAACCGATTTTCCTGCCTAGGGTTAGGGTTAGGGTTACGCCTAGGGTTAGCGTCTCGGAAACCAAAGAGCCCACGGCTCGATGCACACCGCAGCTGCCAAAGGCATCCAAAGGGGAGTGCAAAACTGCAACAACATGGCTGCCGCAGCGGCTTTTATCTGTGGACCAGCCCTGGCCCTAAACCGATTTTCCTGCCTAGGGTTAGGGTTAGGGTTACGCCTAGGGTTAGCGTCTCGGAAACCAAAGAGCCCACGGCTCGATGCACAGCGCAGCTGCCAAAGGCATCCCAAGGGGAGTGCAAAACTGCCACAACATGGCTGCCTTTACAGCTTTTTACTTGGGACCAGCCCTGGCCCTAAACCGATTTTCCTGCCTAGGGTTAGGGTTAGGGTTACACCTAGGGTTAGCGTCTCGGAAACCAAAGAGCCGACGGCCTTAGGTGCACCGCAGCTGCCAAAGGCATCCCAAGGGGAGTGCAAAACTGCAACAACATGGCTGCCTTGACAGCTTTTTACTCGGGACCAGCCCTGGCCCTAAACCGATTTTCCTGCCTAGGGTTAGGGTTACGCCTAGGGTTAGCGTCTCGGAAACCAAAGAGCCCACGGCTCCAGGCGCACCGCAGCTGCCAAAGGCATCCCAAGGGGAGTGCAAAACTGCAACAACATGGCTGCCGCAGCGGCTTTTATCTGTGGACCAGCCCTGGCCCTAAACTGATTTTCCTGCCTAGGGTTAGGGTTAGGGTTACGCCTAGGGTTAGCGTCTCGGAAAGCAATGAGCCCACGGCTCGATGCACACCGCAGCTGCCAAAGGCATCCCAAGGGGAGTGTAAAACTGCAACAACATGGTTGGGTAGACGGCTTTTTATCCGGGACCAGCCCTGGCCCTAAACCGATTTTCCTGCCTAGGGTTAGGGTTAGGGTTACGCCTAGGGTTAGCGTCTCGGAAACCAAAGAGCCCACGGCTCGATGGACACCGCACCTGCCAAAGGCATCCCAAGGGGAGTGCAAAACTGCAACAACATGGCTGCCTTGACTGCTTTTTACTCGGGACCACCACTGTCCCGAAATCGATTTTCCTGCCTAGGGTTAGGGTTAGGGTTACGCCTAGGGTTAGCGTCTCTGAAACCAAAGAGCCCACGGCTCCAGGCGCACCGCAGCTGCCAAAGGCATCCCAAGGGGAGTGCAAATCTCCAACAACATGGCTGCCGCAGCGGCTTTTTACCTGGGACCAGCCCTGGCCCTAAACTGATTTTCCTGCCTAGGGTTAGGGTTAGGGTTACGCCTAGGGTTAGCGTCTCGGAAACCAAAGAGCTCACGGCTCCAGGCGCACCGCAGCTGCCAAAGGCATCCCAAGGGGAGTGCAAAACTCCAACAACATGGCTGCCGCAGCGGCTTTTTACTCGGGACCAAGCCTGACCCTAAAGCGATTTTCCTGCCTAGGGTTAGGGTTAGGGTTACGCCTAGGGTTAGCGTCTCGGAAACCAAAGAGCCCACGGCTCGATGCACACCGCAGCTGCCAAAGGCATCCCAAGGGGAGTGCAAAACTGCAACAACATGGCTGCCTTGACAGCTTTTTACTCGGGACCAGCCCCAGCCCTAAACCGATTTTCCTGCCTAGGGTTAGGGTTAGGGTTACGCCTAGGGTTAGCGTCTCAGAAACCAAAGAGCCCACGGCTCGATGCACACCGCAGCTGCCAAAGGCATCCAAAGGGGAGTGAAAAACTGCAACAACATGGCTGCTTTGACGGCTTTTTACTCGGTACCACCACTTGCGCTAAACCGATTTTCCTGCCTAGGGTTAGGGTTAGGGTTACACCTAGGGTTAGCGTCTCGGAAACCAAAGAGCCCACGGCCTTAGGTGCACCGCAGCTGCCAAAGGCACTCCAAGGGGAGTGCAAAACTGCAACAACATGGCTGCCTTGACAGCTTTTTACTCGGGACCAGCCCTGGCCCTAAACCGATTTTCCTGCCTAGGGTTAGGGTTAGGGATACGCCTAGGGTTAGCGTCTCGGAAACCAAAGAGCCCACGGCTCCAGGCGCACCGCAGCTGCCAAAGGCATCCCAAGGGGAGTGCAAAACTGCAACAATATGGCTGCCTTGACGGCTTTTTACTCGGGACCACCACTGGCCCGAAACCGATTTTCCTGCCTAGGGTTAGGGTTAGGGTTACGCCTAGGGTTAGCGTCTCGGAAACCAAAGAGCCCACGGCTCCAGGCGCACCGCAGCTGCCAAAGGCATCCCAAGGGGAGTGCAAAACTGCAACAACATGGCTGCCGCAGCGGCTTTTATCTGTGCACCAGCCCTGGCCCTAAACTGATTTTCCTGCCTAGGGTTAGGGTTAGGGTTACGCCTAGGGTTAGCGTCTCGGAAACCAAAGAGCCCACGGCTCGATGCACACCGCAGCTGCCAAAGGCATCCCAAGGGGAGTGTAAAACTGCAACAACATGGCTGGGTAGACGGCTTTTTATCCGGGACCAGCCCTGGCCCTAAACCGATTTTCCTGCCTAGGGTTAGGGTTATTGTTACGCCTAGGGTTAGCGTCTCGGAAACCAAAGAGCCCACGGCTCGATGGACACCGCACCTGCCAAAGGCATCCCAAGGGGAGTGCAAAACTGCAACAACATGGCTGCCTTGACAGCTTTTTACTCGGGACCACCACTGCCCCGAAATCGATTTTCCTGCCTAGGGTTAGGGTTAGGGTTACGCCTAGGGTTAGCGTCTCGGAAACCAAAGAGCCCACGGCTCCAGGCGCACCGCAGCTGCCAAAGGCATCCCAAGGGGAGTGCAAAACTGCAACAACATGGCTGCCGCAGCGGCTTTTTACCTGGGACCAGCCCTGGCCCTAAACCGATTTTCCTGCCTAGGGTTAGGGTTAGGGTTACGCCTAGGGTTAGCGTCTCGGAAACCAAAGAGCTCACGGCTCCAGGCGCACCGCAGCTGCCAAAGGCATCCCAAGGGGAGTGCAAAACTGCAACAACATGGCTGCCGCAGCGGCTTTTTACTCGGGACCAAGCCTGACCCTAAACCGATTTTCCTGCCTAGGGTTAGGGTTAGGGTTACGCCTAGGGTTAGCGTCTCGGAAACCAAAGAGCCCACGGCTCGATGCACACCGCAGCTGCCAAAGGCATCCCAAGTGGAGTGCAAAACTGCAACAACATGGCTGCCTTGACGGCTTTTTACTCGGTACCACCACTTGCGCTAAACCGATTTTCCTGCCTAGGGTTAGGGTTAGGGTTACACCTAGGGTTAGCGTCTCGGAAACCAAAGAGCCGACGGCCTTAGGTGTACCGCAGCTGCCAAAGGCATCCCAAGGGGAGTGCAAAACTGCAACAACATGGCTGCCTTGACAGCTTTTTACTCGGGACCAGCCCTGGCCCTAAACCGATTTTCCTGCCTAGGGTTAGGGTTAGGGTTACGCCTAGGGTTAGCGTCTCGGAAACCAAAGAGCCCACGGCTCCAGGCGCACCGCAGCTGCCAAAGGCATCCCAAGGGGAGTGCAAAACTGCAACAATATGGCTGCCTTGACGGCTTTTTACTCGGGACCACCACTGGCCCGAAACCGATTTTCCTGCCTAGGGTTAGGGTTAGGGTTACGCCTAGGGTTAGCGTCTCGGAAACCAAAGAGCCCACGGCTCCAGGCGCACCGCAGCTGCCAAAGGCATCCCAAGGGGAGTGCAAAACTGCAACAACATGGCTTCCGCAGTGGCTTTTATCTGTGGACCAGCTCTGGCCCTAAACTGATTTTCCTGCCTAGGGTTAGGGTTAGGGTTACGCCTAGGGTTAGCGTCTCAAAAACCAAAGAGCCCACGGCTCGATGCACACCGCAGCTGCCAAAGGCATCCCAAGGGGAGTGCAAAACTGCAACAACATGGCTGCCTTGACGGCTTTTTCCCCGGGACCAGCCCTGGCCCTAAACTGATTTTCCTGCCTAGGGTTAGGGTTAGGGTTACGCCTAGGGTTAGCGTCTCGGAAACCAAAGAGCCCACGGCTCCAGGCGCACCGCAGCTGCAAAAGGCATCCCAAGGGGAGTGCAAAACTGCAACAACATGGCTGCCTTGACGGCTTTTTACTCGGGACCAGCCCTGGCCCTAAACCGATTTTCCTGCCTAGGGTTAGGGTTAGGGTTACGCCTAGGGTTAGCGTCTCGGAAACCAAAGAGCCCACGGCTCCAGGCGCACCGCAGCTGCAAAAGGCATCCCAAGGGGAGTGCAAAACTGCAACAACATGGCTGCCTTGACGGCTTTTTACTCGGGACCACCACTTGCCCTAAACCGATTTTCCTGCCTAGGGTTAGGGTTAGGGTTACGCCTAGGGTTAGCGTCTCGGAAACCAAAGAGCCCACGGCTCCAGGCGCACCGCAGCTGCCAAAGGCATCCCAAGGGGAGTGCAAAACTGCAACAACATGGCTGCCGCAGCGGCTTTTATCTGTGGACCAGCCCTGGCCCTAAACTGATTTTCCTGCCTAGGGTTAGGGTTAGGGTTACGCCTAGGGTTAGCGTCTCAGAAACCAAAGAGCCCACGGCTCGATGCACACCGCAGCTGCCAAAGGCATCCCAAGGGGAGTGCAAAACTGCAACAACATGGCTGCCTTGACAGCTTTTTACTCGGGACCAGCCCTGGGCCTAAACCGATTTTCCTGCCTAGAGTTAAGGTTAGGGTTACGCCTAGGGTTAGCGTCTCGGAAACCAAAGAGCCCACGGCTCCAGGAGCAACGCAGCTGCCAAAGGCATCCCAAGGGGAGTGCAAAACTGCAACAACATGGCTGCCTTGACGGCTTTTTACTCGGGACCACCACTGGCCCGAAACCGATTTTCCTGCCTAGGGTTAGGGTTAGGGTTACGCCTAGGGTTAGCGTCTCGGAAACCAAAGAGCCCACGGCTCGATGCACACTGCAGCTGCCAAAGGCATCCCAAGTGGACTGCAAAACTCCAACAACATGGCTGCCTTGACGGCTTTTTACTCGGGACCACCACTGGTCCGAAACTGATTTTCCTGCCTAGGGTTAGGGTTAGGGTTACGCCTAGGGTTAGCGTCTCGGAAACCAAAGAGCCCACGGCTCCAGGCGCACCGCAGCTGCCAAGGGCATCCCAAGGGGAGTGCAAAACTGCAACAACATGGCTGCCTTGACGGCTTTTTACTCAGGACCAGCCCTGGCCCTAAACTGATTTTCCTGCCTAGGGTTAGGGTTAGGGTTACGCCTAGGGTTAGCGTCTCGGAAACCAAAGAGCCCACGGCTCGATGCACACCGCAGCTGCCAAAGGCATCCCAAGGGGAGTGCAAAACTGCAACAACATGGCTGCCTTTACAGCTTTTTACATGGAACCACCACTGGCCCGAAACCGATTTTCCTGCCTAGGGTTAGGGTTAGGGTTATGCCTAGGGTTAGCGTCTCGGAAACCAAAGAGCCCACGGCTCTAGGTGCGCCGCAGCTGCCAAAGGCATCCCAAGGGGAGTGCAAAACTGCAACAACATGGCTGCCTTGACGGCTTTTTACTCGGGACCACCCCTGGCCCTAAACCAATTTTCCTGCCTAGGGTTAGGGTTAGGGTTACGCCTAGGGTTAGCATCTCGGAAACCAAAGAGCCCACGGCTCCAGGCGCACCGCAGCTGCCAAAGGCATCCCAAGGGGAGTGCAAAAATGCAACAACATGGCTGCCGCAGCGGCTTTTTACCCGGGACCAGCCCTGGCCCTAAACCGATTTTCCTGCCTAGGGTTAGGGTTAGGGTTACGCCTAGGGTTAGCGTCTCGGAAACCAAAGAGCCCACGGCTCCAGGCGCACCGCAGCTGCCAAAGGCATCCCAAGGGGAGTGCAAAACTGCAACAATATGGCGGCCTTGACAGCTTTTTACTCGGGACCAGCCCCGGCCCGAAACCGATTTTCCTGCCTAGGGTTAGGGTTAGGGTTACGCCTAGGGTTAGCGTCTCGGAAACCAAAGAGCCCACGGCTCGATGCACACCGCAGCTGCCAAAGGCATCCCAAGGGGAGTGCAAAACTGCAACAACATGGCTGCCTTGACAGCTTTTTACTCGGGACCAGCCCTGGCCCTAAACCGATTTTCCTGCCTAGGGTTAGGGTTAGGGTTACGCCTAGGGTTAGCGTCTCGGAAACCAAAGAGCCCACGGCTCCAGGCGCACCGCAGCTGCCAAAGGCATCCCAAGGGGAGTGCAAAACTGCAACAACATGGCTGCCGCAGCGGCTTTTTACTTGGGACCAGCCCTGGCCCTAAACCAATTTTCCTGCCTAGGGTTAGGGTTAGGGTTACGCCTAGGGTTAGCGTCTCAAAAACCAAAGAGCCCACGGCTCGATGCACACCGCAGCTGCCAAAGGCATCCCAAGGGGAGTGCAAAACTGCAACAACATGGCTGCCTTGACGGCTTTTTCCCCGGGACCAGCCCTGGCCCTAAACTGATTTTCCTGCCTAGGGTTAGGGTTAGGGTTACGCCTAGGGTTAGCGTCTCGGAAACCAAAGAGCCCACGGCTCCAGGCGCACCGCAGCTGCAAAAGGCATCCCAAGGGGAGTGCAAAACTGCAACAACATGGCTGCCTTGACGGCTTTTTACTCGGGACCAGCCCTGGCCCTAAACCGATTTTCCTGCCTAGGGTTAGGGTTAGGGTTACGCCTAGGGTTAGCGTCTCGGAAACCAAAGAGCCCACGGCTCCAGGCGCACCGCAGCTGCAAAAGGCATCCCAAGGGGAGTGCAAAACTGCAACAACATGGCTGCCTTGACGGCTTTTTACTCGGGACCACCACTTGCCCTAAACCGATTTTCCTGCCTAGGGTTAGGGTTAGGGTTACGCCTAGGGTTAGCGTCTCGGAAACCAAAGAGCCCACGGCTCCAGGCGCACCGCAGCTGCCAAAGGCATCCCAAGGGGAGTGCAAAACTGCAACAACATGGCTGCCGCAGCGGCTTTTATCTGTGGACCAGCCCTGGCCCTAAACTGATTTTCCTGCCTAGGGTTAGGGTTAGGGTTACGCCTAGGGTTAGCGTCTCGGAAACCAAAGAGCCCACGGCTCGATGCACACCGCAGCTGCCAAAGGCATCCCAAGGGGAGTGCAAAACTGCAACAACATGGCTGCCTTGACAGCTTTTTACTCGGGACCAGCCCTGGGCCTAAACCGATTTTCCTGCCTAGGGATTTAGGTTAGGGTTACGCCTAGGGTTAGCGTCTCGGAAACCAAAGAGCCCACGGCTCCAGGAGCAACGCAGCTGCCAAAGGCATCCCAAGGGGAGTGCAAAACTGCAACAACATGGCTGCCTTGACGGCTTTTTACTCGGGACCACCACTGGCCCGAAACCGATTTTCCTGCCTAGGGTTAGGGTTAGGGTTACGCCTAGGGTTAGCGTCTCGGAAACCAAAGAGCCCACGGCTCGATGCACACTGCAGCTGCCAAAGGCATCCCAAGTGGACTGCAAAACTCCAACAACATGGCTGCCTTGACGGCTTTTTACTCGGGACCACCACTGGTCCGAAACTGATTTTCCTGCCTAGGGTTAGGGTTAGGGTTACGCCTAGGGTTAGCGTCTCGGAAACCAAAGAGCCCACGGCTCCAGGCGCACCGCAGCTGCCAAGGGCATCCCAAGGGGAGTGCAAAACTGCAACAACATGGCTGCCTTGACGGCTTTTTACTCAGGACCAGCCCTGGCCCTAAACTGATTTTCCTGCCTAGGGTTAGGGTTAGGGTTACGCCTAGGGTTAGCGTCTCGGAAACCAAAGAGCCCACGGCTCGATGCACACCGCAGCTGCCAAAGGCATCCCAAGGGGAGTGCAAAACTGCAACAACATGGCTGCCTTTACAGCTTTTTACATGGAACCACCACTGGCCCGAAACCGATTTTCCTGCCTAGGGTTAGGGTTAGGGTTATGCCTAGGGTTAGCGTCTCGGAAACCAAAGAGCCCACGGCTCTAGGTGCGCCGCAGCTGCCAAAGGCATCCCAAGGGGAGTGCAAAACTGCAACAACATGGCTGCCTTGACGGCTTTTTACTCGGGACCACCCCTGGCCCTAAACCAATTTTCCTGCCTAGGGTTAGGGTTAGGGTTACGCCTAGGGTTAGCATCTCGGAAACCAAAGAGCCCACGGCTCCAGGCGCACCGCAGCTGCCAAAGGCATCCCAAGGGGAGTGCAAAAATGCAACAACATGGCTGCCGCAGCGGCTTTTTACCCGGGACCAGCCCTGGCCCTAAACCGATTTTCCTGCCTAGGGTTAGGGTTAGGGTTACGCCTAGGGTTAGCGTCTCGGAAACCAAAGAGCCCACGGCTCCAGGCGCACCGCAGCTGCCAAAGGCATCCCAAGGGGAGTGCAAAACTGCAACAATATGGCTGCCTTGACAGCTTTTTACTCGGGACCAGCCCCGGCCCGAAACCGATTTTCCTGCCTAGGGTTAGGGTTAGGGTTACGCCTAGGGTTAGCGTCTCGGAAACCAAAGAGCCCACGGCTCGATGCACACCGCAGCTGCCAAAGGCATTCCAAGGGGAGTGCAAAACTGCAACAACATGGCTGCCGCAGCGGCTTTTTACTTGGGACCAGCCCTGGCCCTAAACTGATTTTCCTGCCTAGGGTTAGGGTTAGGGTTACGCCTAGGGTTAGTGTCTCGGAAACCAAAGAGCGCACGGCTCCAGGCGCACCGCAGCTGCCAAAGGCATCCCAAGGGGAGTGCAAAACTGCAACAACATGGCTGCCTTGACGGCTTTTTACTCGGGACCACCACTGGCCCTAAACCGATTTTCCTGCCTAGGGTTAGGGTTAGGGTTACGCCTAGGGTTAGCGTCTCGGAAACCAAAGAGCCCACGGCTCGATGCACACCGCAGCTGCCAAAGGCATCCCAAGGGGAGTGCAAAACTGCAACAACATGGCTGCCTTGACAGCTTTTTACTCGGGACCAGCCCTGGCCCTAAACCGATTTTCCTGCCTAGGGTTAGGGTTAGGGTTACGCCTAGGGTTAGCGTCTCGGAAACCAAAGAGCCCACGGATCCAGGCGCACCGCAGCTGCCAAAGGCATCCCAAGGGGAGTGCAAAACTGCAACAACATGGCTGCCGCAGCGGCTTTTTACTTGGGACCAGCCCTGGCCCTAAACCAATTTTCCTGCCTAGGGTTAGGGTTAGGGTTACGCCTAGGGTTAGCGTCTCGGAAACCAAAGAGCCCACGGCTCGATGCACACTGCAGCTGCCAAAGGCATCCCAAGTGGAGTGCAAAACTGCAACAACATGGCTGCCTTGACGGCTTTTTACTCGGGACCACCACTGGTCCGAAACTGATTTTCCTGCCTAGGTTTAGGGTTAAGGTTAGGCCTAGGGTTAGCGTCTCGGAAACCAAAGAGCCCACAGCTCCAGGCGCACCGCAGCTGCCTAGGGCATCCCAAGGGGAGTGCAAAACTGCAACAACATGGCTGCCTTGACGTCTTTTTACTCAGGACCAGCCCTGGCCCTAAACTGATTTTCCTGCCTAGGGTTAGGGTTAGGGTTACGCCTAGGGTTAGCGTCTCGGAAACCAAAGAACCCACGGCTCGATGCACACCGCAGCTGCCGAAGGCATCCCAAGGGGAGTGCAAAACTGCAACAACATGGCTGCTTTGACGGCTTTTTACACGGAACCACCACTGGCCCGAAACCGATTTTCCTGCCTAGGGTTAGGGTTAGGGTTACGCCTAGGGTTAGCGTCTCGGAAACCAAAGAGCCCACGGCTCCAGGCGCACCGCAGCTGCCAAAGGCATCCCAAGGGGAGTGCAAAACTGCAACAACATGGCTGCCTTTACAGCTTTTTACTCGGGACCACCACTGGCCCGAAACCGATTTTCCTGCCTAGGGTTAGGGTTAGGGTTACGCCTAGGGTTAGCGTCTCGGAAACCAAAGAGCCCACGGCTCCAGGCGCACCGCAGCTGCCAAAGGCATCCCAAGGGGAGTGCAAAACTGCAAAAACATGGCTGCCGCAGCGGCTTTTTACCCGGGACACGCCCTGGCCCTAAACCGATTTTCCTGCCTAGGGTTAGGGTTAGGGTTACGCCTAGGGTTAGCATCTCGGAAACCAAAGAGCCCACGGCTCCAGGCGCACCGCAGCTGCCAAAGGCATCCCAAGGGGAGTGCAAAACTGCAACAACATGGCTGCCTTGACAGCTTTTTACTCGGGACCAGCCCTGGCCCTAAACCGATTTTCCTGCCTAGGGTTAAGGTTAGGGTTACGCCTAGGGTTAGCGTCTCGGAAACCAAAGAGCCCACGGCTCCAGGCGCACCGCAGCTGCCAAAGGCATCCCAAGGGGAGTGCAAAACTGCAACAACATGGCTGCCTTGACAGCTTTTTACTCGGGACCACCACTGGCCCTAAACCGATTTTCCTGCCTAGGGTTAGGGTTAGGGTTACGCCTAGGGTTAGCGTCTCGGAAACCAAAGGGCCCACGGCTCCAGGCGCACCGCAGCTGCCAAAGGCATCCCAAGGGGAGTGCAAAACTGCAACAACATGGCTGCCTTGACAGCTTTTTACTTGAGACCAGCCCTGGGCCTAAACCGATTTTCCTGCCTAGGGTTAAGGTTAGGGTTACGCCTAGGGTTAGCGTCTCGGAAACCAAAGAGCCCACGGCTCCAGGAGCAACGCAGCTGCCAAAGGCATCCCAAGGGGAGTGCAAAACTGCAACAACATGGCTGCCTTGACGGCTTTTTACTCGGGACCACCACTGGCCTGAAACCGATTTTCCTGCCTAGGGTTAGGGTTAGGGTTACGCCTAGGGTTAGCGTCTCGGAAACCAAAGAGCCCACGGCTCGATGCACACCGCAGCTGCCAAAGGCATCCCAAGGGGAGTGCAAAACTGCAACAACATGGCTGCCTTTACAGCTTTTTACATGGAACCACCACTGGCCCGAAACCGATTTTCCTGCCTAGGGTTAGGGTTAGGGTTATGCCTAGGGTTAGCGTCTCGGAAACCAAAGAGCCCACGGCTCTAGGTGCGCCGCAGCTGCCAAAGGCATCCCAAGGGGAGTGCAAAACTGCAACAACATGGCTGCCTTGACGGCTTTTTACTCGGGACCACCCCTGGCCCTAAACCAATTTTCCTGCCTAGGGTTAGGGTTAGGGTTACGCCTAGGGTTAGCATCTCGGAAACCAAAGAGCCCACGGCTCCAGGCGCACCGCAGCTGCCAAAGGCATCCCAAGGGGAGTGCAAAAATGCAACAACATGGCTGCCGCAGCGGCTTTTTACCCGGGACCAGCCCTGGCCCTAAACCGATTTTCCTGCCTAGGGTTAGGGTTAGGGTTACGCCTAGGGTTAGCGTCTCGGAAACCAAAGAGCCCACGGCTCCAGGCGCACCGCAGCTGCCAAAGGCATCCCAAGGGGAGTGCAAAACTGCAACAATATGGCTGCCTTGACAGCTTTTTACTCGGGACCAGCCCCGGCCCGAAACCGATTTTCCTGCCTAGGGTTAGGGTTAGGGTTACGCCTAGGGTTAGCGTCTCGGAAACCAAAGAGCCCACGGCTCGATGCACACCGCAGCTGCCAAAGGCATTCCAAGGGGAGTGCAAAACTGCAACAACATGGCTGCCGCAGCGGCTTTTTACTTGGGACCAGCCCTGGCCCTAAACTGATTTTCCTGCCTAGGGTTAGGGTTAGGGTTACGCCTAGGGTTAGTGTCTCGGAAACCAAAGAGCGCACGGCTCCAGGCGCACCGCAGCTGCCAAAGGCATCCCAAGGGGAGTGCAAAACTGCAACAACATGGCTGCCTTGACGGCTTTTTACTCGGGACCACCACTGGCCCTAAACCGATTTTCCTGCCTAGGGTTAGGGTTAGGGTTACGCCTAGGGTTAGCGTCTCGGAAACCAAAGAGCCCACGGCTCGATGCACACCGCAGCTGCCAAAGGCATCCCAAGGGGAGTGCAAAACTGCAACAACATGGCTGCCTTGACAGCTTTTTACTCGGGACCAGCCCTGGCCCTAAACCGATTTTCCTGCCTAGGGTTAGGGTTAGGGTTACGCCTAGGGTTAGCGTCTCGGAAACCAAAGAGCCCACGGCTCCAGGCGCACCGCAGCTGCCAAAGGCATCCCAAGGGGAGTGCAAAACTGCAACAACATGGCTGCCGCAGCGGCTTTTTACTTGGGACCAGCCCTGGCCCTAAACCAATTTTCCTGCCTAGGGTTAGGGTTAGGGTTACGCCTAGGGTTAGCGTCTCAAAAACCAAAGAGCCCACGGCTCGATGCACACCGCAGCTGCCAAAGGCATCCCAAGGGGAGTGCAAAACTGCAACAACATGGCTGCCTTGACGGCTTTTTCCCCGGGACCAGCCCTGGCCCTAAACTGATTTTCCTGCCTAGGGTTAGGGTTAGGGTTACGCCTAGGGTTAGCGTCTCGGAAACCAAAGAGCCCACGGCTCCAGGCGCACCGCAGCTGCAAAAGGCATCCCAAGGGGAGTGCAAAACTGCAACAACATGGCTGCCTTGACGGCTTTTTACTCGGGACCAGCCCTGGCCCTAAACCGATTTTCCTGCCTAGGGTTAGGGTTAGGGTTACGCCTAGGGTTAGCGTCTCGGAAACCAAAGAGCCCACGGCTCCAGGCGCACCGCAGCTGCAAAAGGCATCCCAAGGGGAGTGCAAAACTGCAACAACATGGCTGCCTTGACGGCTTTTTACTCGGGACCACCACTTGCCCTAAACCGATTTTCCTGCCTAGGGTTAGGGTTAGGGTTACGCCTAGGGTTAGCGTCTCGGAAACCAAAGAGCCCACGGCTCCAGGCGCACCGCAGCTGCCAAAGGCATCCCAAGGGGAATGCAAAACTGCAACAACATGGCTGCCGCAGCGGCTTTTATCTGTGGACCAGCCCTGGCCCTAAACTGATTTTCCTGCCTAGGGTTAGGGTTAGGGTTACGCCTAGGGTTAGCGTCTCGGAAACCAAAGAGCCCACGGCTCGATGCACACCGCAGCTGCCAAAGGCATCCCAAGGGGAGTGCAAAACTGCAACAACATGGCTGCCTTGACAGCTTTTTACTCGGGACCAGCCCTGGGCCTAAACCGATTTTCCTGCCTAGGGTTAAGGTTAGGGTTACGCCTAGGGTTAGCGTCTCGGAAACCAAAGAGCCCACGGCTCCAGGAGCAACGCAGCTGCCAAAGGCATCCCAAGGGGAGTGCAAAACTGCAACAACATGGCTGCCTTGACGGCTTTTTACTCGGGACCACCACTGGCCCGAAACCGATTTTCCTGCCTAGGGTTAGGGTTAGGGTTACGCCTAGGGTTAGCGTCTCGGAAACCAAAGAGCCCACGGCTCGATGCACACTGCAGCTGCCAAAGGCATCCCAAGTGGACTGCAAAACTCCAACAACATGGCTGCCTTGACGGCTTTTTACTCGGGACCACCACTGGTCCGAAACTGATTTTCCTGCCTAGGGTTAGGGTTAGGGTTACGCCTAGGGTTAGCGTCTCGGAAACCAAAGAGCCCACGGCTCCAGGCGCACCGCAGCTGCCAAGGGCATCCCAAGGGGAGTGCAAAACTGCAACAACATGGCTGCCTTGACGGCTTTTTACTCAGGACCAGCCCTGGCCCTAAACTGATTTTCCTGCCTAGGGTTAGGGTTAGGGTTACGCCTAGGGTTAGCGTCTCGGAAACCAAAGAGCCCACGGCTCGATGCACACCGCAGCTGCCAAAGGCATCCCAAGGGGAGTGCAAAACTGCAACAACATGGCTGCCTTTACAGCTTTTTACATGGAACCACCACTGGCCCGAAACCGATTTTCCTGCCTAGGGTTAGGGTTAGGGTTATGCCTAGGGTTAGCGTCTCGGAAACCAAAGAGCCCACGGCTCTAGGTGCGCCGCAGCTGCCAAAGGCATCCCAAGGGGAGTGCAAAACTGCAACAACATGGCTGCCTTGACGGCTTTTTACTCGGGACCACCCCTGGCCCTAAACCAATTTTCCTGCCTAGGGTTAGGGTTAGGGTTACGCCTAGGGTTAGCATCTCGGAAACCAAAGAGCCCACGGCTCCAGGCGCACCGCAGCTGCCAAAGGCATCCCAAGGGGAGTGCAAAAATGCAACAACATGGCTGCCGCAGCGGCTTTTTACCCGGGACCAGCCCTGGCCCTAAACCGATTTTCCTGCCTAGGGTTAGGGTTAGGGTTACGCCTAGGGTTAGCGTCTCGGAAACCAAAGAGCCCACGGCTCCAGGCGCACCGCAGCTGCCAAAGGCATCCCAAGGGGAGTGCAAAACTGCAACAATATGGCTGCCTTGACAGCTTTTTACTCGGGACCAGCCCCGGCCCGAAACCGATTTTCCTGCCTAGGGTTAGGGTTAGGGTTACGCCTAGGGTTAGCGTCTCGGAAACCAAAGAGCCCACGGCTCGATGCACACCGCAGCTGCCAAAGGCATTCCAAGGGGAGTGCAAAACTGCAACAACATGGCTGCCGCAGCGGCTTTTTACTTGGGACCAGCCCTGGCCCTAAACTGATTTTCCTGCCTAGGGTTAGGGTTAGGGTTACGCCTAGGGTTAGTGTCTCGGAAACCAAAGAGCGCACGGCTCCAGGCGCACCGCAGCTGCCAAAGGCATCCCAAGGGGAGTGCAAAACTGCAACAACATGGCTGCCTTGACGGCTTTTTACTCGGGACCACCACTGGCCCTAAACCGATTTTCCTGCCTAGGGTTAGGGTTAGGGTTACGCCTAGGGTTAGCGTCTCGGAAACCAAAGAGCCCACGGCTCGATGCACACCGCAGCTGCCAAAGGCATCCCAAGGGGAGTGCAAAACTGCAACAACATGGCTGCCTTGACAGCTTTTTACTCGGGACCAGCCCTGGCCCTAAACCGATTTTCCTGCCTAGGGTTAGGGTTAGGGTTACGCCTAGGGTTAGCGTCTCGGAAACCAAAGAGCCCACGGATCCAGGCGCACCGCAGCTGCCAAAGGCATCCCAAGGGGAGTGCAAAACTGCAACAACATGGCTGCCGCAGCGGCTTTTTACTTGGGACCAGCCCTGGCCCTAAACCAATTTTCTTGCCTAGGGTTAGGGTTAGGGTTACGCCTAGGGTTAGCGTCTCGGAAACCAAAGAGCCCACGGCTCGATGCACACTGCAGCTGCCAAAGGCATCCCAAGTGGAGTGCAAAACTGCAACAACATGGCTGCCTTGACGGCTTTTTACTCGGGACCACCACTGGTCCGAAACTGATTTTCCTGCCTAGGTTTAGGGTTAGGGTTAGGCCTAGGGTTAGCGTCTCGGAAACCAAAGTGCCCACAGCTCCAGGCGCACCGCAGCTGCCTAGGGCATCCCAAGGGGAGTGCAAAACTGCAACAACATGGCTGCCTTGACGTCTTTTTACTCAGGACCAGCCCTGGCCCTAAACTGATTTTCCTGCCTAGGGTTAGGGTTAGGGTTACGCCTAGGGTTAGCGTCTCGGAAACCAAAGAACCCACGGCTCGATGCACACCGCAGCTGCCGAAGGCATCCCAAGGGGAGTGCAAAACTGCAACAACATGGCTGCCTTGACGGCTTTTTACACGGAACCACCACTGGCCCGAAACCGATTTTCCAGCCTAGGGTTAGGGTTAGGGTTACGCCTAGGGTTAGCGTCTCGGAAACCAAAGAGCCCACGGCTCCAGGCGCACCGCAGCTGCCAAAGGCATCCCAAGGGGAGTGCAAAACTGCAACAACATGGCTGCCTTTACAGCTTTTTACTCGGGACCACCACTGGCCCGAAACCGATTTTCCTGCCTAGGGTTAGGGTTAGGGTTACGCCTAGGGTTAGCGTCTCGGAAACCAAAGAGCCCACGGCTCCAGGCGCACCGCAGCTGCCAAAGGCATCCCAAGGGGAGTGCAAAACTGCAAAAACATGGCTGCCGCAGCGGCTTTTTACCCGGGACACGCCCTGGCCCTAAACCGATTTTCCTGCCTAGGGTTAGGGTTAGGGTTACGCCTAGGGTTAGCATCTCGGAAACCAAAGGGCCCACGGCTCCAGGCGCACCGCAGCTGCCAAAGGCATCCCAAGGGGAGTGCAAAACTGCAACAACATGGCTGCCTTGACAGCTTTTTACTCGGGACCAGCCCTGGCCCTAAACCGATTTTCCTGCCTAGGGTTAAGGTTAGGGTTACGCCTAGGGTTAGCGTCTCGGAAACCAAAGAGCCCACGGCTCCAGGCGCACCGCAGCTGCCAAAGGCATCCCAAGGGGAGTGCAAAACTGCAACAACATGGCTGCCTTGACAGCTTTTTACTCGGGACCACCACTGGCCCTAAACCGATTTTCCTGCCTAGGGTTAGGGTTAGGGTTACGCCTAGGGTTAGCGTCTCGGAAACCAAAGGGCCCACGGCTCCAGGCGCACCGCAGCTGCCAAAGGCATCCCAAGGGGAGTGCAAAACTGCAACAACATGGCTGCCTTGACAGCTTTTTACTTGAGACCAGCCCTGGGCCTAAACCGATTTTCCTGCCTAGGGTTAAGGTTAGGGTTACGCCTAGGGTTAGCGTCTCGGAAACCAAAGAGCCCACGGCTCCAGGAGCAACGCAGCTGCCAAAGGCATCCCAAGGGGAGTGCAAAACTGCAACAACATGGCTGCCTTGACGGCTTTTTACTCGGGACCACCACTGGCCTGAAACCGATTTTCCTGCCTAGGGTTAGGGTTAGGGTTACGCCTAGGGTTAGCGTCTCGGAAACCAAAGAGCCCACGGCTCGATGCACACTGCAGCTGCCAAAGGCATCCCAAGTGGACTGCAAAACTCCAACAACATGGCTGCCTTGACGGCTTTTTACTCGGGACCACCACTGGTCCGAAACTGATTTTCCTGCCTAGGGTTAGGGTTAGGGTTACGCCTAGGGTTAGCGTCTCGGAAACCAAAGAGCCCACGGCTCCAGGCGCACCGCAGCTGCCAAGGGCATCCCAAGGGGAGTGCAAAACTGCAACAACATGGCTGCCTTGACGGCTTTTTACTCAGGACCAGCCCTGGCCCTAAACTGATTTTCCTGCCTAGGGTTAGGGTTAGGGTTACGCCTAGGGTTAGCGTCTCGGAAACCAAAGAGCCCACGGCTCGATGCACACCGCAGCTGCCAAAGGCATCCCAAGGGGAGTGCAAAACGGCCACAACATGGCTGCCTTGACAGCTTTTTACATGGAACCACCACTGGCCCGAAACCGATTTTCCTGCCTAGGGTTAGGGTTAGGGTTATGCCTAGGGTTAGCGTCTCGGAAACAAAAGAGCCCACGGCTCTAGGTGCGCCGCAGCTGCCAAAGGCATCCAAAGGGGAGTGCAAAACTGCAACAACATGGCTGCCTTGACGGCTTTTTACTCGGGACCAGCCCTGGCCCTAAACCAATTTTCCTGCCTAGGGTTAGGGTTAGGGTTACGCCTAGGGTTAGCATCTCGGAAACCAAAGAGCCCACGGCTCCAGGCGCACCGCAGCTGCCAAAACCATCCCAAGGGGAGTGCAAAACTGCAACAACATGGCTGCCTTTACGGCTTTTTACTCGGGACCAGCCCTGGCCCTAAACCGATTTTCCTGCCTAGGGTTAGGGTTAGGGTTACGCCTAGGGTTAGCGTCTCGGAAACCAAAGAGCCCACGGCTCCAGGCGCACCGCAGCTGCCAAAGGCATCCCAAGGGGAGTGCAAAACTGCAACAACATGGCTGCCGCAGCGGCTTTTTACCCGGGATACGCCCTGGCCCTAAACCGATTTTCCTGCCTAGGGTTAGGGTTAGGGTTACGCCTAGGGTTAGCATCTCGGAAACCAAAGAGCCCACGGCTCCAGGCGCACCGCAGCTGCCAAAGGCATCCCAAGGGGAGTGCAAAACTGCAACAACATGGCTGCCTTGACAGCTTTTTACTCGGGACCAGCCCTGGCCCTAAACCTATTTTCCTGCCTAGGGTTAAGGTTAGGGTTACGCCTAGGGTTAGCGTCTCGGAAACCAAAGAGCCCACGGCTCCAGGCACACCGCAGCTGCCAAAGGCATCCCAAGGGGAGTGCAAAACTGCAACAACATGGCTGCCTTGACGGCTTTTTACTCGGGACCACCACTGGCCCTAAACCGATTTTCCTGCCTAGGGTTAGGGTTAGGGTTACGCCTAGGGTTAGCATCTCGGAAACCAAAGAGCCCACGGCTCCAGGCGCACCGCAGCTGCCAAAGGCATCCCAAGGGGAGTGCAAAACTGCAACAACATGGCTGCCTTGACAGCTTTTTACTCGGGACCAGCCCTGGCCCTAAACCTATTTTCCTGCCTAGGGTTAAGGTTAGGGTTACGCCTAGGGTTAGCGTCTCGGAAACCAAAGAGCCCACGGCTCCAGGAGCACCGCAGCTGCCAAAGGCATCCCAAGGGGAGTGCAAAACTGCAACAACATGGCTGCCTTGACGGCTTTTTACTCGGGACCACCACTGGCCCGAAACCGATTTTCCTGCCTAGGGTTAGGGTTAGGGTTACGCCTAGGGTTAGCGTCTCGGAAACCAAAGAGCCCACGGCTTGATGCACACCGCAGCTGCCAAAGGCATCCCAAGTGTTGTGCAAAACTCCAAAAACATGGCTGCATTGACGGCTTTTTACTCGGGACCACCACTGGTCCGAAACTTATTTTCCTGCCTAGGGTTAGGGTTAGGGTTACGCCTAGGGTTAGCGTCTCGGAAACCAAAGAGCCCACGGCTCCAGGCGCACCGCAGCTACCATGGGCATCCCAAGGGGAGTGCAAAACTGCAACAACATGGCTGCCTTGACGGCTTTTTACTCGGGACCACCACTGGCCCTAAACCGATTTTCCTGCCTAGGGTTAGGGTTAGGGTTACGCCTAGGGTTAGCGTCTCGGAAACCAAAGAGCCCACGGCTCGATGCACACCGCAGCTGCCAAAGGCATCCCAAGGGGAGTGCAAAACTGCAACAACATGGCTGCCTTGACAGCTTTTTACTCGGGACCAGCCCTGGCCCTAAACCGATTTTCCTGCCTAGGGTTAAGGTTAGGGTTACGCCTAGGGTTAGCGTCTCGGAAACCAAAGAGCCCACGGCTCCAGGCGCACCGCAGCTGCCAAAGGCATCCCAAGGGGAGTGCAAAACTGCAACAACATGGCTGCCTTGACAGCTTTTTACATGGAACCACCACTGGCCCGAAACCGATTTTCCTGCCTAGGGTTAGGGTTAGGGTTATGCCTAGGGTTAGCGTCTCGGAAACCAAAGAGCCCACGGCTCTAGGTGCGCCGCAGCTGCCAAAGGCATCCCAAGGGGAGTGCAAAACTGCAACAACATGGCTGCCTTGACGGCTTTTTACTCGGGACCACCATTGGCCCTAAACCAATTTTCCTGCCTAGGGTTAGGGTTAGGGTTACGCCTAGGGTTAGCATCTCGGAAACCAAAGAGCCCACGGCTCCAGGCGCACCGCAGCTGCCAAAGGCATCCCAAGGGGAGTGCAAAACTGCAACAACATGGCTGCCTTGACGGCTTTTTACCCGGGATACGCCCTGGCCCTAAACCGATTTTCCTGCCTAGGGTTAGGGTTAGGGTTACGCCTAGGGTTAGCGTCTCGGAAACCAAAGGGCCCACGGCTCCAGGCGCACCGCAGCTGCCAAAGGCATCCCAAGGGGAGTGCAAAACTGCAACAACATGGCTGCCTTGACAGCTTTTTACTCGGGACCAGCCCTGGGCCTAAACCGATTTTCCTGCCTAGGGTTAAGGTTAGGGTTACGCCTAGGGTTAGCGTCTCGGAAACCAAAGAGCCCACGGCTCCAGGAGCAACGCAGCTGCCAAAGGCATCCCAAGGGGAGTGCAAAACTGCAACAACATGGCTGCCTTGACGGCTCTTTACTCGGGACCACCACTGGTCCGAAACCTATTTTCCTGCCTAGGGTTAGGGTTAGGGTTACGCCTAGGGTTAGCGTCTCGGAAACCAAACAGCCCACGGCTTGATGCACACTGCAGCTGCCAAAGGCATCCCAAGTGTTGTGCAAAACTCCAAAAACATGGCTGCATTGACGGCTTTTTACTCGGGACCACCACTGGTCCGAAACTTATTTTCCTGCCTAGGGTTAGGGTTAGGGTTACGCCTAGGGTTAGCGTCTCGGAAACCAAAGAGCCCACGGCTCCAGGCGCACCGCAGCTACCATGGGCATCCCAAGGGGAGTGCAAAACTGCAACAACATGGCTGCCTTGACGGCTTTTTACTCGGGACCACCACTGGCCCTAAACCGATTTTCCTGCCTAGAGTTAGGGTTAGGGTTACGCCTAGGGTTAGCGTCTCGGAAACCAAAGAGCCCACGGCTCGATGCACACCGCAGCTGCCAAAGGCATCCCAAGGGGAGTGCAAAACTGCAACAACATGGCTGCCTTGACAGCTTTTTACTCGGGACCAGCCCTGGCCCTAAACCGATTTTCCTGCCTAGGGTTAGGGTTAGGGTTACGCCTAGGGTTAGCGTCTCGGAAACCAAAGAGCCCACGGCTCCAGGCGCACCGCAGCTGCCAAAGGCATCCCAAGGGGAGTGCAAAACTGCAACAACATGGCTGCCGCAGCGGCTTTTTACTTGGGACCAGCCCTGGCCCTAAACCGATTTTCCTGCCTAGGGTTAGGGTTAGGGTTACGCCTAGGGTTAGCGTCTCGGAAACCAAAGAGCCCACGGCTCGATGCACACTGCAGCTGCCAAAGGCATCCCAAGTGGAGTGCAAAACTGCAACAACATGGCTGCCTTGACGGCTTTTTACTCGGGACCACCACTGGTCCGAAACTGATTTTCCTGCCTAGGTTTAGGGTTAGGGTTACGCCTAGGGTTAGCGTCTCGGAAACCAAAGAGCCCACATCTCCAGGCGCACCGCAGCTGCCTAGGGCATCCCAAGGGGAGTGCAAAACTGCAACAACATGGCTGCCTTGACGTCTTTTTACTCAGGACCAGCCCTGGCCCGAAACTGATTTTCCTGCCTAGGGTTAGGGTTAGGGTTACGCCTAGGGTTAGCGTCTCAAAAACCAAAGAGCCCACGGCTCGATGCACACCGCAGCTGCCAAAGGCATCCCAAGGGGAGTGCAAAACTGCAACAACATGGCTGCCTTGACGGCTTTTTACACGGAACCACCACTGGCCCGAAACCGATTTTCCTGCCTAGGGTTAGGGTTAGGGTTACGCCTAGGGTTAGCGTCTCGGAAACCAAAGAGCCCACGGCTCGATGCACACCGCAGCTGCCAAAGGCATCCCAAGGGGAGTGCAAAACTGCAACAACATGGCTGCCTTGACTGCTTTTTACTCGGGACCACCACTGCCCCGAAACCGATTTTCCTGCCTAGGGTTAGGGTTAGGGTTACGCCTAGGTTTAGCGTCTCGGAAACCAAAGAGCCCACGGCCTTAGGCGCACCGCAGCTGCCAAAGGCATCCCAAGGGGAGTGCAAAACTGCAACAACATGGCTGCCGCAGCGGCTTTTTACCTGGGACCAGCCCTGGCCCTAAACCGATTTTCCTGCCTAGGGTTAAGGTTAGGGTTACGCCTAGGGTTAGCGTCTCGGAAACCAAAGAGCCCACGGCTCCAGGCGCACTGCAGCTGCCAAAGGCATCCCAAGGGGAGTGCAAAACTGCAACAACATGGCTGCCTTGACGGCTTTTTACTCGGGACCAGCCCTGGCCCTAAACCGATTTTCCTGCCTAGGGTTAGGGTTAGGGTTACGCCTAGGGTTAGCGTCTCGGAAACCAAAGAGCCCACGGCTCGATGCGCACCGCAGCAGCAAAAGGCATCCCAAGGGGAGTGCAAAACTGCAACAACATGGCTGCCGCAGCGGCTTTTATCTGTGGACCAGCCCTGGCCCTAAACTGATTTTCCTGCCTAGGGTAAGAGTTAGGGTTACGCCTAGGTTTAGCGTCTCGGAAACCAAAGAGCCCACGGCTCCAGGCGCACCGCAGCTGCCAAAGGCATCCCAAGGGGAGTGCAAAACTGCAACAACATGGCTGCCTTGACGGCTTTTTCCCCGGGACCAGCCCTGGCCCTAAACTGATTTTCCTGCCTAGGGTTAGGGTTAGGGTTACGCCTAGGGTTAGCGTCTCGGAAACCAAAGAGCCCACGGCTCCAGGCGCACCGCAACTGCAAAAGGCATCCCAAGGGGAGTGCAAAACTGCAACAACATGGCTGCCGCAGCGGCTTTTTACTTGGGACCAGCCCTGGCCCTAAACCGATTTTCCTGCCTAGGGTTAGGGTTAGGGTTACGCCTAGGGTTAGCGTCTCGAAAACCAAAGAGCCCACAGCTCCAGGCGCACCGCAGCTGCCAAAGGCATCCCAAGGGGAGTGCAAAACTGCAACAACATGGCTGCCTTTACAGATTTTTACCCGGGACCAGCCCTGGCCCTAAACCGATTTTCCTGCCTAGGGTTAGGGTTAGGGTTACGCCTAGGGTTAGCGTCTCAGAAACCAAAGAGCCCACGGCTCCAGGCGCACCGCAGCTGCAAAAGGCATCCCAAGGGGAGTGAAAAACTGCAACAATATGGCTGCCTTGACGGCTTTTTACTCGGGACCAGCCCTGGCCCGAAACCGATTTTCCTGCCTAGGGTTAGGGTTAGGGTTACGCCTAGGGTTAGCGTCTCGGAAACCAAAGAGCCCACGGCTCCAGGCGCACCGCAGCTGCCAAAGGCATCCCAAGGGGAGTGCAAAACTGCAACAACATGGCTGCCTTGACGGCTTTTTACTCGGGACCACCACTGGCCCTAAACCGATTTTCCTGCCTAGGGTTAGGGTTAGGGTTACGCCTAGGGTTAGCGTCTCGGAAACCAAAGAGCCCACGGCTCCAGGCGCACCGCAGCAGCAAAAGGCATCCCAAGGGGAGTGCAAAACTGCAACAACATGGCTGCCTTGACAGCTTTTTACTCGGGACCAGCCCTGGCCCGAAACTGATTTTCCTGCCTAGGGTTAGGGTTAGGGTTACGCCTAGAGTTAGCGTCTCGGAAACCAAAGAGCCCACGGCTCCAGGCGCACCGCAGCTGCCAAAGGCATCCCAAGGGGTGTGCAAAACTGCAAAAACATGGTTGCCTTGACGGCTTTTTACTCGGGACCAGCCCTGCCCCTAAACCGATTTTCCTGCCTAGGGTTAGGGTTAGGGTTAGGGTTATGCCTAGGGTTAGCGTCTCGGAAACCAAAGAGCCCACGGTTCTAGGTGCGCCGCAGCTGCCAAAGGCATCCCAAGGGGAGTGCAAAACTGCAACAACATGGCTGCCGCAGCGGCTTTTTACTTGGGACCAGCCCTGGCCCTAAACTGATTTTCCTGCCTAGGGTTAGGGTTAGGGTTACGCCTAGGGTTAGTGTCTCGGAAACCAAAGAGCGCACGGCTCGATGCACACCGCAGCTGCCAAAGGCATCCCAAGGGAAGTGCAAAACTGCAACAACATGGCTGCCTTGACGGCTTTTTACTCGGGACCACCACTGGCCCTAAACCGATTTTCCTGCCTAGGGTTAGGGTTAGGGTTACGCCTAGGGTTAGCGTCTCGGAAACCAAAGAGCCCACGGCTCCAGGCGCACCGCAGCTGCCAAAGGCATCCCAAGGGGAGTGCAAAACTGCAACAAAATGGCTGCCTTGACGGCTTTTTACTCGGGACCAGCCCTGGCCCTAAACCGATTTTCCTGCCTAGGGTTAGGGTTAGGGTTACGCCTAGGGTTAGCGTCTCGGAAACCAAAGCGCCCACGGCTCGATGCACACCGCAGCTGCCAAAGGCATCCCAAGGGGAGTGCAAAACTACAACAACATGGCTGCCTTGACAGATTTTTACTCGGGACCAGCCCTGGCCCTAAACCGATTTTCCTGCCTAGGGTTAGGGTTAGGGTTACGCCTAGGGTTAGCGTCTCGGAAACCAAAGAGCCCACGGCTCCAGGCGCACCGCAGCTGCCAAAGGCATCCCAAGGGGAGTGCAAAACTGCAACAACATGGCTGCCTTGACCGCTTTTTACTCGGGACCACCACTGGCCCTAAACCGATTTTCCTGCCTAGGGTTAGGGTTAGGGTTACGCCTAGGGTTAGCGTCTCGGAAACCAAAGAGTCCACGGCTCGATGCACACTGCAGCTACCAAAGGCATCCCAAGGGGAGTGCAAAACTGCAACAACATGGCTGCCGCAGCGGCTTTTTCAAAGGGAATACGCCTGCGCCAAAACCGATTTTCCTGCCTAGGGTTAGGGTTAGGGTTACGCCTAGGGTTAGCGTCTCGGAAACCAAAGAGCCCACGGCTCCAGGCGCACCGCAGCTGCCAAAGGCATCCCAAGGGAAGTGCAAAACTGCAACAACATGGCTGCCTTGACGGCTTTTTACTCGGGACCACCACTGGCCCTAAACCGATTTTCCTGCCTAGGGTTAGGGTTAGGGTTACGCCTAGGGTTAGCGTCTCGGAAACCAAAGAGCCCACGGCTCCAGGCGCACCGCAGCTGCCAAAGGCATCCCAAGGGGAGTGCAAAACTGCAACAAAATGGCTGCCTTGACGGCTTTTTACTCGGGACCAGCCCTGGCCCTAAACCGATTTTCCTGCCTAGGGTTAGGGTTAGGGTTACGCCTAGGGTTAGCGTCTCGGAAACCAAAGCGCCCACGGCTCGATGCACACCGCAGCTGCCAAAGGCATCCCAAGGGGAGTGCAAAACTACAACAACATGGCTGCCTTGACAGTTTTTTACCCGGGACCAGCCCTGGCCCTAAACCGATTTTCCTGCCTAGGGTTAGGGTTAGGGTTACGCCTAGGGTTAGCGTCTCGGAAACCAAAGAGCCCACGGCTCCAGGCGCACCGCAGCTGCCAAAGGCATCCCAAGGGGAGTGCAAAACTGCAACAACATGGCTGCCTTGACCGCTTTTTACTCGGGACCACCACTGGCCCTAAACCGATTTTCCTGCCTAGGGTTAGGGTTAGGGTTACGCCTAGGGTTAGCGTCTCGGAAACCAAAGAGTCCACGGCTCGATGCACACTGCAGCTACCAAAGGCATCCCAAGGGGAGTGCAAAACTGCAACAACATGGCTGCCGCAGCGGCTTTTTCAAAGGGAATACGCCTGCGCCAAAACCGATTTTCCTGCCTAGGGTTAGGGTTAGGGTTACGCCTAGGGTTAGCGTCTCGGAAACCAAAGAGCCCACGGCTCCAGGCGCACCGCAGCTGCCAAAGGCATCCCAAGTGGAGTGTAAAACTCCAAAAACATGGCTGCCTTGACGGCTTTTTACTCGGGACCACCAATTGCGCTAAACCGATTTTCCTGCCTAGGGTTAGGGTTAGGGTTACGCCTAGGGTTAGCGCCTCGGAAACCACAGAGCCCACGGCTCCAGGCGCACCGCAGCTGCCAAAGGCATCCCAAGGGGAGTGCAAAACTGCAACAACATGGCTGCCTTGACGGCTTTTTACTCGGGACCACCACTGGCCCGAAACCGATTTTCCTGCCTAGGGTTAGGGTTAGGGTTACGCCTAGGGTTAGCGTCTCGGAAACCAAAGAGCCCACGGCTCGATGCGCACCGCAGCAGCAAAAGGCATCCCAAGGGGAGTGCAAAACTGCAACAACATGGCTGCCGCAGCGGCTTTTATCTGTGGACCAGCCCTGGCCCTAAACTGATTTTCCTGCCTAGGGTTAGGGTTAGGGTTACGCCTAGGGTTAGCGTCTCGGAAACCAAAGAGCCCACGGCTCCAGGCGCACCGCAGCTGCCAAAGGCATCCCAAGGGGAGTGCAAAACTGCAACAACATGGCTGCCTTGACGGCTTTTTCCCCGGGACCAGCCCTGGCCCGAAACTGATTTTCCTGCCTAGGGTTAGGGTTAGGGTTACGCCTAGGGTTAGCGTCTCGGAAACCAAAGAGCCCACGGCTCCAGGCGCACCGCAGCTGCAAAAGGCATCCCAAGGGGAGTGCAAAACTGCAACAACATGGCTGCCGCAGCGGCTTTTTCCCCGGGACCAGCCCTGGCCCTAAAGTGATTTTCCTGCCTAGGGTTAGGGTTAGGGTTACGCCTAGGGTTAGCGTCTCGGAAACCAAAGAGCCCACGGCTCCAGGCGCACCGCAGCTGCCAAAGGCATCCCAAGGGGAGTGCAAAACTGCAACAACATGGCTGCCTTGACAGCTTTTTACTCGGGACCAGCCCTGGCCCTAAACCGATTTTCCTGCCTAGGGTTAGGGTTAGGGTTACGCCTAGGGTTAGCGTCTCAGAAACCAAAGAGCCCATGGCTCCAGGCGCACCGCAGCTGCCAAAGGCATCCCAAGGGGAGTGCAAAACTGCAACAACATGGCTGCCTTGACGGCTTTTTACTCGGGACCAGCCCTGGCCCTAAACCGATTTTCCTGCCTAGGGTTAGGGTTAGGGTTACGCCTAGGGTTAGCGTCTCGGAAACCAAAGAGCCCACGGCTCCAGGCGCACCGCAGCTGCCAAAGGCATCCCAAGGGGAGTGCAAAACTGCAACAACATGGCTGCCTTGACAGCTTTTTACTCGGGACCACCACTGGCCCGAAACCGATTTTCCTGCCTAGGGTTAGGGTTAGGGTTACGCCTAGGGTTAGCGTCTCGGAAACCAAAGAGCCCACGGCTCCAGGCGCACCGCAGCTGCCAAAGGCATCCCAAGGGGAGTGCAAAACTGCAACAACATGGCTGCCTTGACGGCTTTTAACTCGGGACCACCACTGGCCCTAAACCGATTTTCCTGCCTAGGGTTAGGGTTAGGGTTAGGGTTATGCCTAGGGTTAGCGTCTCGGAAACCAAAGAGCCCACGGCTCTAGGTGCGCCGCAGCTGCCAAAGGCATCCCAAGGGGAGTGCAAAACTGCAACAACATGGCTGCCGCAGCGGCTTTTTACTTGGGACCAGCCCTGGCCCTAAACTGATTTTCCTGCCTAGGGTTAGGGTTAGGGTTACGCCTAGGGTTAGTGTTTCAGAAACCAAAGAGCGCACGGCTCCAGGCGCACCGCAGCTGCCAAAGGCATCCCAAGGGGAGTGCAAAACTGCAACAACATGGCTGCCTTGACGGCTTTTTACTCGGGACCACCACTGGCCCTAAACCGATTTTCCTGCCTAGGGTTAGGGTTAGGGTTACGCCTAGGGTTAGCGTCTCGGAAACCAAAGAGCCCACGGCTCGATGCACACCGCAGCTGCCAAAGGCATCCCAAGGGGAGTGCAAAACTGCAACAACATGGCTGCCTTGACAGCTTTTTACTCGGGACCAGCCCTGGCCCTAAACCGATTTTCCTGCCTAGGGTTAAGGTTAGGGTTACGCCTAGGGTTAGCATCTCGGAAACCAAAGAGCCCACGGATCCAGGCGCACCGCAGCTGCCAAAGGCATCCCAAGGGGAGTGCAAAACTGCAACAACATGGCTGCCTTGACGGCTTTTTACTCGGGACCAGCCCTGGCCCGAAACCGATTTTCCTGCCTAGGGTTAGGGTTAGGGTTACGCCTAGGGTTAGCGTCTCGGAAACCAAAGAGCCTACGGCCTTAGGCGCACCGCAGCTGCCAAAGGCATTCCAAGGGGAGTGCAAAACTGCAACAACATGGCTGCCTTGACGGCTTTTTACTCGGGACCAGCCCTGGCCCTAAACCGATTTTCCTGCCTAGGGTTAGGGTTAGGGTTACGCCTAGGGTTAGTGTCTCGGAAACCAAAGAGCCTACGGCCTTAGGCGCACCGCAGCCTCCAAAGGCATCCCAAGGGGAGTGCAAAACTGCAACAACATGGCTGCCGCAGCGGCTTTTTACTTGGGACCAGCCCTGGCCCTAAACCGATTTTCCTGCCTAGGGTTAGGGTTAGGGTTACGCCTAGGGTTAGCGTCTCGGAAACCAAAGAGCCCACGGCTCCAGGCGCACCGCAGCTGCCAAAGGCATCCCAAGGGGAGTGCAAAACTGCAACAACATGGCTGCCTTGACAGCTTTTTACTCGGGACCAGCCCTGGCCCTAAACCGATTTTCCTGCCTAGGGTTAGGGTTAGGGTTACGCCTAGGGTTAGCGTCTCAGAAACCAAAGAGCCCATGGCTCCAGGCGCACCGCAGCTGCCAAAGGCATCCCAAGGGGAGTGCAAAACTGCAACAACATGGCTGCCTTGACGGCTTTTTACTCGGGACCAGCCCTGGCCCTAAACCGATTTTCCTGCCTAGGGTTAGGGTTAGGGTTACGCCTAGGGTTAGCGTCTCGGAAACCAAAGAGCCCACGGCTCCAGGCGCACCGCAGCTGCCAAAGGCATCCCAAGGGGAGTGCAAAACTGCAACAACATGGCTGCCTTGACAGCTTTTTACTCGGGACCACCACTGGCCCGAAACCGATTTTCCTGCCTAGGGTTAGGGTTAGGGTTACGCCTAGGGTTAGCGTCTCGGAAACCAAAGAGCCCACGGCTCCAGGCGCACCGCAGCTGCCAAAGGCATCCCAAGGGGAGTGCAAAACTGCAACAACATGGCTGCCTTGACGGCTTTTAACTCGGGACCACCACTGGCCCTAAACCGATTTTCCTGCCTAGGGTTAGGGTTAGGGTTAGGGTTATGCCTAGGGTTAGCGTCTCGGAAACCAAAGAGCCCACGGCTCTAGGTGCGCCGCAGCTGCCAAAGGCATCCCAAGGGGAGTGCAAAACTGCAACAACATGGCTGCCGCAGCGGCTTTTTACTTGGGACCAGCCCTGGCCCTAAACTGATTTTCCTGCCTAGGGTTAGGGTTAGGGTTACGCCTAGGGTTAGTGTTTCAGAAACCAAAGAGCGCACGGCCCCAGGCGCACCGCAGCTGCCAAAGGCATCCCAAGGGGAGTGCAAAACTGCAACAACATGGCTGCCTTGACGGCTTTTTACTCGGGACCACCACTGGCCCTAAACCGATTTTCCTGCCTAGGGTTAGGGTTAGGGTTACGCCTAGGGTTAGCGTCTCGGAAACCAAAGAGCCCACGGCTCGATGCACACCGCAGCTGCCAAAGGCATCCCAAGGGGAGTGCAAAACTGCAACAACATGGCTGCCTTGACAGCTTTTTACTCGGGACCAGCCCTGGCCCTAAACCGATTTTCCTGCCTAGGGTTAAGGTTAGGGTTACGCCTAGGGTTAGCATCTCGGAAACCAAAGAGCCCACGGATCCAGGCGCACCGCAGCTGCCAAAGGCATCCCAAGGGGAGTGCAAAACTGCAACAACATGGCTGCCTTGACGGCTTTTTACTCGGGACCAGCCCTGGCCCGAAACCAATTTTCCTGCCTAGGGTTAGGGTTAGGGTTACGCCTAGGGTTAGCGTCTCGGAAACCAAAGAGCCTACGGCCTTAGGCGCACCGCAGCTGCCAAAGGCATTCCAAGGGGAGTGCAAAACTGCAACAACATGGCTGCCTTGACGGCTTTTTACTCGGGACCAGCCCTGGCCCTAAACCGATTTTCCTGCCTAGGGTTAGGGTTAGGGTTACGCCTAGGGTTAGTGTCTCGGAAACCAAAGAGCCTACGGCCTTAGGCGCACCGCAGCTGCCAAAGGCATCCCAAGGGGAGTGCAAAACTGCAACAACATGGCTGCCGCAGCGGCTTTTTACTTGGGACCAGCCCTGGCCCTAAACCGATTTTCCTGCCTAGGGTTAGGGTTAGGGTTACGCCTAGGGTTAGCGTCTCGGAAACCAAAGAGCCCACGGCTCCAGGCGCACCGCAGCTGCCAAAGGCATCCCAAGGGGAGTGCAAAACTGCAACAACATGGCTGCCTTGACAGCTTTTTACTTGGGACCAGCCCTGGCCCTAAACCGATTTTCCTGCCTAGGGTTAGGGTTAGGGTTACGCCTAGGGTTAGCGTCTCGGAAACCAAAGAGCCCACGGCCTTAGGCGCACCGCAGCTGCCAAAGACATCCCAAGGGGAGTGAAAAACTGCAACAACATGGCTGCCTTGACTGCTTTTTACTCGGGACCAGCCCTGGCCCTAAACCGATTTTCCTGCCTAGGGTTAGGGTTAGGGTTACGCCTAGGGTTAGCGTCTCGGAAACCAAAGAGCCCACGGCTCCAGGCGCACCGCAGCTGCCAAAGGCATCCCAAGGGGAGTGCAAAACTGCAACAACATGGCTGCCTTGACAGCTTTTTACTTGGGACCAGCCCTGGCCCGAAACCGATTTTCCTGCCTAGGGTTAGGGTTAGGGTTACGCCTAGGGTTAGCAGCTCGGAAACCAAAGAGCCTACGGCTCGATGCACACCGCAGCTGCCAAAGGCATCCCAAGAGGAGAGCAAAACTGCAACAACATGGCTGCCTTGACGGCTTTTTACTCGGGACCACCACTGGCCCTAAACCGATTTTCCTGCCTAGGGTTAGGGTTAGGGTTACGCCTAGGGTTAGCGTCTCGGAAACCAAAGAGCCCACGGCCTTAGGCGCACCGCAGCTGCCAAAGGCATCCCAAGGGGAGTGCAAAACTGCAACAACATGGCTGCCTTGACGGCTTTTATCTGTGGACCAGCCCTGGCCCTAAACTGATTTTCCTGCCTAGGGTTAGGGTTAGGGTTACGCCTAGGGTTAGCGTCTCGGAAACCAAAGAGCCTACGTCCTTAGGCGCACCGCAGCTGCCAAAGGCATCCCAAGGGGAGTGCAAAACTGCAACAACATGGCTGCTGCAGCGGCTTTTTACTCGGGACCAGCCCTGGCCCTAATCCGATTTTCCTGCCTAGGGTTAGGGTTACGCCTAGGGTTAGCCTCTCGGAAACCAAAGAGCCCACGGCTCCAGGCGCACCGCAGCTGCCAAAGGCATCCCAAGGGGAGTGCAAAACTGCAACAACATGGCTGCCGCAGCGGCTTTTTACCCGGAACCAGCCCTGGCCCTAAACTGATTTTCCTGCCTAGGGTTAGGGTTAGGGTTACGCCTAGGGTTAGCGTCTCGGAAACCAAAGAGCCCACGGCTCGATGCACACCGCAGCTGCCAAAGGCATCCCAAGGGGAGTGCAAAACTGCAACAACATGGCTGCCTTCACGGCTTTTTACTCGGGACCAGCCCTGGCCCAATACCGATTTTCCTGCCTAGGGTTAGGGTTACGCCTAGGGTTAGCGTCTCGGAAACCAAAGAGCCCACGGCTCGATGCACACCGCAGCTGCCAAAGGCATCCCAGGGGGAGTGCAAAACTGCAACAACATGGCTGCCGCAGCGGCTTTTTACTTGGGACCAGCCCTGGCCCTAAACCGATTTTCCTGCCTAGGGTTAGGGTTAGGGTTACGCCTAGGGTTAGCGTCTCGGAAACCAAAGAGCCCACGGCTCGATGCACACCGCAGCTGCCAAAGGCATCCCAAGGGGAGTGCAAAACTGCAACAACATGGCTGCCTTGACAGCTTTTTACTCGGGACCAGCCCTGGCCCTAAACCGATTTTCCTGCCTAGGGTTAGGGTTATGGTTACGCCTAGGGTTAGCGTCTCGGAAACCAAAGAGCCCACGGCTCCAGGCGCACCGCAGCTGCCAAAGGCTTCCCAAGGGGAGTGCAAAACTGCAACAACATGGCTGCCGCAGCGGCTTTTTACTCGGGACCAGCCCTGGCCCTAAACCGATTTTCCTGCCTAGGGTTAGGGTTAGGGTTACGCCTAGGGTTAGCGTCTCGGAAACCAAAGAGCCCATGGCTCGATGCACACCGCAGCTGCCAAAGGCATCCCAAGGGGAGTGCAAAACTGCAACAACATGGCTGCCTTGACAGCTTTTTACTCGGGACCAACCCTGGCCCTAAACCGATTTTCCTGCCTAGGGTTAGGGTTATGGTTACGCCTAGGGTTAGCGTCTCGGAAACCAAAGAGCCCACGGCTCCAGGCGCACCGCAGCTGCCAAAGGCATCCCAAGGGGAGTGCAAAACTGCAACAACATGGCTGCCTTGACGGCTTTTTACCCGGGACCAGCCCTGGCCCTAAACCGATTTTCCTGCCTAGGGTTAGGGTTAGGGTTACGCCTAGGGTTAGTGTCTCGGAAACCAAAGAGCCTACGTCCTTAGGCGCACCGCAGCTGCCAAAGGCATCCCAAGGGGAGTGCAAAACTGCAACAAAATGGCTGCCTTGACAGCTTTTTACTCGGGACCAACACTGGCCCGAAACTGATTTTCCTGCCTAGGGTTAGGGTTATGGTTACGCCTAGGGTTAGCGTCTCGGAAACCAAAGAGCCCACGGCTCCAGGCGCACCGCAGCTGCCAAAGGCTTCCAAAGGGGAGTGCAAAACTGCAACAACATGGCTGCCTTGACGGCTTTTTACTCGGGACCAGCCCTGGCCCTAAACCGATTTTCCTGCCTAGGGTTAGGGTTAGGGTTACGCCTAGGGTTAGCGTCTCGGAAACCAAAGAGCCCACGGCTCGATGCACACCGCAGCTGCCAAAGGCATCCCAAGGGGAGTGCAAAACTGCAACAACATGGCTGCCTTGACAGCTTTTTACTCGGGACCAGCCCTGGCCCGAAACCGATTTTCCTGCCTAGGGTTAGGGTAAGGCTTACGCCTAGGTTTAGCGTCTCAGAAACAAAAGAGCCCACGGCTCGATGCACACCGCAGCTGCCAAAGGCATCCCAAGGGGAGTGCAAAACTGCAACAACATGGCTGCCACAGCGGCTTTTATCTGTGGACGAGCCCTGGCCCTAATCCGATTTTCCTGCCTAGGGTTAGGGTTAGGGTTACGCCTAGGGTTAGCGTCTCGGAAACCAAAGAGCCCACGGCCTTAGGCGCACCGCAGCTGCCAAAGGCATCCCAAGGGGAGTGCAAAACTGCAACAACATGGCTGCCTTGACGGCTTTTATCTGTGGACCAGCCCTGGCCCTAAACTGATTTTCCTGCCTAGGGTTAGGGTTAGGGTTACGCCTAGGGTTAGCGTCTCGGAAACCAAAGAGCCTACGTCCTTAGGCGCACCGCAGCTGCCAAAGGCATCCCAAGGGGAGTGCAAAACTGCAACAACATGGCTGCTGCAGCGGCTTTTTACCCGGGACCAGCCCTGGCCCTAATCCGATTTTCCTGCCTAGGGTTAGGGTTAGGGTTACGCCTAGGGTTAGCCTCTCGGAAACCAAAGAGCCCACGGCTCCAGGCGCACCGCAGCTGCCAAAGGCATCCCAAGGGGAGTGCAAAACTGCAACAACATGGCTGCCGCAGCGGCTTTTATCTGTGGACCAGCCCTGGCTCTAAACTGATTTTCCTGCCTAGGGTTAGGTGTAGGGTTACGCCTAGGGTTAGCGTCTCGGAAACCAAAGAGCCCACGGCTCGATGCACACCGCAGCTGCCAAAGGCATCCCAAGGGGAGTGCAAAACTGCAACAACATGGCTGCCTTGACGGCTTTTTACTCGGGACCAGCCCTGGCCCTAAACCGATTTTCCTGCCTAGGGTTAGGGTTACGCCTAGGGTTAGCGTCTCGGAAACCAAAGAGCCCACGGCTTGATGCACACCGCAGCTGCCAAAGGCATCCCAGGGGGAGTGCAAAACTGCAACAACATGGCTGCCGCAGCGGCTTTTTACTTGGGACCAGCCCTGGCCCTAAACCGATTTTCCTGCCTAGGGTTAGGGTTAGGGTTACGCCTAGGGTTAGCGTCTCGGAAACCAAAGAGCCCACGGCTCGATGCACACCGTAGCTGCCAAAGGCATCCCAAAGGGGAGTGCAAAACTGCAACAACATGGCTGCCTTGACAGCTTTTTACTCGGGACCAGCCCTGGCCCTAAACCGATTTTCCTGCCTAGGGTTAGGGTTATGGTTACGCCTAGGGTTAGCGTCTCGGAAACCAAAGAGCCCACGGCTCCAGGCGCACCGCAGCTGCCAAGGGCTTCCCAAGGGGAGTGCAAAACTGCAACAACATGGCTGCCTTGACGGCTTTTTACTCGGGACCAGCCCTGGCCCTAAACCGATTTTCCTGCCTAGGGTTAGGGTTAGGGTTACGCCTAGGGTTGGCGTCTCGGAAACCAAAGAGCCCACGGCTCGATGCACACCGCAGCTGCCAAAGGCATCCCAAGGGGAGTGCAAAACTGCAACAACATGGCTGCCTTGACAGCTTTTTACTCGGGACCAGCCCTGGCCCTAAACCGATTTTCCTGCCTAGGGTTAGGGTTTTGGTTACGCCTAGGGTTAGCGTCTCGGAAACCAAAGAGCCCACGGCTCCAGGCGCACCGCAGCTGCCAAAGGCATCCCAAGGGGAGTGCAAAACTGCAACAACATGGTTGCCTTGACGGCTTTTTACCCGGGACCAGCCCTGGCCCTAAACCGATTTTCCTGCCTAGGGTTAGGGTTAGGGTTACGCCTAGGGTTAGTGTCTCGGAAACCAAAGAGCCTACGTCCTTAGGCGCACCGCAGCTGCCAAAGGTATCCCAAGGGGAGTGCAAAACTGCAACAACATGGCTGCCTTGACGGCTTTTTACCCGGGACCAGCCCTGGCCCTAAACCGATTTTCCTGCCTAGGGTTAGGGTTAGGGTTACGCCTAGGGTTAGTGTCTCGGAAACCAAAGAGCCTACGTCCTTAGGCGCACCGCAGCTGCCAAAGGCATCCCAAGTGGAGTGCAAAACTGCAACAAAATGGCTGCCTGGACAGCTTTTTACTCGGGACCACCACTGGCCCGAAACCGATTTTCCTGCCTAGGGTTAGGGTTATGGTTACGCCTAGGGTTAGCGTCTCGGAAACCAAAGAGCCCACGGCTCCAGGCGCACCGCAGCTGCCAAAGGCTTCCCAAGGGGAGTGCAAAACTGCAACAACATGGCTGCCTTGACGGCTTTTTACTCGGGACCAGCCCTGGCCCTAAACCGATTTTCCTGCCTAGGGTTAGGGTTAGGGTTACGCCTAGGGTTAGCGTCTCGGAAACTAAAGAGCCCACGGCTCGATGCACACCGCAGCTGCCAAAGGCATCCCAAGGGGAGTGCAAAACTGCAACAACATGGCTGCCTTGACAGCTTTTTACTCGGGACCAACCCTGGCCCTAAACCGATTTTCCTGCCTAGGGTTAGGGTTATGGTTACGCCTAGGGTTAGCGTCTCGGAAACCAAAGAGCCCACGGCTCCAGGCGCACCGCAGCTGCCAAAGGCATCCCAAGGGGAGTGCAAAACTGCAACAACATGGCTGCCTTGACGGCTTTTTACCCGGGACCAGCCCTGGCCCGAAACCGATTTTCCTGCCTAGGGTTAGGGTTAGGGTTACGCCTAGGGTTAGCGTCTCGGAAACCAAAGAGCCCACTGCTCGATGCACACCGCAGCTGCCAAAGGCATCCCAAGGTGTGTGCAAAACTGCAGCAACATGGCTGCCGCAGCGGCTTTTTACTCGGGACCAGCCCTGGCCCTAAACCGATTTTCCTGCCTAGGGTTAGGGTTAGGGTTACGCCTAGGGTTAGCGTCTTGGAAACCAAAGAGCCCACGGCTCCAGGCGCACCGCAGCTGCCAAAGGCATCCCAAGGGGAGTGCAAAACTGCAACAACATGGCTGCCTTGACAGCTTTTTACTCGGGACCAGCCCTGGCCCGAAACCGATTTTCCTGCCTAGGGTTAGGGTTAGGGTTACGCCTAGGGTTAGCGTCTCGGAAACCAAAGAGCCTACGGCTCGATGCACACCGCAGCTTCCAAAGGCATCCCAAGGGGAGTGCAAAACTGCAACAACATGGCTGCTGCAGCGGCTTTTTACCCAGGACCAGCCCTGGCCCTAATCCGATTTTCATGCCTAGGGTTAGGGTTAGGGTTACGCCTAGGGTTAGCGTCTCGGAAACCAAAGAGCCCACGGCCTTAGGCGCACCGCAGCTGCCAAAGGCATCCCAAGGGGAGTGCAAAACTGCAACAACATGGCTGCCTTGACGGCTTTTATCTGTGGACCAGCCCTGGCCCTAAACCGATTTTCCTGCCTAGGGTTAGGGTTAGGGTTACGCCTAGGGTTAGCGTCTCGGAAACCAAAGAGCCTACGTCCTTAGGCGCACCGCAGCTGCCAAAGGCATCCCAAGGGGAGTGCAAAACTGCAACAACATGGCTGCTGCAGCGGCTTTTTACCCGGGACCAGCCCTGGCCCTAATCCGATTTTCCTGCCTAGGGTTAGGGTTACGCCTAGGGTTAGCGTCTCGGAAACCAAAGAGCCCACGGCTCCAGGCGCACCGCAGCTGCCAAAGGCATCCCAAGGGGAGTGCAAAACTGCAACAACATGGCTGCCGCAGCGGCTTTTATCTGTGGACCAGCCCTGGCACTAAACTGATTTTCCTGCCTAGGGTTAGGGTTAGGGTTACGCCTAGGGTTAGCGTCTCGGAAACCAAAGAGCCCACGGCTCGATGCACACCGCAGCTGCCAAAGGCATCCCAAGGGGAGTGCAAAACTGCAACAACATGGTTGCCTTGACGGCTTTTTACTCGGGACCAGCCCTGGCCCTAAACCGATTTTCCTGCCTAGGGTTAGGGTTACGCCTAGGGTTAGCGTCTCGGAAACCAAAGAGCCCACGGCTCGATGCACACCGCAGCTGCCAAAGGCATCCCAGGGGGAGTGCAAAACTGCAACAACATGGCTGCCGCAGCGGCTTTTTACTTGGGACCAGCCCTGGCCCTAAACCGATTTTCCTGCCTAGGGTTAGGGTTAGGGTTACGCCTAGGGTTAGCGTCTCAGAAACCAAAGAGCCCACGGCTCGATGCACACCGCAGCTGCCAAAGGCATCCCAAGGGGAGTGCAAAACTGCAACAACATGGCTGCCTTGACAGCGTTTTACTCGGGACCAGCCCTGGCCCTAAACCGATTTTCCTGCCTAGGGTTAGGCTTAGGGTTACGCCTAGGGTTAGCGTCTCGGAAACCAAAGAGCCCACGGCTCCAGGCGCACCGCAGCTGCCAAAGGCTTCCCAAGGGGAGTGCAAAACTGCAACAACATGGCTGCCTTGACGGCTTTTTACTCGGGACCAGCCCTGGCCCTAAACCGATTTTCCTGCCTAGGGTTAGGGTTAGGGTTACGCCTAGGGTTAGCGTCTCGGAAACCAAAGAGCCCACGGCTCGATGCACACTGCAGCTGCCAAAGGCATCCCAAGGGGAGTGCAAAACTGCAACAACATGGCAGCCTTGACAGCTTTTTACTCGGGACCAACCCTGGCCCTAAACCGATTTTCCTGCCTAGGGTTAGGGTTATGGTTACGCCTAGGGTTAGCGTCTCGGAAACCAAAGATCCCACGGCTCCAGGCGCACCGCAGCTGCCAAAGGCATCCCAAGGGGAGTGCAAAACTGCAACAACATGGCTGCCGCAGCGGCTTTTATCTGTGGACCAGCCCTGGCCCTACACTGATTTTCCTGCCTAGGGTTAGGGTTAGGGTTACGCCTAGGGTTAGTGTCTCGGAAACCAAAGAGCCTACGTCCTTAGGCGCACCGCAGCTGCCAAAGGTATCCCAAGGGGAGTGCAAAACTGCAACAACATGGCTGCCTTGACGGCTTTTTACCCGGGACCAGCCCTGGCCCTAAACCGATTTTCCTGCCTAGGGTTAGGGTTAGGGTTACGCCTAGGGTTAGTGTCTCGGAAACCAAAGAGCCTACGTCCTTAGGCGCACCGCAGCTGCCAAAGGCATCCCAAGTGGAGTGCAAAACTGCAACAAAATGGCTGCCTGGACAGCTTTTTACTCGGGACCACCACTGGCCCGAAACTGATTTTCCTGCCTAGGGTTAGGGTTAGGGTTACGCCTAGGGTTAGCGTCTCGGAAACCAAAGAGCCCACTGCTCGATGCACACCGCAGCTGCCAAAGGCATCCCAAGGAGTGTGCAAAACTGCAGCAACATGGCTGCCGCAGCGGCTTTTTACTCGGGACCAGCCCTGGCCCTAAACCGATTTTCCTGCCTAGGGTTAGGGTTAGGGTTACGCCTAGGGTTAGCGTCTCGGAAACCAAAGAGCCCACGGCTCCAGGCGCACCGCAGCTGCCAAAGGCATCCCAAGGGGAGTGCAAAACTGCAACAACATGGCTGCCTTGACGGCTTTTTACCCGGGACCAGCCCTGGCCCTAAACCGATTTTCCTGCCTAGGGTTAGGGTTAGGGTTACGCCTAGGGTTAGTGTCTCGGAAACCAAAGAGCCTACGTCCTTAGGCGCACCGCAGCTGCCAAAGGCATCCCAAGGGGAGTGCAAAACTGCAACAAAATGGCTGCCTTGACAGCTTTTTACTCGGGACCAACACTGGCCCGAAACTGATTTTCCTGCCTAGGGTTAGGGTTATGGTTACGCCTAGGGTTAGCGTCTCGGAAACCAAAGAGCCCACGGCTCCAGGCGCACCGCAGCTGCCAAAGGCTTCCAAAGGGGAGTGCAAAACTGCAACAACATGGCTGCCTTGACGGCTTTTTACTCGGGACCAGCCCTGGCCCTAAACCGATTTTCCTGCCTAGGGTTAGGGTTAGGGTTACGCCTAGGGTTAGCGTCTCGGAAACCAAAGAGCCCACGGCTCGATGCACACCGCAGCTGCCAAAGGCATCCCAAGGGGAGTGCAAAACTGCAACAACATGGCTGCCTTGACAGCTTTTTACTCGGGACCAGCCCTGGCCCGAAACCGATTTTCCTGCCTAGGGTTAGGGTAAGGCTTACGCCTAGGTTTAGCGTCTCAGAAACAAAAGAGCCCACGGCTCGATGCACACCGCAGCTGCCAAAGGCATCCCAAGGGGAGTGCAAAACTGCAACAACATGGCTGCCACAGCGGCTTTTATCTGTGGACGAGCCCTGGCCCTAATCCGATTTTCCTGCCTAGGGTTAGGGTTAGGGTTACGCCTAGGGTTAGCGTCTCGGAAACCAAAGAGCCCACGGCCTTAGGCGCACCGCAGCTGCCAAAGGCATCCCAAGGGGAGTGCAAAACTGCAACAACATGGCTGCCTTGACGGCTTTTATCTGTGGACCAGCCCTGGCCCTAAACTGATTTTCCTGCCTAGGGTTAGGGTTAGGGTTACGCCTAGGGTTAGCGTCTCGGAAACCAAAGAGCCTACGTCCTTAGGCGCACCGCAGCTGCCAAAGGCATCCCAAGGGGAGTGCAAAACTGCAACAACATGGCTGCTGCAGCGGCTTTTTACCCGGGACCAGCCCTGGCCCTAATCCGATTTTCCTGCCTAGGGTTAGGGTTAGGGTTACGCCTAGGGTTAGCCTCTCGGAAACCAAAGAGCCCACGGCTCCAGGCGCACCGCAGCTGCCAAAGGCATCCCAAGGGGAGTGCAAAACTGCAACAACATGGCTGCCGCAGCGGCTTTTATCTGTGGACCAGCCCTGGCTCTAAACTGATTTTCCTGCCTAGGGTTAGGTGTAGGGTTACGCCTAGGGTTAGCGTCTCGGAAACCAAAGAGCCCACGGCTCGATGCACACCGCAGCTGCCAAAGGCATCCCAAGGGGAGTGCAAAACTGCAACAACATGGCTGCCTTGACGGCTTTTTACTCGGGACCAGCCCTGGCCCTAAACCGATTTTCCTGCCTAGGGTTAGGGTTACGCCTAGGGTTAGCGTCTCGGAAACCAAAGAGCCCACGGCTTGATGCACACCGCAGCTGCCAAAGGCATCCCAGGGGGAGTGCAAAACTGCAACAACATGGCTGCCGCAGCGGCTTTTTACTTGGGACCAGCCCTGGCCCTAAACCGATTTTCCTGCCTAGGGTTAGGGTTAGGGTTACGCCTAGGGTTAGCGTCTCGGAAACCAAAGAGCCCACGGCTCGATGCACACCGTAGCTGCCAAAGGCATCCCAAAGGGGAGTGCAAAACTGCAACAACATGGCTGCCTTGACAGCTTTTTACTCGGGACCAGCCCTGGCCCTAAACCGATTTTCCTGCCTAGGGTTAGGGTTATGGTTACGCCTAGGGTTAGCGTCTCGGAAACCAAAGAGCCCACGGCTCCAGGCGCACCGCAGCTGCCAAGGGCTTCCCAAGGGGAGTGCAAAACTGCAACAACATGGCTGCCTTGACGGCTTTTTACTCGGGACCAGCCCTGGCCCTAAACCGATTTTCCTGCCTAGGGTTAGGGTTAGGGTTACGCCTAGGGTTGGCGTCTCGGAAACCAAAGAGCCCACGGCTCGATGCACACCGCAGCTGCCAAAGGCATCCCAAGGGGAGTGCAAAACTGCAACAACATGGCTGCCTTGACAGCTTTTTACTCGGGACCAGCCCTGGCCCTAAACCGATTTTCCTGCCTAGGGTTAGGGTTTTGGTTACGCCTAGGGTTAGCGTCTCGGAAACCAAAGAGCCCACGGCTCCAGGCGCACCGCAGCTGCCAAAGGCATCCCAAGGGGAGTGCAAAACTGCAACAACATGGTTGCCTTGACGGCTTTTTACCCGGGACCAGCCCTGGCCCTAAACCGATTTTCCTGCCTAGGGTTAGGGTTAGGGTTACGCCTAGGGTTAGTGTCTCGGAAACCAAAGAGCCTACGTCCTTAGGCGCACCGCAGCTGCCAAAGGTATCCCAAGGGGAGTGCAAAACTGCAACAACATGGCTGCCTTGACGGCTTTTTACCCGGGACCAGCCCTGGCCCTAAACCGATTTTCCTGCCTAGGGTTAGGGTTAGGGTTACGCCTAGGGTTAGTGTCTCGGAAACCAAAGAGCCTACGTCCTTAGGCGCACCGCAGCTGCCAAAGGCATCCCAAGTGGAGTGCAAAACTGCAACAAAATGGCTGCCTGGACAGCTTTTTACTCGGGACCACCACTGGCCCGAAACCGATTTTCCTGCCTAGGGTTAGGGTTATGGTTACGCCTAGGGTTAGCGTCTCGGAAACCAAAGAGCCCACGGCTCCAGGCGCACCGCAGCTGCCAAAGGCTTCCCAAGGGGAGTGCAAAACTGCAACAACATGGCTGCCTTGACGGCTTTTTACTCGGGACCAGCCCTGGCCCTAAACCGATTTTCCTGCCTAGGGTTAGGGTTAGGGTTACGCCTAGGGTTAGCGTCTCGGAAACTAAAGAGCCCACGGCTCGATGCACACCGCAGCTGCCAAAGGCATCCCAAGGGGAGTGCAAAACTGCAACAACATGGCTGCCTTGACAGCTTTTTACTCGGGACCAACCCTGGCCCTAAACCGATTTTCCTGCCTAGGGTTAGGGTTATGGTTACGCCTAGGGTTAGCGTCTCGGAAACCAAAGAGCCCACGGCTCCAGGCGCACCGCAGCTGCCAAAGGCATCCCAAGGGGAGTGCAAAACTGCAACAACATGGCTGCCTTGACGGCTTTTTACCCGGGACCAGCCCTGGCCCGAAACCGATTTTCCTGCCTAGGGTTAGGGTTAGGGTTACGCCTAGGGTTAGCGTCTCGGAAACCAAAGAGCCCACTGCTCGATGCACACCGCAGCTGCCAAAGGCATCCCAAGGTGTGTGCAAAACTGCAGCAACATGGCTGCCGCAGCGGCTTTTTACTCGGGACCAGCCCTGGCCCTAAACCGATTTTCCTGCCTAGGGTTAGGGTTAGGGTTACGCCTAGGGTTAGCGTCTTGGAAACCAAAGAGCCCACGGCTCCAGGCGCACCGCAGCTGCCAAAGGCATCCCAAGGGGAGTGCAAAACTGCAACAACATGGCTGCCTTGACAGCTTTTTACTCGGGACCAGCCCTGGCCCGAAACCGATTTTCCTGCCTAGGGTTAGGGTTAGGGTTACGCCTAGGGTTAGCGTCTCGGAAACCAAAGAGCCTACGGCTCGATGCACACCGCAGCTTCCAAAGGCATCCCAAGGGGAGTGCAAAACTGCAACAACATGGCTGCTGCAGCGGCTTTTTACCCAGGACCAGCCCTGGCCCTAATCCGATTTTCATGCCTAGGGTTAGGGTTAGGGTTACGCCTAGGGTTAGCGTCTCGGAAACCAAAGAGCCCACGGCCTTAGGCGCACCGCAGCTGCCAAAGGCATCCCAAGGGGAGTGCAAAACTGCAACAACATGGCTGCCTTGACGGCTTTTATCTGTGGACCAGCCCTGGCCCTAAACCGATTTTCCTGCCTAGGGTTAGGGTTAGGGTTACGCCTAGGGTTAGCGTCTCGGAAACCAAAGAGCCTACGTCCTTAGGCGCACCGCAGCTGCCAAAGGCATCCCAAGGGGAGTGCAAAACTGCAACAACATGGCTGCTGCAGCGGCTTTTTACCCGGGACCAGCCCTGGCCCTAATCCGATTTTCCTGCCTAGGGTTAGGGTTACGCCTAGGGTTAGCGTCTCGGAAACCAAAGAGCCCACGGCTCCAGGCGCACCGCAGCTGCCAAAGGCATCCCAAGGGGAGTGCAAAACTGCAACAACATGGCTGCCGCAGCGGCTTTTATCTGTGGACCAGCCCTGGCACTAAACTGATTTTCCTGCCTAGGGTTAGGGTTAGGGTTACGCCTAGGGTTAGCGTCTCGGAAACCAAAGAGCCCACGGCTCGATGCACACCGCAGCTGCCAAAGGCATCCCAAGGGGAGTGCAAAACTGCAACAACATGGTTGCCTTGACGGCTTTTTACTCGGGACCAGCCCTGGCCCTAAACCGATTTTCCTGCCTAGGGTTAGGGTTACGCCTAGGGTTAGCGTCTCGGAAACCAAAGAGCCCACGGCTCGATGCACACCGCAGCTGCCAAAGGCATCCCAGGGGGAGTGCAAAACTGCAACAACATGGCTGCCGCAGCGGCTTTTTACTTGGGACCAGCCCTGGCCCTAAACCGATTTTCCTGCCTAGGGTTAGGGTTAGGGTTACGCCTAGGGTTAGCGTCTCAGAAACCAAAGAGCCCACGGCTCGATGCACACCGCAGCTGCCAAAGGCATCCCAAGGGGAGTGCAAAACTGCAACAACATGGCTGCCTTGACAGCGTTTTACTCGGGACCAGCCCTGGCCCTAAACCGATTTTCCTGCCTAGGGTTAGGCTTAGGGTTACGCCTAGGGTTAGCGTCTCGGAAACCAAAGAGCCCACGGCTCCAGGCGCACCGCAGCTGCCAAAGGCTTCCCAAGGGGAGTGCAAAACTGCAACAACATGGCTGCCGCAGCGGCTTTTATCTGTGGACCAGCCCTGGCGCTAAACCGATTTTCCTGCCTACGGTTAGGGTTAGGGTTAGGCCTAGGGTTAGCGTCTCGGAAACCAAAGAGCCCACGGCTCGATGCACACTGCAGCTGCCAAAGGCATCCCAAGGGGAGTGCAAAACTGCAACAACATGGCTGCCGCAGCGGCTTTTTACTTAGGACAAGCCCTGGCCCTAAACCGATTTTCCTGCCTAGGGTTAGGGTTAGGGTTACGCCTAGGGTTAGCGTCTCGGAAACCAAAGAGCCCACGGCTCCAGGCGCACCGCAGCTGCCAAAGGCATCCCAAGGGGAGTGCAAAACTGCAACAACATGGCTGCCGCAGCGGCTTTTTACCCGGGACCAGCACTGGCCCTAAACCGATTTTCCTGCCTAGGGTTAGGGTTAGGGTTACGCCTAGGGTTAGCGTCTCGGAAACCAAAGAGCCCACGGCTCAATGCACACCGCAGCTGCCAAAGGCATCCCAAGGGGAGTGCAAAACTGCAACAACATGGCTGCCTTGACGGCTTTTTACTCGGGACCACCACTGGCCCTAAACCGATTTTCCTGCCTAGGGTTAGGGTTAGGGTTACGCCTAGGGTTAGTGTCTCGGAAACCAAAGAGCCTACGTCCTTAGGGGCACCGCAGCTGCCAAAGGCATCCCAAGGGGAGTGCAAAACTGAAACAACATGGCTGCCTTGACAGCTTTTTACTCGGGACCACCACTGGCCCGAAACTGATTTTCCTGCCTAGGGTTAGGGTTAGGGTTACGCCTAGGGTTAGCGTCTCGGAAACCAAAGAGCCCACGGCTCGATGCACACCGCAGCTGCCAAAGGCATCCCAAGGAGTGTGCAAAACTGCAACAACATGGCTGCCGCAGCGGCTTTTTACTCGGGACCAGCCCTGGCCCTAAACCGATTTTCCTGCCTAGGGTTAGGGTTAGGGTTACGCCTAGGGTTAGCGTCTCGGAAACCAAAGAGCCCACGGCTCCAGGCGCACCGCAGCTGCCAAAGGCATCCCAAGGGGAGTGCAAAACTGCAACAACATGGCTGCCTTGACGGCTTTTCACTCGGGACCACCACTGGCCCGAAACCGATTTTCCTGCCTAGGGTTAGGGTTAGGGTTACGCCTAGGGTTAGCGTCTCGGAAACCAAAGAGCCCACGGCTCCAGGCGCACCGCAGCTGCCAAAGGCATCCCAAGGGGAGTGCAAAACTGCAACAACATGGCTGCCGCAGCGGCTTTTATCTGTGGACCAGCCCTGGCCCTAAACCGATTTTCCTGCCTAGGGTTAGGGTTAGGGTTACGCCTAGGGTTAGCGTCTCGGAAACCAAAGAGCCCACGGCTCGATGCACACTGCAGCTGCCAAAGGCATCCCAAGGGGAGTGCAAAACTGCAACAACATGGCTGCCTTGACGGCTTTTTCCCCAGGACCAGCCCTGGCCCTAAACCGATTTTCCTGCCTAGGGTTAGGGTTAGGGTTACGCCTAGGGTTAGTGTCTCGGAAACCAAAGAGCCTACGGCCTTAGGCGCATTGCAGCTGCCAAAGGCATCCCAAGGGGAGTGCAAAACTGCAACAACATGGCTGCCTTGACGGCTTTTTACTAGGGACAAGCCCTGGCCCTAAACTGATTTTCCTGCCTAGGGTTAGGGTTAGGGTTACGCCTAGGGTTAGTGTCTCGGAAACCAAAGAGCCTACGTCCTTAGGCGCACCGCAGCTGCCAAAGGCATCCCAAGGGGAGTGCAAAACTGCTACAACATGGCTGCCGCAGCGGCTTTTTACCCGGGACCAGCCCTGGCCCTAAACCGATTTTCCTGCCTAGGGTTAGGGTTAGGGTTACGCCTAGGGTTAGCGTCTCGGAAACCAAAGAGCCCACGGCTCCAGGCGCACCGCAGCTGCCAAAGGCATCCCAAGGGGAGTGCAAAACTGCAACAACATGGCTGCCTTGTCGGCTTTTTACCCGGGACCAGCCCTGGCCCTAAACCGATTTTCCTGCCTAGGGTTAGGGTTAGGGTTACGCCTAGGGTTAGTGTCTCGGAAACCAAAGAGCCTACGTCCTTAGGCGCACCGCAGCTGCCAAAGGCATCCCAAGGGGAGTGCAAAACTGCAACAACATGGCTGCCTTGACAGCTTTTTACTCGGGACCACCACTGGACCGAAACTGATTTTCCTGCCTAGGGTTAGGGTTAGGGTTACGCCTAGGGTTAGCGTCTCGGAAACCAAAGAGCCCACGGCTCCAGGCGCACCGCAGCTGCCAAAGGCATCCCAAGGGGAGTGCAAAACTGCAACAACATGGCTGCCTTGACGGCTTTTCACTCGGGACCACCACTGGCCCGAAACCGATTTTCCTGCCTAGGGTTAGGGTTAGGGTTACGCCTAGGGTTAGCGTCTCGGAAACCAAAGAGCTCACAACTCCAGGCGCACCGCAGCTGCTAAAGGCATCCCAAGGGGAGTGCAAAACTGCAACAACATGGCTGCCGCAGCGGCTTTTTACTTGGGTCCAGCCCTGGCTCTAAACTGATTTTCCTGCCTAGGGTTAGGGTTAGGGTTACGCCTAGGGTTAGCGTCTCGGAAACCAAAGAGCCCACGGCTCGATGCACACCGCAGCTGCCAAAGGCATCCCAAGGGGAGTGCAAAACTGCAACAACATGGCTGCTGGAGCGGCTTTTTACCCAGGACCAGCCCTGGCCCTTATCCGATTTTCCTGCCTAGGGTTAGGGTTAGGGTTACGCCTAGGGTTAGCGTCTCGGAAACCAAAGAGCCCACGGCCTTAGGCGCACCGCAGCTGCCAAAGGCATCCCAAGGGGAGTGCAAAACTGCAACAACATGGCTGCCTTGACTGCTTTTATCTGTGGACCAGCCCTGGCCCTAAACTGATTTTCCTGCCTAGGGTTAGGGTTAGGGTTACGCCTAGGGTTAGCGTCTCGGAAACCAAAGAGCCCACGGCTCGATGCACAGCGCAGCTGCCAAAGGCATCCCAAGGGGAGTGCAAAACTGCAACAACATGGCTGCCTTGACGGCTTTTTACTTGGGACCAGCCCTGGCCCGAAACCAATTTTCCTGCCTAGGGTTAGGGTTAGGGTTACGCCTAGGGTTAGTGTCTCGGAAACCAAAGTGCCTACGGCCTTAGGCGCACCGCAGCTGCCAAAGGCATCCCAAGGGGAGTGCAAAACTGCAACAACATGGCTGCCGCAGCGGCTTTTTACTTGGGACCAGCCCTGGCCCTAAACCGATTTTCCTGCCTAGGGTTAGGGTTAGGGTTACGCCTAGGGTTAGCGTCTCGGAAACCAAAGAGCCCACGGCTCCAGGCGCACCGCAGCTGCCAAAGGCATCCCAAGGGGAGTGCAAAACTGCAACAACATGGCTGCCGCAGCGGCTTTTATCTGTGGATCAACCCTTGCCCTAAACCGATTTTCCTGCCTAGGGTTAGGGTTAGGGTTACGCCTAGGGTTAGCGTCTCGGAAACCAAAGAGCCCACGGCTCCAGGCGCACCGCAGCTGCCAAAGGCATCCCAAGGGGAGTGCAAAACTGCAACAACATGGCTGCCTTACGGCTTTTTACTCGGGACCACCACTGGCCCTAAACCGATTTTCCTGCGTAGGGTTAGGGTTACGCCTAGGGTTAGCGTCTCGGAAACCAAAGAGCCCACGGCTCCAGGCGCACCGCAGCTGCCAAAGGCATCCCAAGGGGAGTGCAAAACTGCAACAACATGGCTGCCTTGACGGCTTTTTACCCGGGACCAGCCCTGGCCCTAAACCGATTTTCCTGCCTAGGGTTAGGGTTAGGGTTACGCCTAGGGTTAGCGTCTCGGAAACCAAAGAGCCTACGTCCTAAGGCGCACCGCAGCTGCCAAAGGCATCCCAAGGGGAGTGCAAAACTGCAACAACATGGCTGCCTTGACAGTTTTTTACTCGGGACCACCACTGGCCCGAAACCGATTTTCCTGCCTAGGGTTAGGGTTAGGGTTACGCCTAGGGTTAGCGTCTCGGAAACCAAAGAGCCCACGGCTCGATGCACACCGCAGCTGCCAAAGGCATCCCAAGGAGTGTGCAAAACTGCAACAACATGGCTGCCGCAGCGGCTTTTTACTAGGGACCAGCCCTGGCCCTAAACCGATTTTCCTGCCTAGGGTTAGGGTTAGGGTTACGCCTAGGGTTAGCGTCTCGGAAACCAAAGAGCCCACGGCTCGATGCACACTGCAGCTGCCAAAGGCATCCCAAGGGGAGTGCAAAACTGCAACAACATGGCTGCCTTGACGGCTTTTTCCCCAGGACCAGCCCTGGCCCTAAACCGATTTTCCTGCCTAGGGTTAGGGTTAGGGTTACGCCTAGGGTTAGTGTCTCGGAAACCAAACAGCCTACGTCCTTAGGCGCACCGCAGCTGCCAAAGGCATCCCAAGGGGAGTGCAAAACTGCAACAACATGGCTGCCGCAGCGGCTTTTTACTTGGGACAAGCCCTGGCCCTAAACAGATTTTCCTGCCTTGGGTTAGGGTTAGGGTTACGCCTAGGGTTAGCGTCTCGGAAACCAAAGAGCCCACGGCTCCAGGCGCACCGCAGCTGCCAAAGGCATCCCAAGGGGAGTGCAAAACTGCAACAACATGGCTGCCGCAGCGGCTTTTTACCCGGGACCAGCCCTGGCCCTAAACCGATTTTCCTGCCTAGGGTTAGCGTTAGGGTTACGCCTAGGGTTAGCGTCTCGGAAACCAAAGAGCCCATGGCTCCAGGCGCACCGCAGCTGCCAAAGGCATCCCAAGGGGAGTGCAAAACTGCAACAACATGGCTGCCTTGACGGCTTTTATCTGTGGACCAGCCCTGGCCCTAAACCGATTTTCCTGCCTAGGGTTAGGGTTAGGGTTACGCCTAGGGTTAGTGTCTCGGAAACCAAAGAGCCTACGTCCTTAGGCGCACCGCAGCTGCCAAAGGCATCCCAAGGGGAGTGCAAAACTGCAACAACATGGCTGCCTTTACAGCTTTTTACTCGGGACCACCACTGGCCTGAAACTGATTTTCCTGCCTAGGGTTAGCGTTAGGGTTACGCCTAGGGTTAGCGTCTCGGAAACCAAAGAGCCCACGGCTCGATGCACACCGCAGCTGCAAAGGCATCCCAAGGGGAGTGCAAAACTGCAACAACATGGCTGCCTTGACGGCTTTTTACTCGGGACCACCACTTGCCCTAAACCGATTTTCCTGCCTAGGGTTAGGGTTAGGGTTACGCCTAGGGTTAGCGTCTCGGAAACCAAAGAGCCCACGGCTCCAGGCGCACCGCAGCTGCCAAAGGCATCCCAAGGGGAGTGCAAAACTGCAACAACATGGCTGCCTTGACGGCTTTTTACTCGGGACCACCACTGGCCCGAAACCGATTTTCCTGCCTAGGGTTAGGGTAAGGGTTACGCCTAGGGTTAGCGTCTCCGAAACCAAAGAGCCCACGGCTCCAGGCGCACCGCAGCTGCAAAAGGCTTCCCAGGGGGAGTGCAAAACTGCAACAACATGGCTGCCGCAGCGGCTTTTTACTTGGGACCAGCCCTGGCCCTAAACCGATTTTCCTGCCTAGGGTTAGGGTTAGGGTTACGCCTAGGGTTAGCGTCTCGGAAACCAAAGAGCCCACGGCTCCAGGCGCACCGCAGCTGCCAAAGGCTTCCCAAGGGGAGTGCAAAACTGCAACAACATGGCTGCCTTGACGGCTTTTTACTCGGGACCAGCCCTGGCCCTAAACCGATTTTCCTGCCTAGGGTTAGGGTTAGGGTTACGCCTAGGGTTAGCGTCTCGGAAACCAAAGAGCCCACGGCTCAATGCACACCGCAGCTGCCAAAGGCATCCCAAGGGGAGTGCAAAACTGCAACAACATGGCTGCCGCAGCGGCTTTTTACTTGGGTCCAGCCCTGGCTCTAAACTGATTTTCCTGCCTAGGGTTAGGGTTAGGGTTACGCCTAGGGTTAGCGTCTCGGAAACCAAAGAGCCCACGGCTCGATGCACACCGCAGCTGCCAAAGGCATCCCAAGGGGAGTGCAAAACTGCAACAACATGGCTGCTGCAGCGGCTTTTTACCCAGGACCAGCCCTGGCCCTTATCCGATTTTCCTGCCTAGGGTTAGGGTTAGGGTTACGCCTAGGGTTAGCGTCTCGGAAACCAAAGAGCCCACGACTCCAGGCGCACCGCAGCTGCCAAAGGCATCCCAAGGGGAGTGAAAAACTGCAAAAACATGGCTGCCGCAGCGGCTTTTATCTGTGGACCAGCCCTGGCCCTAAACCGATTTTCCTGCCTAGGGTGGGGGTTAGGGTTACGCCTAGGGTTAGCGTCTCGGAAACCAAAGAGCCCACGGCTCGATGCACACTGCAGCTGCCAAAGGCATCCCAAGGGGAGTGCAAAACTGCAACAACATGGCTGCCTTGACGGCTTTTTCCCCAGGACCAGCCCTGGCCCTAAACCGATTTTCCTGCCTTGGGTTAGGGTTAGGGTTACGCCTAGGGTTAGCGTCTCGGAAACCAAAGAGCCCACGGCTCCAGGCGCACCGCAGCTGCCAAAGGCATCCCAAGGGGAGTGCAAAACTGCAACAACATGGCTGCCGCAGCGGCTTTTTACCCGGGACCAGCCCTGGCCCTAAACCGATTTTCCTGCCTAGGGTTAGCGTTAGGGTTACGCCTAGGGTTAGCGTCTCGGAAACCAAAGAGCCCATGGCTCCAGGCGCACCGCAGCTGCCAAAGGCATCCCAAGGGGAGTGCAAAACTGCAACAACATGGCTGCCTTGACGGCTTTTATCTGTGGACCAGCCCTGGCCCTAAACCGATTTTCCTGCCTAGGGTTAGGGTTAGGGTTACGCCTAGGGTTAGTGTCTCGGAAACCAAAGAGCCTACGTCCTTAGGCGCACCGCAGCTGCCAAAGGCATCCCAAGGGGAGTGCAAAACTGCAACAACATGGCTGCCTTTACAGCTTTTTACTCGGGACCACCACTGGCCTGAAACTGATTTTCCTGCCTAGGGTTAGCGTTAGGGTTACGCCTAGGGTTAGCGTCTCGGAAACCAAAGAGCCCACGGCTCGATGCACACCGCAGCTGCAAAGGCATCCCAAGGGGAGTGCAAAACTGCAACAACATGGCTGCCTTGACGGCTTTTTACTCGGGACCACCACTTGCCCTAAACCGATTTTCCTGCCTAGGGTTAGGGTTAGGGTTACGCCTAGGGTTAGCGTCTCGGAAACCAAAGAGCCCACGGCTCCAGGCGCACCGCAGCTGCCAAAGGCATCCCAAGGGGAGTGCAAAACTGCAACAACATGGCTGCCTTGACGGCTTTTTACTCGGGACCACCACTGGCCCGAAACCGATTTTCCTGCCTAGGGTTAGGGTAAGGGTTACGCCTAGGGTTAGCGTCTCCGAAACCAAAGAGCCCACGGCTCCAGGCGCACCGCAGCTGCAAAAGGCTTCCCAGGGGGAGTGCAAAACTGCAACAACATGGCTGCCGCAGCGGCTTTTTACTTGGGACCAGCCCTGGCCCTAAACCGATTTTCCTGCCTAGGGTTAGGGTTAGGGTTACGCCTAGGGTTAGCGTCTCGGAAACCAAAGAGCCCACGGCTCCAGGCGCACCGCAGCTGCCAAAGGCTTCCCAAGGGGAGTGCAAAACTGCAACAACATGGCTGCCTTGACGGCTTTTTACTCGGGACCAGCCCTGGCCCTAAACCGATTTTCCTGCCTAGGGTTAGGGTTAGGGTTACGCCTAGGGTTAGCGTCTCGGAAACCAAAGAGCCCACGGCTCAATGCACACCGCAGCTGCCAAAGGCATCCCAAGGGGAGTGCAAAACTGCAACAACATGGCTGCCTTGACGGCTTTTTACTTGGGACCAGCCCTGGCCCTAAACCGATTTTCCTGCCTAGGGTTAGGGTTAGGGTTACGCCTAGGGTTAGTGTCTCGGAAACCAAAGAGCCCACGGCCTTAGGCGCACCGCAGCTGCCAAAGGCATCCCAAGGGGAGTGCAAAACTGCAACAACATGGCTGCCGCAGCGGCTTTTTACTTGGGTCCAGCCCTGGCTCTAAACTGATTTTCCTGCCTAGGGTTAGGGTTAGGGTTACGCCTAGGGTTAGCGTCTCGGAAACCAAAGAGCCCACGGCTCGATGCACACCGCAGCTGCCAAAGGCATCCCAAGGGGAGTGCAAAACTGCAACAACATGGCTGCTGCAGCGGCTTTTTACCCAGGACCAGCCCTGGCCCTTATCCGATTTTCCTGCCTAGGGTTAGGGTTAGGGTTACGCCTAGGGTTAGCGTCTCGGAAACCAAAGAGCCCACGACTCCAGGCGCACCGCAGCTGCCAAAGGCATCCCAAGGGGAGTGAAAAACTGCAAAAACATGGCTGCCGCAGCGGCTTTTATCTGTGGACCAGCCCTGGCCCTAAACCGATTTTCCTGCCTAGGGTGGGGGTTAGGGTTACGCCTAGGGTTAGCGTCTCGGAAACCAAAGAGCCCACGGCTCGATGCACACTGCAGCTGCCAAAGGCATCCCAAGGGGAGTGCAAAACTGCAACAACATGGCTGCCTTGACGGCTTTTTCCCCAGGACCAGCCCTGGCCCTAAACCGATTTTCCTGCCTAGGGTTAGGGTTAGGGTTACGCCTAGGGTTAGCGTCTCGGAAACCAAAGAGCCCACGGCTCCAGGCGCAGCGCAGCTGCCAAAGGCATCCCAAGGGGAGTGCAAAACTGCAACAACATGGCTGCCGCAGCGGCTTTTTACCCGGGACCAGCCCTGGCCCTAAACCGATTTTCCTGCCTAGGGTTAGCGTTAGGGTTACGCCTAGGGTTAGCGTCTCGGAAACCAAAGAGCCCACGGCTCCAGGCGCACCGCAGCTGCCAAAGGCATCCCAAGGGGAGTGCAAAACTGCAACAACATGGCTGCCTTGACGGCTTTTTACTCGGGACCAGCCCTGGCCCTAAACCGATTTTCCTGCCTAGGGTTAGGGTTAGGGTTACGCCTAGGGTTAGCGTCTCGGAAACCAAAGAGCCCACGGATCCAGAGGCACCGCTACTGCCAAAGGCTTCCCAAGGGGAGTGCAAAACTGCAACAACATGGCTGCCGCAGCAGCATTTTACCCGGGACCAGCCCTGGCCCTAAACTGATTTTCCTGCCTAGGGTTAGGGTTAGGGTTACGCCTAGGGTTAGCGTCTCGGAAACCAAAGAGCCCACGGCTCAATGCACACCTCAGCTGCAAAGGCATCCCAAGGGGAGTGCAAAACTGCAACAACATGGCTGCCTTGACGGCTTTTTACTCGGGACCACCACTGGCCCTAAACCGATTTTCCTGCCTGGGGTTAGGGTTACGCCTAGGGTTAGCGTCTCGGAAACCAAAGAGCCCACGGCTCGATGCACACCGCAGCTGCCAAAGGCATCCCAAGGGGAGTGCAAAACTGCAACAACATGGCTGCCGCAGCGGCTTTTTACTTGGGACCACCACTGGCCCTAAACCGATTTTCCTGCCTAGGGTTAGGGTTAGGGTTACGCCTAGGGTTAGCGTCTCGGAAACCAAAGAGCCCACGGCTCCAGGCGCACCGCAGCTGCCAAAGGCATCCCAAGGGGAGTGCAAAACTGCAACAACATGGCTGCCGCAGCGGCTTTTTACCCGGGACCAGCCCTGGCCCTAAACCGATTTTCCTGCCTAGGGTTAGGGTTAGGGTTACGCCTAGGGTTAGCGTCTCGGAAACCAAAGAGCCCACGGCTCCAGGCGCACCGCAGCTGCCAAAGGCATCCCAAGGGGAGTGCAAAACTGCAACAACATGGCTGCCTTGACAGCTTTTTACTCGGGACCACCACTGGCCCTAAACCGATTTTCCTGCCTAGGGTTAGGGTTAGGGTTACGCCTAGGGTTAGTGTCTCGGAAACCAAAGAGCCTACGTCCTTAGGCGCACCGCAGCTGCCAAAGGCATCCCAAGGGGAGTGCAAAACTGCAACAACATGGCTGCCTTGACAGCTTTTTACTCGGGACCACCACTGGCCCGAAACTGATTTTCCTGCCTAGGGTTAGGGTTAGGGTTACGCCTAGGGTTAGCGTCTCGGAAACCAAAGAGCCCACGGCTCGATGCACACCGCAGCTGCCAAAGGCATCCCAAGGAGTGTGCAAAACTGCAACAACATGGCTGCCGCAGCGGCTTTTATCTGTTTATCAACCCTTGCTCTAAACCGATTTTCCTGCCTAGGGTTAGGGTTAGGGTTACGCCTAGGGTTAGCGTCTCGGAAACCAAAGAGCCCACGGCTCCAGGCGCACCACAGCTGCCAAAGGCATCCCAAGGGGAGTGCAAAACTGCAACAACATGGCTGCCTTGACGGCTTTTCACTCGGGACCACCACTTGCCCTAAACCGATTTTCCTGCCTAGGGTTAGGGTTAGGGTTACGCCTAGGGCTAGCGTCTCGGAAACCAAAGAGCCCACGGCTCCAGGCGCACCGCAGCTGCCAAAGGCATCCCAAGGGGAGTGAAAAACTGCAACAACATGGCTGCCGCAGCGGCTTTTATCTGTGGACCAGCCCTGGCCCTAAACCGATTTTCCTGCCTAGGGTTAGGGTTAGGGTTACGCCTAGGGTTAGCGTCTCGGAAACCAAAGAGCCCACGGCTCCAGGCGCACCGCAGCTGCCAAAGGCATCCCAAGGGGAGTGCAAAACTGCAACAACATGGCTGCCTTGACGGCTTTTTACTCGGGACCAGCCCGGCCCTAAACCGATTTTCCTGCCTAGGGTTAGGGTTAGGGTTACGCCTAGGGTTAGTGTCTCGGAAACCAAAGAGCCTACGGCCTTAGGCGCACCGCAGCTGCCAAAGGCATCCCAAGGGGAGTGCAAAACTGCAACAACATGGCTGCCGCAGCGGCTTTTTACCTGGGACCACCACTGGCCCTAAACCAATTTTCCTGCCTAGGGTTAGGGCTACGCCTAGGGTTAGCGTCTCGGAAACCAAAGAGCCCACGGCTCGATGCACACCGCAGCTGCCAAAGGCATCCCAGGGGGAGTGCAAAACTGCAACAACATGGCTGCCGCAGCGGCTTTTTACTTGGGACCAGCCCTGGCCCTAAACCGATTTTCCTGCCTAGGGTTAGGGATAGGGTTACGCCTAGGGTTAGCGTCTCGGAAACCAAAGAGCCCACGGCTCCAGGCGCACCGCAGCTGCCAAAGGCTTCCCAAGGGGAGTGCAAAACTGCAACAACATGGCTGCCGCAGCGGCTTTTATCTGTGGACCAGCCCTTGCCCTAAACTGATTTTCCTGCCTAGAGTTAGGGTTAGGGTTACGCCTAGGGTTAGCGTCTCGGAAACCAAAGAGCCTACGTCCTTAGGCGCACCGCAGCTGCCAAAGGCTTCCCAAGGGGAGTGCAAAACTGCAACAACATGGCTGCCGCAGCGGCATTTTACCCGGGACCAGCCCTGGCCCTAAACCGATTTTCCTGCCTAGGGTTAGGGTTAGGGTTACGCCTAGGGTTAGCGTCTCGGAAACCAAAGAGCCTACGTCCTTAGGCGCACTGCAGCTGCCAAAGGCATCCCAAGGGGAGTGCAAAACTGCAACAACATGGCTGCCTTGACAGTTTTTTACTCGGGACCACCACTGGCCCGAAACCGATTTTCCTGCCAAGGGTTAGGGTTAGGGTTACGCCTAGGGTTAGCGTCTCGGAAACCAAAGAGCCCACGGCTCCAGGCGCACCGCAGCTGCCAAAGGCATCCCAAGGGGAGTGCAAAACTGCAACAACATGGCTGCCGCAGCGGCTTTTTACCCGGGACCAGCACTGGCCCTAAACCGATTTTCCTGCCTAGGGTTAGGGTTAGGGTTACGCCTAGGGTTAGCGTCTCGGAAACCAAAGAGCCCACGGCTCAATGCACACCGCAGCTGCCAAAGGCATCCCAAGGGGAGTGCAAAACTGCAACAACATGGCTGCCTTGACGGCTTTTTACTCGGGACCACCACTGGCCCTAAACCGATTTTCCTGCCTAGGGTTAGGGTTAGGGTTACGCCTAGGGTTAGTGTCTCGGAAACCAAAGAGCCTACGTCCTTAGGGGCACCGCAGCTGCCAAAGGCATCCCAAGGGGAGTGCAAAACTGAAACAACATGGCTGCCTTGACAGCTTTTTACTCGGGACCACCACTGGCCCGAAACTGATTTTCCTGCCTAGGGTTAGGGTTAGGGTTACGCCTAGGGTTAGCGTCTCGGAAACCAAAGAGCCCACGGCTCGATGCACACCGCAGCTGCCAAAGGCATCCCAAGGAGTGTGCAAAACTGCAACAACATGGCTGCCGCAGCGGCTTTTTACTCGGGACCAGCCCTGGCCCTAAACCGATTTTCCTGCCTAGGGTTAGGGTTAGGGTTACGCCTAGGGTTAGCGTCTCGGAAACCAAAGAGCCCACGGCTCCAGGCGCACCGCAGCTGCCAAAGGCATCCCAAGGGGAGTGCAAAACTGCAACAACATGGCTGCCTTGACGGCTTTTCACTCGGGACCACCACTGGCCCGAAACCGATTTTCCTGCCTAGGGTTAGGGTTAGGGTTACGCCTAGGGTTAGCGTCTCGGAAACCAAAGAGCCCACGGCTCCAGGCGCACCGCAGCTGCCAAAGGCATCCCAAGGGGAGTGCAAAACTGCAACAACATGGCTGCCGCAGCGGCTTTTATCTGTGGACCAGCCCTGGCCCTAAACCGATTTTCCTGCCTAGGGTTAGGGTTAGGGTTACGCCTAGGGTTAGCGTCTCGGAAACCAAAGAGCCCACGGCTCGATGCACACTGCAGCTGCCAAAGGCATCCCAAGGGGAGTGCAAAACTGCAACAACATGGCTGCCTTGACGGCTTTTTCCCCAGGACCAGCCCTGGCCCTAAACCGATTTTCCTGCCTAGGGTTAGGGTTAGGGTTACGCCTAGGGTTAGTGTCTCGGAAACCAAAGAGCCCACGGCCTTAGGCGCACCGCAGCTGCCAAAGGCATCCCAAGGGGAGTGCAAAACTGCAACAACATGGCTGCCGCAGCGGCTTTTTACTTGGGTCCAGCCCTGGCTCTAAACTGATTTTCCTGCCTAGGGTTAGGGTTAGGGTTACGCCTAGGGTTAGCGTCTCGGAAACCAAAGAGCCCACGGCTCGATGCACACCGCAGCTGCCAAAGGCATCCCAAGGGGAGTGCAAAACTGCAACAACATGGCTGCTGCAGCGGCTTTTTACCCAGGACCAGCCCTGGCCCTTATCCGATTTTCCTGCCTAGGGTTAGGGTTAGGGTTACGCCTAGGGTTAGCGTCTCGGAAACCAAAGAGCCCACGACTCCAGGCGCACCGCAGCTGCCAAAGGCATCCCAAGGGGAGTGAAAAACTGCAAAAACATGGCTGCCGCAGCGGCTTTTATCTGTGGACCACCCCTGGCCCTAAACCGATTTTCCTGCCTAGGGTGGGGGTTAGGGTTACGCCTAGGGTTAGCGTCTCGGAAACCAAAGAGCCCACGGCTCGATGCACACTGCAGCTGCCAAAGGCATCCCAAGGGGAGTGCAAAACTGCAACAACATGGCTGCCTTGACGGCTTTTTCCCCAGGACCAGCCCTGGCCCTAAACCGATTTTCCTGCCTAGGGTTAGGGTTAGGGTTACGCCTAGGGTTAGCGTCTCGGAAACCAAAGAGCCCACGGCTCCAGGCGCAGCGCAGCTGCCAAAGGCATCCCAAGGGGAGTGCAAAACTGCAACAACATGGCTGCCTTGACGGCTTTTTACTCGGGACCAGCCCTGGCCCTAAACCGACTTTCCTGCCTAGGGTTAGGGTTAGGGTTACGCCTAGGGTTAGCGTCTCGGAAACCAAAGAGCCCACGGATCCAGAGGCACCGCTACTGCCAAAGGCTTCCCAAGGGGAGTGCAAAACTGCAACAACATGGCTGCCTTGACGGCTTTTTCCCCAGGACCAGCCCTGGCCCTAAACTGATTTTCCTGCCTAGGGTTAGGGTTAGGGTTACGCCTAGGGTTAGCGTCTCGGAAACCAAAGAGCCCACGGCTCAATGCACACCGCAGCTGCAAAGGCATCCCAAGGGGAGTGCAAAACTGCAACAACATGGCTGCCTTGACGGCTTTTTACTCGGGACCACCACTTGCCCTAAACCGATTTTCCTGCCTAGGGTTAGGGTTAGGGTTACGCCTAGGGTTAGCGTCTCGGAAACCAAAGAGCCCACGGCTCCAGGCGCACCGCAGCTTCCAAAGGCATCCCAAGGGGAGTGCAAGACTGCAACAACATGGCTGCCTTGACGGCTTTTTACTCGGGACCACCACTGGCCCGAAACCGATTTTCCTGCCTAGGGTTAGGGTTAGGATTACGCCTAGGGTTAGCGTCTCGGAAACCAAAGAGCCCACGGCTCCAGGCGCACCGCAGCTGCAAAAGGCATCCCAAGGGGAGTGCAAAACTGCAACAACATGGCTGCCTTGACGGCTTTTTACTCGGGACCACCACTGGCCCTAAACCGATTTTCCTGCCTGGGGTTAGGGTTACGCCTAGGGTTAGCGTCTCGGAAACCAAAGAGCCCACGGCTCGATGCACACCGCAGCTGCCAAAGGCATCCCAAGGGGAGTGCAAAACTGCAACAACATGGCTGCCGCAGCGGCTTTTTACTTGGGACCACCACTGGCCCTAAACCGATTTTCCTGCCTAGGGTTAGGGTTAGGGTTACGCCTAGGGTTAGCGTCTCGGAAACCAAAGAGCCCACGGCTCCAGGCGCACCGCAGCTGCCAAAGGCATCCCAAGGGGAGTGCAAAACTGCAACAACATGGCTGCCGCAGCGGCTTTTTACCCGGGACCAGCCCTGGCCGTAAACCGATTTTCCTGCGTAGGGTTGGGGTTAGGGTTACGCCTAGGGTTAGCGTCTCGGAAACCAAAGAGCCCACGGCTCCAGGCGCACCGCAGCTGCCAAAGGCATCCCAAGGGGAGTGCAAAACTGCAACAACATGGCTGCCTTGACAGCTTTTTACTCGGGACCACCACTGGCCCTAAACCGATTTTCCTGCCTAGGGTTAGGGTTAGGGTTACGCCTAGGGTTAGTGTCTCGGAAACCAAAGAGCCTACGTCCTTAGGCGCACCGCAGCTGCCAAAGGCATCCCAAGGGGAGTGCAAAACTGCAACAACATGGCTGCCTTGACAGCTTTTTACTCGGGACCACCACTGGCCCGAAACTGATTTTCCTGCCTAGGGTTAGGGTTAGGGTTACGCCTAGGGTTAGCGTCTCGGAAACCAAAGAGCCCACGGCTCGATGCACACCGCAGCTGCCAAAGGCATCCCAAGGAGTGTGCAAAACTGCAACAACATGGCTGCCGCAGCGGCTTTTATCTGTTTATCAACCCTTGCTCTAAACCGATTTTCCTGCCTAGGGTTAGGGTTAGGGTTACGCCTAGGGTTAGCGTCTCGGAAACCAAAGAGCCTACGTCCTTAGGCGCACCGCAGCTGCCAAAGGCTTCCCAAGGGGAGTGCAAAACTGCAACAACATGGCTGCCGCAGCGGCATTTTACCCGGGACCAGCCCTGGCCCTAAACCGATTTTCCTGCCTAGGGTTAGGGTTAGGGTTACGCCTAGGGTTAGCGTCTCGGAAACCAAAGAGCCTACGTCCTTAGGCGCACTGCAGCTGCCAAAGGCATCCCAAGGGGAGTGCAAAACTGCAACAACATGGCTGCCTTGACAGTTTTTTACTCGGGACCACCACTGGCCCGAAACCGATTTTCCTGCCAAGGGTTAGGGTTAGGGTTACGCCTAGGGTTAGCGTCTCGGAAACCAAAGAGCCCACGGCTCCAGGCGCACCGCAGCTGCCAAAGGCATCCCAAGGGGAGTGCAAAACTGCAACAACATGGCTGCCGCAGCGGCTTTTTACCCGGGACCAGCACTGGCCCTAAACCGATTTTCCTGCCTAGAGTTAGGGTTAGGGTTACGCCTAGGGTTAGCGTCTCGGAAACCAAAGAGCCCACGGCTCAATGCACACCGCAGCTGCCAAAGGCATCCCAAGGGGAGTGCAAAACTGCAACAACATGGCTGCCTTGACGGCTTTTTACTCGGGACCACCACTGGCCCTAAACCGATTTTCCTGCCTAGGGTTAGGGTTAGGGTTACGCCTAGGGTTAGTGTCTCGGAAACCAAAGAGCCTACGTCCTTAGGGGCACCGCAGCTGCCAAAGGCATCCCAAGGGGAGTGCAAAACTGAAACAACATGGCTGCCTTGACAGCTTTTTACTCGGGACCACCACTGGCCCGAAACTGATTTTCCTGCCTAGGGTTAGGGTTAGGGTTACGCCTAGGGTTAGCGTCTCGGAAACCAAAGAGCCCACGGCTCGATGCACACCGCAGCTGCCAAAGGCATCCCAAGGAGTGTGCAAAACTGCAACAACATGGCTGCCGCAGCGGCTTTTTACTCGGGACCAGCCCTGGCCCTAAACCGATTTTCCTGCCTAGGGTTAGGGTTAGGGTTACGCCTAGGGTTAGCGTCTCGGAAACCAAAGAGCCCACGGCTCCAGGCGCACCGCAGCTGCCAAAGGCATCCCAAGGGGAGTGCAAAACTGCAACAACATGGCTGCCTTGACGGCTTTTCACTCGGGACCACCACTGGCCCGAAACCGATTTTCCTGCCTAGGGTTAGGGTTAGGGTTACGCCTAGGGTTAGCGTCTCGGAAACCAAAGAGCCCACGGCTCCAGGCGCACCGCAGCTGCCAAAGGCATCCCAAGGGGAGTGCAAAACTGCAACAACATGGCTGCCGCAGCGGCTTTTATCTGTGGACCAGCCCTGGCCCTAAACCGATTTTCCTGCCTAGGGTTAGGGTTAGGGTTACACCTAGGGTTAGCGTCTCGGAAACCAAAGAGCCCACGGCTCGATGCACACTGCAGCTGCCAAAGGCATCCCAAGGGGAGTGCAAAACTGCAACAACATGGCTGCCTTGACGGCTTTTTCCCCAGGACCAGCCCTGGCCCTAAACCGATTTTCCTGCCTAGGGTTAGGGTTAGGGTTACGCCTAGGGTTAGTGTCTCGGAAACCAAAGAGCCCACGGCCTTAGGCGCACCGCAGCTGCCAAAGGCATCCCAAGGGGAGTGCAAAACTGCAACAACATGGCTGCCGCAGCGGCTTTTTACTTGGGTCCAGCCCTGGCTCTAAACTGATTTTCCTGCCTAGGGTTAGGGTTAGGGTTACGCCTAGGGTTAGCGTCTCGGAAACCAAAGAGCCCACGGCTCGATGCACACCGCAGCTGCCAAAGGCATCCCAAGGGGAGTGCAAAACTGCAACAACATGGCTGCTGCAGCGGCTTTTTACCCAGGACCAGCCCTGGCCCTTATCCGATTTTCCTGCCTAGGGTTAGGGTTAGGGTTACGCCTAGGGTTAGCGTCTCGGAAACCAAAGAGCCCACGACTCCAGGCGCACCGCAGCTGCCAAAGGCATCCCAAGGGGAGTGAAAAACTGCAAAAACATGGCTGCCGCAGCGGCTTTTATCTGTGGACAAGCCCTGGCCCTAAACCGATTTTCCTGCCTAGGGTGGGGGTTAGGGTTACGCCTAGGGTTAGCGTCTCGGAAACCAAAGAGCCCACGGCTCGATGCACACTGCAGCTGCCAAAGGCATCCCAAGGGGAGTGCAAAACTGCAACAACATGGCTGCCTTGACGGCTTTTTCCCCAGGACCAGCCCTGGCCCTAAACCGATTTTCCTGCCTAGGGTTAGGGTTAGGGTTACGCCTAGGGTTAGCGTCTCGGAAACCAAAGAGCCCACGGCTCCAGGCGCAGCGCAGCTGCCAAAGGCATCCCAAGGGGAGTGCAAAACTGCAACAACATGGCTGCCGCAGCGGCTTTTTACCCGGGACCAGCCCTGGCCCTAAACCGATTTTCCTGCCTAGGGTTAGCGTTAGGGTTACGCCTAGGGTTAGCGTCTCGGAAACCAAAGAGCCCACGGCTCCAGGCGCACCGCAGCTGCCAAAGGCATCCCAAGGGGAGTGCAAAACTGCAACAACATGGCTGCCTTGACGGCTTTTTACTCGGGACCAGCCCTGGCCCTAAACCGATTTTCCTGCCTAGGGTTAGGGTTAGGGTTACGCCTAGGGTTAGCGTCTCGGAAACCAAAGAGCCCACGGATCCAGAGGCACCGCTACTGCCAAAGGCTTCCCAAGGGGAGTGCAAAACTGCAACAACATGGCTGCCGCAGCAGCATTTTACCCGGGACCAGCCCTGGCCCTAAACTGATTTTCCTGCCTAGGGTTAGGGTTAGGGTTACGCCTAGGGTTAGCGTCTCGGAAACCAAAGAGCCCACGGCTCAATGCACACCGCAGCTGCAAAGGCATCCCAAGGGGAGTGCAAAACTGCAACAACATGGCTGCCTTGACGGCTTTTTACTCGAGACCACCACTTGCCCTAAACCGATTTTCCTGCCTAGGGTTAGGGTTAGGGTTACGCCTAGGGTTAGCGTCTCGGAAACCAAAGAGCCCACGGCTCCAGGCGCACCGCAGCTTCCAAAGGCATCCCAAGGGGAGTGCAAGACTGCAACAACATGGCTGCCTTGACGGCTTTTTACTCGGGACCACCACTGGCCCGAAACCGATTTTCCTGCCTAGGGTTAGGGTTAGGATTACGCCTAGGGTTAGCGTCTCGGAAACCAAAGAGCCCACGGCTCCAGGCGCACCGCAGCTGCAAAAGGCATCCCAAGGGGAGTGCAAAACTGCAACAACATGGCTGCCTTGACGGCTTTTTACTCGGGACCACCACTGGCCCTAAACCGATTTTCCTGCCTGGGGTTAGGGTTACGCCTAGGGTTAGCGTCTCGGAAACCAAAGAGCCCACGGCTCGATGCACACCGCAGCTGCCAAAGGCATCCCAAGGGGAGTGCAAAACTGCAACAACATGGCTGCCGCAGCGGCTTTTTACTTGGGACCACCACTGGCCCTAAACCGATTTTCCTGCCTAGGGTTAGGGTTAGGGTTACGCCTAGGGTTAGCGTCTCGGAAACCAAAGAGCCCACGGCTCCAGGCGCACCGCAGCTGCCAAAGGCATCCCAAGGGGAGTGCAAAACTGCAACAACATGGCTGCCGCAGCGGCTTTTTACCCGGGACCAGCCCTGGCCCTAAACCGATTTTCCTGCCTAGGGTTGGGGTTAGGGTTACGCCTAGGGTTAGTGTCTCGGAAACCAAAGAGCCCACGGCTCCAGGCGCACCGCAGCTGCCAAAGGCATCCCAAGGGGAGTGCAAAACTGCAACAACATGGCTGCCTTGACAGCTTTTTACTCGGGACCACCACTGGCCCTAAACCGATTTTCCTGCCTAGGGTTAGGGTTAGGGTTACGCCTAGGGTTAGTGTCTCGGAAACCAAAGAGCCTACGTCCTTAGGCGCACCGCAGCTGCCAAAGGCATCCCAAGGGGAGTGCAAAACTGCAACAACATGGCTGCCTTGACAGCTTTTTACTCGGGACCACCACTGGCCCGAAACTGATTTTCCTGCCTAGGGTTAGGGTTAGGGTTACGCCTAGGGTTAGCGTCTCGGAAACCAAAGAGCCCACGGCTCGATGCACACCGCAGCTGCCAAAGGCATCCCAAGGAGTGTGCAAAACTGCAAGAACATGGCTGCCGCAGCGGCTTTTATCTGTTTATCAACCCTTGCTCTAAACCGATTTTCCTGCCTAGGGTTAGGGTTAGGGTTACGCCTAGGGTTAGCGTCTCGGAAACCAAAGAGCCCACGGCTCCAGGCGCACCACAGCTGCCAAAGGCATCCCAAGGGGAGTGCAAAACTGCAACAACATGGCTGCCTTGACGGCTTTTCACTCGGGACCACCACTTGCCCTAAACCGATTTTCCTGCCTAGGGTTAGGGTTAGGGTTACGCCTAGGGCTAGCGTCTCGGAAACCAAAGAGCCCACGGCTCCAGGCGCACCGCAGCTGCCAAAGGCATCCCAAGGGGAGTGAAAAACTGCAACAACATGGCTGCCGCAGCGGCTTTTATCTGTGGACCAGCCCTGGCCCTAAACCGATTTTCCTGCCTAGGGTTAGGGTTAGGGTTACGCCTAGGGTTAGCGTCTCGGAAACCAAAGAGCCCACGGCTCCAGGCGCACCGCAGCTGCCAAAGGCATCCCAAGGGGAGTGCAAAACTGCAACAACATGGCTGCCTTGACGGCTTTTTACTCGGGACCAGCCCTGGCCCTAAACCGATTTTCCTGCCTAGGGTTAGGGTTAGGGTTACGCCTAGGGTTAGTGTCTAGGAAACCAAAGAGCCTACGGCCTTAGGCGCACCGCAGCTGCCAAAGGCATCCCAAGGGGAGTGCAAAACTGCAACAACATGGCTGCCGCAGCGGCTTTTTACCTGGGACCACCACTGGCCCTAAACCAATTTTCCTGCCTAGGGTTAGGGCTACGCCTAGGGTTAGCGTCTCGGAAACCAAAGAGCCCACGGCTCGATGCACACCGCAGCTGCCAAAGGCATCCCAGGGGGAGTGCAAAACTGCAACAACATGGCTGCCGCAGCGGCTTTTTACTTGGGACCAGCCCTGGCCCTAAACCGATTTTCCTGCCTAGGGTTAGGGATAGGGTTACGCCTAGGGTTAGCGTCTCGGAAACCAAAGAGCCTACGTCCTTAGGCGCACCGCAGCTGCCAAAGGCTTCCCAAGGGGAGTGCAAAACTGCAACAACATGGCTGCCGCAGCGGCATTTTACCCGGGACCAGCCCTGGCCCTAAACAGATTTTCCTGCCTAGGGTTAGGGTTAGGGTTACGCCTAGGGTTAGCGTCTCGGAAACCAAAGAGCCTACGTCCTTAGGCGCACTTCAGCTGCCAAAGGCATCCCAAGGGGAGTGCAAAACTGCAACAACATGGCTGCCTTGACAGTTTTTTACTCGGGACCACCACTGGCCCGAAACCGATTTCCTGCCAAGGGTTAGGGTTAGGGTTACGCCTAGGGTTAGCGTCTCGGAAACCAAAGAGCCCACGGCTCCAGGCGCACCGCAGCTGCCAAAGGCATCCCAAGGGGAGTGCAAAACTGCAACAACATGGCTGCCGCAGCGGCTTTTATCTGTGGACCAGCCCTGGCGCTAAACCGATTTTCCTGCCTACGGTTAGGGTTAGGGTTAGGCCTAGGGTTAGCGTCTCGGAAACCAAAGAGCCCACGGCTCGATGCACACTGCAGCTGCCAAAGGCATCCCAAGGGGAGTGCAAAACTGCAACAACATGGCTGCCGCAGCGGCTTTTTACTTAGGACAAGCCCTGGCCCTAAACCGATTTTCCTGCCTAGGGTTAGGGTTAGGGTTACGCCTAGGGTTAGCGTCTCGGAAACCAAAGAGCCCACGGCTCCAGGCGCACCGCAGCTGCCAAAGGCATCCCAAGGGGAGTGCAAAACTGCAACAACATGGCTGCCGCAGCAGCTTTTTACCCGGGACCAGCACTGGCCCTAAACCGATTTTCCTGCCTAGGGTTAGGGTTAGGGTTACGCCTAGGGTTAGCGTCTCGGAAACCAAAGAGCCCACGGCTCAATGCACACCGCAGCTGCCAAAGGCATCCCAAGGGGAGTGCAAAACTGCAACAACATGGCTGCCTTGACGGCTTTTTACTCGGGACCACCACTGGCCCTAAACCGATTTTCCTGCCTAGGGTTAGGGTTAGGGTTACGCCTAGGGTTAGTGTCTCGGAAACCAAAGAGCCTACGTCCTTAGGGGCACCGCAGCTGCCAAAGGCATCCCAAGGGGAGTGCAAAACTGAAACAACATGGCTGCCTTGACAGCTTTTTACTCGGGACCACCACTGGCCCGAAACTGATTTTCCTGCCTAGGGTTAGGGTTAGGGTTACGCCTAGGGTTAGCGTCTCGGAAACCAAAGAGCCCACGGCTCGATGCACACCGCAGCTGCCAAAGGCATCCCAAGGAGTGTGCAAAACTGCAACAACATGGCTGCCGCAGCGGCTTTTTACTCGGGACCAGCCCTGGCCCTAAACCGATTTTCCTGCCTAGGGTTAGGGTTAGGGTTACGCCTAGGGTTAGCGTCTCGGAAACCAAAGAGCCCACGGCTCCAGGCGCACCGCAGCTGCCAAAGGCATCCCAAGGGGAGTGCAAAACTGCAACAACATGGCTGCCTTGACGGCTTTTCACTCGGGACCACCACTGGCCCGAAACCGATTTTCCTGCCTAGGGTTAGGGTTAGGGTTACGCCTAGGGTTAGCGTCTCGGAAACCAAAGAGCCCACGGCTCCAGGCGCACCGCAGCTGCCAAAGGCATCCCAAGGGGAGTGCAAAACTGCAACAACATGGCTGCCGCAGCGGCTTTTATCTGTGGACCAGCCCTGGCCCTAAACCGATTTTCCTGCCTAGGGTTAGGGTTAGGGTTACGCCTAGGGTTAGCGTCTCGGAAACCAAAGAGCCCACGGCTCGATGCACACTGCAGCTGCCAAAGGCATCCCAAGGGGAGTGCAAAACTGCAACAACATGGCTGCCTTGACGGCTTTTTCCCCAGGACCAGCCCTGGCCCTAAACCGATTTTCCTGCCTAGGGTTAGGGTTAGGGTTACGCCTAGGGTTAGTGTCTCGGAAACCAAAGAGCCTACGGCCTTAGGCGCATTGCAGCTGCCAAAGGCATCCCAAGGGGAGTGCAAAACTGCAACAACATGGCTGCCTTGACGGCTTTTTACTCGGGACCACCACTGGCCCTAAACCGATTTTCCTGCCTAGGGTTAGGGTTAGGGTTACCCCTAGGGTTAGCGTCTCTGAAACCAAAGAGCCCACGGCTCCAGGCGCACCGCAGCTGCCAAAGGCATCCCAAGGGGAGTGCAAAACTGCTACAACATGGCTGCCGCAGCGGCTTTTTACCCGGGACCAGCCCTGGCCCTAAACCGATTTTCCTGCCTAGGGTTAGGGTTAGGGTTACGCCTAGGGTTAGCGTCTCGGAAACCAAAGAGCCCACGGCTCCAGGCGCACCGCAGCTGCCAAAGGCATCCCAAGGGGAGTGCAAAACTGCAACAACATGGCTGCCTTGTCGGCTTTTTACCCGGGACCAGCCCTGGCCCTAAACCGATTTTCCTGCCTAGGGTTAGGGTTAGGGTTACGCCTAGGGTTAGTGTCTCGGAAACCAAAGAGCCTACGTCCTTAGGCGCACCGCAGCTGCCAAAGGCATCCCAAGGGGAGTGCAAAACTGCAACAACATGGCTGCCTTGACAGCTTTTTACTCGGGACCACCACTGGACCGAAACTGATTTTCCTGCCTAGGGTTAGGGTTAGGGTTACGCCTAGGGTTAGCGTCTCGGAAACCAAAGAGCCCACGGCTCGATGCACACTGCAGCTGCCAAAGGCATCCCAAGGAGTGTGCAACACTGCAACAACATGGCTGCCGCAGCGGCTTTTTACTCGGGACCAGCCCTGGCCCTAAACCGATTTTCCTGCCTAGGGTTAGGGTTAGGGTTACGCCTAGGGTTAGCGTCTCGGAAACCAAAGAGCCCACGGCTCCAGGCGCACCGCAGCTGCCAAAGGCATCCCAAGGGGAGTGCAAAACTGCAACAACATGGCTGCCTTGACGGCTTTTCACTCGGGACCACCACTGGCCCGAAACCGATTTTCCTGCCTAGGGTTAGGGTTAGGGTTACGCCTAGGGTTAGCGTCTCGGAAACCAAAGAGCTCACAACTCCAGGCGCACCGCAGCTGCTAAAGGCATCCCAAGGGGAGTGCAAAACTGCAACAACATGGCTGCCGCAGCGGCTTTTATCTGTGGACCAGCCCTGGCCCTAAACCGATTTTCCTGCCTAGGGTTAGGGTTAGGGTTACGCCTAGGGTTAGCGTCTCGGAAACCAAAGAGCCCACGGCTCCAGGCGCACCGCAGCTGCCAAAGGCATCCCAAGGGGAGTGCAAAACTGCAACAACATGGCTGCCTTGACGGCTTTTTACCCGGGACCAGCCCTGGCCCTAAACCGATTTTCCTGCCTAGGGTTAGGGTTAGGGTTACGCCTAGGGTTAGCGTCTCGGAAACCAAAGAGCCCACGGCTCGATGCACACTGCAGCTGCCAAAGGCATCCCAAGGGGAGTGCAAAACTGCAACAACATGGCTGCCTTGACGGCTTTTTCCCCAGGACCAGCCCTGGCCCTAAACCGATTTTCCTGCCTAGGGTTAGGGTTAGGGTTACGCCTAGGGTTAGTGTCTCGGAAACCAAAGAGCCTACGGCCTTAGGCGCACCGCAGCTGCCAAAGGCATCCCAAGGGGAGTGCAAAACTGCAACAACATGGCTGCCGCAGCGGCTTTTTACTTGGGACAAGCCCTGGCCCTAAACTGATTTTCCTGCCTTGGGTTAGGGTTAGGGTTACGGCTAGGGTTAGCGTCTCGGAAACCAAAGAGCCCACGGCTCCAGGCGCACCGCAGCTGCCAAAGGCATCCCAAGGGGAGTGCAAAACTGCAACAACATGGCTGCCTTGACGGCTTTTTACCCGGGACCAGCCCTGGCCCTAAACCGATTTTCCTGCCTAGGGTTAGGGTTAGGGTTACGCCTAGGGTTAGTGTCTCGGAAACCAAATAGCCTACGTCCTTAGGGGCACCGCAGCTGCCAAAGGCATCCCAAGGGGAGTGCAAAACTGCAACAACATGGCTGCCTTGACAGCTTTTTACTCGGGACCACCACTGGCCTGAAACTGATTTTCCTGCCTAGGGTTAGGGTTAGGGTTACGCCTAGGGTTAGCGTCTCGGAAACCAAAGAGCCCACGGCTCGATGCACACCGCAGCTGCCAAAGGCATCCCAAGGAGTGTGCAAAACTGCAACAACATGGCTGCCGCAGCGGCTTTTTACTCGGGACCAGCCCTGGCCCTAAACCGATTTTCCTGCCTAGGGTTAGGGTTAGGGTTACGCCTAGGGTTAGCGTCTCGGAAACCAAAGAGCCCACGGCTCCAGGCGCACCGCAGCTGCCAAAGGCATCCCAAGGGGAGTGCAAAACTGCAACAACATGGCTGCCTTGACGGCTTTTTACTCGGGACCAGCCCTGGCCCTAAACCGATTTTCCTGCCTAGGGTTAGGGTTAGGGTTACGCCTAGGGTTAGCGTCTCGGAAACCAAAGAGCCCACGGCTCAATGCACACCGCAGCTGCCAAAGGCATCCCAAGGGGAGTGCAAAACTGCAACAACATGGCTGCCTTGACGGCTTTTTACTTGGGACCAGCCCTGGCCCTAAACCGATTTTCCTGCCTAGGGTTAGGGTTAGGGTTACGCCTAGGGTTAGTGTCTCGGAAACCAAAGAGCCTACGGCCTTAGGCGCACCGCAGCTGCCAAAGGCATCCCAAGGGGAGTGCAAAACTGCAACAACATGGCTGCCGCAGCGGCTTTTTACTTGGGTCCAGCCCTGGCTCTAAACTGATTTTCCTGCCTAGGGTTAGGGTTAGGGTTACGCCTAGGGTTAGCGTCTCGGAAACCAAAGAGCCCACGGCTCGATGCACACCGCAGCTGCCAAAGGCATCCCAAGGGGAGTGCAAAACTGCAACAACATGGCTGCTGGAGCGGCTTTTTACCCAGGACCAGCCCTGGCCCTTATCCGATTTTCCTGCCTAGGGTTAGGGTTAGGGTTACGCCTAGGGTTAGCGTCTCGGAAACCAAAGAGCCCACGGCCTTAGGCGCACCGCAGCTGCCAAAGGCATCCCAAGGGGAGTGCAAAACTGCAACAACATGGCTGCCTTGACTGCTTTTATCTGTGGACCAGCCCTGGCCCTAAACTGATTTTCCTGCCTAGGGTTAGGGTTAGGGTTATGCCTAGGGTTAGCGTCTCGGAAACCAAAGAGCCCACGGCTCGATGCACAGCGCAGCTGCCAAAGGCATCCCAAGGGGAGTGCAAAACTGCAACAACATGGCTGCCTTGACGGCTTTTTACTTGGGACCAGCCCTGGCCCGAAACCAATTTTCCTGCCTAGGGTTAGGGTTAGGGTTACGCCTAGGGTTAGCGTCTCGGAAACCAAAGAGCCCACGGCTCCAGGCGCACCGCAGCTGCCAAAGGCATCCCAAGGGGAGTGCAAAACTGCAACAACATGGCTGCCTTGACGGCTTTTCACTCGGGACCACCACTGGCCCGAAACCGATTTTCCTGCCTAGGGTTAGGGTTAGGGTTACGCCTAGGGTTAGCGTCTCGGAAACCAAAGAGCTCACAACTCCAGGCGCACCGCAGCTGCTAAAGGCATCCCAAGGGGAGTGCAAAACTGCAACAACATGGCTGCCGCAGCGGCTTTTATCTGTGGACCAGCCCTGGCCCTAAACCGATTTTCCTGCCTAGGGTTAGGGTTAGGGTTACGCCTAGGGTTAGCGTCTCGGAAACCAAAGAGCCCACGGCTCCAGGCGCACCGCAGCTGCCAAAGGCATCCCAAGGGGAGTGCAAAACTGCAACAACATGGCTGCCTTGACGGCTTTTTACCCGGGACCAGCCCTGGCCCTAAACCGATTTTCCTGCCTAGGGTTAGGGTTAGGGTTACGCCTAGGGTTAGCGTCTCGGAAACCAAAGAGCCCACGGCTCGATGCACACTGCAGCTGCCAAAGGCATCCCAAGGGGAGTGCAAAACTGCAACAACATGGCTGCCTTGACGGCTTTTTCCCCAGGACCAGCCCTGGCCCTAAACCGATTTTCCTGCCTAGGGTTAGGGTTAGGGTTACGCCTAGGGTTAGTGTCTCGGAAACCAAAGAGCCTACGGCCTTAGGCGCACCGCAGCTGCCAAAGGCATCCCAAGGGGAGTGCAAAACTGCAACAACATGGCTGCCGCAGCGGCTTTTTACTTGGGACAAGCCCTGGCCCTAAACTGATTTTCCTGCCTTGGGTTAGGGTTAGGGTTACGGCTAGGGTTAGCGTCTCGGAAACCAAAGAGCCCACGGCTCCAGGCGCACCGCAGCTGCCAAAGGCATCCCAAGGGGAGTGCAAAACTGCAACAACATGGCTGCCTTGACGGCTTTTTACCCGGGACCAGCCCTGGCCCTAAACCGATTTTCCTGCCTAGGGTTAGGGTTAGGGTTACGCCTAGGGTTAGTGTCTCGGAAACCAAATAGCCTACGTCCTTAGGGGCACCGCAGCTGCCAAAGGCATCCCAAGGGGAGTGCAAAACTGCAACAACATGGCTGCCTTGACAGCTTTTTACTCGGGACCACCACTGGCCTGAAACTGATTTTCCTGCCTAGGGTTAGGGTTAGGGTTACGCCTAGGGTTAGCGTCTCGGAAACCAAAGAGCCCACGGCTCGATGCACACCGCAGCTGCCAAAGGCATCCCAAGGAGTGTGCAAAACTGCAACAACATGGCTGCCGCAGCGGCTTTTTACTCGGGACCAGCCCTGGCCCTAAACCGATTTTCCTGCCTAGGGTTAGGGTTAGGGTTACGCCTAGGGTTAGCGTCTCGGAAACCAAAGAGCCCACGGCTCCAGGCGCACCGCAGCTGCCAAAGGCATCCCAAGGGGAGTGCAAAACTGCAACAACATGGCTGCCTTGACGGCTTTTTACTCGGGACCAGCCCTGGCCCTAAACCGATTTTCCTGCCTAGGGTTAGGGTTAGGGTTACGCCTAGGGTTAGCGTCTCGGAAACCAAAGAGCCCACGGCTCAATGCACACCGCAGCTGCCAAAGGCATCCCAAGGGGAGTGCAAAACTGCAACAACATGGCTGCCTTGACGGCTTTTTACTTGGGACCAGCCCTGGCCCTAAACCGATTTTCCTGCCTAGGGTTAGGGTTAGGGTTACGCCTAGGGTTAGTGTCTCGGAAACCAAAGAGCCTACGGCCTTAGGCGCACCGCAGCTGCCAAAGGCATCCCAAGGGGAGTGCAAAACTGCAACAACATGGCTGCCGCAGCGGCTTTTTACTTGGGTCCAGCCCTGGCTCTAAACTGATTTTCCTGCCTAGGGTTAGGGTTAGGGTTACGCCTAGGGTTAGCGTCTCGGAAACCAAAGAGCCCACGGCTCGATGCACACCGCAGCTGCCAAAGGCATCCCAAGGGGAGTGCAAAACTGCAACAACATGGCTGCTGGAGCGGCTTTTTACCCAGGACCAGCCCTGGCCCTTATCCGATTTTCCTGCCTAGGGTTAGGGTTAGGGTTACGCCTAGGGTTAGCGTCTCGGAAACCAAAGAGCCCACGGCCTTAGGCGCACCGCAGCTGCCAAAGGCATCCCAAGGGGAGTGCAAAACTGCAACAACATGGCTGCCTTGACTGCTTTTATCTGTGGACCAGCCCTGGCCCTAAACTGATTTTCCTGCCTAGGGTTAGGGTTAGGGTTATGCCTAGGGTTAGCGTCTCGGAAACCAAAGAGCCCACGGCTCGATGCACAGCGCAGCTGCCAAAGGCATCCCAAGGGGAGTGCAAAACTGCAACAACATGGCTGCCTTGACGGCTTTTTACTTGGGACCAGCCCTGGCCCGAAACCAATTTTCCTGCCTAGGGTTAGGGTTAGGGTTACGCCTAGGGTTAGTGTCTCGGAAACCAAAGTGCCTACGGCCTTAGGCGCACCGCAGCTGCCAAAGGCATCCCAAGGGGAGTGCAAAACTGCAACAACATGGCTGCCGCAGCGGCTTTTTACTTGGGACCAGCCCTGGCCCTAAACCGATTTTCCTGCCTAGGGTTAGGGTTAGGGTTACGCCTAGGGTTAGCGTCTCGGAAACCAAAGAGCCCACGGCTCCAGGCGCACCGCAGCTGCCAAAGGCATCCCAAGGGGAGTGCAAAACTGCAACAACATGGCTGCCGCAGCGGCTTTTATCTGTGGATCAACCCTTGCCCTAAACCGATTTTCCTGCCTAGGGTTAGGGTTAGGGTTACGCCTAGGGTTAGCGTCTCGGAAACCAAAGAGCCCACGGCTCCAGGCGCACCGCAGCTGCAAAAGGCATCCCAAGGGGAGTGCAAAACTGCAACAACATGGCTGCCTTACGGCTTTTTACTCGGGACCACCACTGGCCCTAAACCGATTTTCCTGCGTAGGGTTAGGGTTACGCCTAGGGTTAGCGTCTCGGAAACCAAAGAGCCCACGGCTCCAGGCGCACCGCAGCTGCCAAAGACATCCCAAGGGGAGTGCAAAACTGCAACAACATGGCTGCCTTGACGGCTTTTTACCCGGGACCAGCCCTGGCCCTAAACCGATTTTCCTGCCTAGGGTTAGGGTTAGGGTTACGCCTAGGGTTAGCGTCTCGGAAACCAAAGAGCCTACGTCCTAAGGCGCACCGCAGCTGCCAAAGGCATCCCAAGGGGAGTGCAAAACTGCAACAACATGGCTGCCTTGACAGTTTTTTACTCGGGACCACCACTGGCCCGAAACCGATTTTCCTGCCTAGGGTTAGGGTTAGGGTTACGCCTAGGGTTAGCGTCTCGGAAACCAAAGAGCCCACGGCTCGATGCACACCGCAGCTGCCAAAGGCATCCCAAGGAGTGTGCAAAACTGCAACAACATGGCTGCCGCAGCGGCTTTTTACTAGGGACCAGCCCTGGCCCTAAACCGATTTTCCTGCCTAGGGTTAGGGTTAGGGTTACGCCTAGGGTTAGTGTCTCGGAAACCAAACAGCCTACGTCCTTAGGCGCACCGCAGCTGCCAAAGGCATCCCAAGGGGAGTGCAAAACTGCAACAACATGGCTGCCTTGACGGCTTTTTCCCCAGGACCAGCCCTGGCCCTAAACCGATTTTCCTGCCTAGGGTTAGGGTTAGGGTTACGCCTAGGGTTAGTGTCTCGGAAACCAAAGAGCCCACGGCTCCAGGCGCACCGCAGCTGCCAAAGGCATCCCAAGGGGAGTGCAAAACTGCAACAACATGGCTGCTGGAGCGGCTTTTTACCCAGGACCAGCCCTGGCCCTAAACAGATTTTCCTGCCTTGGGTTAGGGTTAGGGTTACGCCTAGGGTTAGCGTCTCGGAAACCAAAGAGCCCACGGCTCCAGGCGCACCGCAGCTGCCAAAGGCATCCCAAGGGGAGTGCAAAACTGCAACAACATGGCTGCCTTGTCGGCTTTTTACCCGGGACCAGCCCTGGCCCTAAACCGATTTTCCTGCCTAGGGTTAGCGTTAGGGTTACGCCTAGGGTTAGCGTCTCGGAAACCAAAGAGCCCATGGCTCCAGGCGCACCGCAGCTGCCAAAGGCATCCCAAGGGGAGTGCAAAACTGCAACAACATGGCTGCCTTGACGGCTTTTATCTGTGGACCAGCCCTGGCCCTAAACCGATTTTCCTGCCTAGGGTTAGGGTTAGGGTTACGCCTAGGGTTAGTGTCTCGGAAACCAAAGAGCCTACGTCCTTAGGCGCACCGCAGCTGCCAAAGGCATCCCAAGGGGAGTGCAAAACTGCAACAACATGGCTGCCTTTACAGCTTTTTACTCGGGACCACCACTGGCCTGAAACTGATTTTCCTGCCTAGGGTTAGCGTTAGGGTTACGCCTAGGGTTAGCGTCTCGGAAACCAAAGAGCCCACGGCTCGATGCACACCGCAGCTGCAAAGGCATCCCAAGGGGAGTGCAAAACTGCAACAACATGGCTGCCTTGACGGCTTTTTACTCGGGACCACCACTTGCCCTAAACCGATTTTCCTGCCTAGGGTTAGGGTTAGGGTTACGCCTAGGGTTAGCGTCTCGGAAACCAAAGAGCCCACGGCTCCAGGCGCACCGCAGCTGCCAAAGGCATCCCAAGGGGAGTGCAAAACTGCAACAACATGGCTGCCTTGACGGCTTTTTACTCGGGACCACCACTGGCCCGAAACCGATTTTCCTGCCTAGGGTTAGGGTAAGGGTTACGCCTAGGGTTAGCGTCTCCGAAACCAAAGAGCCCACGGCTCCAGGCGCACCGCAGCTGCAAAAGGCTTCCCAGGGGGAGTGCAAAACTGCAACAACATGGCTGCCGCAGCGGCTTTTTACTTGGGACCAGCCCTGGCCCTAAACCGATTTTCCTGCCTAGGGTTAGGGTTAGGGTTACGCCTAGGGTTAGCGTCTCGGAAACCAAAGAGCCCACGGCTCCAGGCGCACCGCAGCTGCCAAAGGCTTCCCAAGGGGAGTGCAAAACTGCAACAACATGGCTGCCTTGACGGCTTTTTACTCGGGACCAGCCCTGGCCCTAAACCGATTTTCCTGCCTAGGGTTAGGGTTAGGGTTACGCCTAGGGTTAGCGTCTCGGAAACCAAAGAGCCCACGGCTCAATGCACACCGCAGCTGCCAAAGGCATCCCAAGGGGAGTGCAAAACTGCAACAACATGGCTGCCTTGACGGCTTTTTACTTGGGACCAGCCCTGGCCCTAAACCGATTTTCCTGCCTAGGGTTAGGGTTAGGGTTACGCCTAGGGTTAGTGTCTCGGAAACCAAAGAGCCCACGGCCTTGGGCGCACCGCAGCTGCCAAAGGCATCCCAAGGGGAGTGCAAAACTGCAACAACATGGCTGCCGCAGCGGCTTTTTACTTGGGTCCAGCCCTGGCTCTAAACTGATTTTCCTGCCTAGGGTTAGGGTTAGGGTTACGCCTAGGGTTAGCGTCTCGGAAACCAAAGAGCCCACGGCTCGATGCACACCGCAGCTGCCAAAGGCATCCCAAGGGGAGTGCAAAACTGCAACAACATGGCTGCTGCAGCGGCTTTTTACCCAGGACCAGCCCTGGCCCTTATCCGATTTTCCTGCCTAGGGTTAGGGTTAGGGTTACGCCTAGGGTTAGCGTCTCGGAAACCAAAGAGCCCACGACTCCAGGCGCACCGCAGCTGCCAAAGGCATCCCAAGGGGAGTGAAAAACTGCAAAAACATGGCTGCCGCAGCGGCTTTTATTTGTGGACCAGCCCTGGCCCTAAACCGATTTTCCTGCCTAGGGTGGGGGTTAGGGTTACGCCTAGGGTTAGCGTCTCGGAAACCAAAGAGCCCACGGCTCGATGCACACTGCAGCTGCCAAAGGCATCCCAAGGGGAGTGCAAAACTGCAACAACATGGCTGCCTTGACAGCTTTTTCCCCAGGACCAGCCCTGGCCCTAAACCGATTTTCCTGCCTTGGGTTAGGGTTAGGGTTACGCCTAGGGTTAGCGTCTCGGAAACCAAAGAGCCCACGGCTCCAGGCGCACCGCAGCTGCCAAAGGCATCCCAAGGGGAGTGCAAAACTGCAACAACATGGCTGCCGCAGCGGCTTTTTACCCGGGACCAGCCCTGGCCCTAAACCGATTTTCCTGCCTAGGGTTAGCGTTAGGGTTACGCCTAGGGTTAGCGTCTCGGAAACCAAAGAGCCCATGGCTCCAGGCGCACCGCAGCTGCCAAAGGCATCCCAAGGGGAGTGCAAAACTGCAACAACATGGCTGCCTTGACGGCTTTTATCTGTGGACCAGCCCTGGCCCTAAACCGATTTTCCTGCCTAGGGTTAGGGTTAGGGTTACGCCTAGGGTTAGTGTCTCGGAAACCAAAGAGCCTACGTCCTTAGGCGCACCGCAGCTGCCAAAGGCATCCCAAGGGGAGTGCAAAACTGCAACAACATGGCTGCCTTTACAGCTTTTTACTCGGGACCACCACTGGCCTGAAACTGATTTTCCTGCCTAGGGTTAGCGTTAGGGTTACGCCTAGGGTTAGCGTCTCGGAAACCAAAGAGCCCACGGCTCGATGCACACCGCAGCTGCAAAGGCATCCCAAGGGGAGTGCAAAACTGCAACAACATGGCTGCCTTGACGGCTTTTTACTCGGGACCACCACTTGCCCTAAACCGATTTTCCTGCCTAGGGTTAGGGTTAGGGTTACGCCTAGGGTTAGCGTCTCGGAAACCAAAGAGCCCACGGCTCCAGGCGCACCGCAGCTGCCAAAGGCATCCCAAGGGGAGTGCAAAACTGCAACAACATGGCTGCCTTGACGGCTTTTTACTCGGGACCACCACTGGCCCGAAACCGATTTTCCTGCCTAGGGTTAAGGTTAGGGTTACGCCTAGGGTTAGCGTCTCCGAAACCAAAGAGCCCACGGCTCCAGGCGCACCGCAGCTGCAAAAGGCTTCCCAGGGGGAGTGCAAAACTGCAACAACATGGCTGCCGCAGCGGCTTTTTACTTGGGACCAGCCCTGGCCCTAAACCGATTTTCCTGCCTAGGGTTAGGGTTAGGGTTACGCCTAGGGTTAGCGTCTCGGAAACCAAAGAGCCCACGGCTCCAGGCGCACCGCAGCTGCCAAAGGCTTCCCAAGGGGAGTGCAAAACTGCAACAACACGGCTGCCTTGACGGCTTTTTACTCGGGACCAGCCCTGGCCCTAAACCGATTTTCCTGCCTAGGGTTAGGGTTAGGGTTACGCCTAGGGTTAGCGTCTCGGAAACCAAAGAGCCCACGGCTCAATGCACACCGCAGCTGCCAAAGGCATCCCAAGGGGAGTGCAAAACTGCAACAACATGGCTGCCTTGACGGCTTTTTACTTGGGACCAGCCCTGGCCCTAAACCGATTTTCCTGCCTAGGGTTAGGGTTAGGGTTACGCCTAGGGTTAGCGTCTCGGAAACCAAAGAGCCCACGGCCTTAGGCGCACCGCAGCTGCCAAAGGCATCCCAAGGGGAGTGCAAAACTGCAACAACATGGCTGCCGCAGCGGCTTTTTACTTGGGTCCAGCCCTGGCTCTAAACTGATTTTCCTGCCTAGGGTTAGGGTTAGGGTTACGCCTAGGGTTAGCGTCTCGGAAACCAAAGAGCCCACGGCTCGATGCACACCGCAGCTGCCAAAGGCATCCCAAGGGGAGTGCAAAACTGCAACAACATGGCTGCTGCAGCGGCTTTTTACCCAGGACCAGCCCTGGCCCTTATCCGATTTTCCTGCCTAGGGTTAGGGTTAGGGTTACGCCTAGGGTTAGCGTCTCGGAAACCAAAGAGCCCACGACTCCAGGCGCACCGCAGCTGCCAAAGGCATCCCAAGGGGAGTGAAAAACTGCAAAAACATGGCTGCCGCAGCGGCTTTTATCTGTGGACCAGCCCTGGCCCTAAACCGATTTTCCTGCCTAGGGTGGGGGTTAGGGTTACGCCTAGGGTTAGCGTCTCGGAAACCAAAGAGCCCACGGCTCGATGCACACTGCAGCTGCCAAAGGCATCCCAAGGGGAGTGCAAAACTGCAACAACATGGCTGCCTTGACGGCTTTTTCCCCAGGACCAGCCCTGGCCCTAAACCGATTTTCCTGCCTAGGGTTAGGGTTAGGGTTACGCCTAGGGTTAGCGTCTCGGAAACCAAAGAGCCCACGGCTCCAGGCGCAGCGCAGCTGCCAAAGGCATCCCAAGGGGAGTGCAAAACTGCAACAACATGGCTGCCGCAGCGGCTTTTTACCCGGGACAGGCCCTGGCCCTAAACCGATTTTCCTGCCTAGGGTTAGCGTTAGGGTTACGCCTAGGGTTAGCGTCTCGGAAACCAAAGAGCCCACGGCTCCAGGCGCACCGCAGCTGCCAAAGGCTTCCCAAGGGGAGTGCAAAACTGCAACAACATGGCTGCCGCAGCGGCTTTTTACTTGGGTCCAGCCCTGGCTCTAAACTGATTTTCCTGCCTAGGGTTAGCGTTAGGGTTACGCCTAGGGTTAGCGTCTCGGAAACCAAAGAGCCCACGGCTCGATGCACACCGCAGCTGCCAAAGGCATCCCAAGGGGAGTGCAAAACTGCAACAACATGGCTGCTGCAGCGGCTTTTTACCCAGGACCAGCCGTGGCCCTAATCCGATTTTCCTGCCTAGGGTTAGGGTTAGGGTTACGCCTAGGGTTAGCGTCTCGGAAACCAAAGTGCCTACGGCCTTAGGCGCACCGCAGCTGCCAAAGGCATCCCAAGGGGAGTGCAAAACTGCAACAACAAGGCTGCCGCAGCGGCTTTTTACTTGGGACCAGCCCTGGCCCTAAACCGATTTTCCTGCCTAGGGTTAGGGTTAGGGTTACGCCTAGGGTTAGCGTCTCGGAAACCAAAGAGCCCACGGCTCCAGGCGCACGGCAGCTGCAAAAGGCATCCCAAGGGGAGTGCAAAACTGCAACAACATGGCTGCCTTGACGGCTTTTTCCCCAGGACCAGCCCTGGCCCTAAACCGATTTTCCTGCCTAGGGTTAGGGTTAGGGTTACGCCTAGGGTTAGCGTCTCGGAAACCAAAGAGCCCACGGCTCCAGGCGCACCGCAGCTGCCAAAGGCTTCCCAAGGGGAGTGCAAAACTGCAACAACATGGCTGCCTTGACGGCTTTTTACTCGGGACCAGCCCTGGCCCTAAACCGATTTTCCTGCCTAGGGTTAGGGTTAGGGTTACGCCTAGGGTTAGCGTCTCGGAAACCAAAGAGCCCACGGCTCGATGCACACCGCAGCTGCCAAAGGCATCCCAAGGGGAGTGCAAAACTGCAACAACATGGCTGCTTTGACGGCTTTTTACTCGGGACCAGCCCTGGCCCTAAACCGATTTTCCTGCCTAGGGTTAGGGTTAGGGTTACGCCTAGGGTTGGTGTCTCGGAAACCAAAGAGCCTCTGGCCTTAGGCGCACCGCAGCTGCCAAAGGCATCCCAAGGGGAGTGCAAAACTGCAACAACATGGCTGCCGCAGCGGCTTTTTACTTGGGTCCAGCCCTGGCTCTAAACTGATTTTCCTGCCTAGGGTTAGGGTTAGGGTTACGCCTAGGGTTAGCGTCTCGGAAACCAAAGAGCCTACGTCCTTAGGCGCACCGCAGCTGCCAAAGGCATCCCAAGGGGAGTGCAAAACTGCAACAACATGGCTGCCTTGACGGCTTTTACCCGGGACCAGCCCTGGCCCTAAACCGATTTTCCTGCCTAGGGTTAGGGTTAGGGTTACGCCTAGGGTTAGCATCTCGGAAACCAAAGAGCCTACGTCCTTAAGCGCAACACAGCTGCCAAAGGCATCCCAAGGGGAGTGCAAAACTGCAACAACATGGCTGCCTTGACAGCTTTTTACTCGGGACCAGCCCTGGCCCTAAACTGATTTTCCTGCCTAGGGTTAGGGTTAGGGTTACGCCTAGGGTTAGCGTCTCGGAAACCAAAGAGCCCACGGCTCGATGCACACCGCAGCTGCCAAAGGCATCCCAAGGGGAGTGTGCAAAACTGCAACAACATGGCTGCCTTGACGGCTTTTTACTCGGGACCACCACTGGCCCTAAACCGATTTTCCTGCCTAGGGTTAGGGTTAGGGTTACGCCTAGGGTTAGCGTCTCAGAAACCAAAGAGCCCACGGATCCAGAGGCACCGCTACTGCCAAAGGCTTCCCAAGGGGAGTGCAAAACTGCAACAACATGGCTGCCGCAGCGGCATTTTACCCGGGACCAGCCCTGGCCCTAAACTGATTTTCCTGCCTAGGGTTAGGGTTAGGGTTACGCCTAGGGTTAGCGTCTCGGAAACCAAAGAGCCCACGGCTCAATGCACACCGCAGCTGCAAAGGCATCCCAAGGGGAGTGCAAAACTGCAACAACATGGCTGCCTTGACGGCTTTTTACTCGGGACCACCACTTGCCCTAAACCGATTTTCCTGCCTAGGGTTAGGGTTAGGGTTACGCCTAGGGTTAGCGTCTCGGAAACCAAAGAGCCCACGGCTCCAGGCGCACCGCAGCTTCCAAAGGCATCCCAAGGGGAGTGCAAAACTGCAACAACATGGCTGCCTTGACGGCTTTTTACTCGGGACCACCACTGGCCCGAAACCGATTTTCCTGCCTAGGGTTAGGGTTAGGATTACGCCTAGGGTTAGCGTCTCGGAAACCAAAGAGCCCACGGCTCCAGGCGCACCGCAGCTGCAAAAGGCATCCCAAGGGGAGTGCAAAACTGCAACAACATGGCTGCCTTGACGGCTTTTTACTCGGGACCACCACTGGCCCTAAACCGATTTTCCTGCCTGCGGTTAGGGTTACGCCTAGGGTTAGCGTCTCGGAAACCAAAGAGCCTACGGCTCGATGCACACCGCAGCTGCCAAAGGCATCCCAAGGGGAGTGCAAAACTGCAACAACATGGCTGCCGCAGCGGCTTTTTACTTGGGACCACCACTGGCCCTAAACCGATTTTCCTGCCTAGGGTTAGGGTTAGGGTTACGCCTAGGGTTAGCGTCTCGGAAACCAAAGAGCCCACGGCTCCAGGCGCACCGCAGCTGCCAAAGGCATCCCAAGGGGAGTGCAAAACTGCAACAACATGGCTGCCGCAGCGGCTTTTTACCCGGGACCAGCCCTGGCCCTAAACCGATTTTCCTGCCTAGGGTTAGGGTTAGGGTTACGCCTAGGGTTAGCGTCTCGGAAACCAAAGAGCCCACGGCTCCAGGCGCACCGCAGCTGCCAAAGGCATCCCAAGGGGAGTGCAAAACTGCAACAACATGGCTGCCTTGACGGCTTTTTACTCGGGACCAGCCCTGGCCCTAAACCGATTTTCCTGCCTAGGGTTAGGGTTAGGGTTACGCCTAGGGTTAGTGTCTCGGAAACCAAAGAGCCTACGTCCTTAGGCGCACCGCAGCTGCCAAAGGCATCCCAAGGGGAGTGCAAAACTGCAACAACATGGCTGCCTTGACAGCTTTTTACTCGGGACCACCACTGGCCCGAAACTGATTTTCCTGCCTAGGGTTAGGGTTAGGGTTACGCCTAGGGTTAGCGTCTCGGAAACCAAAGAGCCCACGGCTCGATGCACACCGCAGCTGCCAAAGGCATCCCAAGGAGTGTGCAAAACTGCAACAACATGGCTGCCGCAGCGGCTTTTATCTGTTTATCAACCCTTGCTCTAAACCGATTTTCCTGCCTAGGGTTAGGGTTAGAGTTACGCCTAGGGTTAGCGTCTCGGAAACCAAAGAGCCCACGGCTCCAGGCGCACCACAGCTGCCAAAGGCATCCCAAGGGGAGTGCAAAACTGCAACAACATGGCTGCCTTGACGGCTTATCACTCGGGACCACCACTGGCCCGAAACCGATTTTCCTGCCTAGGGTTAGGGTTAGGGTTACGCCTAGGGTTAGCGTCTCGGAAACCAAAGAGCCCACGGCTCCAGGCGCACCGCAGCTGCCAAAGGCATCCCAAGGGGAGTGAAAAACTGCAACAACATGGCTGCCGCAGCGGCTTTTATCTGTGGACCAGCCCTGGCCCTAAACCGATTTTCCTGCCTAGGGTTAGGGTTAGGGTTACGCCTAGGGTTAGCGTCTCGGAAACCAAAGAGCCCACGGCTCGATGCACACTGCAGCTGCCAAAGGCATCCCAAGGGGAGTGCAAAACTGCAACAACATGGCTGCCTTGACGGCTTTTTACTCGGGACCAGCCCTGGCCCTAAACCGATTTTCCTGCCTAGGGTTAGGGTTAGGGTTACGCCTAGGGTTAGTGTCTCGGAAACCAAAGAGCCTACGGCCTTAGGCGCACCGCAGCTGCCAAAGGCATCCCAAGGGGAGTGCAAAACTGCAACAACATGGCTGCCGCAGCGGCTTTTTACTTGGGACAAGCCCTGGCCCTAAACCGATTTTCCTGCCTAGGGTTAGGGTTAGGGTTACGCCTAGGGTTAGCGTCTCGGAAACCAAAGAGCCCACGGCTCCAGGCGCACCGCAGCTGCAAAGGCATCCCAAGGGGAGTGCAAAACTGCAACAACATGGCTGCCTTGACGGCTTTTTACTCGGGACCACCACTTGCCCTAAACCGATTTTCCTGCCTAGGGTTAGGGTTAGGGTTACGCCTAGGGTTAGCGTCTCGGAAACCAAAGAGCCCACGGCTCCAGGCGCACCGCAGCTTCCAAAGGCATCCCTAGGGGAGTGCAAAACTGCAACAACATGGCTGCCTTGACGGCTTTTTACTCGGGACCACCACTGGCCCTAAACCGATTTTCCTGCCTAGGGTTAGGGTTAGGATTACGCCTAGGGTTAGCGTCTCGGAAACCAAAGAGCCCACGGCTCCAGGCGCACCGCAGCTGCAAAAGGCATCCCAAGGGGAGTGCAAAACTGCAACAACATGGCTGCCTTGACGGCTTTTTACTCGGGACCACCACTGGCCCTAAACCGATTTTCCTGCCTAGGGTTAGGGTTACGCCTAGGGTTAGCGTCTCGGAAACCAAAGAGCCCACGGCTCGATGCACACCGCAGCTGCCAAAGGCATCCCAGGGGGAGTGCAAAACTGCAACAACATGGCTGCCGCAGCGGCTTTTTGCCCGGGACCAGCCCTGGCCCTAAACCGATTTTCCTGCCTAGGGTTAGGGTTAGGGTTACGCCTAGGGTTAGCGTCTCGGAAACCAAAGAGCCCACGGCTCCAGGCGCACCGCAGCTGCCAAAGGCTTCCCAAGGGGAGTGCAAAACTGCAACAACATGGCTGCCTTGACGGCTTTTTACTCGGGACCAGCCCTGGCCCTAAACCGATTTTCCTGCCTAGGGTTAGGGTTAGGGTTACGCCTAGGGTTAGCGTCTCGGAAACCAAAGAGCCCACGGCTCGATGCACACCGCAGCTGCCAAAGGCATCCCAAGGGGAGTGCAAAACTGCAACAACATGGCTGCCTTGACGGCTTTTTACTCGGGACCAGCCCTGGCCCTAAACCGATTTTCATGCCTAGGGTTAGGGTTAGGGTTACGCCTAGGGTTGGTGTCTCGGAAACCAAAGAGCCTCTGGCCTTAGGCGCACCGCAGCTGCCAAAGGCATCCCAAGGGGAGTGCAAAACTGCAACAACATGGCTGCCGCAGCGGCTTTTTACTTGGGTCCAGCCCTGGCTCTAAACTGATTTTCCTGCCTAGGGTTAGGGTTAGGGTTACGCCTAGGGTTAGCGTCTCGGAAACCAAAGAGCCTACGTCCTTAGGCGCACCGCAGCTGCCAAAGGCATCCCAAGGGGAGTGCAAAACTGCAACAACATGGCTGCCTTGACGGCTTTTACCCGGGACCAGCCCTGGCCCTAAACCGATTTTCCTGCCTAGGGTTAGGGTTAGGGTTACGCCTAGGGTTAGCATCTCGGAAACCAAAGAGCCTACGTCCTTAAGCGCAACACAGCTGCCAAAGGCATCCCAAGGGGAGTGCAAAACTGCAACAACATGGCTGCCTTGACAGCTTTTTACTCGGGACTAGCCCTGGCCCTAAACTGATTTTCCTGCCTAGGGTTAGGGTTAGGGTTACGCCTAGGGTTAGCGTCTCGGAAACCAAAGAGCCCACGGCTCGATGCACACCGCAGCTGCCAAAGGCATCCCAAGGGGAGTGTGCAAAACTGCAACAACATGGCTGCCTTGACGGCTTTTTACTCGGGACCACCACTGGCCCTAAACCGATTTTCCTGCCTAGGGTTAGGGTTAGGGTTACGCCTAGGGTTAGCGTCTCGGAAACCAAAGAGCCCACGGCTCGATGCACACTGCAGCTGCCAAAGGCATCCCAAGGGGAGTGCAAAACTGCAACAACATGGCTGCCTTGACGGCTTTTTACTCGGGACCACCACTGGCTCGAAACCGATTTTCCTGCCTAGGGTTAGCGTTAGGGTTACGCCTAGGGTTAGCGTCTCGGAAACCAAAGAGCCCACGGCCTTAGGCGCACCGCAGCTGCCAAAGGCATCCCAAGGGGAGTGCAAAACTGCAACAACATGGCTGCCTTGACGGCTTTTTCCCCAGGACCAGCCCTGGCCCTAAACCGATTTTCCTGCCTAGGGTTAGGGTTAGGGTTACGCCTAGGGTTAGCGTCTCGGAAACCAAAGAGCCTACGGCCTTAGGCGCACCGCAGCTGCCAAAGGCATCCCAAGGGGAGTGCAAAACTGCAACAACATGGCTGCCGCAGCGGCTTTTTACTTGGGACAAGCCCTGGCCCTAAACCGATTTTCCTGCCTAGGGTTAGGGTTAGGGTTACGCCTAGGGTTAGCGTCTCGGAAACCAAAGAGCCCACGGCTCCAGGCGCACCGCAGCTGCCAAAGGCATCCCAAGGGGAGTGCAAAACTGCAACAACATGGCTGCCTTGACGGCTTTTCACTCGGGACCACCACTGGACCGAAACCGATTTTCCTGCCTAGGGTTAGTGTTAGGGTTACGCCTAGGGTTAGCGTCTCGGAAACCAAAGAGCCCACGGCTCGATGCACACCGCAGCTGCCAAAGGCATCCCAGGGGGAGTGCAAAACTGCAACAACATGGCTGCCGCAGCGGCTTTTTACTTGGGACCAGCCCTGGCCCTAAACCGATTTTCCTGCCTAGGGTTAGGGTTAGGGTTACGCCTAGGGTTAGCGTCTCGGAAACCAAAGAGCCCACGGCTCCAGGCGCACCGCAGCTGCCAAAGGCTTCCCAAGGGGAGTGCAAAACTGCAACAACATGGCTGCCTTGACGGCTTTTTACTTGGCACCAGCCCTGGCCCTAAACCAATTTTCCTGCCTAGGGTTAGGGTTAGGGTTACGCCTAGGGTTAGTGTCTCGGAAACCAAAGAGCCTACGTCCTTAGGCGCACCGCAGCTGCCAAAGGCATCCCAAGGGGAGTGCAAAACTGCAACAACATGGCTGCCTTGACAGCTTTTTACTCGGGACCACCACTGGCCTGAAACTGATTTTCCTGCCTAGGGTTAGGGTTAGGGTTACGCCTAGGGTTAGCGTCTCGGAAACCAAAGAGCCCACGGCTCGATGCACACCGCAGCTGCCAAAGGCATCCCAAGGAGTGTGCAAAACTGCAACAAAATGGCTGCCGCAGCGGCTTTTTACTCGGGACCAGCCCTGGCCCTAAACCGATTTTCCTGCCTAGGGTTAGGGTTAGGGTTACGCCTAGGGTTAGCGTCTCGGAAACCAAAGAGCCCACGGCTCCAGGCGCACCGCAGCTGCCAAAGGCATCCCAAGGGGAGTGCAAAACTGCAACAACATGGCTGCCTTGACGGCTTTTTCCCCAGGACCAGCCCTGGCCCTAAACCGATTTTCCTGCCTAGGGTTAGGGTTAGGGTTACGCCTAGGGTTAGTGTCTCGGAAACCAAAGACCCTACGGCCTTAGGCGCACCGCAGCTGCCAAAGGCATCCCAAGGGGAGTGCAAAACTGCAACAACATGGCTGCCGCAGCGGCTTTTTACCCGGGACCAGCCCTGGCCCGAAACTGATTTTCCTGCCTAGGGTTAGCGTTAGGGTTACGCCTAGGGTTAGCGTCTCGGAAACCAAAGAGCCCACGGCTCGATGCACACCGCAGCTGCCAAAGGCATCCCAGGGGGAGTGCAAAACTGCAACAACATGGCTGCCGCAGCGGCTTTTTACTTGGGACCAGCCCTGGCCCTAAACCGATTTTCCTGCCTAGGGTTAGGGTTAGGGTTACGCCTAGGGTTAGCGTATCGGAAACCAAAGAGCCCACGGCTCCAGGCGCACCGCAGCTGCCAAAGGCTTCCCAAGGGGAGTGCAAAACTGCAACAACATGGCTGCCTTGACAGCTTTTTACTTGGGACCAGCCCTGGCCCTAAACCGATTTTCCTGCCTAGGGTTAGGGTTAGGGTTACGCCTAGGGTTAGCGTCTCGGAAACCAAAGAGCCTACGTCCTTAGGCGCACCGCAGCTGCCAAAGGCATCCCAAGGGGAGTGCAAAACTGCAACAACATGGCTGCCTTGACAGCTTTTTACTCGGGACCACCACTGGCCCGAAACTGATTTTCCTGCCTAGGGTTAGGGTTAGGGTTACGCCTAGGGTTAGCGTCTCGGAAACCAAAGAGCCCACGGCTCGATGCACACTGCAGCTGCCAAAGGCATCCCAAGGGGAGTGCAAAACTGCAACAACATGGCTGCCTTGACGGCTTTTTCCCCAGGACCAGCCCTGGCCCTAAACCGATTTTCCTGCCTAGGGTTAGGGTTAGGGTTACGCCTAGGGTTAGCGTCTCGGAAACCAAAGAGCCTACGGCCTTAGGCGCACCGCAGCTGCCAAAGGCATCCCAAGGGGAGTGCAAAACTGCAACAACATGGCTGCCGCAGCGGCTTTTTACATGGGACAAGCCCTGGCCCTAAACCGATTTTCCTGCCTAGGGTTAGGGTTAGGGTTACGCCTAGGGTTAGCGTCTCGGAAACCAAAGAGCCCACGGCTCCAGACGCACCGCAGCTGCCAAAGGCATCCCAAGGGGAGTGCAAAACTGCAACAACATGGCTGCCGCAGTGGCTTTTTACCCGGGACCAGCCCTGGCCCTAAACCGATTTTCCTGCCTAGGGTTAGGGTTAGGGTTACGCCTAGGGTTAGCGTCTCGGAAACCAAAGAGCCCACGGCTCCAGGCGCACCGCAGCTGCCAAAGGCATCCCAAGGGGAGTGCAAAACTGCAACAACATGGCTGCCTTGACGGCTTTTTACTCGGGACCAGCCCTGGCCCTAAACCGATTTTCCTGCCTAGGGTTAGGGTTAGGGTTACGCCTAGGGTTAGTGTCTCGGAAACCAAAGAGCCTACGTCCTTAGGCGCACCGCAGCTGCCAAAGGCATCCCAAGGGGAGTGCAAAACTGCAACAACATGGCTGCCTTGACAGCTTTTTACTCGGGACCACAACTGGCCCGAAACCGATTTTCCTGCCTAGGGTTAGGGTTAGGGTTACGCCTAGGGTTAGCGTCTCGGAAACCAAAGAGCCCATGGCTCGATGCACACCGCAGCTGCCAAAGGCATCCCAAGGGGAGTGCAAAACTGCAACAACATGGCTGCCGCAGCGGCTTTTTACTCGGGACCAGCCCTGGCCCTAAACCGATTTTCCTGCCTAGGGTTAGGGTTAGGGTTACGCCTAGGGTTAGCGTCTCGGAAACCAAAGAGCCCACGGCTCCAGGCGCACCGCAGCTGCCAAAGGCTTCCCAAGGGGAGTGCAAAACTGCAACAACATGGCTGCCTTGACAGCTTTTTACTTGGGACCAGCCCTGGCCCTAAACCGATTTTCCTGCCTAGGGTTAGGGTTAGGGTTACGCCTAGGGTTAGCGTCTCGGAAACCAAAGAGCCTACGTCCTTAGGCGCACCGCAGCTGCCAAAGGCATCCCAAGGGGAGTGCAAAACTGCAACAACATGGCTGCCTTGACAGCTTTTTACTCGGGACCACCACTGGCCCGAAACTGATTTTCCTGCCTAGGGTTAGGGTTAGGGTTACGCCTAGGGTTAGCGTCTCGGAAACCAAAGAGCCCACGGCTCGATGCACACTGCAGCTGCCAAAGGCATTCCAAGGGGAGTGCAAAACTGCAACAACATGGCTGCCTTGACGGCTTTTTCCCCAGGACCAGCCCTGGCCCTAAACCGATTTTCCTGCCTAGGGTTAGGGTTAGGGTTACGCCTAGGGTTAGCGTCTCGGAAACCAAAGAGCCTACGGCCTTAGGGGCACCGCAGCTGCCAAAGGCATCCCAAGGGGAGTGCAAAACTGCAACAACATGGCTGCCGCAGCGGCTTTTTACATGGGACAAGCCCTGGCCCTAAACCGATTTTCCTGCCTAGGGTTAGGGTTAGGGTTACGCCTAGGGTTAGCGTCTCGGAAACCAAAGAGCCCACGGCTCCAGACGCACCGCAGCTGCCAAAGGCATCCCAAGGGGAGTGCAAAACTGCAACAACATGGCTGCCTTGACAGCTTTTTACTTGGGACCAGCCCTGGCCCTAAACCGATTTTCCTGCCTAGGGTTAGGGTTAGGGTTACGCCTAGGGTTAGCGTCTCGGAAACCAAAGAGCCTACGTCCTTAGGCGCACCGCAGCTGCCAAAGGCATCCCAAGGGGAGTGCAAAACTGCAACAACATGGCTGCCTTGACAGCTTTTTACTCGGGACCACCACTGGCCCGAAACTGATTTTCCTGCCTAGGGTTAGGGTTAGGGTTACGCCTAGGGTTAGCGTCTCGGAAACCAAAGAGCCCACGGCTCGATGCACACTGCAGCTGCCAAAGGCATCCCAAGGGGAGTGCAAAACTGCAACAACATGGCTGCCTTGACGGCTTTTTCCCCAGGACCAGCCCTGGCCCTAAACCGATTTTCCTGCCTAGGGTTAGGGTTAGGGTTACGCCTAGGGTTAGCGTCTCGGAAACCAAAGAGCCTACGGCCTTAGGCGCACCGCAGCTGCCAAAGGCATCCCAAGGGGAGTGCAAAACTGCAACAACATGGCTGCCGCAGCGGCTTTTTACATGGGACAAGCCCTGGCCCTAAACCGATTTTCCTGCCTAGGGTTAGGGTTAGGGTTACGCCTAGGGTTAGCGTCTCGGAAACCAAAGAGCCCACGGCTCCAGACGCACCGCAGCTGCCAAAGGCATCCCAAGGGGAGTGCAAAACTGCAACAACATGGCTGCCGCAGCGGCTTTTTACCCGGGACCAGCCCTGGCCCTAAACCGATTTTCCTGCCTAGGGTTAGCGTTAGGGTTACGCCTAGGGTTAGCGTCTCGGAAACCAAAGAGCCCACGGCTCCAGGCGCACCGCAGCTGCCAAAGGCATCCCAAGGGGAGTGCAAAACTGCAACAACATGGCTGCCTTGACGGCTTTTTACTCGGGACCAGCCCTGGCCCTAAACCGATTTTCCTGCCTAGGGTTAGGGTTAGGGTTACGCCTAGGGTTAGTGTCTCGGAAACCAAAGAGCCTACGTCCTTAGGCGCACCGCAGCTGCCAAAGGCATCCCAAGGGGAGTGCAAAACTGCAACAACATGGCTGCCTTGACAGCTTTTTACTCGGGACCACAACTGGCCCGAAACTGATTTTCCTGCCTAGGGTTAGGGTTAGGGTTACGCCTAGGGTTAGCGTCTCGGAAACCAAAGAGCCCATGGCTCGATGCACACCGCAGCTGCCAAAGGCATCCCAAGGGGAGTGCAAAACTGCAACAACATGGCTGCCTTGACAGCTTTTTACTCGGGACCAGCCCTGGCCCTAAACCGATTTTCCTGCCTAGGGTTAGGGTTAGGGTTACGCCTAGGGTTAGCGTCTCGGAAACCAAAGAGCCCACGGCTCCAGGCGCACCGCAGCTGCCAAAGGCTTCCCAAGGGGAGTGCAAAACTGCAACAACATGGCTGCCTTGACGGCTTTTTACTTGGGACCAGCCCTGGCCCTAAACCGATTTTCCTGCCTAGGGTTAGGGTTAGGGTTACGCCTAGGGTTAGCGTCTCGGAAACCAAAGAGCCTACGTCCTTAGGCGCACCGCAGCTGCCAAAGGCATCCCAAGGGGAGTGCAAAACTGCAACAATATGGCTGCCTTGACAGCTTTTTACTCGGGACCACCACTGGCCCGAAAATGATTTTCCTGCCTAGGGTTAGGGTTAGGGTTACGCCTAGGGTTAGCGTATCGGAAACCAAAGAGCCCACGGCTCCAGGCGCACCGCAGCTGCCAAAGGCTTCCCAAGGGGAGTGCAAAACTGCAACAACATGGCTGCCGCAGCGGCTTTTATCTGTGGACCAGCCCTGGCCCTAAACCGATTTTCCTGCCTAGGGTTAGGGTTAGGGTTATGCCTAGGGTTAGCGTCTCGGAAACCAAAGAGCCCACGGCTCCATGCACACTGCAGCTGCCAAAGGCATCCCAAGGGGAGTGCAAAACTGCAACAACATGGCTGCCTTGACGGCTTTTTCCCCAGGACCAGCCCTGGCCCTAAACCGATTTTCCTGCCTAGGGTTAGGGTTAGGGTTACGCCTAGGGTTAGCGTCTCGGAAACCAAAGAGCCTACGGCCTTAGGCGCACCGCAGCTGCCAAAGGCATCCCAAGGGGAGTGCAAAACTGCAACAACATGGCTGCCGCAGCGGCTTTTTACTTGGGACAAGCCCTGGCCCTAAACCGATTTTCCTGCCTAGGGTTAGGGTTAGGGTTACGCCTAGGGTTAGCGTCTCGGAAACCAAAGAGCCCACGGCTCCAGGCGCACCGCAGCTGCCAAAGGCATCCCAAGGGGAGTGCAAAACTGCAACAACATGGCTGCCGCAGCGGCTTTTTACCAGGGACCAGCCGTTGCCCTAAACCGATTTTCCTGCCTAGGGTTAGGGTTAGGGTTACGCCTAGGGTTAGTGTCTCGGAAACCAAAGAGCCCACGGCTCGATGCACACCGCAGCTGCCAAAGGCATCCCAAGGAGTGTGCAAAACTGAAACAACATGGCTGCCGCAGCGGCTTTTTACTCGGGACCAGCCCTGGCCCTAAACCGATTTTCCTGCCTAGGGTTAGGGTTAGGGTTACGCCTAGGGTTAGCGCCTCGGAAACCAAAGAGCCCACGGCCTTAGGCGCACCGCAGCTGCCAAAGGCATCCCAAGGGGAGTGCAAAACTGCAACAACATGGCTGCCTTGACGGCTTTTTACTCGGGACCAGCCCTGGCCCTAAACCGATTTTCCTGCCTAGGGTTAGGGTTAGGGTTACGCCTAGGGTTAGCGTCTCGGAAACCAAAGAGCCCACGGCTCGATGCACACTGCAGCTGCCAAAGGCATCCCAAGGGGAGTGCAAAACTGCAACAACATGGCTGCCTTGACGGCTTTTTACTCGGGACCACCACTGGCCCTAAACCGATTTTCCTGCCTAGGGTTAGGGTTAGGGTTACGCCTAGGGTTAGTGTCTCGGAAATTAAAGAGCCTACGGCCTTAGGCGCACCGCAGCTGCCAAAGGCATCCCAAGGGGAGTGCAAAACTGCAACAACATGGCTGCCGCAGCGGCTTTTTACTTGGGTCCAGCCCTGGCTCTAAACTGATTTTCCTGCCTAGGGTTAGGGTTAGGGTTACGCCTAGGGTTAGCGTCTCGGAAACCAAAGAGCCTACGGCCTTAGGCGCACCGCAGCTGCCAAAGGCATCCCAAGGGGAGTGCAAAACTGCAACAACATGGCTGCCTTTTCGGCTTTTTACCCGGGACCAGCCCTGGCCCTAAACCGATTTTCCTGCCTAGGGTTAGGGTTAGGGTTACGCCTAGGGTTAGCGTCTCGGAAACCAAAGAGCCTACGGCCTTAGGCGCACCGCAGCTGCCAAAGGCATCCCAAGGGGAGTGCAAAACTGCAACAAAATGGCTGCCGCAGCGGCTTTTTACTTGGGACAAGCCCTGGCCCTAAACCGATTTTCCTGCCTAGGGTTAGGGTTAGGGTTACGCCTAGGGTTAGCGTCTCGGAAACCAAAGAGCCCACGGCTCCAGGCGCACCGCAGCTGCCAAAGGCATCCCAAGGGGAGTGCAAAACTGCAACAACATGGCTGCCTTGACGGCTTTTTACTCGGGACCACCACTGGCCCTAAACCGATTTTCCTGCCTAGGGTTAGGGTTAGGGTTACACCTAGGGTTAGCGTCTCGGAAACCAAAGAGCCCACGGCTCGATGAACACCGCAGCTGCCAAAGGCATCCCAGGGGGAGTGCAAAACTGCAACAACATGGCTGCCTTGACGGCTTTTTCCCCAGGACCAGCCCTGGCCCTAAACCGATTTTCCTGCCTAGGGTTAGGGTTAGGGTTACGCCTAGGGTTAGCGTCTCGGAAACCAAAGAGCCTACGTCCTTAGGCGCACCGCAGCTGCCAAAGGCATCCCAAGGGGAGTGCAAAACTGCAACAACATGGCTGCCGCAGCGGCTTTTTACTTGGGACAAGCCCTGGCCCTAAACCGATTTTCCTGCCTAGGGTTAGGGTTAGGGTTACGCCTAGGGTTAGCGTCTCGGAAACCAAAGAGCCCACGGCTCCAGGCGCACCGCAGCTGCCAAAGGCATCCCAAGGGGAGTGCAAAACTGCAACAACATGGCTGCCGCAGCGGCTTTTTACCAGGGACCAGCCGTTGCCCTAAACCGATTTTCCTGCCTAGGGTTAGGGTTAGGGTTACGCCTAGGGTTAGCGTCTCGGAAACCAAAGAGCCCACGGCTCCAGGCGCACCGCAGCTGCCAAAGGCATCCCAAGGGGAGTGCAAAACTGCAACAACATGGCTGCCTTGACGGCTTTTTACTCGGGACCAGCCCTGGCCCTAAACCGATTTTCCTGCCTAGGGTTAGGGTTAGGGTTACGCCTAGGGTTAGTGTCTCGGAAACCAAAGAGCCGATGTCCTTAGGCGCACCGCAGCCGCCAAAGGCATCCCAAGGGGAGTGCAAAACTGCAACAACATGGCTGCCTTGACGGCTTTTTACTCGGGACCACCACTGGCCCGAAACTGATTTTCCTGCCTAGGGTTAGGGTTAGGGTTACGCCTAGGGTTAGCGTCTCGGAAACCAAAGAGCCCACGGCTCGATGCACACCGCAGCTGCCAAAGGCATCCCAAGGAGTGTGCAAAACTGCAACAACATGGCTGCCGCAGCGGCTTTTTACTCGGGACCAGCCCTGGCCCTAAACCGATTTTCCTGCCTAGGGTTAGGGTTAGGGTTACGCCTAGGGTTAGCGCCTCGGAAACCAAAGAGCCCACGGCTCCAGGCGCACCGCAGCTGCCAAAGGCATCCCAAGGGGAGTGCAAAACTGCAACAACATGGCTGCCTTGACGGCTTTTTACTCGGGACCAGCCCTGGCCCTAAACCGATTTTCCTGCCTAGGGTTAGGGTTAGGGTTACGCCTAGGGTTAGCGTCTCGGAAACCAAAGAGCCCACGGCTCGATGCACACCGCAGCTGCCAAAGGCATCCCAAGGGGAGTGCAAAACTGCAACAACATGGCTGCCTTGACGGCTTTTTACTCGGGACCACCACTGGCCCTAAACCGATTTTCCTGCCTAGGGTTAGGGTTAGGGTTACGCCTAGGGTTAGTGTCTCGGAAACCAAAGAGCGTACGGCCTTAGGCGCACCGCAGCTGCCAAAGGCATCCCAAGGGGAGTGCAAAACTGCAACAACATGGCTGCCGCAGCGGCTTTTTACTTGGGTCCAGCCCTGGCTCTAAACTGATTTTCCTGCCTAGGGTTAGGGTTAGGGTTACGCCTAGGGTTAGCGTCTCGGAAACCAAAGAGCCTACGTCCTTAGGCGCACCGCAGCTGCCAAAGGCATCCCAAGGGGAGTGCAAAACTGCAACAACATGGCTGCCTTTTCGGCTTTTTACCCGGGACCAGCCCTGGCCCTAAACCGATTTTCCTGCCTAGGGTTAGGGTTAGGGTTACGCCTAGGGTTAGCGTCTCGGAAACCAAAGAGCCTACGGCCTTAGGCGCACCGCAGCTGCCAAAGGCATCCCAAGGGGAGTGCAAAACTGCAACAACATGGCTGCCGCAACGGCTTTTTACTTGGGACAAGCCCTGGCCCTAAACCGATTTTCCTGCCTAGGGTTAGGGTTAGGGTTACGCCTAGGGTTAGCGTCTCGGAAACCAAAGAGCCCACGGCTCCAGGCGCACCGCAGCTGCCAAAGGCATCCCAAGGGGAGTGCAAAACTGCAACAACACGGCTGCCGCAGCGGCTTTTTACCCGGGACCAGCCCTGGCCCTAAACCAATTTTCCTGCCTAGGGTTAGGGTTAGGGTTACGCCTAGGGTTAGCGTCTCGGAAACCAAAGAGCCCACGGCTCCAGGCGCACCGCAGCTGCCAAAGGCATCCCAAGGGGAGTGCAAAACTGCAACAACATGGCTGCCTTGACGGCTTTTTACTCGGGACCACCACTGGCCTTAAACCGATTTTCCTGCCTAGGGTTAGGGTTAGGGTTACGCCTAGGGTTAGCGTCTCGGAAACCAAAGAGCCCACGGCTCCAGGCGCACCGCAGCTGCCAAAGGCATCCCAGGGGGAGTGCAAAACTGCAACAACATGGCTGCCGCAGCGGCTTTTTACTTGGGACCAGCCCTGGCCCTAAACCGATTTTCCTGCCTAGGGTTAGGGTTAGGGTTACGCCTAGGGTTAGCGCCTCGGAAACCAAAGAGCCCACGGCTCGATGCACACCGCAGCTGCCAAAGGCATCCCAGGGGGAGTGCAAAACTGCAACAACATGGCTGCCTTGACGGCTTTTTACTCGGGACCAGCCCTGGCCCTAAACCGATTTTCCTGCCTAGGGTTAGGGTTAGGGTTACGCCTAGGGTTAGTGTCTCGGAAACCAAAGAGCCTAGGTCCTTAGGCGCACCGCAGCTGCCAAAGGCATCCCAAGGGGAGTGCAAAACTGCAACAACATGGCTGCCTTGACGGCTTTTTACTCGGGACCAGCCCTGGCCCTAAACCGATTTTCCTGCCTAGGGTTAGGGTTAGGGTTACGCCTAGGGTTAGCGTCTCGGAAACCAAAGAACCCACGGCTCCAGGCGCACCGCAGCTGCCAAAGGCATCCCAAGGGGTGTGCAAAACTGCAACAACATGGCTGCCTTGACGGCTTTTTACTCGGGACCACCACTGGCCCGAAACTGATTTTCCTGCCTAGGGTTAGGGTTAGGGTTACGCCTAGGGTTAGTGTCTCGGAAACCAAAGAGCCTACGGCCTTATGCGCACCGCAGCTGCCAAAGGCATCCCAAGGGGAGTGCAAAACTGCAACAACATGGCTGCCGCAGCGGCTTTTTACTTGGGACAAGCCCTGGCCCTAAACTGATTTTCCTGCCTAGGGTTAGGGTTAGGGTTACGCCTAGGGTTAGCGTCTCGGAAACCAAAGAGCCCACGGCTCCAGGCGCACCGCAGCTGCCAAAGGCATCCCAAGGGGAGTGCAAAACTGCAACAACATGGCTGCCGCAGCGGCTTTTTACCCGGGACCAGCCCTGGCCCTAAACCGATTTTCCTGCCTAGGGTTAGGGTTAGGGTTACGCCTAGGGTTAGCGTCTCGGAAACCAAAGAGCCCACGGCTCGATGCACACCGCAGCTGCCAAAGGCATCCCAAGGGGAGTGCAAAACTGCAACAACATGGCTGCCTTGACGGCTTTTTACTCGGGACCAGCCCTGGCCCTAAACCGATTTTCCTGCCTAGGGTTAGGGTTAGGGTTACGCCTAGGGTTAGTGTCTCGGAAACCAAAGAGCCTACGGCCTTAGGCGCACCGCAGCTGCCAAAGGCATCCCAAGGGGAGTGCAAAACTGCAACAACATGGCTGCCGCAGCGGCTTTTTACATGGGTCCAGCCCTGGCTCTAAACTGATTTTCCTGCCTAGGGTTAGGGTTAGGGTTACGCCTAGGGTTAGTGTCTCGGAAACCAAAGAGCCCACGTCCTTAGGCGCACCGCAGCTGCCAAAGGCATCCCAAGGGGAGTGCAAAACTGCAACAACATGGCTGCCTTGACGGCTTTTTACTCGGGACCAGCCCTGGCCCTAAACCGATTTTCCTGCCTAGGGTTAGGGTTAGGGTTACGCCTAGGGTTAGTGTCTCGGAAACCAAAGAGCCTACGGCCTTAGGCGCACCGCAGCTGCCAAAGGCATCCCAAGGGGAGTGCAAAACTGCAACAACATGGCTGCCTTGACGGCTTTTTACTCGGGACCACCACTGGCCCTAAACCGATTTTCCTGCCTAGGGTTAGGGTTAGGGTTACGCCTAGGGTTAGTGTCTCGGAAACCAAAGAGCCTACGTCCTTAGGCGCACCGCAGCTGCCAAAGGCATCCCAAGGGGAGTGCAAAACTGCAACAACATGGCTGCCTTGACGGCTTTTTACTCGGGACCACCACTGGCCCTAAACCGATTTTCCTGCCTAGGGTTAGGGTTAGGGTTACGCCTAGGGTTAGCGTCTCGGAAACCAAAGAGCCCACGGCTAGATGCACACCGCAGCTGCCAAAGGCATCCCAGGGGGAGTGCAAAACTGCAACAACATGGCTGCCGCAGCGGCTTTTTACTTGGGACCAGCCCTGGCCCTAAACCGATTTTCCTGCCTAGGGTTAGGGTTAGGGTTACGCCTAGGGTTAGCGTCTCGGAAACCAAAGAGCCCACGGCTCCAGGCGCACCGCAGCTGCCAAAGGCTTCCCAAGGGGAGTGCAAAACTGCAACAACATGGCTGCCTTGACGGCTTTTTACTCGGGACCAGCCCTGGCCCTAAACCGATTTTCCTGCCTAGGGTTAGGGTTAGGGTTACGCCTAGGGTTAGCGTCTCGGAAACCAAAGAGCCGATGTCCTTAGGCGCACCGCAGCTGCCAAATGCATCCCAAGGGGAGTGCAAAACTGCAACAACATGGCTGCCGCAGCGGCTTTTTACTTGGGACAAGCCCTGGCCCTAAACCGATTTTCCTGCCTAGGGTTAGGGTTAGGGTTACGCCTAGGGTTAGCGTCTCGGAAACCAAAGAGCCCACGGCTCCAGGCGCACCGCAGCTGCCAAAGGCATCCCAAGGGGAGTGCAAAACTGCAACAACATGGCTGCCTTGACGGCTTTTTACTCGGGACCAGTCCTGGCCCTAAACCGATTTTCCTGCCTAGGGTTAGGGTTAGGGTTACGCCTAGGGTTAGCGTCTCGGAAACCAAAGAGCCCACGGCTCCAGGCGCACCGCAGCTGCCAAAGGCATCCCAAGGGGAGTGCAAAACTGCAACAACATGGCTGCCTTGACGGCTTTTTACTCGGGACCACCACTGGCCCTAAACCGATTTTCCTGCCTAGGGTTAGGGTTAGGGTTACGCCTAGGGTTAGCGTCTCGGAAACCAAAGAGCCCACGGCTCGATGCACAGCGCAGCTGCCAAAGGCATCCCAAGGGGAGTGCAAAACTGCAACAACATGGCTGCCTTGACGGCTTTTTCCCCGGGATCAGCCCTGGCCCGAAACCAATTTTCCTGCCTAGGGTTAGGGTTAGGGTTACGCCTAGGGTTAGCGTCTCGGAAACCAAAGAGCCTACGTCCTTAGGCGCACCGCAGCTGCCAAAGGCATCCCAAGGGGAGTGCAAAACTGCAACAACATGGCTGCCTTGTCGGCTTTTTACCCGGGACCAGCCCTGGCCCTAAACCGATTTTCCTGCCTAGGGTTAGGGTTAGGGTTACGCCTAGGGTTAGCGTCTCGGAAACCAAAGAGCCTAAAGCCTTAGGCGCACCGCAGCTGCCAAAGGCATCCCAAGGGGAGTGCAAAACTGCAACAACATGGCTGCCGCAGCGGCTTTTTACTTGGGACAAGCCCTGGCCCTAAACCGATTTTCCTGCCTAGGGTTAGGGTTAGGGTTACGCCTAGGGTTAGCGTCTCGGAAACCAAAGAGCCCACGGCTCCAGGCGCACCGCAGCTGCCAAAGGCATCCCAAGGGGAGTGCAAAACTGCAACAACATGGCTGCCGCAGCGGCTTTTTACTTGGGACCAGCCCTGGCCCTAAACCGATTTTCCTGCCTAGGGTTAGCGTTAGGGTTACGCCTAGGGTTAGCGTCTCGGAAACCAAAGAGCCCACGGCTCCAGGCGCACCGCAGCTGCCAAAGGCATCCCAAGGGGAGTGCAAAACTGCAACAACATGGCTGCCTTGACGGCTTTTTACTCGGGACCAGCCCTGGCCCTAAACCGATTTTCCTGCCTAGGGTTAGGGTTAGGGTTACGCCTAGGGTTAGCGTCTCGGAAACCAAAGAGCCCACGGCTCGATGCACACCGCAGCTGCCAAAGGCATCCCAAGGGGAGTGCAAAACTGCAACAACATGGCTGCCGCAGCGGCTTTTTACTTGGGTCCAGCCCTGGCTCTAAACTGATTTTCCTGCTTAGGGTTAGGGTTAGGGTTACGCCTAGGGTTAGTGTCTCGGAAACCAAAGAGCCCACGGCTCGATGCACACCGCAGCTGCCAAAGGCATCCCAAGGAGTGTGCAAAACTGCAACAACATGGCTGCCGCAGCGGCTTTTATCTGTGGACCAGCCCTGGCCCTAAACCGATTTTCCTGCCTAGGGTTAGGGTTAGGGTTACGCCTAGGGTTAGCGTCTCGGAAACCAAAGAGCCCACGGCTCCAGGCGCACCGCTGCTGCCAAAGGCTTCCCAAGGGGAGTGCAAAACTGCAACAACATGGCTGCCTTGACAGCTTTTCACTCGGGACCACCACTTGCCCTAAACCGATTTTCCTGCCTAGGGTTAGGGTTAGGGTTACGCCTAGGGTTAGCGTCTCGGAAACTAAAGAGCCCACGGCTCCAGGCGCACCGCAGCTGCCAAAGGCATCCCAAGGGGAGTGCAAAACTGCAACAACATGGCTGCCGCAGCGGCTTTTATCTGTGGACCAGCCCTGGCCCTAAACCGATTTTCCTGCCTAGGGTTAGGGTTAGGGTTACGCCTAGGGTTAGCGTCTCGGAAACCAAAGAGCCCACGGCTCGATGCACACTGCAGCTGCCAAAGGCATCCCAAGGGGAGTGCAAAACTGCAACAACATGGCTGCCTTGACGGCTTTTTCCCCAGGACCAGCCCTGGCCCTAAACCGATTTTCCTGCCTAGGGTTAGGGTTAGGGTTACGCCTAGGGTTAGTGTCTCGGAAACCAAAGAGCCTACGGCCTTAGGCGCACCGCAGCTGCCAAAGTCATCCCAAGGGGAGTGCAAAACTGCAACAACATGGCTGCCGCAGCGGCTTTTTACTTGGGACCACCACTGGCCCTAAACCGATTTTCCTGCCTAGGGTTAGGGTTAGGGTTACGCCTAGGGTTAGCGTCTCGGAAACCAAAGAGCCCACGGCTCCAGGCGCACCGCAGCTGCCAAAGGCATCCCAAGGGGAGTGCAAAACTGCAACAACATGGCTGCCGCAGCGGCTTTTTACCCGGGACCAGCCCTGGCCCTAAACCGATTTTCCTGCCTAGGGTTAGCGTTAGGGTTACGCCTAGGGTTAGCGTCTCGGAAACCAAAGAGCCCACGGCTCCAGGCGCACCGCAGCTGCCAAAGGCATCCCAAGGGGAGTGCAAAACTGCAACAACATGGCTGCCTTGACGGCTTTTTACTCGGGACCACCACTGGCCCTAAACCGATTTTCCTGCCTAGGGTTAGGGTTAGGGTTACGCCTAGGGTTAGCGTCTCGGAAACCAAAGAGCCTACGTCCTTAGGCGCACCGCAGCTGCCAAAGGCATCCCAAGGGGAGTGCAAAACTGCAACAACATGGCTGCCTTGACGGCTTTTTACTCGGGACCACCACTGGCCCTAAACCGATTTTCCTGCCTAGGGTTAGGGTTAGGGTTACGCCTAGGGTTAGCGTCTCGGAAACCAAAGAGCCCACGGCTCGATGCACACCGCAGCTGCCAAAGGCATCCCAGGGGGAGTGCAAAACTGCAACAACATGGCTGCCGCAGCGGCTTTTTACTTGGGACCAGCCCTGGCCCTAAACCGATTTTCCTGCCTAGGGTTAGGGTTAGGGTTACGCCTAGGGTTAGCGTCTCGGAAACCAAAGAGCCCACGGCTCCAGGCGCACCGCAGCTGCCAAAGGCTTCCCAAGGGGAGTGCAAAACTGCAACAACATGGCTGCCTTGACGGCGTTTTACTCGGGACCAGCCCTGGCCCTAAACCGATTTTCCTGCCTAGGGTTAGGGTTAGGGTTACGCCTAGGGTTAGCGTCTCGGAAACCAAAGATCCCACGGCTCGATGCACACCCCAGCTGCCAAAGGCATCCCAAGGGGAGTGCAAAACTGCAACAACATGGCTGCCTTGACGGCTTTTTACTCGGGACCAGCCCTGGCCCTAAACCGATTTTCCTGCCTAGGGTTAGGGTTAGGGTTACGCCTAGGGTTAGCGTCTCGGAAACCAAAGAGCCGATGTCCTTAGGCGCACCGCAGCTGCCAAAGGCATCCCAAGGGGAGTGCAAAACTGCAACAACATGGCTGCCGCAGCGGCTTTTTACTTGGGTCCAGCCCTGGCTCTGAACTGATTTTCCTGCCTAGGGTTAGCGTTAGGGTTACGCCTAGGGTTAGCGTCTCGGAAACCAAAGAGCCTACGTCCTTAGGCGCACCGCAGCTGCCAAAGGCATCCCAAGGGGAGTGCAAAACTGCAACAACATGGCTGCCGCAGCGGCTTTTTACTTGGGACAAGCCCTGGCCCTAAACCGATTTTCCTGCCTAGGGTTAGGGTTAGGGTTACGCCTAGGGTTAGCGTCTCGGAAACCAAAGAGCCCACGGCTCCAGGCGCACCGCAGCTGCCAAAGGCATCCCAAGGGGAGTGCAAAACTGCAACAACATGGCTGCCTTGACGGCTTTTTACCCGGGACCAGCCCTGGCCCTAAACCGATTTTCCTGCCTAGGGTTAGCGTTAGGGTTACGCCTAGGGTTAGCGTCTCGGAAACCAAAGAGCCCACGGCTCCAGGCGCACCGCAGCTGCCAAAGGCATCCCAAGGGGAGTGCAAAACTGCAACAACATGGCTGCCTTGACGGCTTTTTACTCGGGACCACCACTAGCCCTAAACCGATTTTCCTGCCTAGGGTTAGGGTTAGGGTTACGCCTAGGGTTAGTGTCTCGGAAACCAAAGAGCCTACGTACTTAGGGGCACCGCAGCTGCCAAAGGCATCCCAAGGGGAGTGCAAAACTGCAACAACATGGCTGCCGCAGCGGCTTTTTACTCGGGACCACCACTGGCCCTAAACCGATTTTCCTGCCTAGGGTTAGGGTTAGGGTTACGCCTAGGGTTAGCGTCTCGGAAACCAAAGAGCCCACGGCTAGATGCACACCGCAGCTGCCAAAGGCATCCCAGGGGGAGTGCAAAACTGCAACAACATGGCTGCCGCAGCGGCTTTTTACTTGGGACCAGCCCTGGCCCTAAACCGATTTTCCTGCCTAGGGTTAGGGTTAGGGTTACGCCTAGGGTTAGCGTCTCGGAAACCAAAGAGCCCACGGCTCCAGGCGCACCGCAGCTGCCAAAGGCTTCCCAAGGGGAGTGCAAAACTGCAACAACATGGCTGCCTTGACGGCTTTTTACTCGGGACCAGCCCTGGCCCTAAACCGATTTTCCTGCCTAGGGTTAGGGTTAGGGTTACGCCTAGGGTTAGCGTCTCGGAAACCAAAGATCCCACGGCTCGATGCACACCCCAGCTGCCAAAGGCATCCCAAGGGGAGTGCAAAACTGCAACAACATGGCTGCCTTGACGGCTTTTTCCCCAGGACCAGCCCTGGCCCTAAACCGATTTTCCTGCCTAGGGTTAGGGTTAGGGTTACGCCTAGGGTTAGCGTCTCGGAAACCAAAGAGCCTACGTCCTTAGGCGCAACGCAGCTGCCAAAGGCATCCCAAGGGGAGTGCAAAACTGCAACAACATGGCTGCCGCAGCGGCTTTTTACTTGGGACAAGCCCTGGCCCGAAACCGATTTTCCTGCCTAGGGTTAGGGTTAGGGTTACGCCTAGGGTTAGCGTCTCGGAAACCAAAGAGCCCACGGCTCCAGGCGCACCGCAGCTGCCAAAGGCATCCCAAGGGGAGTGCAAAACTGCAACAACATGGCTGCCTTGACGGCTTTTTACCCGGGACCAGCCCTGGCCCTAAACCGATTTTCCTGCCTAGGGTTAGCGTTAGGGTTACGCCTAGGGTTAGCGTCTCGGAAACCAAAGAGCCCACGGCTCGATGCACACCGCAGCTGCAAAGGCATCCCAAGGGGAGTGCAAAACTGCAACAACATGGCTGCCTTGACGGCTTTTTCCCCGGGATCAGCCCTGGCCCGAAACCAATTTTCCTGCCTAGGGTTAGGGTTAGGGTTACGCCTAGGGTTAGCGTCTCGGAAACCAAAGTGCCTACGGCCTTAGGCGCACCGCAGCTGCCAAAGGCATCCCAAGGGGAGTGCAGAACTGCAACAACATGGCTGCCGCAGTGGATTTTTACTTGGGACCAGCCCTGGCCCTAAACTGATTTTCCTGCCTAGGGTTAGGGTTAGGGTTACGCCTAGGGTTAGCGTCTCGGAAACCAAAGAGCCCACGACTCGATGCACACCGCAGCTGCAAAGGCATCCCAAGGGGAGTGCAAAACTGCAACAACATGGCTGCCTTGACGGCTTTTTACTCGGGACCACCACTTGCCCTAAACCAATTTTCCTGCCTAGGGTTAGGGTTAGGGTTACGCCTAGGGTTAGCGTCTCGGAAACCAAAGAGCCCACGGCTCCAGGCGCACCGCAGCTGCCAAAGGCATCCCAAGGGGAGTGCAAAACTGCAACAACATGGCTGCCTTGACGGCTTTTTACTCGGGACCACCACTGTCCCTAAACCGATTTTCCTGCCTAGGGTTAGGGTTACGCCTAGGGTTAGCGTCTCGGAAACCAAAGAGCCCACGGCTCGATGCACACCGCAGCTGCCAAAGGCATCCCAGGGGGAGTGCAAAACTGCAACAACATGGCTGCCGCAGCGGCTTTTTACTTGGGACCAGCCCTGGCCCTAAACCGATTTTCCTGCCTAGGGTTAGGGTTAGGGTTACGCCTAGGGTTAGCGTCTCGGAAACCAAAGAGCCCACGGCTCCAGGCGCACCGCTGCTTCCAAAGGCTTCCCAAGGGGAGTGCAAAACTGCAACAACATGGCTGCCTTGACGGCTTTTTACTCGGGACCACCACTGGCCCTAAACCGATTTTCCTGCCTAGGGTTAGGGTTAGGGTTACGCCTAGGGTTAGCGTCTCGGAAACCAAAGAGCCCACGGCTCAATGCACACCGCAGCTGCCAAAGGCATCCCAAGGGGAGTGCAAAACTGCAACAACATGGCTGCCTTGACGGCTTTTTCCCCGGGACCAGCCCTGGCCCTAAACCGATTTTCCTGCCTAGGGTTAGGGTTAGGGTTACGCCTAGGGTTAGCGTCTCGGAAACCAAAGAGCCCACGGCTCGATGCACACCGCAGCTGCCAAAGGCATCCCAAGGGGAGTGCAAAACTGCAACAACATGGCTGCCTTGACGGCTTTTTCCCCGGGACCAGCCCTGGCCCGAAACCAATTTTCCTGCCTAGGGTTAGGGTTAGGGTTACGCCTAGGGTTAGCGTCTCGGAAACCAAAGTGCCTACAGCCTTAGGCGCACCGCAGCTGCAAAAGGCATCCCAAGGGGAGTGCAAAACTGCAACAACATGGCTGCCTTGACGGCTTTTTACTCGGGACCACCACTGGCCCTAAACCGATTTTCCTGCCTAGGGTTAGGGTTACGCCTAGGGTTAGCGTCTCGGAAACCAAAGAGCCCACGGATCCAGGCGCACCGCAGCTGCCAAAGGCTTCCCAAGGGGAGTGCAAAACTGCAACAACATGGCTGCCTTGACAGCTTTTTCCCCGGGACCAGCCCTGGCCCTAAACCAATTTGCCTGCCTAGGGTTAGGGTTAGGGTTACCCCTAGGGTTAGTGTCTCGGAAACCAATGAGCCCACGGTTGCAGGCGCACCGCAGCTGCCAAAGGCATCCCAAGGGGAGTGCAAAACTGCAACAACATGGCTGCCGCAGCGGCTTTTTACTTGGGACCAGCCCTGGCCCGAAACCAATTTTCCTGCTTAGGGTTAGGGTTAGGGTTACGCCTAGGGTTAGCGTCTCGGAAACCAAAGAGCCCACGGCTCCAGGCGCACCGCAGCTGCCAAAGGCATCCCAAGGGGAGTGCAAAACTGCAACAACATGGTTGCCGCAGCGGCTTTTATCTGTGGACCAGCCCTGGCCCTAAACCGATTTTCCTGCCTAGGGTTAGGGTTAGGGTTACGCCTAGGGTTAGCGTCTCGGAAACCAAAGATCCCACAGCTCCAGGCGCACCGCAGCTGCCAAAGGCATCCCAAGGGGAGTGCAAAACTGCAACAACATGGCTGCCTTGACAGCTTTTTACTCGGGACCAGCCCTGGCCCTAAACCGATTTTCCTGCCTAGGGTTAGGGTTAGGGTTACGCCTAGGGTTAGCGTCTCGGAAACCAAAGAGCCCACGGATCCAGGCGCACCGCAGCTGCCAAAGGCATCCCAAGGGGAGTGCAAAACTGCAACAACATGGCTGCCTTGACGGCTTTTTACCCGGGACCAGCCCTGGCCCGAAACCGATTTTCCTGCCTAGGGTTAGGGTTAGGGTTACGCCTAGGGTTAGCGTCTCGGAAACCAAAGAGCCCACGGCTCGATGCACACCGCAGCTGCCAAAGGCATCCCAAGGGGAGTGCAAAACTGCAACAACATGGCTGCTGCAGCGGTTTTTACCCGGGACCAGCCCTGGTCCTAATCCGATTTTCCTGCCTAGGGTTAGGGTTAGGGTTACGCCTAGGGTTAGCGTCTCGGAAACCAAAGAGCCCACGACTCGATGCACACCGCAGCTGCAAAGGCATCCCAAGGGGAGTGCAAAACTGCAACAACATGGCTGCCTTGACGGCTTTTTACTCGGGACCACCACTTGCCCTAAACCAATTTTCCTGCCTAGGGTTAGGGTTAGGGTTACGCCTAGGGTTAGCGTCTCGGAAACCAAAGAGCCCACGGCTCCAGGCGCACCGCAGCTGCCAAAGGCATCCCAAGGGGAGTGCAAAACTGCAACAACATGGCTGCCTTGACGGCTTTTTACTCGGGACCACCACTGTCCCTAAACCGATTTTCCTGCCTAGGGTTAGGGTTACGCCTAGGGTTAGCGTCTCGGAAACCAAAGAGCCCACGGCTCGATGCACACCGCAGCTGCCAAAGGCATCCCAGGGGGAGTGCAAAACTGCAACAACATGGCTGCCGCAGCGGCTTTTTACTTGGGACCAGCCCTGGCCCTAAACCGATTTTCCTGCCTAGGGTTAGGGTTAGGGTTACGCCTAGGGTTAGCGTCTCGGAAACCAAAGAGCCCACGGCTCCAGGCGCACCGCTGCTTCCAAAGGCTTCCCAAGGGGAGTGCAAAACTGCAACAACATGGCTGCCTTGACGGCTTTTTACTCGGGACCACCACTGGCCCTAAACCGATTTTCCTGCCTAGGGTTAGGGTTAGGGTTACGCCTAGGGTTAGCGTCTCGGAAACCAAAGAGCCCACGGCTCAATGCACACCGCAGCTGCCAAAGGCATCCCAAGGGGAGTGCAAAACTGCAACAACATGGCTGCCTTGACGGCTTTTTCCCCGGGACCAGCCCTGGCCCTAAACCGATTTTCCTGCCTAGGGTTAGGGTTAGGGTTACGCCTAGGGTTAGCGTCTCGGAAACCAAAGAGCCCACGGCTCGATGCACACCGCAGCTGCCAAAGGCATCCCAAGGGGAGTGCAAAACTGCAACAACATGGCTGCCTTGACGGCTTTTTCCCCGGGACCAGCCCTGGCCCGAAACCAATTTTCCTGCCTAGGGTTAGGGTTAGGGTTACGCCTAGGGTTAGCGTCTCGGAAACCAAAGTGCCTACAGCCTTAGGCGCACCGCAGCTGCAAAAGGCATCCCAAGGGGAGTGCAAAACTGCAACAACATGGCTGCCTTGACGGCTTTTTACTCGGGACCACCACTGGCCCTAAACCGATTTTCCTGCCTAGGGTTAGGGTTACGCCTAGGGTTAGCGTCTCGGAAACCAAAGAGCCCACGGATCCAGGCGCACCGCAGCTGCCAAAGGCTTCCCAAGGGGAGTGCAAAACTGCAACAACATGGCTGCCTTGACGGCTTTTTCCCCGGGACCAGCCCTGGCCCTAAACCAATTTTCCTGCCTAGGGTTAGGGTTAGGGTTACCCCTAGGGTTAGTGTCTCGGAAACCAATGAGCCCACGGTTGCAGGCGCACCGCAGCTGCCAAAGGCATCCCAAGGGGAGTGCAAAACTGCAACAACATGACTGCCGCAGCGGCTTTTTACTTGGGACCAGCCCTGGCCCGAAACCAATTTTCCTGCTTAGGGTTAGGGTTAGGGTTACGCCTAGGGTTAGCGTCTCGGAAACCAAAGAGCCCACGGCTCCAGGCGCACCGCAGCTGCCAAAGGCATCCCAAGGGGAGTGCAAAACTGCAACAACATGGTTGCCGCAGCGGCTTTTATCTGTGGACCAGCCCTGGCCCTAAACCGATTTTCCTGCCTAGGGTTAGGGTTAGGGTTACGCCTAGGGTTAGCGTCTCGGAAACCAAAGAGCCCACGGATCCAGGCGCACTGCAGCTGCCAAAGGCATCCCAAGGGGAGTGCAAAACTGCAACAACATGGCTGCCTTGACGGCTTTTTACCCGGGACCAGCCCTGGCCCGAAACCGATTTTCCTGCCTAGGGTTAGGGTTAGGGTTACGCCTAGGGTTAGCGTCTCGGAAACCAAAGAGCCCACGGCTCGATGCACACCGCAGCTGCCAAAGGCATCCCAAGGGGAGTGCAAAACTGCAACAACATGGCTGCTGCAGCGGTTTTTACCCGGGACCAGCCCTGGTCCTAATCCGATTTTCCTGCCTAGGGTTAGGGTTAGGGTTACGCCTAGGGTTAGCGTCTCGGAAACCAAAGAGCCCACGGTTTGATGCACACCGCAGCTGCCAAAGGCATCCCAAGGGGAGTGCAAAACTGCAACAACATGGCTGCCTTGACGGCTTTTATCTGTGGACCAGCCCTGGCCCTAAACCGATTTTCCTGCCTAGGGTTAGGGTTAGGGTTACGCCTAGGGTTAGCGTCTCTGAAACCAAAGAGCCCACGGCTCGATGCACACCCCAGCTGCCAAAGGCATCCCAAGGGGAGTGCAAAACTGCAACAACATGGCTGCCTTGACGGCTTTTTACTCGGGACCACCACTGGCCGGAAACCGATTTTCCTGCCTAGGGTTAGGGTTAGGGTTACGCCTAGGGTTAGCGTCTCGGAAACCAAAGAGCCCACGGCTCCAGGCGCACCGCAGCTGCCAAAGGCATCCCAAGGGGAGTGCAAAACTGCAACAACATGGCTGCCTTGACGGCTTTTTCCCCGGGACCAGCCCTGGCCCTAAACCAATTTTCCTGCCTAGGGTTAGGGTTAGGGTTACGCCTAGGGTTAGCGTCTCGGAAACCAAAGAGCCCACGGCTAGATGCACACCGCAACTGCCAAAGGCATCCCAGGGGGAGTGCAAAACTGCAACAACATGGCTGCCGCAGCGGCTTTTTACTTGGGACCAGCCCTGGCCCTAAACCGATTTTCCTGCCTAGGGTTAGGGTTAGGGTTACGCCTAGGGTTAGCGTCTCGGAAACCAAAGAGCCCACGGCTCCAGGCGCACCGCAGCTGCCAAAGGCTTCCCAAGGGGAGTGCAAAACTGCAACAACATGGCTGCCTTGACGGCGTTTTACTCGGGACCAGCCCTGGCCCTAAACCGATTTTCCTGCCTAGGGTTAGGGTTAGGGTTACGCCTAGGGTTAGCGTCTCGGAAACCAAAGATCCCACGGCTCGATGCACACCCCAGCTGCCAAAGGCATCCCAAGGGGAGTGCAAAACTGCAACAACATGGCTGCCTTGACGGCTTTTTACTCGGGACCAGCCCTGGCCCTAAACCGATTTTCCTGCCTAGGGTTAGGGTTAGGGTTACGCCTAGGGTTAGCGTCTCGGAAACCAAAGAGCCGATGTCCTTAGGCGCACCGCAGCTGCCAAAGGCATCCCAAGGGGAGTGCAAAACTGCAACAACATGGCTGCCGCAGCGGCTTTTTACTTGGGTCCAGCCCTGGCTCTGAACTGATTTTCCTGCCTAGGGTTAGGGTTAGGGTTACGCCTAGGGTTAGCGTCTCGGAAACCAAAGAGCCTACGTCCTTAGGCGCACCGCAGCTGCCAAAGGCATCCCAAGGGGAGTGCAAAACTGCAACAACATGGCTGCCTTGACGGCTTTTTACTCGGGACCACCACTGTCCCTAAACCGATTTTCCTGCCTAGGGTTAGGGTTAGGGTTACGCCTAGGGTTAGCGTCTCGGAAACCAAAGAGCCCACGGCTCAATGCACACCGCAGCTGCCAAAGGCATCCCAAGGGGAGTGCAAAACTGCAACAACATGGCTGCCTTGACGGCTTTTTCCCCGGGACCAGCCCTGGCCCTAAACCGATTTTCCTGCCTAGGGTTAGGGTTAGGGTTACGCCTAGGGTTAGCGTCTCGGAAACCAAAGAGCCCACGGCTCGATGCACACCGCAGCTGCCAAAGGCATCCCAAGGGGAGTGCAAAACTGCAACAACATGGCTGCCTTGACGGCTTTTTCCCCGGGACCAGCCCTGGCCCGAAACCAATTTTCCTGCCTAGGGTTAGGGTTAGGGTTACGCCTAGGGTTAGCGTCTCGGAAACCAAAGTGCCTACAGCCTTAGGCGCACCGCAGCTGCAAAAGGCATCCCAAGGGGAGTGCAAAACTGCAACAACATGGCTGCCTTGACGGCTTTTTACTCGGGACCACCACTGGCCCTAAACCGATTTTCCTGCCTAGGGTTAGGGTTACGCCTAGGGTTAGCGTCTCGGAAACCAAAGAGCCCACGGATCCAGGCGCAACGCAGCTGCCAAAGGCTTCCCAAGGGGAGTGCAAAACTGCAACAACATGGCTGCCTTGACAGCTTTTTCCCCGGGACCAGCCCTGGCCCTAAACCAATTTTCCTGCCTAGGGTTAGGGTTAGGGTTACCCCTAGGGTTAGTGTCTCGGAAACCAATGAGCCCACGGTTGCAGGCGCACCGCAGCTGCCAAAGGCATCCCAAGGGGAGTGCAAAACTGCAACAACATGGCTGCCGCAGCGGCTTTTTACTTGGGACCAGCCCTGGCCCGAAACCAATTTTCCTGCTTAGGGTTAGGGTTAGGGTTACGCCTAGGGTTAGCGTCTCGGAAACCAAAGAGCCCACGGCTCCAGGCGCACCGCAGCTGCCAAAGGCATCCCAAGGGGAGTGCAAAACTGCAACAACATGGTTGCCGCAGCGGCTTTTATCTGTGGACCAGCCCTGGCCCTAAACCGATTTTCCTGCCTAGGGTTAGGGTTAGGGTTACGCCTAGGGTTAGCGTCTCGGAAACCAAAGATCCCACAGCTCCAGGCGCACCGCAGCTGCCAAAGGCATCCCAAGGGGAGTGCAAAACTGCAACAACATGGCTGCCTTGACAGCTTTTTACTCGGGACCAGCCCTGGCCCTAAACCGATTTTCCTGCCTAGGGTTAGGGTTAGGGTTACGCCTAGGGTTAGCGTCTCGGAAACCAAAGAGCCCACGGATCCAGGCGCACCGCAGCTGCCAAAGGCATCCCAAGGGGAGTGCAAAACTGCAACAACATGGCTGCCTTGACGGCTTTTTACCCGGGACCAGCCCTGGCCCGAAACCGATTTTCCTGCCTAGGGTTAGGGTTAGGGTTACGCCTAGGGTTAGCGTCTCGGAAACCAAAGAGCCCACGGCTCGATGCACACCGCAGCTGCCAAAGGCATCCCAAGGGGAGTGCAAAACTGCAACAACATGGCTGCTGCAGCGGTTTTTACCCGGGACCAGCCCTGGTCCTAATCCGATTTTCCTGCCTAGGGTTAGGGTTAGGGTTACGCCTAGGGTTAGCGTCTCGGAAACCAAAGAGCCCACGACTCGATGCACACCGCAGCTGCAAAGGCATCCCAAGGGGAGTGCAAAACTGCAACAACATGGCTGCCTTGACGGCTTTTTACTCGGGACCACCACTTGCCCTAAACCAATTTTCCTGCCTAGGGTTAGGGTTAGGGTTACGCCTAGGGTTAGCGTCTCGGAAACCAAAGAGCCCACGGCTCCAGGCGCACCGCAGCTGCCAAAGGCATCCCAAGGGGAGTGCAAAACTGCAACAACATGGCTGCCTTGACGGCTTTTTACTCGGGACCACCACTGTCCCTAAACCGATTTTCCTGCCTAGGGTTAGGGTTACGCCTAGGGTTAGCGTCTCGGAAACCAAAGAGCCCACGGCTCGATGCACACCGCAGCTGCCAAAGGCATCCCAGGGGGAGTGCAAAACTGCAACAACATGGCTGCCGCAGCGGCTTTTTACTTGGGACCAGCCCTGGCCCTAAACCGATTTTCCTGCCTAGGGTTAGGGTTAGGGTTACGCCTAGGGTTAGCGTCTCGGAAACCAAAGAGCCCACGGCTCCAGGCGCACCGCTGCTTCCAAAGGCTTCCCAAGGGGAGTGCAAAACTGCAACAACATGGCTGCCTTGACGGCTTTTTACTCGGGACCACCACTGGCCCTAAACCGATTTTCCTGCCTAGGGTTAGGGTTAGGGTTACGCCTAGGGTTAGCGTCTCGGAAACCAAAGAGCCCACGGCTCAATGCACACCGCAGCTGCCAAAGGCATCCCAAGGGGAGTGCAAAACTGCAACAACATGGCTGCCTTGACGGCTTTTTCCCCGGGACCAGCCCTGGCCCTAAACCGATTTTCCTGCCTAGGGTTAGGGTTAGGGTTACGCCTAGGGTTAGCGTCTCGGAAACCAAAGAGCCCACGGCTCGATGCACACCGCAGCTGCCAAAGGCATCCCAAGGGGAGTGCAAAACTGCAACAACATGGCTGCCTTGACGGCTTTTTCCCCGGGACCAGCCCTGGCCCGAAACCAATTTTCCTGCCTAGGGTTAGGGTTAGGGTTACGCCTAGGGTTAGCGTCTCGGAAACCAAAGTGCCTACAGCCTTAGGCGCACCGCAGCTGCAAAAGGCATCCCAAGGGGAGTGCAAAACTGCAACAACATGGCTGCCTTGACGGCTTTTTACTCGGGACCACCACTGGCCCTAAACCGATTTTCCTGCCTAGGGTTAGGGTTACGCCTAGGGTTAGCGTCTCGGAAACCAAAGAGCCCACGGATCCAGGCGCACCGCAGCTGCCAAAGGCTTCCCAAGGGGAGTGCAAAACTGCAACAACATGGCTGCCTTGACGGCTTTTTCCCCGGGACCAGCCCTGGCCCTAAACCAATTTTCCTGCCTAGGGTTAGGGTTAGGGTTACCCCTAGGGTTAGTGTCTCGGAAACCAATGAGCCCACGGTTGCAGGCGCACCGCAGCTGCCAAAGGCATCCCAAGGGGAGTGCAAAACTGCAACAACATGGCTGCCGCAGCGGCTTTTTACTTGGGACCAGCCCTGGCCCGAAACCAATTTTCCTGCTTAGGGTTAGGGTTAGGGTTACGCCTAGGGTTAGCGTCTCGGAAACCAAAGAGCCCACGGCTCCAGGCGCACCGCAGCTGCCAAAGGCATCCCAAGGGGAGTGCAAAACTGCAACAACATGGTTGCCGCAGCGGCTTTTATCTGTGGACCAGCCCTGGCCCTAAACCGATTTTCCTGCCTAGGGTTAGGGTTAGGGTTACGCCTAGGGTTAGCGTCTCGGAAACCAAAGAGCCCACGGATCCAGGCGCACCGCAGCTGCCAAAGGCATCCCAAGGGGAGTGCAAAACTGCAACAACATGGCTGCCTTGACGGCTTTTTACCCGGGACCAGCCCTGGCCCGAAACCGATTTTCCTGCCTAGGGTTAGGGTTAGGGTTACGCCTAGGGTTAGCGTCTCGGAAACCAAAGAGCCCACGGCTCGATGCACACCGCAGCTGCCAAAGGCATCCCAAGGGGAGTGCAAAACTGCAACAACATGGCTGCTGCAGCGGTTTTTACCCGGGACCAGCCCTGGTCCTAATCCGATTTTCCTGCCTAGGGTTAGGGTTAGGGTTACGCCTAGGGTTAGCGTCTCGGAAACCAAAGAGCCCACGGTTTGATGCACACCGCAGCTGCCAAAGGCATCCCAAGGGGAGTGCAAAACTGCAACAACATGGCTGCCTTGACGGCTTTTATCTGTGGACCAGCCCTGGCCCTAAACCGATTTTCCTGCCTAGGGTTAGGGTTAGGGTTACGCCTAGGGTTAGCGTCTCTGAAACCAAAGAGCCCACGGCTCGATGCACACCCCAGCTGCCAAAGGCATCCCAAGGGGAGTGCAAAACTGCAACAACATGGCTGCCTTGACGGCTTTTTACTCGGGACCACCACTGGCCGGAAACCGATTTTCCTGCCTAGGGTTAGGGTTAGGGTTACGCCTAGGGTTAGCGTCTCGGAAACCAAAGAGCCCACGGCTCCAGGCGCACCGCAGCTGCCAAAGGCATCCCAAGGGGAGTGCAAAACTGCAACAACATGGCTGCCTTGACGGCTTTTTCCCCGGGACCAGCCCTGGCCCTAAACCAATTTTCCTGCCTAGGGTTAGGGTTAGGGTTACGCCTAGGGTTAGCGTCTCGGAAACCAAAGAGCCCACGGCTAGATGCACACCGCAGCTGCCAAAGGCATCCCAGGGGGAGTGCAAAACTGCAACAACATGGCTGCCGCAGCGGCTTTTTACTTGGGACCAGCCCTGGCCCTAAACCGATTTTCCTGCCTAGGGTTAGGGTTAGGGTTACGCCTAGGGTTAGCGTCTCGGAAACCAAAGATCCCACGGCTCGATGCACACCCCAGCTGCCAAAGGCATCCCAAGGGGAGTGCAAAACTGCAACAACATGGCTGCCTTGACGGCTTTTTACTCGGGACCAGCCCTGGCCCTAAACCGATTTTCCTGCCTAGGGTTAGGGTTAGGGTTACGCCTAGGGTTAGCGTCTCGGAAACCAAAGAGCCGATGTCCTTAGGCGCACCGCAGCTGCCAAAGGCATCCCAAGGGGAGTGCAAAACTGCAACAACATGGCTGCCGCAGCGGCTTTTTACTTGGGTCCAGCCCTGGCTCTGAACTGATTTTCCTGCCTAGGGTTAGGGTTAGGGTTACGCCTAGGGTTAGCGTCTCGGAAACCAAAGAGCCTACGTCCTTAGGCGCACCGCAGCTGCCAAAGGCATCCCAAGGGGAGTGCAAAACTGCAACAACATGGCTGCCTTGACGGCTTTTTACTCGGGACCACCACTGTCCCTAAACCGATTTTCCTGCCTAGGGTTAGGGTTAGGGTTACGCCTAGGGTTAGCGTCTCGGAAACCAAAGAGCCCACGGCTCCAGGCGCACCGCAGCTGCCAAAGGCATCCCAAGGGGAGTGCAAAACTGCAACAACATGGCTGCCTTGACCGCTTTTTACTCGGGACCACCACTGGCCCTAAACCGATTTTCCTGCCTAGGGTTAGGGTTAGGGTTACGCCTAGGGTTAGTGTCTCGGAAACCAAAGAGCCCACGGCCTTAGGCGCACCGCTGCTGCCAAAGGCATCCCAAGGGGAGTGCAAAACTGCAACAACGTGGCTGCCTTGACGGCTTTTTACTCGGGACCAGCCCTGGCTCTAAACTGATTTTCCTGCCTAGGGTTAGGGTTAGGGTTACGCCTAGGGTTAGCGTCTCGGAAACCAAAGAGCCCACGGCTCGATGCACACCGCAGCTGCCAAAGGCATCCCAAGGGGAGTGCAAAACTGCAACAACATGGCTGCCTTGACGGCTTTTATCTGTGGACCAGCCCTGGCCCTAAACTGATTTTCCTGCCTAGGGTTAGGGTTAGGGTTACGCCTAGGGTTAGTGTCTCGGAAACCAAAGAGCCCACGGCTCGATGCACAGCGCAGCTGCCAAAGGAATCCCAAGGGGAGTGCAAAACTGCAACAACATGGCTGCCTTGACGGCTTTTTCCCCGGGATCAGCCCTGGCCCTAAACCAATTTTCCTGCCTAGGGTTAGGGTTAGGGTTACGCCTAGGGTTAGCGTCTCGGAAACCAAAGTGCCTACGGCCTTAGGCGCACCGCAGCTGCCAAAGGCATCCCAAGGGGAGTGCAAAACTGCAACAACATGGCTGCCGCAGTGGCTTTTTACTTGGGACCAGCCCTGGCCCTAAACTGATTTTCCTGCCTAGGGTTAGGGTTAGGGTTACGCCTAGGGTTAGCGTCTCGGAAACCAAAGAGCCCACGGCTCCAGGCGCACCGCAGCTGCCAAAGGCATCCCAAGGGGAGTGCAAAACTGCAACAACATGGCTGCCTTGACGGCTTTTTACTCGGGACCACCACTGGCCCTAAACCGATTTTCCTGCCTAGGGTTAGGGTTAGGGTTACGCCTAGGGTTAGCGTCTCGGAAACCAAAGAGCCCACGGCTCAATGCACACCGCAGCTGCCAAAGGCATCCCAAGGGGAGTGCAAAACTGCAACAACATGGCTGCCTTGACGGCTTTTTCCCCGGGACCAGCCCTGGCCCTAAACCGATTTTCCTGCCTAGGGTTAGGGTTAGGGTTACGCCTAGGGTTAGCGTCTCGGAAACCAAAGAGCCCACGGCTCGATGCACACCGCAGCTGCCAAAGGCATCCCAAGGGGAGTGCAAAACTGCAACAACATGGCTGCCTTGACGGCTTTTTCCCCGGGACCAGCCCTGGCCCGAAACCAATTTTCCTGCCTAGGGTTAGGGTTAGGGTTACGCCTAGGGTTAGCGTCTCGGAAACCAAAGTGCCTACAGCCTTAGGCGCACCGCAGCTGCAAAAGGCATCCCAAGGGGAGTGCAAAACTGCAACAACATGGCTGCCTTGACGGCTTTTTACTCGGGACCACCACTGGCCCTAAACCGATTTTCCTGCCTAGGGTTAGGGTTACGCCTAGGGTTAGCGTCTCGGAAACCAAAGAGCCCACGGCTCGATGCACACCGCAGCTGCCAAAGGCATCCCAAGGGGAGTGCAAAACTGCAACAACATGGCTGCCTTGACGGCTTTTATCTGTGGACCAGCCCTGGCCCTAAACTGATTTTCCTGCCTAGGGTTAGGGTTAGGGTTACGCCTAGGGTTAGTGTCTCGGAAACCAAAGAGCCCACGGCTCGATGCACAGCGCAGCTGCCAAAGGAATCCCAAGGGGAGTGCAAAACTGCAACAACATGGCTGCCTTGACGGCTTTTTCCCCGGGATCAGCCCTGGCCCTAAACCAATTTTCCTGCCTAGGGTTAGGGTTAGGGTTACGCCTAGGGTTAGCGTCTCGGAAACCAAAGTGCCTACGGCCTTAGGCGCACCGCAGCTGCCAAAGGCATCCCAAGGGGAGTGCAAAACTGCAACAACATGGCTGCCGCAGTGGCTTTTTACTTGGGACCAGCCCTGGCCCTAAACTGATTTTCCTGCCTAGGGTTAGGGTTAGGGTTACGCCTAGGGTTAGCGTCTCGGAAACCAAAGAGCCCACGGCTCCAGGCGCACCGCAGCTGCCAAAGGCATCCCAAGGGGAGTGCAAAACTGCAACAACATGGCTGCCTTGACGGCTTTTTACTCGGGACCACCACTGGCCCTAAACCGATTTTCCTGCCTAGGGTTAGGGTTAGGGTTACGCCTAGGGTTAGCGTCTCGGAAACCAAAGAGCCCACGGCTCGATGCACACCGCAGCTGCCAAAGGCATCCCAAGGGGAGTGCAAAACTGCAACAACATGGCTGCCTTGACGGCTTTTTCCCCGGGACCAGCCCTGGCCCGAAACCAATTTTCCTGCCTAGGGTTAGGGTTAGGGTTACGCCTAGGGTTAGCGTCTCGGAAACCAAAGTGCCTACAGCCTTAGGCGCACCGCAGCTGCAAAAGGCATCCCAAGGGGAGTGCAAAACTGCAACAACATGGCTGCCTTGACGGCTTTTTACTCGGGACCACCACTGGCCCTAAACCGATTTTCCTGCCTAGGGTTAGGGTTACGCCTAGGGTTAGCGTCTCGGAAACCAAAGAGCCCACGGATCCAGGCGCACCGCAGCTGCCAAAGGCTTCCCAAGGGGAGTGCAAAACTGCAACAACATGGCTGCCTTGACGGCTTTTTCCCCGGGACCAGCCCTGGCCCTAAACCAATTTTCCTGCCTAGGGTTAGGGTTAGGGTTACCCCTAGGGTTAGTGTCTCGGAAACCAATGAGCCCACGGTTGCAGGCGCACCGCAGCTGCCAAAGGCATCCCAAGGGGAGTGCAAAACTGCAACAACATGGCTGCCGCAGCGGCTTTTTACTTGGGACCAGCCCTGGCCCGAAACCAATTTTCCTGCTTAGGGTTAGGGTTAGGGTTACGCCTAGGGTTAGCGTCTCGGAAACCAAAGAGCCCACGGCTCCAGGCGCACCGCAGCTGCCAAAGGCATCCCAAGGGGAGTGCAAAACTGCAACAACATGGTTGCCGCAGCGGCTTTTATCTGTGGACCAGCCCTGGCCCTAAACCGATTTTCCTGCCTAGGGTTAGGGTTAGGGTTACGCCTAGGGTTAGCGTCTCGGAAACCAAAGATCCCACAGCTCCAGGCGCACCGCAGCTGCCAAAGGCATCCCAAGGGGAGTGCAAAACTGCAACAACATGGCTGCCTTGACAGCTTTTTACTCGGGACCAGCCCTGGCCCTAAACCGATTTTCCTGCCTAGGGTTAGGGTTAGGGTTACGCCTAGGGTTAGCGTCTCGGAAACCAAAGAGCCCACGGATCCAGGCGCACCGCAGCTGCCAAAGGCATCCCAAGGGGAGTGCAAAACTGCAACAACGTGGCTGCCTTGACGGCTTTTTACCCGGGACCAGCCCTGGCCCGAAACCGATTTTCCTGCCTAGGGTTAGGGTTAGGGTTACGCCTAGGGTTAGCGTCTCGGAAACCAAAGAGCCCACGGCTCGATGCACACCGCAGCTGCCAAAGGCATCCCAAGGGGAGTGCAAAACTGCAACAACATGGCTGCTGCAGCGGTTTTTACCCGGGACCAGCCCTGGTCCTAATCCGATTTTCCTGCCTAGGGTTAGGGTTAGGGTTACGCCTAGGGTTAGCGTCTCGGAAACCAAAGAGCCCACGGTTTGATGCACACCGCAGCTGCCAAAGGCATCCCAAGGGGAGTGCAAAACTGCAACAACATGGCTGCCTTGACGGCTTTTATCTGTGGACCAGCCCTGGCCCTAAACCGATTTTCCTGCCTAGGGTTAGGGTTAGGGTTACGCCTAGGGTTAGCGTCTCTGAAACCAAAGAGCCCACGGCTCGATGCACACCCCAGCTGCCAAAGGCATCCCAAGGGGAGTGCAAAACTGCAACAACATGGCTGCCTTGACGGCTTTTTACTCGGGACCACCACTGGCCGGAAACCGATTTTCCTGCCTAGGGTTAGGGTTAGGGTTACGCCTAGGGTTAGCGTCTCGGAAACCAAAGAGCCCACGGCTCCAGGCGCACCGCAGCTGCAAAAGGCATCCCAAGGGGAGTGCAAAACTGCAACAACATGGCTGCCTTGACGGATTTTTCCCCGGGACCAGCCCTGGCCCTAAACCAATTTTCCTGCCTAGGGTTAGGGTTAGGGTTACGCCTAGGGTTAGCGTCTCGGAAACCAAAGAGCCCACGGCTAGATGCACACCGCAGCTGCCAAAGGCATCCCAGGGGGAGTGCAAAACTGCAACAACATGGCTGCCGCAGCGGCTTTTTACTTGGGACCAGCCCTGGCCCTAAACCGATTTTCCTGCCTAGGGTTAGGGTTAGGGTTACGCCTAGGGTTAGCGTCTCGGAAACCAAAGAGCCCACGGCTCCAGGCGCACCGCAGCTGCCAAAGGCTTCCCAAGGGGAGTGCAAAACTGCAACAACATGGCTGCCTTGACGGCGTTTTACTCGGGACCAGCCCTGGCCCTAAACCGATTTTCCTGCCTAGGGTTAGGGTTAGGGTTACGCCTAGGGTTAGCGTCTCGGAAACCAAAGATCCCACGGCTCGATGCACACCCCAGCTGCCAAAGGCATCCCAAGGGGAGTGCAAAACTGCAACAACATGGCTGCCTTGACGGCTTTTTACTCGGGACCAGCCCTGGCCCTAAACCGATTTTCCTGCCTAGGGTTAGGGTTAGGGTTACGCCTAGGGTTAGCGTCTCGGAAACCAAAGAGCCGATGTCCTTAGGCGCACCGCAGCTGCCAAAGGCATCCCAAGGGGAGTGCAAAACTGCAACAACATGGCTGCCGCAGCGGCTTTTTACTTGGGTCCAGCCCTGGCTCTGAACTGATTTTCCTGCCTAGGGTTAGGGTTAGGGTTACGCCTAGGGTTAGCGTCTCGGAAACCAAAGAGCCTACGTCCTTAGGCGCACCGCAGCTGCCAAAGGCATCCCAAGGGGAGTGCAAAACTGCAACAACATGGCTGCCTTGACGGCTTTTTACTCGGGACCACCACTGTCCCTAAACCGATTTTCCTGCCTAGGGTTAGGGTTAGGGTTACGCCTAGGGTTAGCGTCTCGGAAACCAAAGAGCCCACGGCTCCAGGCGCACCGCAGCTGCCAAAGGCATCCCAAGGGGAGTGCAAAACTGCAACAACATGGCTGCCTTGACGGCTTTTTACTCGGGACCACCACTGGCCCTAAACCGATTTTCCTGCCTAGGGTTAGGGTTAGGGTTACGCCTAGGGTTAGTGTCTCGGAAACCAAAGAGCCCACGGCCTTAGGCGCACCGCTGCTGCCAAAGGCATCCCAAGGGGAGTGCAAAACTGCAACAACATGGCTGCCGCAGCGGCTTTTTACTCGGGACCAGCCCTGGCTCTAAACTGATTTTCCTGCCTAGGGTTAGGGTTAGGGTTACGCCTAGGGTTAGCGTCTCGGAAACCAAAGAGCCCACGGCTCGATGCACACCGCAGCTGCCAAAGGCATCCCAAGGGGAGTGCAAAACTGCAACAACATGGCTGCCTTGACGGCTTTTATCTGTGGACCAGCCCTGGCCCTAAACTGATTTTCCTGCCTAGGGTTAGGGTTAGGGTTACACCTAGGGTTAGTGTCTCGGAAACCAAAGAGCCCACGGCTCGATGCACAGCGCAGCTGCCAAAGGAATCCCAAGGGGAGTGCAAAACTGCAACAACATGGCTGCCTTGACGGCTTTTTCCCCGGGATCAGCCCTGGCCCTAAACCAATTTTCCTGCCTAGGGTTAGGGTTAGGGTTACGCCTAGGGTTAGCGTCTCGGAAACCAAAGTGCCTACGGCCTTAGGCGCACCGCAGCTGCCAAAGGCATCCCAAGGGGAGTGCAAAACTGCAACAACATGGCTGCCGCAGTGGCTTTTTACTTGGGACCAGCCCTGGCCCTAAACTGATTTTCCTGCCTAGGGTTAGGGTTAGGGTTACGCCTAGGGTTAGCGTCTCGGAAACCAAAGAGCCCACGGCTCCAGGCGCACCGCAGCTGCCAAAGGCATCCCAAGGGGAGTGCAAAACTGCAACAACATGGCTGCCTTGACGGCTTTTTACTCGGGACCACCACTGTCCCTAAACCGATTTTCCTGCCTAGGGTTAGGGTTACGCCTAGGGTTAGCGTCTCGGAAACCAAAGAGCTCACGGCTCGATGCACACCGCAGCTGCCAAAGGCATCCCAGGGGGAGTGCAAAACTGCAACAACATGGCTGCTGCAGCGGCTTTTTACTTGGGACCAGCCCTGGCCCTAAACCGATTTTCCTGCCTAGGGTTAGGGTTAGGGTTACGCCTAGGGTTAGCGTCTCTGAAACCAAAGAGCCCACGGCTCCAGGCGCACCGCTGCTGCCAAAGGCTTCCCAAGGGGAGTGCAAAACTGCAACAACATGGCTGCCTTGACGGCTTTTTACTCGGGACCACCACTGGCCCTAAACCGATTTTCCTGCCTAGGGTTAGGGTTAGGGTTACGCCTAGGGTTAGCGTCTCGGAAACCAAAGAGCCCACGGCTCCAGGCGCACCGCAGCTGCCAAAGGCATCCCAAGGGGAGTGCAAAACTGCAACAACATGGCTGCCTTGACGGCTTTTTCCCCGGGACCAGCCCTGGCCCTAAACCGATTTTCCTGCCTAGGGTTAGGGTTAGGGTTACGCCTAGGGTTAGCGTCTCGGAAACCAAAGAGCCCACGGCTCGATGCACACCGCAGCTGCCAAAGGCATCCCAAGGGGAGTGCAAAACTGCAACAACATGGCTGCCTTGACGGCTTTTTCCCCGGGACCAGCCCTGGCCCGAAACCAATTTTCCTGCCTAGGGTTAGGGTTAGGGTTACGCCTAGGGTTAGCGTCTCGGAAACCAAAGTGCCTACGGCCTTAGGCGCACCGCAGCTGCAAAAGGCATCCCAAGGGGAGTGCAAAACTGCAACAACATGGCTGCCTTGACGGCTTTTTACTTGGGACCACCACTGGCCCTAAACCGATTTTCCTGCCTAGGGTTAGGGTTACGCCTAGGGTTAGCGTCTCGGAAACCAAAGAGCCCACGGCTCGATGCACACCGCAGCTGCCAAAGGCATCCCAGGGGGAGTGCAAAACTGCAACAACATGGCTGCCGCAGCGGCTTTTTACTTGGGACCAGCCCTGGCCCTAAACCGATTTTCCTGCCTAGGGTTAGGGTTAGGGTTACGCCTAGGGTTAGCGTCTCGGAAACCAAAGAGCCCACGGATCCAGGCGCACCGCAGCTGCCAAAGGCTTCCCAAGGGGAGTGCAAAACTGCAACAACATGGCTGCCTTGACGGCTTTTTACCCGGGACCAGCCCTGGCCCTAAACCGATTTTCCTGCCTAGGGTTAGAGTTAGGGTTACGCCGAGGGTTAGCGTCTCGGAAACCAAAGAGCCCACGGCTCGATGCACACCGCAGCTGCCAAAGGCATCCCAAGGGGAGTGCAAAACTGCAACAACATGGCTGCCTTGACGGCTTTTTCCCCGGGACCAGCCCTGGCCCTAAACCAATTTTCCTGCCTAGGGTAAGGGTTAGGGTTACGCCTAGGGTTAGTGTCTCGGAAACCAAAGAGCCCACGGTTGCAGGCGCGCCGCAGCTGCCAAAGGCATCCCAAGGGGAGTGCAAAACTGCAACAACATGGCTGCCGCAGCGGCTTTTTACTTGGGACCAGCCCTGGCCCTAAACCGATTTTCCTGCTTAGGGTTAGGGTTAGGGTTACGCCTAGGGTTAGCGTCTCGGAAACCAAAGAGCCCACGGCTCCAGGCGCACCGCAGCTGCCAAAGGCATCCCAAGGGGAGTGCAAAACTGCAACAACATGGCTGCCGCAGCGGCTTTTATCTGTGGACCAGCCCTGGCCCTAAACTGATTTTCCTGCCTAGGGTTAGGGTTAGGGTTACGCCTAGGGTTAGCGTCTCGGAAACCAAAGATCCCACAGCTCCAGGCGCACCGCAGCTGCCAAAGGCTTCCCAAGGGGAGTGCAAAACTGCAACAACATGGCTGCCTTGAGAGCTTTTAACTCGGGACCAGCCCTGGCCCTAAACCGATTTTCCTGCCTAGGGTTAGGGTTAGGGTTACGCCTAGGGTTAGCGTCTCGGAAACCAAAGAGCCCACGGCTCCAGGCGCACCGCAGCTGCCAAAGGCATCCCAAGGGGAGTGCAAAACTGCAACAACATGGCTGCCTTGACGGCTTTTTACCTGGGACCAGCCCTGGCCCTAATCCGATTTTCCTGCCTAGGGTTAGGGTTAGGGTTACGCCTAGGGTTAGCGTCTCGGAAACCAAAGTGCCTACGGCCTTAGGCGCACCGCAGCTGCCAAAGGCATCCCAAGGGGAGTGCAAAACTGCAACAACATGGCTGCCGCAGTGGCTTTTTACTTGGGACCAGCCCTGGCCCTAAACTGATTTTCCTGCCTAGGGTTAGGGTTAGGGTTACGCCTAGGGTTAGCGTCTCGGAAACCAAAGAGCCCACGGCTCCAGGCGCACCGCAGCTGCCAAAGGCATCCCAAGGGGAGTGCAAAACTGCAACAACATGGCTGCCTTGACGGCTTTTTACTCGGGACCACCACTGGCCCTAAACCGATTTTCCTGCCTAGGGTTAGGGTTAGGGTTACGCCTAGGGTTAGCGTCTCGGAAACCAAAGAGCCCACGGCTCGATGCACACCGCAGCTGCAAAGGCATCCCAAGGGGAGTGCAAAACTGCAACAACATGGCTGCCTTGACGGCTTTTTACTCGGGACCACCACTTGCCCTAAACCAATTTTCCTGCCTAGGGTTAGGGTTAGGGTTACGCCTAGGGTTAGCGTCTCGGAAACCAAAGTGCCTACGGCCTTAGGCGCACCGCAGCTGCCAAAGGCATCCCAAGGGGAGTGCAAAACTGCAACAACATGGCTGCCGCAGTGGCTTTTTACTTGGGACCAGCCCTGGCCCTAAACTGATTTTCCTGCCTAGGGTTAGGGTTAGGGTTACGCCTAGGGTTAGCGTCTCGGAAACCAAAGAGCCCACGACTCGATGCACACCGCAGCTGCAAAGGCATCCCAAGGGGAGTGCAAAACTGCAACAACATGGCTGCCTTGACGGCTTTTTACTCGGGACCACCACTTGCCCTAAACCAATTTTCCTGCCTAGGGTTAGGGTTAGGGTTACGCCTAGGGTTAGCGTCTCGGAAACCAAAGAGCCCACGGCTCCAGGCGCACCGCAGCTGCCAAAGGCATCCCAAGGGGAGTGCAAAACTGCAACAACATGGCTGCCTTGACGGCTTTTTACTCGGGACCACCACTGTCCCTAAACCGATTTTCCTGCCTAGGGTTAGGGTTACGCCTAGGGTTAGCGTCTCGGAAACCAAAGAGCCCACGGCTCGATGCACACCGCAGCTGCCAAAGGCATCCCAGGGGGAGTGCAAAACTGCAACAACATGGCTGCCGCAGCGGCTTTTTACTTGGGACCAGCCCTGGCCCTAAACCGATTTTCCTGCCTAGGGTTAGGGTTAGGGTTACGCCTAGGGTTAGCGTCTCGGAAACCAAAGAGCCCACGGCTCCAGGCGCACCGCTGCTGCCAAAGGCTTCCCAAGGGGAGTGCAAAACTGCAACAACATGGCTGCCTTGACGGCTTTTTACTCGGGACCACCACTGGCCCTAAACCGATTTTCCTGCCTAGGGTTAGGGTTAGGGTTACGCCTAGGGTTAGCGTCTCGGAAACCAAAGAGCCCACGGCTCAATGCACACCGCAGCTGCCAAAGGCATCCCAAGGGGAGTGCAAAACTGCAACAACATGGCTGCCTTGACGGCTTTTTCCCCGGGACCAGCCCTGGCCCTAAACCGATTTTCCTGCCTAGGGTTAGGGTTAGGGTTACGCCTAGGGTTAGCGTCTCGGAAACCAAAGAGCCCACGGCTCGATGCACACCGCAGCTGCCAAAGGCATCCCAAGGGGAGTGCAAAACTGCAACAACATGGCTGCCGCAGCGGCTTTTTCCCCGGGACCAGCCCTGGCCCGAAACCAATTTTCCTGCCTAGGGTTAGGGTTAGGGTTACGCCTAGGGTTAGCGTCTCGGAAACCAAAGTGCCTACAGCCTTAGGCGCACCGCAGCTGCAAAAGGCATCCCAAGGGGAGTGCAAAACTGCAACAACATGGCTGCCTTGACGGCTTTTTACTCGGGACCACCACTGGCCCTAAACCGATTTTCCTGCCTAGGGTTAGGGTTACGCCTAGGGTTAGCGTCTCGGAAACCAAAGAGCCCACGGATCCAGGCGCACCGCAGCTGCCAAAGGCTTCCCAAGGGGAGTGCAAAACTGCAACAACATGGCTGCCTTGACGGCTTTTTCCCCGGGACCAGCCCTGGCCCTAAACCAATTTTCCTGCCTAGGGTTAGGGTTCGGGTTACCCCTAGGGTTAGTGTCTCGGAAACCAATGAGCCCACGGTTGCAGGCGCACCGCAGCTGCCAAAGGCATCCCAAGGGGAGTGCAAAACTGCAACAACATGGCTGCCGCAGCGGCTTTTTACTTGGGACCAGCCCTGGCCCGAAACCAATTTTCCTGCTTAGGGTTAGGGTTAGGGTTACGCCTAGGGTTAGCGTCTCGGAAACCAAAGAGCCCACGGCTCCAGGCGCACCGCAGCTGCCAAAGGCATCCCAAGGGGAGTGCAAAACTGCAACAACATGGTTGCCACAGCGGCTTTTATCTGTGGACCAGCCCTGGCCCTAAACCGATTTTCCTGCCTAGGGTTAGGGTTAGGGTTACGCCTAGGGTTAGCGTCTCGGAAACCAAAGATCCCACAGCTCCAGGCGCACCGCAGCTGCCAAAGGCATCCCAAGGGGAGTGCAAAACTGCAACAACATGGCTGCCTTGACAGCTTTTTACTCGGGACCAGCCCTGGCCCTAAACCGATTTTCCTGCCTAGGGTTAGGGTTAGGGTTACGGCTAGGGTTAGCGTCTCGGAAACCAAAGAGCCCACGGATCCAGGCGCACCGCAGCTGCCAAAGGCATCCCAAGGGGAGTGCAAAACTGCAACAACATGGCTGCCTTGACGGCTTTTTACCCGGGACCAGCCCTGGCCCGAAACCGATTTTCCTGCCTAGGGTTAGGGTTAGGGTTACGCCTAGGGTTAGCGTCTCGGAAACCAAAGAGCGCACGGCTCGATGCACACCGCAGCTGCCAAAGGCATCCCAAGGGGAGTGCAAAACTGCAACAACATGGCTGCTGCAGCGGTTTTTACCCGGGACCAGCCCTGGTCCTAATCCGATTTTCCTGCCTAGGGTTAGGGTTAGGGTTACGCCTAGGGTTAGCGTCTCGGAAACCAAAGAGCCCACGGTTTGATGCACACCGCAGCTGCCAAAGGCATCCCTAGGGGAGTGCAAAACTGCAACAACATGGCTGCCTTGACGGCTTTTATCTGTGGACCAGCCCTGGCCCTAAACCGATTTTCCTGCCTAGGGTTAGGGTTAGGGTTACGCCTAGGGTTAGCGTCTCTGAAACCAAAGAGCCCACGGCTCGATGCACACCCCAGCTGCCGAAGGCATCCCAAGGGGAGTGCAAAACTGCAACAACATGGCTGCCTTGACGGCTTTTTACTCGGGACCACCACTGGCCGGAAACCGATTTTCCTGCCTAGGGTTAGGGTTAGGGTTACGCCTAGGGTTAGCGTCTCGGAAACCAAAGAGCCCACGGCTCCAGGCGCACCGCAGCTGCAAAAGGCATCCCAAGGGGAGTGCAAAACTGCAACAACATGGCTGCCTTGACGGCTTTTTCCCCGGGACCAGCCCTGGCCCTAAACCAATTTTCCTGCCTAGGGTTAGGGTTAGGGTTACGCCTAGGGTTAGCGTCTCGGAAACCAAAGAGCCCACGGCTAGATGCACACCGCAGCTGCCAAAGGCATCCCAGGGGGAGTGCAAAACTGCAACAACATGGCTGCCGCAGCGGCTTTTTACTTGGGACCAGCCCTGGCCCTAAACCGATTTTCCTGCCTAGGGTTAGGGTTAGGGTTACGCCTAGGGTTAGCGTCTCGGAAACCAAAGAGCCCACGGCTCCAGGCGCACCGCAGCTGCCAAAGGCATCCCAAGGGGAGTGCAAAACTGCAACAACATGGCTGCCTTGACGGCTTTTTACTCGGGACCACCACTGGCCCTAAACCGATTTTCCTGCCTAGGGTTAGGGTTAGGGTTACGCCTAGGGTTAGTGTCTCGGAAACCAAAGAGCCCACGGCCTTAGGCGCACCGCTGCTGCCAAAGGCATCCCAAGGGGAGTGCAAAACTGCAACAACATGGCTGCCGCAGCGGCTTTTTACTCGGGACCAGCCCTGGCTCTAAACTGATTTTCCTGCCTAGGGTTAGGGTTAGGGTTACGCCTAGGGTTAGCGTCTCGGAAACCAAAGAGCCCACGGCTCGATGCACACCGCAGCTGCCAAAGGCATCCCAAGGGGAGTGCAAAACTGCAACAACATGGCTGCCTTGACGGCTTTTATCTGTGGACCAGCCCTGGCCCTAAACTGATTTTCCTGCCTAGGGTTAGGGTTAGGGTTACACCTAGGGTTAGTGTCTCGGAAACCAAAGAGCCCACGGCTCGATGCACAGCGCAGCTGCCAAAGGAATCCCAAGGGGAGTGCAAAACTGCAACAACATGGCTGCCTTGACGGCTTTTTCCCCGGGATCAGCCCTGGCCCTAAACCAATTTTCCTGCCTAGGGTTAGGGTTAGGGTTACGCCTAGGGTTAGCGTCTCGGAAACCAAAGTGCCTACGGCCTTAGGCGCACCGCAGCTGCCAAAGGCATCCCAAGGGGAGTGCAAAACTGCAACAACATGGCTGCCGCAGTGGCTTCTTACTTGGGACCAGCCCTGGCCCTAAACTGATTTTCCTGCCTAGGGTTAGGGTTAGGGTTACGCCTAGGGTTAGCGTCTCGGAAACCAAAGAGCCCACGGCTCCAGGCGCACCGCAGCTGCCAAAGGCATCCCAAGGGGAGTGCAAAACTGCAACAACATGGCTGCCTTGACGGCTTTTTACTCGGGACCACCACTGTCCCTAAACCGATTTTCCTGCCTAGGGTTAGGGTTACGCCTAGGGTTAGCGTCTCGGAAACCAAAGAGCTCACGGCTCGATGCACACCGCAGCTGCCAAAGGCATCCCAGGGGGAGTGCAAAACTGCAACAACATGGCTGCTGCAGCGGCTTTTTACTTGGGACCAGCCCTGGCCCTAAACCGATTTTCCTGCCTAGGGTTAGGGTTAGGGTTACGCCTAGGGTTAGCGTCTCGGAAACCAAAGAGCCCACGGCTCCAGGCGCACCGCAGCTGCCAAAGGCATCCCAAGGGGAGTGCAAAACTGCAACAACATGGCTGCCTTGACGGCTTTTTCCCCGGGACCAGCCCTGGCCCTAAACCGATTTTCCTGCCTAGGGTTAGGGTTAGGGTTACGCCTAGGGTTAGCGTCTCGGAAACCAAAGAGCCCACGGCTCGATGCACACCGCAGCTGCCAAAGGCATCCCAAGGGGAGTGCAAAACTGCAACAACATGGCTGCCTTGACGGCTTTTTCCCCGGGACCAGCCCTGGCCCGAAACCAATTTTCCTGCCTAGGGTTAGGGTTCGGGTTACGCCTAGGGTTAGCGTCTCGGAAACCAAAGTGCCTACGGCCTTAGGCGCACCGCAGCTGCAAAAGGCATCCCAAGGGGAGTGCAAAACTGCAACAACATGGCTGCCTTGACGGCTTTTTACTCGGGACCACCACTGGCCCTAAACCGATTTTCCTGCCTAGGGTTAGGGTTACGCCTAGGGTTAGCTTCTCGGAAACCAAAGAGCCCACGGCTCGATGCACACCGCAGCTGCCAAAGGCATCCCAGGGGGAGTGCAAAACTGCAACAACATGGCTGCCGCAGCGGCTTTTTACTTGGGACCAGCCGTGGCCCTAAACCGATTTTCCTGCCTAGGGTTAGGGTTAGGGTTACGCCTAGGGTTAGCGTCTCGGAAACCAAAGAGCCCACGGATCCAGGCGCACCGCAGCTGCCAAAGGCTTCCCAAGGGGAGTGCAAAACTGCAACAACATGGCTGCCTTGACGGCTTTTTACCCGGGACCAGCCCTGGCCCTAAACCGATTTTCCTGCCTAGGGTTAGAGTTAGGGTTACGCCTAGGGTTAGCGTCTCGGAAACCAAAGAGCCCACGGCTCGATGCACACCGCAGCTGCCAAAGGCATCCCAAGGGGAGTGCAAAACTGCAACAACATGGCTGCCTTGACGGCTTTTTCCCCGGGACCAGCCCTGGCCCTAAACCAATTTTCCTGCCTAGGGTAAGGGTTAGGGTTACGCCTAGGGTTAGTGTCTCGGAAACCAAAGAGCCCACGGTTGCAGGCGCGCCGCAGCTGCCAAAGGCATCCCAAGGGGAGTGCAAAACTGCAACAACATGGCTGCCGCAGCGGCTTTTTACTTGGGACCAGCCCTGGCCCTAAACCAATTTTCCTGCTTAGGGTTAGGGTTAGGGTTACGCCTAGGGTTAGCGTCTCGGAAACCAAAGAGCCCACGGCTCCAGGCGCACCGCAGCTGCCAAAGGCATCCCAAGGGGAGTGCAAAACTGCAACAACATGGCTGCCGCAGCGGCTTTTATCTGTGGACCAGCCCTGGCCCTAAACCGATTTTCCTGCCTAGGGTTAGGGTTAGGGTTACGCCTAGGGTTAGCGTCTCGGAAACCAAAGAGCCCACGGCTCCAGGCGCACCGCTGCTGCCAAAGGCTTCCCAAGGGGAGTGCAAAACTGCAACAACATGGCTGCCTTGACGGCTTTTTACTCGGGACCACCACTGGCCCTAAACCGATTTTCCTGCCTAGGGTTAGGGTTAGGGTTACGCCTAGGGTTAGCGTCTCGGAAACCAAAGAGCCCACGGCTCCAGGCGCACCGCAGCTGCCAAAGGCATCCCAAGGGGAGTGCAAAACTGCAACAACATGGCTGCCTTGACGGCTTTTTCCCCGGGACCAGCCCTGGCCCTAAACCGATTTTCCTGCCTAGGGTTAGGGTTAGGGTTACGCCTAGGGTTAGCGTCTCGGAAACCAAAGAGCCCACGGCTCGATGCACACCGCAGCTGCCAAAGGCATCCCAAGGGGAGTGCAAAACTGCAACAACATGGCTGCCTTGACGGCTTTTTCCCCGGGACCAGCCCTGGCCCGAAACCAATTTTCCTGCCTAGGGTTAGGGTTAGGGTTACGCCTAGGGTTAGCGTCTCGGAAACCAAAGTGCCTACGGCCTTAGGCGCACCGCAGCTGCAAAAGGCATCCCAAGGGGAGTGCAAAACTGCAACAACATGGCTGCCTTGACGGCTTTTTACTCGGGACCACCACTGGCCCTAAACCGATTTTCCTGCCTAGGGTTAGGGTTACGCCTAGGGTTAGCGTCTCGGAAACCAAAGAGCCCACGGCTCGATGCACACCGCAGCTGCCAAAGGCATCCCAGGGGGAGTGCAAAACTGCAACAACATGGCTGCCGCAGCGGCTTTTTACTTGGGACCAGCCGTGGCCCTAAACCGATTTTCCTGCCTAGGGTTAGGGTTAGGGTTACGCCTAGGGTTAGCGTCTCGGAAACCAAAGAGCCCACGGATCCAGGCGCACCGCAGCTGCCAAAGGCTTCCCAAGGGGAGTGCAAAACTGCAACAACATGGCTGCCTTGACGGCTTTTTACCCGGGACCAGCCCTGGCCCTAAACCGATTTTCCTGCCTAGGGTTAGAGTTAGGGTTACGCCTAGGGTTAGCGTCTCGGAAACCAAAGAGCCCACGGCTCGATGCACACCGCAGCTGCCAAAGGCATCCCAAGGGGAGTGCAAAACTGCAACAACATGGCTGCCTTGACGGCTTTTTCCCCGGGACCAGCCCTGGCCCTAAACCAATTTTCCTGCCTAGGGTAAGGGTTAGGGTTACGCCTAGGGTTAGTGTCTCGGAAACCAAAGAGCCCACGGTTGCAGGCGCGCCGCAGTTGCCAAAGGCATCCCAAGGGGAGTGCAAAACTGCAACAACATGGCTGCCGCAGCGGCTTTTTACTTGGGACCAGCCCTGGCCCTAAACCAATTTTCCTGCTTAGGGTTAGGGTTAGGGTTACGCCTAGGGTTAGCGTCTCGGAAACCAAAGAGCCCACGGCTCCAGGCGCACCGCAGCTGCCAAAGGCATCCCAAGGGGAGTGCAAAACTGCAACAACATGGCTGCCGCAGCGGCTTTTATCTGTGGACCAGCCCTGGCCCTAAACTGATTTTCCTGCCTAGGGTTAGGGTTAGGGTTACGCCTAGGGTTAGCGTCTCGGAAACCAAAGATCCCACAGCTCCAGGCGCACCGCAGCTGCCAAAGGCTTCCCAAGGGGAGTGCAAAACTGCAACAACATGGCTGCCTTGAGAGCTTTTAACTCGGGACCAGCCCTGGCCCTAAACCGATTTTCCTGCCTAGGGTTAGGGTTAGGGTTACGCCTAGGGTTAGCGTCTCGGAAACCAAAGAGCCCACGGCTCCAGGCGCATCGCAGCTGCCAAAGGCATCCCAAGGGGAGTGCAAAACTGCAACAACATGGCTGCCGCAGCGGCTTTTATCTGTGGATCAACCCTTGCCCTAAACCGATTTTCCTGCCTAGGGTTAGGGTTAGGGTTACGCCTAGGGTTAGCGTCTCGGAAACCAAAGAGCCCACGGCTCCAGGCGCACCGCAGCTGCCAAAGGCATCCCAAGGGGAGTGCAAAACTGCAACAACATGGCTGCCTTGACGGCTTTTTACGTGGGACCAGCCCTGGCCCTAATCCGATTTTCCTGCCTAGGGTTAGGGTTAGGGTTACGCCTAGGGTTAGCGTCTCGGAAACCAAAGTGCCTACGGCCTTAGGCGCACCGCAGCTGCCAAAGGCATCCCAAGGGGAGTGCAAAACTGCAACAACATGGCTGCCGCAGTGGCTTTTTACTTGGGACCAGCCCTGGCCCTAAACTGATTTTCCTGCCTAGGGTTAGGGTTAGGGTTACGCCTAGGGTTAGCGTCTCGGAAACCAAAGAGCCCACGGCTCCAGGCGCACCGCAGCTGCCAAAGGCATCCCAAGGGGAGTGCAAAACTGCAACAACATGGCTGCCTTGACGGCTTTTTACTCGGGACCACCACTGGCCCTAAACCGATTTTCCTGCCTAGGGTTAGGGTTAGGGTTACGCCTAGGGTTAGCGTCTCGGAAAGCAATGAGCCCACGGCTCGATGCACACCGCAGCTGCAAAGGCATCCCAAGGGGAGTGCAAAACTGCAACAACATGGCTGCCTTGACGGCTTTTTACTCGGGACCACCACTTGCCCTAAACCAATTTTCCTGCCTAGGGTTAGGGTTAGGGTTACGCCTAGGGTTAGCGTCTCGGAAACCAAAGTGCCTACGGCCTTAGGCGCACCGCAGCTGCCAAAGGCATCCCAAGGGGAGTGCAAAACTGCAACAACATGGCTGCCGCAGTGGCTTTTTACTTGGGACCAGCCCGGGCCCTAAACTGATTTTCCTGCCTAGGGTTAGGGTTAGGGTTACGCCTAGGGTTAGCGTCTCGGAAACCAAAGAGCCCACGGCTCCAGGCGCACCGCAGCTGCCAAAGGCATCCCAAGGGGAGTGCAAAACTGCAACAACATGGCTGCCTTGACGGCTTTTTACTCGGGACCACCACTGGCCCTAAACCGATTTTCCTGCCTAGGGTTAGGGTTAGGGTTACGCCTAGGGTTAGCGTCTCGGAAACCAAAGAGCCCACGGCTCGATGCACACCGCAGCTGCAAAGGCATCCCAAGGGGAGTGCAAAACTGCAACAACATGGCTGCCTTGACGGCTTTTTACTCGGGACCACCACTTGCCCTAAACCAATTTTCCTGCCTAGGGTTAGGGTTAGGGTTACGCCTAGGGTTAGCGTCTCGGAAACCAAAGAGCCCACGGCTCCAGGCGCACCGCAGCTGCCAAAGGCATCCCAAGGGGAGTGCAAAACTGCAACAACATGGCTGCCTTGACGGCTTTTTACTCGGGACCACCACTGTCCCTAAACCGATTTTCCTGCCTAGGGTTAGGGTTACGCCTAGGGTTAGCGTCTCGGAAACCAAAGAGCCCACGGCTCGATGCACACCGCAGCTGCCAAAGGCATCCCAGGGGGAGTGCAAAACTGCAACAACATGGCTGCTGCAGCGGCTTTTTACTTGGGACCAGCCCTGGCCCTAAACCGATTTTCCTGCCTAGGGTTAGGGTTAGGGTTACGCCTAGGGTTAGCGTCTCGGAAACCAAAGAGCCCACGGCTCCAGGCGCACCGCTGCTGCCAAAGGCTTCCCAAGGGGAGTGCAAAACTGCAACAACATGGCTGCCTTGACGGCTTTTTACTCGGGACCACCACTGGCCCTAACCCGATTTTCCTGCCTAGGGTTAGGGTTAGGGTTACGCCTAGGGTTAGCGTCTCGGAAACCAAAGAGCCCACGGCTCCAGGCGCACCGCAGCTGCCAAAGGCATCCCAAGGGGAGTGCAAAACTGCAACAACATGGCTGCCTTGACGGCTTTTTACTTGGGACCAGCCCTGGCCCTAAACCGATTTTCCTGCCTAGGGTTAGGGTTAGGGTTACGCCTAGGGTTAGCGTCTCGGAAACCAAAGAGCCCACGGCTCGATGCACACCGCAGCTGCCAAAGGCATCCCAAGGGGAGTGCAAAACTGCAACAACATGGCTGCCTTGACGGCTTTTTCCCCGGGACCAGCCCTGGCCCGAAACCAATTTTCCTGCCTAGGGTTAGGGTTAGGGTTACGCCTAGGGTTAGCGTCTCGGAAACCAAAGTGCCTACGGCCTTAGGCGCACCGCAGCTGCAAAAGGCATCCCAAGGGGAGTGCAAAACTGCAACAACATGGCTGCCTTGACGGCTTTTTACTCGGGACCACCACTGGCCCTAAACCGATTTTCCTGCCTAGGGTTAGGGTTACGCCTAGGGTTAGCGTCTCGGAAACCAAAGAGCCCACGGCTCGATGCACACCGCAGCTGCCAAAGGCATCCCAGGGGGAGTGCAAAACTGCAACAACATGGCTGCTGCAGCGGCTTTTTACTTGGGACCAGCCCTGGCCCTAAACCGATTTTCCTGCCTAGGGTTAGGGTTAGGGTTACGCCTAGGGTTAGCGTCTCGGAAACCAAAGAGCCCACGGCTCCAGGCGCACCGCTGCTGCCAAAGGCTTCCCAAGGGGAGTGCAAAACTGCAACAACATGGCTGCCTTGACGGCTTTTTACTCGGGACCACCACTGGCCCTAAACCGATTTTCCTGCCTAGGGTTAGGGTTAGGGTTACGCCTAGGGTTAGCGTCTCGGAAACCAAAGAGCCCACGGCTCCAGGCGCACCGCAGCTGCCAAAGGCATCCCAAGGGGAGTGCAAAACTGCAACAACATGGCTGCCTTGACGGCTTTTTACTTGGGACCAGCCCTGGCCCTAAACCGATTTTCCTGCCTAGGGTTAGGGTTAGGGTTACGCCTAGGGTTAGCGTCTCGGAAACCAAAGAGCCCACGGCTCGATGCACACCGCAGCTGCCAAAGGCATCCCAAGGGGAGTGCAAAACTGCAACAACATGGCTGCCTTGACGGCTTTTTCCCCGGGACCAGCCCTGGCCCGAAACCAATTTTCCTGCCTAGGGTTAGGGTTAGGGTTACGCCTAGGGTTAGCGTCTCGGAAACCAAAGTGCCTACGGCCTTAGGCGCACCGCAGCTGCAAAAGGCATCCCAAGGGGAGTGCAAAACTGCAACAACATGGCTGCCTTGACGGCTTTTTACTCGGGACCACCACTGGCCCTAAACCGATTTTCCTGCCTAGGGTTAGGGTTACGCCTAGGGTTAGTGTCTCGGAAACCAAAGAGCCCACGGTTGCAGGCGCGCCGCAGCTGCCAAAGGCATCCCAAGGGGAGTGCAAAACTGCAACAACATGGCTGCCGCAGCGGCTTTTTACTTGGGACCAGCCCTGGCCCTAAACCAATTTTCCTGCTTAGGGTTAGGGTTAGGGTTACGCCTAGGGTTAGCGTCTCGGAAACCAAAGAGCCCACGGCTCCAGGCGCACCGCAGCTGCCAAAGGCATCCCAAGGGGAGTGCAAAACTGCAACAACATGGCTGCCGCAGCGGCTTTTATCTGTGGACCAGCCCTGGCCCTAAACTGATTTTCCTGCCTAGGGTTAGGGTTAGGGTTACGCCTAGGGTTAGCGTCTCGGAAACCAAAGATCCCACAGCTCCAGGCGCACCGCAGCTGCCAAAGGCTTCCCAAGGGGAGTGCAAAACTGCAACAACATGGCTGCCTTGAGAGCTTTTAACTCGGGACCAGCCCTGGCCCTAAACCGATTTTCCTGCCTAGGGTTAGGGTTAGGGTTACGCCTAGGGTTAGCGTCTCGGAAACCAAAGAGCCCACGGCTCCAGGCGCATCGCAGCTGCCAAAGGCATCCCAAGGGGAGTGCAAAACTGCAACAACATGGCTGCCGCAGCGGCTTTTATCTGTGGATCAACCCTTGCCCTAAACCGATTTTCCTGCCTAGGGTTAGGGTTAGGGTTACGCCTAGGGTTAGCGTCTCGGAAACCAAAGAGCCCACGGCTCCAGGCGCACCGCAGCTGCCAAAGGCATCCCAAGGGGAGTGCAAAACTGCAACAACATGGCTGCCGCAGTGGCTTTTTACTTGGGACCAGCCCTGGCCCTAAACTGATTTTCCTGCCTAGGGTTAGGGTTAGGGTTACGCCTAGGGTTAGCGTCTCGGAAACCAAAGAGCCCACGGCTCCAGGCGCACCGCAGCTGCCAAAGGCATCCCAAGGGGAGTGCAAAACTGCAACAACATGGCTGCCTTGACGGCTTTTTACTCGGGACCACCACTGGCCCTAAACCGATTTTCCTGCCTAGGGTTAGGGTTAGGGTTACGCCTAGGGTTAGCGTCTCGGAAAGCAATGAGCCCACGGCTCGATGCACACCGCAGCTGCAAAGGCATCCCAAGGGGAGTGCAAAACTGCAACAACATGGCTGCCTTGACGGCTTTTTACTCGGGACCACCACTTGCCCTAAACCAATTTTCCTGCCTAGGGTTAGGGTTAGGGTTACGCCTAGGGTTAGCGTCTCGGAAACCAAAGTGCCTACGGCCTTAGGCGCACCGCAGCTGCCAAAGGCATCCCAAGGGGAGTGCAAAACTGCAACAACATGGCTGCCGCAGTGGCTTTTTACTTGGGACCAGCCCGGGCCCTAAACTGATTTTCCTGCCTAGGGTTAGGGTTAGGGTTACGCCTAGGGTTAGCGTCTCGGAAACCAAAGAGCCCACGGCTCCAGGCGCACCGCAGCTGCCAAAGGCATCCCAAGGGGAGTGCAAAACTGCAACAACATGGCTGCCTTGACGGCTTTTTACTCGGGACCACCACTGGCCCTAAACCGATTTTCCTGCCTAGGGTTAGGGTTAGGGTTACGCCTAGGGTTAGCGTCTCGGAAACCAAAGAGCCCACGGCTCGATGCACACCGCAGCTGCAAAGGCATCCCAAGGGGAGTGCAAAACTGCAACAACATGGCTGCCTTGACGGCTTTTTACTCGGGACCACCACTTGCCCTAAACCAATTTTCCTGCCTAGGGTTAGGGTTAGGGTTACGCCTAGGGTTAGCGTCTCGGAAACCAAAGTGCCTACGGCCTTAGGCGCACCGCAGCTGCCAAAGGCATCCCAAGGGGAGTGCAAAACTGCAACAACATGGCTGCCGCAGTGGCTTTTTACTTGGGACCAGCCCTGGCCCTAAACTGATTTTCCTGCCTAGGGTTAGGGTTAGGGTTACGCCTAGGGTTAGCGTCTCGGAAACCAAAGAGCCCACGGCTCCAGGCGCACCGCAGCTGCCAAAGGCATCCCAAGGGGAGTGCAAAACTGCAACAACATGGCTGCCTTGACGGCTTTTTACTCGGGACCACCACTGGCCCTAAACCGATTTTCCTGCCTAGGGTTAGGGTTAGGGTTACGCCTAGGGTTAGCGTCTCGGAAACCAAAGAGCCCACGGCTCGATGCACACCGCAGCTGCAAAGGCATCCCAAGGGGAGTGCAAAACTGCAACAACATGGCTGCCTTGACGGCTTTTTACTCGGGACCACCACTTGCCCTAAACCAATTTTCCTGCCTAGGGTTAGGGTTAGGGTTACGCCTAGGGTTAGCGTCTCGGAAACCAAAGAGCCCACGGCTCCAGGCGCACCACAGCTGCCAAAGGCATCCCAAGGGGAGTGCAAAACTGCAACAACATGGCTGCCTTGACGGCTTTTTACTCGGGACCAGCCCTGTCCCTAAACCGATTTTCCTGCCTAGGGTTAGGGTTACGCCTAGGGTTAGCGTCTCGGAAACCAAAGAGCCCACGGCTCGATGCACACCGCAGCTGCCAAAGGCATCCCAGGGGGAGTGCAAAACTGCAACAACATGGCTGCTGCAGCGGCTTTTTACTTGGGACCAGCCCTGGCCCTAAACCGATTTTCCTGCCTAGGGTTAGGGTTAGGGTTACGCCTAGGGTTAGCGTCTCGGAAACCAAAGAGCCCACGGCTCCAGGCGCACCGCTGCTGCCAAAGGCTTCCCAAGGGGAGTGCAAAACTGCAACAACATGGCTGCCTTGACGGCTTTTTACTCGGGACCACCACTGGCCCTAAACCGATTTTCCTGCCTAGGGTTAGGGTTAGGGTTACGCCTAGGGTTAGCGTCTCGGAAACCAAAGAGCCCACGGCTCCAGGCGCACCGCAGCTGCCAAAGGCATCCCAAGGGGAGTGCAAAACTGCAACAACATGGCTGCCTTGACGGCTTTTTACTTGGGACCAGCCCTGGCCCTAAACCGATTTTCCTGCCTAGGGTTAGGGTTAGGGTTACGCCTAGGGTTAGCGTCTCGGAAACCAAAGAGCCCACGGCTCGATGCACACCGCAGCTGCCAAAGGCATCCCAAGGGGAGTGCAAAACTGCAACAACATGGCTGCCTTGACGGCTTTTTCCCCGGGACCAGCCCTGGCCCGAAACCAATTTTCCTGCCTAGGGTTAGGGTTAGGGTTACGCCTAGGGTTAGCGTCTCGGAAACCAAAGTGCCTACGGCCTTAGGCGCACCGCAGCTGCAAAAGGCATCCCAAGGGGAGTGCAAAACTGCAACAACATGGCTGCCTTGACGGCTTTTTACTCGGGACCACCACTGGCCCTAAACCGATTTTCCTGCCTAGGGTTAGGGTTACGCCTAGGGTTAGCGTCTCGGAAACCAAAGAGCCCACGGCTCGATGCACACCGCAGCTGCCAAAGGCATCCCAGGGGGAGTGCAAAACTGCAACAACATGGCTGCCGCAGCGGCTTTTTACTTGGGACCAGCCCTGGCCCTAAACCGATTTTCCTGCCTAGGGTTAGGGTTAGGGTTACGCCTAGGGTTAGCGTCTCGGAAACCAAAGAGCCCACGGATCCAGGCGCACCGCTGCTGCCAAAGGCTTCCCAAGGGGAGTGCAAAACTGCAACAACATGGCTGCCTTGACGGCTTTTTACTCGGGACCACCACTGGCCCTAAACCGATTTTCCTGCCTAGGGTTAGGGTTAGGGTTACGCCTAGGGTTAGCGTCTCGGAAACCAAAGAGCCCACGGCTCGATGCACACCGCAGCTGCCAAAGGCATCCCAAGGGGAGTGCAAAACTGCAACAACATGGCTGCCTTGACGGCTTTTTCCCCGGGACCAGCCCTGGCCCGAAACCGATTTTCCTGCCTAGGGTTAGGGTTAGGGTTACGCCTAGGGTTAGCGTCTCGGAAACCAAAGTGCCTACGGCCTTAGGCGCACCGCAGCTGCAAAAGGCATCCCAAGGGGAGTGCAAAACTGCAACAACATGGCTGCCTTGACGGCTTTTTACTCGGGACCACCACTGGCCCTAAACCGATTTTCCTGCCTAGGGTTAGGGTTACGCCTAGGGTTAGCGTCTCGGAAACCAAAGAGCCCACGGCTCGATGCACACCGCAGCTGCCAAAGGCATCCCAGGGGGAGTGCAAAACTGCAACAACATGGCTGCCGCAGCGGCTTTTTACTTGGGACCAGCCCTGGCCCTAAACCGATTTTCCTGCCTAGGGTTAGGGTTAGGGTTACGCCTAGGGTTAGCGTCTCGGAAACCAAAGAGCCCACGGCTCCAGGCGCACCGCAGCTGCCAAAGGCTTCCCAAGGGGAGTGCAAAACTGCAACAACATGGCTGCCTTGACGGCTTTTTACCCGGGACCAGCCCTGGCCCTAAACCGATTTTCCTGCCTAGGGTTAGAGTTAGGGTTACGCCTAGGGTTAGCGTCTCGGAAACCAAAGAGCCCACCGCTCGATGCACACCGCAGCTGCCAAAGGCATCCCAAGGGGAGTGCAAAACTGCAACAACATGGCTGCCTTGACGGCTTTTTCCCCGGGACCAGCCCTGGCCCTAAACCGATTTTCCTGCCTAGGGTAAGGGTTAGGGTTACGCCTAGGGTTAGTGTCTCGGAAACCAAAGAGCCCACGGTTGCAGGCGCGCCGCAGCTGCCAAAGGCATCCCAAGGGGAGTGCAAAACTGCAATAACATGGCTGCCTCAGCGGCTTTTTACTTGGGACCAGCCCTGGCCCTAAACCAATTTTCCTGCTTAGGGTTAGGGTTAGGGTTACGCCTAGGGTTAGCGTCTCGGAAACCAAAGAGCCCACGGCTCCAGGCGCACCGCAGCTGCCAAAGGCATCCCAAGGGGAGTGCAAAACTGCAACAACATGGCTGCCGCAGCGGCTTTTATCTGTGGACCAGCCCTGGCCCTAAACTGATTTTCCTGCCTAGGGTTAGGGTTAGGGTTACGCCTAGGGTTAGCGTCTCGGAAACCAAAGATCCTACAGCTCCAGGCGCACCGCAGCTGCCAAAGGCATCCCAAGGGGAGTGCAAAACTGCAACAACATGGCTGCCTTGAGAGCTTTTTACTCGGGACCAGCCCTGGCCCTAAACCGATTTTCCTGCCTAGGGTTAGGGTTAGGGTTACGCCTAGGGTTAGCGTCTCGGAAACCAAAGAGCCCACGGCTCCAGGCGCACCGCAGCTGCCAAAGGCATCCCAAGGGGAGTGCAAAACTGCAACAACATGGCTGCCGCAGCGGCTTTTATCTGTGGATCAACCCTTGCCCTAAACCGATTTTCCTGCCTAGGGTTAGGGTTAGGGTTACGCCTAGGGTTAGCGTCTCGGAAACCAAAGAGCCCACGGCTCCAGGCGCACCGCAGCTGCCAAAGGCATCCCAAGGGGAGTGCCAAACTGCAACAACATGGCTGCCTTGACGGCTTTTTACTCGGGACCACCACTGGCCCTAAACCGATTTTCCTGCCTAGGGTTAGGGTTACGCCTAGGGTTAGCGTCTCGGAAACCAAAGAGCCCACGGCTCCAGGCGCACCGCAGCTGCCAAAGGCATCCCAAGGGGAGTGCAAAACTGCAACAACATGGCTGCCTTGACGGCTTTTTACTCGGGACCAGCCCTGGCCCTAAACCGATTTTCCTGCCTAGGGTTAGGGTTACGCCTAGGGTTAGCGTCTCGGAAACCAAAGAGCCCACGGCTCGATGCACACCGCAGCTGCCAAAGGCATCCCAGGAGGAGTGCAAAACTGCAACAACATGGCTGCCGCAGCGGCTTTTTACTTGGGACCAGCCCTGGCCCTAAACCGATTTTCCTGCCTAGGGTTAGGGTTAGGGTTACGCCTAGGGTTAGCGTCTCGGAAACCAAAGAGCCCACGGCTCCAGGCGCACCGCAGCTGCCAAAGGCTTCCCAAGGGGAGTGCAAAACTGCAACAACATGGCTGCCTTGACGGCTTTTTACCCGGGACCAGCCCTGGCCCTAAACCGATTTTCCTGCCTAGGGTTAGGGTTAGGGTTACGCCTAGGGTTAGCGTCTCGGAAACCAAAGAGCCCACGGCTCGATGCACACCGCAGCTGCCAAAGGCATCCCAAGGGGAGTGCAAAACTGCAACAACATGGCTGCCTTGACGGCTTTTTCCCCGGGACCAGCCCTGGCCCTAAACCAATTTTCCTGCCTAGGGTTAGGGTTAGGGTTACGCCTAGGGTTAGTGTCTCGGAAACCAAAGAGCCCACGGTTGCAGGCGCACCGCAGCTGCCAAAGGCATCCCAAGGGGAGTGCAAAACTGCAACAACATGGCTGCCTTGACGGCTTTTTACTCAGGACCACCACTGGCCCTAAACCGAATTTCCTGCCTAGGGTTAGGGTTAGGGTTACGCCTAGGGTTAGCGTCTCGGAAACCAAAGAGCCTACGTCCTTAGGCGCACCGCAGCTGCCAAAGGCATCCCAAGGGGAGTGCAAAACTGCAACAACATGGCTGCCTTGACAGCTTTTTACTCGGGACCACCTCTGGACCGAAACTGATTTTCCTGCCTAGGGTTAGGGTTAGGGTTACGCCTAGGGTTAGCGTCTCGGAAACCAAAGAGCCCACGGCTCGATGCACACCGCAGCTGCCAAAGGCATCCCAGGGGGAGTGCAAAACTGCAACAACATGGCTGCCGCAGCGGCTTTTTACTTGGGACCAGCCCTGGCCCTAAACCGATTTTCCTGCCTAGGGTTAGGGTTAGGGTTACGCCTAGGGTTAGCGTCTCGGAAACCAAAGAGCCCACCGCTCCAGGCGCACCGCAGCTGCCAAAGGCTTCCCAAGGGGAGTGCAAAACTGCAACAACATGGCTGCCTTGACGGCTTTTTACCCGGGACCAGCCCTGGCCCTAAACCGATTTTCCTGCCTAGGGTTAGGGTTAGGGTTACGCCTAGGGTTAGTGTCTCGGAAACCAAAGAGCCTACGTCCTTAGGCGCACTGTAGCTGCCAAAGGCATCCCAAGGGGAGTGCAAAACTGCAACAACATGGCTGCCTTGACAGCTTTTTACTCGGGACCACCTCTGGACCGAAACTGATTTTCCTGCCTAGGGTTAGGGTTAGGGTTACGCCTAGGGTTAGCGTCTCGGAAACCAAAGAGCCCACGGCTCGATGCACACCGCAGCTGCCAAAGGCATCCCAAGGGGAGTGCAAAACTGCAACAACATGGCTGCCGCAGCGGCTTTTTACCCGGGACCAGCCCTGGCCCTAAACCGATTTTCCTGCCTAGGGTTAGGGTTAGGGTTACGCCTAGGGTTAGTGTCTCGGAAACCAAAGAGCCCATGGTTGCAGGCGCACCGCAGCTGCCAAAGGCATCCCAAGGGGAGTGCAAAACTGCAACAACATGGCTGCCTTGACGGCTTTTTACTCGGGACCACCACTGGCCCTAAACCGATTTTCCTGCCTAGGGTTAGGGTTAGGGTTACGCCTAGTGTTAGTGTCTCGGAAACCAAAGAGCCTACGTCCTTAGGCGCACCGCAGCTGCCAAAGGCATCCCAAGGGGAGTGCAAAACTGCAACAACATGGCTGCCTTGACGGCTTTTTACTCGGGACCACCACTGGCCCTAAACCGAATTTCCTGCCTAGGGTTAGGGTTAGGGTTACGGCTAGGGTTAGCGTCTCGGAAACCAAAGAGCCCACGGCTCCAGGCGCACTGCAGCTGCCAAAGGCATCCCAAGGGGAGTGCAAAACTGCAACAACATGGCTGCCGCAGCGGCTTTTATCTGTGGACCAGCCCTGGCCCTAAACTGATTTTCCTGCCTAGGGTTAGGGTTAGGGTTACGCCTAGGGTTAGCGTCTCGGAAACCAAAGAGCCTACGTCCTTAGGCGCACCGCAGCTGCCAAAGGCATCCCAAGGGGAGTGCAAAACTGCAACAACATGGCTGCCTTGACGGCTTTTTACCCGGGACCAGCCCTGGCCCTAAACCGATTTTCCTGCCTAGGGTTAGGGTTAGGGTTACGCCTAGTGTTAGTGTCTCGGAAACCAAAGAGCCTACGTCCTTAGGCGCACCGCAGCTGCCAAAGGCATCCCAAGGGGAGTGCAAAACTGCAACAACATGGCTGCCTTGACAGCTTTTTACTCGGGACCACCTCTGGACCGAAACTGATTTTCCTGCCTAGGGTTAGGGTTAGGGTTACGCCTAGGGTTAGCGTCTCGGAAACCAAAGAGCCCACGGCTCGATGCACACCGCAGCTGCCAAAGGCATCCCAGGGGGAGTGCAAAACTGCAACAACATGGCTGCCTTGACGGCTTTTTACCCGGGACCAGCCCTGGCCCTAAACCGATTTTCCTGCCTAGGGTTAGGGTTAGGGTTACGCCTAGGGTTAGCGTCTCGGAAACCAAAGAGCCCACGGCTCGATGCACACCGCAGCTGCCAAAGGCATCCCAAGGAGTGTGCAAAACTGCAACAACATGGCTGCCTTGACGGCTTTTTACCCGGGACCAGCCCTGGCCCTAAACCGATTTTCCTGCCTAGGGTTAGGGTTAGGGTTACGCCTAGGGTTAGTGTCTCGGAAACCAAAGAGCCCATGGTTGCAGGCGCACCGCAGCTGCCAAAGGCATCCCAAGGGGAGTGCAAAACTGCAACAACATGGCTGCCTTGACGGCTTTTTACTCGGGACCAGCCCTGGCCCTAAAGCGATTTTCCTGCCTAGGGTTAGGGTTAGGGTTACGCCTAGGGTTAGCGTCTCGGAAACCAAAGAGCCCACGGCTCCAGGCGCACTGCAGCTGCCAAAGGCATCCCAAGGGGAGTGCAAAACTGCAACAACATGGCTGCCGCAGCGGCTTTTATCTGTGGACCAGCCCTGGCCCTAAACTGATTTTCCTGCCTAGGGTTAGGGTTAGGGTTACGCCTAGGGTTAGCGTCTCGGAAACCAAAGAGCCTACGTCCTTAGGCGCACCGCAGCTGCCAAAGGCATCCCAAGGGGAGTGCAAAACTGCAACAACATGGCTGCCTTGACGGCTTTTTACCCGGGACCAGCCCTGGCCCTAAACCGAATTTCCTGCCTAGGGTTAGGGTTAGGGTTACGCCTAGGGTTAGCGTCTCGGAAACCAAAGAGCCCACGGCTCGATGCACACCGCAGCTGCCAAAGGCATCCCAAGGAGTGTGCAAAACTGCAACAACATGGCTGCCGCAGCGGCTTTTTACTCGGGACCAGCCCTGGCCCTAAACCGATTTTCCTGCCTAGGGTTAGGGTTAGGGTTACGCCTAGGGTTAGCGTCTCGGAAACCAAAGAGCCCACGGCTCCAGGCGCACCGCAGCTGCCAAAGGCATCCCAAGGGGAGTGCAAAACTGCAACAACATGGCTGCCTTGACGGCTTTTCACTCGGGACCACCACTGGCCCTAAACCGATTTTCCTGCCTAGGGTTAGGGTTAGGGTTACGCCTAGGGTTAGTGTCTCGGAAAGCAATGAGCCCACGGCTCCAGGCGCACCGCAGCTGCCAAAGGCATCCCAAGGGGAGTGCAAAACTGCAACAACATGGCTGCCGCAGCGGCTTTTATCTGTTGACCAGCCCTGGCCCTAAACCGATTTTCCTGCCTAGGGTTAGGGTTAGGGTTACGCCTAGGGTTAGCGTCTCGGAAACCAAAGAGCCCACGGCTCCAGGAGCACCGCAGCTGCCAAAGGCTTCCCAAGGGGAGTGCAAAACTGCAACAACATGGCTGCCGCAGCGGCATTTTACCCGGGACCAGCCCTGGCCCTAAACCGATTTTCCTGCCTAGGGTTAGGGTTAGGGTTACGCCTAGGGTTAGCGTCTCGGAAACCAAAGAGCGCACGGCTCCAGGCGCACCGCAGCTGCCAAAGGCATCCCAAGGGGAGTGCAAAACTGCAACAACATGGCTGCCTTGACGGCTTTTCCCTCGGGACCACCACTGGCCCTAAACCGATTTTCCTGCCTAGGGTTAGGGTTAGGGTTACGCCTAGGGTTAGCGTCTCGGAAACCAAAGAGCCCACGGCCTTAGGCGCACCGCAGCTGCCAAAGGCATCCCAAGGGGAGTGCAAAACTGCAACAACATGGCTGCCTTGACGGCTTTTTACTCGGAACCACCACTGGCCCGAAACTGATTTTGCTGCCTAGGGTTAGGGTTAGGGTTACGCCTAGGGTTAGAGTCTCGGAAACCAAAGAGCCCACGGCTCCAGGCGCACCGCAGCTGCCAAAGGCATCCCAAGGGGAGTGCAAAACTGCAACAACATGGCTGCCTTGACGGCTTTTTACTCGGGACCACCACTGGCCCTAAACCGATTTTCCTGCCTAGGGTTAGGGTTAGGGTTACGCCTAGGGTTAGCGTCTCGGAAACCAAAGAGCCTACGTCCTTAGGGGCACCGCAGCTGCCAAAGGCATCCCAAGGGGAGTGCAAAACTGCAACAACATGGCTGCCGCAGCGGCTTTTTACCCGGGACCAGCCCTGGCCCTAAACCGATTTTCCTGCCTAGGGTTAGGGTTAGGGTTACGCCTAGGGTTAATGTCTCGGAAACCAAAGAGCCCACGGCTCGATGCACACCGCAGCTGCCAAAGGCATCCCAAGGGGAGTGCAAAACTGCAACAACATGGCTGCCGCAGCGGCTTTTTACCCGGGACCAGCCCTGGCCCTAAACCGATTTTCCTGCCTAGGGTTAGGGTTAGGGTTATGCCTAGGGTTAGCGTCTCGGAAACCAAAGAGCCTACGTCCTTAGGGGCACCGCAGCTGCCAAAGGCATCCCAAGGGGAGTGCAAAACTGCAACAACATGGCTGCCGCAGCGGCTTTTATCTGTGGACCAGCCCTGGCCCTAAACTGATTTTCCTGCCTAGGGTTAGGGTTAGGGTTACGCCTAGGGTTAGCGTCTCGGAAACCAAAGAGCCCACGGCTCCAGGCGCACCGCAGCTGCCAAAGGCATCCCAAGGGGAGTGCAAAACTGCAACAACATGGCTGCCTTGACGGCTTTTTACTCGGGACCACGCCTGCGCCGAAACCGATTTTCCTGCCTAGGGTTAGGGTTAGGGTTACGCCTAGGGTTAGCGTCTCGGAAACCAAAGAGCCCACGGCTCGATGCACACCGCAGCTGCCAAAGGCATCCCAAGGGGAGTGCAAAACTGCAACAACATGGCTGCCGCAGTGACTTTTATCTGTGGACCAGCCCTGGCCCTAAACTGATTTTCCTGCCTAGGGTTAGGGTTAGGGTTACGCTTAGGGTTAGCGTCTCGGAAACCAAAGAGCCCACGGCTCCAGGCGCACCACAGCTGCCAAAGGAATCCCAAGGGGAGTGCAAAACTGCCACAACATGGCTGCCGCTGCGGCTTTTTACTCGGGACCAGCCCTGGCCCTAAACCGATTTTCCTGCCTAGGGTTAGGGTTAGGGTTACGCCTAGGGTTAGCGTCTCGGAAAGCATAGAGCCCAGAGCTCCAGGCCCACTGCAGCTGCCAAAGGCATCCCAAGGGGAGTGCAAAACTGCAACAACATGGCTGCCTCGGCAGCTTTTTCCTCAGTACCACACCTGGTCCAAGGACGCTTTTCCTGCCTAGGGTTAGGGTTAGGGTTACGCCTAGGGTTAGAGTCTCGGAAAGCACAGAGCCCAGAGCTCCAGGCGCACCGCAGCTGCCAAAGGCATCCCAAGAGGTGTGCAAAACTGCCACAACATGGCTGCATCGGCAGCTTTTTCCTCTGGACCGCGCCTGGCCGAAAGACACTTTTTCTTCCTAGGGTTAGGGTTAGGGTTACGCCTAGGGTTAGCGTCTCGGAATTCATAGAGCCCAGAGCTCCAGGCGCACTGCAGCTGCCAAAGGCATCCCAAGGGGAGTGCAAAACTGCAACAACATGGCTGCCGCAGCGGCTTTTATCTGTGGACCAGCCCTGGCCCTAAACTGATTTTCCTGCCTAGGGTTAGGGTTAGGGTTACGCCTAGGGTTAGCGTCTCGGAAACCAAAGAGCCTACGTCCTTAGGCGCACCGCAGCTGCCAAAGGCATCCCAAGGGGAGTGCAAAACTGCAACAACATGGCTGCCTTGACGGCTTTTTACCCGGGAGCAGCCCTGGCCCTAAACCGATTTTCCTGCCTAGGGTTAGGGTTAGGGTTACGCCTAGGGTTAGAGTCTCGGAAACCAAAGAGCCTACGTCCTTAGGCGCACCGCAGCTGCCAAAGGCATCCCAAGGGGAGTGCAAAACTGCAACAACATGGCTGCCTTGACAGCTTTTTACTCGGGACCACCTCTGGACCGAAACTGATTTTCCTGCCTAGGGTTAGGGTTAGGGTTACGCCTAGGGTTAGCGTCTCGGAAACCAAAGAGCCCACGGCTCGATGCACACTGCAGCTGCCAAAGGCATCCCAGGGGGAGTGCAAAACTGCAACAACATGGCTGCCGCAGCGGCTTTTTACTTGGGACCAGCCCTGGCCCTAAACCGATTTTCCTGCCTAGGGTTAGGGTTAGGGTTACGCCTAGGGTTAGCGTCTCGGAAACCAAAGAGCCCACGGCTCCAGGCGCACCGCAGCTGCCAAAGGCTTCCCAAGGGGAGTGCAAAACTGCAACAACATGGCTGCCTTGACGGCTTTTTACCCGGGACCAGCCCTGGCCCTAAACCGATTTTCCTGCCTAGGGTTAGGGTTAGGGTTACGCCTAGGGTTAGCGTCTCGGAAACCAAAGAGCCCACGGCTCGATGCACACCGCAGCTGCCAAAGGCATCCCAAGGGGAGTGCAAAACTGCAACAACATGGCTGCCTTGACGGCTTTTTACCCGGGACCAGCCCTGGCCCTAAACCGATTTTCCTGCCTAGGGTTAGGGTTAGGGTTACGCCTAGGGTTAGTGTCTCGGAAACCAAAGAGCCCATGGTTGCAGGCGCACCGCAGCTGCCAAAGGCATCCCAAGGGGAGTGCAAAACTGCAACAACATGGCTGCCTTGACGGCTTTTTACTCGGGACCACCACTGGCCCTAAACCGAATTTCCTGCCTAGGGTTAGGGTTAGGGTTACGCCTAGGGTTAGCGTCTCGGAAACCAAAGAGCCCACGGCTCCAGGCGCACTGCAGCTGCCAAAGGCATCCCAAGGGGAGTGCAAAACTGCAACAACATGGCTGCCGCAGCGGCTTTTATCTGTGGACCAGCCCTGGCCCTAAACTGATTTTCCTGCCTAGGGTTAGGGTTAGGGTTACGCCTAGGGTTAGCGTCTCGGAAACCAAAGAGCCTACGTCCTTAGGCGCACCGCAGCTGCCAAAGGCATCCCAAGGGGAGTGCAAAACTGCAACAACATGGCTGCCTTGACGGCTTTTTACCCGGGACCAGCCCTGGCCCTAAACCGATTTTCCTGCCTAGGGTTAGGGTTAGGGTTACGCCTAGGGTTAGTGTCTCGGAAACCAAAGAGCCTACGTCCTTAGGCGCACCGCAGCTGCCAAAGGCATCCCAGGGGGAGTGCAAAACTGCAACAACATGGCTGCCTTGACAGCTTTTTACTCGGGACCACCTCTGGACCGAAACTGATTTTCCTGCCTAGGGTTAGGGTTAGGGTTACGCCTAGGGTTAGCGTCTCGGAAACCAAAGAGCCCACGGCTCGATGCACACTGCAGCTGCCAAAGGCATCCCAGGGGGAGTGCAAAACTGCAACAACATGGCTGCCGCAGCGGCTTTTTACTTGGGACCAGCCCTGGCCCTAAACCGATTTTCCTGCCTAGGGTTAGGGTTAGGGTTACGCCTAGGGTTAGCGTCTCGGAAACCAAAGAGCCCACGGCTCCAGGCGCACCGCAGCTGCCAAAGGCTTCCCAAGGGGAGTGCAAAACTGCAACAACATGGCTGCCTTGACGGCTTTTTACCCGGGACCAGCCCTGGCCCTAAACCGATTTTCCTGCCTAGGGTTAGGGTTAGGGTTACGCCTAGGGTTAGCGTCTCGGAAACCAAAGAGCCCACGGCTCGATGCACACCGCAGCTGCCAAAGGCATCCCAAGGGGAGTGCAAAACTGCAACAACATGGCTGCCTTGACGGCTTTTTACCCGGGACCAGCCCTGGCCCTAAACCGATTTTCCTGCCTAGGGTTAGGGTTAGGGTTACGCCTAGGGTTAGTGTCTCGGAAACCAAAGAGCCCATGGTTGCAGGCGCACCGCAGCTGCCAAAGGCATCCCAAGGGGAGTGCAAAACTGCAACAACATGGCTGCCGCAGCGGCTTTTATCTGTGGACCAGCCCTGGCCCTAAACTGATTTTCCTGCCTAGGGTTAGGGTTAGGGTTACGCCTAGGGTTAGCGTCTCGGAAACCAAAGAGCCTACGTCCTTAGGCGCACCGCAGCTGCCAAAGGCATCCCAAGGGGAGTGCAAAACTGCAACAACATGGCTGCCTTGACGGCTTTTTACCCGGGACCAGCCCTGGCCCTAAACCGATTTTCCTGCCTAGGGTTAGGGTTAGGGTTACGCCTAGGGTTAGTGTCTCGGAAACCAAAGAGCCTACGTCCTTAGGCGCACCGCAGCTGCCAAAGGCATCCCAGGGGGAGTGCAAAACTGCAACAACATGGCTGCCTTGACAGCTTTTTACTCGGGACCACCACTGGACCGAAACTGATTTTCCTGCCTAGGGTTAGGGTTAGGGTTACGCCTAGGGTTAGCGTCTCGGAAACCAAAGAGCCCACGGCTCGATGCACACCGCAGCTGCCAAAGGCATCCCAAGGAGTGTGCAAAACTGCAACAACATGGCTGCCGCAGCGGCTTTTTACTCGGGACCAGCCCTGGCCCTAAACCGATTTTCCTGCCTAGGGTTAGGGTTAGGGTTACGCCTAGGGTTAGCGTCTCGGAAACCAAAGAGCCCACGGCTCCAGGCGCACCGCAGCTGCCAACGGCATCCCAAGGGGAGTGCAAAACTGCAACAACATGGCTGCCTTGACGGCTTTTCACTCGGGACCACCACTGGCCCTAAACCGATTTTCCTGCCTAGGGTTAGGGTTAGGGTTACGCCTAGGGTTAGCGTCTCGGAAAGCAATGAGCCCACGGCTCCAGGCGCACCGCAGCTGCCAAAGGCATCCCAAGGGGAGTGCAAAACTGCAACAACATGGCTGCCGCAGCGGCTTTTATCTGTTGACCAGCCCTGGCCCTAAACCGATTTTCCTGCCTAGGGTTAGGGTTAGGGTTACGCCTAGGGTTAGCGTCTCGGAAACCAAAGAGCCCACGGCTCGATGCACACTGCAGCTGCCAAAGGCATCCCAAGGGGAGTGCAAAACTGCAACAAAATGGCTGCCTTGACGGCTTTTTCCCCAGGACCAGCCCTGGCCCTAAACCGATTTTCCTGCCTAGGGTTAGGGTTAGGGTTACGCCTAGGGTTAGCGTCTCGGAAACCAAAGAGCCCACGGCTCCAGGCGCACCGCAGCTGCCAAAGGCATCCCAAGGGGAGTGCAAAACTGCAACAACATGGCTGCCGCAGCGGCTTTTTACCCAGGACCAGCCCTGGCCCTAAACCGATTTTCCTGCCTAGGGTTAGGGTTAGGGTTACGCCTAGGGTTAGCGTCTCGGAAACCAAAGAGCCCACGGCTCCAGGCGCACCGCAGCTGCCAAAGGCATCCCAAGGGGAGTGCAAAACTGCAACAACATGGCTGCCTTGACGGCTTTTTACTCGGGACCACCACTGGCCCTAAACCGATTTTCCTGCCTAGGGTTAGGGTTAGGGTTACGCCTAGGGTTAGCGTCTCGGAAACCAAAGAGCCCACGGCTCCAGGCGCACCGCAGCTGCCAAAGGCTTCCCAAGGGGAGTGCAAAACTGCAACAACATGGCTGCCTTGACGGCTTTTTACCCGGGACCAGCCCTGGCCCTAAACCGATTTTCCTGCCTAGGGTTAGGGTTAGGGTTACGCCTAGGGTTAGCGTCTCGGAAACCAAAGAGCGCACGGCTCGATGCACACCGCAGCTGCCAAAGGCATCCCAAGGGGAGTGCAAAACTGCAACAACATGGCTGCCTTGACGGCTTTTTACCCGGGACCAGCCCTGGCCCTAAACCGATTTTCCTGCCTAGGGTTAGGGTTAGGGTTACGCCTAGGGTTAGTGTCTCGGAAACCAAAGAGCCCATGGTTGCAGGCGCACCGCAGCTGCCAAAGGCATCCCAAGGGGAGTGCAAAACTGCAACAACATGGCTGCCTTGACGGCTTTTTACTCGGGACCACCACTGGCCCTAAACCGAATTTCCTGCCTAGGGTTAGGGTTAGGGTTACGCCTAGGGTTAGCGTCTCGGAAACCAAAGAGCCCACGGCTCCAGGCGCACTGCAGCTGCCAAAGGCATCCCAAGGGGAGTGCAAAACTGCAACAACATGGCTGCCGCAGCGGCTTTTATCTGTGGACCAGCCCTGGCCCTAAACTGATTTTCCTGCCTAGGGTTAGGGTTAGGGTTACGCCTAGGGTTAGCGTCTCGGAAACCAAAGAGCCTACGTCCTTAGGCGCACCGCAGCTGCCAAAGGCATCCCAAGGGGAGTGCAAAACTGCAACAACATGGCTGCCTTGACGGCTTTTTACCCGGGACCAGCCCTGGCCCTAAACCGATTTTCCTGCCTAGGGTTAGGGTTAGGGTTACGCCTAGGGTTAGTGTCTCGGAAACCAAAGAGCCTACGTCCTTAGGCGCACCGCAGCTGCCAAAGGCATCCCAGGGGGAGTGCAAAACTGCAACAACATGGCTGCCTTGACAGCTTTTTACTCGGGACCACCACTGGACCGAAACTGATTTTCCTGCCTAGGGTTAGGGTTAGGGTTACGCCTAGGGTTAGCGTCTCGGAAACCAAAGAGCCCACGGCTCGATGCACACCGCAGCTGCCAAAGGCATCCCAAGGAGTGTGCAAAACTGCAACAACATGGCTGCCGCAGCGGCTTTTTACTCGGGACCAGCCCTGGCCCTAAACCGATTTTCCTGCCTAGGGTTAGGGTTAGGGTTACGCCTAGGGTTAGCGTCTCGGAAACCAAAGAGCCCACGGCTCCAGGCGCACCGCAGCTGCCAAAGGCATCCCAAGGGGAGTGCAAAACTGCAACAACATGGCTGCCTTGACGGCTTTTCACTCGGGACCACCACTGGCCCTAAACCGATTTTCCTGCCTAGGGTTAGGGTTAGGGTTACGCCTAGGGTTAGCGTCTCGGAAAGCAATGAGCCCACGGCTCCAGGCGCACCGCAGCTGCCAAAGGCATCCCAAGGGGAGTGCAAAACTGCAACAACATGGCTGCCGCAGCGGCTTTTATCTGTTGACCAGCCCTGGCCCTAAACCGATTTTCCTGCCTAGGGTTAGGGTTAGGGTTACGCCTAGGGTTAGCGTCTCGGAAACCAAAGAGCCCACGGCTCGATGCACACTGCAGCTGCCAAAGGCATCCCAAGGGGAGTGCAAAACTGCAACAAAATGGCTGCCTTGACGGCTTTTTCCCCAGGACCAGCCCTGGCCCTAAACCGATTTTCCTGCCTAGGGTTAGGGTTAGGGTTACGCCTAGGGTTAGCGTCTCGGAAACCAAAGAGCCCACGGCTCCAGGCGCACCGCAGCTGCCAAAGGCATCCCAAGGGGAGTGAAAAACTGCAACAACATGGCTGCCGCAGCGGCTTTTATCTGTGGACCAGCCCTGGCCCTAAACCGATTTTCCTGCCTAGGGTTAGGGTTAGGGTTACGCCTAGGGTTAGCGTCTCGGAAACCAAAGAGCCCACGGCTCCAGGCGCACCGCAGCTGCCAAAAGCATCCCAAGGGGAGTGCAAAACTGCAACAACATGGCTGCCTTGACGGCTTTTTACTCGGGACCACCACTGGCCCTAAACCGATTTTCCTGCCTAGGGTTAGGGTTAGGGTTACGCCTAGGGTTAGCGTCTCGGAAACCAAAGAGCCCACGGCTCCAGGCGCACCGCAGCTGCCAAAGGCATCCCAAAGGGAGTGCAAAACTGCAACAACATGGCTGCCGCAGCGGCTTTTTACCCGGGACCAGCCCTGGCCCTAAACCGATTTTCCTGCCTAGGGTTAGGGTTAGGGTTACGCCTAGGGTTAGCGTCTCGGAAACCAAAGAGCGCACGGCTCCAGGCGCACCGCAGCTGCCAAAGGCATCCCAAGGGGAGTGCAAAACTGCAACAACATGGCTGCCTTGACGGCTTTTCACTCGGGACCACCACTGGCCCTAAACCGATTTTCCTGCTTGGGTTAGGGTTAGGGTTACGCCTAGGGTTAGCGTCTCGGAAACCAAAGAGCCCACGGCTCGATGCACACCGCAGCTGCCAAAGGCATCCCAAGGGGAGTGCAAAACTGCAACAACATGGCTGCCTTGACGGCTTTTTACTCGGAACCACCACTGGCCCGAAACTGATTTTGCTGCCTAGGGTTAGGGTTAGGGTTATGCCTAGGGTTAGCGTCTCGGAAACCAAAGAGCCCACGGCTCCAGGCGCACCGCAGCTGCCAAAGGCATCCCAAGGGGAGTGCAAAACTGCAACAACATGGCTGCCTTGACGGCTTTTTACTCGGGACCACCACTGGCCCTAAACCGATTTTCCTGCCTAGGGTTAGCGTTAGGGTTACGCCTAGGGTTAGCGTCTCGGAAACCAAAGAGCCTACGTCCTTAGGGGCACCGCAGCTGCCAAAGGCATCCCAAGGGGAGTGCAAAACTGCAACAACATGGCTGCCGCAGCGGCTTTTTACCCGGGACCAGCCCTGGCCCTAAACCGATTTTCCTGCCTAGGGTTAGGGTTAGGGTTACGCCTAGGGTTAGCGTCTCGGAAACCAAAGAGCCCACGGCTCCAGGCGCACCGCAGCTGCCAAAGGCATCCCAAGGGGAGTGCAAAACTGCAACAACATGGCTGCTTTGACGGCTTTTTACTCGGGACCAGCCCTGGCCCTAAACCGATTTTCCTGCCTAGGGTTAGGGATAGGGTTACGCCTAGGGTTAATGTCTCGGAAACCAAAGAGCCCACGGCTCGATGCACACCGCAGCTGCCAAAGGCATCCCAAGGGGAGTGCAAAACTGCAACAACATGGCTGCCGCAGCGGCTTTTTACCCGGGACCAGCCCTGGCCCTAAACCGATTTTCCTGCCTAGGGTTAGGGTTAGGGTTATGCCTAGGGTTAGCGTCTCGGAAACCAAAGAGCCTACGTCCTTAGGGGCACCGCAGCTGCCAAAGGCATCCCAAGGGGAGTGCAAAACTGCAACAACATGGCTGCCATAGCAGCTTTTATCTCTGGACCAGCCCTGGCCCTAAACTGATTTTCCTGCCTAGGGTTAGGGTTAGGGTTACGCCTAGGGTTAGCGTCTCGGAAACCAAAGAGCCCACGGCTCCAGGCGCACCGCAGCTGCCAAAGGCATCCCAAGGGGAGTGCAAAACTGCAACAACATGGCTGCCTTGACGGCTTTTTACCCGGGACCAGCCCTGGCCCTAAACCGATTTTCCTGCCTAGGGTTAGGGTTAGGGTTACGCCTAGGGTTAGTGTCTCGGAAACCAAAGAGCCTACGTCCTTAGGCGCACCGCAGCTGCCAAAGGCATCCCAGGGGGAGTGCAAAACTGCAACAACATGGCTGCCTTGACAGCTTTTTACTCGGGACCACCACTGGACCGAAACTGATTTTCCTGCCTAGGGTTAGGGTTAGGGTTACGCCTAGGGTTAGCGTCTCGGAAACCAAAGAGCCCACGGCTCGATGCACACCGCAGCTGCCAAAGGCATCCCAAGGAGTGTGCAAAACTGCAACAACATGGCTGCCGCAGCGGCTTTTTACTCGGGACCAGCCCTGGCCCTAAACCGATTTTCCTGCCTAGGGTTAGGGTTAGGGTTACGCCTAGGGTTAGCGTCTCGGAAACCAAAGAGCCCACGGCTCCAGGCGCACCGCAGCTGCCAAAGGCATCCCAAGGGGAGTGCAAAACTGCAACAACATGGCTGCCTTGACGGCTTTTCACTCGGGACCACCACTGGCCCTAAACCGATTTTCCTGCCTAGGGTTAGGGTTAGGGTTACGCCTAGGGTTAGCGTCTCGGAAAGCAATGAGCCCACGGCTCCAGGCGCACCGCAGCTGCCAAAGGCATCCCAAGGGGAGTGCAAAACTGCAACAACATGGCTGCCGCAGCGGCTTTTATCTGTTGACCAGCCCTGGCCCTAAACCGATTTTCCTGCCTAGGGTTAGGGTTAGGGTTACGCCTAGGGTTAGCGTCTCGGAAACCAAAGAGCCCACGGCTCGATGCACACTGCAGCTGCCAAAGGCATCCCAAGGGGAGTGCAAAACTGCAACAAAATGGCTGCCTTGACGGCTTTTTCCCCAGGACCAGCCCTGGCCCTAAACCGATTTTCCTGCCTAGGGTTAGGGTTAGGGTTACGCCTAGGGTTAGCGTCTCGGAAACCAAAGAGCCCACGGCTCCAGGCGCACCGCAGCTGCCAAAGGCATCCCAAGGGGAGTGAAAAACTGCAACAACATGGCTGCCGCAGCGGCTTTTATCTGTGGACCAGCCCTGGCCCTAAACCGATTTTCCTGCCTAGGGTTAGGGTTAGGGTTACGCCTAGGGTTAGCGTCTCGGAAACCAAAGAGCCCACGGCTCCAGGCGCACCGCAGCTGCCAAAAGCATCCCAAGGGGAGTGCAAAACTGCAACAACATGGCTGCCTTGACGGCTTTTTACTCGGGACCACCACTGGCCCTAAACCGATTTTCCTGCCTAGGGTTAGGGTTAGGGTTACGCCTAGGGTTAGCGTCTCGGAAACCAAAGAGCCCACGGCTCCAGGCGCACCGCAGCTGCCAAAGGCATCCCAAGGGGAGTGCAAAACTGCAACAACATGGCTGCCGCAGCGGCATTTTACCCGGGACCAGCCCTGGCCCTAAACCGATTTTCCTGCCTAGGGTTAGGGTTAGGGTTACGCCTAGGGTTAGCGTCTCGGAAACCAAAGAGCGCACGGCTCCAGGCGCACCGCAGCTGCCAAAGGCATCCCAAGGGGAGTGCAAAACTGCAACAACATGGCTGCCTTGACGGCTTTTCACTCGGGACCACCACTGGCCCTAAACCGATTTTCCTGCCTAGGGTTAGGGTTAGGGTTACGCCTAGGGTTAGCGTCTCGGAAACCAAAGAGCCCACGGCTCGATGCACACCGCAGCTGCCAAAGGCATCCCAAGGGGAGTGCAAAACTGCAACAACATGGCTGCCTTGACGGCTTTTTACTCGGAACCACCACTGGCCCGAAACTGATTTTGCTGCCTAGGGTTAGGGTTAGGGTTATGCCTAGGGTTAGCGTCTCGGAAACCAAAGAGCCCACGGCTCCAGGCGCACCGCAGCTGCCAAAGGCATCCCAAGGGGAGTGCAAAACTGCAACAACATGGCTGCCTTGACGGCTTTTTACTCGGGACCACCACTGGCCCTAAACCGATTTTCCTGCCTAGGGTTAGCGTTAGGGTTACGCCTAGGGTTAGCGTCTCGGAAACCAAAGAGCCTACGTCCTTAGGGGCACCGCAGCTGCCAAAGGCATCCCAAGGGGAGTGCAAAACTGCAACAACATGGCTGCCGCAGCGGCTTTTTACCCGGGACCAGCCCTGGCCCTAAACCGATTTTCCTGCCTAGGGTTAGGGTTAGGGTTACGCCTAGGGTTAGCGTCTCGGAAACCAAAGAGCCCACGGCTCCAGGCGCACCGCAGCTGCCAAAGGCATCCCAAGGGGAGTGCAAAACTGCAACAACATGGCTGCTTTGACGGCTTTTTACTCGGGACCAGCCCTGGCCCTAAACCGATTTTCCTGCCTAGGGTTAGGGATAGGGTTACGCCTAGGGTTAATGTCTCGGAAACCAAAGAGCCCACGGCTCGATGCACACCGCAGCTGCCAAAGGCATCCCAAGGGGAGTGCAAAACTGCAACAACATGGCTGCCGCAGCGGCTTTTTACCCGGGACCAGCCCTGGCCCTAAACCGATTTTCCTGCCTAGGGTTAGGGTTAGGGTTATGCCTAGGGTTAGCGTCTCGGAAACCAAAGAGCCTACGTCCTTAGGGGCACCGCAGCTGCCAAAGGCATCCCAAGGGGAGTGCAAAACTGCAACAACATGGCTGCCGTAGCAGCTTTTATCTCTGGGCCAGCCCTGGCCCTAAACTGATTTTCCTGCCTAGGGTTAGGGTTAGGGTTACGCCTAGGGTTAGCGTCTCGGAAACCAAAGAGCCCACGGCTCCAGGCGCACCGCAGCTGCCAAAGGCATCCCAAGGGGAGTGCAAAACTGCAAAAACATGGCTGCCTTGACGGCTTTTTACTCGGGACCACGCCTGCGCCGAAACCGATTTTCCTGCCTAGGGTTAGGGTTAGGGTTACGCCTAGGGTTAGCGTCTCGGAAACCAAAGAGCCCACGGCTCGATGCACACCGCAGCTGCCAAAGGCATCCCAAGGGGAGTGCAAAACTGCAACAACATGGCTGCCGCAGTGACTTTTATCTGTGGACCAGCCCTGGCCCTAAACTGATTTTCCTGCCTAGGGTTAGGGTTAGGGTTACGCTTAGGGTTAGCGTCTCGGAAACCAAAGAGCCCACGGCTCCAGGCGCACCACAGCTGCCAAAGGAATCCCAAGGGGAGTGCAAAACTGCCACAACATGGCTGCCGCTGCGGCTTTTTACTCGGGACCAGCCCTGGCCCTAAACCGATTTTCCTGCCTAGGGTTAGGGTTAGGGTTACGCCTAGGGTTAGCGTCTCGGAAAGCATAGAGCCCAGAGCTCCAGGCCCACTGCAGCTGCCAAAGGCATCCAAAGGGGAGTGCAAAACTGCCACAACATGGCTGCCTCGGCAGCTTTTTCCTCAGTACCACACCTGGTCCAAGGACGCTTTTCCTGCCTAGGGTTAGGGTTAGGGTTACGCCTAGGGTTAGAGTCTCGGAAAGCACAGAGCCCAGAGCTCCAGGCGCACCGCAGCTGCCAAAGGCATCCCAAGAGGTGTGCAAAACTGCCACAACATGGCTGCATCGGCAGCTTTTTCCTCTGGACCGCGCCTGGCCGAAAGACACTTTTTCTTCCTAGGGTTAGGGTTAGGGTTACGCCTAGGGTTAGCGTCTCGGAATTCATAGAGCCCAGAGCTCCAGGCGCACTGCAGCTGCACAAGGCATCCCAAGGGGAGTGCAAAACTGCCACAGCATGGCTGACTTGGCAGCTTTTTCCTCGGAACCACCCCTGGCCCAAAGACGCTTTTCCTGCCTAGGGTTAGGGTTAGGGTTATGCCTAGGGTTAGTGTCTCGGAAAGCACAGAGCGCAGACCTCCAGGCGAACCACAGCTGCCAAATGCACCCCAAGGGGAGTGCAAAACTGCCACAACATGGCTGCCTCAGCGGCTTTTTTCCCGGGACAACCCCTGGCCAGAGGATTCTTTTCCTGCGTAGGGTTAGGGTTAGGGTTACACCTAGGGTTAGCGTTACGGAAAGCACAGTGCCCAGAGCTCCAGGCGCACTGCAGCTTCACAAGGCATCCCAAGGGGAGTGCAAAACTGCCACAACATGGCTGCCTCGGCGGCTTTTTATCCCGGACTCCCCCTAGCCTTATGACTCTTTTCCCTCCTAGGGTTAGGGTTAGCGTTACTCCTAGGGAGTAGCATCTTGGAAAGCACAGATCCCACAGCTCCAGGTGCACCGTCACTGCCAAAGGCATCCGAAGGGGAGCACAAAACTGCTACAACATGGCTTACATTCGAATCTCTTTAGTTATAGGACAGATTAAAAAGTGTTTTTCTTCGGGACTACAGCGTCTTTTTTTTTTTTCTTATTTTTAAGTGAATCAAATAATGAGCAGGACTGAACCCTCAACGGATGTCAAGTTCTGGCCCTCCAACCCCTTGACCTACGAATTATTGCATTCCTAGGGGGAAATTTTTTTGAATATGCTATTAAATAGAGAGGTGCCCTCAGTCTATTGAGCCTGTGGCAGATCCTCTGCTCCTTTTAGTGTGCTCCCTCCCCGTGTGACCTTCTTTCCTGATAGGACTTTACAGCCCATTCTTTCTCCAAAGTTGGGATGTTTATTCACCACGTTGGTGAGGGCAGGAAAATGAGAAGAGGGAAGTGTGATGCTGTCACTGTCTCTCCACACATTCCAAAACTGCTGGTCTTCAACTGCAATGTCACCTGAACTAGTAGTTTTGGGGGGAGGGGTTTAGTATTATATTTATTTTCTTCTTTTTCTTTCCCCTCATCTCAGGGGAGTCTGAGTCTGAAGAAAGTCTCAGTGTAAACCTCTGAACACAGAAATAAGCTGTAGTCCATCCTGTGTGCAATAGGAATATGCATAGCAATAAAACTTTGCCTGGAGCTGGAGTGAAAGGTGAAAGAGGATTTGCTGCTGCCTGGGGCTGCAGGGACAGGTGAAGGAGAAGGATTTGCTTCTGTTGCTGCCTCAAGTAGATAGAGCATACTGGAGTTTATGGGCTACTTCCATTTATCTGCCATAAAATAAATGTGTGCTCTATCACCATCCATAGTGCGTGCACAGCAGCATACCACTTCAAACACAACTAAAAGTGTAATGGCCCAGAGGCAGGGAAGGAAAGGGAGAAACAGAAGAGAAGGAGTGAACATATACTGCAGGAGAGGACAAGGGCTGAGATTGCATTAGGCCTGTGAGGAGAAGCCCATGCTACTTTTCTTTGCCTGCTGGAGGTGCCTGACCCCATAAGCTTTGGAGTCACAAATTGGTTTGGGATATCTTGCTAGAGCTCTGCCAGCAACCGTCTCCAAGCTGTAGACGTGTCAAGACAGAATGTTTACTGCCCTTTCACAGTTAGGATGCAGGGAGGAGATGGCACCTACCACCAAAACCCTTTGTAGCCCTAAAACACACTACTGATGGTGCCCACAATCACTGCTCCCCACAAACAGGGTTCCTTTTCCCACAGGAAACAAGTCACACATGAAGTTTTGCCACAAACACAAAGTCACTGTAACACTGAAGTGGGTAAAACATTTTCCTCTTCCCAAAGAGCAAGTTCAGCAAGTTCATTTAAAACTTCTGAAGTGTTGAAAAAGAAGAGGTGAGCTTCTGAACAAAGTCCAGTGCACAAAATCCCTGCATCTCTTTGGCTTGGCCTCTCACCTTCAGGTGAAGAGGAACTCTTGTTTTCAGAAAAATCCAAATGCCAAGTCAGGCAGTTAGAGCACACAAACCTCCTTGGCATCAGCTTTTTTATAACCCTCCAAATGTAACAGCCCCCTTACCGTCTGATTGTGGAACTTTATTTTTTCTTTAATGTCAGAATATACATTGGTCTGTGAATGTAAATGATAAATATAATTTCATCACAGATGAATCAGGGATGTGTAGCATATTTCTTTGATTTTGCAGGGCCAATAAAACCTGTATACTGAGAGTAGCTTCCTTTAGTCATCCTTTTACATAAGCTTTTATTTCTCCCTTTGCCTTCACATGAAAAGCCACACATAGTCATGGCTATTAAACCATGTAGGATTAACTGAGCTTGCAAAGGTTTGGGATGTTGAGCTTTCTGCAAAGTCTGCTACCTAAGAATTTAAGCACTCTTCTCATTTACATAATCTAATTGTTACATTCGTTGAAACATGTTCTCTCCTCCAAATCCTACATCTGATCGCCATTAGGTAAATGTCAGAGCAATTAGATAGAAATGCATTAGATATAGATGGGAAGAAAAAAAAGATCACCAGTTTCTCAGCAGGGTTCACAGCCCTTTAACCACAGTGCAGAGCTGATGTGATCACCAGTCCTACCCCCTTATTCAGTTTTGCCCCTAACAACCATGGGAATAAAGAAATGCCAGTAAAAGTAGCTGTTACACTCAATTCTTTCCTGACCACAGCTTGCATTAAAGCTTTCTTTTCTCTGTGCTCTGCATACTGGAGGGTAAGACAGAAGGAAGCCAGGTAGCTCACAGAGGGCAAGGTTCACCACAGCTGTGGCAACTGAGATGTGATGCAAACTTCAGAAAAAACAAGACCATGTCTCTGTGCCTTCCCTGTCTGCCTCCTACCCCGTGCTCCTGCTGCTGCCTGAAACCTGAAGTGAAGGGGCAGGTGTGGGTGGTAGTGGAGCAGCAGCAGAGCAAGCTCCATGGAGGAGTGTGGGCAGCAAAGGCAAAGGGGGGTCTTTAGGGCTTGAGGAACACTCCTCAACTTTGCTCTGCTCTTTCGCCATCTCTTTGCAGCCCTCTGATGATGGCTGAGATGGGGCTGTGAAGCAGGAATGTGGCTCTAAGGAAAAGTAGCATAGGTACTGAGGACTCAGGGAGAAGTCTTAGGGAGGGCACTTAATATGGAAACAGGCAGGAGGCAGCTGGGAGCATTAAGCTTTGAGAGAGGAGAACAACCTTTCTTTAAGAAAATGGATGGAGAGGCAAAAAACAGAATTGAGGGAGCATACATGTGGGTTGTGGAAGACATATCAAACAGGACACCAGTGATTGCCAGATGAAGGCTGTGCAATGCCCTTACTGGACTGTGGAGTTCAACAGGCTGTACTACTAATAAAAATAAATTAAAAGGGTGGGAAAAAAATGAAAAATATGGTCATATCTGATAGCCATCAGTAGTCTTGCACTATGGAGTACTTGATGGCGGTGATAACAACATCTTGTATTCTTTTTGTAAAACCCTTGACTGTGAGAGAACTTGATAGCAAACAGTCAAAACTGTTGCTCTTAATTTGTCTCTATCACCCAAATAGATACATAATGCCAAAACCAAAAAACAAACCAATAATAATTAAAAAAAACCCAAAACAAAACAAAAACAAAAAACCAACAACAACAACAACAAAACCAACAAAACCAAAAAAAATCCCCAAAAGTTTATTAATTCCTCTAACAAAGAGAGTTACATGTACTTGCTGCTAGGTTTTTGGAGACTGAAAAGACTAATGTATCCAAACCTCAGGCTTTGTACATTTGTAAATTTGTACAATACACACAATAATAAAATTTTATAGAATGTTTTCAATAATCTATGAAGATTAAATTAACCACAGGGCTGCTGGCTGTAGTGTCTAATTTTTATCACCTTGATTTCCAGATAAATACTTCCCAGGGACTCCTGCTGACTGGAGTTACCCACACAACCCGGGGTTTGCCCTGTGTAGTCATAAGCTGTTGCTTCAATACTGCCACTGAGGTTTTCCTTAGAAACTGATGACTGGGAGCTAATGTTAATGGGAAATCATTTCAGAGTATTAAGCCATGACTGAACCTTCTTAAATCCAAAGGAGATTGGGTGTATGTGAAGAATGATTGCTGCTAAGAGCAGGATTGAAAGGAAAGTACTGTATTAAATATATGCTTCATAAAATGCTTAATAGAATATACGCTTATTAAAGTAGATAGTGGAAGAGAATAGTCTCACCTGAAATAGTTAGGTAGGACTAGAAATCTTGGCTGTGTCTTGGACGTCCTTCACTACTGCAAAGAGAAAGTCTCATCTCAAAGGAGGTGGGTTAGAGGACAGTTTTTGTCCATATTTGCCCCACACTGTTTAGGCACTTATTTGAGTATTTCTATGCACTCTCTGCAGGAGGGGTAAAGTGGGAGAGCTCCAGAGGATAATCCTGGCTTTATGTTATCTTTCAACCTCTCTTGTTTCAATTAATTCAAAGAAATGTTCAATTAATTGGGTGTGCCTAACTTAGTTGGGTAAATCTAGCCCTACACTATGGGATTTCCCTGTGGTTGAACTGGTGCAATTGTGCCATGCTGTGTTGTGGCTGCTGAACTCTTTGTGGCTTTGGGAGTCCCTTTCAGAACCTTGGTGGTTGTGATGGAGGCCTCTGTGTCAGAGGCCTTCTGGAGCTCTTGGCTCTCCTCAGTTCTCCCTGCCGATGGTGGTTTTTAGCTCTGAGTGGTTTTACACTGCCCAGGGAAAAGTGACGGATCTCACCAAAGCTCTTAGATTTCCAAATGAAAGGATGCAAGCACAAGAAGTACAAACAAAATCCTGCTCACCAGGGTTAAATCTCTCCTGCTGTCAAGGAATCTCTCTGAATAGCAGAACTTACCTGTGCTGTTCAACACAGCTGGAAACAACAGGGTAAATATTGCACAAGGATGAATTCCAATATGTTACGCAGATCTTTTTTAAGCTATCTGTTGTATTAGTACTGGTTATTTAAATAAGAAGCTTTTCCTCTGGATCCTGAAAACAGCATAACAAAAATAAAATTTGTTTTAATTTTTTTTTTTTTTTATATGCGTGTGTGTAACTTCAATCATGTTTCTGTATTTCAGGGCTGGAATATAATCATAAAAGTTAACACAGCTCTTCAGATTGTTCTTCTTTCTGTAAGCATGGCTTCATAATGGAGATTTAGTGGGCTGTAAACAGGATGTCATATGGTGCTCTCTGTCAAAAATTAATGATGGCAATGAAGATTAAATTATTCTTCCGTGAAAATACAGCACATATGCAGGGAGATGTTTGCAAGCAGGCTTAAAATAGTCCATTCCCTGAGGACAGCCTGGGTGTTTACTGGCTGCTCCCTGTTCCTTGTGAGAGTCTGGGTCTACCACAAAGAGGAGCTGTGTTTAATTCCTGCAAAACCCTGGGACACAAAGGGAGGCTTTTGTTTCTCTGCCTTCCAGGTGGAGCCTGGATAGCCTTCCAGTCTGTGGAGCCTGGATAATCTGATACTCAGCTACCTGCAGTGTGCTCCCAGTGCTCCAATTTGCACTGCTGGCCTCCATTCACTGCCCTCCCTTGTCAGAGCTCAGAGCGTTTCAGACTGTGAGGATTCATTGTGAATCTGACTCTGCATGTTGAGGTGGGTGGAGAGAGGGGGAGAAGGGATTTTCCACAAATGGAATCCAAAAACCTGCAGCATATCTGTATGAAAAAGGTTCCCATTCCATCATCTGCTCCTGATTTTTTTTCCCTAGATGCAGCACGAACATGTCAGTGGGAGAAGAAAATATTACATTTCCTGAGACAGGTTTGTCCTGGTGCTGGCTAGCATGGATATCTTGATGTGCCAAGCAAAACTGTTTCCTGAGAGGCATGGTTTTCTGTAAATGCAGCTCTCAGGAAGCCTGTGGGGCTGCTTTCTATTTCATTTGTTGGCGGTAGATGGCTGTCTGCCTCCGCAAAGCCTCAGACCAAGCCAGAGTATTCCCCAAGCTGCCTGCTTCTGCACTCCCTGAACCTGTTTTCCATATTACCATTCAGTAAAGATGTAAATATTAAGCTGAAGATTTCAAGCCTTCCACAAGGGCACAGCTTTCTCAGTGAATTCATTCCTGGTACTGGGGAGAAAATTAGGAAACTACATCTTGGAGAGAAGACGTCATTGTGACCTTTCATTCCCTTGTGAAAAAACTACTACCAATATTTCAGCTCAATGATCTTTGTCTTCTCACAGCTTCAGCAGCTACTAGTTATGATCCCGAAATGTGTCAGGTTTGGGGATTTTTACATTTTTGAATGTTTTGGTTTTTTCTTAGCCTTGATTTTTTTTATTCCCACCGTTTATATCCTATGTGTCTTCTTATGTGAATCCCCTTGTGAGTAAATCTTAATAGCTGTATAATCCTTTGAGCCACCTAGCCCTGGGAAAACACATCTTTCTCCCTTGTTTTTGAAGCCTGTTGTCTGTGTTCACGTATGCTTAGAATTTATGAGCTGATAAAAGTGAAAGAGGGGGGAAATAAGGTGACTATAGTACTGACTCCATCCCCTGGCACGGGGAACACAGTCCTTTGTGGCAGGAAGCAGCTCATTTCAAAAAGGTACTGTGCTGGACCTTTGACACATATGGATGTGTAAACTGAGTCACACCCCACATTTCAACTCTCCCTTGAAATTTCGTCACTACAGCAAAGCAAAAATATATCTGATACGTAATAACCGAGCAGTCCCATCTCTGCTCCTTCAACTGCTTACATATTTCATGGGGAAAATTGCTCCCTTTACAGACTTAGTGTCTCAGTCAAAAATTAATCTCAGTCTCTCAGTCTCTCTTAGTCTCTCAGTAAGCAGTGAATATTGTTGCTGTTGCTCAGGAACTAGCTGAACAACATAAATTATTCTGGTAAACCAACCAGCGTACAAGAAACAAGCATATCTTTCGGATTTGACCTACTAGAGATTATCAGCACTGGCCCCTGTTTTGGGGTAGAGGCAACTTTTTGTTCCATAGGCAAGGGAACCTGGCAGGGCTTCTCAGTTTTGCCTTTCAAGTGGGGAGATGTGTGGCATTTTTGATGTTGCCATTCTTTTGTATGGGGAGTGGTGTCTTTATCGAGATTTTTTTCTTCTCAGAAAAGTAGTAGATTTTACCTAATATGTTAAGACATGATCCTTGGTTCTTCCAGTTGTTTTGGGGAAACCTGGTAACTGGGATGTAGCCACCTAGCAGGCATTGTCTAGAAGACAGGGTGAGAGCAGAATAACTCCCTGTGCCTCTGTGTGCCAAATTCACTGTGTACTCCTGTGCTGTGTGATAGGCAGCTCCCTGCACTCATTTTCAATCTCCATCATATATACACTTTCACATCCTCCTATTCTGGTAACTCTGTTGAGATCTCTGCCATGGTTCCAAAGTCTGCATTTTGCATGTCTGGGTTTAACACAGCAGGTTTTATTATATCTTGTGAGCTGTATAACCACTTCTGTGTCTGTCGATGCAGGTAAAGTCTAAACCACCTCCACAACAGAATCCCCTCAGCCCTGGCATGGATCAAGGATTTGCCACCTGCTCTGTATATCCAAGTTTGCAGCTGCTTTCATAGCCCAGAGATGAGTATCTGTGGGCCTGGGACAGAGACCAGACATGAGGGCAGCCTGTGGAGAGAGAATGGCAACATGCTCCAAATGGCAGAGTGAGGTGGAGATGTCTGCCATGAGTTACTGTAAGGCAGCTTTCAGATGTTGTTTGGTCTGCTGTGGGAAAGGAAAAGAGATGGTCAGAGCAGTCATTTGTAGATCACACCTGCTATCGAGGCCCTCTGTTTACAGCTGTGGTATTTCTCACTTAAAAACAAAGCTTGTGTAGAGTGATTCCTGTTGCTTTGAATTTCACCCAATGTAGAGTGCTTGTCCAGGCATCCCTTTACCACAGCTGCCCATTTCTCAGTAGGATGGACTGTTTGAATAATGTATTGGCGCTTCTTGTAGTCTGTCACATGTATTAAGTGCAGACAGTTACAACAGATACTGAACTGCATTTTCAGATATCTCATCTGTATTTCTTCATCCATCCTCTGGATTAACTTGGGTTGGGGATTCTTGTCCCAGAAGCCCCAAGAATTGTCTTTAAGCCTCAAAGTAGAAGAGCAGCTGAAGCTTTATAAATGCTACCTTGTTTTGCTCTGGCTGCAAAACTGTTCAAGGAGCACAATTTAAGGGGTGGTATAGCTACTGCTCACACTGGTCTCAGGATGCAGGTGTTTGCACTGCCTCCTGGATTTTCCAGACCATTGAAGTCAGTTCTGAAATGTGATTGAACCAAAACCCATTTTATTTAGTAAGTAATTTTCCTTCTGGCTTAAGTAAATTAAGTGGTCATTTCTAGATTTTTAAAGAAATCCCTCTGGAATTTGGCCAAGGAAAGCCAAATTCTGGTATTAGCCATACTAGAAGGTAAAGACTTTGCCCCTAAGCAATGTGCAGCTCAGCTGAATCTAAAAATGCAGTTTTGTACTCTTTGACTGAACAAGTATACGTAGTGTTTTCAAATAAACTATATTCTTCTTGGACATGGCTATCAGTGAAATAGAATCCTAACTACTGCTTCAAATGTGACTTACCTTGAAGGGAGAGTAGCAGAAAATACAAAATTTGTTGCTTGCAACATACCAACAGTGATTGCAACAGAAGCAGCTCTGGAAAGACTGCTGTCCTTCATGTACTGAGTGGAAAAACAGAGGTGAAAACAGAGTCAAGAGTGAATTAGCATCATTAAATTTCTGTGGAAACAAATAAATAAATGGAGTCCTCTGTAAGGGTAGCAATGAACATAAATAGGGAATAATGTTCTCTTGCTGTGGACAGTGTTCCCACATATGACAAGAACGACTCTTGAAATTATTGAGAGGTTGTGTGTATATTTTGGGAAATTTTCAGCTATTATCTGTGTATTTCAAATAAGCCAAAAAATGGATGGTTATCTGAATAAACATCCAACTTTTGTCTTTTTCTATTTGATCTTCCTAGCCATATGAGTAAGGCAGTCAACATCAGAGGCTATCTCAAGCCTAGGAGAAAGTAGCTGCGAGAAGATATTATCTTTCTTTACTGACTTATCTCGGAGAAAAAGCCCATGAATAATTTCACAACTTTCTGAAACAGTGGACTGCGAATACCTACACAGTGGAAAACATCTCATAGCTGCTGTATATTTTCAATTTTTTTTCCAAGTTCCTAATTGAAGAAAAATCAAAATGCTGTATATTTTCAATTTTTTTTCCAAGTTCCTAATTGAAGAAAAATCAAAATGTGTTTTTCTTCAGTCCAGTCTCTTCCCCCAGTTCACTGAAGAAATCTTTTTTCTGGATACCTGTGTTCAGTGATGTAAGCCTAGTCAATAAATTCAACTCTGTGTATTCAGTTGCAGTGTAGAAAGGGACATCAGCTGGGACATCAGACTTAATAACCTCTACTCTTTGTATCTATGGTGGTCAAAAAAGTACAGAGGGAGATAAATATATCTCTTCTCATCAGTACAGGCTATATTTGGAGAATCTCATGTGATGTAGATTTTCATTGTTTAATCATTCTAGAAAAAAAAAACAACAACGCAACAAAAACAACGAAAAAAACCCTCAGAAATTCTCAACCCCTTAAACAATGATGGAAAATCATGGTGCCCCCCTGTGTCTGTGGGTCAATGTGTCCTTCGGGAAATTAGAGCAACCTTTGTGCAGCATTTACAAGATTATTGCAGAACTAAATGAGGGCTCTCTTTCCCATCTGAGTTGCTCTTGAACCTCAATGAACCTGATGTAATCACCAGCTCTATGTGTAGGGCAGCAGAGGCTGTCAAACAAACTAGGGAGTACGTGTTGTTGAAAGAGAAAATGGGCAGCAGAAAATGTCAAAGGGAAACAGACCATAAGAATGGAGTCTGGAATGCAACTGGCTGGTCTTGCTTGCTCCATTTCTCAGATTGTGCAGAAGAAATGAAAGGAATGGGTTGCATTTTTTTACAAAGCTGACTCACAATAAAGGGCATCTCCTTGCAGTGGGGACTCTCTAAAATCTCCTTGTCCATCTTCTGGAGTGGGCAGGAAGCATGGCTGGTGTATTGTGTCCTTTTTCTTTTCAATACTGCAGTTTCATTCACCCTCTCCACCCCTGGAAAAGCCTAGATAAGTGTGATTGATTACCTGCTTGGATCTGCAGCAATTTATCTCATTCAAAATGCTAATTTGGACCTATTCATGCCCAGGTGAGAGAGTATCATTTTAAAGGCTTATTTAAAATCCTCTATCAGTGCCTAAGTTCTTTATTAGCATGGAGGGAGTATTTAAATAAACTCGAGGTTTTCCCCTGAGCATAAGAGTGTCAAGCTGTGTCAGGCCCATGAGATTCATCATGGGTGCTGTGACAAGGATGGCCATCTGAAACACAGGTTCATACTTGGATGAGGCCCAGTGAGGACACAGTGCTGTAGTTCACCACAGACCTTATCCAAAGTCCATGACTTTGGATATCCAAAGAACTCTATGTCACCATTAGTCCTGAATTTGAATTTTTGTTGAAGTTCAGCTCAAAGAAGAGCAAAGTGACAAAAAATCCCATTTCACTGGAGAAACAGCCATCACCTTGTCGGATATATGGATGGCTTTAATTTATTTAAGAATCACAAGTAGGACTTCTCTGTTTTACTAAATCATTGGTAATGAAAATAAGTCTGGAAAAGCTGGGCCCATTACAGATTTCTTTGTGTTTCTCTTCATTGGTTAAGATTTCAATTCCTGAATATTCAACGGTTCCTTCAAAAGGTGAGGCTAAATATAGTTCATATTCTGGATTGCATTTATGTTTGATGATTACACCAAGTCTCATAAATATTGTGTACAAACACCAAAGAGAATGTTAATTTCTAAAGTGACTGTAGAATTATCTTGGGGTTGTTAGGAAGGAGTTAAAATATTGTAAACAGACTGTATTTGAAAAAATTAATCCCACTCTCATGATGTGATTGCCAATCATCATAATAACATCCAGATTTTTTTGGACTCTAAAGTTCTTTATAGAGGAGGTCGGTATTGTTAGCCCTGATTAAGCTGAGAAACCCGGAGTAGAGCAAAGGAACTGGCCCAGCATCACTCAACCAGTGATGGAAGCGACAAGAACAAAGTCCAGATCCCCTTCATCCCAACCCAGTGAACTTTACAGAAGCCATTAAACGTCTCTATCCTCATTTTTTGAAAGGGCAGAAACTGACCCTAAACAGAATGGAAAGGCGTGGGACCTCTGCTCTGTCTGGCATCCCAAAACAGGAATGTTTCATGTTTCACCTGGGGCATCACCTTCCCAGCTCAGACTCTGGGCATCCTTCCATTCCTTGTACTGTTATTCCTCCTGGTTTCTACATAGTCTGGTCTGCCATTTGTAAAAAAAAAAAAAAAAAAGAAAAAGCTAGAAAGGGGAAAAAAACCCACAACCCTCAGTTTTCTTTTCTGAGTTCCAACCAGACCATTATGCTGAGCTGAACATTTCTGAATTGAAGCAAATCCAACTGCAGTGGCCTTGCCATAGGCACACCCTAATTAACAGCAAAAATTTCCATATGTTCCACCCTTCACACAGACGTGACTGCTCCATGACCCAAATGTTCTCATTTGTCTCGTGTAGGAGAGTTTTCACACTGGGGGCCACTTTGACTTGTGTCATTGCCTACATCTGCTTACCTTTCAGGTGGTTTTATCTTTTTCTGTCAAGCCTCTGTGGCTATTTTCAAAGGCATTTAGAAGCTGTTTTCAAAGGCTTGCTTCACCAAGTATTTTTAACCCCACTGCCTGTTTCCTCTTGCTTCATCTCGCCATAAAGTTATGATGTTGAATTTGTGACCTGACAATTATTTAGTGAAAGACTGGCATCATAAAGAAGAATTATGGTGACTTCACTGAATAACCAAGCAAAAGTAGCCTAGTTCTGGGTAGGGAAAGATCTTTTTTAAGAAAACATTAATATCTTCAAAACAATTGGAGTAAAATAGTTAAAGTCAACTTGCTAGCTGCATGAACAAACCCCGTTATGTCTCTCCCAGTAAGCAAAACCTTCCACTGATGCACGGTAGATTTTTGAGAAACATTCAAATCCTGGAAAACCTCATAATGCTGATTTACTTGGATTTATTTTTTTTTACTGGGCAGGGATGGGTCTTGAAGCCTTTTGCATGAGCCTTGCATTGCTGCTATTATAACTATTAGTGCTCTATTGTATGTGTGGGGAAAGAAGTGTTCATGGGACTTTTTGGAGCAATGAAATAATGAGGTTTTGCCTCCAGCTGCCCTAAACCATCTAAACAAAGAAAGTGAAGCTTGGGTGAGGCTGGAAATAAACGCTCCTGTGGTAGTTCTGTACTTGGAACTTCAAATGCAGGCAGTTGATTATACTTACTATTTGCTCAGGTTTTTAGCCTGTTTCTCCGTCTTTTAACCACAGCACTGCATGCCTCACTCTAGTGTGGGAACAGGGTGGAGCAGGTGTGGTCCCTCTCCCCCTTTCTTTCATGAAGGCATTGTACATTGGGGCAGCCTCTGAAATACCCAGGCTTGTGACATATGCTGTGACATGGCTTGTACAATAGCATAAATAAATTACCAACAGGAAAGAATAAGACCTGATGGTATTGTTTTTGTAAACATATGCAGTGAACAAACCGCACCAAAGCAGAGGATTCTTGTAACTGGACTTCTACAGCAGAAATTCATCACTTTTGTAGCTCTTGTGTTCCTGGCCAATAATAGCTGTTCCTGCCTTGGAGAAAATTGCTATGATATATTTATCTCCCCTTCCAGGTTCTAGCGATACCTGTGGCTTTTGTGGGATGGTATTTTCTGACACTACCTTGTATATTTTTGGAGCGAGTTGGAAACACCATGGGCATCCAAGCCAGACTGCAATTCTTTAAGGGGAGAATTTTGTCTGTACAAAGGATCTATCTCCACCTCAGCTTTGGAGCCATCAGGGGTTAATAGGGTATTTCATGGGTCTCAAGCCAGCCCTCTGCAACAGGAATGAATTCACTCTGATCCTGTTCATGTTAAGCCCTATGCAAATACAACATTCAATATTTCTCTCCACCTGGCTCTGTACCACCTATCTTTATTTTTTGCTAACTCCCTAAAGCCCTAATTTGCAGTGCTGGCATGAAAAATCTGACAGGAACAAATGACAGCTCTGGCCAATCTCTCCCCTTAGATGTAAGAAAGACAGTTAATAACCTTTTTAGAAGGATGAGACAGAGAGCCTGTATATATCATCTCTATGTATTAATATGCTACATATGTGGCCTATCCACTGCATCTGTCTAGGGAAAACAGAGGTTTCTGATGTTGCTGTAGGCTACTATTTTCACAGTGCAGCTGAAGAATGTGTTGGTGCCATCCTAGTCAGTTAGGTCAATCAGACACCTGAAACGTCTATGCCCCAAAAAATTCAGGCATCCCAGCTAACAGAAACACACCCTCTAACATCATTTGAATTTGGGTTTTAAAAAGAGGATATAAAGAGATTCTTCATGTTGCAGATTCTCTTAATTGTCTGTGTGTTTGGGGGAAAACCCAATTTTTAATATTTAAAATAGTTATGAATTGCAGCTTTTTTCTTACAACTTATATTCATCACAGATGTTTCTTAGGCATATTCTAAGGCATATTAATGGACTGTGTATTCAGTGACTTATCCTGAAAGACCTTTCCAAGGCTGCAGAGCTGTACTGGGGTTAGTCAGCATCGGCCAAAGGGAAGGCAGATTCTTGTGACTGCAGACACAGACACATTTGGCAGTGCTCTCTCCACGTTAAAAATAAGGTAAGATGCCTGTCTCTCAGCCTCCTTTTAGGGTAATACAACACTCAGAAACAACCTGGACACAGTAGAGGTTTAGCATCAGCCTCTGACCTGCTGCAACAGAGGTGGGAAGGGATTGTGCTGGTGCTGTGCCCATCAAATTCCTTTGTCTTTCTTCTTTCCAAGGATCTGGCAAGAAGTGCAAGAGAGTGAAAAAAAATGTTGCATTCAAGGATCACAAAGCCAAACTGCAAGTCAAACTTAGCTGGATATCCAAAAATATTAGCTTACAAATGAGGATGGAAACACTCCCCAAACAGAGTTCAAAATTTTTGGCAGCCTGGCTTGGCCCAGGGCTGTCAATACCTCGGATCAACAGAAGTCAGCGGGAAGGGCTGTGTCTGTGCGTGCTCCCTGAGCAATCCACAGCCCACAGGTTTGCTGCAAACCCTCCCAAGGCTCAGCTGCTGAGCCATGGGGCCATGGCGTGCAAATCAATTCCTGGGATCCACTGGCAAGGAGAGGCAAAGCCGTGTGCAGTCTGTTATCTTGCCTAAATATCTGTGGCACCAACAAATGCTTTATAATGATAACAATTATTTGAGTCCCCAATTTAATTGTGTTATAAGAACATATTTATTACGTGGCTGCCAGGTTTCTGAGGGCAGTGCAACAAAACCTTGGCATGGCCAGAGGCTCTGTATTTGTCAGCAATTCGCTGATTTTGGGAGGGTGTGAGAGGAACGCCAGCCGACAGCGCCTTGGTTAAGCGAGCATGGGCGGCGATGAGAGGGTGCCCCGGTGAGCGGTGCGGGCAGGGAGCGATGGCCTGAGAGAGGGAAACAAAGGGAGGCAGGAACTCATTTCCTCACCTGGGGGAGCAGAGAAAGCGCTGGCCTGCCCACCCACCGCACGTGATGGGGGCAGGAGCAGAAGGGAGGTTTTCAATCCAGCTCAGCTGTCTCCTCCTGGCGCTTGGGAGCGGTTGCCATGGATATCTGCTGATTGGAGGGCACCGGCAGCGCCGCGGCTGGGGGACCTGTCTGGGGTGAGGGATGGAGGGGAGGATGCTCATGGGTGTGGGGGGCAACAGCAGGGATGTTTCCGGTGGCAGGGGAGCTGAAGCGATTTTGGAATGGGATGAGGCCTTCCCAGGAGTGTGGCATCCCCCCCTCCCCACGGCAGTACTGATGGGGTGACTCAGGCTACTGAGCCTTGGGTTGAATTAGCTGTCCCCAAGAGCTCAGAGGGTTATTTCTGAGCCATACCTTTGTTATTCCTCTGTGTGTGTGTGAGTGTGAGTGCATGCAAAATTTCTCTTTGAAGCCCCTGGTTCTGCTCTCTATCTGCAAGGCAGGTGCAGAGCTGGCACTGTCCATGAAACTGGCATTGCAGGACTGTGTCTGCATGTGTGTGTATGTGCAGGGCTGTACTGGAGGCTATGGTGTGTGGCTTTTTGTCTCCAAAACAAAGAGTCCAGTTGCATAACTTTATTTTTGTGATCCTGGCTGCTGATTGCCATGGTGGTTTTGGGTAGACAGAAATATTTCTTGTGTGAATAAAAATGCTGTGATTGTTTGAACCTGTGTATTTCTTGCTCTGCTGCTCATGTGCTGCAGTCCCAATCCTCTCCTGTTTTACTGTTGCTCAGAAATGGTAAATGCCCATGTGAAGAATAACAAACTGCAGTTATTCTTCTGTTTTGCTGAATTAGCAAGAATGAACTCAAGGTATGCTCTTCTGAAACACTATTTAATAATGATATCTGACTAATATTTTTTTACAGCCCTGGTCCTTTCAAGCCCTGTACTCATTGGGTTGGCTGCTGCCACAGTAGTTTAATTCAAACCTCCCTGTTTGAGCTCCATCCCAGCATGAACCTATAAAAATAGGACAGAATTTGCCCAAAATAAATGAAACACATAGATCTGAACTTGTAAGCATGTCCTCCTCTAAGTCAGTCCTCATAAAGTGCTGCTAAAGGCTCTGCTTCCTGTGGGTAGAAACCAGCACGGGACACAGAGGTGAGGCCTGAGGAGGCAGTCCTGGCCTTAGCTGACTTGTGACTCATTTAGCTGTGATGTACTGGTGATAAACTAGTCTGGCTGAGGACACAGGATGGATTTACTTTCATTAAATGAAAAGAAATACATACATCATTGGTTCTTTATACACTGTGCATGGAAGCACATCAATGAAAATTTATTCCTAGGGGTATGCTCATCTCTAGGCAATGTTCCTGATTCAAGATGCTCAGGAGCTAAGGAGTGATCCGGTGGACATGAATATGCTTAACCTTAGAAACATGAGTAATAGCCACATTCAAGTGTCATCAAAGTCAAGCTTTTGCAGGATCAAAGCTTCAAGGGGGCAGTCTTGCAGAAACACTCCACACATTCTGATTTGATGCACAGAAGTATTTGAAAATGGCAATATTTTATGGCTAAGGACATTTTATGGTATAAAATACCAGGGCAGCCATTATGTAAAATACTGAAGGCAGCAACTTTCAGGAGAATATGTATTATTATGGCTTTCTACACCAGTGATTTTGGGTACAGCTGGATTTTCACTTTGAGGAAGACTTTGAGCTAATAACAGAATGATTATGGGGTTAATGTGTACCTGCATGCACGCTTGGTAAGTGCAACATGTGCCCTAAATGTCACAAGACAAATCGATCCCTGGTGTAATATTGTTAACAGATAGGGTTGTGTGAATGATGAGTCCATTCTGAATCACTGTAAATCCATTCTAGCAACTGGGAAGATTTTCTTGTTTAGAGGAATAAAAGGAGACAGAAATTGTGTTTCTAATCAGCTGTCATAGTCTAAGTAATAAGGATAGTACTGAATCCCGATTTTCTGTATTTAATAGGAAAGGATTCTACACAAAAAGGGAAAGGATTCTACACAAAAATGGAAATAATCCATCTGATATGCTAATTTCCTAAAACTATGGACACCAAAACTATCAGAATTCAAACCCAGAAGTAACTAAAGTCAGATTTAACTGAATGTTAAGAGGGGGAAGCTGCATTTTTTGGAAGAGTGGCATATATATTGATATACAAAATTTAGGTAATTAAATTCTATCCAAATGGAAATGAATGCACAGCTAGTGTAGTTCCTCAAAAAAAAAAAACAAAAAAAACCCAAACAAACCAAAACAACAAAAAAGCCCCCAAAACAAAACAAAACAAAAAACCAAACCGAAACAAACAAAACCCCAAAAAACCCCAAAACAAAGCCAAAAACAAACCCTAAAAAACCCAACCAACAACAACAAAAACATTGCAACTATTAAAAATAAGGCGTTTGGGGTAACACATACACAGGGATTTAAATGTAAAATATGAGGCAGGCAGAGTCCCAATACATCTTATCAGCACATGTGGGGGCCTGGCTTTGGGAAGAAATGGAGGTCCACAACTAGGACCTGCTGAATGTTGGGACTCACCTCATATGAGGAATTTCTTTCATGTGCTGTAATTGTGCATGGAAAAGCAAATAAAAGATATGGGAAAACTGACTTATGCCATTATTTACTAAAATAACCTTATCATTGTTTTGGAAAATGTCCTTAATCTGGTTCTCAGACACTCATCTGTAGGAAAATGACATATTCATAATGAGTTTTTACTTCCCTGTAACTTACTTCCCAAACTGATGTCCAGGCTCTTGTCCTGCTGCTTTGCTCATCACTGTGTCATTGTCCTGCCCATCTTTACCATATTCTAGCTCTTTGTTCTGCCCATCTGCTTTTTGCAGTATTATTTCTTACTACCCACAGGACAACACAAAAAATGTTCTGCAGTGATTTAAGGATTTTACATAATTCTTAATCTGGAAGGAAATTTAATAAGAAGTGTGGAGAGAATGGAGATAAAGACATGTTAATCTCTTTGCCATTCTTCATCAGCTGAAGTGGGCATGCAGCTCATAAGCAGCACTGCCCTTTCTCAAGTGCAAGGACAAGCTAATGAGCCAAAGAAGCAAATCATTTAGGTCTTCTTTGCAGAAGCATAGTTTAAGGACCATAGCATTTCTTGTCCAAGAGAATAGACTTATCTAATCCAGAAATCAAAGGAGACGGAGGTAGTTGACAAGTAACCCCTCAGTCTACAGAAGTTACAGGACAGGGTAAGTTACAGGAAAACTAAGGATTCCTGTCTTTCCCTCTTTTCAAATTTGGAGATGGAGATAAATTTACAAAGCAAGTATTTATGCTTTCTCTTTTAAAGCTGTGGCTCACAAATTTCACGATTCCAGGCACTGTGGTGAAACTTCAGTACAGATTGCATGCAGCATCAGAAAGCAAAACCTAGTAAATCTCCTGGATTTGTACCAGAAACTTCACACGAACAGTGAGGAAGATAAAATAACCCCCACCCGTGTCGAAGCAGAGAAAGTGGTCACCCATATTTGGGAGGCATGTATCAGTTCTTGCCTCATAGAAAGACTGGCTTGTCCAGGAAACCATATTTTGATCAGATAATGTTGCAAGCTATAGGGAGCAACTGTCTCCTCACAGTGCCTAGAGTACAGACTCTGGCAGTCCTGCCATATCCATAGAGCCAACTTCTGGAGTAAAGGGAGTACTCAGTCATTAGCTGCATGCTGAAACCACCAGGAGTGTCATCTGGGGTGATTTTTGGTATGAAGGTCAGTTGACTTCTGTCTGGACTCAGACCACTGGAGGAGTAATTCCTCCTGACCTTGATAAAGAGGAAGATTTTCCCTCTACCCCAGTGCCATTGCAAAGGTGTGACATTGAAGGCAACAAAAGCTGCAGACAAACAACAGTAGCTTTGTAAAGGCTGGAAGTTTCCCCAAAGGTTTTCCTCTGTTCTGGTCTCCATGATGAGGCTGGTTTTGAGAAGGTAAGTCTTGTGCTTTGTTGGGGAAATGTGGCTGATACAAATTTTACAGTAGACAATGTCAGCATGACATAATAGCAGTGGTTTTCTATTTTCTCATTGCATGTCAGGGCCGACTGCAGCATGCTATGATGTAAATGTTGTAACGCTGTGGTGTGTCTGTCTGCAAAGCCATGCAGTGATGTGTCTCACAGAAAAACTGCACAGGAGTCATTTCCTTATTAGAGAATTGCTCATGAAAGCTGTAGTTTTGATGAAATGAACACTCACATGCATAATTAAGCAGCTACATGGTGTTGTGTGTCACACCAATTTGATGATCAAGATGAAGTGCAATGATTTTCAAAAGTAATAAGGGAAATATAAACAGCAATAATATAACTATGTACAGCAGGAACAGCACAGAACTGACATTATTCTTTATTAGAACAAGGGAATGTCTTTGTAGATCCACAAACAATATGATCTCAATAATTTCTGAACTTGGAAACAGATGTACAGTATATTCTCTCCAGCAGTATGATTTTTATTTTCAGCTCATCTGCCAGAGAAATTACAAACAATGAGAAAGTAGATGTGAGGGGAAAGAACCTAAGAAAATCCCTTATGCTCAAGTGTCTTGCCATGGCAGTACGTTTTCAAAAGCCACAGTAGCAGCCACTCAGTACTCTGCATAGAAATACACCAAACCAAAAATCATTCCTTCTCCAGCTTCAGGACAAGATTTGTCATAAGCAGTAAACCAGGATTCTGCTTGCCAAGTCAAACTTGCAATTTTTTACAGGGTAGCTTTTCAGGAGTTACTGTCACTACTGAGCACTGTTAAGTATCTGACCCACAGCAGGAATGGCCCATGGAAGCTTTAGACTGGTGAAGAATGACATGTCAAGGGCATGCATGGTATAGAGGTGTGTGTTACTTGTGTCACTGAAGTGACAGAAGAGATGGAGAAAGGGAGAAATACATGCCAGTAGATTGAGCCAAGGCATCCCTCTGTTGGCACAATCACACCCCCTCCCTCCCCTGTGCTCAGGCCTCACTGTAATCTCAGGAAACCTGAGGGAAACTTGACTGGAAATGTCTTGCATACATACAGACACAAATGGTGCAGCTTGAACTAACCAGCAGAGCTCTGGAGAAAAAATGAACATAATGAGGAACTTTTACTCACAAGAATCCTAATTTTCACTTGTTCAGAAACTTGTGAAGAGGTAGGCAAAGATGTGCTTTAGTTTCCAAGGAGAATATTAACCAACAGCACAGGATTCACCCTTCTGAGTCTGAAAATTCATTTAGCATCAACTTCCTGGTGGATCAAGATATTGCTGGATTCCTGATCCCCTTCTCTTTGCCTGCCAGTGCAGCACACCAAGTGCTGACAGTGAGCTGTATCAATGCTGATATAAGGAGGATGAGCCCTGAAAGTTGTCCAGAAGTGTTTCAGCCAGGTGTGCCTCCCTTTCCACAGTTTCCTTCTCAATATTACCTTAAAGCAGGTCTGAGGCTGATCAGGAGAGATGCCCACCCACATATTTTCATGGCTTAGACTATTTGTATTTATTAGCACTCTCTAACACAAGTTTAGCTTATCAAACATCATAATTCAGCACTTGATGGGCTCATCTAAGGCTACACTTCATTTCTAGCCACTTTTTTTTCTGAGTCTCCTTTCAGTTTTTTTTTTCTTTTGTTTTTATATACTTTTGGTTTTAATATCAGTCAGAGAATTTTGAGGCAACTGACAAGCACTTGGAGCTTTATGATTTTGTCCAGCATTTTTCTTTAAATAATGAAGTCCTGTGTTCAAGGAATGGATAGATGTGTAGAGCCGTGAAAATGAAAACCTGATTACCTAGTATTTATAGCCTTTCACTCCTTTATATAATGGTGTGTTAAGCTTCCCTCCATTGCATGTGTCTGTGCCCCTCACAGGCACTTGAGCAAAACTTCTATTTGTCCCAACTTCCTGTTCTTCAGATGTGACAAAGAGGACCATTCTCCTTCACTCCATTACCTTGAGGATGACACCCATGTAAGGAAACGTAAAATAATTCACAGCAGTGATACAAGAATACCTCTTACCTCATCTGGTCTGTCATGCTAGCTAAGTATTTTCCCAATGAATATCCAGTCTAACTGTAAGCAGTGGGGACTTCAAATTTGGTGTAAAATACACCACTGATTTTGGAACAACTATCCCCAACGATATGAAAATAATTCTCTCCCCAAAACTGAAGGTGGCCAGCTTTAATATAAACAATCTCAGCAGCAGCAGCACAACAAATAGCAAGAAGGACTGTTTTGTCAGACCTGCACCTGTAAAGGTACTTCTCATCTGTCTCTAAGACATATGGAGAGTGTTAATAATAACTAAACAAGGGTTTTCTTCCATGAACTCCAAGCCAGCACCAGGGATCATACTTCAGAATCACATTATTACAGCCCTAGATGATCTATTGCCAACTACCTAAGTACAAAGAAAACTTGCCACAGCTTGAAAGTGCCCACTAGAGACCAATGCTTCCCTGCAGCACTTCATCTTTTTTAAACAAGGGATAAATGCATTTCTTTAAGTCCTCGCTCCAGATTTTTCTTTTCAGATTTCTTCCAGTGGGGAGTGGCTCCTGCTAAAAAATTGTCTGGGGATTCAGGTCCCAGAACACTTGTGCTCTCCAAGATGTGCTGAAGGTTGCAGACAGCCCTGCAGGGCTCTGGTGCATCCACACTGTAGCTCATGCTCTTTCTGGTCCCTTCGCAGGGAAGCAGAACAAGGAGACTTCACCTACTGCTAATGCTGCTTCAGAGCCAGAGATGCACAAGAGAAATACAATCTGTGAGGCTTTTCCAAGGCTTAATCAGGATGAACAAGTGAAAATTTGTGGGGAAGGGGGAACAACTTGGGTGAAAAAAAAATTAAAAATGGGTTGGGCAATTTGGAAATTTTTTTCCAGATATTTAGGCTTTGTGAGTATAAATGAACTAATTTGTAGAACAGTTCTTTTCAACAGCAACAAGTAGCTATGTATCTTAAAAACCTGCATATATTAATAATTTCAAGTCATAGAGGACAATCTACTACTCAGTAATACAACACTTTCCAGGAAAAAAAAAAGAAAATCGGAGAAAAATCCTCAATTACAAATAATTACAATTACAAAATACAAACTGTATTTGTAATTACATTTACAAATACAAATACAAATATTTCTGGCCCCATGATTTCAAAACCACACCTGCTGGTGCAATGAAGAGAGCCCTGGAAGACAAAGTTCCTCCCTGCCTCCATCCCTCTCTCTCTTTCTCCCATCCCCTCCTGCTCCCCTCTGGGCTGCTCCTGTCCTTGGCCTTCCCATTGGGGCTGTGTGGTGTACAGGAGGAGGAGGCTGCCCCAGGAAAGGGTTAAGGAGCACCCGTGGTGGCTGGGTGCAGTTAGTGGTGTGCTGATGAACTGTGCTGGCAGCTGCTGCCACGGGGACAGAGCTTATCCCCACCTTTCCATCCCACCATGCTTTTTGACCAGCACAGAAAACTGATGATCTCGTGGCATGCCAGTTCAGGGAGTTCATCTGGCAGCAGAGTAACTAATAAAATAGCAAGAAGAATACTTTCCTGCTGGCTTAGGTCCATTTGCCTAGAGGTTTGCCAGCCCAGGGAAGCAGGATGGACTGTGTGCCTTGGATGGGGAGAGCCAGAACTGGCTGTGCAGCAGCCACCTGGGCTAGCTCTGCTGTATCCCAGAGTCCCACTGTGAATTTACTCTGGATCAGGATTCAGAAGCTTTTTTTAAAGCCTTCCAGGCCTAAGGTCCAGCTAGAAATCTTTTTTTACTCACCTCTGTAAAAGTGAGAAATCAGAGCTGATACTAAATATAGGCAAAATAAAGGGCACAGTGAAGAAGAGCAATACATTTTTAGCTTCCTGAACTAAGATGTGTGAGAGCATATTGTACTGCTCTGTGTATTCATGTAATGTTTGGGGGTTCCCTGCCTGTTCTAACATGAGGTAGGTATAATTCACCATGCCTTATGACCCAAAATATGCTTTTACTGGGAGAAGCAATAGTATAAATAGCACTGCAGTGTTCCAGGCTTTTTTTCTCATTAGTTTTCAAGTTTCATTTCAAAACAAATGTTTGCTTGGTTTTCCCAGCTGTCAGGATCTCAGCTGAGATTCAAAAGATAACTGTACTTATTTGCATATCAGCACTGATCTTTTTCCTTCAAACTCATGACAGACTAATTTTTACACCAGTGGCATTTGCTCAACCTGATTCTCTCAGGTAAAGACAAAACGCAGGTATTACATCAATACTTTTCCAAATACTTTGTAAATTAGTCTACAGAGGAAACTAAGGAATGAAGAGATTACACATCTTATTTCACAGAACACTGCAGACAAGCAGAAGAGATCCTAAATTGTGTCCTAACTTGGTACTGTCTCAACTAGACAATATTATCAAATGTTATTTTTTGGAAAAAAAAAGAATTTTTTTTTTACAACAAATAGAATGCAGGTTTATATCTTCTCCTGATAAATTCTATAGAGAGAAAAAAACCCAACAGTTTTCAGCAGAAGGAAAAGCTGTTACCACAGAGTCGTCAGATTTACTAACAACACTTTATTTACTATAACACCTTTTCAAAATGGAGCCCAGCTTCATCAGAGCAAAAATAAAATAAAAAACAAAACACTAGAAGATACATTTAGTCATTCTTGTTCTCTTCATGTTCCAGTTGGTATCTGTCTGCCCTGTTTCATCTCATTTAAAAGACCTAACAGTGTTCATATAGGAGTTTTCCACATTTTATATTGATTTTGAAACAGTTTTGTTTAAGTGATGCAATCCTGAACTGCTGAACAACCTGAGAATAATCACTTTCTCTGTTTCTTGAAGGGAAAAAATGACCCATCTTCTTTTATTTTTTTCATGTCCTTTTTGTTCCCCTCCCTTCTGTTAAATGTGTGTCCCCAAGCATATAAAAAACCATCTTTTTGGCAAGAATTTTAAAAGCTGTTGCTAGCAGTTCTGGCATTAAGTTATAATTTCAAAGGCTTCTCTGTCTCCCAGTCAGTGACTGAGCAAGGAGTCAAAGCAGCTGCCACTGCTGGGCTGTGTCTGTGTGACAGGGCAGACATGTACTGGCTTGCTCTGTCCAAGGTTGAGCAGAGCCCCAGCTCCAGCCCAGGAGCTGTGCTGTGGTGCAGAGCCCCAGCTGCAGCCCAGGAGGTGCAGAGCAGCCTGCTGAATGCTCCCAGCCACCTGCAGTGCTTTGGGATCCCAGCCAGTGCTTCCTGTGGGTCAATGCTGCATTGCAACAGTACAGATGTACAATTCAATTTATTAATACACTGGGGAAAAGGAGACGCTGAGACTGGCTGCACCTATGCTGCTTTCTAAGAGCTCAGGGCCTTGCAGAGAGCTAAGGCATGCTTTGAGGGTTTTTTTTTCCTTTTTTATTCCCTGTCTCAATTTGCCACTGGGTAGGTCCTGTTGGTCCTGTTCAAGTTAATGCAAAAGTCTTCATTTTCTCAGCTGAGGGTGGGATATTATTACAGGAAAATCTAAACTGGCCTTGGACCTCTGCTTTAAATACACTGCAGATGTAGCTTCTGAGACAAAATAAAAGTCAGTTACTGTGACCTAAACCTAATTGCCCTGGAGGAAAATTGGCAAAAATGGTTACTAAAAACTTGTGCTAAGGAGTTCAAGATTATAACCTATGCTAAACATTGGGTTTAATAAACATATCCTAATGTAGTGTAGATCCATTGTGGTGTAAAAGGAGATAATATTGGTCTACCAAAGGGCATAACCTACTAGGAAGAAATTAATGAATAAAAAAATTATTTTCTGCCTTGATATAGATTCAAGCTTAGAATAGGAGGACTATTGTTCTGCTCTGTATTTCATGGAGACATATTCTAGGTTAGGCACATTTGCCACAACCATTTTGCTCTATAAGATCCTGTGATCAACTGCAGCTTTAACATTATTCATGGCAAACCAGAAAATGACAGGGTAGATTTTGTTTCAAGACTCTAGAAAACAAAGCCTTAGGAAAATACAGTCATTATAGTGGTGATACTAAGGATTAGTTTACTTCAACTGAAAATCTATTACACAAATAATATTCAAAGGCCTTTTGAAATATAGTCTTTTTTTCCTTCCCTATTCCTACAGTGTTTCCAGTATTAGGCTTTCTGCTGTCTTTATCAACTACCGTATAAGCTAGAAAGGTAACCAGATACGGCTGCATAAAGAGAATGAATAGAATTATACTAAACAAATTTTTCTGAACAAAACATTTAATAAGCAGACCTTTTTATTATTTCAAAATAGTTTGGATTGAAAGAAGTCCTAAACCCATATTTTAATGTATGTAGTGTGCATGTAGATATGATACATACGAATTTGTTAAATGATATGTAAATTGCTTCTTCCTTTTGTTTTCTGTAATCTCCAAACTTTTGTGAAATAATATTAAGCCTAGGCCCCCAAAACTGCAATGAGAAGTATACATTTAGGCACACATATTGACATACAAAGTGAGAACCTAAAGATGCCTATGCTGTAGGACTCTTCACTGCTTCACCTCACTTTACACAGTGCCAATATATTTGTCTTTAGTATTTCTAGATTGACTCGTGCTGTCTGTCATTCAGGGAGAGGTAGAATACACTTCCAGATTTACAGTCTCAGCTTTACACCACTCATTAACTCCTCACCACTGGCTCTTCCTCCAAATTTCTGAGTAGCTTCAGTCTGTAATATGCCATACAACTAAAACAAAATGAGTGGATAGTCTGCAAGTATATTTCATTCACCCATCTAAATACAGACATACATTGTCTCAGGCTGGACAAAATTCAGCTTGTGATCAGCAGTTAATTTATATTTACACTCTCAATAAAGCTAAAATAGGAGGTTTATCCCAATGGCTAAGGTAATTACTCAGACCTCCTATGGACTATAGGGAGCTAGAGCAGTGCTGCCTAAAAGAAAACTCTGCAAACACAGAACTGTTTTGCAGAAAGCCAAACAGTAAAATGTCACTAAAATGATTTAAATTACTGAAATCAAGAACCTGAAAGTTAGTTATCTTGTTTATTTTTTGATTCCTCTCCATTACAAAGTTGTCTGCAGTACAAATAGGGGCTAACCATAAAATGTGGGCTATGTACTTAGGTGTACTTCAGTATTTATGGTCTATCTCATCTTGCTGCAGACTTGGGGCCAGGGGTTATTAATAGACAGTAATTATTAGTGTGATTTGGGGTTGTATGAGCTCAAGCCAATGTTACAGGTGAGGAATGGTATAGCAAGTTATTTATCTGAGATAGGCCAAGTCAAAGCTGGTACTGTGGCCCTTGGTCATTCTGGTTGAACTTCATATCGACATAAATCAGAAGAAACTTTGCTAGTGCCAAAAAACCTGTGCTAGAATAAAGTGCACTGAGATCAGATCTGGACCTCACGGGACTGGGGTGGTGGCAAGTGCTTTTGACAGATTATTTAATACGTTGCCCAAATCATCTGAGATACATATTGACAATTGAACTAGTTGAATCTGGATGTGGGAAGGAAACTTCACAGATTTCAGTTTTGTTTGCGTGGGTTGAAAGTGATTCTCCAGGGTGCATCTACTTCTTCTAACTGCTCAGCTGTAAGTCTGAGTGAAGGCTGGAGAAACAAAAAGCTGCCTGTGTAGACAAAACCACTTGGCTCCATGCCCTCCTCAGTGTTTACCCAGGCTGCAGTCTGTTTTAGCAGAAGAAATCAAAGAATAAATATGCTCTAAGGTCTAAAGATTCTCTCAACTATGTAAAATCCAACATAGGGGCTGGGAAGGGCAGCTGCTTGTTTGCATTTCTGGCATCCACGGCTAACGACTGGAAGAAACTGTATGAAATCTTGGGTTTGAGATGCTTTAATGTTTAAAGGAAAACCACAGCTAAGAGAACATTTTTTTTCTTCATTTTTGCACTTTCTGTGCTCTTTAGACACATATTTGAGATGCCCTCATACCCAGCATTCCTTATCCAGCATGTGTGTTTGTTTTTGTTACTATGCTGATGTCTCCAGGCACTTTTTCAAGGTTAAACTCTGCAAGGCTGTATCTTCCTTTGGCCCAGGGTTTTCATCTCTCAGACACATTCAACTCACCCTGGTGACTTAACTTGGGTGTTGCTCTCTCAATTTATTTCCCAGTTTATGAGGACTATTGCTCTCTCCCTCCTTTCTCCAAATTGGAAACAAATAAAAAGTACAAAGGTTTCCTTGCTGTAAAATATATCTGTAGCACTTTATGCCACAGAAATTTTTCTTTTCAGATTTGCCATTCTTCTGAGCACATCTGGGCTGTAAACATCAGCACTCAGAGACCACTTGTGTTGACTAGAGGAGGTCTGGTCAGGGGAACTGAGCACAAAACTGGAAGTATGAATTGCTAAACTTTCTCCATCTCTGCCTGTAACGATTTCTAGGCATATTTTGTCCTAACAGAACTTCCTAATATTTATAGTATCTTGCTAATGATTCTCATGTCTTCCATCATTCAGATGTGTAGAAGACAATGGTGCACAGCTCATTTTTTGGACTGGTCCCTCATTAGATTAACTGAAAGAAATGGAAAGATGAACAGCCTTTGGTCTGTATTGGCCAAAGAGAGCCTGTGCCACACTTACACCACTGGTTTTTCTCCAACAGCAGGTCCACATCACAAAGCACAAATATGCCTCACAAGTCTGCCTCAGTAGGACAACAAGATGGAAATTCCCATTCTCTTCTACTTTAGCAGAAAGTGAGAACCTCTGGTCTTGTATTAAGAAAATATGAGCCTCCTTTCCCATACTGAGATGCTGTTGAGATTTGATGAAAATTTCAGAGCAAAACTGAGCTTTTATTTTCCCTGACATTTGGTGTTGTCAGCACCCAAGCCTACATAGACTTTCTCCAGTAGGAAGACCAAGAAGATGAAATCCCAGCTCACTTGAAGTTAATGGCAAAGCAATCATGGACTTTAACAGGGCCGTGATTCCAGTGCCTAACACCATAAAGCAGACTTTCGTACAACTGATTTCCTGAACTGCATTTGCTGAATATATGGTTTATTCTAAGGTTTCTTAGTGTTTTTTGTTCAGAAAGTACCCACAGTGTCTTCTGGCTTCTTTTTTCTTTCCTCTGTAACAACACACTTTATTATGGCAATTTAACAAATTAATTTAAGGGTTTACCTTAATAAAGGATATGACAATAATTTTCTAAACTCACAATGGCACAAAATCACCACTCTTAAGGTTTCATAGGATTCTCCATGCATTAGCAAATGTAATTTTGCAATCAGAAATCACCTCATGCCCCAAAAGCAGGACACAGAACTGTCTTTTTCAGTTCAAATACGTTTTAGACTCAAGCAGTTGTGTCCAAACTAAGCTAAAACCCCCTACCAACTGCTCCATATAGCAGGACCAATCCTGAAACTGAGCCTTTATTTTGAAGCTTCGTTGAACTGGAATTGAATCAGAACAAGTTCAGCTGCCCCCAGAACTCAGAATCTTTTGCTGGTATCACTTACTCCATGAAAATGAGATAGATGTCTCGAGTTATTTTGTCAGCAGCACCTCAAAGCTGGAGATGCTGTGACTAGTAGGAAGGTAGGAAGCTGATTTATGGTTAGAGAGAGAATAGAGAAAATTAAAACTTCTTTAGAATAAGAGTAGATGAGGACATTTTTGCATGAAGCAAAGGGAAGGATGGCACAGGCTGACAAACAACGAGGCAAAACTGGCTTGGCAGTGGTGTGAGGTGCATAGATGAGGTAACTGAGACCAAGCTGGGCCTAAATGAATTTCCAAACTACAGCTGTGACCCTCCAGATCCTGCCCCTTAGCTGAGAATTGAGAACTTGTTATCCAGTAACATTGCCTTTTTTAGCAGTCTCACAATGCAATATATTTAGCATTTTTTGAATAATTACATATCACAGCAGGCAACATTACCCATTGCCGTGTGTGACACTGCATATTACATAGGATGCAGTTATCCTGTGTAGTGTATAATTCATCCAAGTATCAAGGATATGGGATTAAGCACATTTAGTTTCCATGTGAAATCTAAACTTGTCTAATACAAATCAGTAGTAAAATCAGCACAGCACATTCAGCAGAAAGTAGGTTTGAAAAAACAAGGTCAATAAAATTTTTGCCTGTAAATCACCCAGAGTAAAACAAATAATGTTGTTTAACTCTGTACAGTCAAAGAAAGAATCAGAAAATGAAAGGAGCAACCTGAAAATCAATTAGCATCTTGTCTGAAAGCATTAATAGAGAAAACACACTTTTTTCCTGAATCATAGAAAAAAAAGTGTGAAGGAGAAACATCTCACCTGATGTCCACAAAGCTGTCTAGACATGAAATGCAACATTGCTGCTAGTAAATATATATACCCCTTAACCAAACTACTGCAGGTAGAAACCCACAATTTTATAAGAAAACATCAAATAAAATTACAGTGCAGTTTATCAACAGACATTCTCTGCGTATCTCTGATTATATTTAATGTGGGTTTATTCTGCTGAGCTGAATCCCACTAATAGTATCCAGGGAAATATCTATTTGCTTGATTTGTGAGAGGAGTTATTTTTATTCACATTTCAGCTTCCCAATTGCAGATGAAGCTTTATTCAATGAAACCTATTTAAAGCACAGAAAGAGACCTCTTCCCTGCCTGGTGGCACATTCTGGCTCTGTCTCACCCACAGGGTGATGTACAGGCACATACAGACAGGGTGGCGTGGGCCAGTGGGTTAGGTGGTTTATGTGAATTAGAGACAAGGTTGTATAAACTTGAGCTTTCAACTGCAGACCAGCTATCTAGAAAGCAGGCTGGACACAAACTGTGCTCTAAGCCATATTTCATGTGGACAGCTTGGAAGGTTGTGCCAGATCAAAAGTTGCAGGTTGGTTTATCTGTCTTGTTGGTAGGCTCTTAGGAGAGGACGTGTTTTTATTAGACCCCTGGCTGAGCTACGCACAGTAGTCTCTGGAAGATATGATTTAAAGAACCAAATAAAGAACCAAATAAAGAACCAATTTGGTTCTTTAAAGAATCAAATAAAATGAAACTAACTGAAGTGCAGTTTATTTGGTTTCTCCTGGTCTCACTTCATGGTGTGCAAAACAAGATTAAAAAAGGAGGCAGTTGCAGAGAGCTCATTGCAACCCCCCTTAGCTCTGGCAAGCGCCCAAGCACGTTCATGGGACTAATGGGTAGAAATTGTGTTTCCTTAATGAAGAACTCCTATGGCTAAGGTGACATTGGCATGGAGGGTTGGTGTGGCCCTTACAACCACCCCTGGAGTTGTACCTCAAGCCTAGCCTTGGCCACAGCCCACTCTTGACTTGAGGGCACATGGCTACCCTGAGCAGAGGTGGCACATGCAGCTCTTGAAACAGCCCCTGTTCAGGCTGCTAGAGTGTGAGATGTTTATAGCCTGAGGGAGATTTATGATGATGTGTTTGTAATTTATGTGGGTTTTTCCCTTCTTTTCCTCTCCCTCTCTTCCCCTCTCCCACCCTCCCACCTTCTGTCACTGGCTACATTTTAAATCATTGATGTGATTCTCAGTCATTCTTGCGCCAGGATATAAATCACTCACCTACCAACAGCTATTCACGTGGCTGCAGCAAAATGCTTTCTGTGTGGTAATTTGAAAGGCAATGAGGGAAAACTGGTACAGATCAATAATGTAGGATTTTTGGGGTATTTACCACAGAAAATGGAATGAAGGATATTCTTTTAGGATAAAATATCTGCTACAGCCCATTGCAAACAGAGGAACCGGGATTTAACGGTGTGTCTGGCACGTGGCACTGTTATTGTCCTAACTAAATAAAGAATATGTGTTTACAAGGAATACATTAATGCTTGATGAGGCATGGATGGCACCATAAAATATCAGTTGCTTCATGTATTTACGAGGTGAACAGTGACTTTTCTACATTTTTCTGTCTTGCATTAAAAACCTCATGATGAGGAATTTTATAGCCTTAAACACCAAGGACATTGAAAAAGACACAGATAGGTGCTGCAGAGCCTATAGGATACACATTGTCTGAAAAAATAGTCCTATTGCTGCACTGTGCTTTGGACTTCTTATTTTCCCCCTGTGGGGCTGAGGTGAGCAGACATAAACTTGGCCTTCCCAGGAGAATCAAGCAGAGCAGCATCGCTCTCCCCTGCACTGCAGAGTGACCCTTTCTGTCTCTGAACCCTGCCATTTGTCCCCTGGCAACCCAAGCGTGATGCCATTATGCCACCACCACTGCCCTGGTTAAAATCAAAGCAAATCTTCCTGGTTCATTCCACAAGAGAGGCCCTGAGAAGCCTCTTTGGACCACCACAGGAAAAGGTAGCGTGGGTTTAAGGGATGCTTTTAGAAGAAATAACCTACCTTCAGAACACCTATGTTAAGGCTATTTCTGCTTTTACAGTGTAATGGTTTTTAGTCTTTAAAAAGAGCTAAGGGGACAGTTTTCTTACTTGAGACAACATTTCTTAAACAGTCTATAAGGAAGCATCAGATTATATCTCTACCTGACCTGCAAAGAGAAGCCCTTTATGAACTACTTTTATTTTTTTCTGGGTTTTGGAGATGCAGGACTGTGAAGGTGAAAACAGTAGAAGATAAGTTTTGAAAAGAATAATTTTGGCAGCTTTATGCTGTGCAACCTCACAGCTTTTTGCTTCCACAACATTCTAGCAGTGGAGTGCCATGCATTTGCTTTTTTTAGGCTGGAAGTAAAGTTTATTATTGTAACCCTTTTCTTACTCTAAGAAATGAGTCCCCTAAGCTGTCATGGCATGTAGTTTCTAGAATAGTGTTGAATAAGGGATACAAAATATTTCACTTGACACTTCATATTGCCCTGATTGCCAGCTTGAAAATTGGAACAGCAGTGACAAAAGCTGAAAGACCCGTTCTGCTGGCCTGATTCATAGGAAAACAATATATTTTTGTTCAGGCTGTCACAGCAAAATCCCCTTGAAATGTTACTCAACATGACTGGATTGCAGAGTCAGGTCCTCTTTGAATACAAGTCTTTAATTTTCAGAAGAACTCAAGGAGTATGGTTTCATCATTTTAGCAAAAAAAAAAAAAAAAAAAAGATGCCAATGGAGAAGAGATTAATTTTCCCATCTCTTGTTGAATCCTTGAAGACTTTTATATGATTCAGTATATTTTATGAGCTGTGTTTCCAGGGATGCTGGCAGAAAACAAGGTAATCACTCTTTCACCATCATGTCAGCCTTATTTTAACTGGCCTCCACTGACTTTTGGGAAAATGAGGAGCAATTGGAGCCATCAACCAGCTCAGTTTGTGCATACCTCTCTCTGGTACCTGACCTCACCAGTCCACCTGCTTTTATTACAGCACACATGGGCCCCATCAAATTATTCTGGGAGGTAGGAGCAGGGAAAAGCAAGGAATAACTTTGGCCTTTGAGTGGAGGAGCCAGGAGTCCTCCTGGCAGCTCAGCCAGCAGAACTAGCCATTTTCAAATCTGCAACTTGCTGTGTTTTCTGCTGGTGGCTGTCTGGAATGTAAGCTGGCAGTAAAACCCTGCCCTTTCCCTCCCACCTCTCCTGTACCTGCTTCATTTTATATGTTTTTACAGGATAGTGAGCGAAAATATATGGTAATTTTTTAGGTTGTCCAAACTAGTATCTGCTGTTCATTTAATCCCAAAAGAATGCTTCATACGTATTCTCTGTACATATATTGTATCCTATGTTCTCTGAAAGGGATGCAGGTGCACAAATATAAATCTCCAGTACCCTCCTAAATGCCTTATCCAGTCAAGCTGTCCCTGGGTGAATTGATTGAAAGGAGCTTAAAAGCTCACTTTCCCTTTCCAATTCCCTTCCAGAGTAGTTCCTGGGTTATCCTTCCCTCTGTGTTCAGACACTTGACATAAAAATAATTTTATAATTGATCAAGCAAATGTACATTCTGAGTCTTAAACGCTGCTGTTTGGGTCAGCCCAGAAATCTCTCCTCCTGCCTCTAATCACGACCTGTGACAGATGCTAGGGGAAAGGGTGACAGGATAAGGATGTGAACAGAGTGACCTTGAATTTGCTGAACTCTTCAGCTCACAGAAATCAGTTGCTTTGGGGCTTTGGAGACTATGTGAGTTGCATGCAGATGATTATTCAGAGGTGTCACCTATCTGATGTGCGCTCAGTCAATCACTTTCTAAACCCTTTTTGCTGTGGTGTCTCTTTCCACAGGCTGTCAGTGAATGCCAGGATGCTACTCTATGCTGTATGCTCTTCTGCTTGCTTTCAAAATTGTTCTGGATAAATTCACTGGGACCTCTTTAGCTCTTATTTTATGAGAAATAATGAGTCTCATGGCTTATTTAATCTGTTTCATAGTACTTAGAATTTTGCAAACCTTTGTCATATGCTTCACATAGTCTACTGGGATGGGCCTTTATAAGGGAGCTGCTTTATCTCTGATGATCCATATTGCCCCTCTCCCCACCTTTCATCGCTCTGTTAGCTGCTTTGGAAATGGGGTGACAGGAGTGATTGCACTATAAAATTACACAGTGACATAATGGCAGATTTTTTGTTCCTTTCTTTTTTTGGCTACTGTGGAATGTTTCAATGCAAACTGTGAATCTGAGCAGACTTGCCTAGTACCAGATATCCAGGCTTCAGTGACATAAGTTTTCTAGTAACTATTTAAATTATGCTAGCTTTTCCATACAGAATAGAAACTGATTTTTTTAATTTTGGTTCTTTAGCTTATACTTAAAATATAGCGCTGAGAAAAGGAAGAAATTAAAATGCTTAGGTATGTTCTAATTGTGATTCTTAGTTTTCTGATGTGATGGAGCACAAATTTGCAGCCTGAATGAGTTGTACTGTGTTGAATTTAATATCTTAAACTGTTCCAGAACTAAATATGACTCATTCCAGACCCCAGGAAAGTGTAATTCTATGGAATAAAGCCCACATTTAAAGGGGGAGATGGAAAACTTGTTCTTAAACTATCTGTTGAAAGCTGAGTAGAGTTTGAAACATTAAGAGGTGCTCCCAAGGAAGATGGATTAGGGACCAGAATTCAAGAAAAGCAGTCAGATGTGAATTATAAATTGCATTTGTTCAAGGTTCTGTGGTTTTTCACATGGGCACTTACACGCTACAATATAAAGCTATAAATATGAGGTATAGTTTCCAGACTTTTTTCCCTTCACTTTTTGTATCTGTGTTACAGGCAGAATGAATGTGACATGTTTTGTCCAGCTGAGCCCATCCATGCATCCAGCACAGCTCCGAGTGCCACGGACGATTTGTAGCGCAGTATTTACAGCCAATATGCAAAATGTTACTGCGACAGCCATCCACCCTGCCTGGGCCCATGAGCAGAGCCAGCACCCACTGCCCGTGACATCAAACTCTGCTCTGCCTGTCAGTCTGCACCAGAACCCAGGACATCCCTCTGGGTGCCCTGGATGGCTCAGAGACCTTGGCATGAAGCCAAAGACACCTGTGGCTTTGATTTTAACCCATGGAAAAAATTACTAACTTTATATGAGGATTCACAAGCCACGAGAGTTTAAGTAGAATAATAGTTAGTTTGTTACAAGATAGAAAAGTAGAATTTTGAGTTTTTAAAAGGGGGATTCAGAGGCCAAGATGGAGGGATTTGGGTGTGTCTTATCCTTCTTCTTTCTTCTTCTTAGCCTCCATCTTCTGGGTGATGTTGGCACTTCTGGATTAGAGTTTGGTTCAGAGTAGAAATGTGCTCTCTAACATAGGTGATAGGTGTTATAAAATTATTGTGAATAATGTACACATAGTTTTTAGTATAAAAAAATAACACTGCCTCTGAGGCGGTCAGTGTGCCTCGGAGCGACTTGCTAGACAGACCTCAGCAGGTCAGAAAAAGAATGTTGTAGATAACAAAGAATAAACAACCTTGAAAACCACAGCCAAAGAATCCTGACTCCTTCTTCGATCTTGGGGCTGGGAAAAAGAGACTTTCTAATGCCTCGGGGTCATCTCGACCACAGAAACCCTGAGAAGTCTGGCAGAACAAGGTTTTGCTCTTCTATTGTTCATTGTCAGGAGAAAAGTCACACAACACTGCTGCCTGCAGGCTGGAGTGGGACCAGGAGCCAGGGACCATAATCTTTGTGCCTGTGAATAATAAGGTGTGTGCCTGTGCGCTGGCAAGGATGACGTTCACGAAATATGTGTTTACTTCCTTTTCCATGCCATCAAGGATTAAGGAGAAGTCCTGCTGACTGTATGAGATCCAGCTGTTTCAGATGGCTGGGTTCTGGGCTCTTGCTGCTTAGAAAGAGTGCTAGGCAGCAGGTCTGCACCTGGGATGTCTGCTTTTGAGATCCAGAGATAAGACACCAGTCCCAAACCCACAGAGTTTGAAAATACACAGCATTAGAAAATTGTATGTAATGTAACAGCAATTCAGACAAATTTTTAAAAAATCTTAAAAAAAAAAAAAATTTTCCTGTGGAAATTATTGGCACTTCCAACAAGCAATTGTGATTGTTTATTTTTATGATTTTAAATTATTTTATTAGAAATGTATGCTTCCCCGTGGAAAACATGGCAATTTCTTTTAAAGAATTCTCTGTGCTTCCTGAAGGTTTTGGTTTAGAGAAAAGTATTTTTAAAAAGGTCTTTCAAAGAAAGTTGAAAACAATCCAACAATCTGTCCAATTTTCTGACCAGTTCTACTCCATGAACTTGGAGAGCACTGGAGGGCCCTTTGAGAACACCCCACATATTTCTCCTGTTTGCTTCTATGTAGGATTGGAACTACTTTTTCTGACACTATGTGAACTCTTTCCTTGTAGCAGCTGCTGTTTCTTTATGCATCCTTGAAGCAAATTAAGGCAAACAGAGACCACTTTGAGTGAAAATGTGCTTGCAAATACAGAATGGCTAGAAAAGGTAATAATTTAATAGATTTTGTGCACATTGGATCGACATACTAGAAATACACCATCACTTTTTGTAAGAATTTGATATTTCACACAAAGTATCCTAATACTATCTGTTTCTCTTACCTCTAGAAAGGACAAAAGTATGTCAGATAAAAAGTTGTAAAGATGACAGTAATGGATGAATATCAATAAAGAAGGAGAATTAGTTTCGTTTTTCCAGTTTCTTTACTGAGTATTTATATCTCTCTTCCTGAGTACTATGAAATGTTAATAATTCCAAAAGTCTTGCTGTGATAACTTGGTTTGACATCTCACTTTATTTTGGCCCTGGTGTGATCTGAAGCTCTCAACTCATAGAGTAGCAAAATCCAGAGGTGGAGTGCATGTGGAGATAACATCTGTTTGCCACCAATGTGTCTTTTAAGGGGTAATCCCTTATGCATGGAGCTGAATGGGGCTGCATTTCACGACCTCCCTTGCTGTGATTGCTGATCATGTAGACATACCTCAACGTAACTTTAAATGTCTCATTTGGGTAGGGTTACCAGCAAAGCACAAGAAATTTGGTTTTCAGCTCAGGCTGGGCCAGAATGTTTTTCTCAGTGGCTGGGTAAATTTTTAAATATTTTTAAAACTTTTTTTTTGAGGATTCAAGTTCTTTGGCCACATCTGCACAATTAAATTACATATGGCCTTTGCTGTTCTAAGGTGGCCATCTGACATGTTAAAGCGTCCTGAAAAGGGTAATAAAGAAATAAATTCTCTCCCACTGCAGAGATAGGACATCCTCACTTTTGCCAAGATGGTGCCTTGCTTTACAGCCTTATTCTCTATTTTGCCACCCTTGCTTTAGTTTATGATCTGTCTCATATTTTCCAGTACAGATGCATATGACATCTTTGTAGTGACAGCCAAAACAAGTCGATTTCTTTCCAGAAGAACTGGCACAGTACTTTTCTTGGAACCTGGCATCAATTTGATGGAAACGCTTAAGGAAATAATAATTAAAGTAAATCTGCAGTCAGATAGGAGGAAACATTGGTGGACACAGGAAGAGAAAATAGCCTGGTCGTGGAGCTTGGGCTAGTACTTCTTGCACAGGGAAAACTGCAGAAGTAGTCCTTGTCTACAGACTCATTAGTCCTCTATTTGCTTTACAGCTCAGATTCAAACAAAAAGCATCCCTCTGGTTCCTTCACTCCTCCAGTGCCTACTGTCCAGCTTCCATTTAGCAAAAGTGACCTTCTCTGTCCTCATATGTTGTGCTTCCAGCACTTTTGGCTCTTTGTCCACAGCAAGCACTAAATGAAATTAAAAGTAAAACAGAAGCATAAGCTAAACTACACCCAGTAGTACTACAACCATGTGTTCTGTAACCACAATGAAATACTACTGCGATAAATCTTTAAGTAGGGGTCAATAAAGCAATAATACTGTACAGTGGAAACTGATCATTTAATATAATGACTGATTTATTACACCATTAACTTGTCCTTAGCTTTGTCTTAGGACAGTTTGCTGGGTGCTTGTTAAGTACTGAAATAAACTGTTTCTTGGTGGAAACACTTAAATAAGAGCCTGTAAGTTATTGACCAGTGTAAGATTGGTCCTTCAGTCTACCAGAAAATTAAAGTTTGTTATGCAAATCAAAACACATATAATTTGGCTATTTTCAGTCATTATGGTATCAAAGACAACATGCAAATGTGTGAAAGTAAATACAATGAGTAAATAATAGCCCATAGCAAGTGATGTATAAAAATTTCACCTTTGGGAGATAATTTTTGTTTACCTGCAGTAATTTGGAAGTATGACTGGCAAAAATCTGGCAGACAATGCCTTTGGCCAGCAGAGCCCTGTCATAGGACTCCTACTTCTGGTTGTATGACTAGAGGGATGTTGCAGGAGGATAGAGGATAGCTATGTCAAAAGTGAGAAGAACTTGAAATCTCTGTGAAAGGATGTAATTATTGTGGTGGCAGAGGGCAGAGACCTTGCAGCTGCCATCCAAGGCTCCCATATTTTCCTCTGCGTGGTCAGGAGGAACCAGTCCCTGACTTTTGCTCTTCCCAGCATCCCTTCACTCCTATCTAGCCTGTCTTTGTTACTAATAATGGAGCGCTTAAAAATGTTCTTCGGCTGAAGAGGTGCAGGCAAGCCATAGTCCAGGCTGGATCCAGACATCATTCTGCATTGATATGTGCTTACCAAGACAACTATTTGTTACTCAGAGTGGAATGGTTTCCTAAGGTCTATCCTTAGACAGACCCTAGTAAACCATAATAGAGACAAGACCTTAGTGTGAAACAGTGAAGTGTCTGTAAGGATACAGCTTTAAGAACACCAGATGTGCTTGTGACAGTTTTCCCACACAGCTGGCATGGAAAGGCCTTTGACCATACAATTAAACCTTCTAGCTTCCAAACCAGGTGTCAGCATTCAAACTGAGCGTGGTTCCTGACTCAGGCTCAGGAAAGAACTATTTTGGGAGGGTGCTGTTCTGTCCTGGAACCATGCCAGGATCTGCTCCAACAATACTGGGAGATGATGAATTCTATTACCCTGAACCATTTCCTGACAGAAACCAATTTATTTTATGCATGGAGTTTTAGAGGACTGAGGCAAATATCTGGGATCTGTACAACCATCTTACTTTTATTTCCTGCTAATGTAGCTCCACTGACTTCAATGAGGTTACTTTAGATTCACTCTGGTGTGATCATGATAAAAAGGTTTCGTACATTTGGATTTTGGAAAAGAAACATCCACTTTCTCCTGCTTTTAACTAAGTTTTCTAATATTCAATGCATGGAAGAATATGAGAGAGAAAACATCAGAAGAGCCAAGAGAATAATTATCTTGTGAGGGATCTATGTGGGAAGGGATAGGAAAGAGCAAAGATGTTAGGGGGAGGAAATAGTGATCCTGGAAGTGGAAATATACATTAAAAGAGTCAAGATCTGGCAGAAATAAAGCAAAGATTGATACAGCATAAACATTGTCATAGATGGCAGATGGGAGACCTGGAAATACAGAAATGATAATGGACAGGGAGATAAAGTAGTGAGCCTATAAGGCAGTGGTGGGAGAAGACAGGGTGCAAAGGAATTGGATGTGTGCCACGTTTGGAGCAGGCTCTTGAGACTTGGGAGTGGGGAGACAGAGGAGACATCTGGACCCAGCAAAGAGAATGGAGAGGCTAAGATGCAGAGCTCAGAGAAAGAGAGGAAACTTAGACGGAGTCTCTGTTGGATGCAAGGAAGTGTGTGACACACTGGGCTTTAAAATGCTTATACACCAGTGTCAGGCACAACATCCTGCCAACAAATGCAGCATGAACAAAATAGAAACTGAAAACTTCACTATCATCCTGGGAAAAAACACATTTTTAAATGCTGCCTGCCTCCTACATGGAGCTGAATGCATCTGAAAATATCCTCTAATTTGCATACAAATAGCTACATAAATTGGGCTTGATCTTGCTTGTGGTTGTAAACAGAGGGATGGGAACAGGAGGCAGCACAGCACAGAAAATATTACGCTGGACTCAATTTGCAGCTTTGCTCCAACATCACTTTCTGACCTCATGGGGATGGGGACACCATACCCTTGAGAGATCTGACTCTTTTTGGGATATTTAGTGTAGGACTGTCTTCCTTCACTTTGGATATTGAAAAGTTATACACCTAATATATATAATTGTTGAGACAATTACCTTGGGCTTGATTGATACTGAATGGAGGAAAATAGGTGGAAAGCCATTCTTCTGGCCTATTACAAATGCATGTCTTAGCAAAGGTGAATTGCCCTTAGGAAAAGGGGTCTATTAGCAAACATAAAAAGAACAGAGTGTAGGTACATTGGATTCAAATGTCCAAATGGTAGGCATCTGAATTACAGCAGATGACTCAGCCTAAATTGCCTCTTTTTCAGGAATTTGTTCAAAAATACTTATTGGCAATATTCAACATTCTCTGTAAGCGTGTTGAGAGCTTCACATGTGGCATGTAAACATGCATATTATCAGTAGCAAAAATAGCCTCAAATTTCACATTTTTAGCACTTGAAAGGTCAGATCTTATAACAACTAAAATATTGAAATCTCAATATTTCAACGTGTTTTTCTCACTCCTTTTCCCCATCCAACTTTAGTCATTGAAAACAAAAATATTTATATGCTACATCTACACAGGCCAAGTAACACTGCATGCAGATGATGTTTTCTTCCAGAAATACTAAGTCTATTATAAAGTAGCTTCTCCACTGTTATTTACGGTCTCAAACAGAAGCAAAATCTCTAGCTAAATCTAATCTAAATCCATGCATATATATATATAAATAAAATTTTGTGTAGACATTTGTTGTCTAAATTTAAACCATTTGGTATTTAAATTTAAACCATTTAGTTTTGTCTATATCTGACAGAGAGGTCTCTCTGAAAAGGCAAGTAATTCCATATTAAAATGGGCACCCAAGACAGATGAGGTGAATCCTTTGTAAGTACATCTTTTCTCTACTGACCACTGGGAGAACATGGTTTAGACTGGGGGTATTTACATACCTAAACTGCAGACAAGTGCTCACGTGTCATGATCTCCTTGCAAAATCATTGCAATTTCAAGAGACCTGAAGGATCATCAGTGTTACTCCTGCCTCCAGAGCATCTTCTCCAGGATTTTGGAAGCAGTGAGACTACAACATCACTGAATCACCTCCTGTGTTATAAACAGCAATGACAAAAACATGTCTGCAGACACTTTCTTAAACCCAGGCTCTGTATCTCCACATTCCTGCAGCATACTCCTTGTTTTGGAAGTCTGCTCTATAGTATCAGTTTTATTTGGTTTTATTTTTGTCAGTATTACTTGTTCCAGCATGAAGAATGATTGGCAGATCTTTGCTGCTCCTTCCCAGTCCCTTTGTCCCTTTGTCCCTTTGTTTGAGGTCCACATTGTGTATTTGTCCTCTTGGCAGACTGCACATCCCTCTGTGCCCTGGATGTACTTCCCTGTCAGACCTGATGGATCTCCTATGAAGGAGCCTACAATCATGACTGGAGTCCAAATTTTTTCTTTTTTTTTTCTGATAGTGATATGCATGTCTTGTCTTTTCTCTTCATCTCTGCCTTTGGATGCACATCTCCTGTCTTTTGTTTTGATGCTGAATTCCCTACACTTCAGATCACATTCTTCTCTATTATCTGATTCTCAAATATCTCTATCATCTCACATTGCTTTACCTCATAGCTAGTTTCTTTCATACTCAGTGTCACTTCAACTCTTTTTTTTTGGCCTATTTATAGTATGTGTTCTCCAGCATAGTAAACCTGCTCCCCAGCACTACCTGTCTGTGTATCACACTGCTTTTTCTGGTTTGTTAAAATGCTCATCCTCTCATTTGTGGGACACCATTGTAATGCAATTTATGCCATGTCTTTGTGTTCTCTTGTACTTTTCCTGTTTCTCAAAGATAGATACCTCCACTAAAACAAGTCTAAAAGCCTTGATCCCTAGGCAAATATTGGAATAATTTGTCAGTGCAGAGTTGGCGAGAAGGTCTCTGATGTTTGAGTAAGCAGTTCTGTAGAGTACCATAACAGTTTTTTAAATTGTCTCAATTTAGGGGTGATTATTACACCCCCCAGTTTCCAGGACGTCCAGCCCCACACATAACAATAAATAATTCCCTTGCTAGAACTCCTATGTTGTTATTCCTGTGTTAGAGCTGAGCTGAAGCAAAGTCAGGGGAAGTCAAAGCCTTTTAACTGTGGGTACCAATAAACTGTTGCAAAAACAAAAATGTTTTTGCCCAGATAGTTTACAGACTTGAAATCAGCTAGTACAACTACAACCCCATTGTCAGCTGTAGATACAGAGAGTGAGGTCACTTCCATGCCTTTGATGTTCCCATCATAATGCACACAGATATTCATGTCCCAGGATATTCAAAACACATGAACAAACCAGAAAGCATATGGAAAAAACAGTGCTGACAAAAGATCAGAGAGAAGCACCAAAAAGATCTGAGCAGAAATCACTCTTGCTATGCTCATTTGAGAGGGTTGGATCTTTCAGGCAGGTCCTCTCTGATGGGCTGGATGTTGTACTGTCCCTTTCCCTGACATCAGATCCTTACTCTCAGAGTGGTCTCAGACTTACAGAGATTTCTTCTGGTATTAGAGAGCCAGCAAAGCAACTTTATTTGCTCACTTCATGATGTGGATTCAGGTAGCCAGTTAAGGGAGTTCATGCACAAGGGACTCAAGAATACATTACAAGGTTTTACAGAATTTCATGGGAAGTTTGTCAAAAGCTTAGCGTTAGACTAGGCTGTTTTTCCTTAATCTCCTAAGTGTGAGATAAAATCAAATTTGTGATAGAGGCATGTGTCTGAAAGCTGACACAGATCTGTAGCTCTTGCAGGGTAGGAGAATGGTATGGAGAGTAAAGGAGCTAAGGATGTTTGGACTGAGAGGCAGAGGTACTCTGAGACCAGCCCTGACTCCAGATTAGCCACTTTCTGTTTCTGAATTAAACATTCACAGTTCTACTTGAAACCAGTGGCAAATTTAGGTCAAACTGAAAGAAAGTCTCCTCTTACTGAAGAAAGGCAAGCAAAGAAAGAAAAAAACACCAAACAAATAAAGTGTTGGCAATGTCAAAAAGATTAGTTTCAGCATTCTCCAAGCCCAGTGCTTCAATTTTTTTGAGTTGGATTCAAAAGGAGCATCTGCTGAAGTAATTCCAGCTCTCATAATCCTGGTGATTAGGATACTGTCCCAACATGTCGAAGACCCCAAAACCCTACCTGATTTTGAAAGGGAGTTTGAAAATCTTTCTTATAAGGAGACTTTTCCCACTGAAGAATCAAATTCTGCTTCTTTAGTTATGTAACTATTATTATGAACAAATATTCCCTGTGAAGAAGGGGACTCCATAGGCTGGGAGTCTAGAGGAGGGAAACCTGATCTCAAGTGTTTCTTCCTAGTTTCATGACAAGGGGAAATTGGTCCCAGATGAGTGCTTTAATCAGCTTTTTCTGGAGAGAGGTGACAAATTCTGCCACGTGCTTTTTGTGGTGTTTTTAATGGCTCCAAAAACTAGTTTTTCCCTTTTCCTTACTTTGTTTTTGGTTTTTTTTTTTTTTGTTTTTTTAATTCTTCTGTATCTGGAAATAAAAAGAAACTTATCAATTTCAACTGAATGAAAATTTTCATGATTTTTTAATCTAAACCTAATTTGATTTTTTTTTGTATGCTTTTTTCCCCTCAAATTGTCATTTTACTTCCTCAACTTTTTAGTTTGTGTGTTGATTCAAAGAATAAGTAATTTCTGTGGGACACATTTGGCTTCCTACTGAACTTCCAATCCAGTGGAAATTTATAATGAAGAAACAAATATTTTATATTTTCTTTTCTCCATAGAGTGAATGAACAAATCCCTTTTATTTAGGTCTCTTTAATAACACTCTACTGATTGAGTAAAATCATAATTACAGTATCAGAAATAATGACCTCATTGTCTGGCCCATTAAAAATAGCTCATGAAGGACACAAACCCCACAGATTATATTACTCTCCATTGTTCCATTTTTCTGGGAACTTTTTCTTTCTGTCATGCTTTATTGTACAAGACAGAAAATAAAATAGTTTTGCAATAATTTCTGGGCTGTTTTGCATAGTGTGCTGTGCATCTTTTTTAATGTTTCAAATTCTTCAAGTAAGAAGCATATCCTAGCTTTACAGCATTGGCCTTCCAGGAGCATGCGGAAATGAAGGATTTAGAAAGTCTATGGTAAAGGGATTACTACACATTACTGTTGCTTAATGACTATTACAAAGTGCAAATTCAGATGCCAGTGCCAAATCAGCACTTTCAGCAAGTAGTAGGGGAGATATAATAGAGAGGAAAATTTGGAGTCACTAAATTTTTTAACCAGGAGTCAGGCTATTTCCTCGAAGATATAAAATTTCTTCAATTTATACATGGCAACTCAGATCTCAAGAATGTTGAATCTTCTGGATGTATCAAACTCATTGCTGACTGTCCAGGGAGGCAAAAGAGCCACTTGGGTACTTAGTTGGCTAAATATGGACCACATTGCCTATTGCCTGTTATTTGCATGCTTGAAGGAGAAGGCTGAAGAAGTCTTCCTGCTCGCTGGGGCTTCCTTCTGGCCATGGCATTCCTACTCAGTGGGCTAAGGTGCAGGAGCCCAGTGACTGAGGTAGAGTTTTCCATGCAGCTGTGCACACTCTCTCCAACTACCTGCCAGCAAGCAGTTGTGATGCAGAGCCATGGCTCAAAAGGGAGGATTAATGATGAACATGAGCAATACAGGGTCTTGAGCTCAAGCTTGCTGCATGCTCTCACTTTCCCAGGTTTCTCATTTTCTCATCTGTTGAAATAAGGATGATGGTAATTAACTTGCAAAGGTGGTGTGAAGTTTAATTATTGCATGCACTCCTCAAATGCAAGACAGCTTAGTGCTCTGTTTCTGTAGTGCCGCTTTTTAATGTTGTGTGTGGAATGCCACATCACTCAGAAGCTGCTTGTATCTGAAAAGAAGGAGAGGCAGAGGAGGGTGAAGTAAGAGCATGTCTTTCAGTATGTTGATAGTATTGGTGTGGAATGAAAAGACTAATCAGCAAACCCATCTTTTTCAAATATGTCCTTTGGGAATAAAATAATTTTGAACTATTACCAAATGCACATGGATCCATTTGCATGTCTAGTGGCCTATTGGATATAATACAGTAAGACTGCCTTAATAGCAATAACATTTTGGACAAGAAATGTAACTCTCAAATCCTCTCCTGTTATAAACAGTGCATTTATAAACTGCTTGGCAGTGAAGGTAATTATCTCCTAATGAACAGAAAATTGTGTCTAGGGAAAAATCATGATAGAGAAAAAGAAGTAACTAATTTTTAAAATGGAATTATACATGTATTGCTCCTAATACAATAATTACTTTTCTCCTGTTTTACTTTTTTCTTTCTATGTTCCACTAGACTATTAAATCAATAACAGCCTCTAATGTGTCTGAAAAAAGTTAAAGACAAATGAACTTTCCCATATGGATGTAATATTTGCAGCCATAAATAAATTCTTACTGTTTTTGTCAGGCTTTTCACACACCCACAGATTCTGCTATCAGCTAGTAAATCTTTGTGTAAGACACCATGGGATCAGATTTCCCTGGGTGAAGTGTTGGCCAAACCAGAGAGAAAATAATGTTGCAGAGAAACTAGTGTTTCCAAGTTCTGTCTTCCTTTCCACCCCAAGTAGAATATTTTCTTTCTGTTTTTCTTCAGAATTTCCAACAATGATGTCTACTTGGATGGAAGGCAAAGCAGATAGTGTTGCTAGTGTGCAATTTTTTTGTGATAGCAGAGTGAATCTTGCTGTTGGACAGCTGGGATTTGAAAAGTCAGAAGTGCAGCAAGTCATCTGGAATCACTGTTGTATTTTCCTCTTCTAGCAGGACATTTGCCCAGCTAGATCAGTCAATGTGCCAAAAAAAAAAAAAAAAAAAAGCCTCCATGATTTCTCCAGTGATGTTTAAGGGTATCTCTTGAGCCTCCTCTGCACTGTGCACAGGGCTCCTATGAATGCTTCCAGAAAAGGTCTGCTTGCAACTAATCACATAATACTTCATATAATACTGTACTTTCCTCCAGACCATAGCTCTTCATCAGTAAAAACTTTCCCTGGGAGTCACATATGCAGTGAGTTTGCAGAGAATACTATGGTCCCATCAGTGGTTCCATTAGACAAAATAAAATGGTAACCTTTTTATCAAAGAGAGGGGGAAGTATAGAACCTTGTTATCTTTCTGGAAGTCAGAGCAATGCTCTGTGTGGTGTTAATCCTGAATAATCCATTTATTTTTTAATCAAAGGATGCCACTAATTTCTTATTTCTGGGGAGTTGCTTCTTTCTCACAAAATACTTCCTTTAGATTTCTTTCCTTTTGAAGCCATGGCAACTGTAGCCATGGCTTTTACCACCTATAAGAATTATTAATGCTCCACAGTTGAGCAGTCTTTAGTAATTAACAGATGAAAGGCAATGGCTCAATAACAATAAGACCTCTAATCAGCAGGGTATATCTTATATGCACACTGGGCTTGTGTACACAAGAAGGATTTGATGATGTCAGCTACAGATTGGTTCCTACAATCACAGAAAAGTAAATATCTCTGAGGGACTCTATAAAATCCCTGCTCATCCTCCTGCCCTGAAGCTGGAAAAGTTACAGGATTAGTTATCACTTTGCTGACATCTTGACTAAATTTTTTACAACTCGTAATCCCAGCATCCTTGTGATGGAGATTCCCTCACCTACATCTGTTGGCTTGACAGTCTCATTCCAGGGCTCTGTTATCTCAGCATAGACTCTCTCTGGTAAGCCCACAGAAATATAGAATATCCTGAGTTAGAAGGGACCCACAAAGAACATCAAAGTCCAACTCCTGGCCCTGCAGAATGCCTGTCCCTCCGTTTCCCCTCACAAAGAAGTTGTAGACCACAATGAGGTCTCCCCTCAGTCTCCTCTACTCCAGGCTGAACAAGCCAAGTGACTCATCCACTGCTCATACAGCTTCCCTTCAGGGCCCTTCACCATCTTCATAGCTCTCTTTTGGACTCTCTTTAATAGCTTTATATTTTTCTTATATTGTGGTGCCCAAAACTGCACACAGCACTTGAGGTGAGGCCCCGGCAGCACAGAGCAGAGCAGGACAGTCAATCCCCCCTTTCAGCTGGCCAGTGGTGCTTTGCCTGATGCACTCAGAGCACAGCTGTCCCTCCTGGCTGATCTCCTCACATCTGGAGCTGAAGTTTTGCTGGCACCTTTCTGGCCACCAGAGATTTTAACCTCAGCTGCTTCCTGGTAGCCAAGTGTACATTGGAATGCATCAAGGTCCTTTCAAAACTAGTGTTCAACACACCAGTCCTGTGTGTTCAATACAGGGCAAACAAGTAATTGTCTCAGGTATGTTTTCTTACATCTGAGCTCATAACCTAACCCCTGGCTCTATATTTCTTCACTAGATAGTAGGGCCTAAATTCTGCTCCTCTTTTAACAGTTACCTAAAATTCAGGACTTAACACTTTCCAAGATAGAAGTGGCTGGAGGCATCTGCCATCCCTGTTTGTGTTCAGACCTTGCCTATGAAAAACATTGTGACAGCTTGGAAAACAGAGGCTGTATCACTGGGCATTACATAGGTGATGTACCAGATGTGCAATTAAGTTTGATGCCATATTAAACTCCCTATTCATTAATTAAGAACTTTGGATATATATGTCAACTATCTCCTGCTGAAGAATTAGTCAATCAATGCCCTGAAGTGCAGTGCATGTTTGGAAGCTGTCCATTAGCAAAAGCCATTAGCAGATAGGCATACATTTAGAGGTCTGTCATGGGACTGGAGCACCCAAATACCTCTCATAGCCCTATCATGGTTTGGATAAGGCTGCATCTACACAGCAGAATTAAGGCAAGATCGTGGCTTTAGCTGGAGCAGCATGCTAAGTAATCCCAACAGCCACAGTAACAACCAAAAAAGTGACAATGTTGTCAAGTTTGTATGTGGTGCAGCCCTAAAAGTACAAAATTCTGCATCTTGCTACTAATTTTTATCTGTGCTAGCAAAATCAAGGTAGGACAGATGTGCCAGCTTCTGCTATGAGGCATGCGCAAAAACATGGATTTCAATGCTAAAAAACACCTGTGGGCTGGAGTGAGCTGTGTAATCCAGGAAGAGGAAAGAGGCCAGTTGGCAACTAATTTCTTGCTGCCTTTATTTTTCCAAGAACTGAATCAGTTTTCCTGTCTGAATGAGGTTGCTGAAAAACACAGCCTTTTTAAGAGCTATTTTTCTCCCCCCTTCAAATTCCCTAATCTAAACAAGTTCCACACACTTCCCACTGGAAGAACAATTTTCGAAAAATCAATAGATTGAAGTAGTCCAAGCCAGCAAAAGAGTAAGAATTTCCATTTGATGAATATTACTTACAGAAAAATAAGTTTTTTAATGGAGAAAAAAAGTGGGAGGAAAATGATTCCTTACCATAATTTAAGCCATATATTTTATTTCTCAATAATGGTGGAGCTTTGTAAGCAAAGCAGTATATTATGTCTTTGCATGCTCTCTCCCTGTAAACCATGGAACCCTGAAATAAATCATGTGCATTTGCCTCCTTGAACATACTCCCCAGTTGCACTTTACCAACTAATGTCTACTGGAATTACTTCTAATCTTCCAAACCTCTGTCAAAACGTCAAACAATTTCTTCTCCTCCTGGTAGGACAGAAAGAACTACCACAAAAATATTTCTTCCTTTTCTTCCAAAGCCATATTTTTTGCATATGAGATTTGGAAATAACAGTTCACTCTAGGATTTATCTTTGGCATGAATGGGTTTTAGATTTACAGTATTTTTAAGTCCCAGTAATTAGGGAAACAAAAGAAATAATTGAAATTTGTGCCTTGTTAAGATACAGATCTGACAGCGTCTTAAGCTGGGGATGTGGAATTGATTTTGTTGAAAAGCCAGCTGGAGAAAAGAATGCTGGGCCTTTATAATTTTTACAGCATATCTTTTTGCCTTTTTTCTGTGTTTTTGCCAAACATGGCTGATAACATGGAACAAACTCTGTGTTTGTCTGTTAAGGAAAAGTAGAATGGGCCTGTCTTTATATCCATCAGTATTCCTGCAGGAGATTCCTACAGCAGAATCCTGCAGAATGGTGACAGGTCACTCCATGAGAAACCCTAACAGGATCTTTTAAAGGAAGTGTGAGGCTGTTGAGGAGAATCCCCTTGGCCACATGTAAGTGGGACATGATGAAATTATTTCTCATATCTAGTCACTGCAATAGGCATTTGACTGAGGCATGGTGTCCCAGGAGAACTACATGCACAAATTCCTCCCACAGCATGGTGCTTGCTTTGCAGGAACCTTGCCTTCCATCTCATATTTCGTTTAACAGCATCAGACCTTCTCAATAGAGCCCAAAGGAGGGCTGCCTGTCATGTCACCAGCTTTTGCTGGTGCGATGAATGATGGATAAAGGAGCCTGGCCCAAGTGCAAGGTGTGCAAGCCAAATTCTACTCCCTGAAAGCCAAGCAATCCTGGCTGGCTCAGAGATACTTGAATCCTCACATACAGGCAAAGTGGTGTGTCAAAGTCATACACATGGTTTTGCTCTAATAACAGGGCAGATGCCTCTCATAGGTCTCACTTTTCAGAAATGTTAATGATCCCCAAAAAGCATCCCAAAACAAACACACAAACCCCAGAAACAAGTCCTGAGAAACAAGAAAGCTCAAAGATAGAAGGAATAATTCTACAGAGATAATAACCTGGAGATGAGTTAAGACATGCAAGTCGTGGCAGCTCTTGAGAAAGAAAAAGAAAAGAAACCCCAAGTGGAGAAACACTTCCTGTTGAAGACACTAGAGAGACCTGAGGAATAACATGAGGCATAATTGAAGGACTCTGAGTCTTTCAGAATAATGCCAAGGTAACACTGAAACATCTCCTGTGGAGCAAATGAAAGCCTTTTATTGTACCTGTACCAGGTGGTCTAGACAAGCTAACCATGAAAGTAGGCTGGTTGGTTGCTTTGATTTGCCTCTTTCACCTCTTGCATCTCAGTGCTTTCTTATGCATATGAAGCAAACCACACCTGGGACCTGAAATACCATTGGCTCGTATTTTCTGTGGCTGCAAATTCTCAAAATGAAGAAGCAAAGAATCATCTGGTAAAACAAAAGGGATACTCTGCCTAGAGCAGCCAGATCCCAGCCTCAGACTACGGTGAAGACTTTGTGAAGGCTGTCACAAAGTAAACAGAGGAAAAAGGAAAGCTTTCTAAACGTGGAACAAGCATGCCACCATCGAGAAATAGCTAAGATACCTCCCCTATTTAAAGTATCATAGATTAAATACCTTTTTCACTTCTTCAGGCTTAAAAAGATTTACTGAAGACTAAATCACCCTTGAAAATCCTTATGGATGATGGTGATGATCTTTTCATGATGAGTACTGTAGTGGGATGAGCATGTGAATTATCTTTCAGGTTTTTTAATTGTCCCCAGGCCTCAGAGAAAGAGCTGATTCAGAGAAATTTACCTAAGAATATTGATATGTTGCCCTATTGTTTTCTTAGAGGCTCAGTTTAATGTAGAAAACATCTGCCTGCCTTTGATGCTCTGTGTATCATTTGGTTGTTTGAGAAGTCCCATTTCACTCCTTTTCCTCCATTGCTTGGCTGAGGAGTGTTTAGTCTTGGCAGCTGTCAGCCAAGAGAAAAAACAGCAGAGAAAAGAGAGAGAAAGAAAGAAAGAAAGAGGGAAAGAGAGAGAGAGAAAAGAAAAGAAAAGAAAAGAAAAGAAAAGAAAAGAAAAGAAAAGAAAAGAAAAGAAAAGAAAAGAAAAGAAAAGAAAAGAAAAGAAAAGAAAAGAAAGAAAGAAAGAAAGAAAGAAAGAAAGAAAGAAAGAAAGAAAGAAAGAAAGAAAGAAAGAAAGAAAGAAAGAAAGAAAGAAAGAAAGAAAGAAAGAAAAAGAAAGAAAGAAAATCTATTTAATGCACTTAACAGCATATTTTCCTACACTTGGCACATTCTGTGTCAGAGAAGCCCTAAGCTCTCATGACTATTCAAGGCCAAATATAACAGAGATAATAATAGATACTAATTAGAGTCTTCAGGAAAGCTATTTTGATTTAAATGGTATTGTTAATAATATAAATAATAGCATGGAATCCTGGACCTGTTAGGTAGGCCTCATATTAAGGATGGCATCCCTAATTTGTACACTGTGCTCTGGAGCAAGGGTCTGTATCCACAGAATTTCCTTCCCTTCTGAAGAGTTAATTCCTATTTCTGTCTTCCAGTACTTAAATCTAACAGCCCCTTAGGGCTTCCGGAATATGCACTAGTTGTGCTTAACATTTGCTTAGCAACTTTTGCATCATTACTTTTCTGTAATTAGAACACCTAGTGGCAATGGTGATAGACACTGTGCAAATTAGTGCTATAAACAACTGATTTCTCTATCAGACTCCAAGAGGGACATTATCTTTGTTTTCCTGTTTGATTTTGGCTGTCTCATGGTGAATCTGAACATACTTTTTTCCATACATTGTTGGTTATTTGACAAAAAGAGGGAATAATTTTTCCATATCCTATTACTTGGCTTTTTGTTATTCCCCTGATGTTACATGTGGCAACAAGCTATTCTGCCTTCTATGGGGATGTTTTATCTTTTCTGTATTTTCCATGAAGTTGTAAAAAAATGCTGCTACACTTTTCTAGTTTTGTCTGACATTTCTAACTTAGATAAAATTTATAAAATAAAAAAAAAAATCCAAAACTAAGAAAAAAATTCATAGGCAGCAGAAGGATACTGTTACTTGATTGTGTAGCAGAAGCTAGACTTTCCTCACAGAATTTTGCACAGAAAATGGATTCATTAACAACTTTCCTCTGGGTTAGAAGGATTCAGTTACTTTGTTGTCTTATGCTTTAAGATGTTCAAGGGAGTCCTGCTACTCAGACAGCTGCAGATCTGGAGGGGCTTTATAATATTTATCCTATTTGATCTATATCAATTTTTGCTAGTTGTATTTCTTGTAATGCATCTTTTCTTTATTGGCTTTGGTTCCGTTTTTTTTTTTTCTTCTCAGTAAAAGCAAAGAATCATGAGGGATTGCCCAACGGACAAAGGTGTTGAATTTTTGACATGGATTTTGTCATCTGTTTTAGTAGGCATTGAAATTTAATATGTGTTAATAAAGAAATAAGCTTTTGTTTAGAGTCTTATGACTCTAAGCTATTTTTTTCTCTGTCAGCACTTTCTTTGTTCATTTCATGCCATAATTCCAAGGTTTTTTACAATTACAAGTGCACTTTTATGATAAGTATGGTCTTTCTTTTAATCTACCACCTGTACTATCTTTCATAGACTACAAAGAACAGGAGTGAAATAGCCCAGCTGACCTACTTGATATCTCCCACCAGGTCCATGTGAGGCTCCCTGGGCTTTCCACTCTCTCCTGCTTTCTAGCTAATGAGCAAACACAGTGAGGCTGGAGTCCAGGACTTGTCTGAAAACATCTGAGGGCTAAGACATCTGATGTTATGTGTGTAAAGAGTGCTGTTTTATTCTCTGCCATGCGCTTGCCGTGTGACCTTGGCAAAGTCACCCACTTTGCATTTCAGAAAAGGCTGTAGGAACTCCAGGTTCAGCCAGAAGTGGAAGGCAGTGAGGCTGAACTGCAGCAGCAAATGAGTCCCTGAGATCCCAGATGCAAAAGGGGTCACTGACACTGCCACATCTTTGTGTGGCCTTGTGTACCCAGCGTAGGATGAGCCAAGGTGAAGGAAATAACACATTATAACAGTATCCTGTCTCCTTCTTGTTGCCTGGGGCACTAGAGCCATTGGGATGGTCTCTGTGGTAAGGTTGCATAAGAAATTGTATTCCGGCTTCCCAGGCTTGAATTAGTCTTCACTCTGTAGTCTCACATACCATAGTGCTGTGGCAAAGTGTCCTTAAATTAATAAAATTATCTATTTTAGACCACTCAAATGTTTAGTGACAAAAAGTCACTCAAGCATAGCAAAGTGTTGTGCAAATATGGTGAGTGTTATATGGCATGATGTAGATGGAAGTGTTACACTTGGTTTTTGTTGTAAAGGACTATATGTATATTTTTAATTTGTTCTTACATATAGTCCCATTTATAATATCATCCTATTGTTATATTATCCTAAACATGTACTTTTCATTGTTGTTTTCTGAAAGCTTGGCAAACCCTGAACAGTAAAATACAGACAGGTTGCAGTGTGCAATGCAGGATGTGAAAGAGACCCTGCTGTGTATCAAAACTCATTTTAGTCTCCTTAAACAGTATGAAAAAAATCCTGTCCAGTTTACACCAGGTAAGGAAAACAGTGTAGTAAGGAGTTTTGAGGATAGAGAATAAAGGAGAGATGAAAGTCTAAGGTGGAAGGGCAGAAAGCCCCAGATAAACACGGCTCTGATTCCCTCTATCTGGGTACTTCCTCCTGGGGAAAGCTGAACATCTTGTAAGTAGTTCTTTTACTGGCTGATGGAACACCAGTCACTCTTAGGTATCTTGGGCTGCTGTCTTTGTAAAAAACAACAGCTTTAATTGTTTCTTAATATCCCTTAATATTTTGTATCATAATATCCCCTCAGTGCTTTAAAATGAAACAAAAAGACGCCATTTAATTACAGCAGGCTTTTGGTGTTGTGACCTTTGTGCAGTGCTGGAGTTATACAATAGGGAAAAGCTGTCCCTGTCCTACATTAGAGATTCATGAATTGCTAAACTCACAGTATGGCACAACTGCTGTCTAGTAGCAATAGGAAGATGGCATTCTGTCCAGCAGAATGTCAAGTCCCAGGAGAGCAGGAGGAAAGCAGTAGGACCTGGAAAAAATGGTGCATCTGTGCGCTGCAATAAAAAGCACACTTTTCCTTCTCTGTTTCTTGTCTCACCACTCTTACCTCATTTTCTTTGTGTATATATAAATACTGCTTGTGTCCAATGGAAGTGACAAGAAGTACTTATGTTAATAGGCAAAGAACAAATTAGCATCAAAGTGAGTTTGTTGACTGATATGGACTTTTAGGGAACTGGCACATCTATTTGTTGCTTCCCTTTCAGCCTCAAAGGGGGATTTTTTGAATATAGTGGTGGGAAAAGGAAAAATAGCTTTAAACTGAGAGTAAATTTAGATTAGATATTAGGAAGAAATTCTTTACTCTGAGGGTGGTGAGGCACTGAAATGTGTTGCCCAGAGAAGTTGTGGATGTCCCATCCCTGGAAGCGTTCAAGGCCAGCCTGGATGAGACTTTGATTAATGTGGTCTAGTGAAAGGTGTCCCAGCCCATGGCAGGGGGTTTGGAACTGCATAATCTTTCAGGTCCCTTCCAACCCAAACCCTTCTATGATTCTGTGAAAAATCAGCTACCTATCTCTGAACAAGGTTTGTCCTTGTCAGTGTAATAAGAAAAATGAAATTAATATTTATATCTCAGTGAATGTGCACACACAGGATAAGCACTGCTTTCAGAGGGTTGTGGTTTTTTTTCAGCTTGTCTTTTTCCTTTCCAGGGGCTTTCACATCAACTCCTTTTATTATTCACAAATAAGATAACTGATCTTCTGAACACTCCTGGATATTAATTATCCATTCTATGGATAAAACAGGGAAAGAAACTATTATTGGAATCAGAACAGAATGCCTCTAGGAAAGAAATTACAAGTAAGAAAAGGATGGAATAGGAAGAAAAGCATTGTCTGGTTTCTGACTGAGTTTTGGAGTTCATACTGCTGCAATGACTTGCTCTGTGAAGGAATAAGTTATTTTTTACTTAGACTGAGTAAGATTTCTATTCATCACTGGCACTACTGAGGTTATTTAACTGTTCTACAGTATTTTTTGTGTGTGGATGTATTTGCCAATAATGCACAAAGGATTTGGGGTGTTTTTCTTTAATGTTTAAGGTTGAAATTTTACCATGTTTATCTCCTAGAAAATGAATTAAATTAAGTGGGATAGTTCTAATTCATCCTAGATTCATTCAGTCAATATTTCAATAGAAAATCTCTTCGACTTTTTGAATCTCAGTGTACTACTCTGCTGACTCTTGAGTGGCTCTTTAAATCTACATGCCTTAATAACACAGACATTGGAGCTTTTACCAAGTGCCCTTCTGAAAAGCATTACATTATTATTTCAGTTCTTTGTAGACTGGAAAAGAAGTGATATGCCAGTTTTGAAAGACGAACTGTTAGAACTACTTCTCCAGGTAATCTTGTACATTACGTGGGGTTTTCTAGCCTTTGGCCATGTGCAGAAGAAAGTATCAGACATGGACAAGGTTCAACTTAAATCATGGCAGGGGAATGATACAGAGGGAATGGGCAGGACATTGTATGGGGAGTTCTGAGCTGCCAAACAGGGATTCTGGTAACTCACAGTTACTGTACAAAAATCCTCTCCTACAAAAAGTGTATATAAGCAGAGAAAGGAGAATGCTCGCCCAGTTATAGCTATAGGCTGCTTTATACAGTATTATTGCCCAAAATAAGAGGAACCCTATTAAATACCTAGAGCTCCCACATTATTCTTTTTTTTTTAAATGCTGGTGACTTGGGTAGCCTTTAGATATATTTTGAAGCCCTGTTTGCTCGTAGTAACTTGCTTGGAAGTTCAGAGCACTGAATTCTGAGGATGATTTGCAGTGATTTCCTGTACTCTTTAATAGCTGTTCTCCAGAAAAGAATTTTTCATCTGACCTATATGAAGGTGTTAATTCTCATCAACTGTTGTGTTTTCCAAGTCCTGTGCAAAATGTGTTTATTCAGCCAGACTACAAGTGAATGCAATACTACAAGTGAAGGATGTGCAGGGGTGAATGAGTTGTTAATGTGCTTCCCCTTATGAAGGGAGAGCAGGGTTGCCTGGAGGAAGGATGTCTTTGGCTGATGGAACAAGACTTTGTAAAGTGTGTTGTTTGGACACAGGATACCCTGAAATCTCTGGAAGACAGAGGAAAGCTGACTTGCGAAATGTCTGGGACCATGCTGTTTGTAATCTGAAACATCTCCAGTAATTACATGAGAGAAGATATGAAATAAATGACCACAACTTGTTTCAGATCACAAAAATTGCCATATTTGCATGAGAGTGAATGCAGCAAGAGTCTCTGTGGGACAGCTTCACAGCTACGGGGTCCTACACAAACCACCAAAGGCAAGTGAGGAAGACTGGTGTCCTCATAATTTTCCTTTGAAAATGCATGCTTGCTAGAGACCTTCTCAAGGGATAATGAACAACCACACTACCTTTATGTGAACAAATTCTAAACAGAGAAGGCAGTGGGAAAAGAAATAATTCTGAAAAAGTCTTGAATGTTATTAACTGATTAACCTTCCTTCTGGGATTAGTCATGCTTGTGGGTCTGGTCCATTGTCCAGTGAGGTCAATGAAAACACATCTTCCAACAGGAATTCTATTCTTGAAGTACACTATTTGGCTTCTGTCATCCCAAGATATGCAAACCACTTATGTAGACGAATATCCCAGCTGTCGTAGTGCAGTGAACTACAGTGCAGCTCTACAGCATAAATGTGAAAAAAGTCAGAAATTGTAGATCAGTAGGAATTTTGAAGACAGAGTTCTTCTATAGTTTTGTATATAGCATAGAGAAGCAGAATTTCCCTGTAATCTCCCCTTTTTGCAGTTGTGGGCAATACCCTGCAGATAATATGCTATCTTTTTCTCATCCTCTGAGCTCAGCACATTTTAAATGATATAAGGGTATATAGCAAACATTTCTTCCAAGGCAATAAAAATTTGCTGTCAACATTTCAAAACCCTACCACTCCTTCTCGTTTGAAATGTGCCTGTTACAGGTTTTCTTCTGAGTGGGATACACAAAAGGCAGTTCCTCATTAGTATAGTGACCTTATCACTCTCTACAACTCCCTGAAAGGTGGTTGTACTCAGGTGGGGATTGGCCTCTTTCTCCAGGCAGCAAATGACAGAACCAGAGGACACAGTCTTAAGCTGTGTAAAGGGAAATATAGGTTGGGTATTAGGAAAAAGTTTTTACTGGAAGAGTGATAAAGTTCTGGAATGGTCTGCCCAGGGAGGTGGTGGAGTCACCATCCCTGGATGTGTTTAAAAAAAGACTGGATGTGGCAGTCAGTGCCATGGTTTAGTTGAGGTGTTAGGGCTGGGTTGGACCCTATAGTCTTGAAGGTCTCTTCCAACCCAGTGATTCTCTGATCAGATAGTGGCATAAATCTTACCTGAAAAATATCTAAAGATAAGAGTGGGAAGTGAATGTGTACATGTGTTACATGTATAAGTTTCCGCAGCTGCTGCTGTTCAGACACAATTATTTATCATGAAAATGTTTGGAAACAGTTTTGGATTTTTTAGTGTAATCAACTCAAGTTATTGCATCTGGGGAAGATTTGTAGCTACCAAAAGTAAGCATCAAAAGGGGCATAGGAAATACAGTTGTCTAAGTGTAAATCAGTAGCATTAACATAATTCTACCTACAGGTGACTTGATGATGCCTCCTGCTGGTCCATCATGTGGAGAGGGCAGCTGCATATGAATCGGAGAGGTATTTGTTTTAGATGTATATAGTCTTTTCTTCCTGAGGACATCTGTAAAGTTAAATGACTGGATCTAGGTATAATTCTGCAGTCAAGTTAGTATTGTTCTCAGAGTGGATCTGGGAAAAATTCAAATTGTGTGCCATGCTGGTTCTTAGAAGAATTTGCTATTCCATCTAACTTGAATAAAAGATTTATTAAAAACCCCTGAAGGGATAGGAAGATCTTCAGAACACTCATTTATCCTTGGTTGATTATGGTAAAGGGTCTGACCACTGACTACTGGAACGCTGCCCAGCTTCAGCATTGTTGGCTGGGACAGGCTCAAAGGCATTCACTAAATTTAACATTAAATTTAACATTGGTTATAGGCAAGCATTGTTAAGTTTCTATCAGCAGATAAAAGAGAACCAAACTGAATCTAGCACTACTGAGATACTTGCAAATACTAAACATAAAGCTTTGATATCTACAGTTTCAATCTTGATTTAAACCTACATGTAATATGCCTGTGCTGTCAAAAGGGTATTTATAGCAGCAGAGAGCATTACCTGGTCTGCTGAAAAGCTTGATTTCCTACCTGCCTACATTATTTTCCCGATGAAATACAGTGTTTCTGAAATGATATGTGTAGTTAGAGACATGCTGTCAAGCTTGAAATTGACACAAGGCTGCAGTATGTAGTGAGGAGGAACTCTAGCCTACAGCTTTATGCTTAAACTGATCTTTTCATTCTTGGCAAAACCAAAAACTCCTGATGTAAAGATGAAATTCGCATCACCTTGAGAGTTGAATCAGTTGGTCACCTCAGACCACAAAGAGAAACCACAGCACAGTCCCTTGTCTGCCTTTTCTGTGAGTCACTGTTCTAGCTCTAGGGCTGGTTCCACCAGCTCTTTTTTGCTGAGTGTGTGATGTGTCCTGCCCATGAATATTTGTGTGTGGTATCTGTGCAGCCTATCCTCTTGTCCTCCTTTGGCTTGCCCACACTTTCCCTTCCCACCTGTAGAGCTCCTAATGATTTGTTATATTTCATTTGGTCCCTTACCACTCCAGCCTGAGCAGATACTGAGTGCTAGTATTGGAGACAGGCTTTTGTTGCCTTCAGATCTAAAACTAAATTTCTCATTATATGGTTCCCAAAGGAAAGCACCCTGGGAAGTATTAGAGAACAAACCTGACAATGTGTTTGGGTATACCATCATCTGTCTCAGTTAGACAGGAGCAGCATATAGTGAATTCTGTCACTTTGCTCTCCACTCCTTTTTCAGATGACTTTAGAATATGTAGAAGTCTTATTCATGAAAACATGAACTGGATGCACTTAATTAGGCAGTGCTATGTGTTGGGACACTTGAAAAAATTTAAAAACCCTCAACAGTTAATGTATTTGAGGAAAAAGATTTTTTTTTTTTTTGTAGAAATAACTACTAATTTTACTTTGTACGTTCACCATATTGAGGTATTGAACTTGTTCATGATGTAAGTAGAAATGTGCTTAAGTTCATAAACCCTTCTTGTTCTTATTCACTCTGTTTTGCTTCATAGATTGCACCATAATTTACAGATGTAATTTTCTTTCTGCTCGGGCTGAAAAGTCACATGACTGTTCTCTCTGACTTGGCTCAATGTTCTTCTGTGTTACAACAGTCCAAATCTTAGAAAACCTGATTTGAAATATCTTGGACACTCCATAGGATAATCACTTATAGGAGCTTTTTTTTCACACAATATCATCTAAAGACCTGATATTTAACAAGCGATTAAAAAATAACTAAGAGGATTTAACTTTTTACTATAGCCCCGTGGGGGTATCTTCAGTTCATGGTTTGAGGCAGAAAATTATAGCAGGTTGCTAGAAATGGGGTATTATTTATCCCTCTAATAATCTGTGAATCAGCATAATCAACATATTATGCTGATTCATTTTTAACATTTATATAGCAAATATGAGCAACTCATTCACACAGAGTCCTTGTCTTGTTCATTCTGTGTATATGTTTTGCAAGCATTTTGTGCTCATGTGAATAACATGGGCTTGGAAGTTCATCTAGTGTTCAGTTTTTTTCAAATGTTAGCCTCAAATTTATTCTGATGGTAACAATTTTTTTTTTAAAAGACGTGTTTATTTACATACTTTTTTTTCATCTGGAAAGGTTACTCATCTCACAGTGCAAACCTCTTGGGAAACCTATCTTGTTCCAGAAATATTTCTGCTGTCATTTGAAATGCTGATGGAATCTGTGTAAGACATAAAATGTTCAGTTACTGCTCTGTAGAAGGAAAAAAAAAATCTGTGTTTTATTATAACAGCCTCTTTTTTTTTCAAGTATTTATCTTGAAGAGAAGCCTTTAAAAAGGTACTTGATTCAGTTCATCAAACTTTCAATTTCTCTGAAGAACAGCTGTATGATTTCAGCTTTGATCCATTAGCTGTTAGAGATGTTCTTATTTGTTAGTTATATTCCTGAAAGACTGGCTGTAGTGAAGAAAAGCAAGAGATTTTGATAAAGATTTAAGTAGCTAAGGCCAAACTTTTTCTTAAAAGGCATAGATTAGTATTGTAGAAAAAAAACTGATGTTGCAAAAAGATGTGATAAACAAAACTTTGGAGCATTCCACTGTGTGCACAAGCAGTCTTGAAGAATTTCAAGCTGGGACCCCTACCTGTGTCATGCTTCAGTCAGTTGGGCTCCTGCTTCTTTTCTTCATTTTTTTCCATTTTTAAGTCATCACAGTATATGATTTACCCTGACCACACCAGCATAATATAACAGGTATTGAAGTTTAGCCTGTGGTTTTGTATCAAAATTGCTCTGGTTTTAGAAGTTTCTAGCTAGACTATAAAACTTTGGACAGGCTTGGGGTTAGAAAACTTCTGCATAGGCATTGTATTAAAAGATGTAATTAAAATTAACAGGCTGTATTTGGAAAATGTATACACAACTAAATTATGTAACAGAACTCTGGTCACCCTCTGTGTACTGTGACTTCCCTAGTAAAGCATACTTTCAACAAGATTTTGCTTGTATGTTTATTAAACCCTTTTACCAGCTCTATGCATGTTTCTTCTACATATCTGTTGTCTTCCTAGATTTTCTGATGGGTTTTTTTTTTTGTTTTGATTTTTGGCATTTGTTTGTTTGTTTATTTTTAATACCTTGATGCACATCCAGCCCTCTTTACCTGAAAGAGGTGTGTTTGTGCTGTTACATATGTGGCAGTAGGTGAATGGTGGGTGATGCCCCCATGACATTGGAAGCTGGTAGCTTAGTCTTTAGTCAATAGTCAAAGGTGTTTTCAATTCCTCTGTACCTTACCAGTTACATTCATAAGGGTCTGCAGGAGCTGTGAAGAAGGTGTGAGGTTCTAAAGGCCCTTAACTATCCCTTTCTTATGCCAGAGGGATGTTGGCAGGAGGGATGGGGCTTGAGCAGAGCTGTGCCAGCTCTCAGGCACTGCACAGATGAAAGCCCAGTTCGACTTTACTAAGTCAATAAAATATGTACAGAGCTTGGGGAAGAGTGAAGTAAGGAGTACCATGACCTAAATTTTCCATTTCTAAATAAATCTAAGAGAGTAGTACTTGTGGGACTTATAATTTTTTTTAGAAGGAGGAGGTAGAGAGAGAGAGGGGTGACTTGTGAGTGTCATGTCTATTGTTGGAAAGCTGCCATCTCTGTTTTGATTAGGTTGGTTTTTTTATCCTTTCTGTTGTCTCCTTGCATGTCAGCCTGAGCAGAGGAGTGTACATGACTCCAGGATCACTGAAGCATAATTCCTTCAAGCAATGAGCCAGCTGCTGTTACTCAGAGTTGGTACAATAGGCAGCAGGTCACCGAAGCAACAGTCACCTACCTAGGATCTGTTTTTTCCAGATCAGTACAAAAGAAGATGTCACCTGGCAGGGGAACCAGAAGGTGATAAAAAAGAATAATGAACCATTTCTAGCAGCCTAGGCTGAAGAAGAAATCTCTGCTTCAGGAGCTCAGCAGTGTGGAAGGGAAACTGAATAAAAACACACCCTTGGGGAAGAATGAGATAAAGTGAAGGACAGTTTTCAGGCATTAGGGGTGAATTCAGCTCACCTGACCAAGGTACTAGGCAACTTTCTGGTGTCTCTTGAAGCCCATAACTGAGATGCTTTGAATCCCTGTCCAGTCACTGGGGAAGGCTGCTGCTTGTGGAGATGCCCAGAGACAGATCACATCTGTGTGAAGTACTTCACATCAAATGGGTGGGATTCTACCTTTGGCAGATCGATAATCATCAGTAACTACTTATAATTTGTCTTTTAAGAAAAAGGAGCAGTGTCTCAATTTCTTCCAAAGCTTCTGTATACTATGCATATATCTACTAAAGGGCTAACACACAGGGTTCCTATTTCTGGCATGTGAGAAGAATATGACAAGCTGGTACTCTGCCATGGGACGTGCAACTGCATTTTGAGTTCTTGATCTCTGGAGATATGCAAGACAGAGAATGTACTCTTTAGGAATATGCCACCGGGATTTAAGGGCTTCTAGACCCAGTTTAGGCTCCAGAGGCTTGCAAGTGTTACATATGCGAAGACTGGGTTCCCAGTAGACCATCTGAGCTTTCAGCAGAGGGTGTGTGATTATGTTTTGTCCCTTAGGATAATGAGAGGCTCCATTTTCTTCATGCATATTCAGCATATATAATCTTTTAGGCTTGATTGATTTTTTCCTTTTATACAGAGAAGAGGAATATAAGGTCATTGTTATTAAGTTGACTTTGAGAGCCTGAGAGTCTCTGGAATCTGTCTTTAAAACACTTCTTTTTCTATGCCCTTCAGATTTTTATTCTGTAACATTAAGTTGTAGTTGCGTGAATATTTTCTTCAGCAGCAAAGCTGGTTTAAACTATCTCCTCAGTCAAATAAAACATCTATAATGACACTGCTGGTAACAATTTCAATTGCATATTTCTAAGGATTATACTAATTTAAGATGGAGAGGTTAGCACTAAGTTATGTATGGCAGTATCTATTAATCAAAACAGCAACAGATGATCTCAAAGGAAAAGTACTTTCCCAAGATTGCCAAAGAAAAAAAGCGGATAAAAGCAGCAGATCTGTTTGAACATTTATGTTTTGGTGTTTCAGGTTCTTAAGTGCTTTGTCTCATTCTTAACTAAATGCTCTTTCAGAAGAGAAGAAAACAAAAGTCACCATGACTAGGAAGGTGTATTTCCAAGGTGTATTAGGACTATAATTCAGCTACACCCTAACAAAATGCCACCATTTTCTTCATTCACAGAGTTAAATCTGAATGAACTGCATTGAAGAACCTCTTTCTCCCTTAAAAAACTGTACAAGGTTTCTGTTTCTAACACTTGTGGACAGCTTTTAAAAATATGAGCCAAATAGCCAAATGTAAACTCATACAATGTTGTTTTCCCAAATTAGTTGGCAACCTGAAATTACAAGGCTTGGCCGATTTCTTTAATAAAAGGCTTGACTGAGAAACCCTGAAAACTGCTGAAATTCCAACACAGTGACTCTTGCTACAAAAATACATAGTTAATGCATGTCTCCTAAAATATATATATATATGTATATCTGTGCTTCAGGAGCTTCCAGAAAATCTCAGTTTGAACATCCTCAGCTGCCAAGATCTTCATCCTACCATTCCTCCCTCTGTCCCACATTCTGCAAGCACAGAATGCCTTCAGCTCAGGTAAGAGCTGAAAAAGTCTTCTACATCCTGGCAAGGACATTGTGGAAGAATGTACCTGAATTACCTCTGGTAGCAGGCACTGCACTGGAGCTGTAAAATGTGGCTTCAAATTTGTTGCGGAAATTCCAATTTCTGTGAAGCTAAACAACGCAATGCTTTGGTTTGGGGCTAAAGGGGAAAGAAAATAAAGAAAAAGAGTCAGCCTGTCCAGATAACTTCTAAATTATATTCTACAAGTGGGTTTAATCAAATTCATGAATTTCAGGGCTGCTCAAGCTTTCAGCACTCTGACTGTCCCTTAGCTAGACAGGCAGGGTGTTGCAAACATGGGGTGCAAACCAGGAGGTGACACGTCTGGCAGCCTCTCTCTAGCCCTGCTGGAGACTGCAGAAAAGGTGTCTCTATGGAGGTGGCCTACAAGCAATTTCTGATCACTTCCACTAATTAGTCTATCAAATTAGGCAACAAAGAGTTCAAAAAAATATTTGTAGCATTTCAAAGTAATTTTCTGTTTCTAAGGATCTAGTTTTGTCACCTGTATAACAGGACTAGGAAGCAGCATAGCTTTTTTATTATTTCACCTCTTGACCACTTACTTTAATTTCCTTAGAGCTGAAGCTTATTAAGCCTATTCCTTTTCCATCAGTTTCCTCCATATTTATTGTAAATAACTTCTGAATGTTTTACTACTTAGCACCTTATTTCTATCCTGACGCACATCTAATGAGGTTTTTTTTGGTAACTTTTCTTAACTGAATGCTTTTCTTTTTCCATTAAAACCCACATCTGGCTGAGAATTGTGTCATCTTATAGCATTATTTTTTTTCTATAAATTAATTTCAGAGCTGACAGCTCCATTTCGAAGTTAATAGGAAGATTGATACCTACTTCTGGACAAAAAAGGACACTGCATGGGAAGGTGTTTTTCCTCCCTCTACTCCCAAGGAAGTTTAAATTTAAACAAGTTTATGTACAAATCAAATTGTGTTTAAACAACAGTAAGTCATGCAAGGAGCATTACTGTTACCTGACACCTCTAGAACTCATGCCTATCACTTGTATACACAAGAATGTGGCTTAGACCATCCAGTCTACACATTTTAATGGTCTAAATAAAATGTGAAGTTTAACACTTGGAAAAGACTAAAAATTCCATAGCTCTATAAAGCTTATTGTCCTTGTCTCTAAATCTTTATGTGTGTTCTGTACCAGAGCACATATCCTTTGTTTCCATCTATTTTGCAAGGAGAGTCAGGTGGCTCTGTGTCTCTGACCTTTCCTCTTCATTATTTCTCAGAGAACTAATCTTCTTGTCATCTGCAAATTCGATCAGCAATGATTTTTATTTGTTTTCTTTTTTTTCTCCTACCAGGTTCCTGAAAGGTCCAAACTGCAACCTGTGCAGGACTCCATCAGTAACACTCCTGGATGGAAGTGGGTGCCTGTTTACAATTACATTTTGAAACCTATCAGTTAGCCAGCTCTAAATTCATTTAATGTTGTGTCTGCTATATTGATTTTACATCATTTGAGTTCCCTGATCAAAATGTTATGTAGTACTCAGTCAAATGCCTTACAGAAATCTAAGTATATTACATTATCACTATTACTTTAATGAGTCAGATTTGTAACCTCATCAAAAAAGATAAGAAATTTTCTCTCTGACAAAATCTATTTTCCATAAATCCAGGGCAACTGGCATTAATTGCATTATGCTCCTTTAATGTAGTATTAATTAAGTTCTCTCTTTTCCTGTTTCATTTTACCATGAACTGCAGTCCTGCTGACAGCCTGATTGTGGACTCAGGTTTCATTAATGCTTTTAAGATATTGTCACAGCATAATTTTTCCTTTCAGCCATCTGGAACTTTACCAATATTCCAAGAATTATGGAAAGTTAGCTTTAGTGTACAGATAGATGTGAGGGAAAGGACGCTTTTTTTATTCCTTCCTTTCTTAGGAAAGCTACCAGGACCACTGACACTTCCCTAAATCTCCTGTGTCCAGCATGAAGTCACAGGATACAAGTGATACAAGAAGCCCTTTCTTTTTTTTAACACAAGAAGTCACTTCTGTGGCAGCCTGCCCATTTCTCCAAGGCAGTGGAGTGAAAAGCGAGTTGAAATCATGTATCTCTCTTTGCAGGATCACAGCTGTTACTGGGATTGCCTGGGAGGAATAGAAAAATTTCTTAGACCAGGAGTACGAGGCTTGCATTAGAAGTCACAAAAATATCTCAATTTGAACATGTTTTCTTCTGTTTTTCAGGTTGCTGTGCGGGTTGTTTTTTTTTTATTTATTTATTCAAACCAAGCAGGTTCATTCATTGACTTAAATAAAGTGAAGTGGCTGAAAAGAATGTCTCTGTACCAGCGGGCATGACACGGACTATGACTTCTTTTGGGAAAAAAATATCTTCACAGAGACAGAAAGGAAAGCAAGCAGTCCTGAAAAACTTGGATTTTGTAACTCTTTGAGTTGAAAAATTCCTTTTTGCTAGCAGAAATGTTATTTCTGGCACTCCTCACTGCAAGTAAGGGAGTGAGTGGGAGCCCCAGAGCCTTGGAGCATTACACAGGCTGCTTGTTGAATGGCAGCCTAGGTTACTGATGTGTGAGAGCAGTGCTGTAGGGCAGCCAAAGGTTCCACTGCCCTGGTGTGGGCAAAGCGCTCCACGGGACTTGGGCTCTTCCAGACTAAAATTTCCTGGATGAGGCAGGAAACAGCCCATGTGTTGCACCCACATTCTCTGAAAAATCCCTTCCCCCAGGATTTTTCTTCTGGGAAGCTGAGATGCCTCAGAGAAAGGAAAACAATTATTATCTCATTTGCTTCTCCTCTGTTTTGCTCATGTGGAATGTGTTTGGAGATTGTTTACCCACAGGTGATTGTTTCATTGGTTTCTGGTGTGAAAATCAGTGCCAAGCTGTGTCGGGACTCTGAAGAGAGTCACGAGTTTTCATTATTATCTTTTTAACATTGTGTAAGTATCCTTTCTGTATTCTTTAGTTAGTTAGTATAGTGTTCTTTAATATAATACAGTATCATAAAATAATAAATTAACCTCCTGAGAACGTGGAGTCAGATTCATCATTCCTTCTTGCCACGAGGTGCCCCGCAAATACAACACCCATGCTGAAGTTCTGGGAAGTGAATAACAGCCACCCTGATGCACTCACTGCTAAAGGAGGGAAGAACTAGACAGCCAAAGTGACATTACTATGGGAGATGCTGAGAATTGAGCTTAATGGAATGTTTCCATTTCCCTTGATTTAATTTCATACTTTGAGGTCCCCCAGCCCTGCTCCCACCCAGTGTTTCCTGAGAGCTTGGTAGTACCTTAGTGCAACCTCTTAGAGCAAGAATATTTCTGAAGAAAACACAAGAAGTTTGATTTACATCCTGCTTTTTAGGCAAAGGCAAGCAAATTCAGGCCATGCTCTGGAAGGCAGAAGTATAAATCACCTCTGAGCTTGGAGCTAGGGAGTATAGTTAGATTAGCGCAGAGCCTGCATCAATACATTTTTCAGAGAGGAAATTCTGCGTCACTCTTAGATCTCTTCCACTGACAATTGCAAGACAAAGACTCTCTAGAGTATTTTAATTGGATACATTTAAATAAGTTAGTTTTTAAATGAAGCAAGGTACCTTAAAAAATGCCAGATTATTCAGTTTTCTTAGTTTAAATGGTAAAAATGAAGACGTTTTTTGATTTAGCAAAATTTTATACAGAAAGCTTTAATGATTAAAAACTTGTCCTTTATTTATAAAACCAGAATATAAATAACAAATTTAAAATGCTCCAATATGATCTTCTGTGCAAGCCTTCATAAGGCTTCTTTTTAAAGACTCAGAGTGATATTTTTTTGCCAGACCCACAGAATTTTTTCCTGTTTTGTGACTAGTTCAGTTGAAATATACTGTCACTGATGTGCAATTACTATGATCTTAGCAACAGCAGACTTTTTGGGTGGAGAGCAGAAACTAACCAGACAAAAATGCATGTGTCTGAAAGGAATGAGTAGGGTGTGATACCAAAATGTATGCATTACTCATTTTTCAAGGCTTATTTTAAATTCACAAATACTGTCCAGGTTTCAACACATGCAGAGTCTAAAAAAGTTAGAGAAAATTGGGGTGGCTTCACATATCCTGCATCAAAATGCGAGACTGCAATGTGAGAGACATTTCACACTGGCACTGTTTTCCCATGGATTTCTTGGTATGTGGTCTTTACCAATTGGCAAAAAAACTAAGGTGAAAGGAAGCTGAGTAACATTCTTGCTGTGTAGTCCCTGAATAGAGATAACCAGTCATCAGTGCAAAGTTTGTGTAGAGAAATAATGCTTAAATGGCAGTCCTATAAATTCAGCTTTTTAAAAACTGCTACACATTTGGAGAAAACTGACCAGCATGTTCTCTTCTCATGAATGAAAGAAAAAGCTTTCCAAAGTGTTGGCTATGATTTTATACTGCTTGTGCAAACATACTGAAGGAAAATCTAAGAAATGCCCCCACTGCCAATAATAGAACTATTCCTCACTGCTACAGCGTGGAGGAAGTAAGAGTCATATTCTAAAATTTCATCGGCTTATTTTAACAGAAATGGGTTTTGTTGCTATTATTCAACAATCACTGAATGGATATCTGAAACTGCAAAGACAAGGTATTTTCACTTTTCTTGTTGTGCAAGGCATAATTGGCTCTCATTAGAGGCTTCTTCCATAACAGCATATGTTGTCATGCCTCTAGCAAGGCATCTAGAGAAGCCTTTTTTCAATGAGATTTCCTCAGGAAAAGCTATTTCCACACTGCACTGCCACTATTTAAAAGGTTCCTGGGTCATATGTTCCTGTGAAGGGACAGACCTAAGGCATCCACCAGTGTGTATCCAGTAGATCCAATTTCTCCCATGGAAATATTACATCCAATTTCTCCCATGGAAATATTACAAAATGAAGCTGAAATTCAAGGCAGTTCTCTGCTTCTTGGTGCATGTATTCCAGCTGCTAGTCTCCAAAGACTGGTCTACTATGCAGTTTACTTCTTTAGTAGGCAAATAAGGAGATATGGAATAGGGGGAGGGGCTTGTAAAAAATATTATTAGTAAGCAAATGCATAATTTGAAAGAGTCTTGCTGTTTCTGATTTTTCTTTACTAGCTGCCTTTCTCTCCAAAAGATACTTTATGGTTTATTACCCAAATTCTGTTTACAGACCTGTCAGAAGTAGATCTGTGCCTAAGTGAACTTCTCTCCTCATCTGAACAGTGTTCCATGTTTGAAAAACCTGTAGTTAGCATTGTATTTGGGAGGCCATTCATGAAATCATTAATACAAGCCAATAACTGAAAGCTCGTTTAAGCTAATAATTAGGAATTCAAGTAGTAGGAGCTTTAATAACATTTCCCTCCTTGTATGATAGGATCTTGTTTAGCCTTATTTAGAGAGAAAAAAACCAATCTGCCTGAAGGCATGCAGAGTTCTGAGATAAAAAAATTAAACACATTCTGATCTTGACATATATTCTCACGCCATGCTGTCTTCCTTTGGAAAATTTGGTGAGAAATTCCACAATTTCAAATGAGGTCGTTGTCTGCATTTACCTCGCATGGAGTAGATTCACTCCTCAAGGTGTAATTCCAGGGTGAGGCTGCATCCAGTGATAGTTACTTCAGATGACATGAGCCTTACTGCCTTTGTGGTTCATGTCTTCCAGCATAGGGGAAACTTCTGCATAAAATACTAGAACAATGGTTGAATCTCTTGAGAAAGCATATAAATACAATGAAAGCCATCATGCATTTACAATTTTTTTTGTTTAATTAAAAAACCCAGAACGTATAAACACGGTCTTTTTTTCTCTTTCTATTTTGCAACTTCCCCTTTCCTCTTGCCTTCTTTTACCTCCTCCTGCCCAAGCCGAAGACATATGGAAATTCTTACTGAGACCAGTCCATTATAGGATGTCATACAGATTAAGAAACAAAGGATTTATGGAGGACTCAAATTTGTAGAAGATTTAGAACTCCTTAAAGGGCATTTTGAAATCTTTTATGGATTATATACAAAAACCAGATGCTACATCTTAGAAAAAAATTGTCATTGTTACTTCCTACTTGACTGTGGGGTGGGGGAATGAGTGTGCTCTATCCTATTGTGAACTAAGACAATTTTTTTTTCACACAAAAGAGTTGCTTTGCTTCCTTTTCCCTGTTGGGGTTTGTGTTGTCAATTACAGAATATAGCACCTCTTGTGACAAATAATTTTTTTTTTTTTTTACAAAGAGGACAATTATTCAAAAGCCACCAAGAACAGTGAAGAAGAACAATGGCTTGGCTCAGAAAAAGCAACTTCTTGTTTAAGTCAAAACCACAGAAATATTGATAGAAACCATGTTACCTCTCCTCTGGCAGAGGAAAATGCATCGTTTGGCTGACATAAAATATGACTTAAGTTTGTGTCTTCTCTTTATTGGACTAATTAGGGACCTTGCTGGGTCTTCACTTACATCAGCTGAAAAATGACCTGTTTGTTGAAATAATCTTTTTGAGGATCTCCTCTCTGCTGGCATAGTAACTCTATATGGGGTCTGGAGTGTGCTCTCTCCAGGGATTCCTCTATCCATAACAATCCTCTTCTGATCTGCTTTGTGAGCTTTTCTCTGAGATTACACACAGGGCCTGTAGGGCCATGGGTGGGAGATCCCTTTGGGTTCCCACAGTAAGTATGGAGCCATCATGGGAAAAAAGAATTAATTACAATGACCATTTCTCCTTCAAAGGCCTAGCTGTTCCTTCACTTTCCTTAAGGCAGTCTGAGCTCCTGAGGGAGTTGGCAAAAATCTTCAGATCCTTTAGAGGCCAAATACTGTGTCTCGGGATGGTAGGATTAAAGCAAAGTTAATTTGCTGTTCAGAACCAGTGCATTGAAAGGCAGCGGTTCTTGAAGTTTTTATTTTTTCTCTTTATATTTGCATTTGGACCTTGCATTTTTCTCTTTATATTTGCATTTGGACGTTTACTGACGACCTGGACAAGAGGATCAGGTGCACTCTCAGCAAGTTTGCAAACAAAACCAAGCTGGGTGGGAGTGTTGATCTCCTGAAGGTCAGGAAGGCTCAGCAGGGGAATCAGGGCAGGCTGGATCGATGGGCTGAGGCCAGTGGTGCGAGGTTCCACCAGGCAAAGTGCTTGAGTACTCAAGTAACAACAATGCCATGCAATGCTGCAGGGTGGGGGAAGCGTCCCTGGAAATCTGCCTGGCAGAAAAGAACTTGGGGGTGCTGGTCATCAGCAGCTGAACATGAGCCAGCTGTGCCCAGGGGGCCAGGAGGGCCAGTGACATCCTGGACTGCATCAGCAATGGTGTGGCCAGCAGGAGCAGGGCAATGATTGTCCCCCAGCATTTGGCACTGGTGAGACCACACCTCAAATCCTGTGTCCAGTTCTGGGCCCCGCACTGCAGGTGAGACATTGAGGTGATGGAGAGGACCCAGAGAAAGGCAACAGAGATGGGAAGGGTCTGAAGCACAAGAGCAAGGAGAAGCAGCTGAGGGAGCTGGGCTTGTTTACCATGGAGAAAAGGAGGCTCAAGCAGGGAGACCTTTCTGCTCTTTACAACTGCATGAAAGGAGATTGTAGGGGAGAAGAAGCTTGGTTGGTGTCTTCTCCTTGGTAACAAGCGGAGGACAAGAGGAAATGGCCTCAAGATGGACCAGGGGAGGTTTAGATTGGATATTAGAAAAATTTAATCACTGAAAGCGTGGTGAGGTATTGCAAGGAAGTGGTAGAGACACCATCCCTGGAAATGTTAAAAAAATTTGTGGATGTGGCCCTTGGGGACATGGCTTAGTTATGAACATGGTGATGCTGGGCTAACAGTTAGACTCAATGATCTTAAAGATGTTTTCCAATCTTGACAATTCTGTGATTCTTTGGATTTCCCGCCTCTAGGTTTGCTCCTTTTTCTTTTTATTTTTTAGGATCTCTTTTTATTTTTATTTTTTAAGCTAGCTATCATAGTTATTTGGCAGCTTGTCTTTTTTGGAGTGCTGCCATTTATTCCTTATATTTGCTGATCTCCCTTTAAGTATGTTGAACATTTAATTAGGAGGATCTGATTTTTATCTCTGATTTTTGCCAGCTGATTGCTTGTTGCTGGTAGTAGTACACAGTGGTTAGCTGTCAATATGCAATTCCTGTGCTCCTGTCACTTTTTGGTACAGAAATAATGGTTTTAAACGAAACATAGTATGTCCAAGTTTTCTATTTTATTTTAAAGGAAGACTTCTTTGACATATTTTTCCCCAGGTTAAATTCAGTCAATATATGCTAATCACAATATATGGTTCCTTTTCGTGTCTTCAAATGTTGCAAAATTGGAAGAGGAAAAAATGGAAAACCAGTATTTTTTGAATTAGAAAAAAGTGGTCTCAGAATTAGGATAGAAGGAGGACACTCAAAACTAATTGCATTCAGTTTCTCTATCTAACACTGAATTGGAGTTTAACCAGTTCATGTTGACATTTGTAGGTTTGGAGCAATCATAGCCACAGTGAGTTCAGTGGTGAACAAAACATTTCAGCATTTTGTGTGCTTTAAATGTTTTAATTCTTGAAAATGTAGACTTTAACAATTTTTTTTTTCACACAGGTATTTTCAAAGGAGGTGATTTTGAGAATGATAGTTATTGTTGTCTGAGCAAAGAGCTTCTTCCAGAGCACACTGAAATGCTAAATAAGTGCCTCATTGTCATCTGGGCAGTTGAAACTCTCAAGTAGCATCTGCTGGGGATTGCTGTGCTTATTCTGCCTATACTGCCTTGACAAAAAATTATGGCAGTGCTTTATATAACCTGTCTCTGCTTCTCTACTACTCAAGCAATTGTTGCCTTTTCTCAGGAAATCATAAGATTTAATGGCTGTTGAAATGTCTTTTGTTTCATGGAGAGGTGAATAGTGATGAAAAAGATGGAGAAGTTTTACAATAGTACTTAAGCACCTACAAAAGCAGCTTCCTTATCATTGTTTCCTTAAAAAAGCATTAAAGTACCAGGGATCAACTTGAACAATTCCAAGCTGAAAGATATAAGTAGCCCCTTAGATGCAGTCTGGTGTGAAATAAGACTTACAATGACTAGCAGGAGCAGCAGGCTTTGCTCTTTCCTGGCTCAGTTAAGGGTTAATGTTTTTTATTTGAAAATAAAGTCAATTTAAAGACTGCCTGTCAAATAGGCTGTTTGCTGTTTATTTATCTGAGCTGGTGAACATGGACTATGTGAGGTCCTAAACTAATTTATGGCTCTTTTAATCAAAATCAACAACTTAAACTTTACCTGCAAGCTCACTAACACATAGTAGAGCTTGTGGAGTCCTGGGTTAATATTTGTATTGGGCTATTTGGCACAGAGGTTAGCTTCAGTTTCAAGTGAATTCAAGCTGTAAATCTCTGAACACTTGTTTTAGGAGCATAACATTGACATAACTATGTCTGCCACTGAAAGAACTGTCACACTGTCCTGCCTGTGACTTGGTAACTGAGCAGGAATACTTGGTCCTTATTCAACAGTGCATGGTCACAAATTCCATTTTTCTGCATTCATACTATTATGACCATTTATAAAAATTACTGCTGCTGAAAAAGCATACATTCTGAGCTCTTAGTTCTTCTAGAATTCACAGTATAGCTTCTGGTTTGGATTGAAATATTAGTGTAAGAGTATTCTTCATGTCTCCCTTGAATTTAAAATTACCTCTTGTAAAAAATAGCAACTTAGCCTTCCCTCACCTCAGTTCTCCTTCACATTTGAGTATTGCTAGAATAGGTGATGACATTAGGGTGCTTTTTACCAGGATGTGTAACTCAGGCATTTTGCATTTGACTTCTACGTCAGTAATCTATCCCTTTGAGCTCTGCACCCTTCTGTACTACCTCTTATTGTAAAAAAAAGACTTAATATCCCAAAAAATCTGTGAGACTACTTTTTAGCTTCAACTATATCCTGCTAGAAGCTGAGCTCAGAAAAATAACTTTATTGTAGTTAAGAACTTTACAGGTAATAATCAGATCGTTTCAAAGCAGCCATATGGAGCTTTCTGCTGGGCTTGGCCTGAAGGTGGTTCTTTTCCCTCTAAGGTAAGGGCCCGGCTGTGTTAGATATTTGCCTGTCTCCACTGTTTAAAGGAGTTCTGATGATGACCTCAAGAAACACACATATGACCAAATAATTTAATTTTGCCCCTGGGTCTGGTCCTTGATTGCCTAGATAATGAGTCACAGACAACAGGTATGACCAGTTTTGAGAAACATGCCGGAGACACATATAGATTAAATTTCAGACATATAGATTTATGCATTAAGTACCAGCTTTTAAAAGCTTATTGTAGTGATTGTAGTTTCCTGTTAACTAGAAAAATGAGTGACTAGCATGAATTTTCTCTGATGTAAAATCCCGTGTTTATAACTGTAATACCGACTCAAGTTTTGCAGTAGTCAACTATCTTTTCTTTAGTGGATATAAAATTTGGATGAAAGCTTAACTGAAATATTTAATTCTTGTACCTGATAAAAATAAGAAAATACTTCCAGATTAAATTGTCATAAACATGGTAAAATAATAAGGAAATGCAAATTTGCTCTTCCATGGTTCTTAGACTTTGCCTCAAAGCTTACACCTGTTGTTGACTATATTTTTCTATTGTTTCTCTGTGAAAATTGCTAGAAATAATTTTCTAGCTGTCATTATTTTTGAACTTAAAAGCATATCTTTATTTTAATTTGAAAGCAGAATTTTCCTAACACAAGTGGACTTCTGCCATTTTGGTAAAATCACTTTATATTAACTCAGTACTCAATGTTACATTTATAGTGCATTTAGCAACTGAAAAATGGGGATCAGTACAGATCCTTGCTGAAAAGTGTTACAACTTTTTCCACTAGAATATACCATACCTGATAGATTTAGCCTAGGCAGCTTTACTAATATCTATAACAGCATCTTTGAGCTTCACGAGACTGTTTATTGTAAAGAACAGATAGGAAGGCCAAGGTGATTTCAAGTAAATAAATGACCATGAACTCAAGAGTCACAGATACTTTTAGTGGAACTGAAAAGTTCTATTCCTAGCCCAGTAGAACATTAAAAGTAGTAAACACCACTGTGGTGGTTTAAAAGCAGCTGGGAATTAACCTCAAGTAAGCCACTCCTTTTCCCCTGCCCCTTCCAGTGAGAGAGAGACAAAGGCAGAGAGTGTGGGTTGAGACAAAATTTACTGAAAGCAAACAGTACTGATGGGATAAGAATGGCACAGTAACTGCAGCAATTTTAATAACAGAAATATACAAAAGAGAACATGGCTTACACACAAAAGGGGTTCACCACCTTGACTTAATTCTCTGTGGCCACTGAGATGAAGGCAAGATGGTGGCCATTCCTGCAGCTCATCAGGGACATGCAGTTATTCCTGACAAAAAGCAATACCACATCCTCCAGCACTGATGTGTATAGTGTGGAATTTAGCCAAACAATTTAGCCAAACTTGCAGGTTCTAGGCTGTTCCTTCTGCAAGCAAACCTAGGACATTATCAATGGCTTTGTGCTTTTATGTGTTACATATTTCAGTCATTTTGGGCAAAGCCAGTAATGTTTTGGGGGGGTTTTTTTGCTGTTTTTTTTTAAATCTAATGCATTTTGGTTGAGTTTCAGGAGGGACTGCACCAGCAGTAATGAAGATTCAGGATGTTGTGCCAGTTTACAACAGAAGAGCAGAATTACCCTGTCAAAGCTGGCTATACTTAAAAGTCAAATGAGAGCAAGCAATGAGTATCACTCCTTCAGTCAAGGCTAGGTAACAAGTCAGACCATGAGGCTGTCCAGGACATTTAGCCAGGAACAACAGAAGATGAGAGATGACCTACCTACAGCCTAGCTCAGGCAGCTCTGGGCGCCCAGGCATGAATCTACATGGAACTTCAGGGCCACAGGCAGGGGTACAGGGTGGTCTGGGCCAGAGTTTAAGCCTTTATGAGGTTAAGATAGTCAGGACCATTAAGACCTATTAAGGAACTTATGAACTTGACAAATCGTACTTTCACCAAAGCTCTTTTTCACCCAGATGACAGAAGCAATGCTCCATTTCCTTCTTGGCTGTCATTGTCCTTCACCATCTCTTTCATTTGTTTCTACTCCTGGATGGCCTCCAGGGTGAATAAATTGTTCCTTGAACCATTCCATTCCTTGGTAGGCTTTCCTGAACCCTCAGACTTTGGTGTTTCTCAGGGGTTTCTCTTTGATTTGCTATCTCCATCCAGTCTTTAAGCACCGAAATCCAGAATGTCATACTCAGCTTCTTCAGCCTTGACAGTTCAGAGATTTTATCCTGTTCCATTTTCCTTTTCCTGCCTCATCTCAAACTCCAGGTTGTCTTTCTCACATCTCATTGTGAATGTCTGACTGCCACCTCCAACATGATACAGCAATAAAGGCCTTTCAGTCCTTTACTAAAAGAATGCCACCGCTGAAGTAGCAGGGAAACACCAATGCTTGGCCTGCAGCTATATCCCCATGACCCAAGTTATAGAAGAAATTTGCAGATTATTTCTCTGTAATACTTCTAAAAAGCCTTTTCTGTTCCATCCATACAGCTAATATTAAAATTCAGATTTAATCTGACTCTTGTCAGTGTAATAATTTTTTTTCCAGTACTCTCAAATATAAACTTTCTAGACTGTAACTGACAATTTTTCTAGCCCAAAATTTGGGGAAAAAATGCCTCCTTTTCTGGTATATCTCCCTTTTCTTAAGGTGACTGACTCAACTGAATCCCTAAAAGTCCTTAAGGGCATATAGTGAACTCCAGGCAATACTTAGGCATGATTCTAGCAGCACTGGTCCTCCTTGCAACCCAAGGCGCATCAAAATTAAATATTAAAATTAAATATATCCTCACTGAAGTTAAAGAGACTCTAAGCCAATGCCTTTACTACTACACTCCATGCTTTTACTACTATACGAAGTCCAAGGGATAACTTTAGGCTTCATGTCCAGGTGCTAGAGACTCACCTGCTCCATACTGCTGAGCACTACCATCTTCTGTCAGGGATGCTTATTGTAGGTAGAACAGAAAAAAAAGTGAATTAAAGGATGACCTGGCAGTTTGGTAGCATGGACAAGCAGGGCCAGGTGGCCCTATTTTATTTAGCAGTAATAGTTTTCAAGGTGAGATGATATTGCATCAGGTGCCATTAACATTATCCTAAAAAAAGCAATTTACGTTCTAGAGTATGTGGTGAATGAATTGGAAATTGGAAAAGAAGGGCAGCTCAGTGGAGGTTAAACATTTGCATGTAAGAGAGGAAAGGAAGAGGAGGAATATGCTAAAACAAAACATGCAAGAGTGTCTCATTTAACTGAACTGAGTAAAAGCTTATCAGCCACATTTCTCCTTTCAATTTGATGGATACCTAGCAACTGGATTAATACACATCTATACCTCTAGCCTGTTTTTAAATGCACTTCTATGCCACTGAAATTGTTTGTTGTGTTGCTAATAATAACAGCAACAATGAGAATTTGAGAAAACTTGGTTTTTAAGGGATTTGCGTTAAAGAAGGGTTCTGTTTCAGGGCTTCTGGCTAATTCTCACATAAGAAATCAAATTTTAAGCTTGTCCTAATAAATATAAATTCATGTTTTTTATAATAGGAGGGGCACTAGTACTAGGAAATATATTCTACTCAGAAAGGTAAAAGGAGCACTCAAAAAAAAAGGAGCACTCAGCTCCTCTTCTAGTAAATGCATAGGGGAGGATTGTATTATAACCAATTCCATTTGGTAAAGCAGACATAAAAGCTAGTGGTCATTGCTGTGCCCTACCAGCTGACACTATCAGCAAGCTCTTTTGTACAGTGCCTGAGTAAATGCTTTTTTCTTTCAAATCCTCAAATCACTATGGTTTCTGAGGTGTTTTTTTACAAACTCAGTTGAAAATTGTTAACCGATAGAAGTCATAGCTAGTGCCTTTTTGTGCAGCTTCTGTGTCAGTAGTAAATATGACAAAGATGGAAATGAATTAAGCTGCTACTTTATTTCAATAATAACATAAAAACATTAAAATAGATAAGCTATTGTGGCCCCTTCCTAACAAGAACCATGAAGAGTTCTCCACCCACTACTTACTTGCTTCCTGTCACTCCTTTTTGGTGTGTGACTGCAGACCTGTAGGCATTGTGATTCTTATTGAGTATGAATTAGGTGACAGCTATGACCACCAGCCTGGACTTGTGTTTTGCTATGATGATACAAGCAGATGGCACATAGGATTGCCCAGGAAAGAGCATAGAGAGGTTCAGCTGTTGCTTCTACTCCTAGGGGAAATCATACTGATCCAGACAGTGCAAGCACTGTAGACTCCAAGTGACTCCACCCAGTTTTCTCTTGAAGAGTCACTATTTGATTGAAACTCCAGTGGTAGCTCTTTAATAGTTCAGAATACCAGAATTCTAATGTAGGTTGTTTGTGTATGTCCTTAGGGCAATGGAAATGTCCTTTGTAATCCTAAGACTATGAATAAATAGAAACTCGGAAGAATTCTAAAGATGAATGAGATGGCCATTTTCTGGGCTTTTTCAGATGACTTACAAGAGAACCTTTCATGATGTTGCAATAAAATTGGCCCTTCTCTATTTTTTAGTATTAATTTAAAAGTGAGAAAGTTTATTACTGCTTTGAAAGAATTTAGGAGACTTCCAAAAGAGAACCCAATGAACTTGAAGCCCTTACTGATGTTCATCAATGCCAGCCATGGGAGCAAGTAGAACAACATGAATGGATCTTTGATTTTACAGAGCACATGTAGTGTGATCTGGTACAGTTGTATATATTCAAGCTTCTGGGATAATAGAAGTTATTGGCCAGTTTTTGTACTGGTAATATTCCCATAGCGCAAATTTTGTATCCATCTCTGCGAGAAAATATTACTGTAGAAGCATTGAGGTCCAGAAAAAAAACTTCACAATGGTAGTACTTAATTGAAAGAAGACATTTGGGAGAAAGAAATTATGCCATAAAATACCTGACAAAGGTAGATAGAACTGTAAATGGCCAATAAAGCTTAGCATATACTGAACAATCATAGTTTAAAGGTATCTGTACCACTTCAGCAACCTGCTTACCTGATCATTGTGCTGCTAGGTGTTTCCATTTTGAAATCACTGTGATTGGAATTCAAACAGATATTCCAGCCAAGACCAGTCAATGTATAAAAGATTGCCTAGCAAATAAACGCTGCGTTCTAATAATACACATGACAAACAAGCAGAGTCCTTTAACAAGACATTTGGGTTCAAGATTACTCACTGTATGTCTTGCATGTGCTGTTCTTGTGTGTGTGAATAGGGGCATTTATTAGATGTGCAGGTCCCTACTGTTACTGTGGTTACTGTGCTGTACATTTGGAACATGAGTTCTCAGAAGAATTAACCTAACACTTAACTCTGCTCTACAATTCAAATTTCTACCTGCCTTTTGGGCAGTATATCTCAGGTTTTGGAATGATTCTATACAGACAGCACTGTAAAACAGAGAAAATGCTTATCTTGGAAGGTGGAAGGCAAAATGCTGCATTTAATATTGCAGTTCTTAGTTACACTTGAGTTTCCTATGCTCTTGTTCACTGATAGATCTAAATATTTTATCAAGAAATTTGGCAAACATGATGAGGCTTTCTTTCAGCTTCACAGAGTCCTTTTGGCATGATTTTTTATGGCTAGGAGATATTTCACTGGAATACATTGTATTTATAATATCTGTATGTAATATTTTATTTAACCTATGCTCTTAAGTGAAGCATGACACTCTTAGAAGCAACTGGCCAGCATTTCTCTGTTTACAGCTGCAGAACACCTAGAAATAAAACTTTGATATGACATTGCTTTTATATGAGACATGTATGTAAAATAAACTTCTTGGTGCCCTGTGGCCTTAAGTGCTGATTTTGGTTGGGGTAGAGTTGCTTTTCTTCACAGTGGCTGGTATGGGTCTGTGTTTTGTATTTGTGCTAAACATAGGGTTGATAGTGAAGAGATGTTTTTGTTCTTGCTCAGCAGAGCTTTCACAGAGCCAAGGCCTTTTCTGCTTTCCATACTGCCACACTAGTGAGGGAGTTGGGGTGCTTGGGAGGAGACACAGCTGGGACAGGTGACCCAAACTGGCCAGAGGGATATTCCAGAGGGCAGGGGTAAAGTAGGAGGGAATGAGGGGGGTGTTGGTAGTGATGGTGTTTATTTCCCCATGAACCATTACCTCTGTTGGGGCCCTGCCCTCCTGGAGATGCTGAACACCTGCCTGCCCATAGGAAGCAGTGGATTAATTGAAGTTTAACTTTGCTTGGGTGCTCAGGTTCTGCTTTACCTATTGAACTACCTTTAAGTCAACCCATGAATTTTCTCACTTTTGCTTTTCTGATTCTCTCCCTGATCCTGATGCTAGGAGAGCAAATGAGCAGCTGCACGGTGCTTGGTTGATGGGATAAAGCCACAACACCTTGACTGCCAAATACCTGAGAGACTATCATCTGTTTGTTAATGATATCTCTTTATTTCTCCTTCTCTGGATATGCTACACTCCTGGAGGCAGGGTTGGATGGTGAGAAGTATGCAAGTTGTGACTGTATCACTGAACCCTCAGTGGCTTTCTGTGTTGATTCCTCAGTTGAATAGGTGTTGGTGGAGGGGATGCTGACATTTGTATGTCTTATTATGTCCTTTAGATCAGCCCAAATTTATTTATTACTAGTGTCCAGTGGGAGAATTCCTTGACACTGTGAATCTCAGAAGGGAAAACAAAATCTGTTACCTCTTTTTCTTCTTAGTATGGTTGTATGGATCTGAAAAAGCACCCAGAAAAATTCCAGATGAAAGGTCCTGTGTGGGTATGTCACCCTTAATTTGAGTCTTTCTGTTTTGCTGATATGGAATTAGATCTTTGAGCTGATCTGATCAGTTCAAAGTGGTTTTTGCATGTTAGTCATTATACAATCAAGCAATAACCTACTATAAAAACCCCTTTGCTTTTCCCATGCTCACCTGTCACTTTTACAAACTGCTAGAGGTAAAAACTTCTTATTTGAACTTTTTAAAAAGTATATGCAACTCATAAATCAGTTTGATTTGCTTTAAATTTATTGTGTGGTCCAGAGCATGTGACATCTTTGTGGTTTATTTCAGCAGTTATTTTATCAAATAAGCAGACATCACGGTGTTCTATTTAAACTTGCTCCGCTGCCCCCATGACATACTACAAATCTCAGCTCTCCTATCAGTAAAGTATGCTCTTGGTACTAGTGGAATCTGTTTCTGTCAGCAAGGAAGGCTCTCACATCTCTGGGGTGACATTAATGATCAGTGTTCTCATTCACATGGGCTCCTACCAGCTGACCTGTGTAGGTGAATTCCTGCTGGCTCAGGTGACGAGCATCCTCTGGCTCAGAGCCTTAAGCAGTGAGATCAGATTTCCCAAATTTGTCTGGCAGCTCTAAGGTTCAGCCTCCAAACCCTAAGGACAAAAAGATGTAGCCTCACATCAGCATAACCTATCTTTTGGAAGGCTAGGCTTTCACACCGAATAAATACAAAGCTGGGTATTGCTTCATTTTAAGGGAACATTAATATTAACCAACAATGGAATCCCATTGGGAATGTGTGGCTCCTGTTCAAATTCCACATCAAACTGTTATGACTGATGCTGAGCATTAAAATACAAAATAAATCTGGTTACAGTGCACTGAATGTATTAGACTGAGAATTTATGGTAAGGGTGAAAAATTGTTCCATTGAGTACATATCTGAGACTACATCAGTGAAGTAATATTCTTGAAATGAATATGAGGTTTAAAATACTTATATATAATCACAATGTACCAATTTACAAAAGAGGTTCATTGCAAGATCTTGTAGTACAAGACAGTTGAGCCTTGTCACTTATTCTCAAAATCAGTATAATATCATAATACCAAATCATGACTGTTTCTTACATTATTTTATATTCAAAGGATTCTTCCTTTTTTGCCCATTTGTATTAATAATCTTTTAAATGCCTCTGTGATACAGAAATGAAGAGTACACCTATCTCCTTATTAGATGGACTACTTAATCCTCCTAGCCTTGCCAAAAAATAAAGTACAAAGTAAAATGTGTAACAGTGTGAAATCATTGCATATCGTAGCTGAGCAAATAGCAAAAAATACTTCCTATGAATAGTAATTAAATTAGGATACAAACATAATCAACACCATTTTACGAAAGCTTGCTGCGGTAATTTAATGCTTAGAATTTACTATCAAGAACACTCTAAAAAGTGTATTCTTAGCTGAAATGTTTGGATCATCTGTGGAAGTAAATTTTGATTACAGCTTGATTGTACAAGATGTCCTTTACAATTTGCACTGGCCTGCATGATATGAATTGCAAATACTGTAAGCAGCTACAATACAAATCTGCTCTGTCAGAGACACTGAATTCACCTAAAGGATGGCCTATTTCCAGCTCACTGGCTAGTTCACACTTAATCTTCGTCTGGACACCCCATGTCAGCTGGCTAACACTACTTCAAAGATGAGGCAAGAACCCAGTGTATTCTAGTCCCTGCTTTATTTTAATGCTAACACTTTTACAGCAGGGTAAGCCATGACATCTTTACTGGTCACTAATGGAATCCATGCAGGGAAATAATTTAAAAAGTTCTCGGCGTTCATATCTTCTTTGGCAATAATCTTCCTCATTTATCTGTGCTGGAAGAATTGCATTTCCCTGTTGTGCTCTGTGGGGAATTGTTGTAGGAGTGCTGTGTAGTGCATGGTGGAAAAAACATCCAAGCTCTGACACTTCTTTCCTTATCCTTCTATCCACTAGTAAGCCGGATGAAAGGAATAGTATATATAGGAAGGGATAAAGAGGTGGAAAGAAATGGAAAGAGCTGATAGAGCTTTACAGAAGTCATAACTTTCCATGGCAGGGTTATAACCTAGAACTTGTAGGCTTTAGACATGAGAAACTATTTCCAACAGACAACTCTCAAATAAAATTTTTCATATTGAGTCACCCTCAGTTTTCTCCCTTGCTCCCAGTATTTTGTTTCCAGAAAACACTTGCTTAAAAGTACCCAGAATAAGGTCCAGAGATGCAAAAATACCACAACCCAACTCCCAACATAGCAGATTACTTTTTATATTACTGCTCTTGTTAAAAGAAGTTCTCATTTACAATGTTCATTTACAGATATATTTTTAATCTCTCAGACACAAAAAAAAGAGAGCATGTTTGTTTTGGGGCTTCTTTCTCAGGACTTCCTATGCCTTATGTCTTCCAGTCATGATCTAAAGGAAACACTTTTATTTCTAGGTAAGAGGACAAGGCACCCATCTCAAGCAGCAGGCCTGAGATCACCCCCAGCTTGTTCCCTTGTTCTGTTTTCTACCACTCAGTTTAGCTTTCACTAAGACAAGTGTGTCTAAGGAGGGTGAGTGCAAACCAGCTGATGCCATCATCCCAGGTATCGGTCTCTGGTCTTGTAAAATAATTGGTAAATATATGGCCAGTTCAGCTTTCCCAGTAGCCCTGACTCCTACACATTATTATTGCCTCCTCTACTCTCTGTTATGTTCATTCATGGAAGCAAGATCTTCTATCATAATCTTAGTTCAAATGTTTTGACTCTTCCTCTAGTCGGTGTGTTTGCATGATGACTGTCTCATTCATAAAAAACAACAGGCTGACTATAGGATTGTCATCTGTTGTTTCATGTCTGATTACAAGGTTTTTTTTCCCAAGTTCCATATGGAAAATAAAATATGCTCACAGTAAAAAAAGCATCTTATGCCTCACTCTACCACACTGGAACATATGCAAAATCTTTCCTCTCACTGTCTATTTGAGTAAAAAAATATCAAAAGCTGGTATTCAAAGGCTCAGAAGTCCAAAAAAAAATTTCACAAGTAATTTTGAATTACAATAGAACTGAGGCTTGTTATGAAATCTAGACTCCAACAGCAAGAATAAAAGGGAAAACATTTCAACCAAATTTTCCCTGTGATTCACTCACTCACCTTTGGTTGCATTATTTATTTTCCAGTGCTATTTAACTCTAAAAACACAGTTTCCTCATTCCTAATTCAAAAGGAGCAGGAAAATACTCTCCAAGATGCTTGTGTGGAATCATGTCACATATACATGCCCAAACAACAAGAGAAACACTTAAAATATTCTAAATGGGGGAAATGGCAATGGGAATTCTTAAGAAAATGTACCACAAAAGTCTTTGTAAATGCTCCTTTTATGTTATCTACAGTAATTTGAAAGCCCATCTGTTTTTGCAAAAGACCGTGCATCCCAACCTTCTAATCTCTGTGTTCTTTCTTTAATTTCTCCATATGCTGCTTGCTTTAGTGATTTAATTAGGAGACCAAGGTCTAGATTTCAACATAACTTGGATGTGATGTAGACCTGGTGGCATTACTAAGACCACTGAACTGGTTTGCCAGTATTTCTAATCTTAGTCATAGGAAAGTAAGCAGGCAAATCTTCAGGATCTGCCAACTAATCCCATTTAACATTTGTTAATTCTATTAAATTTCACGCCTTAATCATCTTGCTGTCGGCTTCTACATTTTCTGTGGCATTGTCCTTTAAGCCTGAATCTTCCCTCCCTTAATCACAAAATCTCCAAGTCTCTGTTGAGGACTCAAATAAAAAGTGCCTTGCCCTTGCTTCTTATATACTACTATGGAGTAATAAACTCCTTCTGACACTACACTCCTTTGTTCCAGTTTCATTCTTATGAAATCATATCCCCTGAAAAAAAATCCTAAAATGGTTACTGAGTTATCTCTGAAAATACATAATCACCAAAGCTATCTCAGCTAAAATCTGGTTTTTTGATATCAATCCTTATCATGAGGACTTTCTTCTATTTGTATTAGAGTGATATATATGGGATTCTACTGAGATGTGATATCCCAATTGCAAATGTGCTCCTCACATGTGAGTGGGAGACAACAACACCTCTGCCCAGACTTTTCTGATAGGAGTGCTACATCATCTTGGGGTATTTTAAACTGGTGTTACTCTGCTTTTGGCTCACCTTCAAGTGAACCTCCACCTGTCTGTTTGTTCATGATGATGAAAGGGCAAAACCTGAATCAGCCAGGAGTAATGATTTTGTTTCAGCTTTGCTGAGATCCTGCTTATTGAAACAGGTATTGTTTTGTACTGAAAATAGTCTGGTTTGTTTTTTTTTTTTGAGATCACGCAAAAAGTCTTTGTTGGTAGCAGTCAAATATGATACTGAAGTCCCAGTCTAGTGGTTATGCCTGGTTTTGTTAATTCCTTACTAAACTCTGTTATAAACCATTGGAAGGTACTGAAAAGGACAAAACATCATTCTAAGCAGAGAGCCATGTAAAATCATAGAAGTGTTAAGTTTGGAAGAGATCTGCAAGATCATCAAGTCCAAACAAAATAGCTAATAAGAATCTTTGAGGAATAGCCTGTGAACTCCGGACTGAAGAAAATCATCTGTCTTCACTCACTATGCTAAATATTTATTTATTTTCTTGCTTGAAAATTCAGGATAGTCTTTTCCAAATTGAAGCACAGAATGCATAGATCCACTAACTCACTTTTACTTAGGGATGGACTAACCTTGGATTTTGGAAGCCTAAATTCAGACCTCTCTTTCCTGCTTGTTTTTGGACTCTGAGTTTAAAGACTGTTTTTCTGCTACCCAGAAACAATTGTTAACTTTGGTCTATGGCTGCCATTGGGCAGGATTACCTTTAGCTCCTTCTGTTCAGTGTTTCAATTACCTAAATACTTCAGGCAAGGTTGCTCAGCTAGCTGGTTGTGTAAAACTCCACTGGCACAAAACAGGGGCATGTCTGGCATGAGACAGTATTTCAGTGTTTGTTTTGAAGACCTCTGCAATGTTTGAGTAGGGAACTTAGGCATTCAAAGGGCAGCAGAAGACAATTTTCCCCACTGTTAATACAGAAGAAATGGTTATCATCACTCTGCCTAACTCCTCAGCTTAGTTCTGGGAGTCAGGCTCTCACCCTGGAACCTCAGATGTTTGCCCCAAGGCCAATGCCAAGCATCACTGAGTTTCACTGATAGCTCATGTATTCCTTTGGGCCTTACTATTTTACAGCTGAGAACTAAGCAGAGGGAAAAGCACTATGAAACCCCAGAAAATTAATGTCTTTAGATGTTAAATTAATGAAAAGGCTTCAAATATATGGATATTTGAAAACTCTACTTCCATACTGTAAGTGAAAGCCTTTCACATCTTAACGAAATACAAAAGACCTGAGAAGTACGGGCTGCCTGCTGCTTTGTCTCCTAAATCTTCCAGCTATTAAACAAAATGTAAGAGACCATGTCTTCATAAAAACCAGTTCCTAAGGCTCTGAACATCTCAATTTTTTCTCTCTGACCTCTGCCAGGATTTAGGCAGAAGGTTATTAACAGTTGATGGGGCTACCATCAACTGTTTTAGTGAGACAACCATGTTTTAGCGAGACAAGGTTATTCAAATGTTAATGGTCTTGTTCAGTCTCTCTGGCTCTGGCTGCTTTTGCCCATAAAATGAAAGATTTAATACACACTGAAGGTTTTGGTCAGAGGTGTAGATCAGAAAATCAAGCAGAATTCGTAAGTATACAGAGACAGATTCCCTGAGCTGTCTCAGCCACTTCAGCTGCCACGGCCTTATCTTGCAACATCACCCAGGTGCATTTGTGAACTATCTCTCAAATACTATCCTCCCTTAGCAAGTCTTAACAATACAGTTTCTGTTGTAATTTAAGCTCAGGTAGCTCTATTTCAGCAAGAATTCAGCTGGTGAGAGCTGTGAAGTGTAGATTATTTACAGCAACCTTGGCCTGGGAGAAAATAAGGGAGTCAACTACAATCTTTCCATTTTTTCCCAAGATTGCGATAATCGAGCGATTTCCAAATTGTGTATAAAATGTTACCATACTTATTTGCAAACAGAAGGATGTCAGTCTGCCACAAAACAAGGAGCTGCGATGTCAACATGCTGTGGGGAAATATGAATAGTTGATAAGAACAGGTGTGCATGAAAGAGGTGTGACATATTTTTCTCTAACAAAGTTATGACAATATCTTTGTCATTCATTTGCACAAGCAAGCACACACATGCATACACACACATGTTTTTTACCTCCTGTTTGTAGAGATAGCTTGCCCACCAAAAATCTGCATCTAAGAGACTTGGGATTTAGTTTTTGAAATATTAATGATACTCATTCGCATCTGCCTCCCTTAAATGTGATTTTTATTAAAGGTTTGAAATGGCTTTTTCCCCTACATGTGTTTTAAGGGCTCAGGAAGATGCATTAAATTTTCAATAATAAATACTGTGTCTATGATAAGTGTCGTATCTTAATTTGAATCTGCTGATGACTGAATGCCATTTCTTTCAAATGTCACCAGTCTTGCTTGTGAGCAATTTGTTCAAGTCTTCAGGTATATAGATACAGAATTAAGAGTCTGTGACAGCTCAGGTTTAGTATGACTAAATTATATTTGATACTGAGAAGGAAGTCAGTGCAGCATGGCTGGAGCAGAGAAAAGGAGGGGAGAAAGTAATGTAGCTTTCTATAAACTGTTCTTATTGTTATGATTTGGGGAATGAAAATAGCACCTGTAAACCTGAAAGCAGAAGTCTCTATAGTGGGTGCTGAAGGGCAAAGATCTTTCCTTCTGAAGCCTGAATAATAATAATGTACTTCAGTATAAAGAAAGCTTGTCTGAACAATTATGGTCTTATAGTAGCTAAGTTGGGAGAAGTCAGATGGGTGTGATTGTGTACTTTGAAATATCTTTCATGGTCCACTTAAAGATCTGTCCCTTGGTGGAGTCTTGGGAAGCAAGGAAATAAAGAATAAAGTGTTTTATGGAGAAATAATAATGGGAAGAGGCAAAGCATATAAACAAAAAAAAAAAAAAAAAGTCCCAGGGGGCACCCTACAAAAATTTGTAAACAGAAGCGGCTTGTCCTCATTTTAAACAACCCTATTCCAAGTGCTATTTGTGGCATAACATTTATGATGCTTCCTCTTCGCCCCAGAAAAAATCTGATAAATGGAAGATTCATTGGCAGATATACAATATCCTTATTAAAGCAATTCAGAGGAACAGAATGGGGTTGGAACAATGTAAAAAAAATTTATACAATGTTACCTTTCCAATCGGAAAAAAGTGGAAATCATCTATTACTGTCAAATAGTTATGTTACAATTCATTTTGGTGGGGATGAGGAGGATAAATATGTTTTTGTCACTGGCTTGGCAAATCTTAATGCTCTCCACACCCCTACAGTAGCATTTTCTTGGGATACATATGTAAAACATAGCATTTACTGATCCATGGCTATGGTGACAGTGGGAATGCTGCACTAGAGAGAGTTCAGATGTGCTCTGGCCATGTCCCAAGTCACAGCAGGCAATCCTCTTCGTACCGTGTGTGTCTGCACGAGTGACTGATAACTGCATCTCGGCTGCTGAGAGCATTTGTTAGGTACAAACAGAGAGCAGCAATACAGTTTTACTCCACTGTTTAATACATGATTTCAGCATGTTTGACATGAGGCCAAAATGTTTCACTTTCTGCTATGGCAGGAAAAGACCATGTGAGATGGAAGGCAAATGGCATCTAGGAAAAGACCTACCAGTGCTAATGTAGCCAGCAGACAAGCTCTGACTTTGGTCAGCACTGCCATGAAATCCAGGGCTCACTGCAATAACTCACAGATCTTAACATGCTTCAATTCAAGAAATGCCAGACAAAAGGAGGAGCCATGACCAGAAAACACAGATTTTGGAGAACTCACAAATCCTTGAGACCAGCTTTCCCTCTTTTCTGCCAGAGAACTCAGGGATCTTCTGTTTCAGAAAAAGCAGTTGGCTCATTCCAAGGCTCAAGGTGGTGCATTTCTCAAATATTGTGCACTCTTTTGGCCAATTTCACTACCACTGACTGTACAGCCTCTAGGATAGCTACAAAGGTTAGCAGTGGGCAGGGGAAAAATACTACCAAGAGCTTTCCCACTGGTGAAAATGGCAGTGTTTTTACTGCATATAGAGGATTTGAAAGGCCTTTCTAATGTGCTACCTTGTAAGCAGCTTGAAATTTCCACTCAGTTAGAGAGTGAAATAAACATCGGACAGTCAAGACAGCTGTTATCATTAGTCCTTTCCAGAGCCAAAGCCTTGTCTTCAAGGAACACAAAGACTCCCTCTGCACCAAAGTCATAGTTCAGAGAAGAGTGACAGCAAAGTCCAAGCCATTCTCAGTTTATGTGTCAAGACTGATGCAATGATGAAGAAAATGTTGAAGTTAAATTGCAGAAAGAGGGGAAACACTTCAATGTCTAAAATCAAACAATTTATATATGGGACTGCCCAATCATCTTGACTTCCACTCAGAAGATCAATGCAAAAAGATGTTATCTTGTGTTCCCAGCTCCCAGAGACTGTAAGCATACAGCACCTGTCCCTGTTCATTGGATGCCCTGTGATCAGCACACTGCCTGTGTCTGTGTCCTGTTGTGGGATGTGACAGGGGAAGGTGAAGCAGCTCTCACACCAGCTGGAGAGAAGGAGGATGCAGCTTTGATGAGACTGCAGCAGCAAAGAACCATTTTAATTGCCTAGAAACACTTATCAGGCGTGGCTGAGAAGATCCACTGCATCACACACAGTCTAAACTTTGTCATGTCGAATCACCATGACCTGACACTGATAAGGAATTCTTTAACAAGCAGAGATGTCATCCATAAGACTTCCAAAGCATCAAACCATGCTGTCCATGACCAAAAATGAGATTGCTTCCAGTGCAAAGCATGCATCTCTGCTTCACAAAGTGGCTGAAGATTAACAGTTTCAAAGCCTCTTTGCTTGAGCTTCCTGAGTCTTTTATGAATCTCACAGAGTGAGAAGAGAGACTATCATTCTTCTAAGGTAAAAGTTCATTTCAAGCGAACATGCTGTGAAGGAAGAATATTTCATTCTATTCGTGCTGACCATAAAATAGGCGATTGGCTGCAGCATTCAACTGTGCAAGTCCCTGCAGCAAATGTAGAAGAAACCAGCTGATGGGTCTGAATGATGGCACTGCTACTGAATTGTATATTTTCTACAACATTTCCAAACACATTTAGCAGCCTTGATTTTCCATCAACTCCTTTAACTTTCATTGAGGGAGATACAATGCTGTAATAGGGCCTTAAGCTTATAAGAGTAACACTATCAAAGAGCAATTTTGTCTCATTTTTAGAGCTATTTGTCATTCCTCTTCAGTCAAGATTTACTGATAAAAGGTCGGTTTCTAAAAGGCTTGTAGTGTGAACCGCTCCTCACATTAGATGATTAGTGACTTGAGCAGTCTAACACACCTAAAAGACAGAGATCACAAGGAGAATCTGGCACTAATCTGAAGATCTCATAAGGGACATTTAAGGATGTGGTGGGACAGCCAAATCCCTGCGTGCAGGCAGCAGTGAGGCAGGGATGTATCCCCAGCAGGCACACTCACACAGAGTTACACCACGTACCCACGTGTGTGCTGCACAGACCACACAGAAGTTCGGAGCACCCACGCAGGCACAGGCAGCACCAACCTCCTTCCCTGCTCCCCCCAGCAGGACAGGATGGAGGCTCATCAGTGAGAATATACATGTACATGAGTAAAGTGGATCCCTCCAGCAGCCATATCAGACATTCAGTCTGCCCAGTAGCTGCCCTCTGGATCCCAGTGTTCCCAGTTGCTGGTAAACAGCCTTTAGTCTGAAGGACAATCTGGAGAGCTGCTCCTGATGATTCACAGGGTTGGACTCCACACTTGAACCACAGGAATGATGGGTCTCCTGGAGGAGTCCTGAGAGGGGCTGGCACAAGGCACTCCTTCCTTGGGAGTACTTGATTTGGGTTCCCACCTGGCATCAAGCCCCTCTGGTCCTCTGTGCTTTTTGGGGATGTTCCTTTGATGGGCTGATAGCCCCTGGGATAAGCTTGAGAGTAGCCTGGCAGGGAACTGTTTGGGGCTGTCTTCTGCCATTTTCTGTCTAAGCTTCTTTTGCAGTGGTGCAGATGAGCCTTATCACATAACCTAACACAGTTGTGCCAGTATGCAAATCAAAATTTAATTATGCACTTCAGCTTAAGAAACCAGTATGAATGGTGAGCTATTTCTGAATGTGCACTGAGAAATGACAGATTGTAAAGAAATCATGAGCTGAACCTGTAGTGGTGCAACAAGAGGTAAAGTAACAATCAGTTTATATGTGTATGAATTATTTTTATTTGTTCTTTAATTATGTGGCTATTCACCCTTTTTAAAAAGATACATATTTAAAGAGAGTTATGTATCTCTTAAGAATCCTGTCATCGTTAGACAATACTGCCTAATTCCAAATCTGCAAGATCTCACTGAACTAAAGCCTAATTTCTGGACAGCCTCAAGATGATCCTGCGAGGTCCATCTTTCCACTGTGATTCATAGTGAGGTTTGCAGCAGCAGTGAAATTTCTGAGCTGTCTGGGACACCTGCACAGGGATGGTAAGTATGACAAACAACCTGCAGAATGTCTGTGATCTTCTGGAAGGACAGCTAGGACCTAAGACATCTCAAACAGCACTAAATAGCTGCATTTGGATATTTGAATTAACATGTACCTGCTTCTCAAAAGAGCCAAAGAAGTTCAGAGTGCCATGAGGTTCACTATAGATGTCTGCTCTAGGATAAGGTGAATAACTTGGAGACAAGAGTTCACAAACTGGCAACCTTTGGGATAACAAAGGGCATGAAGACAGATGGCACCCAGCTGGGTGCATGGGCACTGAGAGACACAGCAGGACCTGAGAATTGCCAATCTTTTGGATAATGAAGGAGAAGAAAATGTGTGATGCCAGCGAGGAGGATGGACACAGGGTAGGCCAAGAGACAAAGACTCAGGAGGAAGAATGAGACTGGCATGTGGAGAGACTGCGAGGGCATAAAACCTAAAGACTTTATCTTTTTTCCTTTGTTGGGAGTCCCTCCTTGGAGGAACCAGCTCAGGCTGTTTCTGCATTACTCTGCTGTGAATAAATGGTTCTATGGGATGAGCCACCTGAAATTCTGCTGTGGGAAACCTGGGGCTGAACTGCTGAGTAAACCTGCTCTGAGTGGGGTGTGTGGGGAGCAAAGCAGGGCACCCACTGGATCATTGGAGCTTCCCATGAGATGAAGGGGCTTCATTCACAGCAAAAATTCTCTGGTGTTGGGAGTGTGAGTGCCAGAGAGCCTTGTGAATTGTCAGACTGGGAAGTTTCCTTACCATGGCAGATACTACACCAGATCTACAGATGTTCTGTGCCTTTTTAGAGTAGTGACCAGAGGCTGGAGAAGTCACTTAGACCATTTTCAATGGTGCCTGAACCGATTTTCAGTTCCTAACTGTCATTTAGCTCACTTGAACTATAGACATTTAGTTAATTATCCCTGATAAAAAATATTAAGAAAAAGGAGCATGGTGGAGTTATTTTGATAAATTTTACCAAGTGTACAACAGCAAGTTAGTTATCATCTTGCAAAAAAAAAAAAAGAGTTTAGCAATAGCCTATTTCCAGATGTAGTGAAAGCCCTTTGATGACATTCAGAAAGGCATCACTAAAAAAGAGAAATAGGATAAAAAGCAGCACAAAGAGAGTAAAAAACAGTAAAACCACAATATTAAAAATACAACATAGCAGCCTAAGGGGGGCCTACATGAAAGCTGGAAAGGAACTTTTTTCAAGGGCATGTAGTAATAGGATAATTTGGAATGGATTTAACTGAAAAAAGTGTTGGTTTAGATTAGCTATCCAGCAGAAATTCTTTACTGTAAAGGTGGTGAGGCACTGGAACAGGTTGCCCAGAGAAGTTGTGGATGTCCCATCCCAGAGAGCGGTCAAGGCCAGGCTGGATAGGACTCTGGGCAACTTGATCTACTGAAAGACATTCCTGCTGATGGCAGGGGTGTGACAACGAGATGATCTTTGAAGTACTTCCCAATCCAAACTGTTCTATGATATGGTATAATAACTAGGAACATGCAAATACTATAAGGAAACTTTTATCAACATAGAAGTAGGAAATAAAGGCAAGGAAAGGGCTTATTGCAAAACAGGGAAAGACAGGGAATAACAGGAGGAGCAGAAACATTCAGTGTCACCTTTGCCTTATTCATAATCAAAACCTGAAGTGTGATCTAGGAATTAACAGAAAGGTAGAAGAACATGGCAGAACCAAGAAAAAAGAGCCTAAAGAGTGTTTAGGTCCATCACATTATACATTCATAAGCACCTAAAAGCTTGCCCTCAGTGGTTAGAAATCCAGCTGAAATAGACTCTGAAGCACTAGAAGCACATGCATTCAAGGGGCACTAGAAAGCATAAGTGAACCTGAGATTCTGTAGAAGTAAAACATATCTTGAGCTGTGTTAGAGGAGCATCAATGCTTGGCAAGGGAAATAATAACTGCCCTGTAGTTAGTGTTGGTAAGGCTCAGTTAGAGCATTTTGTCTGCTCATTGTGTCTGCTGATTGTACTTTATGAGGTATGTAGAAAAATTTGACAGAATCCAGAAGAAAGCACACAGAATGATAAAGGGCTGAGAAATGTGGCAGCTTCCTTTGATAGATTGTTTCCCTGTAGAAGGACGAAAAGAATCCCTTAATTTTTCAAACACAATGGTTTTGGTAAGGTTTGAGATGAAAAAACCTGGTTAAGGACAGGAGATGTGAGCCATTGAGATGGGCATCAAAGGATTACCATGGAGGCCCCTCTTCCCAGCTCTTCAGCAGGTTCTGAACCAGAGTGTGTCAGGAATGCTGCAGTCAAAGTGTCCAGTTTAACCAGAGACACAGCAGGTCTAGTGGGTGACAGCACGCTGCCTCCAGCCCTAGCTCCCTGGCTCTGCACGGTCATTGGTTGCCTTGCTGCAGTTAAAAATAAGGGAGCCAATTAATGTTATTTGGGATACAGCCCCTTCCCCACTAGGAATTGGATGAAGAGTAAGGCACTTCATACAGGCCACTAAACAGCTGTCAGGTGATAACAGTGTTCAGTTGCCACTGACCTGGGCTGCATTTATATTTTAGTGACTTGCCGTGCAAAGCTCTATCTGCCATTATCAATCCCCTGGGCAGTGCAGCCCCTGTTTTAGAGTTCCTTGACAAATGAGATTTAATTTCCAGAGAAATGTTGCTAGGTAGCACCTTTTTATTCCTAGATATTAACTTGTCACACCTCCCACTGTCTCTCTTTTCACTTGACAAAGTCATACAGATATTAACCAAGAGAGAAAGGAGACAGAAGGGAAGGTATTTTACTACAATATGCATTTATGTTGTTATCATAAAAGAAGATTTGAATTGGCCCATTCAAACAAAGAGGGAAATATATACAAAGCTCTAGTGTTGTGAAATTATAGAGTATTTAATTTTCATTAAAAGGTACGTCCTTTAAAACTTATCATTAGAAGTCTGTGTAAGTATGGTTTGAGATTTTCAAGCTTTCTGCTGGGAGTCCTTCTGTTTTACTATTTTGTAGAAGGCTTATAATACCACTCTGTCTACTTATTGTTGATACTAAACATCCCGAAAAAAAAGATATTACTCCTTTTCTCCCGTCTTCCCCCCCAAAAAAGACTTGTTGACAGATTTTTTGACAACAAATAATTAACTTAAAAAATATTTTGTGCTCATTTATGAGCCAGACGAAAGTTCTAGGTGTGATAGAAAAATAAGATGATTTAACAAAAACAGTTAAATGAAATTGGTACAGTGACTGGATTTTTGAAAGGATGTATGTTAAAAAAAAGAAAAGAGGAGGAAAATTTATGCTCCATCTGTTCTAATCACTGTGGTAAAACACAATTGTTAAAGAAAAAATACCTAATAAGGCTAATTTCACATCTGGCATCAAGCCTGTATGATATTTCACATCAACAAGGCTCCCAGATGTGAGTCAAATTTTGCTCCAATATCTGCCAGGTTATAATATGAGTGGTATTTGACTGATGATCATGCTGAATTACTAATTGAACTTAGTAATTTTGAGATACTTTACGGTGAAAATTCAATTCAAATGTTTGCATTTGATAATTTGTGCTAGATGCATTGGGCTTGTTGATTTTGATTAAATTATATTAATACATGGTAATTATCTGATACAACATAATGTCCATGGCTTCTGGTTTCATGTCAGTGTGCAACACTGGGAAGACGATGCCTCACCTCACTTGGTACTGCAGCCTGCTGAATAAAATATCCACTGGCAGTTAGAACAGAGTGTGTCTGAAAAGAAGCTTTGTCAGACAAATGAGAGTTTGTACAAGACCTTGTAGCCCATGTCATTCAACTCAAGTGAGAAGCACTTCAGAAGGAAACCACCAGCAATTTCCCCCCTGAAGAACAAAGCCTTAGAAAATGCATTGGCAGACCAGGGATGTGAAGATCACCCACTAACACTTCTAGCTTCTCGGTTCATTGATAAGTCTGCAGCTGCAGAAAATCCCCAAAAGGAAACAAGCTTTGGTGGCCTATTCCAATGAGCTTCTGATGGCTTAATTTTGTCATTCTCTATCTATAAATGGCAGATAAATTTGCCATTTATCTGATGGCAAATTAAGCCATAAGAAGCTCATCTGCATTTACTGACTTTCCATGCTCCTGACACCAGTTACACCTTCAGTGCCAGGTGTTCCAAGTTTCTTCTGGAGAAAAGCTTTTTTCTCTGTTGACAGCAATGTTTTCTGCTAAGATCAGTATCTTGGTGGTTTAGGTTTGTTCTGATAATTTAAGTTTGAACACATTTCATCTGTTTTTCTCCCAATCCCTCTCCCTGCTTTTTGCCAACTACTGATAATTCAGGCTTCATAGCTTGAACATGTTTTTATAACTGCCTGAAATTTAAAAAATATGTTTATTCTGCATCCTGTCAGAGACCATTTCGTTCCTTTCTCACTTCACAGCCGACTGAACACTGTACTCAGTGTTGCCCTGTGGTACTCCTCTCCTCCTGTTAGCCACCTGGGCAAATCCAAGAGAATTAACATCTGCTTTTCTCCCTAGCTGTTGGTGACTAGGGCTGCCAGGGATCTCCCAGGCTGCATGAAGCGCTCTTATAGGGCTGATTTGACCCTGACCCTATGGGTCATCCACAGTGGCAGCTGGAGGATGGCTGAAATATAAGATATCCCAGAATATCACTAAACCTGAGTGTGTCAGTTAAACAAGTGCTCCAAGTCTGGAGAACAATGATGCCTAAAGAGCTCTCTTGGTCAAAGGAATGGCAGTTGTGATCTCCATGGACTCGGTTGACATGAGCCAGTGGTGCACTGTGGTCTGGCTGGGAGGCTACTGCACAGAGGGCTGGGGGAGAAGGACACAAGGTTAAGGTGGTGATTACTCACCTCTGTTCAGCACTCGGCTTTTAAAATCATGACAGTTTTGTTCCACCTCAAAGCTCTTCTTAGAAACCTGCTGCTGTATTGGATATACCACTGATCAAATACCAATGCCCTCTTCCAATAGTTTTTAAGAAATTCCTCCACTCTTTCCACCATGCCTCTTCTGAGGCTGGAAAGAATTTCCTTTCCTCCTCTTTCTTTGTTTTTGTTTTGTTTTGTTTGTTGTTGTTGTTGTTGTTGTTGTGAGGCTTGACAACAATTCAATCCTAGTTACTGTCAATCAGAGAATCAGTATTACTCTTATGGTCCTCTTCTATTCCCTGAAATTCTTGCCCATGTTAACATGTGAGACTTGTTTTGACAGATGTACTGTAAGAGTTTGTGCTTCTCTACGTGGGCAGGGCACAGCATGGGCAGTCCATGACCATGACAGGCTCGTGTAGGAGCATGGGAGCTGTCACTTGCAATTGCATTTCTTCCCACTGTCAGCTACTGCCTTCTCAGCATGTCTGTGTCTCACACACATCCATGGATGTGCTCACTCTATCTGCAAGGCTCCTCTCACAAACACCAATAATGTTCAGAAATTAGAAGAACTGCTGGCAATAACTCAAAACTATCATCCTATCCCAATTGCTAGCAAGGGCAAATTACTTGACTTTAAGTATCTACAGAGCTTTGCCCATGAGCCTCAGCCACTGGTCGTCACTCCCAAAATATTTCACACAGAAAGAGTATAAATAGTGCATATTTATTAATGGGGCTGTAAAGGAGGTGGTGGTCTTAATGACATTCCAGTAGGAAATCTCTATACTTTGAATGCAGTTTGGTCAGTAGGAATCACACCTGAATCACATACTGTTATAGGAACAACTCTATTCGTTTATTTAATTATAGGCAAGACAACATTTATTTATAAGTTCAGGGTGGAAGTATACAACTGCAAATCCTTTCATAATCATCTTAAATTCATATTTCAGAACCCTGAAGTGAAGAAAAAGAGATATTTTTAAACTTTTAACATTTTTGCAATGTCAGAATAAGGACTGTTGAGTGACCTACACAGTTGCCTCAGACATTTCTTCCCTCCTCAAGCTTTGCTTGATTTAGGTATTAGTGCGCCTTGTTTGCCAACATTCTTTATGCTGTCACTGACTTCTCTGTGTACTGCTAGGTTTTATGTGGCCACACTTGATTTTTCTTTCCTCTGCAGTAAAGTTCACCTGAGGCTGGTGAACTGCATTTACAGAACTACAGAGCATGGCATTGCTGCAAAGAATCTATCACTCTGACCTTTAGTACACCCAAGGTCAGAACACAATTACAGGGTTCAAGTGTTCAGTAAGTTATTTGCTTGCACAGACTGCTGATTGATTGTTCTAAAATTGTTATTAGGTAGCTAGCAGCAGTGATCAAAGGGAAAGGAAAATGAAACAGGAAGCAGCAAGCTAGGGAAGCTGCTACAGCCTAGTGCTTGTGTATAAATAAGGGCAATGTCAGTGAAAACAGGAAAACACAGGAAAGCAGATTACGTCAAGTGAAACAACCTATGCAGTGGCAGATAAGCCTAAAATCCAGTATTCTGCATAGCTCCTTTTCTGTGTTGAATAGAGGTTTTCTGAAAGCTTTGCCTCCGTTTGATTAAAAAACAAAACAAAACCCAACATCAAAAAAATAGCAGCATTTAAAAGAAATAATTCTTGAACTCTGCAAAACTCATGTAGTTTGATTTACCTAAATGACTGGTTGCACAGGATTGGATCAAGGCTTTAGGAAGGAACACAGAGACCAATTCCTTTGGGGATGTTTCATCCAAGCTTCTCCAGTAGGGACAGAAAGGAAAAGATGACTGCTAGACTATGCAGCCTGCTTATGGCTCTTACTATCTTCTTCTGTCCATAGCTTATGTCAGTGAAGGGTCAAGAAGACTAATCAGTCCCAGATTCTTTAACCCGTGTAATCCTCAGAAATCCTTCAGAGTAATTTAGATCAGCACAGCAGAGCTTTTACAAATTCCAGCTGTTATTTTCTGTGAATCTTTATAGGCTGTTACAAATGCAATATTTAGCCCTTTTTGTCATTGCACTGTGGTGTGGCTCTAGTCCAGGCAAGTTGGCTTAATGAAGATGGCAACAGAGCTTAGGAAATGTGCTACTTTGCTTTTGCATGGGCATCATCACAGTCTGTTCTATGCTACCTTTGTTGATTTTGATTTTTTTAATACGTCACTGTGTTAGCTATGTGGAGAATTTCTTATAACACATCAACTTGATCATTTGCAACACCTGACCACACCAACAGAGGAAGCCTAAAGCAGCATTGTTTCAAGGTAAATCAGATTTGAACTTCTTTAAAGGTCAGATGTACTAGACTTCGGAGGTTTGGATTTGTGCCTAATAATAGTAAAAATGTACCAAAGTTGTAACTTAGCCTCTAGCAAATGTACACTACTTAGCAGCATACAAAGTGTTTGTAGTATTTGTAAGTGTCAAAAACACTTGTAAGGAAATTAAAGGAGTTTAAGGATGTAGTCGACCTGAAGGCAGTCTTCTAAGAGGAAAAATGTCTGAAAATTGAGATTGGAGAAGAATTTTTCATATAAACCATTACCTCTCTATCAACACCTATATAAGAGTTACATCTTATTTTGTCAGTAAATAATGTAATAATTCGTGTTCATTGCATCCCCTTGAGTACTGCAAACTGTGGAATTACACTTTTGATGTGGATAATTTCTTCCTGTTGCCCAGGAATGGATGGGAGAGGGAGGGAATGGATCTTTAATTTTTTTCTGGGAAGGGGCTGTTTATTACTGGATGACATTCAGGATCACAAGATATCATGGGTAGTGCCTAGCTAAAAGCATCTCTCAGGTAAGAAAAACCTTGACTAAAGCTGCCCAGCTTTGACTGGATCAATCCAGAAGGAGCTCAAAAGACCAAGGAAGCAGTAGATGGAACTTGCTGGGCAACTGCATCTAACTTCACACTTCTGGGATGCTTTTGAGGCAGGAGATGAGAGGGTGAGGAAACCCTGGTGACAACTGCTGACTGGTGTGAGGTACAGAGGGAGGGAAATGCTCTGGAGCTGTGTGATTAACAAGGGCTGTGGTGCCTCTTGTCTGACACAGACAGTGTCAGATACTAAAAGGTCTCCCTTGGGAGGAAGTGGGACACAGCCAGGGATGCCCAGCACCGGGCAGGTGCCTGAGCCAGGGGCTGGGGTCCCACCCAGGACTCTGGCTGCTCTCAGCTGACCCAGGGGCTGGAGCCTTGGATGGTGTGAGTCATGGGATGGAAACCTTGGAACAGAAATTGGTACTCATGCCCCCAGTAGGAGCAGAGACAGATCCTATGAGCCTGTGGAGGATTTAGGACCAATTCAGGCCACCACTGGACCTCCAGCTCTCCGTAGCTGTATCCTCCTTATCTGAGGCTCCTCAGGCCTCCTAAACCACTCTCTTTAAGCCAAACCTTTTGGCTTTTAAATGTCTTCACTGGTGCACTGGAAATCTGTTAGCATGTATCAAGGAAATATTCTGCAAATATCTTCAATAAAGAGACTAGATGGTCTCCAGAGGTCCCTTCCAACCCTAACAGTTCTGTGATTCTGTACAAACAAAATTTAGCAAACTACTGCATTTTCTCATATCATTTGCTTCCAACATAAATTTAAGTGTCCAAGTTAAAATTTTAGCCTTTCTTTATTGTTTATGCTTTGAGGCGAGTTAGGCCTCAGAAAAGGAGCTTAATTAAGATGCTTAAGGAATATGTTTTAGAATTCCAGGGCCAGGTGAATATGTGACTGATTCAAATTTCCTTGCTTTTGTTGGAAGGTAGCCAGCACAGCCAAAAGGAAGGGCCAGTCTGGAAGAAGGAAGGGACTGGAGTCTCCCTGGAGAAACTGAGAATGAAATACAACATCGTTTTGCCTGCTGCAGTGTGTGGAGGCAAGGACATCTGACACTTATGGAAAACAGAGGATGTAGTTGATAAAATCCAGATGTTCTATAGTCTTGTCTTTCCTGAAGGTTTGGAAGACACAGCCCAACAAGGATCATTTAAAAACCTCATGATTTTGGGTTCTTTAATTTCTTCAGAAATACTTGCTGTGTTCAAGCGCTGGACAGAAAGCAAGCCTTTACCTGAGGCAATGTGTACATTTGTCTGCAGGCCAGAACAGCCATCTGCCATTAGATGTCAGACTGGTCTGAATCATGGAAGAGTCATCCAAAAAACTGAAATGGTCACTGTAAATTTCTTAGAATCCCTAGGAAGAAATAGACATTTCAAAGGCAAGACTGAAAACAGCAAGCAGTTTTTGACCCAAGACAAAATAAAGCACCGGTTAAAAATGCTCTTTTTCTCTTCATTGTCAGTAAAGCGAATTTGGAGTAGCCAGGCTAGACATGGATATTTTAATAACAGTCATCTAGTTAGGCAAGACAAACCTTCTTCACATGTATACTGAGAACACTGGAACAGCTGACTAAATAAACAAGCTGGGTTGACATTCTTGTAATATTTGAATAACTAAATTTCATCAGCAGCTATCCTGAGTAGAACCACTAATACACAAGACAAACTGCTTTGCTTGTACTGAGGAAAAAAAAAAAGACAGCAAGGACAGGTCAGAATATCAGTATGTAGCTGTCTGATGGTAAAGAAGCAGAATTTATCTTCAACAGAGTTTTACCATAGATAGCTAAGCATTTTAGTTATCTGAGATAACAGCACATTTTCTCTCCTTTCTTCTTTCCTCTACCCTTTCCTCTTTACTTCCCATGCACTTTCCCCCTTTCCCTTTTTCCTATGCTTTTGTAGAATATTAATTTGTGGAAGAAATATAAAAAGAAGTTGCAAAGATCAGACCCTCCTAAAAATCTTCAGCAGCTCAACACACATGCAGTGAATATCAGTGGATATGCACTGCTGCTGGTACAATATTTTTGTAAGAAGAGGGAAATTTTAAAAAGTATCCAGTTTGTTAAAACTGTGACACTCTCTAATAGCATGTGAAAAATTTGCAGGTTACTGGACACAGCATGTTAGCATTTTCTAAAGCTTGCTTTTGGCAGAGGTTGTCAGGAGAAAAGACAATATAAAGAAAAACACTAAAACATCTCAGTTCCTAGAACTGTGGAGATGTTTGGCCATTCCAGGTTGGGAGGTTGGGCAGTTTTGCAGTGCAAGATGATGAAGGGAGCAGGAAATAGGAAATTAAGAAAATCACCTCAGCAACTTCCAATGTAATTTGGAAAACTGAAGGAAAAATGAGATGCTACTGGCCGTACCTTTAGTGTAAATGGGTAAGCAATGTCCCTTTTCAGTCATTAATGTTTATATGTATAGTTTTACAAAGGACCCCTCCTGCAGACCAAGTGACCAGGGTAACCTAGTGGGCTTTGGCAATGCCCCATCAACACATCCTTCTGACCATTAATGCCAAGGAAATGCCCTGTGTTTTGCTCGCTTTTATTTTAAAGAAAGAGGGGAGAGACTCAGATCATGTGAACTGCATCCATTTATTGCCCTTCTGTCATTCCTCTTGGTGACATTTCTTATGTGATGTAGTGTCTTATGATATGGCAGACTGAAACTCAGCAAAAAGTGATGCAATTTAATAGCCTGGCTATAAACCTACCAAGACTTTATTTCAGATCCTGAGACAGAGAACAAGTTGACCCAAATTTAAAGTGACTAATGGACTTCAACCTTCACATGGTTGTAAACTCCCCACCTGTGAGTCAGTTCTATCTGGAATAAGAGACTTGATGTCTGACCATCACTTTCTTTTACTGAGGTCACCTGGGAACTCTGTTGCTACCTACCTACATTCAAAATTATTACTTGTTTTATTGTTGTGCAGACCAAAGAATTTTATACTGCTTTTTCCTCCATAAAGCAAAATCAGAAAGCTGGATAACTTCAGAGATTCTTCTTTTTACAGATTTTTTTAAAGCATATCACAACTCAATGGACACGTAATACTTGCAAATTGGAAAAAGCCAAAAATCACTTGATCATGGATATCTGTCTTACATGTTTTCATTGTCACAGAAATCTAAACATCCTTTGCTTAAATACAGCACTTAAATAGCAAATCATCTAAATCAACATCCCCTAAGATTCACATAAACATGAAAAGTAAAATTCTTCTGGCAGGAATGAAAATAATTCAGCTTTAAACATGCAAGAACCACGTGTCAATCAGTACCATGTGCACTCACCCTACTCATTATCAGAGAGGCACAGCACACAAACCACAAGAGGGCTAATCAAGAACATCTTCTGTAGTACAATGAGAAAACATTGTATAGTTTATAAGACCTTCAACCCACTGGTTGGCCTCAGTAATTACTGAAACATACTCTTCTTATTAAACAAGCTCTTAAATAATTGATCCTATATTTTGCTCCTGCTCACTAAGGAGATACTGTACATAAACTGAATTTTTATGTGTGTGGTATCTTATTTGCAAATTTTGTTACTGAGAAACGTATGATTAGGCTGTGTATCAGGAGACCAGTGCTCTAGTCCCAGCTCTGCAGCTGATGCACTATGTGACCTTGGGAAAGTCATTCACTGCTGTGCCTTAATTTGTCTAAGATCTGTTGTCTGACTTGCATTTCATCTGGTTAAATTTTTTTAGTATCTTTGACTTTCCTGTAAACACCTCCTGATAAATGACTACACTTTCCAAAACGCCTAGAATCAAAGTGCTTCCTATTTAATTAAATTCAGTTAAATAACAATAACAATAATAACAATACTATCAATAATAGTAATAACAAGAACAACAACAGTAATAATAACAACTTATTAATTAATTTTATTAATTAGCTTCAGTTTAAATAACAGTAGAAAAGCCAAATGAAAGAAAAATCCTTTGAGATGAGTGGAAAAAAAAAGCTTACTGGGTTTTTTTATTATAGTAAGCTGTTTGTATTTCATTATTTTACCAGATTCTGTAGTTGGCACAGGCATGGCCCAGTTTGGGAAACTTTCTAAAAGATTGCTTCCTGAGAAAAAAATTGTTTCCTGTTTCTCAGGATGTGCTTCTGTTCACGCTGCTGCTGGGGGCATGTTGCTGTTCTCTCTTATTTCATAGAGAGTAGATAAAAGTGAATACAGCTTGCCCCTGTGCAGCAGCAGTACCTAGTTTCTATGACCTCATTCTGTGAGTGCCAGAGGAGTGGTGTGCCAGCCAGGAGGCAACTGTCCACCATGATAAAGCTTAAGCACGTCAGTCTGGGGAACAGATGGGATGTTGACTGTGCTAGAGGGAAGGTAGAGGACTTTAAATACTCTCTCATCTTTCCCCCAGTTCAGATGCACAAGTAAAGGAAAGGAAACATGTAGATGTTTTCACAAAGAAAAAGTCAAATCAAAAGAAAAGCTTTGTGCTCTTGCTTTCAGAAATTTTAAGCAATGTTCAAAACCCTTAGCAAATTGCTTTGAGCAAATAAATATACATCATAAGCATATTTCAGTGTATGAATGCTATAGAAAAATGCTACTTTGAAACTACTTCTCATACTGTGCTCCTAATGATAGCGTGGATTGTGTAACAATTATATTATAATGAAGAGACCTGAGGATGGAATGCATTTTTAATCTGAAGTATTACTAATAGTGTAATAACCCTTAAGAAGAATGGTTCTAGGGATGTGTCAGCTAGCTTAGAAAGCAGCTGGATAGAAAGAAGAAGTATTTAACATTAATAAATGTTAATTAATTTAATATTTGGCATATGTATTCTTAGCATATTTACTGAGGAAGAGACTTGTATTTTCTATACCACATGATTTAGAATATCCAGAAGCCTTTGAAATTTTCAGTGTTTAGGTGTATCTATTTCATAACCTGTTAAATGTTCAAAGGTTGTAATAAAGGTTTATATTGATACAAGACTGTGGAACTGGAGAACTGGAGTGACAGGGCAGCTCAAGCACATTGCAAATATAAATTCATGCTTTGTTCTGGAGTCATGGTAGAGGCTTCTTTCATGTGTCTTCACTACAAAGGTGTTCAAACCGGAGACGAGTTCAGGGGAGTTCTCAGTGCAGGTTAATGCTGAGAGGTGCTGAGCAAAATTTAAAGGCTCAAAGACCTTCAACCCAAGGGCTGCAGCCAGTCTTTAAGCCTCTGATCCCAAAAGGTAACCAAGCTATTGGAGAGATAGTGTTTGATGTTCCTAAGATATTATAAATCATTTCTGTGGTTTAACCTTGGCTAAATGCCAGGTGCCCACTAAAGCTGCTCTATCACTTCCCTCCTCAACTGGACAGGGGAGAGAGAATATAATTAAAAGATCATGAGTACAGATAAGGACAGGATAAGATCCCTTACCAGTCATCAGGGGCTCAACTTGGGAAAATGAATTTATTATCAATCAAATCAGAGCAGACTAATAAGAAGCCTCTTACAACTTCCTCTCCTCTCCTCTCCTCTCCTCTCCTCTCCTCTCCTCTCCTCTCCTCTCCTCTCCTCTCCTCTCCTCTCCTCTCCTCTCCTCTCCTCTCCTCTCCTCTCCTCTCCTCTCCTCTCCTCTCCTCTCCTCTCCTCTCCTCTCCTCTCCTCTCCTCTCCTCTCCTCTCCTCTCCTCTCCTCTCCTCTCCTCTCCTCTCCTCTCCTCTCCTCTCCTCTCCTCTCCTCTCCTCTCCTCTCCTCTCCTCTCCTCTCCTCTCCTCTCCTCTCCTCTCCTCTCCTCTCCTCTCCTCTCCTCTCCTCTCCTCTCCTCTCCTCTCCTCTCCTCTCCTCTCCTCTCCTCTCCTCTCCTCTCCTCTCCTCTCCTCTCCTCTCCTCTCCTCTCCTCTCCTCTCCTCTCCTCTCCTCTCCTCTCCTCTCCTCTCCTCTCCTCTCCTCTCCTCTCCTCTCCTCAATATTTTATCACAGGAGAAGGTATTGCTACCACTGCTGTTTGGCTTGGCCATGGCCAGTGGTGGGTCCAACCTGCAGCTGGCTGGCATTGGCTCTGCCAGACATGGAGGAAACTTCTGGCAGCTCCTCAAGGAATTCACCCCTGTAGGCCCCCAGCTACCAGAACCTGACCATGCAAAACCCAATTCAACGTCATATTGGGAATTTGTGAACTGAAGCACTGAAGTCTGTGTGTATGGTGATTCACCATATTCACATGCTAATTCTTGTATAGCAAGTTATTTTCCTCACTTAGGTGATTAGAAGCTCCTCTGTGCTTCAGGACCAACTGTGATTTTGCTGTCCTTGATGGCTTGTAATTGCTCTGACTATTTTCAGCCCATTTACAGAATTTTCCTCTTGCAGTTTCATAAAGGTTCTTTATGCCTCATTGTAAATAGCTACATAGTGATGTGTTATATAGATCTCTATTCAAGACAATATGCACTGATATGTACATAGCAGTCAATGTTGACAATAGTCCACACCAAAGGGTGAAAAGAGAAAGACAGGTTGTCAGTCAAAACATTGATTACATACCATGCATTGAAACAAACAGCTGATGATATTCTGTGCATTAAATTTAATATTAAATCCAACATGATGGACATAATTTGGCAATTATTTTAATGTAGAAAGTGTGTTGTAAGAAAAATCTAGATTATCACAAGTTGTTGTGAATCCTGTTTCCTTAACCTTCCTAATATTTAGAACACAGGATCTTCAATATAGATGTTGAAGTAATAACAAAATGAATTTATTGATGCTTTGGCATCAGTGCTTCAAAGCACTTTGAAACAACACAAAGAATGTTAAAAGGAATTAATTACTTTGGATATATCAAAGAAATTATGCAAACCAACCCACTGTTTTCAAATGATATCACAGTTACTCCAGAATCAACAACTGGGCTAATGTATCATAACCATCACACAAAGATAACTCTCTTCCTATTATGTCAGGTCCCTTCATCTGCCTGAATACTAGAAACAAATTAGGAATGCCTTGTCTTTTTTCTTACCAATGCTATAGATAAGGGAAGAAAATGATTTGCTAAAATGTGTACTAGTCCTGCTTAGAAATTTTTGGTGGACAACCTTAGTAGCAATTCAGTTTTTCTTCTGTTTGCTTAAACAATTAACATCTCCTCTTAGGCCCAAGTAAAATTAAATTAATGAGAAAGAATTTTGAAAATCTAATGGGACGGATGCATGATTTTCAAATATATCAATGTCTTCTTATCAAAAACACAGACTGCCTTTTTATGAGAATTTTTCTTCACACTGAAAATATTTTTTGCAATTCTATTTGGTAAAAATGAAAACTCAGCAGAGTGACTGATGGCTTTCTTACTCAGAGGCAAGTCAATGCTGTTTATCCAAGACTTCTTACTGCTTCCCCGGGGAACACTGCATTTCCTCCAAGACAGTGATCTTTTGGCACTTGACCAAGTTTTCTAAGAATTCATTTCTTGTCAGGAGATCATAACATCTCTCCACAGTAAAGTTCTGCAGGCATGACAAGGCTGTCAGCTGCAAGGGTCAACTTGCTCAAGCAAGGGACAGAAAAACAAGGCTATGAAATTCCTTCCCAGAGAATGCAACAATTGCTTCTCAGATTTCACCCTCTATTCTTCCCACCAAAAATTTAAGTGTCATATAAAAAAGTCTCCTCTCTTTTCTGTGGACGCTCTCACTCCTCACACCAAACAGGAGAGGTTACCCAACTCAAGCTGTTATAGTTTAAATAGGAGGTGGAGTAGGCAATGCATTCCTGAATTGATTCAACAAGCCTTTACATAGCTAGAACTTCCTTTTTCAACCAACAAGCTCCACTGTTTTCCTTGTATACTACCACAAACTGCCAAGAGATTCAGTCTTTTGGATAGGTATCTCCTTAGCTGTGTCTAGAAACGTCCTTGAACATAATAACTTAATTAATATTTCGGGGAAAACTGTGACTTTGGTAAATGATCAAGATTTGTATGCATTAAATGATGAAAATCTTGGATCGTGTGAAGAGGGAAATAGTTGTGTCTCTTAATCATGATTAGAAATGTACATTAGTTGAAAGTATACATCAAGTAGGGCTGAACAAAGGAAAGATGGGTGCTATTTTCTCAATACTGCAAGAAATGGGAAAAAAAGTACCTACTTCACACAGGAAAAAGAATAAACAGATCTATTTGCAGAATGTCTATTTGAAATAAGCCGCATCTATTTCTGTTTCAGATCAGTGCCTCCTGGGATGCCCACTCTGGCATGGATGTCAGTGGAGCTTTGTACCAGAAAATGTCAGTGATGCCGTTGTCTTGGCTGTATCCTGGATCCATGCACAGAACCACTTTCTTCCACGTCAAAGTGCACGTTTTTACTGCCTCATGTTACTTGAGGTTTGCTGCCTGAATTTCCCCAGACTTTTTCAGCCTGAAATATCGGCTTTCTCATTACCCAGGACAATTCTGCTTGTGTTTCCTGTCCTGTAATGAATCTTTGGGCTTTTATCTGATTATTGCTATATTGCTGGCCAGTTTACTGTAGAGACAACATGACCAAATTAACTCCTTTTTAAAATAATTTATTAATAAACTCAGGAGACTGCTCAGATGACTCAAATGAACTTTATTAGCATAGTGTGAATAATTCAGCATTTTCTACAGAAAGAAAAGGCCTTAGGAAATACAGAATAAGGAGGCTGTCTTGCCAACTTTCCTCGGTAGACTATCCTAGAGTCAAAGGACACAGGTCTGCTGCCAAAGTATGTTCCCATGAGGAGGCTTACTTTTCATAAGACAGTACATTTCCAGATACAAAGCCCATTTTTTTTTTCAATATTATTAAGAAATCAAATAATATTAATGTCCTGGGGGAGTTTCTTCTGTATAAGTAATAAATGGTTAAGACTAAACAACTTTAGGGGTTTCCAAAATACCAATCAAGTCAATATTATAACTGATTTCCTTGCCTAAACTGTAAATTAACTTAGCTTTAGGCATGTGTGACTAAAATTTATGTTTTGACTCTGAACTCAGAACAGTGGGTGCATTGATCAGGAGACTCTTGAAGAAGTTCGATTATATTTTAAATCTTGATTATAGGTCTTGATAAGACTGTACAATCATAACTCAAAAATGCTTTATATAAAGTGTGCTTGTGCACAAAGAAATCCTGTTATGATATGTTTTCACAATAAATAAAAGAAGCAAAGAAGATCTTTCAGGGATCTGCCTAGACTAGAAGAAATTTTTTAATGAGGATACCTTTCCTGGGCATTTTATCCTCTGCTTTTTTCCTGAGAAATTTCTCTTCCAGCTGCAGTACGCTTGCTATCAGCATGAGCCACTGCTTCTAGGCTCTCACAGGAAATAAAAAATACATAGAGGAGGAAAATGGCATACTATTACCCTTAACTTTGTGGATATCCTAAGGAACTGCAGCTCTTTTTGCAACCTGTGATGGGCTCATAATTCTGCTAAAGCCAGTGGCACAGAACTACTTTGGGCTCCAATGGACTTCAGGTTGACTATGGACAGATACCTGCATTCTGGCTGTGGGAAATAACCCTGTCTCAAAGCCCCTGGATTCTCATTGCATTGTCCTACACAAACATAACTACACCATGCTGGTGGAATAAGTACATTTTGGCGAAAGGGCATAGAGAATGGAGGTCTGGTTGCCCAAGATATGAATCTGTCTGCTCTTAGACTGCTTTTATGATGAGTTTATTGTTACCTCAGTTCTTCCCTCTTTATACTGAGAATAAAATGTCATACCTGCTCCCGCTTACCCTCTCCAGAGCCGTAAGGATTAATTAGCTTGTGTTTGTACACTGCTCTGAATGTGTAATGAGCAAAATTATTTTTTCTTACAATTGAATCCTGCAGTTTCTACTTTTACAATTTTTAATTGCTGATAAAAATATGCATAACTTACTACAACTTGTTTCACCAAGGAAAAGGTGACAACCTGTTGTATGAGTAATAAGGCAACATGCACCTCTTTTTTTGCTATTCTCTCATTTATTTTATTTTCTCCCTTGCCAAAGGCTTTTTTTGTGGTCCCTGGGAAAAGGCAACCACAGTGGCCTGATTCTCTTTGTTTTATTTTTTCTTTGGTAGGAAGGCCAGAAGTTCACATTTTAAGAGAAATCCTCTGAGATTTGTCTGTGTGGTATTTTCTATAAAGCTGCTGGAAGTACATTTTTTTAATGACAATATCTGATTTTGTTTACAAAAGGCCAAACCCAATTCTATTGTAAATCCCTAGGGAAAATGCTTTTAACTTTTATTCAGTTAATTCAAAATACTGAGGCAGTAAAAACAGCTTGCTTAGATGTCCATTGTAAAAGCAGTGATTTATAGTGCTAGTTACCCTAATGATAGCTTTATAGGATTAAATTATTTACTGCTAGGAATTCAAGAAAACTAGAACTAAATACAAACCCAATAATGCTGCTATTTATGTTTCTTTGGAAAAGATGATAATTATTTTTTTTTGTTCCTTCTTCACTGTTTCTCACTGCATAACTAAATTTCAGTAATTGAAATACATGCAAATGATGGAAAATTTTAAGTTGCAAACAAGCTCTTTCTGGAGAAATGTGCAACATTTTTGTAGAACTCCCAACTCCCTCCCATGTTTTTAGTATTTTCTTTCTTCAATACGTTCAAAAGCAGTCTTGAAAAAGCCTTCATTCATCCTTCAGCACAATGCCTACAGCACTTTCCAAAACTGAAACACTAGCCACATCTGTTGAAAGCCCTACATTTTCAAATTACAGTCTTATATGCTGTGAACATATGTATTTTCAGGACAAATGAAGCTAGAGCATATCTTGCATACTGGGTTTATCTGAGGTACAATCCTCAGTGACAGCAAAAATGCAGTTTTGTTCAGCGGGCAGTTCCTGTAATCTGCACTACACGATTTATCCTCCATTAAGCATTGACGGGAGATGAGAAAATCATGGGAGATGTTTCACTCCATCAAGATCCATGTCAGTGCCTTTATTACACTAAGAAACCTACTGGTCTCAGGGAACTTCCCTTATGAGCTGGCAAAGACAGGAATGGATAGAATAAAGTAGAAGATAAAAGATCTGGGGTCACTTGATGTTCCAAAAACTCACAGAGGAAACCAGCAACAAAAGCTAGATGTCCTACTGCAAAGTTCCACAGATGTTGGAAGAAGTTGTCAAAAGAATGCAAGCAGCGTAGAAAACAAGAATCAGAAAAAATAAATAGCATAACTTTGAAGGAAAAAAATTATTTAATATGTGTGGCATATATTTAAGGTAGATTCTTGAGTTTTTATATTGAGACATGCATAATTTTGTAAAATAAAAATGGGAATGAAAGACACGAGACTGACTAGCAGTTTGGAGGAACACAAATCAGATATTCATTATTTGCCAGCATCTGTTTGCAAATTCCAGAATTTTTTTTACTTTAGTAGTTTGTTATTATTTGATCAGAATTTCACATCAGAAATTAATTACCATTAAAGACTAGTTTAAAAATTCAGCCATCCACTCATGGAGTTAAGCATATCACATGACTGGAAACTACTCACATGGCAGGAGCATTGAGAAATGAGAATAAACAAATTACTGTCAAAAATACCTTTTCAAAACTCTTGGTTCAGCAATTATATATAATGAAGCCATCCTTAAAACAGAGTTACTTGAGAGCTATTAGGTAAACAAAGAAAGGAGAAGCTATAAAATGAATACTGTTTCTTACAGAAGACCAGGCTAGTTTTGACAACAGTTTAAATGTTAGTTTCAATTTCAAACAGATTAGGATGAAAATGTTGAACAATATGTTAATTCCTATACCCTCTACCAATGAGATTCTGAAGACACTGTCAGAAAACAAGCAGGAAAATATTTAAGAATACATCTTTAAGATTCTGACACTTTCCCATGAAAAGCCCTCCATACATAAAAAGGCTACAGAAACCTGGGAAGCAAGAGTTAGCAGCTCTTCTAATCATCATCCTAAAAGTTCTGTGATGACTTAGACATTGAAAAAACCCATCCAGAACTAATGAAGTTGGTCAGATATATAGAATTTGCAAAACGTACTGTTTGTTATTCCTAGAAAGCTCTGAAAGTGCTAAGCAAAGAATAACAGAACTATATTTCCTGCAGAAATGGAGGGAAACAGTCAATGCTCTTCCAGACTTAAAAGGGTATGACATCTATGTTCCACCCTTATCTTAGCCAAAATTCAAAGGTAAGTCAAGTGGTACTGCAGCTGAAAGGTAAGGCACTTTCACTATTGAAAAAGACTTAGTATTTTTAAATAAGGGCACTTTACTCTTTTCACTCTTTTTATTTACTTAGTGCACTTAGAATAAGCAAAGGAAAAAGAAAAAGAGGCAAAATAAAAATAAACAAGCCAGGGCCGTGCAATGACTCCTTGATTGCTCTATATAACTCTTTGCAAAGCAACCCCTCAGGCACCTTTATCCTCTAGGGAATTAAACTGGGGAACTCAGTCACTGGAAGCTTTGCAGAAGATGAAAAGGCAAAGAGATAAGGTGAAGGAATGAAAATCCATCTGGTATCACTGGCTGTGGAGATAACATTTCTGGCTCATGCAGGACTGCTGTCAATATATTCTGCAATCTAGGGGAGCATATCAGGGGAGGAACATCTCAGCTATGGAGCTGCCTGACAGCTTCTGCCGTTGACCACTGTTGGAGACAGGCTATTGGGCTAGAGAGATCTCTGATTATGGCCATCCTGTGCTCTTGAGGATGTCATTTAGTACAGAGTAAGCCCTCTTTGTAAATATGAACCCTTCATAGATGGTCATCTGATTACATGAAGAGAAAAAGAGGAAATGCTATTTGAAATCTTTGACAGACTTACTCTCCAATAGTGAAATAATGTTTGCCAGGCCACCAGGCAAACAAGTAAAAGTTATTTCCAGTAAACTGAGTGAGCATCAGAAGTGAACTGGATTGTTATGCAGGAAACACAAAATGAAAGAACTTTAGCTTTTCTACAATGAAGAAAAATAAGGGTGTTGTCAGAAAGGAATGAAACTAAACCCACATGTCTACCTGGGAAAAGAACAAATATGTTTGGCATCTTCAAATGCTAGAAAAGGTAATGCTTTGTTAGCAAAAATCCATCTCTTAGTAGAAGACATTGGATCCACAGAAAAATTATAATTTCCTGTATAAAACCAGATTGATTTAAAATTGAGTCTGTACGTGCTTCTGAAGACATAACTAAAGAAGTCTTTTTCTTCTCAAAGGGTGTAGTTATTTTTAATAATAATACTTAGAATTTTAGTTATGAAAAGAACACCCCTTGTTGGAGGCAATAATGAAACTTTGATATATATTATTGAAATGATCTAGTTTAAATTGGTGGATATTACACAAATCATCACACACTTCTTTACAACATAAATCCCATGTAAAACAAACTAATAAAGGAAAGATTGAAAAAAGAGTGAAATTATTGCCAAGCAAATTATCCAAAACAATGTTTCACAGAAAACTGAAAAAAAAGTCAGTCAAATAGAACTCAATATAATTTTCATTAAATTGGAGAGGCAATCAAGTTTATCCTGCTTGGAGTTAATAATAACCAATATGAGGAGTTTTTATTGTACTTAGTGATGGTTATATAAGAAAAGAATGACACTGATAAAAAAATAATTGAAGAAATTAGTTTCTTGACATTGATAAGAAAGCATTACTTCCAATAAAGTAAAATATGCAATCCATCAACTTAAACAAGGACATTCTCCCATGAAAGATGGAAAGACTACAGCAGGAGATACAGTGTAGTTAATGGCCTAGAGAAAAGACTAGGTCAGGGGATAAATATTTTAACAAACCCCCTGAAAGCACAGCATCTACTGGTGAAGAAGCAATGGTTCAACAGAACAAATTGCCACTGCTTTGGAAATGCCACTCAGGTCTTGCAAAGGACAGCATGGAGCCTGGGTGGAGGAGCTTGTCTAAGAATTAGAATATTACTAAGGATTTTGGTTTAAAAAAAGCATGCCTGGGTGAGTAAATGTAAGTCTTCAATAGTGGTTTTACAGGGAGATTTTACAGCAGCTGGAGATCAGACTGAATAGCCTCAAGTTAATTTTCTTTTAGCAGGAAGTGATACACAGATTGATGCAGTATTTCTTTTTTTATTATTGTCTTGAAGTTATTTTATCCCATCATAAAAAAAGGCTAAATGAAGAGAAATGGAGAATTTTTGTAGCTTTCCTCCAAAAAAAAAAAAAAAAGCCAAAACCAAAAACCAGCCAAAACACTTATGCTGCTTTGATTTTTTTCTCTTAAACCCTAAATCCACCATTTGGGGGTTTGTTGTTTTTTTTAAGAATAGAAAGGTTTTTTTGAGAATAGGAGGATCTCTTCTCAGTAAAATGAGGTTATTTTAGACAATAATTGAGAGAAAAGATGGACAACAGTCCACATTGGGGAGGCAGTAGGTGCCACCTTCACCTTGTCTCTGATGTTTACACAAGGTAAAATCACCAGAGTAAATGAAAGCTTTCAACAGCCATTTGGTAGGTGCAGAATAGTCCTGGTCGCTGTCACGAAAGTAGCAACCCTTCTGAACATCTTGCTGCAACACACTTCCCTGGGTCTTTAGGCTTTCTAGCACCAGTAGATAGTCAACAGGACTGAGGATATTCATGTATTTATAGATGTGTTTCCACCCAAATCTATTAGATACCGCAGAAAAAGAAACAGCCATTAATTTCAGGCAGTTCTTGCTGAAAGAGGAATAATCACAAAGTACCAGCATCTTCATGAGCTATCACTTCAAAGACTGATATCCATCAAAATTCCCTACTGCACCATTGCTTGCTTTTTTTGCTGCTCTTCCTGTAGCCTATTTGGGAGTTTGAGTCACTGGATGATGAGCTCACTATTCTGTGCAGGAGGGTCTTGCACAAACTGTGATTTTTTTATGCTTTAAGTCAAAGATACTTCTACATTCATCCTATTTAGACAGTAGGTAGGGGCAGTTGCTGTTATACACTCTACATTTTTATCCTTGCCACTGAAGGCTGTAAAGCCAATAATTCATATAAAGTGAAATGTTTTAGGATCACAGGGATTACAGATAATAATAGTTAAGAGAGAGTGGGGAAGGTAATGATGGTGTTATTATTTATCCAGATTTTGCATTCCAGCCACATTAAACTTTTCTCCCTTTTATGGTTCTCAACAGAACATTTACACAAGAGGAGAAGGACAGTGAGACAGAAACTAAAGAAATGGTTCACATACATATAGTTCTCAGAAACTGACCCAATGGCAAGAGCACTGACAGAAAATCATTTGTACAGTGGAAGAAGATCTTGACACACGGTTGATAGAAGTATGATATCTGCATGAAAGATAGGCACAATATATATATAAGTATTATGTGTCTTTTTAGTAAATTCCTCTTTTCCCCATATATTTGTTATTAATCTAAGTTTAAATATGCGTAAACACATGAAAATGAATTGTCGTATATCCTGAATATAATTGCTGACTGAGTCAGAAAGTTCTCTCATACTCCAGGACTTGAAGAAATTTTAGTCCAGATAGAAGAACAAGGATAGTCATAACAAAGTCAGAATCAAAAGGCATTTTATTGGACTGAGATTTTGCTATTGTTGACTGAAGCATTTTACAGTTTCTATTAAGAGCTGAGGATTTTCATTTAATGAGTTTGACAAGACATACCAGAATAATAAGGAATTTTAAACCAAGAGCTTTTCTGTCTCTGCTTTTAAGTTCGTTACAAGCAAAGCTTTGATCATACATCCCACCTCTTATCACTCTATATTTCACCACAAAGTTCAGACAGAACGTCACCTGGAGGGATTTCTACTTAGGCCATATCCATGAAGCAGTATCCATGCATGTCAGATGAAGATCTTCATGTCTCTACTTTTCCCCTGTCCCTTTCCAAGGTCCCTATTTCACTAGGGGTTTGTTCTTCATTAGTAAGTCAAGTATTTTGACATTTCGAGAAGATCAAACAGTTTTGCCACCATTAATTTTTAAGGCCCCTCCATTGTGGTAAGATGCTCATGCTCTCAGTAGAAGCTTAAACCAAAGACAATGATTTGAAAGCAAAATATTAAAAATCTTGTTTTCAGAATGTGACCCACAAAATGCTTGCACTGTCTTAATATGAAGCACTGATTATTCAACATGAAAAGATATTCCTAGTAGGAGTTGTTCTTTGGCTGTGGGTCCAAGAAATCCATGTTGCAGCATAATTTCTCTGAAGGTGCAGTAGAATGCAAGGAATAGTTAAAAATGTCTAGGTGCCAGAGAGTTTTGCCCTTCAAATATATCTTCTGGCTGCATAAAATGACCATATGAGAAAAAGATTTGCTTCAGCAGTGCATGTGAGTTACTCTGCTTCTTCACAGCTGACTAGCTCTTTGAAATGGTCAGTCTCCAGACAGAAGGAGAAAACGAGTTGAAGGTATATGATTACACCAGCAGTCTGAGCTAATCGCAGATAAGTGAAAATATTTACCTTCTTAAACTCAGTCCCTATGATCCAAATGAGGTAAAAGACTTAGGGGAGGCAAAAATAAATAATATAATGGAAAATACTAATTATTATGTGTTGTAGCCATGTAGCAATTTTAATTCCCTTTTTCTTGGATTTTTTTTCAGTTTAAGGACCAGCAGAGGATATGATAGGTATGTTTTAGTGAGAATGGATATTTTAATACAAGGACTAGAGCCTTGTGATCAAAGAAAAAAATATTACTCGTAATAAGAAACATATTTTTATTTCAATAGCAAGCTTTAAGTGCACTAAAATGCTCACAGAGCAGCTGTACTCCTATCTGCTTACACGTCAATGGGTAAAAAGATCTCGTAAATTCAGCGCTGTTACTTCAGTACAAAATTGTTGTTGAGGAGATAGATCAGGTTTGTAATTTCACATAAACAGTTTTTATTTGTAATGGAACCATGTGACCCATAGAAAAATGTACACTTGTTGTGGATCATTTAACACAGCCATCTGTACATTTCTTAAGAATGAAACTTTGACCATAGTACGACTTTTGTTCAGGATATCAATCTGGTTATTATGCCTTGGCTTAATTCACTCTCCCAATAAGATCACACTTGCACTTGGCAGATGAAATAAGGAGTAATGAGGTACTTATATAAATTAGTATTCTACATTACAATATAATCAGATTTTAATGAAACAAGTAATATATACCATTCAAACCATTTTGGTTTGTGATAAACCTTACTGAATTTGTTTTGGTGGCCATGAACAACATGAAATGATTTATTCTTTGAAGTAAAATGCTGCTCTATCTGCGTGAAATCTATTACAACATTATATACAGCCTTTATTATTTCTCTCCTATTGGATAATTGGAGGTCTGTGGTATTATTTAAAGTGATGAAGTAGCAACCTTAGCTCATTTTACACTTTTCAATTTCATGCTTGTCTTCTGTAAAATCTTTTCCATAAATTAACGTTCAACAGAACACGGATGCAGCACGAAGTATAAAACTTAAATACATATTGATTAAAATTGTATGCAGAGTCAATGAAACTAGAATCTCTGATTAATGTGTGTTACTGATCAGTGTAAGCTTTTCTTATAAGGCACATATTCTAACAGCGCTGAACTAAAGCAAATCAGGTTAGAAACCAGAAAGCCAGCAATAAAACTTTGAGAGAAATAGCTGAATATTTACAACAGTGACTGTGAGTTTAATTGCCATGATTAAGTCTGTGTTAGCTACAAAACACCCTCAACCTACATCCTCTTTTGTCACACAGAAATGCAACAAAGAAAAGACGCAAATATGAACTCTCAAGCCTTAGTATGAGTGTTTCCTGAAAAACTTTGGGAACTTAGCAGGGTCCAGTGTTTAAATGTGAACCATTGTGAGCTTCCCTGTAATCAATGCCCTGAACTACATCTCCGGTAGGAAAATCAGATCTTCAATGTGTCTTTTAGAGGTACCATCTTTCTTCAATGGTCTCATATGATGAAGAAGCCCTTAAATGCGGAAGAAAACCCCATGATATTACCACAGTTGAAAATGATCCCATGTGCCTATAACTTAAACATATTCCCAAAATAGATGGATACAGAAAAACATACTTTGAGAAGAGAAAAAATCTTGTAAAGACTGTATAGTAACAGACAGTTGCCTTACCAAGACAGAGAACTCTTATCAGTATAAATGGACAAGCCATTTACTGGGTTTATGAGCAAGAGAATTCTTGGAAGCTGCAAAAAATCACTATATCATATTTCCTCACAGATTTGCAGTTTTCTGTTCTCTTTGTCCTTTTTTTTTATCACAGCCTGGTGATTTGGAGGATCCATTTCTCCTTACCTAAGTGGGTATTTTAGTTACACTCTTTGCAGGAGCTGATACTGACTCTAAGTCGTTCAATTTTTTTTTTTCATATTTTAAGTGTTTAAAGCAGTGCTTCAGATTCTGCCAAACTTCAGTTAAACTTCTATTGCTGTCCTTTTAGTAACCTTCCCATTGGAACTGTTTATTTGCAACTTGGATGGGATGAAAACATCATTTTAGAGAGATAATATTTTCTTTATACATCTTAGTTTCATAAACTTTGGCAGAGTTATGTGGGGAGATTCTCCATTTGGCTTTTTTTGCATAGTAAATACAACTTCTTTTCTGAGTACTTCAGGTATTCTTTCACACTTAAGCCTAGGGGGCATTTAGAGATTAAAGTCCACCAGAAAAAGCTTTGTCATTCTAATATCTGCACACTAATATTTTATAAAAATTCTGTGTGAAGGCTTACTACTGATTCATAAAATAGCAGCTAGCAATGACACATTTGTTTAAAAGTATTTTGGGTAAGTATGCACAGGGATGTACACTTTTCAACACTGCCAAAATATTTGTAAAAGTTGTGAGAAAGTCAAAAATGGGACCAGGCCCCTGGTAAAATGCCCTGTCATGGGATAAGTGGTATCCTGTGTGATTTGTCACCAAAAAAAAAAAGTGTCAAGAGACTTGTTTATGGTGTACAAGTACTGTAAAAATTAGACCCCTTCCCTCCACTCCAAACTGCAGTTATTCTGCAGACCATTCATCTCTCAGAGAAAAAAGTAATCAAAGGCTGCAGATCAAAGCCACACAAATCTAAACTGGAAGCAGATTCAGAGTAAAAATAATTAACTTGAGTAAATCTGAAGGGAGGAAATGGTTTCCACTGGTGATATCAGCAGTGATCAAGTGTGTAAATGTCCATAAATGCCACTTTGCTATGTACGGCCTTCTTCTTCACAGCTTGGCCCTCTAACTTCCCTATTCAAGCAAAATTAGTGACAACAGGAAGTAAATAGTAAACAAATATTCTGACAGCTCCTTTCAAAATTATTTTTTATCAGGTTTGGCTAAACTATGATAGGTTGATCATCTTTGGGTTTTTGTTATTGTTTTTTTTTTAATTTGTGCAAATCAATTCTTTAGTTACTAACAGAAGAATATCTTATCTAGTTTTTTTGTTGTTGTTGTTTCTAACAGCCCATGCAGATGATTTTCTTCTTTTGTATAAAAGGAGATTTCTCCCTCTCGTCTCAGTTTTACCAGAAACAATTCTCATGTTAACATTTTACTGTGAAACATTCCTTTCTGGTTTCTTTATTCTGTCTATTAAGCTATGTCTATTTGCATTGAACTTTCTCTGCCAATTATAAATTTAAATTGATAAACCTGAATTATAAGACTCTTCTTTTGTAATAATGAGTCCATTTTTTAATATCAAGCTTTAATCTCTTCTTCACTTGAATTTAAATAAATCATCGAATCAAACCATTAAACAAGTATTTTCAGAATTAGTCATTATGCGTTTCAATATTTTTTGGTAGTGCTATAATTAGTTCACTTCAAAAGATTTTTTTCAAGATACACTTGTATATCAATAAAGGGGAAAAGAAGAGAAAAGAAACAGAATAATAATAAAAATATGTAAGAAATCCTATTCAAAAGTGTCCAATTTAACTCACTCTCATATTGAGAAAACAGGAAAAGTAACTGAACACAAAGAAACACTTTTTCACTGTGAGATAACCAAGCCTTGCCCCAAGTTGCCTAGAGAGGCTATGTGGTCTTCATTCTTGGAGATATTCAAAAGCTGTCCAGACACAAACATGGACAACAGGTCCTGGGTGGTCTTGCTTGAGCAGAAGGTTGGCCCAGATGACCTCCCCTCCACTCTCAACCATTCTGTGGTTTATGTGACTTTATGCCATTGTTTTGCATCTCAGCTGAAGCAAAAAAAAATGCAATTTGTGCTTTATGCAATAGAGTACAATGACCAGCGTACAGCAAAAGGTTTATTTTCTACTAGACACATGGGTACTGTTCCTTTAAGGCAATCACCAGAGAAGTAAGGGAGTAGGAAAATTAATTTGAAGACTGCAGAAGCTGGATCAGGAGAGAAGTATGTTACAAACAATAGCCACAACTTCCATGGTCTTCTTGCACAAAGTGGCTGCTCTTAAAGTGTAAGTTAAGGATGGTATTTAAAGAACTGCATGAACCAGTGTGGGTGAGAAAGGCAGGAAAATATATGGTCAAGTCTGCACAGTCTGGTATCACAGAAACTTCTTTAACTCACTAAACAGATTGGCAATGATCCCCATAGCCCATGTGCCAAAAGCAAACTGGGAGACAAACTACCTATGCTAGTCATTCTAAGGCTTCCAGCAAAAGAGCATCTGAGAAGGTGAATAGCTCATCTATCTCCCATGTATTTAGCTTTAGACAACAAGGACAACCCTGCAGCTGTGAAACAAGCTCTGATGGTGGATAAAATGTGAACAGGTTGTGACAGCAGCTATACAAATGCAAGGTATTACTGGCATGCATGAATAGAGAGATAATAAGTGTGAAATCAAACAGTCAGCATTGCAAAACAAAATATGCAACGTAGCTGCACTTTGACAAGTGGCACAAAGCTGCACTAAAGCAAAACAATAGTGAAAAGGTGATGATTTGGGCTGAACCACAGGAGATGAAAGCACTCAAGGATGAATATTATCAGAAACTACATTGCTCTAGCCTCAAGATCGGCTTTCTCAGTCCTTAGTCAGGTCACAAATTTTATCTTCTGACAAAAGGTCCAGCTAGTATTAAAGGATTGGAAGAAGAAATTCACTGCTTTTTGTAATGAGTGCTGCAGTAGACATGGATAAGGTTATCTAAGGAGGACCTGGCTATGGAATTGAACCAGTCAACATAACAGCTAGTCAGTACAATACTCCACTGAATAAAGATCTGGCCTTTGATGTAATTTTAATAACATGTAATAGAGCAGTAGCATTGCATTTTTTTGCCAAACTAGTCCATTGGGATACAACCCCATGAGATACAAGGATGCTCAAATCTACTGAATGAAATGTGCCGGGGGGGGCATGCTCTTGACTTTATATGATTGTGTTAAAACATTGTTGTATTGTTCTCCACAATCACACTATTTGTTTAGTTGACAAGCACATGCTGCGCAGAGGTCTTCGATGTGTTGACGAGAGAATGTGCTTTTAGTTTCCAGATCTTAGTACCTCTCTGTTATCAGTTTACCAAAACTGCTATTATGTCTTCTATAGGTAGGGTACAGATCACCATTATGATCTAGTTAAAAGTTGAAACATTATATGTGTTTTCCGGTTCCTTGTGTATTATCCCTCTGATTTTGATCCCTGATTTAAGTAAATTCCCACCTCCATTCTTTAAATGAATCCAGAGTGCTTATTTAATGTCTAAAGCTATTCTTTTTAGCCCATCGGCTCCAATTTCCCACTATAATGGTTAAGAGGATAAATAATTTCTTTCTCCTCTGCCTATTGCTTATTCTCTTTGAGAAATTTTTATTATTCTTCCTTTGTCCACTAATTATTTATTTACTTGTTACAGTGCTTGTTTGCTTCAATCCATTGAATTTTCTAGTGTTCGTGCTCTTTAATTATTGTAAGTGCTTTGTGTTTACCCTAGCTGCTGCTCTCTTTACATCTTTATTTTAACTGCATTCGTTTCTGCCACTTCCGGATATTACGATTTAGTAAAGCACTTCTGTGAGTAAACAGAGAGTATTTGTATTTTACAGTGAATTGAATCTTCTGGATTTTGGTGTAGGGAATGGATTAATATTGCCCTTCTGAAGATATAACATGATGACAGTTACTTGCATTACATGGCAGATAAACGATGATGATACCGGTTTTCCACTTTTCTGCCTGTACTATTGATCTTGTTTATCAGCACTACCATAAAATACTTAGCTATTCAGTATGTTATCTCCCTCAATTAGGTGGATCTCATTAATCCCATCTTCAATGTTATCTGTTTCTGAACTTGTAATATTTGAATTCACCCTTGGAAAATTGTTTGCAGCAATTGAACAAGATAGTGAAATAGTAAAAAACAAGCTTGTATTGCCTTCTTCAAAATCACATGTGGAACATTTTTTCTTCTTTTCTCCTAGAGGCAACTTCTGGATTTGTAGCATTTCTAGAACAGATATCATTGCCATGGTAAGGAACCAAAGAAAACTCTGTTTTTAAGATTAAGTATGACTAATTTCCTTTTTCCCCCCCACTCAGCAGAACTGCTCTTTCTTTCTCCAGTTATAAATGAACATTTCAGGGAGGGATCTGTATTTATGTTTGGAATCTATTTCTCATGAATAATTGAATATTCTTAAGAATGTGGTTTCTGAAATAATTAGAAATAACAAGTAATCAGTAAATCTGAGGAAGAGCAACAAAGGCTCCTTCCCATTTTTTACAATGTTTGACAGGGCCGAACACTTTTCTGCTGTGCCTCAAATTCAAGAACTTTTGCCTTTCCTGTATCATTCTAATATTTTTAATGTAAAAAATGTGATCTACAATCAATTTGAGACTTTTAATTATTTACTTGAAAGTAAACTAATTTCTTCCAATTTCGTTCACAACACCCAACTCCTGCTCCCCCTCTCCCCCATTTGTAGAAACCAGCATTCATCAGTTCTGGATGATTTGTGTGTGATGCGGACCGGGTACGTGATTTAAAGCTAAAACCCTTTCTGGGCCTCAATTTATTCTGCACAAAAAGAGGATTAATGGGGCATAATGAGAAGACTGTACACTGCAATGGGTGCCTGTAACAGATGTTATGGAAATGCAGGATCTTCGTGATTACTAAAGAGGAATAAGGACTTGACTCTCCTGTTGTCAATGCCTTGCTAAAAGTTTTGCTTATCTGATTCAACAATGCCTTGAAGGCACAAACCAGCAAAATGGTGTGTAAAGGCCCTTTTCCCAAAACAGCCTTCTCAGGAGGCAGACTAAATAGACAAAATGTCCTGTCTCCTTAATCTCGTTTCCCTAGTGGTTAAAGGAAATTACTTTCTTTACTCCAAAAGAAGGCCACACTCTTTTTTCGTGATCCCAACAGAGAATTCCTCACAAGCCCAGGGAGGGCTCAGCCAGTCTGTCTGCTCATGCAACAGATCAAGCTAAGCTTCCTACTTCTTATGAAACATGTTGACTTTCCAAGAAAGCTATAACACATATTAAAATGATATCCTTTTCCCTTCCCTTGATTTGTAATGCAAAAAATTTAAAAGGGAAATAGTCATGTGACAATTCATTTTGCACATGGATTATTTTACATTGGATAGAGAGGAAGCTTAGCAATTTTAATTAGTTTGTTTCATTCATGATTTATTTCACTGAATTTGGCACAAATTCTATTTCAAATTAAGTTGGAATAAACTGCACAGTGAGAGGTTTTGAATGGTGTGACACTGTACTTCCGGATTTTTTATCAAAACTTTTAATTGTGCAGTAAAAATGCATTATATTTGACAGACACAAAATAAACTCTGGAGGATAAACATACTGATTTGTTTTGTGTGTCATAAATGTGCGCAAAACATGACTCCAAAACATTTGTTTCATGTTGGTAAGATGGGGGAAAGATACTTTAGTTTCCCAGCTCCCTCTGAAGAATAGTTTCATAATGATTTTGGTGGGTGAGAGGAGGTGTTTTGAGGCTGCCTCCTCCTGCTGTGGAGATCCTGAATAGCTGGGTGTTTTAATCACCCCCTGGCACTTGGAATTCTAGTCCAGGAGTGTAAGGCTATGTCTGTGCTGCGAACTAAAACAGGGCAAGGGGACATCCTTCTGTCCTGTACTTGACCAGCACTGCCTGGCTGGTGTCCAGTCTGTACAGCACCTGGTCACAGGCCTCCATGTGATGTGCATCTGAACCCAGCTCTTAAACATTTGGGTTTAGTATATTTTTCAGTTCAAATAATATAGGAGGCTATAGTAGTATAAAGGCTGAGTTTTGACTCATTGGAACAATATTTAAATTTTATGAAATCGAGAACATGTAGAATTTCCTCATCTATGAATGGGAAGCAACCAAGGGAGCTTTGAGGATGTGCCATCTTCCAGAATAGCTTGGAAAAGCTATCAAAGGAGGGAATTAATTTTGATTCAGCACTTTGCTGACATAGAGAGTCCCTGACATGCTGCTCCTCACAAGTATTTCTTGGAAAAGAGCTTCTTCTTACTTGAGGGGATAGTGGCACAAAATGTTCATCTCAGGGCTTCTGTATATTTTCACCTTAGGAGAAAGTAGAAATTTGCAAACTCAAGCAACACAGCACGTTATGTCACTCTCATTTATGTCCATAGGAAAGGATGGAGCACAGAGAAAGCCTAATAATTTTTTTCTTTCAGTCTGAGAATCTGTGAAAGATTTGAAAAAATTTTCTGACTTCAGAGGAAGATGCCTCAGATGATTACATGCTCTTATTCAGATGTGAGGAGTTAGTTCGGGCTTTAACTTCTTTTAAAAGATGTGTTTAATGCAAACATGCTCTTAAAAAGTAAGACTTAACATTTCTTTTTCTTTTTTTGACAACAAAAACCTGATAATGTTTGAAAGAATTCAGAGCTCTAAACAAGAATTTATACCATCAAAAACAGTCACCCCCGATATAAAATGACAATTTTTTTTGTTGCTCTTCATGAAAAAAACCTTTTCTCTGAGACTAGTGGGTGCTTCATGAAACAGCCAGAGCTTCAAGGGAGAATGACAGGTACTTTGAATCAAAAAAGAAAAATGAAAGATCTTAATGACTCCAGACACTGTAGAGTTCTTACCTCATAAATATGTCTGATTCATTTTTATTGCTCTCAGCAGAGCTGAGTTATTTCAATCAAAATGATAGCAGACAAAAAAAAATCTGCTTAGTCTCTTGGCTGTTGAGTGGCATCACTCATTCTTGAAATAACTTTTGTGTGAGTATAAAAATTTTCTAGGAGACCTGTGTAGTTCTGGGCATGGTTCTCCGAGTCACTCACTAATGACATCAGGGCTCTGCATATGGACTGTATTGCAGAATTAAAATCCAGTAAGTTTTATAAGTCCTTAATTTTCACAAAATGTAAGTTCCTGGGGAAAGATTTTTCAAGTCCCATATCAACCCTGCCTCCCAGACATTGTTCTCAGACTTTCAGAAGACTTTTTGCTCTGTACATCTGCTCTAACACCATAAAATTATCCACAATATTTATTTTTGATGTTATTCCAGTGGTCATTCTTTGGATATACAGTGGATGTTGCTTTTTTCCCCCTTTTTCCTTTTATCTTAGAATCAGAAAATTAGAGAAATAATTTTTTACAAAAATATCCAGAATTCAGGGACACTGATTTGTTTTTTAATCATGGTATTTAATTGTTTTGCGTGAGATCCTTATTAAGTCCTGGTCTCATCATCTGGATATTAAAATATTCCAAAGACCCCCTAGGACTGACAAGCCTCCCTTCACCAACAATTTCAAAACATGACAAGTTAATAGCACTAAAATACAATCAGCTTTCAAGTTCTTTGGGGTCAGAACTGTGACACACCCTTTTTTCTTCATGTTGGGAGCATTTTAGAGAGATACGTGTTGCTTGAGCAGACATAAATATTTAATGCATATTATTGCGCCTTAAGGTTGTTTTTCTTAAACATTACTGATCCTTCAGTAGAATTTATTATAGTTTAAGGCAATAATTCACATATCTACACTTAAATTCCTGGTCCTGTTTAAAACTCAAGTGGCCTAACTGGACTACATTTTGCTGTTAATTATACCCATGTTAAATTAGAGCACATCTGTTTAAGCCATATGAAAACAGATTCTGGATTTCTGTCATCTAGATTCAGGAAGTTTCCTTGTTAGCTTTTGTCAGAGTTCCCTTCCCCCTGCTCCCAATACATTTAAGAAATGATCACTTCTCTGTTTTCTCAGGATTGGTTGCTGGAACAATGTTTGTCAAAGTGTCACTTTGCAGATTTTGCTGCTATTCATCTATTGCCAATTCTGGGGGGGGGGGGTTTTGTTATTGTTGGGTGTACCATTTCCTAATAAAGAAGGAGAATGCTGCTGCCAGACAGAAATATAGGAACCTTCTTTGACCATAACAGATCTTTTTCCATTCCATTCAGAAAAGTGATGCAAAGACCATTTTTCTAGGTCACTAGTAAGGTCACCCCTTCATTTTCCTGCCTTCATGGCTTCCTGGTTTGTCCTGCAGCAAAAAATTGAATAATTTGTCTCTGCCTTAAAGAGTACACATGACCAAGCTCCACCTACATTCTGCTTTTGTCTCCTTCACTACTGAAAGGTCATCTACCCCTGCTAATCAGTCAAATTTGCTGAAATTCATCTTTTCATTGATCTCTTTTTCTAAAACACAATAAAAAAAAACATCCCATGTGTACACTGCTATGCTGTTAGAAGGGTGATTGATAAAACTGCCCCAAATTTGTCTCCCTGATTCCCTAAACTCCCTTTGTATGGTGGTTTGTTTTTGTTTTTTTCTCATCTATGCTTGGATCATAAGCTGTTTGAAACAGGGAGGTTGCTGAAGCACAGACTCTGGTCCCTGGCTAGATAAATCAGCAAGTAATAACTCCAGCAGAAGCAAGAAGTTGAATAATAAAGTATATACAAAACATAATAAAAACTTCCCATTTCATTTAAAAATAGGTGCTTTGGATTACTCCATTAGCAGTTTTAGGGGAAAATAACAAGTGTCTGTTTTCGTAAGCAATTTTCTCATCCTAGCTGGTTTACCACTGTGTCTCCTGCTGACCCTTTATATAGTGTATCCTCAAGAACAGTTGCTCACATGACTAGATCATTTGTACTTGCTTAGCCTTCCATGTAGTTCTAGCAAAGCTTCCAAGAGACTACAGAGAAACAATGCCAAGGAATTCCAGAAGAGCCAGGCTGAAATACATCAGGATCCGATCTGGCTAATCTGAGCACCAAACTGAACGACAAATAATTTAACAAGGGGTGAACATCTAGCTCAACACAGCACCACCAGTAAGACATGAAGTCCAGCAGATCCAAACAAAAGATGAAAGACTTCCTAAAGGCAAAAAAAGTTCAAATAGATCGAGACAAAACCAATATGCAAATCTTCAAATGAGACATGATACGGCTACCTCACAAAGTCTGGCAAGAAGGAAACTGTGATTCTTTTGAAGTGAGAAGTGCCCCTGACAAGTAGAGCAAAAGGCAAGAGTCAGCAGAAGTCCTGTGTTCATAATGAACTACTGTGGCAGGCAGCTGTACTTGAAACTGTGTGGGGACTCATCAACAATGATATTGGGATGAGAAATGTTAATTGCAACTGAACAGCCTCCTGTTTTGGCAGAAATCCCAGGACAAAGTGCTGGCACTTGGGCTGCAGATGTGATATTTTACAACACCCCTGATGTTAAGAAATGGTACAGTCTCCTCTTTTTCATATGTTGGTTACAGATGAAACAAAAACAGATTTTTTTTTCTCTTAGATAGACTCTCATGGTTTGATAGGGAATACAGTAACAGGCTGATGGTCACAAGTGTGGATTTTCTTTTCTCCTGAGCTTGGAAAATTTAGTTGTTGTTTAAACACCAAGTGTAATACCAAGGTGAAAGTCAATTCAGTGATTATTATACTGGGACTGTGGTAGATACAAATGACATCACTAATTTATCCAGGAAAATTCATTACTCTGCCAAATTTTAAGTAGTCTGTAAAGGCAATTATGCACTAAGCAAACAAGTTACACCCCAGGAGTCCTGAGGCAGAGGGCTCAGCCTATGCCTGAGGAGCACACCCAGAGTTCCCACAGAGACTTGGTGGTTTGCAAGGGGAACAAGACTGCCATCATGATTTCAGTGGCAACTGCTCCATCACTTACATAACATTTTGAACAGTACAGACTTTCCTTGTTCAATTTGAACATATGCGGCCTACTACCTGTAGAAACATCAGCTGGGTTGGAATACCTATCCTCTATGAAATTCACCAAGATTTAAAACACTTTCATGCTCCTCATTAGCATATAACTAGACTTTGAGAACTAGGGAGATTTGAGATGTTTTATAGAACTGTCAGAGTTCTTTGGAACTGTGCTTACATGGTGGTGACTTTGGTGACTTTAAATCACAGAAGTTTTCTTGATTGTTTGTTCTATGGGGTTTTTTAAACCATTTTTATTTAGACCTATGTTACCTCTCTTACCAGGGGGGCATAAACTACCTCATTCTAAACCTCAATCTCATTTTCTCTGTGTGTTCTCTTTGGAAAGATAAGAATTCCTTAAAGAGGTTGGTGATGAAATCAAGGACTTGCTGGAGTATGTTATATCAAGCTGTGCAGTTAAAAATTAATGTTAGTAGTTTGGGTCAGGCATAACTTTCTTCTTCCTCCTCATCCTTTATAAAGGCTTTCCTTCAATATCATATTAACCTACCTACTTTATCATTAAACACTAATTGGACTTAAAAGCTTGATTTCAAGTTTCTCCTGAATAATTATCAAGGAATGCAACACTGTTAGAGCTATTCCACACTATATAGATTAAAATTAAACATTTATTAAAGTGGAAGAAAGACTGATGACCTTAACTTAATGTCTTGGCAACAACCTTGCTGGAAGAGACCAGTTTCAAATGACTTCATATTTTATTAATATAGGCATCACTCACTGTATTGGAACAATATGAGTTGAAGCAGTGAGGTAACTAAAATGCTAAAAACTTAGTTTTTATGTTACTAGAACTTCATGCCAACAAATCTGAGGAGAGGCAAACACTTCCAGGGTTGGCAAAGAACACCTGAATTAAACAAGTTTTCCTTGTAAACTTCATCTTTTCCTAAATATGTACTAGAATAAATGTAGCAGAATAATAAGAAAACAGAGGTCTTAAGCAAGAATGGGAGATAACTAAAGAAAAGAATGCATACACAGGAAAACTTGAAAGTATGCAAAAGCACCAAGACCTGACTTATTAATTTATTTGCCCATGCAGCTAATTTAAATTGAATAATGCCATCAGTATTACATAAACTATGACAATAAGTGTAATGTTAACTGCCCACATTTATTTTCAATTTTGCAATTTTCAGAATTCTTCATTGACATTTAGGAAATACTTTCCTACTCTCCAAGTGCAGTTGCCTAAGTGGGTTAGTGCATTTGCTGATGTTTCTCTTTGTTGTCCTCCATATTAACTTTTTTATGCCAATGCCCATGATCAGAAAACAATGTCATCGCAAAGGAAAAACATCTCTTTAAGGCAAATACTGCAGTCTCTTTTTGGCCTGTAAAATGGCATTGTAGCCAGTTCTTAGATAATTTCCAGCTCACCAGCTGGCTGACTGGCACAGATCAACTGGGATGGGCTCAGCTGTTGCAGACCTTGCCAGTAAATTGCTGTATTAGTGGAGCTGTTGGCTAGAGTTAAAAAGGTGGAGGAGGACACTAAAAGGGCAAGAATGAGGTGGAGAAGAATGAATATCAGCCAGATGGTTGGAGTGGTGCTTGCCAGGAATAACAGTTCATGAAAACTGGTTGATAATATTATTATTATATTGCTGTCACTCCTATAAGTGACTTTACAGTGGATACCTCTCAGTCATGAGCCTTGATTTACAGCATAAGTGCCAAGTATTGCAAAGCGAGAATAGCTGTCCTTGACAATAAGAACCTAAGCAGAAAACTTTGTCATAGTAGGAACCATGGATAAAAGACTATTGTGAGGATTTGTATATACATAACTTTTGTCCTATGTAAACTTTATACAGTTTCTGTGCTATTTTTCCTACTGAAACATTATGGAATTAAAAAAGTCAGCTTATAAAAGCCAAGAAAGTTTTACATAACTATATATATATGGACTATATGTGAATGACGTGATCCGAATCATCACGCTGATGCCATTTGCAGCTGGACTAATTAAGGAACGTTTTTGGACGGCTTAAGAGGGCTTTCAGTGTGCTGAAAGATATTAAAAAATTTTTGGTGTTGCAGTTATTTGAGCATAAATTTCACACATCGTCTTTGCTAAAGGAATAATACCTCTCAGTGCAAATTAGCTGACACCTGTCAAGATGACCCTTGAACACAAAGATTTGGAAAGTTTGCTTCTTGACCCATTCCAGGACATGGGGAGGGCATACATAGGATAAAATCGAAATCACCTGATTTCACATTATGGCTAGTTTTAGGCATTAGATTAAGCACCTTCAAAAGCAAAAGTTTATTTTCACTGTTTCTACACAGGGGCTGCAGACGCCCAATTAAGGACATCTTGCTCCCTGAGTCACTGTAAAGTTGGATGAAATGTAGCTATCAAAGTTAGATACAGTATCACCTATGACTCTCCATACCATATTGCATATCACATATGCTATTTACTACAGATATTTTCTCAAGGTTTTAAAAGCAGAGTAAAGTAGGCATTTAAAACCTGAATATTATAGTCTGATTGTTGCCTCTGGTTAAAATGTCAACCAGACTGGAACTACTCAATTATTAAAAAGATTGAAATGATGAAATAAGTGTAATAGAAGTTAGAAGACAATGTGCTCATGCTGGGACAAGCCTATCATTCACAGTAGGTTTAAGATGAGGCATAAAAGATGTATGTCCTTTTACATGAAACAACAGAATCCTGCACCCAAAACATAGATCAAGTAGAAGAATAAAGGGGAAATATAAGGGGGGTAGTATAAAGTGACTGGATATCACTTGATGGAATTGTGTTTCAGAAACATCCAAAAAACTTTCAAAAACAGAGGAAAAAAAAAAAAAGCAGCCAAAAACCAGCAAGCAGGAATAAGAACCACACATGAAAAAGTGGTGTAATTCTGTGTAGAATGAAACTTGAAATGTTGTGCAAAGAAATAGCCTCTTATTGTTTAAATGTAATGGTGTTTAAGAAAATAGAATTTTGTGTGCATTCTTTGTAAATAAACGTGTCTGTATCCAAGAAATATCTGACTACATCACCAAATTACTCCTTGGTGTTGAAAAGTTTTGAAAGACCCATGTACTGGCTAACTGTAAATATCAAAATAAGCTAAAATATCTTGAGTATTTCATCCCAGTTCTTAAATATATCATTTAAAACCAAAACAAAACAAAAATAGAAAAAAGGGTACAACAAAAGATATAACATTAAGATACCTTGACTAGGTTTTATATTTCCTTCAGAGCTTGAATTGAGTTTCTTGGACTGCTTTGTATTCCCATGGAAATACCTAGAATTTGTTTCTATTTAATGTGCAATTAAAATTCAATTGAAAAAAATATATATCTCTTTAACCCTGGCTTTCAAGTAAGACACAATTGTGCTTTAAATCTCTTAGCCTTCACTTTGGGAAGAGGATTTGCTTTGTGACAAGATGTGCTAAAACACGAAATGTGCGTCTGGAATAGTCATGATACCTTAGAAATAGATGAACCATAAATGGGACCAATGCTACTGAGACCCTTCTGAAAGTTTCTCAGATCACTTCAAAGGAAAGATAGATAGATTTTAATATTTGTATTCTAGATTTGGAACAAGGAGATTTTATGAGTGGCTACATGGCTGTCTGTATGGAGGAACACAAAGAGTGACTTTGTAATTAAAAACAAAGCAGTTAGAGCAGTCTCTGGGGATGCTCTGGAGCTGTGATAAAACTGATTCATACGAGTGACAAACCCACACGAATGATAGACAATTTCTTCTGACACCTCTACCAGCACCAGAGCAGCCACTGAATAAAGAAACGAAGCTGTCAGAGATGGACAGATTGCAGGAACATGTGGTGTTCCAATTTCAGCCACCAAATCACATATGTAATGTTTCAGGGAAAGAAGTGAAGCCACATACATATATTATACAAAGAGTACTGTTAAATCTTCTTTAAAAAAATGAGGACTAGTGGCACCCAGACTAAAAGTCAGGAAAAAGAGACCTTATTAATAGGGTCTTAGCAAAGTTTTGTATTGCTGGATTAGAAAGCTCAGCTATAAACATGACCATCTTCCAAAGATCTCTGTTGCTCCATGGAACAGAGAGCGAAGGAATAAAGGTACCAGGTTGCTAAAATGTTGAACATGTATACTTAAATTACCTAACTGGGGCTGGATGCCAGGAGAAAGGAGATAGGTGTACCCATCTGAAATGTGAGACAGTCTATCTGGAAGCCTGAGGGGAAAAAATAGACTGAGGAGGGGAAATCACAATAGTAATAATTTTCTGTCCTTGTAGAATACAAGGGAAAAGAGTGCATACTTTCAGTGTATAATTCAGTGAGAACTGGTGTAAAAGTCTCCATGACTAAAACAGAGGACAAATGAAAAGGATATTTGCATTATTCTAGAAAAGAGAGGAGAAGTCACAGTGCAGAAGTGTTTGTGAATACTGTAAAAAGACTGTCTTGCAAAATATAGAAAATCACTCTGAAAGTGAGTATCACAAAAGCCACATTCAGACTATTCTTAGGTGAAAATTACTTTACCCAGTTTTCAGAATCAGAATACAGGCAGACTTGGCCATAATTATGCTATAGCCATGCTTTTACTTGTTTTAAAAATCACTTTAACACAGAGCTATACAATTTCCATCAAGTTCTAGGATCTGTTGAATGGTACTTCAAATCAAGCTGCCTTTCTTTCCCAAGATACAAATATTTTCTTTAAGGAAACAAGATAGCACAAGATTTCTATATTTCTTTGGACTCAGGGCCCTAGGAAACATGCACTTCATAATGGTGTCTGAACAGCATAGGCACCAGACACTGTCAGCTGTTCACCAAGGATACAGAGATGGTTGGAAGGGAAGTAACACAACAGGTTATTTTTCAAAACCTGCATTAGTAAACCTGCTCAGATCATTGCAAGGATTTTCAATTATTAATGGTCAGAATGCCTGGAAGAAAGTTCCACATATTTCTTTTCTCCCCTGTGCTATGGTTGTTTCGTTATCTTTTCAGGAACTGGCAATAGAATCTCTCCACTTCAACCAATGTGGAGGAAAGGGGAGTTAATTACAGAATTGCTGTACCTTAAAAAATCTGTAATAATTGCATAAGTCTATAGGCTGAAACAAGATAATATTTGCATAAAATAATTATCAAAGATATTCTGGAACTTTCCCAGTCTAACATAATTTTAATCTTTCTTGGGGAAAATATTTTTCTTAAATACACAATTTCTTAATCTGAAAGGCACAGTAGTTCTCTTCTGCTGAAGCAATATGTCTAAAAGAGGACTTCCACAGGGAAAAGTCTGTTTGCAATTCATAGCCAGTGTAGCACAGTCTTTGTGAAAACTTGTATTGTATTCCCAGGGCCGGTGTCTCATCACTTGCTTGATATTTGAATGCAAATTTTTCCAAAGAAAATGATGGCTAGGCAGTAGTAACATATTAATATGTATGCACTCAGTTTTACTATCAATGTTTATGTTTTGAATCACGTTAATTTAAAATGTATGATTTCAATCAAATACCATAGGCCTTCATTATGTAGTTAAGCAACATTTGAGATTTAACCATAGGATTTTTGCAATGTTTAGAGCATTTTCTTATGAGGGACTACAATACCCTCATCTGTTAAATGGCAAAGATGCAGGTACATAAATTTGAAGAGTGCTCCGAGTTCTGTGTGGAGACCACAGTAAATCCAGCTCTGATAAGCATAGCATTAGGGAAGTGTCATCCTTTATTCCCTCTGACTTTACTCTATATTAATTATATATGCACATCCTAAGCATAATAGATAGATAGTTTTTATTTCTTGTCCTCTATATAAACACAGAAAGTCATAGAATACTGTGCTATCGTTGCATCTATTGAAAACTCAATATTTAGTACACCACAAGGAATAAAGGAGAAATGCAGTGACTCACACTGGCTTAAAATTAGTCTTTACAATTTACTATATTAGTGTAAAGCCTTTGAAATATACAGCCTAGTATTTTATGCTGTGTTAGTGTTTAGCACTATTTACAAATTACAGCCTCTCTCTATCCCTTTAAATAAAACCCAATGGATTATAGTTGCCAAGGTTGGAATGTTTCCTAAGTTACTTAATTTTAGTTAATTTCTGCATGACACTAAGATATAAAATCCTATAAAATTGTATTAATAATGAGTAGGTATTTTATTAATTTGCTTAACGACCAAACCCTGAATTGAGAAACAGAACGTCGTCTTTGCTTCGCTCCAGTGCTAAGTCTCTCCAGTGTTTTTATTCTACTGCGGTGTGGTAATAATGGTGTCTGAACCTGATCTCTGTGTTCCCCTTGTAAGGGAAATGAAAACTATCTCAGCTGTTCTCTAGAGACCAGAGTCCCTCACCTGGGACATGAGGTGATGAGATACCTGACAAAAGTACAACTTACAGGGTTACTTTTACTTTGAGACCTGAGTGCTTAGCTGATTCAGAGGTCTACTGCTCTCACCACTTGAGCATTGCATAACTAAGCACAGGGGAGACTACTCTAAATTTGGCACAGCAAATGGGAAAATGGCAGTATTTCAATGACGAGCTGAAAATAAGCTGGGAGATCCAACTTTTCTGAGAAGTACGCTTTAGAAATGCTTCCTAAAGTGTCATCCAGTTTGATCACTTTACATCACTAACAAGTTATGTAAATCAAATTACACACTCACAAAAACAATTTCTCTGAAAAGTGAATCATTAAGGTTGGAAAATACTTCAAAGATTATCAAGTCCAACTATTAACCTAACTCTGCTGGGTCCACCATTAAACCATGATCCTGTGTACCCCTCTGCACATTTTTGAACACAACCAGGGATGGTGAGTCTCCTTTTATATGAAGGAGAATACAGAAGTGGCAGATCCTTGTCCACAGCCAATACATTTTCAATCACATGGACTTCAGGCCCCCTTAAATTACTCAGAGTCTGTGTTTATATGGGGTGAGTAATGTTTTGCAAACCAACCTGGTAGGTGACTGCATGTGATGAGTGTTGTCATTCAGGAATTTTTTTTAGATACTGACCAAAAAAGGCAAAAATCTTGGTTCACCAGGTTGCATGTCTATAAATGAAAACACTGCAGATGCACAAAGGCACATAAATCCCAACATACAACCTCAGACCCAAACAGTTCAACAGTCATGGAGTCCTGGGTGTTTCCTTGCCTGGCCCAAAGGTTTCTCATACCAACAGGCTGGGAGAGCTGAACACTGTCTAGCACCTATCCTTCAAACAAGCCAGAGAAAGAGGTAGTAATACTTCCAAAGTCACCTGCTCAGATATGGGTTCAAACATTCCTACCAATCAGAGAGGCTTTGTGCCTTGACAGTGTAGCTGGATGTGCTTTTTTCCTGTAAAAAGGAATTAGAAGGATGCACATCCACTCGTCTTCTACACCGTATCTTTACAAAGAGTTTTCACCCTCAATATGTGTGAATCCTCAATTCAAACCCATCCCAACTTATCTCTAGAAGGCAAAATAACCACAAGGCTGAAAAGCATTTGTTAGACAATGTTAGGACCACAGAATATCTCAAGTTGTAAGGAACCTGTAATAATTGAGTCTGACACCCTGCTCCTCACAGGATTGCCCAACACTAAACTATATGAGTAAAAGCATCACCCAAATGCTCCTTAAACTCTGACAGGTTTGGTCCCCTGACCATTTCCCTGGGGAGCCTGTTCCAGTGACCAATCACCTGGAATGATATCTTTCCTGTTCCTTAATCTGGGTGGCTGTACAGTGGAGTGGAAATTTCCTGGGACCAAAGGGACAGCTGGAAGGGAAGACAGAGGTGATAAAACTTGGTTGTGAATAGTCTCACTGGAGCTGCCTGTGATAAAACATTACACCAGAGTATGAATCTGATGTTTGTCAAATTTTTTTGAGAGTGGATCGTTGGTTTAAAATTAGTGGAGTCTACTGTCAAACATAAGAACTACATTTCCCTTGTTTCTCAGAAAGCAAGCTAAACCAAACAAAATAACTGCCAATATAATAAATTTTGAGTAATTTTTTAAACCTGGCTTTGCAGATTCAATTACTCATTGACATTTGATGCTATATAAGAAGAAAGTCTGAGAAACAAAATCTGATCTGTACCAGAGTGCTAAATTTGCATAGTTTACCATATATTATAATACTCTGTACTTTATTTACAATCCTTTAATCCACATTCTGTCAGATTCTTTTCATAAAAGTTTTTTTTTTATGCTGACTGGTCAATTCTAATCTACCAAAAGGATACAAAATTTCTTCCACTGTTAACATTAATGGGTTTTATTCTTACAGGTGTCCAGTTGTTTATTTCTTGTCTGGATTTCTTATTCCAGTAGATATTTCAAATTGCTTGTGTATGTTCCTGGACATACTAAAGCGGATTCTTATTCAAAACCTAAGGTTTATTTGTATCCCCAGTATATGGGGATACAAATCTATTCAGATGTCTAAATATCTATTCAGACTGAGTAGATATTTAGACATTGAAAACTCGTGAAAAAAAATTATAGGCATATCATTATTGTTTGTTGGTTGGGTTTTTTATGATTGTTTGCCAAATCTGCAACAGGCAAAGGTTTCTGTTTACTTTGCAGTTAGGCAATGGGTCAACAGATTACAGAAAGCTGGTGGGTTTTTTAAAGGGACATAACTGTCCCTGGAGAAAGGATATGGCTGGAAGTCCTGGAACCTAGATGGGAACCCTCTCCACTATGAGGATGATTGGACAATGAAACAATTTGCCCACAGAAGTTGTTGACACCCAGCTCCGGAAAAAAACTAAACCACCAGACGTGCATACAAGTTGCTATACTGAATCACAACTCTGACAGTAATTATTAAGCATTTATTAGAATGCTTGAAGAACAAAACCCCATTGTACCATAGACTTTTCTTCACCCACTCCAATGATTTCAGATGTAAAGCAGAGCAAAATCTGACTCAGTGTTGTCCAGCAGCATTTTCATCCTCGTTAAAGAACTTTCTTATTATTCTCACAGAATATATTAAAATAGCTCATCTCAGCACACTCACAAAGAACACAGTTTTCACCAAGTGCATGTTATATGCCTTTGAATTTAAAGCACATAAATAGGATTTTTCAGACCTCAGAACTGACTTTCCTCATTTGCTTTCATGCCACTTGCAGGAAAGAACACTGAGTCTGCTGGGACTAATCAAGTTGTGTCAGCAGGAGCCCCCTCAAACCCACAGCTGACAAGAGCATAAAAATAATACCTTAAAGGGGTTGTATTCATCCTGGATAGTTTGCTGTGTCTACTTGTCCATTTTCAATGTTCTTCACTGACACAAAATTTACTGTATTTGGTAGCAAAGTAAGACCAACAACCTCGTGCTTTTCTTGAGTTTTAAAGTGGACCTTTATTCTTACTATCACAGTCAAGGCTGTTATGACTTGATCCAGCCCTTTTTACTGCTCCCTGACACAAAACTCATGTCTATGCAGCTTTTTAACATACTATCCAGAGATGTAAAATATGTCTCCATGAGTCCATGGTGGTATCATAAATACTTTATTATGGGATATTAATGAAAGGGACTGCCAAGGTACCCATCATAGTAGCATAGCAGAGGGCCCATAAAAAGCTAATAAATCAAATAATCTTAACAGCCCATCTACAAAAAGCAAGATATAAAAATGAGGTCTTTGTCAGATATACGGGTCTGAGTTCTAGTCCTGGAGATTGCTGACACACTGAACAAAACCAGCCAGTATAATGACCTTATCAAGTGTTACCAATCTCTGTTTATATACCACAAGTCCCTGCATGCACAGGACAAATTGCAAGCATCATAAAGACACATCTGTTAGCTGAGTAATGCCACCTACCATATGCTCCATGAAAAGATATATAGAGGGAAAGTTAGCAGTGGGGGCTGCTAAAGCAGCAAGGAGACACTGCAAGTCCCTGCAAACCTGAAGAAACATGATGCAGAAATACCAAAATCCAGCAGCTCACAGACTGCTTACATATATTTCTAGACATCAGCCATGGTTTCTAAACATAGCTGTCTCTTTCAATGCCTTTTATGAAAAAGAGAATTTTCTGGGGTCATTATTTATTATTGCACATGAAGGTCTGGACAATGGATGATTACCATATACACATCAAGTAGAAGAAATCTGTCCCCCATAAGGCAAAAATTCTTATTCTATAAGAATAAGATTTCTCTAAACCACAAAAAACCCTTTGAGAGTATGTAGCTTCAAAAAGATTGAATATGGCACAATATTACAGTGCAGCTGAGACAACTGAATGAAAGGTAAAGCACAACTGCATTGCACAAAATGGAAAATCCATTGATAACATAATGCAACCTTTTATGAAAAAGGAGGGATGTCCATGACTCATTTAATTTCAAAATGTAGAAAACTTTATTTAAAATAGAAATACATATCTACCCAAAATCTATTTATGTAAATTTTTCTATTAATTATATACAGAGTTGCCTTAGCTATACTATATTCCTTCTGTCTTAGATGGACTAAGGTGTTCTGCTGTGTAAGAACAAGAACTAATTTTTTTCTTAATCCTGAGATAAGCACTATATACTTTAAAACAGAAAAATGTATTTTGACTTTCATCACAATTGTTCACTGAACTCAAAAAAAAAAAGGTAACAATACTGCCTGATACATTAAAATTTGAACAATGTACATTTTCTAATTCATCAAAATGCAAAGTAGAATATGCACACACATTTAGGAGGTGGGGGTGAAAAAACACACTCTTTGGAAAATAAGCCTAGTACTGCATAGAAAGAACAGAGGCTAAAATACAACTTTTACATTTCTTTTTATTCAGTTAAAAAAAAAATAAAACCCCAAAAGATTTTAGAAGTGCAGTGTGTTACTCAAATTTTAAAGCTTGTTCTAGTATCATTAAAAATGACTCAGCTTTCCGAAAATAAAAGTCATGCTGCTTCTAAAGTTTAAAAAAAGATCCTGTGGAACATTCATATTTATTCCAGTTGCCCTGCTTTTAAGATTTCAGATTTTAATTTCTATTTCACATTTTTTCTTGAATTTTAAATGTTTCTAATTTAAAAGAGTGGAAACACATATAAATTTAAATATTTTTCTGTGCTTTCTGCAATCTTTAGTCAAAATGAGGAAAAAGATCAATCCTTTTAAGCTGTAATGATTCCCATGTCTAGTTCATTAAGACACAAAATCTATCAGTTAATTAATGAGTAAGCTGAGGATATAGTCTAACTGAATTTCACTTATTAGTTACTTTATTTAGTAAATTATACATTTTGATATTAATTATGGTGGTTTGGGATAGATCATGCTTGTATATGTGAGATGTGTCATGGAGCACCAACTTGCGGCAAAGATGGGGGTCTAACATGCAAGATAATTAAACTTGATTTAAACAGATATAATTATATTTATATTATGTTTTATTATATTATGTTTACATTAAACAGAAGTTATTAATCCAAAGCAAAGAGTGGTGTTCACATGGTATTTATTATGTGTTCATTTCTCATGCCCATAACCATAAGAAGAAAGGAAAATGATGAAGGAACAATCCACTTGCTCAACCCCCATATAGACAAAAATTTCAGACCAAGTTACAATCCAGATTTGAGAATTAAGGATAATTATTTTTTTCTTATATTTACTGTACCTATCTTTACTCTAGACACTAAGATTCTGCTTTTCTCTCATTTACATGTTGGGCTGACTATGACTATGTTAGTATTTGAGGCTGATCAAAACAATATAGGTAATACAAAATTTAGGGTTTCAAGATCAGTTATACTCTTATTATAACGCGTGATGTCAAAACCAATTCTTACCAACAAGAACATACACATTCATTTCACATGAACATCTCAAGATTTTCACAGATAACTAAAAATCATGTTAAAAGCTGCCTTGTTTTGTTTGCGTTGAAGTTGCTACCTGTCCTTGGTTAGTACTCCCAAATTAACTCCACAATTTTGTAAAATATAGTTACATTTATTAACACCTAAGCTGGTTGCTGTTAAACTGTCCTTAATTGCTTGGACTGCAAACATTTAAGCAGAACATATAAATTCACTAGAAGGCTAATTGCTCTTATTACCTCTTATAAAACCATATAACCTTTCCATATCAAGATAGGCCATTTTATTTTTATTTTACTTTTATGTCCAACATTCAAACAAAATTATGCCCACTAAAGGCACAAGGAAACACCTAACTAACAAACAAAGCCTTAACTGGGTTTTATTTCCATATACATGGCTGCAAATGCAACACATTTCTCTGCACAGTCAGCATTTCTTTTTATTCCAATGGGCTACTGGTAATCCAGTGTGTTCCATATTATTTCCTGATGGCAATCTTGGACACAGGGGGACACAGAGATATCCCTGGCATACACCAGGCGCATTCACCTGCCAACAGGTGAATTTTTGCAGATGGGTATGGACATACATGTGTAAGAAGATGGTAACTTCCTCCACATCTCACAAAGTACACTAAAGTCACTTAAATTATATGACAAACAGAGTGAACCCAAAAAATCAAGGACCTTTCTAGACTGCAATATTTGTGGGCAATTTAATAAAGGCCGGTAATTTCAAATTTCCTGAAGGAAGAAAGTTTCGTGGTCTTGTTCTGACAACTTTGCATCAAGCTGATACACCGATACACTTCTAGTACACTTGGGCTGGGCCTGTGTCTGATCTGGTAATGCTGGTTCAGGAGTTTCTGCGATGCACAGGGTCATGCTGTGTAGATGTACTAACCTGTACATGGTTACTAGTAGTAGCACCTCTTTTGCTTAGATGGGGAAGCAGAGGGGAGGATATCCAAAGCATATAAAACAACCCCTAAGTTGTGTCTGGGTACGGCGACCCCTCTCTATCTTTGTTTTTTCAGTCTCCTCTAACTAGAAAATGTAGTCATAACAGTGCAATCAGGATAGTCAGACTTATGCTCACCTAACAAATTTGAGTTTATGTGGACAAAATATACCCAGTTTTTAAAAATCTTTTCCCTTTTGAAATTATTTTGAAACTAGAAGTCCTGACATGGATAACATCCTATTCCCCACAAGCATTTTCATATTTTAAATCTCTTCTAATTAACACCAGGCATTGTGAAGCAGATGAAGAACTAGAATGTAACATTCATTCTACTTCTAATGATTCCATGTCAGCTACCCTCTAATTAAAAGTGAATTGCACCATGTTAAAAGTAGAGTAGAGAGTTAAATCACTGAAGTCTGTGGGAATTTCCCTATAGTCGGCTTTCCTGCCTTTTTAATGTCCATTACTTGGGAAATTTCACCTCAGCTCTAACTACAAGTACATTTCATCTAATGCCTGGCAGTGGTACCAGTCTTCCAGACAAGAGTGCAAGACACCCATCTGTAGGCACATGTGGGATAATCTTTTTCTCCAGTAGTTAGAGATGGGTGCTGGTTCAGCAGCAACAGATGCAATGTCTTTTCCATGATTTTTGTCATAATTAAATAAGTTTAGTCTGAGTATCATTGATACCAGAGAAATGGCAAATCCTATTTTGCATCCTTTTCATTTCAGATTATTAAGGTGGGCACAGTTTCTCCATTTGAAATCCAGATTTGGTAGGAAAAAAAAAATGTCTTGTCAATTTTATCTCTCCTTAATTTTGGTGAAAGGTCATACCTTTTGGTTTTTGATAGAGACCAAATGTCTTATTCTTTTGTACACTTTTTTTTTCTTACTCTATTCTGATTCACAAGAGGAATTTAATACATCTCCATTTTATTGATAAAGCAATTTCTACATTTGATTATTTGTAAGTTAAAAAAGAAAAAGGGAAAAACATAAAAAGCATTTAAATGCAGATTTTAATTCTATTGATGATTCTTTTTAGGTTTTTGCTGTTATAGAATGCTTATTTTACCTGAAAAAAAAGTTTTACATTAGATTATAATAATATTGGAGTATGTGGGATGATCTTCACTAAAGATGATTGTGGGGTTAAGGAAGCATATGCTGTGCAATATATTAGAAACATCTTGATGATGGAACTACATAAACTGTGAAAAATACACAAAACTGTAACATGTGGATGCCCTATTTTCAGTAATTATTCGTTTTGTTAAAGATTTGGAGTCTGAGGTAACCTTTAAAAAAATAATCAGACCAACAGAAATGTTACACCTGTGGCCACTACAATACAAAACCAGCCAGCTCCGTGTTTCCTTTCAGACAGGTCCTTGAGCTGCAGGTTAACTAGTGCACCAGAACAGAGAAACCTGTGCTAGATCCATGTGAGCCCAAGAGACCCTGGGATTTTGCAACACAGGAACATTATAATTACTGCCTGCAGTACAAAATAAGCTGGAAGATGTTTAGCTGCTATTTTTTAATGTGGGTGGTATGGACCAAGTACATGCCCTTTGCTGCACAAGCCTCTCTCTCTTCTCAACATTCCAGAACAGAAACACTGGGCTGCACAGAGCAGAAATATGAGAACTACTCACAGTCCATGCTCTGATGGAAGGAGGCATGTCCACAAATCACAAATCAGGTGTTTCTGTATGTCACCCAGGTTCTAGAAGTCCTGATGGAGTCATGGACATCTGAACACTAAAAGTAAAAGGTTTTCTTTGAAACTCTTACATCAACAGTTCTGACACCTGAATGGATTCTCCAGTCCATGGATTTAGCCAGAGTCTGATAGGACCTGCAGTAAACTATTGCTAATAAACTTTGTTGGATCAAAAATAATTATGGATGCAGACCCTGTAGACTACAACGTTGCCCAGCTTCTATCTAATCTGTTCAAGGCATGTTTATTAGTCTGACTGGTTGGGTTTTTGGTTTTTATTTTAATGATGCAAAAATGATGAGGCTTTCATGACACACCATTGAAGAATGGTATGTCATGAAAGATCAAAGACTACCGAAATAAGGAAGAATGACTTTCAGGACTCTAGCTTAAAGGTCATTTAAAAACAGAAAGTGAACCCATTATGATAAATAAAAATGTCCTGGGGTTTTAGCCTGTAGCAATATGCATGATAGTTCCTAGTCTTGTCTATGAAAACATGAGCTGAAGGCCATAAGACAAAGTGGAAACCACTAATGAACATTCTCATGTCATGGATCTGCTTCCATCACTGTTTTGTCTCCTTGCAGAGCTGAGCCCTGATTGAAGATTTTAATTGTAAAACACTAGCTGAAAGCCTGGAAGTTCTCACGCCAGTGTTCAGGCAATTGTCCCTTCTACCCAGTCTTTTACTCATGCTTGAACTTGTTTCTGTGTTTGAGTGGCAAAAGCAATCTTGGTTGCAGTTTAGGATCAAAATGTTTGGCCACCATTCAGTATGCAAGTCAAAGGGGAACACACCCACCCAGCTATGCCCCTGGGGACCCTGCACCCAGAAGGTGAAATCCAGAAGTGATATTTTTTTATGCTCTTACAGGAGGTGGCAGGCCTTGGGTTAGACTAGGAAGAGACTTTGCAGGTGGTGCAAGAAACCACTCATCTTCTGTGGAGTTAAAGAACAGAAAAGGTGCCTCATTGCTGGGTTAGCCCGTAAAAAGACATAGCAGGACAGCTAGGATGTGAATGAAGAAGTAACAGAAAAATTGTCTAGGTAAAAAAATGTGCCAGGAAATGGGCCAGAAAGATCCAGATGAGAAATTAGAGGGCAACCAAGTTGCTAAGAACATGGCAGGACAAACCTGCACTCTGCCACTTCCTTGTTTCTGGTGTTTCTCCCTCACAGTGTTTGTGACAGGATGACAAGGAAGGACAAGCTCTACCTGCAGCACTTAGTGCAGTTTGGATTTTGTTCACCTCAACACTCCTACCAAAAAAGCAATGGTGGCCTAAGGCCATGTTCTCAGTGAGAACTCAACAGACTTTTAAGAATCAAATTCAAAGATTCTGTGTCTCCATTGATTGCAAATGCTTGACATGCCATTTTAAGTTGGAAAAAAGGCTGTATGATGGTGGACATAGGATGATGGCAAACAGAAATGCATTACATAGAAGGAGTTGTTCAGCAGGATCTCTGGGGATTAGACCTACCTACTAACTTCTTCATTAGTAGTGCAAAAGAGAGAACAATGAAAATTTAACGACGTTTGCATGTGGTATTTCAAATATATAGATTAAGATATTTCAAATGTATAGTGAAGAGAAAGATTAATGAAAGATCTAGAGAGGTGATAGGAAGAATCCATTATCAGGATCAGGAAAAATAGTGAAATTCTTTCACATATTACCTGAAAAATCAGTCAGCAAAAGAGAAACTGTAATTCCTTTGTAACCAAAACTCAGCTTCCAATGGAAGGTTTAGAGCTCAAACAAAATAATCTGCAAAGGCAATTTGTCTTTGTAGGGATTATTAGGTAGCGAAGATAAGAAAAGAGGAAATATCACACTAATTTCACATCTGCTCTTAATAACTTTTTTCATTCTCTAAAGAAATTGGTTTGTTCAGAGCTTAAGACATTTATAAACATTGACTGTTGGGTATTCAGACATTTGGCCTGATAAGATGCATTTTTGTATTGAGAAAAATCAGTTAGATATTCTATATAGTAATATTGTTTAACTTCCCTAAAGAAACTAGTAATACTGTTATGACAACATGATTGGAAGACAGCCAAGGTGAGCATTTAAAGGCACTCATTATGATATAAACCCTGAACACACTGCTGCCACTGCTATCACTGCATGCAACAGCAAAATTTCTGAGCTCAGTAAAAACTCATTATCATGGTGTTCTTAGATAAGCCACCTGAACTTTCTGTCCTTTACTGAGCCAACCAGGCTGCAGTGCAGGCACAAGAAATTTAGTGCAAGAATGTAGCCTGCATAGATCAGCGGGTACACAAAGCCACAGCAAAGAGACTCTTGTTATTTCTGTTTACACTAATGTAGCGCATCCCTGAAAATAAACCATCACAGTCGTTCTTGATGAGGATGTCATGCATGAAATGTAAATTATGAATTAGTTCCAAACATCAAAAATGTAAACCCATGCATTGGAACACAAGGAAACAATATTGATGAAATTGCTCTTATTGAGTTAATTCTAACATTTTCCATCTAATGGTTCAAATTAGTCAAGGAAATTATGTTTAATTTAATTTTATGGTTGTTTTCTTTCTGAAATCAGTACTGAATAAGATAACTCTTGACTAAGTTCCTTATTCATAGATGAGAAGCTGAATGCTCCCATTCAGCAAACAGCTTATGAATAATGTGAAAGAAAATATTTGTGTACTGTATGTCAATATTTTAGGAGTAGCAGATTTTTTTCGTGAGTGGTGGTGGTGAATGATACATAAAATAGTCTGGAAGTCTGTTCAGTCCAGTAAAAGTCTGCAGGGTTTTTGTGTCTTTTTAAATAACATTTAAATGGTATGATTAAAACAACTTTTGTTGACTTTTCATTGTTTACACCATCTTAGACCTATGATATTAAATTCTCCACAACAATGTAAGGAGTATCAATTCATTGTTAGTTATGCTAAATCAGCAATATGTGCTAAAAAGAAAAGGAAAAACCAAGGAGATAAATTCTGTAACACTGCAGCAGTTATTTGGGAGTCCAGAGAGATGTAATTGACAGAGTAAAATAAGTAGGCTCAGAATTGTCTTACCTTAGTTCAAAATGAGTAGATTTAATCTGAAATGTTATAATTTTCCTTCCATTTACAGGGAGTAATTCCCTCATAAAGGTTCAAAAGGAAGTGATAATAAGTTCCCAGAAGGAGAGGCTGGAATTCCTGAAGGTGGCTAGCAGGTGAGCACAGCAAAAGAGGCTGGGAATTCCAGGCTTGAGTTGCTCTATGAATCACTCTCATACAAACTCTCCTTTCCTCACTCCAGTATTTGCTGTAAGGTAAACAAAGACAGGATACTGTGAAGAAATATTAAATCATTTTGTGTTCAAAGTGGTAATGTGCCACAGGGCTGGTGTATTTCTACTGACAGTCTCAGGTTTGTTTTGTGTGTTCATTTTTCACTTTATTTATTGATCTCATGGCTGGACTAAGACAAATCAAGACACTTAAACATGCCTATTATGTCAATTCCACATTGCTGTGACCTCTGCTCTTGATTAATGTGGCAGTGGAGGGGCTTCCCTTCCCTGTATTTTCTGAAGAGAGGAGGAGATGCAGAAATATTCATGACCATCTGTACCAGAAAGCTTATTCTGTTGTTTTGTTTTTTTTTTATTTCTCCTCCTGCTTTTTAGCAGCTCCTTCGTGAATACTATGAAGATATATTGAACTACTTTAAACCTTTTGCCTACAAGGTACAGCAAGACAAGTAGTCAGGAGTCAGTAATTTTACCAAGCCATGTTAGCCCCAGACACCAGGATAAAATTACAACTTAAATTTGCCAGACCTTTGGGATTAGAGGAGCTGTTACTCACTGCACGACAGCGCTGAAGTCACTGGACATAAGCAATATAATGAAATGTTTCATGTAGAGGAGTCTGCATCCACAGCAGCAAGATTTGGGGAACTTCTTGCACTTTACATTTGAAGCAGTGTCGGTAGTTAACTACCCTTTCCTGTCACTGGCTCTCCTTAGAGAGCAGCAGAATGCAAAATAGCTCTCCCTGTTGGTCTCATATGCATGTCCAAGGTTCAAGGGAACACTTAAACCAGCAGGATGTTTTCTGTGCACTCTTCATTCAAGTGCAGAGTAGACAAAGCAGGGGCTGTTAATAATGGGCTGCCACTCCCAAAGAAAAGAGAGACTGGTTCCTTCCCATCACCTTGTGCTTGCGCTTGGTAGCCCCTATCACACAGCAGCTCAGCCTACAGGATTTAGAGTCGTCACTCAATCTCACTGGTTCTGACATTTCTCTTTACTGATGCCTGGAGAAGCTGGCTGAAGACAGGGTCAGAAGGAGGGATGCAAAATAGCAAAGCAAACCTTTGTGAGGAAGTGACCTCTCTGTGTTTTGCCCGGGGGAAAGAATTCCCTTTCTTCACACCAGTTTCCTAACTGATCATTAGGAGCTTACTGCATTTTCAGAGGGCAACAACTAACATCCTAGGCATTGCCTTAAAAGTGCTGACCATCATGTTCTGCTTCTGGGACATGTGGTTCTTCCCAGCATGGCATGTCAATGTTAGAGCAGGCAAGTTCTACCCCCCTTTGGTTGGTTTACTCATGAAATATAGGAAGACCCTGCCTGTTGGTGTCAGTGTCTCTCCTCCAGAAAGTTTTCTTAATTTAAAAAAAAAAGTGCTAGGGTGTTGTACAAAAATATGGTATTTTACAAAAGCAAAACTGAGAACTGGTATTCATCCAATGATATTATCTTCAGCAAAATACATAGCATCTTACTTGCTTTTACTCTTAGTTGCTACTTGAATAGTAATAATTAATTGGTTCTTCTAATTCTCAGTGATAATAACGTAATCTTTTTTTGTCAGGTATGGAAGGGGAGAGGGGAGGGGGGAATAATCCATTCCAAATTTTTGAAAAAAACTTCTTATGTTGGGTTTATAAAAAATTCCAGCTGTGAGAGGCTGACATGATATCGCCCAAAGCCAGTGCCTGTCACTGTATGATATGTGAGAACAACAAAGGCTCCAGCTGGCTGATATCAGGGCTAATAGAGGCATTTTGGCTCATCTACCTGGTGGATCATTTGTCAGAATGCCACTTGTCTGTCCTTACCTTGAAGCCTATTTGGTTCTTTTATTTTTTAACATCTTCATTTTATTATACTTAATTAGACCAAATGTCTATCCAAATCAAATGCCCTAAAATCAACAGATGCTTGTTAAGATCTCTGAAGAATTAGATTGGAGGTGGTGGGAGGAACAGAATTTTGCTCCCTTCCTACATGATTTCTCCCAATACTTGGGGCTATTAAGATTCAGGGATACAAGACATGGCAAGCTGGTGGCAGTGAGACAGACACTTGAAGTTAGAGGGTGTACAGCATGTCTCTACTGATTCACTAATGTTCTGAACTATTATGTCAGCTTTCAGATTTAGTTTGTGAACATTTCTCCTAAGAAGATCACTCCATCTTAAAATTACTTTATAAATATATTTTAAGTCATATGCATAGTTACAAAAGTCATTGTTGTTTGATCTTGTTAGGAAAACAAATATTTGCTTCCTTTTTTTTCCTGAGACATACAAAAGTAAACTGAGACTACAAATATAGTCAGAGTAACAGCAATAACACCAACAGATTAACACTGGTTATCAGGATCTTTGTAGTATTTTGAAGATCACTGAAAAGTACTTATTCCTCTGCTCCGTGTTGATGTGTGATTAAGCTGTACCAATTCAAAACCAATGATATTAATATGGTCTGTGCTGAACGACTGAGATGCTGCCACCTTGATTTTGCTGATGAGATGGCCTCACAAGTGACTTAAAGCATGCCCAAGAGTCATTCTAATTACAGATGATTAAATCATTGCACACATGATTGTGCCCTCCTACACTACTCTACCCACCTTGTGAATACAAGAAGATGATCAGTTTGAAATTCTGCTGCTTGCACTGCAGCTTGCTTACACGTGACCTAAAATAAACTGACATTTGCAAAGAAAACTGGGTGATCCTACTCCAAATATGGTGAGTTAAAACCAAAATAAAATATAAAGGGAATCTGATATGAATAGATGAATGAAATGAGTAAGAGTGGCAGGTAAGAATATAACAGGGTTACATAGGAGCTGTCTTAATGAGAACAGCTCTCATTCAGCCTGTTCTTTTCTCAGCTTCCTCAATTACTTTCAGAATGACTGTCTTTTTGTAAATAGATAATTTAATGGAGGAATAGTGCATGTTTATATTGTTCTTTTTCTTAAAGAAACTACAGTTGCTTACATGACACTGGACTGAAGAGCTTTCTTTGAAGTCAGCAGTAAGTATAGAATGACTGAATGAATCAGACTTCTTTTTTGGTAGGGTATAGAAGCTGAATTTTTTCTCATATGCTGTTAAATGCTTGCAAATTCTGCAATAGAACTCAGCTAATTATCTGCCATTGAGGAAATCCAATGAAGCAAGAAAGTGAGGTTTTGAAGGTACCAAAGAAAGATCAGGTTTACCTTGGGCATAGTTATTAAAGAAGCCCCAGACAGTTCAGTGTGGAAGTTGTACAGTTTTAATTATTACCTAATTAAAACCTACATTGTCATGGGCAGAGAGGGGTTGTATGTTCAGGTACCTCAGTGATAAACTTCTGTGTTTGTCACTGCATTAGGCACTGCGACTCCAGCACATCGCCCCATCAGGAATCTTCATTTTAGGCATCTACAGTGTAAAAGTCTTCACCTCAGTTAGTTATGTAAACTTCTTTCAGAGTCAACAGAGACAAGCAGGTGCTTCCACAGAACAGTCTTCCTCCTCTGTGTCAGAGCTTCTTCACATTAGGATAAAATGGACTGTGCTGAGCCTCCAATGAACGGAGTCACCACAGCGTAAAGGAAACCAAGAGAATGATCTCAGATACAGACCCTGTAGGTTGTAGTCCTCCAAAGTCACGTGAGATGGAAAAGACAGAAAGTGAGATAGGGGAAAACAGCAATGAGGGAAGTATGTCTCCCGTGTGATATATGTAAGACACGAGTTTATTTTCACCTTTCAGTTCTAGGAAAATCAAAGAAGAGTAACTTAACAGCTGTTTTGATCAAAAGGTATGCTTTAAAATGGAAGGAGGGTAAGAAAAGGGGAAGGAGTTGTGGTAGGAGGAAATAATTTATTCATTTCTTGAATGAAAAGATAGTGTCATTTATAACAAAACTGTAAAACTGAACAGCTGAAATAGTTCTTAGAAGAATTCTGTTGGAGAACTTTTTTATCATCTGTGTTAATAGACCTTCCTTGATAAATTCTGTAAAAAATTAATGATTTTGCCTTAGATCATATCTGAACAATGAACAAGTAGTTGCTACTCTGAATCCCTCTAAATTTAATTAAATGTTGTTTGTATTAATCTTCACATGTTTTTACTAGACAATTTTAAGGATATGGAGCACCTTAATTTAGACATAATGATAAAGATAAGATTACTTAAGAGAAAGATATCATTATAAGAAAGCCAAGGATATGTCCCCATGATGCATGAAAACTGATAGCAGGCTAATTACACCAGGAGAGGATTTTTGTCATGCTTAGCTGGAGGGGCAGATACATTGTGGTTGTCTTTTGCAGACAACAAACGAAGTGTTTGAAATTATTTGTCCTTTTAGGTCAAATTAAAAGCAGAAGCAAAGCAAACAGTCTAATCTTTGGCTTTCGTCTCCAAAGACCGTCAACGGAGCAAGGGGAAGAGAAAATAATTTTTACAGCTCTTCTCCTGTTTTGAAAGGCTTGACTTTTAGGGCCCAGCTTTCTGAATATTTGATGTGACTTTCAGGAATGTGAATGCCTTCTTGGGCACTGTTGTGATATCCACGTGACTTCTTTGTAAACTTAATTCCTGTCCTCCTCTGTAACACTTTGATAACAGAAACTTATTAAGTCACAATCCGCATATTTCTGATGAAAATCAGAATTGAAGGACTGTTGTGGTTTAAGTCCACCAAGCAGATACTTGCTCAACTCTATCCCAGCCAAAACTACGACAGGGATCTACAGAGACATTAAGTCCAACATCAGGGTGTTCTCACACATGTTTCCCCATACTCCTCCCTGAGAGTGTGAAGTTAAGATTTGTGTTAGTATTCAGCTGTAATGTCATCTTTCTGTTGAACAATACAACCAAAGCTGTGCATAGAGAACGGGTGAGAGGTGAAATGTGGGGGACTGAATAAAGTAATACTGTGAATTGAGTCAAACTTTAGGTCACTCGGAATATGTACTGCATTCATTTTCAAGGTTATGTGCTTTGTCATGAAAGTCTTTCCCACAGTCAAAATGGGAACACTATATTTGGCTAAAAATGTTCAGCTAATTGAATGAGGATTAGTAAAAGCTGAGGGAAATTTCACATTGCCATTTGTTTATTTCTAGACCCAGGAAACATAACAATGAGTTGTCTTGTTTGTTTAGAAAGGGTTTCCTGGCCACATAACTGTCTCTGACCTGGGGGATGCTTTTCCCTCTCCCCTAACACAATGCCCTCATACACCTCCTTGGTTTTGTACTTAAATCCTAAATCTCTTCTTCCATCACACTCAGAACCATGATAATTCCGTAGAATACTGAAAGGCTCATGTAAGTAACATGTAACTATTTTTAACAGCAAAGAAATTTGAAGTGCTCTACCTGGAGGCTGCATTGACAGCTTTTTGAGAGTTGGCTCAGGCTTTGTATTCCATTGTACTCTGTACAAGAGTCAGCTGTGATCTGATTTCTATTGATTTGCTGAGATTCTAAATTAATTCTGCAAGAAAACTTCCATCAAATTAATATAAAAATATTTTTTGAATTATGGGCCAGTTAACAGTAAAGTAATTTATAAGAAAGAAAGAAGAAAAGGATATGTACTTTGGGCTGTCTTTAAAGGATGTATTAAGAATCGTGTCTAAGATTTTGTGCCACCTCCTCAGCTGAAAAAAACTGATTCGTGAAACACTGAGAGGTGAAAAAATAATACTTGAGAGGTGAAAACCTCATGAAGCTTAGCAAGGCCAAGTGCAAGGCTGTGCTTGATTCAGGGCAATCCCAACCACAAATTGAGGCTAAGTGGATAATGGACTGAGAGTAGCTTTAAGAGAAGGACTTGGAGGTGTTGGCTGACAGGAAATTCAACATGAGCTTGAAGCCCAGAATGCCAGCTGTATCCTGCAACCTTCCACTACCTAAAGCAGCCTACAAGAGCACTGAAGGGAGAATTTTTATAGGGGCATGTAGCATTAAGACAACAAGTCATGGCTACAAACTGAAAGACTGTAGATTTAGAGTAAATACTAGGAAGGAATTCTTCATTGTGAGAGTGATGAGATTCTGGCACAGGTTGCCCAAAGAAGCTGTGGATGCTCCATCCCTGAAGTATTCAAGGACAGGCTGGATGGGGATTTGAGCATCTAGTGAAAGGTGCCCTGCCCATGGCAGGTGGGTTGGAAGTAGATGGTCCTTAATGTCACTTCCTACCCAAACCATTCTATGATTCTATGATTTGGTGAGTTCAACAAATAAACAAATGTGTACTGCCTACATATAAAATGTAACTGGTGTGCACATGGTTCTAGTATAAATTGTGCTCTTTTCACAGCCTGCCAGTTTGGCAAGCACTGAACCTAGAGGGTAGGTTTTGTTGACTCACTTTGGCCAGTGTTAGCTATATTTGGTTGGAGGGCAGATTTTTCAGAAGGAAATGACCAAGGTCTGGAATAGTTATGAGCTTGGCAAGCCCTATGGAACAAGCAACAGCAGAAACTTAAGCTGCTGGTTGCTGGTGGTAGTGTTTCAAATATATCAGTTACAGACATACACATCTGCTATGGAGCTCCATCTGTTTGCACATTTTTCCCCCCCCCTTATTTAAAATTAATAAAATAATACTATGTTTGCCATCTCAGATAGTGCTATCTACAAAGATACCTTAGCAGACCAAACACCCCCAATGCATGCTGGAATATCCAGTTTCTCTCTGTTTCAACAGTGGAAATCCTGTCTTGGCATAGCAACTACATATTACCACTGCACCTCTTAAATCACACAAAGACCTCCAAGGCAGACATAACTTCATCATGACTATGGGAAGAGGACTCTGCAGCTGTGTGGCTGCACCTGCTTTTTGTGATGTTTTTACTGCAGAGGATGCAGTAAATTTCCTAGTGCTAAGAATCACTCCTCCAGGTTCCTTCCATGCTGGTGTGCCTCTGTTCTGTAGCCCTTTCATCTGGCTAATTCATGCCAGGCAAAATAAAACACAAACTCACTAAAATGCATGTAAGCCTGTGTTCTTTGATTATGTCTTCAAATATAATCTGTGTTAGAGAGTCATCACAACTCAAATAGCTCTTTATTAAGCACAGTGTAAAATTTATCAGCAGTATTTACAAAGTTTTCCATTGCCAACCACATTAATGTCTAGAGACAGAGCATTAGTTTCCTAGCTGCTGCAAATGGGAGTAATTTCTCAGTGGTTTAGTAGAGATGTATTGATTTACACTGATTGTGGATCTGGCTCAACACATCTACCTGTTACTGTGCTAACAATATTTTATGAATAAAAATGTTGGCTGGCAGCAGATGATGAAATCCACAGGATTTATATTGGACTCTTCTCCTTTGAAATGGATCACAGAACCTAAATATCTTGTGATTCACATCCTAATTCTCAGCATTCTCTATATCATTACAAGGCTCCCAATGCTCCCAAACACATTTCGTGAGGCAAATGCTTTATATAGGAAGAGTGTACCTTTTCTTTGTAATTTTCTCTTAAAATATTAAACTTTTCCATCTCTGCAGCACAAAGACAAAACATCAAGGATGTTAAGCAGCCTTTGTTGTGCCAGTGTTTAAGTACTGTCTAACTTTGCCTGGATTTGAAATGATGTCTGGGAACAAAACCCTTCATGCTGGCTTTAGTAACACTCTTGTACAAGCAGTGTGCTTTGGACACATGTCAGAAAGCGAAACCCTATAGCAGCAACTTTAACACTGAATGTGGCTGCTCTTTTAGGAGCTGTTGGGAAGAATTATGGGCTCTGGGGGTTTAATCCTGCAATGTTCTGAGTATCTCTTCAGGTGGCTGAGTGCCATCCCTTCACACAGCATCCAGTGAGAACAGAGGGTGCTGGTACTTCCAAGAGATGTAAATACCTTGGAGGATTTGACTCTAATCCTCAGTCAAGACAAATCACCGATGGAATTTAATGTGAGCTTGGCCTAAGCAAAGTCATGGGGTGGGGTAGAGATGTATTAATCTAGCTGTGACTTAATAAATAGAGGGCATCAAGCCAGACATTTTCCTCGTTTGTTCTTCTTTGTGCTTCTCAGGCACAGAAGAGTAGATTTTGAAATCAAGGACAAATTTACAGCTCTCCTAAGTTTCCCACTGCACAGGATTGTGCAAAGAGCAGTATCTAAAAAAACCAAGAGCCTGTGCCACTTTGCTGAGAGCGCTGGACAACGCATACTGGGGTTGTCAGTGAGAATATTAGAATGATGCCCAAGCGACAAGAGTATATCACAAATATTTTGTGAGAATGAAAGAAGGAGATGGGAGCACTGTTGAAAATTGGGAAGTGGATTAAAATATTCATTCCCTTGACTTGAAGAAAAGACTGGAATATGGTTGAGTCACAAGCAGCGCACTCTGGCAGTTAAACTGCATTTCAAGGTTGAAGAGTAAATTACATGACTTTTACTTACTTTGAAATACATGTACAATAAAAGCTGAGAATGTGATTTTCTACTTTTTTTCACTCTGCTTTGTGGGCTGGCACTGCATTGCAGACTGAAACATCTGGTGTTTGCTTTGTGGTGTGTATAGGAGAAAAAGAGGAAGCAGGGACAGAGTGTTAGCATAATCCAGAGGTGTCATTCAGAGAGTTGGAAGATGTTTCCCAGCCCTTTCTCTCCAGTAACTGCAGAAGTTATCTATTATCAGCAGCCTGGGACAGATCCTAACATCCATGAGCAGCAATACCCAGCTCCAAGAGAAGCCCTTCTTGGAGGTGTGTGAATCACAAACTGCAGTTTCACATAATTCTCCATTGTAGAAGAGATTCACCTCCTTCAGCTTCCTAAATAAAGGTGATGATGCATGAAAAGGTGTCTAAGTCTTGACCTTGATGGAGAGGTATTCAGTTGCCTAAGCTTAGGCATCAGGTTTAGTTTGGGATTCCATAGGGTATTCTGCAGGTGTCCTAGGGTTATCAACACATCTGCATGAGGCTGCTAATTTTGATACATTTCTAACAAGAAAGACCGGTGTCTTTCTGAAGTGGCATCTGAAAACTTGGCAGGGTTCTCTGAGGTACTTCAAGTGACTTTTGCTGCTCTATTTATTCACCTGTATGTATCCCAGCTATCAAAAGCTACCTGGCTTCCAGCTGCTTCTTCAGAAAGCCTTCCCTGTCATAACTTCCAGCCTTGTGAGTAAGTGCATGTCTGCAATGGGCAGCTGACTCCTGCTCTGCCAGTTCAGTGAGTTGCCCATACATGGAGGTATTTAGGAAGTCTTAAGTTATTTAAGACTCTGCACAAAATTAGTAGGTAGGACACAGGGCCCATAGAAGAGCCACCCCCCTTTTGCAGTGGCAGTTTGGGACCAGAAGGACACTAAGGTGTCAACTGCTATATTTGCTTGAGTTCAGCTCTGAATGCACTCTCCACAAGTAAATAAGAGATAACTTACTGGTATATTGAACAACTTTAACTGGCATTTTGCTCTTTGTAGCTCATCTGGGACGGGCATTGCAACTGTTAGTGTGCCTGAATCACTTCAGAAAGCTAAAAAGGCAGAATGTACAGAAGTCCTGGTTTTCCCCAAAGAAGTCTGCTGAAGTGCTAGAAAAGAGAGAGTCTGCAGGCCCAGATTTGTTTATGTCTGAAGCACATCAGATGTTGTGGGGATTGCACCAGTAACCGATTGAAGCCTTTTTTTTTTTTTTTTTTTTTTTTTTTTTTTTTTTTTTTTTTTGTGGGGGAAACAGTGGAAGTGTCAGAGAATCAGGATACTGCATAAAGGAAGGTAACGCTATGTTACAATACTTTGGTTCATAAGAGAGAGTAGTGACAAGTCTACACATTTTGATTGAGAAATATGGGGTTACTTTTTATCTTCTGTCCTGGATTTGACATTAAAGTCAGAAAACATAAAATCACCAGGTTTTGAGCAATCAGCATGTTGCCTTGGTAGGAATATTCATTATACAGAAACTGGATGTCTTAAAGAACCTGTAGGCACAGTGCTGTTTTGGAGGCATGATAGTCTTGGACAGATAAATCTCACCTACACGGTTCTGTGCATGTTTATTGAGTCTTGCTTTGTATGTGGGGCACTAAATCAGTCTATGTAGGCACAGGAGCCTGGGCATTTCAGGATTAGTGGCCATGGCAGATCAATGGCATTGCACATGTACCATAAACATGACATCCTGCAGTGCTCCTATTGCATATCTGCAATTTATCAGCACTTGTTTAGGTGCTACTTCTTTCCCATAGAAAAGGAATCCTGGGGGAGCAGCTGACAGCTGAAAAATTATGGGGAAACAAGAGTTCCACATATTTTTCTTCTTCCTTTTCATAAACAAGTCAGTCATGAATGGGAAATGAATGACTCTTGGAGTCAACCTTACCTACTTATGAACAAAGAGTATTTCACCTGTTTACCTACTACATGCATCTTAGAATAAGAGCGGTATATAACAAAGCAAGTGAAAGATAGCTGCACTCTCTGTATCATGAGTTCTTCCTCAAAATTAGGCTTGCTGGACATAGATTAATTAATAGCAAATCATAAACAGATAGAGTTAACTCTCTTTAAAAGAAACAAAGCCTTTTGTATCCAAATAGTACCATTTTTCAATACAAGAGAACAGAAAATCTTTGATTTACTAAAACTAATTGCTAGTTCAGCTTCCTTGTGTTAGAAGTCAACATGATCCTTAGCATAATCCACTGTAATATCCCTGCCATTTTTTATTTGGGATTGACAAAAATTTTGGTCTTGCATTAATTTTTAATGGTTTCTACTCTTCCATGTGCATGTAAAACCTTGTATTTTCTTCTTCTTTTTAAACCCTACTCAATAATATTTGAGCACTGTGCATCTTCTTTCCTTGGTTGCTGTATCAAAGTCTATCCCACTCTGCAGTGTTTTGCATCTATTACAGTTACACCTGACTGCAGTGTTCCAGATCCATCAGACTGACAGGGGCCTGAGGCAGAGAAAAACAGCCCAGGATGCACTGAGTAGGCAGCAACAGGAAATGACAAACAGGATGGCTTTCTCTTTGCCTGTGCTTCTAGTTCTTTTTGTTACAACTGTGTACAGCATGGTAAATTTGAATAGGACATGATGCATATAGGAGAAAACAGGTCTAATAAGACTGCTGCTCTTGCAGCGTGATATCAAGTCTAAGGTTACAGCCAATGTAACTTGAGAAATAAACTTGAATCCAAACATTTGGCCTCAGGTGAAAGAGCCCTGCTAAAAGAATGGTGGTGTTACATCGAAATATTACGTAGTGCAGGCTAACCTTCAGATTCCTTCTACATTTCAAAAATGTGAAGGGATGTGGCAAGAAAAACCAAAGCCTATTTGACTTGAGTCTGTTGAAGAACCTCAATGTTAGAAAGAGTCAGAAGGAGGAAGTGTAGGGAAAATGTGTGACTGCTGTTGGATGGGACAGGGAATCTGGTGTCAAAAGACATTGAAAAGGCCAAAACCGTCTTCATCTGTTTTACTGTCAACACTGACCTTCAGGAATACCAAGCCCATGAGACAAGAGACAAAGTCCAGAGCAAGGAAGCCTTTCCCCCATTGATAAGGGAACACAGAAATTAATTAGGCATACATGAGTGATTTCATGGGAGGCATGCACTGACCAATGTCCCTGCGAGGCCACCCTCTACTATATTGGAAATGCCATGGTGACCATGGGCTTCTTGAGAACTGGAAGAAAGCAATCACTTCTATTTGTCATCCTAGAGAGCAAAAAGAAGAATCTGGAGAACTACAGGTTGTCCAGCCTCCCTGCTGATTCCTGGGAAAGTGTTGAAACAACAATTCCAGGAAATTATTTCCAGGTACATGAAGGCCAGGAAAGGGATAGGGGGTAGTCAGCATGAATTTATGAAGGGGAACTCATGTTTGACCAATCCAGTTACCTCCTATGAGGAGATGACTGGCTTGGACGACAAGGGGTGAGCAGTAATTATCACTTGCCTTGTACTTAGTAAGGCTTTCAAGACCACCACCCATCCTTACAGACAACGCTGGTGAAGCACATGCTGGGTAAGGGGATGTTGAGTGAAAACTGCAGCAGCTGCACCGCTGGGCACAAAGGGTTGTGATCAGCAGCACGAATTCCAGCTGGAGCTTGGTCAATGGTAGAATACTCTCAGTCAATACAAATAAACATCTTCCTTAATGGCCTAGGTGACAGGACAGAGTGGACCCTCAGAAATCAAAAGGGCTAGCTGATATGCCATGTGCTTGTGCTGCTACTCAGAGGAGCTTTTACAGGCTGGAGAAAGGGGCTGACAGAAACCTCATGCAGTCCAAGAAAGGAAAGAGTGAAGTCCTACATCTGGGCAGGAATAACCCCATGAACTTGTATGTGCTGGGGGATTAACCATTTGGGAAGCAGCTTTGCTGCTGGAGTGAGAGCTCCAGCATTCTGGTGCTAGGTTGGACACAAACCAGAAATGAGCCCTTTCTGGCTCACAGGGTACACCTTGGGCAGTGCAGGAGTCTCTCCAAGACTATACCCAAGATGGACCATCACATTTTTCAGACAGACATAAGCTTGGGCTATTTGCAGATCAGAAGTTAATTGTCCAATCCCAGCTTCAGGTAGTGGACTCCCACTCCCCAGTTAGCCCTCCTACTTCACTGTAGTTTACATTTTTCTGGGCCTGTGAAAATAAGGTGACCTTGGGTTTCAGACCTAGAGAGAAATTGTTTTGTCTGAATAAATTGGGAGAACAGTTGCTGACAGGCTATGGAGTTTTAGAATTACACACTAAAGCAGTACTGATCTGGAAAACTTATAGAAGCTAAAACTTAAGGCATCAACACAATGATCTAGCACCATTTGAAATAGCACAGGATCTGTCAGTGGCCTGGTTAGCTGCTGTTCCAAGAGGGTACAAGCTTCCCACAGGTCACGTGTCTCATCTGCCATGCCCATGCAGCTGCACTGATTATTCTAAGTGATCTCTAATAGCAGTACATACTGAACTCTGGAGTAGAATCCAACTATTAAAGTCCCATAAATGGTTACAGTCTTTAGACAGTTAAACCTAGGACAGATAAATCCAGATCTAAATGCATATATTCACTGCTTATTTCATGGAAACAGAAAAATAACTAGAGGCTTCTACACACTAAGTATTTTCTGCCTAAAAGCCAGTTTCTTACAACTTCCTTGTGGGATGAAGTGGAGGGGTAGGCACTGAACTCCTCTCCTGGTGCCCTCTGGCAAGAGAATGGCCTGAAGTTGTGTCAGGGATGGCTCAGGTTAGCTACCAGAAAAAGGCTGTTGGGCACTGGAAGAGGCTCCCCAGGGACATGGTCCCAGCACCAAGCCTGACAAAGTTCAAGAAGCATTTGGACAGTGCTCTCAGGCACATGGTGTGACTCTTGGGGATGTCTTGTGCAGAGCTAAGAGCTGGGCTTGATGATGCTTGTGGATCCTTTCCAGCTCAGAATATTCTGTGATTCCAATTCTGTAATTCTCTTCAGTGAATGCCTACTGTGAATGTAGGCATCACTTTTAGGCAGAGGCTTAAATTAAATGACTGCCTGAAAGTTCACTGCATTCTCCTTTCAGTTATGCACATATAGGCATGTAGAAGCAATTGAGATGCTCTAGGGTATGCCATCTGGCATCCAGGTCTCATTCCAGAACAGCACTTCTGCATTTCTCTATCTGATGTTGTAGCTGCCAGCCCCATCTGAATGCCCCAGGTATCCTTGAGCATTTCAAATGGCACTAAATGGCATTTAGGCAACAGAAATTGGTCCCTACTGTTCTTTTGGTGCTTAATCACAGAGAGATTTAAAAACTACCAGTTTGATCAGAATCCCACAAATAAAATAAAAGGCAGTTTAATGTATATAAGTGAACGCAACAAAATAGTACCTTGCAGACATACAGCAATTGAAGTCATAACATGGTTGTTGAAACTGTCTAATGTGATGCTGATGTCCCCTTGTCACTAGATATTTGGCATGCACATATGAGAATGCCATAGATGCATACAATTCTCTGAGTATAGATAATGTCGGCATAAACCTCTCCCTTTTTTATCATTCAAAAAACAACAGTGAAGTCTCATTTCAACACGAAGGCTGAGAAAGCAGGCAGGCAAATGACTCCCACTGTTGTAATGAGCTGTAATGGTGTGCACACTTACAAGTATTTGCCAGTATGGCATACTGAAAACATTCCTCCAGGGGGTCTATCTCTGAACAGAAATATGCCAAGAAATTAAAAGCCAAAGGTAAAACAGGTAAAAAAGGCTCTTAGTCCTGCCTGGCTATTACAAGAACCTCTAAGTATTACAACAATTTATGTAACTTACTGCAAATGAGGCAATATCTTAATGTAGCAAAGGAAGAAAGATGGAAAATGTGGAAAAAGGATATAATTGTAGCTCTGAAGAATTATTTTTGGCTTTTCTTAGACCTTCTGGAATACTGCTGTTGAAACAGGGGAATAAAGAGTAGTACATTAAAATGCTAGATGCTATAAAGCAGTGCCATTTTAAAATGAATTTGTAGAACAACTAGATATTTCAAAAGCTGCACCTTTTAATGAGGCTATCAATGACTGTTTCTGACTTATGAATGAAAGGCATTCTAATTTTACAAATTTCAAAAGCTCTCTGACAGTTACAGACTTCACACAAATATGGGAACAGTAATTTACAGTAGTTGGACTGGTTGCAAAGCGTCTGAAATGTAACTAGAATTTTTAAAAAGCATAACCAAACAAATCAGCAACTATATAAACAAACAGCCCTGCCCCTCCAGTTCAGCCCTCTCCAGCAGGTAGCTGAGGAGAAGTTCTTAACAAACTCATACAAACTAATCTATCTGTTGCATCCCAGTGTCCTTTGCTGAGCCTAGGTCCCTTAGCACAACATTACCTGTGTAAAGGACTACTGCTGAGCAACTGCAAAGGAACATTGCTGAGCAATATTCCCATTATATGGGAATAGTCCCATGTAATTCAATATGGAAGAGAAAAAAAATACATATAACCCTCAGAGAAAGCTGTCCTTTAGTTTCTGGATTAGGGGCAAAAGGCTTTTGCAATCCCCAGTGCCCAGAAAAGTTTGAAATATCAATCAACTTCCCTTTGCTCACTGTCTCTCACTGTCACATTTTTGTGCTCCCTTTGGATGATCCCTATTCCGTACATCGCAGCAGTTTCCAGCTGCTGGCTCTTGCCCAGCTGACTAGCACTCAGGAAACAACCTGCTCACTTTCTTACAGTTTTGGGACATCTCTGAGGAGTAAGAGACAGACATTTTTCCTGCTAGTTTGATTACCCATCTCGAGGGAAGAAAGTCAGCCTCATTATCAAAGGTAATTCCACAAAGAAAACCTACATCTTTCCAGTGTTTAAGTGGCTCCCAGAATCCTTGTGGAACCTCTGCAGGCTAGAAATTAAGTGCCTGGCTCCACTGAATACATCTGAAACTGTTTAATGGAGATTTAAAGCAGGATGCTTTAGAACCTCCTTCATCAGTTTGAAGAGAAACCAATCCAATTAATTCTCAGCTGTTCTTCTACTAGTGAAAATACAAGGAATAATCTTACTTCCACTTAATTTATAATTTAAATGATTATTTGACTGTTTAAATCAAGCTTTATTTTATTTTTGATAGGGCTTTATTGTCAAGTTAATTGACATTTCAGTATCTGCAGCAAATCCTGGGGAAAATGCTATAAAATAAATGGTTTATTAAAATTTAAATAAATCTTTTTTTCATAGGAAATTCAACCGGACCATGTATGTCAGGGGAAAAATTCAAACCTGAGTAGTTTCAGACATGAAATAGGAATGGAGATCTTTAGCCCAGCCACAAGGTCTTACAGGTCTAGAAAGATCATTTACAAAATCCAGGAACCTGCCGAATTCTGTTCCTGAAATACACTATCTGCAAGTGTTCAGGCTCCTGGACAGCTTGTGAGGTTTATGGTCAGACTGCAGTCTCAGACACAGGCACACTGAGTGTAGGTCACCGCTTAGGTCAACAGGCAGCAAGTGACAGCAAACTTTGCAGTTCTCCTCTGTTTTGGTCTGAAGAGCTCATCCCAAGCTCCTGTCTGCCCAGCCCTTGTCTCTTGTTATTTCTCTTACTGACATATAACAGCACATAAAGACCCAGGGATGCAGGAGGTGACATTTTTTCTGAAGCATTAGCAATGAGCTTTGCTGACTGCATTTTTTTCTGGCCTTCTCTTACCTGTTAGGCTCGAGCAAGATTAGAAATGCCCAGACTAGGAAGAGGGGGCAGAAAGGGAGGCAGCAGAATCTGTGGCACCCTCAGGGAGGTTTCAGGGAGAGGCAGAAAAATGACTCTAGAAAAGGGGAGAAAAGGAAAGTAGACAAGTAGACTAGGGGAAAACAAAGTGAAAAGGGCACTGCTACAGCAAATGCAAGTCAGAAATTATATTGAGGTGTCTATGACTTTACCATTAGCCTGGTTCCCTACTCAAAATCCACCTGACACTCTCAACAACTACTACATACTCATACAATCTAAGAAAAAGCTGTGCTCCCCATTTTGTTCACACAGAAGGCGAAACACACCAAGATGTTCACACTGATGCTGCTGATCATGCTCGCAATATTGTCATATCTCACCCGCTCTTGTAGAGAAAGCTGCAAAATAACAACAGTCTTACACCTCTAAGGAATACGGATCTCCTCCTTACATGTCATAAAAGGGAAAAGGAAAAACCCTACCAAGTCAAGGAAGCTATGCATCACCAAATCTTGTGAGAGTTCCTATTTCTAGGGAGCCCCCACTGTGGGAGAACAGTTTGTAAGAGAATAGAGATAGTGCTGAAGGCAATCTCACCCCGATAAATTGAGGCTGTACTAATTACCAAGGAGTGGGAACAGCCTTGCCTTCAATAGGTCACAACTGTACCCAATAAGGATGGGTGTTATAAAAGAGTGGGGGGCTGGTTAGAGTCTGCTGGCTGTGCTGTGAGGATTGAGGGCTAGGTGGCTGAGTGAGGGGTAGGAAGGACTTAGCTGAGCCTGTAGAAGGAAGAAGTCATCTGTGTGGAGCTGCCCATAGGAAACTCAGAGAGAGATGGTATGGAATTTTTTAAGATAAGGGACACTTGTGTCAGTTATGAGTCCACTTTGATTGGCACCCTGTGTGAGGACCAGATGATAATACCCTATCTCTTATAAATTTAATTTAAACCTCCTGTCCTGGCCTATTCTGTTCCCCTGTTGGAAAATATCATTGCTTCACTTCGCATCTCTTTTCCACCCTTCTTGTTTATTCTGTTAACTAGTCACTGAAGCTGTCCTTCTTTAAACCTTTCTAGCACCTAAATGTAATGTGAAGTGTAGGGCAAAGGAACTGCTAGTGCTGATTAAGTGGCTGATGCATCTGAGGAGCAGGAAAGTAACAGAGAAGACCTGATAGCCTTTATTATCCTATGATTCTTGATGAAGGTAATAGTCAGAAATGTGTGCTTTTCTAAATGCTAAGAACTACAGTCTAAGATTCTCCAGATTAAAGCATGTCTCTGCTGTCTCATGGAGGATGTCAAGACTTTCTGAGACAGTTGAAAGCAGTCTATTTGATATTTTCTTAAAAAGCTCAAGATACAGAAATACTGGTTTCATGTAGCTAAAAGGTTTCTGGGTATTTTCACATTGCAATAAAAAACTTTTCTTTCCTTTGTGTAGGCATGATCTGAGAAGAAAAACATCTGTTTTCAGAAATGGAGATTGTTTTGTTTTATTAAGCTGTAGTAATTACCTGGTATAAGTCCAGTGGTTCAAAGCTCATGATGTAATCTCTGAGAGGTAACAAAGGTAAGGTGTTGTTAATTTTCTTGTAATGAATTGCATCATCTTATGTCTGAAAACCGTGACAAAACCAGGATGTACTTTTTGCCTATTTCTTTCAGATTGCCTCAGTTTTACATACTTCAGCATATATGCCTTGTGCTTAGCACATAAGAAATAAAAAGGAGACTTCAGGAACAACCTTTTGACACATACATTTGAAGAGGTACAGAACTCATGCTGTAAAGCCTGGGAAGAGGAGTACTCAGCTTGTCCTTAAGAGTTCATGACTTCATCCAGGATTTTGTAAAGTGCTTGCTAGTTTGGAGGAAGATCAATTATCAAGCAGCAGACCAGACAGAATTTTAAAAGATAATTTTCAAAACAACATTGAGCATCCATCTTACTTACAGAAGGTCTTTTTAGGGAATTTGAAGTGACATGTACAAGAACTATCTTTTTATTTTTGTGGACAATAAATAGAGGATTTTCAAAGCAGCAAATGATGGCCTGAATGAGACCTATATGTGGCTCACTAAAATAGTTTGGCTGCTGAATGCAGACTACATTCTCAGATGCTTCATGGGACTAAAACTTGCTTTTTTTACTTACAATTACTTCTGCTTCATACGAATGCCATGACAAAAGGTAAACATCAAGTTACCAGGTGTGCTCTGCCAGGGATAATGTGGCTGTCACTCTGCACAGCCTCTGACCTCCATGTGCCCCTTTGCTGCAGACCTGCAGCTGAGGGGGCCACAGGGCAGCCTCTGGCAGCACTGGGAGAGTGCATGGTTTCTACCTCATTCAGCAGGCTAGGATGTGCATTTGTGCTCAGTTCGTTATCTTTAAGGGCTGAAGTAAAATTGCAGCGCCTTGTGCTGAAGGTCTGCTGCTTCAGACAGCTTTGAGCTGTGGGCCATTGTGAGGAATATGCGCTTAGATTAGTCAGAAAAGTTGACAATTAAGGCACTGGTTTATCAATATGGAATAGATGGCTTTCTTGCTTTCCTTTACAGTAAAATGAAAGACCCCCCTCCCCTAATTCAGTCCAGTCAAGACTCTATTCCATTTACTTCCCAGTCCTTCACATCCATTGTTTAAGAAACCAAGCCACTTCCTTGGCATCCATCTGTTTAACACATCTGTCTCACTTTGTCTGGCTAAATTCCTTGAGGCACTCTTCTGGTGCTCTGCAGAGAAAATAACTTTTTCTGTTAGACAATACTCTGCAAATAAGTGAAATTAAGGTGGAGAAAAGGTTAAAAAAATGCTTGTGAGACATGAAATCATTGGAATTTTAATCTTCACCTAAAATAACTCCTTTTGATGTTTTATTTTATTACTAGTGTTTGCACTAGTAATGAAAAAGTTTGTAACATTTCCATCTCTTTAAACTAAATGGTTATTTTCAGGGCTATGGAATTGAGGTAACTATTTTTACAGCCTATAGGGTTATACTGTGCTGTATATATATATTTTTTTTTTTAAAGTCAAAGAGATAATCACATTTCTGCTACTTCCAAAAGGAATCTCCTTTGGACTGTTTTAGATCTGCATGTTATATCACTTTTCTTTGTTTGTTTTTCGATATTTGTCGGATTATACCATCTTGTATTATTTCTCTGAATTATTTCTTTCACTTTACTTTTTTGCATTTATAGCAATAAGTTCCCTGACAAATATGAAGAAAGCTACACCCATGGCTGAGGTGGGGCCACAGCTGTCTGTATATTTAAAGTGTATGGGATTGCAATTGGATCCATTCTGCCATGAAAAAGCACAGTGGGGTTATCAAAGAGCAAGAGATTGCCCAGCTGTGGCTCAGTGACTCACTCACAAGAGCTGGGATAAAAAGTTCCAGACCAGATAAGGTGGGGAGACTGCCAGAGAGGTTAGGAGTTAACCTCAAAGAGACTCTTTAGCTACAGTTCAGTAAAGTGCTTTGGGGATTTTCTGAGAAAAGCCTTAGGTGTGCTGGCTGGGAAAAGGCTGAAGAATATAATTTTTTTAAGGCTGCTATTGTCCGTCACTGAAGGATATTTGATGTGGGCAGCAGGCCAGGAAGCTGGGGTCTTTGAAGGCTGAATACCCTTCCTTACTTCTGGAATAGGTTCAGGGTTTCAGACAATTTGGGTACTGCCTAGATTATTTTGTGGCTTAAAAAGGAAAGTACCAGACAGAGTAAAAATTATAAGTAACTAGCAAACTACATAGGGTACGTAACACACTAGCAAGTAAAAGGGCTGTATTCAAGGAAAGTGAACTGATCTGAACTAAATAGGCAAGAATAAGCAACATCTAAGCAAACAGAATAATGCTAATTATATCAAATCAGGTTCACAGAAAGTGGATGTGGCAAATTGAGATGACTTGGAAAAATAGAAGATATTTTTTGGATGGAATGAAGAGCTTCTGCATAACTTCAGCAAAGCAGGTGATGCAGAGATTGATGAAACAACTGAAAGATGGATGAAGTGGGATTCAAGGAGAAACCTGTACTGATAGGAAATTATTGGTGTTCTGCAATTTTCATCTTATTTACTTTTGTCATTCGACAGTCTTGGCACACTGAAGTATGCTATGTTACAAGGCTAGGAGGCAACACTAACAGGACAGAGGTGCAGGTTATTGTACAAGAGACAGGAGTATCTGAAATAGGATCACTTTTTATATGTTCCCAGTGCAAGGGTATAGCTAAGGGAATCTGTTCTGCTGAGGGCATTGGAAGAGAAACCAGGGGGAGCTGATCACCAGGCAATGAGCATGGGGAGAATTGATTATATAATGTTTGAGTGCTGTCATAGGGCGCCTGACATACACTTGTGGAACATGTGTGCTGTTCTGGTGAAATCTTCCCAACAAAAGGCAGGGAAAGATTTCTGCTGTTAAAGGATGTGAATTACACCTTGTCTTGAATACCAGCTATAGTTCTGATTGCCCAAACTTCAAAATAAATTAAACCAGGAAAACAATTGCAGTACATTGCTGGTACCTAAATTGGCCTGCAAGAGAGCTGGAGGACTTTGTAGAAGGACCTGTAATGACAGGACAAAAAGTAATAGTTTTAAAGTGAAAGAAGGTGGATTTAGATTAGATATAAGGAAGGAATTCTTTGCTGTGAGGGTGGTGAGACACTGGCACAGGTTGCCCAGAGAAGTTGTGGATGCCCCATCACAGGAAGTGTTCAAGGCCAGGTTGGATGGATTTTTGAGCAACCTGGCCTAAAGAAAGGTGTCCCTACCTGTGGCAGAGGGATTGAAACTAGATGATCTTTCAGGTCTCTTCCAACCCAAACCACTCTATGATTTTATTATTACTGGGATGACTGTGGAAATGGAAAGCATTCTTATCAGAAAATACTTACAAAACTGTTTATTCTAGCAAAGTAAGTCTGATTTAAGAAAGCATGTAATTGCTCTTATAAATACATCAGGGAGGTTCAAGGACTATTTCAGGTGAAGTACAGTGCTGGTGCAAGAGAAAATGGATATAAAGTAGCCTTAAATAAATTTAGATGGGAATTAATCAAATGCTTAAAACGCCAGAGAAAAGAGCTTTAGAAACTGAATTTCTGAAGGGGTATGGGAGTTAAATTTGTCGATTTACAAAAGAAATGAGTTCATTTTAAGAGATTACACTACATAATACTTATGGTTGCTCAGGATTGGGTTTCCTTTGATAACTAAGAAGATGCCTTGTAGTATCACAAGCTCCCTCCTGGTGTATGACTACATTCCCACATGGTGATTCTGTCATATCAATAATTGACAGGAAGGAAAATAGTGATCAGCAGCACAAGTTTCTGTTACTACCAGCCTCCAAACCTGAGTGTCAATAAGTAATAACAGTTTCTAGTTTTGGGGAAAATCTTGAAACATGCCTTTGCCAGCAAGTCCCAGAACACTAATTTTAATGATTGACATACCTATAGCATTTTCTAACATTGTTCAGTTATCTTGAATCACACTCAATTCCAAGTTAAACACTAATAAAAATGATATAAAAACCTTGTAAAATCTCAAATAGCTGACAAGGTCACAAAAGTTTCTGCACATCTGCTGTACAATAGAAGCATCAAATACCTGGCTACCAAATTTTTCCTTCCTTCTACAGTGAGAACTACCCAGCTGACACAACTTTAAAAGTTCTGTGTTGAAGTTCCAGCACACCCATACGTGATCAGTGTGAATTCCACATTTTCTCTCTATTGCACTCTATCTTTCCAGTCACATTTCTTAGGGTTTTCAGCCAAAGCAGACTTTTTCTTTAGCATTACTGAAAATGTCATGTTTGTGGTCTTTACCCCTTTGGTTCTAAAAAAACCAAATGTCCTTTAGAACAGCTAAGCACAGTTTTCTACCTCCTTGGGAAACCCCCATCTCCTCCAATGCTGGAGATTGTTAAGTTAGGAGTGACTTGTGAATGTACAATAGGATACAGAGCTGTTTGCTGCCACAGGAGATTGCATTCATGCTTTGGCCCCAAAATACACAGAACACTGTTTTTTGCATAAATATCATCACTACCAACCATTTCTTGGACATGCAGCTGAATGAGATGTGAACACTGCTGTTTGATCATGACAACACCTTTGAGCTAATGATGTATTTGGGGGGGACTCTCAGCCCCTGAGAGTTTTAATGAAAAATAGAGTTATAACCTTCTTTCATATTTAAGTTATTAATATATGTTAAAGATGTATTTGATTATTACAGTCTATGTCAGCTAGATAGGAATGGATATTTGTTATTTGTTTAAGGAAAACTTTGTAATAACTCTCAAGCTCTGTAGACACAGAGAAAACAATCAATTTCACTGTAAAAAGTGTAAACCTCCTTTGGATTGAGTACTGGTTTAGTGCTACTTTTTCTATCTAAAATGTTACTTATCTATTTGAAACTGTGAAGAACTGGTGCTCTATCCACTAAAAATGCTATTGCATATAGAAACTTTAAGAAATCAATATTTTCAGGGCACAGAAAACTAAAATATTAAGGAGGGAGTTTGATTTTGTGCTGCTTGCTTTCTACCTTATGCTCTGAAGAGTCCAACTGGAGTTACCCTGTGTATCCATCCATCTGTCCATCAGGTACTTTCAAACTGCTTTGCTCCAGAGAAGCCTGGTTTCACTTGGCATTTGTTTTACTTTCAAATTTGACTTCTTTGATGGTTGATAAATCACCAGGAATGCACTGATTTACCATTTTTATAAGCCTTGTAGAACAAATACAGCTACAGACTTTGTAAACCGAGAAAACATTTGGCCATCCTCCCCATGGGGCTACGTATGAATTTCTCACACGCTGTTTGACAAGCACCTGAATTCATTATACACCTTATTGCTGAGAGAAGTGTGGTTTGTCCTGCTAACCAGGCCCTCTGCCAAACTTACCAATGGCCAGGACTGTACAGAATATGGCATAGCTACAGACAATGGAGAAGATTCTGCCACTAACACCTGGTCCCACTTATTTTGTGAAAAATAAGGATTCAAATTGCACTACAGCACAGCCCTATCCTACCAGCAAAAGATGCTTCTGGTATTGGAAGTAGGGCAGGCGTGGCAGAGTCTTCCTGAGGGGCTGTCTTCCTCCTCCAGTTTTCTCAAGGACACAGAACAAGATCTTTAAAATCACACTGTATACACGCTAGCTGGAAGCCTTGAGCATGGTGTATACTAGGATAAGTGACATTAAATTACTGGGCAAGTAGTTTCTCTGAGGTGTCTGGGGTTAGCATGATTACTTTACGATTCATATTCCCCTTTGTGGTTTGTGTTTCTGGTGAATCAGGCTTGGTATTTCCCTTAGCTATTTCTTCCTCCTCATAAAACACGTTCTTCTGATCTCTTTGGGATCATTAATAATGTAGATTGATGCAGACAGCCTATACTGCAAATGGAAAACGCTTGATTAAGTTATCATATGATGCTTCTGTTAAGCAAGGATTATCCTCTTGAGCTATTCTAGAGCATTTTGTAATAACATACCTTTAAATAGATATAGGACCAAGGGATAAAATTCACATGAGGATCCAAAGCTTTTCTTCCTGAAGGTTGTAGCATTCAGATCCAGGTTTTCTTCAGTTATTGCACGTTATTGCAACCAAGGTCGCTCCTGACACCAGAGTATGAGGGCTTGATTAGGAGTCTTTTTATACAACTGTGCCCTTGTCTGACAAGGATCCCTCCTCTGCTACTAGGGAGAAAAATGGAGGAGTACAGTGATGGAAGGAAAAAAAGAGCTCAGAAAGAAATATTATGGCCACTTCCCAGCAGCAGTGCCCATAGCAATTTCCACCACTTGATTTGGAAAGATAAATGTATTTTTTAAACATAAATGAATTTTCATTATTGCCCATTATTGACTGGGCATGGCACTGACTGCTATGGTTTAGTTGACATGGTGGTGTTCAGTCAAAGGTTGGACTCGATGATCTTGGAATTCTATTTTAACTTTAATGATTCTGTGGTTTTATATTCCATATTATTTTTTCTGTATGTACTGTTTTATTTGGGATGCTTTTCAGGCTGTTCTCATATATTAATTCTAACCCCTCCCAGCCTGAACTTCTCAACCCAGTCTAAAACACTGTAAAGGTACTTAAAAATGTAAGCATGTTGTCATAATAATAATTCATATTATTACAAGAAAAATTTATTCCTTCCATAAATAAAATGGCTGTGAAAGGAACAAATTGTAGAGTATTAACAGAATAAAGGACATGATAAACAGCATTGTTAATTAGTTTGCTTAGTCATACTTTTATATACTTGGTGATAGTTAATCATATTACATTATTATAAAACCATAACAGTTGTAATGTCATTACAGATTTTTATTTCAGATGGGAGCTTCATGTCTTCCAACTGCCTCATGCAAAATAATTTCTAATTAATAATTCCTTTGGAGTAATTATAACTAACAATGTGAATGTGGGGAAATTAATTAATTAGGAAGAAAGCTTACATTTTGTGTTTGGATCTGTATGCTAGAATGATTTACAGTTTTTCTGTAAATCAGCTTCCTCTGGTAATGGCTGGAATTTAATTATGAAAACTTCAAGAAATGTCCCCTTTCCAACTCACTGATTCTACCTTTTCTGCATTTACTCTCAGAGATTGAATTAAATGGATTAGCTGCAAGAGTTTATGAAAGAAAGGCAGCTAGTTGTTTCATCTTTTGCAGTGGAGCCTATACTGAAGAGCTAACTCCACTGGTCTGGCCTCTGCAAGCTCACAAACTGTGAGCTGCCACTAATAAAAGTTGCCTCTCTGCCGCTTCATGCTGTTTTGGCCTGGTGACCTGTGCAGTGCAGTACTTCATTCGTTGAACAATGTTTCCCAAAAGGACAGACAGAGGAGCTCATCATCATTGCTTCAAGGGCCCAGTTCTCAGCACTGGGATAGAGAGGACGAGCTCTTTCCAAACCCACCATCCTGGGACGACTTTGCCTCAGTCTGCCATTATTTTCAATATCCTCAGGTGCATCTTAAAAATTCCTTCACTGGCATAGAATAATGTGAACCTGAAAACTTCACATCTTTCCTTTAACACATGCAAAAGTTTGTTTTGAATCTTACTGAAATTGCTGTTGTAGGATGATGGTCATATCTGTGCAGTTACCTGGCTACAAATTGGATGTGTCATATTTCAGGTACATTTGTATCTGAATTATAAACCTGAATATAAACAATTTAGTCAGTTGTGGAGATCTGTTTCAGGGAATATGCAGTCACTGCTCAAAACTAGTACTCTCCAAACAAAACTAGAAAGAATATTCAGGATGGGAATCCTGGGTAGATCAACTACTAATGCTGTGTTTATGTGAAAGGCAGACAGTGATGGCTGCTACCATGCTGCTTTTAGAGCCAGCTCTTAAACACATTAAAATGTCATATTACCTCAGTGCATGTTCTGCTAAATACTGATTTTTTTTTTTTTTGTTAATGCTCTCTGACTTTTTAATAATGTGTGTGTAGCTATTATCTTCTACTTTGCAAAGTGTCTGGTTTATAGTGAGGATGGAAAAACTAATGAAAATGGATGTTGGCACTACAATATCTCCTGTCATCTGGAAAGACAAAATACTGAGTGAGATGCAAGGTTTGGATGCCAGTTTTGCTGTGCTAGGTCCTAGATTTGGTATGCAATTGCTGAAAGGCAGAAATAGTTAATGTCAGTCAGGTGATATGACCTGAATTAGGCATACAAAAAAGCATCTGAACACATTATGGTCTTTAATGCCAACTATGAAATACACTACACTATGAAGGCCCAGCAAACTAGTAACTTCATCGTGTTAAAGAACTCAATCACTCCTGTGTCACAATGACCCCTCTCAGCTACCACATCAGCTGGACTTCACTGGCATTTTTAATCTCAGCCAAGATGCTGTCTGAGAGGCTCTTGGTGCAGCATGGCAGGAGATGTAGGGCAGGGCAAGGTGAAGCCAAGAGCACTCAGTGTGATTATGTTTGTCATCTTGTTCCTGGGGCTGCAAACTGATTTGGCCCCCCTTAGGCTGCCTCAGAGTTGCTCTGTGTGGCACCTAGATGCCCATGTCTGCAAGGAATCTTTCAACACACTGCTAGTTGCCAGAATCCCTGAATGTAAAGTGAGTTTAAAAATCATTTGTATTTTTTGTATAAGCTATATGCCATATATTTGAAAATAGTAATGCATTTTATTTTCTGACTGCTGAAATATTCTATGTTGGCATCAATGGATTTCAAAATATTCTCTTGTGTTCATTTCACTGTTTTTAAATCTGCATTTTTTTCAGCATGGCTGTTCTCAAATGTAAATGTAATATTTCTGCTGAGACATCAGTTTTGATTAGAGTTGGCTTTCTAGCTGAAGGCTCTTGAAAAAGCTGTCTGGACTTCTGTCGAGGCTGTGATCAGATATTGTTCTGTCCTACTAGCTACCTTACAGTGTGTCTTTTTGTATTTATCAGAAACTTCAAAATCCCAAAGAACACATTTTTCACATATATATCTCTTTTATTAATGCAGAAATAACATAAGCCTAAAGTGCATTCACTTTGGTCATCCTGTTATGTTTCCAAACTGGAATTAGAACAGAACACAGTAGTAATAGTGACAGAGCACTATTCAATTGCCTTTTCTCCCATGGACTGGACCCTTACCTACCTACCCTGACTCTGAGACAAGATGGAAAATTAAACCTTTCTTAATCCTGGGGACTCTCCTTCTTAAAAACAGAATCGTGTCTGCTCCTTCCTTGTAGGTGTGGAAGGTTTCTTCTCCAGTCCTTGCTGTGGAACTGGAGACCTTCACCTGAGAACAGCTGGGAGCCAGCCCTGGTAGCTCTGGGGAGCAGAACCTGCAAAGTGTCCTGTTTGGCAGAGGGTGTGAGATAGGCTGTGATGGTTACAGCCAGGTCCTGGCAGCTTCCACACCAAGAGTGAGCACCTCCTCATGACAGCAGGTAGAAAATGTCACACAACCCCAACTTACAGCACCTCCCATCACCTCACTAAAGGATTTGGGAAGGGTGAATGTATTAGACAGCAAAAGCAAGGGAAATTGAGGCTGGGAAGTGGGAAGAAATATTTGATGGAAATAGAGAATGGTTTGCTTTTGACAGAAATGAGACTTTTCACCAGTCTTTCTGGGAATGGAAAAATACAATTATCTTTTCTTAGCACTATTCTTGCTTTCATTTGTTCCCCAAAAATAATCCTTCAAGAGCACAAAATTAAAGCAATCCCAAGGAATCTGTCAGGACTATTGGAAAAGGTGGCACATTTTGGTCAAGGAATGAAGCTCATGGAACAGAACGGGGGCACAAGACACAAAAATCCTGTGTATTTTGGGAAAAGTATTATTTCATTGGCAAAGCTTGTGTGGATTTTCTTTTATTCTGTCAAAACTGGATAAGTAATTTCAATGGAAAATTAAGTTTTCACAATTTATTAACTCCAAAATGGGAAATGGTGGATCAGTCTTGGAATCTCCAGGTTCTTTGTATGTAGAATATTAATTAGAGACTTTTGCCAAAGATAGCTCTATGGGAAACCCAGCAGAGTCCTGTAAGAAATGAAGATGTGATGCTAAGAAAGAAGTCTAAGATAGATACCCCCTCTCTTCTCCAGATGGAAGGATGGAAGGCATAGAGGGAAGAGGAAACCACTTTCATAGATGGTTTGATTTTGTGTTTACACTTGGAGCAAGATGAGAGATTGGATAAAAGGCTAAGATAATGTATCTCAATGGTTGCAGTATTTGATACCAGTTTTGACTGAATAAAATGAGTCTTTCTGAAGCAAGTGAAATCACTCCAGACAGTTCTTGGGATTCTTACCATTCTGTATCCTTTTGGTGGGATACCCTGAAAGATAATGTTTTGAAAAAAAGAAAAATTAATATACGACGTATTCACATGCAAGAATATTCTCACTACAGTGGCTTAATTTCTATCATTTATCTCAGAACCCTGAGTTTATAGACATAGTAGTAACAAAACACATTTAATACAAGTCCAGATTCTCATAAAGACTTGCAGAAAGACTTCTGTTTCAGGAAGGTGTCCAGATCTTGAAAACTACTTCAGATCCAGTAGTATGTGTCAAGATGTACTGGAACATATCAAAGCTGAATGGTTTCCACTTCAAAATTTACCTGTGTGGGAGCTTTAGAAAATTGCTGTTTGAAGGAACAAACAGGGAAATTTTATTATTGCACTTCTGAGAACCTGGTTTATATGCTGTAACTTGCCCACCTCTCAAACACCCAAGTATTTTGGTAGTGGTGTAATCTGAAAACTAAATGGAATGTCTAAGTAGACATTTCTTCAGACTCTTACCGATATATTATACCTCAAACACATCATAATGCAGTGTGCCATATCCCATAATATTTCACAGTAATTCAATAACTGCAAAACTAACTTCATGACTAAAGTACTAAAAGCCCCTCTGGTCTCATTCTAATGTATACGATTTTCAGAAGCTAAAATACTGTCAAAAGTGAGGCTTACATTGTAGTTTGAGGTCTTCTTACTGAAATCTGGCTGTTATAAATAAATATCTAATTGGAATTGTTTTTTCTTCCCCCAGAAGGTTTGGTAATAGATCCAGGTATTTTTAGAAGCAAAGCATACTCAAATATATTTTAGTCTCCTGTTCCAAAGCACAAGTACTCCTCACATGATTATGCACCTTCTGCAATGTCAACTTTCCTTTACTTGGCAGCTTCAATATATTGCCATGAAGTAGAACTTTATAAATAGCTGTTTAAAAGAGACTCTCCACCCCCTCTGATTTCTAGGGTTTTCTCTCTCATTTCTTCTTGAAAAGACCAGTTTAAACTCAGATTTAAAGAGACCACTGGGACCAGATTTGTGCTGCCCAGACAGAATTTTAGGTATTTTGATAGGAAAGGGAACTTTATGAAGTCACATAAATGACAATTTAAAAGTAGCTGATATCCAGCGCTGTGCTTTCCTAATGTCCTCAAGAGATGACATACAAATTTTAGTGAAGTAGAATGCATTTAAAAATTATGCTTAACTAAGCACAGAAGCTTACTGCAGTTGTATGCTATTAAAGTAAAAAAAAATTCAGGCTGACAAGATGTCAGTATTTTGTTCTACCTGAACTCCTTAGGAAGAAAGGCTCAATAGTTTTCTGAGAAAGAATACACAGTAGCTCAGGCTGGCTTTCCCACTGCTGTAGAAGCTTAGTGGTTTAGAATATGAGTCCAAGTTCAGCAATAATGGGGAGATGATGATGCCAACTTGGCCTATTAAAATTCTCTTTCAAAGGTTTTGGCATAACTTTAAAATGGTAATAAGCCTAATGATCTAGTACAACAGCCTCTGATAAAAGTGCTGGAAGACTGTCTTAGGGATGCAAGAAAATTTTACTTCAGCATTGCAATATTTACTCTTCTTCTGTAACGTGTATTTCCAATGAAGTGGTGAGTAATATCACTTAATCTAAGTCAATTAGCCAAATGGTCTGTATTCCATATTTCTAAAATTTATTTCCCATCAGGGATACAATTTGCTTATCATCATTATTTTTCATCCTGTACTTTTGATTTCTACAGAATTTTAATTTTCTATTACCTTAGGGAGCAAGCTGAAGTCTGCATTAGGGGAAACTTACACAGAAGCAATTTTGCTTTCAGCAAGACCTGAAAAATTAACCTTCCACTCAAAAACATGGGGAAAATATGAGTTCTGCATTTGCAATCTTTATGAAAGAAAATTACTAATCTATTCCTCCAGACAGAGCCTATAAATGGAGCTAAAGAGAGGAAAAGAACACACTAAAGAGCGTAATGAGATCCCAAATTTTAATCCAGTTCAGGGACTGTGGCTAAATCTCTCATGCATCTGACTTCAGTGGGATTCAGGCTTAAATTAAGAATATTCTTAATTGCTTATGTTAACATTCTCTTTAATCAAAGCCTAAGGAAGAGGACAGAAAAGTAAGACAGTGTCAGGGTGAGCTGGCATCTGTGTGTTTGCCGCACAAAGGGTGGATTATCAATCCAAAAGCTGTTTTGGAGAGTGAAGGGCCAAAATGAATGACAGAAGAGGTGCAGGCAAAGCTCTGAGAAGAAACTCTTTATAGAAAAGCAAGATAGGTGACAACAAAGACTGAGGGTGGTGAGGGGACATGGTTTATGTTGGCACACCAGCTAGTCCAGGTGTTTAAGAAAAGACTGATTGTGGAACTAAATGCCATGTTGTAGCTGAAAAACTGGTGTTAGGTTGGACTTTGATGATCTCAAAGGTCTTTTTCAACCCAGTTGATTCTGTGATTCTGTCTTGCTGGAAGAAATCCGGTTGGCTGTCTGTCTCTGCCCAGACACGTGCAGGGTGGTTCTGTTGAAGGCCAGGCTTCGAAGGACGAGTCTGGACTCTTTGGTTTTTGGTCTTCAGATTTGTTTATTATTTCTTATCTACAGAAATTTCTCTCTGCCCAGCCAGGATCTGACCAGCAAGGCAGCCAAAGGCACTCTGACCACCCACGGGGCGGCCGTGTCTTTTTATAGTAAAAACTCTGTATAACATATTTACCTTTTATTCCCAATACCTTTCACCCTTATTAACAAGTGCACCTTCACCATGAACCAATTCACCAGTGCCAACATCACACAGAAGATGGATGACAAGAAGAAGAAAGAACAACCACAAGACAGACCCAGATTCCTCCATCATGTCTCCATAAGCCCCCTGTACCAAAGCCCTAAAATCTATATTTTACCCTGTAAATATATCATTCCTGCACCATTCAAACCCGAGTGGCTCCCATGTCCTCATACACAGGTGGCACATCCCTAGAAGGGTCAAAGTCAAGCCACCAGGCACTTTTGGCAACATTCCAGGACCTCTGAGCCCCCCAAGGGTTCTCTCGGTAGCTCTGGACATCCGGAGTGATGTGCTGAGTTCCCACAGAAGACTTCTTGAAAACTCAGAGACCTATCATTTGCTTGGTGCTTTTTCAGTTAATCCAGTGCTGAGCTTGTACTGCACAGGGAACTGGCTGCAGGCAGGCATTTTGTATTGGCACAGCCTGTTGCTTCAGCATGCCAATTTGCCAGCCACTGTCTGTGAAACTGACTTTGGCAGGAATAACAGGTGGAGCTGTGCCTTTACTCTTTGATACCTAATTTTGAAATGTCTCTTCACTTCAGCAGGTGTCTTATTTTAAAAAGTCACATATTCATATAATTTCTTAAATAACTAGTGTTTATTAGCAATTTACAGGCATAACACATGTCCTTTTCTAAAATGTAAAAATAATTTGTTTAAATAAGCACTTGGCACTGTATTTCCTGAACCTTGCAAAATGGACATGGTTTGAACAAGAAATAAAAGAAAGGGGGAAAAAAAAATCTTTTTTTCTCCAATATCAGCTCTTAATAGCATGTTTTTTACAGAAAATGAATGTGGAATACTCTCATCAGGTCTCAGTGATATAGGAGATACAGGATGCAGACCTCCTTGGCAGAAGAGGGAATTCAAACTGGAGTGGGATTTGGCTTAGTCTAGCTTCTTTGTGTCTGTTCGCAGGCAGTGTCCATACAGCCTTTATAGTGAGTGGATATCAAGAGCTTGATGCAGCAGCCTACTCCTTAGCATCATTTGGGTACAAATTGAGTTTCTATAGGTGTTTCCTCTGTTTTCCAGATGTCCCCTCATAAGAACAATACTGTCCATAGGTCCTGTGTCATGTCTGTTAGGCTTTAGGTGTCAGCCACAGTATGGCATTTTAAATGGCATTAAGGTGCATGTGTGTAGAGAACAAAGCTGGGGCCCTACTCCACAGGGTCCAAAGGTGTCCTAAAGATGACCACTTCAAGATATGAGTGGGCTGTGGCTGTCTCTGCTCAGCTGTGACTGCAGTGCTTCGGAATTCCAGGGGAAAATTTAAATTCTTGAAGAGATTGTTATCAAAAACTTGAGTATCTGCAGATTTTGTATATCACCAGACTTAAAACACAATTTTTGACCAATTTTTTGCACCACTTGTCAAAATTACATTTACATGATGCTTCAGGTGAACATTGAACATAGTCTCTTGTGAATCTGTAAGTTATTTAGAGAAGACTTAGTGTCACTGGCGCAGAGTGGTAAGAGCACCTCACTGTTCAGGGGGGCAGAACAGGCTGTTCAGGAGGGATGGGCAGAGCAGACAAGGTCAAAAAGTTGCACCATATATGTGGGAAAAGTTCAGCTTTACAGCCCTTTCAGGTAATGTTAATGTGTGAGAGCCTGTGGGTAAGGGCTGGGGGATGGAAAACAAAGAAGAGATCATTGTGGGTGTCTGTTCTTAATTATCCAGCCAGGATGATTGCACTGATGAGTTATTCTACAGGCAATTAAGAGAAGTCTCTGGATTGATAGCCTTTGCCCTTATGGGAAACTTTAATTTCCCACACGTCAGCTGGCAATACCATACTGCCACTGTTGGGATGGGTAGGGCTGGGAAATTCCTTACATTTCCTGAGGACAATTTCTTCACACAAAGATTCAGTGAGCCAGGAAAGGTGCCCTCCCAGACTTGCTATTTGTGAATAAAGAAGGATTTGTGGGAGATGTGATAGTAGAAGGCTCTCTTGGTCACCATGATAACAAAGGTTGAGTTTCAAATGTTTGGTGTAATAGGAAAAAAGGCCCACCTCTGCCTGCAGGCTGGGCAGCAGTGGGCACTCAGGCTGTTTTTCTTATCTTTCTGCAGGAGGAGAAGGAGCTCTGGATCAGCACACTTCTGCTCAGGCCCTTGGTGCCCTTGCTGCTAAACTTCAGCAGAAACATGTCCCCAGCAGGATGACCTCCACCAGCTTGGCTATTTCCATGGGGCCAAATCTTTTGAGCCCACCTGAGGAGGACAGGTGCAGGTGGTGGGGAAGATGGTATTTACCAGCTGACTACAGCCTTCCAAGCACAGCTGAGCTGTACTATTCAGAGGTGCCTGGCTCATTCTTACCCATTTTATTCTATAGTGTAATAGGACTGCTGTGGAGTCTTCAGAAGATTTTTGAGAATTTGGATCATCGGGGTGATTTTGATTGTAGTAGACAGACATTGTGCTGTCAGCTGGAGAGTGAACAGAAGCTGCATTTCTCCAAGAGGTTTTACTTTTTCTTTTAAATAATATGTAAATACACAATCTGTAGGAAGCTTAGATACTTGTCCCCAAAAGCTTAGAATCAATTTAATGTTAACAAGTTACTGTACTGACAAGTACTGGTTGAGATGACCTAAGATGCATTGTGTAAATCTTTTCAAACACAGTTGTTGTATATTCTGAGTATCTTTGAATACTCCTGCCTCACCTGACATGAAAAATACTTTAGAGCTCATATCATTTTTCAGCTGCAGATCAAGGGACTTGTGATCCAGCTGGAAGAAGTGGTGCTGCTATACTTACATTCACTGTCACTGGCAAAAATTATGCCAACTGCATTATGTGACACTCTGCAAAAACACCTTTTCCCAAGCTGTCATCGAGCTGCAGTTTCTTTATTCCAAACCCCATTGTGTTGTCACTACCAAGAGCGTAACATTCATTAAAAAGGCTCCTGTCACTGCGTTTTGAGTATTTCCCAGTAGCATAGTATTTATTTACAAGAATTTCCTGTAAGAATGTGGGTAGTAAAATGGACTGCATTCACTTGAAGTAATTTTCTCCAGGTCAGAGAAAACTGGTAGCAAACACTAAAATTATTTCCATACTGCATTAAACATAAAAACATATGAATGGGGGCATATACCGCTATTGAAATGTTGGTCCTTTGTGTCTCTCCCACTGTATTAGAAAGAATGTGTCTATGTAGCTACATCATGCTGCGTGGTTTTCCCTGTTTGACTGGACAGATATTCTGGAATGATGATAAGCCTATTAGGTGTATTAACTATATTGTGATATCACTCTGTATCCTGACAGTGCTCAAAAGCAGTTTGCTTTGAGCCCTATAAAAACCAAAACCAATAACACAATAAAAATCATAAAAGCTGAAGTCCTGAAGAGCCTCCAAGGTAAACTTACACAGGTTTTAGTGGAAGATAAGAATAAGTGAAATGGAGGCAGTGAACGTTCTGTAATACAGTTTACATAAATGTGACAGTTACATAGAAAAACCTCATATTACATTGGCAGGTTTTCTGTAAAAATATGCATGTAAAACAGAGATAGATGCTCTATTATAGAATGAATATATATAATATAAAAGATTGTTTATGTGCGAGAGTGAGATTCTTCATATTAAACTGTTGGTTTCTATTTTCAACGTGTCAGAATAACTGGAGGAAATTTGTGGTTTGCCTTTTAATAACCTAGAGCACAGCAATCCAGCCCTCTGTGGAGAAAGTTGTGGAATATATAGTCAGGCCATCTGATACAAAATAAGGCAGCAGAGGACTACAAAGAGTTGTTTTTCTATTAGAGGTGCTGTCAGGAGTTTGTTACGGACAACGCTAACCTTCTGAATGGACACTCAGGCATCAGTGATACTCCATTGCTGCCTGAGTTCACTTTCATCAAGGGAAAGTAAGTCTCCCTTGTCTGTCTGTCTGTCTCTCTCTCTCTTTTAAAATAATTATGTATGTACCAACAAAGGTAATATTCTACAAAGAAGGCTAAGCTTGTAGCTAATAAGTAAGGCAACTAATTGTCCACACAGTTCCCAACATGAGACAATCCAGTCCAGTTCCTCCTGCTCCACAGAATGGGGATCATATCATCTGGCTTACACTACCAAAATATTATTTTTTCCCCTCTCAGTCTGTCATCCAGACTCTTTATGATCAGTGGGGAGAGACAGTCACACTGGGGGCAGTCCAGCTGTCCTACACTGCTATTCCAGGATGAGATGAAACATCATTTGAAGGCACTGGTCTGTCTTTAGTGTCTGAACAGAGAGGATATTTATAGCTCTGATTTACAAGATTTATTTACAATGATTTATTAAGATTTACAATCATTAAAGATAATTGATATTAAATTATATTCTTAGTCATTCTATTACAGATCACACAAGTGAATAATATCTCACAAGAGTGTTTATGTGAGCTGTTTTTATTACAACATTTTAAGCAAAGCCATCTGATATGAATTAAACAATCCCACTATTAGAACAATGCAAATGCCTTTCATTTAGTGTCCAAAGTCTTCCTTTTTCTCCTAGGATTCAATCTTCCTTTTTCTCCTAGGATTCAAAAGTGAAGCTTTTAGTTGTATTTTCAACTGAAACAGAGAAGAGCATAACCTAAAATGTCAGAAGAGTAGAAGTTGATATTAGGAGGGTGATATATTCTGTGTTACATTATTGGTATGTATTCCTCAAGACATCCAGCTGCAAGGTATAGCAAAGCAGTGGTGCATGCTGTGGGAGACTTTGAGTACATTTATTCTTTTATGTCTTTATGATATATGATATGATATATTATATATATATGCCTTTATGATTATATTATTTACACACTTTGAGGGTGCATTTTCAGCCCTTTAAGTCTCAGAAAGGCCAATATTGGTATAAAGAAAGTAAGTGGGCAGACTACTAACTGGGCCTCCCAGATGGGCTGGGCTCTCAGCCTGCCTTGTCCCTCTAACCAGCTGCTCTTAGGAGGTCTGGAGGACACAGCTCTTACACATGGGAGCCACAGAGATCCCATGTGAGTACTTTGAAAAAACTGTCTGCTTCTTCAGACAGTTGGTTCCTGCTTTGACTTACGTTTTGGAGGAACAAAAGGCTTTAATTGCCTACAGAAAGAACCCGCTACCCCTGAACTGAACTTACCTCCTATTGATGCCTTTTCCTGGTCTTAAAAAATTGAGAGCCTGACACGGTTAAGGGGTAAGGGGTTTTTGCCTTGGTATTTTAAAAAGGATCCCTTAACCATGTCTGCCTCTCAGTTTCCTAAGAACAAGAAAAGGCATTACTATGAGATAACTTTAACTTGTGTCATGCAAGGAAAATGCTTAACCAGAGGAAGCTGTGTTAGAGCAGATGTGTGCCACAAGAAGAGACAAACTGAAAGTTTAAATTCAGCATCTTATGGCCAGTGCTGTGGAGTAATTCCATTTCTGGCGGTCAAATTCTTTAATCTGTGTTAGTGTTTGTCTTCAGAATTATGTATACAGTATGGACTGGGAAGCATAATTGTCAAAACTATGAGTGACATAGACCAATTCTAAATTACTAAGAATCTATTTTTATATTGAAGTGTCAGATGCACAAGCAATCAGAGTGAAACCTGAAGGAACACAAGGAAAATGTAAGCATTTTTATCTCAAACTGGGAATGCATTTGTTTATATAGGCATTTATATTTTAGTAGAAGCATTTAGTAGAAGCATTTCCTTCTACTGGTCAATGATGCAACCTGTTTAGAGTTAGAAGCATGTAAAGGATAGAATGGCCTTTGCACTATTTGTCCCAAGCTATTTGCACAACTGCAGAGTAACTCAAAGGAGGTCATTCACAGAGACTGTCATTTGGACCTTTAATATCCTGAGTACATTATCCCATGAGTCCTTCAATCCATGAAAGAAAAGTGGAGAAGAACAAAAAGGATCAGAGGAAGGGCTCACTGAGGTCTTGAGCTGGAGATCAGGATCAATAAATCTTTAGTACAAGCCTCAAGAACCTTGTTGAAACTTCAAAGTGCAGAGGAGCATTGGTTTTTTATGTTCACAAACAGCCTTTTGCCAGTGTGGTCCAGTCAATACACCAATTACCAATGTAAACCTGGGTGGCCTTCATCTAGCACTAGCTGTTCTTGTATTGCATTGATACCTCATGCTCTTACAAGATAGCAGGTCTTCCTCCATCTTTCTGGAGTGGATCTGCCATTGGTTTGTTCCAAGGGGCTGCCCATGTGCTTCTGATGACATGGACATATTATGGGCAGTGTTATGAATCAAAGATGGTCTTTAACTGGCCTTCTTAGGCATTGCTTCACCAAAAGCAGCTGGTAGTTATTAGTTCTGCTCTCTAGTGTTGTAGCAAGGTGGGAATCTTACGTCCTTGATTTTTGAAAATTTCAGTATATTATGTCAGTGGAGGGTTTGGATTTCCTTACAAAAACTTGTGTTCTAATTAGCAAGCTGCAACTGATCACATTTCAGGATTCCCATTTCCCTTTTGTTTCTCATTGTTTTGTTTGTCAGAAAACCAATAAAGTGGGAAGCCAGCTCAGAGGAAGAGGATACAGAGCAGAAATCATGCCATTCACCTTCAGTCTCACCTAGGCAGAGAGTAAAATCATGCTGCTTGAAGAGTCCAAGTCCTTTCTTGACTCAAGTTTAATTAAAAACAAAAAAAACACCAAAAAAACCCTTCTTGTTCTTGCTTAACATTGCCAGCATTCAAATTCATCTTCCCTCACTAGCCTGTGTGGTGGAAGCACATGTTGGCAAGGTTGCCATTCATCACTGCAGCCTTCTGACAGCAGACACAGGATGCTCATGGCCTTCAGCCTCTGAGCTTCTTAACAGGCCAGCAGCTGCAGGGAGGACTGGGGTGTGGGGGATCAGTAGAATGGCTGTAAAGGTCAGCAGTGCACAGCAACAGAGCTGGTGTGGACAATGGAAAGATGAGTACAAATGACTGCAGGAGGAGAATGCAGGGCACACAGGTTGCTTCCTCAGGTTGACTGGAGCACAGGCTAAATTCTTGGCTCTGGAAGATGCAGGAGTACATCTGAATCTCACTCTGGTTTATCAGAAGACCCCCATTGTGGCCACTGGGGAATGCTTTGAAAATGGGACTCAAGTTTGTTCAGTGTTAACCATAGTTCACAAAAATCATAGTTATGACAGCTCAAATTACCTCTATTCATTTTAAGTCTGCTAATTGTTCAACTAGGGAAGCTCAGGATTGACACCTCCGTCTGCAGTATGGTCTGTAACTTCCACGTCATTAAAGGTTCACTGAAGTTGTAGTGTTTAACAGATGCTGCTCCTTTAATTTCTGGCCAGGTTTCTGAAGAGATTTTCCTTTCCTTACACACTCCCACACAGAGACATTGAAAGGTAGAACCATTTCTTCCAAAAGGAAAAAAAAAGTTCTTAGCATCAGTGTAGCAGAAAGCTGGTACATACACTGCATGCTCACTTTCCTCTCACCTCAAGGATGGAGAGACCCATGGTATGCTGAGTGCCACAGATATAGTTATCCAAATATAGTGCTTCTTTTTTGCCAGTTACTGTGATGTTTTGCTGTGGTAAGGTTGGTGAAGTTTTAAATTGTACCCCCAGCCATAAACACTGCACTTAGACCTTTCAAAAATGCAGTGGCAATACCTATGAGTATTTTTTTATCCATTTAACAAGTACCAAAAGCCTCACTTGTTGTTAATAGGACTTTATGAGTAGCACATTGACCTCAGTCTTTCTTGGTGGACCATTCAGCTTAATAGCACTCCTCAAGCTGACCTACTTTGAAGATGAGCCCCCAGGGGTAAGACCCATTGGACTTAATTTAGAAGTCTGCTAACTCAGTGTCAAAGTCCAAACTAGTCACTCTAAGCTTCCTAGCAGAGAAATGGGCAATTCCAGAGGATGATTTACCTGGCCTATTTCAGGATTAAGTGAATCACTACCTAGAGTTGCTTGTTTTTATTTTTTTTTTAGTATAAAGAGAGCCTGCAATGACAGGTTTTAGACATAAATGTTAGACTTCTAAATACCTGAAATAGGAATTTAAACTCTGTCTTGGATACCAGCATGATCACTGAAATATAGAAGCTTAGAGAATATGGAAGTAATGAAGTAGGACTTGCAGGATAAATTTTATTTTTTTAATTAACAAATAGTAGAAACACTTTGTGTTTAAAAACCCTTTAAGGTAAACTTGATCCCTTTTTTAAAAAGGCAGATTTTCAGTGGCTTTTTCTTGTTAATGAATTACTAATCTCTGCTCCAAGAGGGCCATTAACAAATCACTTTTTACTAATTATTTTTGCAGGTGATTAAGTTTCTTAAAAACTTGAAATAATTTCTAGTGCTTACCTAAATTTTCCAACCATAAATTTCTGCACAGGGAATCTAAGTACTGATTTGACATTCTGTAAAACTGAAGTGGCAGAAACCTCCAGATATGAGTAACCAAAACATTTTGGGTGAGAAGATGTTAGAGGGAATAGATCTGTCACTGAGACATGAAAAGATTTTAATAATCAAAGGTGGTTTTAGATCCTTTTCTCTCTGCTGGATGTTTCCATACCCTCACCTTCTCTAAATGCTAGTAAACTGTTCATGTCGCCAAGCTACACAGGGTAATATTTTCATTTTTCAGACTGGTTTTTTGGCTGTACTTACCTGGCTAAGTCAACAACACAAGGCTTTGAATATCCAGCTGCACCCTATAAAGGTTAGGATATTTCCTTGCTTCCTGGGTTTAACAAATAGTTGCCAGGGACCAGATACCAAATAGTAAGATGGTGTATTGGTTCAGCTTTTATAGTAATACTTGGATTCTAAATTAAAGCACACTGGAACCAAAGAAAGAAGTAGTGTTTCATAAATACTACCAGGATTTTCTTTTATTTATTTGGATCATTTGCTCTATTGCTTTCAAATAAAATTTTATATAAATAGTAAAATTGCTGAGCATTTTTAAGCCTCCCTATTTTTCCACTCAAAATAATTTGAGGTATCTCAATTGTTTCTTTTTAATACCCTGTTTATAACTGGTGAGAAAGAGGCACAGCTAACAGTTAGCAACATTTCGCCCATAAGCAGAAAAGCTAATGTTTCACACATGGTGGTTTAGGAAATTCTCCTTTATAACGTAATTCCTAAAGTTTTAGTTCAGATAGTAGGGATTTGTATTTTGCTGAAGAATGCCAGGGTTTTATGTGTGATTTTCTCTTACTCCTCTTACCTCTTACTCTAAATAAGACATTAAGAAACACAGAAAAGCAGTAGCAAGAATTTTGTTAAGGTGTTATAGGCAGTCTTATTATTCTTTTAGTGCCTCACAGTACGTTATCAAAGCATTTTTGGTGCTTTACAATACAATGATAAAAAGAAGGAATAAAGGAGTAAAATATTTTTAATGACTTCTTCTGTATGCATAGTCATTTTCTAGCCCTTTAGGACAGAACTAACTTAGAGCAAAGCAGATTAATTAATGCTTGTGCAGCATTTTGAAGAGTCAAAATACCTTACAAAATACAAGTTCTGTTAACAAGAGATTTGAACACTTGCGATAATATGGGGATCCTCTGAGTTGACTACAGCACAGAAAATTAAATGACCCGAGAGAAAAAAATCAAAACCAGAATATGAAAGCATTGGAAGGTCCACAGGTGGTGCAGGTATCTTGCTATTCTCAGTGTTGCAGTGTTGCAGCACACATTCCACTTAAATTTTTCACCAGACGTAGTTACAAACAGTTAGGGTTTTCCTCCAGACCCAGGGTGATATTTGAATATCCATGATGGACAAACACAATTTAATTTTTTTTTCCCCCTCACTCCCCAGAGAAATGTTGTCATTGGGCTGCTTGATTACCTCTTATGTTCTTTTGCACTTACATGGCTCTGTGTCTTGGTACCGCCTGCACTGTTGAACCTCAGCTTATAAGGAGTTACAAACTCACCAGCTTGACACAACCACTTTCATGCTCTCAGAAAAGCAGAAATAGAGCTTAGCCATAGAATAAACCTTGCCAGAGGATTACATTTCTACAAGACATCCAAGCCTGAAAGAACAGGCTTGTTGCTCTTTCTTGGCACTGGGGACATGAATTCGTGAATTGTCAGAACTCATCCTGGCCATCATGAAAAAACTGATTTGGTTTTGTCCAAAGGTGGTTAGAATTTGTAAGAAAACAAATAGGATTTTAACAAAATGTCTTCAGTTTACTTTTAGATGAAAATAATTTTTAAATTTTGTTTGTTTGTTTTTGAGATTCCTTCAGTGGAAATCCAGGCATAGCTGCATTCCTAGAATAACTGTTGTGTGATTGTGTGATGCAATCTGGGGAAAATAATTCAGTGGAAATTAAAGTATGAAGTATTCATCCACTGCTCCCTTCCTTGACCGAAGTTTGCCATAGACAATAATAGATTATATCTTCCTGGTGATTGTATTTTATTTGATAGTTTTTACTATCAAACTTTGAGACTTCAAGAGAATAAATGGGAATAAACCACCTCATTGCATTTGCAGAAAGTGAATGGTCATTCCTACACACCTTTACTGGGCATTTCTAGCTCCCCACAGTATCAGCTGTCCAATGCTCAGCTGGCTGAACTGTTCCATAGGGCCTGCCTCATCAGTCCCAAATATGACGCAAAAAGGAGCGAGAAACAGTTTTCCAAGACAAGCCACAGGGATGACAAACTTACTGCAGAGAGTTCCAAAGGGACACAGCCATTCTCCAACATATGGATTTTAAAGCTCTTTCCTAGCTTACTGGTGTGTTGACAGTATCTGAAATGCATTTACACATCTCTCTCGCACACGAAGTGCCTTCAGTGCCTACCAGCAGTCAGGTGGCTACCAATATATATTACTTTGTGCTAGGTGTGCTGTAAGTAAGTCCATAAAAAGGCTTCCTAAAGCAGCTGTGCTTCCCTTTGTCTAGGTCTGGCTACCCATAGAGTATATCTGCTTTTTCGCCCCTCCTGAGAGCGCAATGCTGGTGGTAGGGTGACCAGGGGGATGTGGAAATGGATGGTGGTTTCCTTGAGCAGCTTTGTAACTCTGGTGACTGTGGGGTGCTCCTTCAGCTAAGTAGAGGAGGCAAAGGCCTGGTTGCACTGTCAGGCTGTCAGAGATTTCTAAGCAATAGTAGTGGTGACAGAGGGTATAAGTAGCTATTTTTGTCTTAGCACTGATTCAGCTGCAGTAGCTGTGCTGTGACACACTGGCTGCATCCAGCCATCCTACCGCTCTTCTCCTCCTCTAGGCACTGAAGGGTTGGTTACAGTTGTCAGCCCTATCTTCCTCTTTTCCCCTTTCCCTTTCCTCCTCCCTGTAACTCTGCAGGCAGCTCAGCCGAGCTTCAGCCTCCATAGTGTCACCTGCCGCACGCCGATAGTGACAGGAGCAGATACCACTGCAGGCAGTGACATCCCTCTGTGTCAGGCACAATCTCCTAATCAGAGCACACAGCCCTGTGCAGTGCAGCCATCTCATTGTTTACCTTCCAATTTTTTTCTGCCCTAGGGAGACAGTGCTCCAAAGAACAGACCATCAGTTGAAGCCCTCGAGACCTGGAAACTTGCCATTTATATCCAACCTGACTACTGGTCCAGGGGCTGAGGCACAGCTGCTGAGAGAAGCAGGTTCTACATGTCTGAGCTCTTAATCTCCCTTCCCTTTGTTCTCTAGTTTGTGGTTGCTCTCTGACATAGCCTTAAAGTGCAGCGCTTAGGCTGAAAGGCTGACATTAGGAACAGCAACAACAATACTTAGCAATAATCCATTGCATTTCTAGAGTGTTTTCTGCCTACAGACTTAAAACGCCTTGAGAAAAACTTGTATTGTCAGTATCCTTATTGTAGAGGTCAGATCACTGTAAAGAGATTAGATAATAGTTTCTCATTCCTTTCTGTTCCTTTAAACTATTCTAAAAGCAAGAAAAGAGTGTGTGCCCGTGAGGGAGGGAGGGAGGGAGGGAGGGAGGAAGGAAGGAAGGAAGGAAGGAAGGAAGGAAGGAAGGAAGGAAGGAAGGAAGGAAGGAAGGAAGGAAGGAAGGAAGGAAGGAAGGGAGGGAGGGAGGGAGCTCAGCCTTGTCCTTAGGTCTTCAGTCACAGGCAAAAGAAATGGAATTATATTGAACCAAGTAAATCAAGATTTAAGTTAAAGTGATGCAATTAATGTTGGTTTACATAGATTGATGGTAAGGAATTTTTGTCAAACAAACAGAATACATACTTTTTTTGTGATGCTAGAACTTTGTCTGCTGGAGGTAATTATATTTGCATTGGCTTCTCTGAGGCATTTGATTTGATGGTATACAACCTTATAATTAAAAATGAAAACAAGAGAAAATCAGCACAATGGATGTTAAATGGAGTAAATGATGGGTAATTAACATTTCAATATGTGAGTGAGAAGTTGTCACTAAGCAAGTGTCATGCACAGGATCCTGAGTGGGTCTGTTCCCAGGCTTTAAAGTACTTTTTTTAGTGCAACATTTTAACTCTTGTGAGATGAGCAGTACCTCCTACTAATTACGCTGTAGATGATCTGAAGATTACAGAGCAGCTAATAATGAAAGACTTGGATAGGTGAGATGGGGCTGTCTTAACTTACTGGCAAATTAGTTTTTTATAGATGTGATTCTGAAAACTTATATGTAAGAAAACAGAAAGCAGACCACAATTATCAGATGGTATGAGGACAATATGTAGCTATCAGTTGGAAGATGGAGATGAAGACTAACTTGAATTTTTAGGGCTGGACTGCTAAGTGGCCTGAAAGAATAAAAGTGGGGAAAGAGACCTAAATAAGAATATAGTCAATGAGATTCCTAGAAAATCTGAAAATTATCTGCATTTATTTTACAAGTATATTTAAAAACTCATACATACACAATCCCATACACAGGTGGATATGAGAAAATCAATAAAGTGAGGAAATGAGGAAAAAAGTCAAACACATTTCAAAGCTTGTTTTACACTCCATTTAAATTCTTAGTTAAACTCCTGAAATCATGAAGATTTCCCCCAACCCCCCAGATATCTTTGACAATCTCTGGGTTTAAAGGTGTTGGGATGCTCTAGTGAATATCTCTTTGGTTCTTTTATCACTATTAGAATACTCAGACCAGTTCATTCACAAACTCCTTAAAAAGTGAGAAATCAAAAACAGACACAAGAGAATAACACAAGGACTTGAAAACAGATCTTATAGTGAAAGACTCAAGGGCTTTAGTGAATTTAACTTATTGAAGGAAACTTAAGTTTTGACTTGATCAGCCCATGTGTTACCAATGGAAATGTTGATTAACCAGGGCTGTTAATAGAACTGTCTGTAATACAGCAATGGAACATTTAGCTTATATCAATTCAAACTAGAAAAGAGAAAAAATTAGTTAATGGTGCAGGGCAAATGGTGGAACACATTACCAAGGGCTATGGGTTAATTTCCCATCTATGAGGATTTTTCAATTAGTATAGGATGGCTTTCTAAACATGTGTTCTCTGGTTGATCTGTAAGTCAGATCTGAAATGACAGTTATTTTAATTGAAACTCTATGAACTGAATATTAAAGGAACACCTTGTGTAATGACATTTGAATATCACAAAAGCTGCCCAGGCCTCTCTTGAGCAAGTAGTTCTAAACCTGAGCGAACATATGTGAAGGTCAGTGCCTTCAAGAGACACAACCAGACCCACAACAGGACAGGCAGGGCAGGAACCTTGGTAGTGGAACTGCAGTGTCCTTTCTTTGGTCCATTATATCTAAGCTATGCTTTTACTGTCAGTGTTTCCTAACCTAAGGACCTAAGACAGCCCTGTTTCAAATATCATTGCCAACTACTGCAGTGGGAACTGAGCTGGGTATTGAAGCAACAAAAGGCAACTCCCATTTAAGCCACATTTCTTCTTTTCTAATAAATGTTATGTCTCTTTATTGCACCTAGAATTTCAAACACCTGTCTCTCTCAGCTTTCCTAAGACTATACCAAACTATGTATAAAAATAATAACCTCATAAAGCAAACACAAGATGAAGAAGTAGTAAAGAATTACAAAAATGAATGTCATAAAAAGTTAAACTAATCCCTTGAGCAGAAGAGGACTTCATTTTTCAAAAGTATGTCTGACAATGCTAAAGAATTTGCAGTTTTAAATCCCTTCATGGCAGTCACTTTGCCAACAGACAATAAAGCTGCAATTTAAAACTGCATTAATCTTCTGCAAAAGGCAGCAGAGAGCTTTCAGTGTGCTTTTAAAATCATCTTTTTTCTTGTAGTACCAGCTACTCTGTGAGGGGGGGGGGAACCTGCAATTAAACTTTTCAATTATCAGGATGAGGCAAATAAACCTTTTTTTCTCCCTCCTACCCCATCACATCTTCCCTTTTACCCTGATGTCCCTGCATGCTTGCTCATCCTTCTCATTGCTTGAGCTATGTAATGCATCTGACCGCCTTCCAGACACAACATTGTCCTCCTGAGTCATGTCCCAACTCAAGACAAGGAATGTCTGTCCATGCCATAGATACATCTCTGTTCAGTTTGTTTATTATACCTTATCTTCTGTATTTCTATGCCCTGAATAGTCTGGTCTAGTGAAAGGTATCCCTGCCCAAGGCATGGAGGTTGGACCTGGATGTCTTTGAGGTCTCCACCAACCCAAGCCATCCTCTGATTCTATGATTCTATCTTTTTAGATGCTGAAGTCTCTGAAAAATGGGCTTATCTTGCTTTTGCATATGAGCAAAAAGCTCCTTGTATCTCTCCTTATATATCCTATCAGAAACTTGCAACTGTCCTGCAATAACCTGAATATAGCAGTTGAGAGGTGTTTAAAAAGGGTGAGGGAAGAAAAAGAAACAAAACTCAAAAGGTGTAATATACCAGGGGAACTATTCAAGATAGGAATGGACATCTTTGCCTGGGTGGTGTTAAGGTTAAAGAGCCTGTATGTTCCCCCCTGTGGTATCCTAGAAGTAACTGAGGTGTAGGACTGTCACACAGTTTAAGGATTCAGAAGCCTGTCTAGAAGTCTACATTCTCTGCTCGTCCTTATTGCAGCTGCTGAGTGCCTTACAGGCTGTAATGAACCTATCCTCACTCACAATAGCTCTGTGAGTTAGATAGGACTCCTGCCACTCCTTTTTTTCCCCCACAGAGCCAAAATCAGTCTCCTAGAGTTAAAAAAAAGTTTGCAGATGAAGAGAAGCTCATTTCACCTTTCAGTAATTACATTTTTGGTACCTTCTCCCTGTTACTTGCTCTATTCTCCATCATTTCCAACAGCCTGAAACACAAGGAAGAGGCCGCCTTGCCTGGGGTCAGGAAAAATCCTGCTTCACTAAGCTGAATATTTGGATTACATTAAAAAACCCCAAGATGATTAATCAAGATGTCCAATTCTCTTAAGCCTCCCGGAGGTGGTATACTGGCAAGGCAGCATTAATACGTCCTTGACAAGCCCCTCTCAAGTATGATTTTTAATTTTTCTGGAAAAAAAGCAAGAGCAACAAACCCAGTGTTTTTCTAACTTAATTATTATCTGACAATACTTAACCCGGTTTTCTTCCATGCATGTAAAGTAACAATCAGATGGCAAACTACAGAACAAAAAAAAAAAGAGTATCCAAAATTTATCCCTGAAATTCAACTGTTGCCATAGTAGGTATGACCAAAATGCATGAGCACTTGTTAAATATTCAGTATCATGATAAAGTTCTTGGAAAATAACCAGCTCACATTCCTGGCTTTCAGAGTATGAGTGCCCAGCCACTTCAGCATAGCAGTGTCTTTGCAAAAGTCTCACTCTGTTGCCACTAAAATATGCTAAGTCATTAGTTTGTGGTGAAAATTCAGGCAACGATAGTGACTATTTCCTTTGGGTGTTTATAGTAAATCAGACAAGTAATGGCAGCATATGGAGCCTTTGAGATGGCAAAGAAAAGGGGCAAAGAAAATTCCTATTATTTGGTTTATCCAAATAATGGAGATATGTCTGTGCCTGTTGCTTGGCAGGAAGGGAGGAAGACATGCTGATTCTTTAGTAAGAATAGACTTCTGAATTTTTGTATGTTAGGGCATTTTCTCCTTTATAGGTAATTCACTAAAATAATTTTAATATTTTTCCATGCATGAGGAAAAAACCAGAGGTTTACAGATTTTCTTCTTTAGCATGATGTTTTACCAAAACACTCTTACTGTTATGCTTTATTAGTAGATTAGAGGCCAGGGGAGCTCATTTATACAGCTTATACAGGCAGATCTGGACTTCCATCTGTGCTGATTGAAAAAGCAGAAATGTGGTACAGTTATGTGCTTTGGTATGAATTCCCTTGACTGTATTAATGGGTCAATGAGCCCTGCAGAGACACAGAGCTAAGCACTGAGATGATCTGGGCCAGGCTATCAAACTAAATTTCATCCAGAGGTGAGCTGAAAGGTGATGCTATGTGGATGTGTCACTATCTAGGCAAGGATCTTCACTATGTACATTGTTTTCCATTAGGAACATCTATTTCCAGTGTAGTCCCAAAAGCCTAGAAATCTGAAAAATGGAATTGGGCTTAACAAAATGCCTGGCCTTTTTTCAGTCAGATTGTTTAAACCCCTGGTATGTATATTCAATTTAATAAAAATTTCTTTGAAATATAAAACAAATGTCCAGAAAGAAATAAATATTTTACACATTGCCATTCTGAGGGAAGGAGGGGGGACTGCTGTATTTTTGGAAGAGAAGATAACACATTAGTATCTCAATAGGTGTCTAAAGTCAAAAAGAGGTAGGAAAAAAAAGAGGGCAGTAGTATAACTTATTTTTCCATGTCTAATAAATTACTTCTGTGCTAAATGCACTTGTTAGATATAGTCAGATAAAGTATGTTTTGCAATTACATTTGGGAAATCAAAATAAAGCTGTGAAGCTTTGCCTGTGAAGTTTGCAAACAGCAAATCCCTGAATATTCTTTCACCCCTTAGGTTAGCTTTACAGAGAAGGCTTAGGAACTGGAGCTGTATCTCAAGCTTGCAAAGTAGCCAGAGAGGAGAAACAAGTAGTGTCTGATAAGGCTTTTCATTAAAGCTGTTTGACATGCTTGTAGTTATGTTGTTCTAGAAAACTGGTGAGAGAGGCTGAACACACAGCAGTGGTGGATGAGCATCCCAACTTCTACATATGCAACACTTGCCAAGAAAATCAGAAGTCTGATAAATAAAGTGTATGTTTTAGTGCAATCCTATAAAGCAGCTGTATGTTATTTTTAATGGGTAGAAACATTCTGGACAATAACCAAGATGCCTGCTTAGTGGTCAATAATGTAGTATTAGAAGACTGTGGTTGTGATTTCTGAGGCTGAAAAAGCATTTTGGTATAAACAGGCAAGTTGGCCACTGCAGGGAAGTACTGCTTTTTCCCCAGAACAGCCTCTGGGCAAGGCTCTAAAGGACCCAATAACATGTTTTATCTTTGCTTTAGTATTTGTATAGCTTCAGAATAGTCTTACCTGAACAGCTGTTCTGTCTTTACAACTCTTTCTGATGTGGTGAAATAATATTTGTTCAGATATACATGTGGAGATGCACCAGAGATCCAAAACCAGAACTTCACTGTTATAGTCCCACAGACTACACTGCCTACAATATTGGTACCTGGAAGGGTCAAATGACTACCTAACCTTACACTGGGAACCTGGGGAGAGCTGCAGACATCAGATGGGGTAACTTAAACATTCAGAATGCAACCATCAGATGAGAGGACATGAGACACTAAAGCTGGCCCCTAGAAAAATGATGAGCAGAAAGGGGTTCTATAAATCACACAACTACACAGGATTTAAAAAACTATTTCATGTGGGGATATCACTTGTATTTTCTTAAAATGGTGTAGTCCTGCTCTAATTCAAAATATCCAGGTGTTGGATCTGAGTTTGTTTCATCTCACTGTGTAAATGTCCTGCTTACTATCCTTCAGACTGTGCAGAGAAGAACTTAAAATATAGTAGGATAGTGACAATAAAGATTAGAGAGTAATACATAGCTAAAACTTTGGAGAAATCAGTTTGCCAGGGAAAAGTTCCAAGTTTTCTTCAAAGAGTACTTATTCTTTGGAAAGATTACTCCATTAGGTGTGGGAAGCAAAATCTGATTCTGTGCAGATTTGTCTGAAAACTTAGGCTGAAAGAAATACAGGCATTGGCCTTGTAGAAGTTCACAGAAATGCAGTGCTGAATAAAACACAGAAATCTTCATTCTAATGATGGTCCTGGAAATCTAGATTAAGATAGGAACATAAAACATGCCTGTGAATATTGGGGCTAGCACTGCAGTGATGACTAAATAGTACAGTTTTTCAGCTTAATCCTGCATGTGCCTAGGCACATGTTTGGCCCTATACAGCATCTCAGCTACACGTCATCTTACTTACACATCATTCCACTCTGCTGAGTTGATGGTTTTGGAATAAGTTTAGGAACAAGGCTATTAATATATGTAAGTATTAACAGGATTGGGCTGTCCAAGTAAAAACTGAACTAATACTCTAAATTGGACAGATGGATATGATATGCTTTTGGCAGACTTTTGCATTTCCTCCTTAAACAGGTCACAACTGCTTATAAAACAGGGGTTTATTGCAGTATTCATTTATATGATTTATTTTTCCTATGGTTAGAGTTTATAACTCATTTGCTTCATTTCCAGTCAGTATTTTCTTCCCTCTATTTATTCCCAAGTTGTTTATATATGTACATATATTCCTTTACATAAATAAATATAAATATTCTATCCCAAATACTTATGTTTTCCCATGAACAGTTTATGGTCTTTCTCTTCTATCAAAATCTGTAGATCAAAATTAGAAGGATATTAAATCTTAGCTGACCTGATGGCATTCTGGCATATTACACTGTGTTGAATATTGTGACCAAAGAATCATGAGAGCAGGTAAAGACAGAATGTGTAGTATTTACTACATACTTACATTATAAATCTGTGAAGAAATATTGGTCACAGTAGATATAAACAGGTCAAAGATAGATTTGTTCTTCTTGTAATTTTTCTTTTTTTTTTTATTTCATATAGAGGATGATTATGGCATGGGGGCATTCCTTGATTATAATTACCTTTTCCTGATTATAGATCTGGGGTGGTCCCACATGACTTAGGGTATCCTCTTCACTACTTCATACTAAACCAATGTGGGAACTGATCCAGAAATGCTGATGCAAATTTAGAAATTTTTTGGATGTCATCTCACTTGCTAGTCACCTGAATAAATCCTATGGAATTTACAGTAAATGATCTTGATTTTGAGCTATGCAGCTGTAAGTTATTATTCATTTGCAGACAACTCCACTGAATTTCTACAGGAAATAATCATCTCACCATTTTGACTTTGGTCATACTCATGTACAATTGGATGGAGATACCAGCCAGAATTTGTCTCTGGTGATCAGCAGTAGCAGAATAAGTCAAGGCCCTTAAGGAAGGATTTTTAAAACATGTTTTAGTAGATTTGGTTAGGAGAGAGAACTGTGAGCCGGGTATCTTTATTGCTGTCCTTGGTCTCAGCTGAAGTCAATAAAAGGCTTCCCATTAATCTCCCAGGGAAATAGATCTGGCCCTACGTGTCTTCCTGTGCACTTGGAAAAGCTGTTTCTTGCACAGTGATTTCTGCCTTTCAGATGAGATGAAACTGAGGGATGTCAAGGTGCTTTCCCCCACTTTGGAATCTGCAGTAAGCTGAGCACCTGCAAGTTTTGTCTCAATGCAAACACTTTTCTATAAACCTTATGCACTGATGAAAACAGCCATGCAAGCAACTGAATGCCATTCATATTGAATGTCAGCTTAAAAAATCACCTGTAAAAGTTCCTACCATTTGCATCTGGTTCTGAATTAAAGTAAAGAAAATGAGACTGGCCCATGAAAGCAGCTGTAGTTTTTGGCAGTACTGTTTTTCATTAAAAGACAGTTCCACATCTCTTCCATATTTTAAAGCACCGGATGACTTAGCTTCTTGCCTCTGCTCTTAAGGACACATCAATATATTTAAAATACCTGTGTATACTCAAAAAGATCAATTTTTCCAATGCATGAGAATTCAGCAATAATAGCTAACATGCTTCTTCCTCTTCAGAGAAATCTGTGAGTATGGAGATGTGCTGGTGACCCCATTTCCTTTGCACTGGTGACCCCAGACAAAAACAGGATGCTCTGGAAAAACTTGAATTGCCCTATTCTACCTCTCCTAAAGAGAAAGAACAACAGCTTTCAAAACTGTCTTTATTGCACAGCAAAAGCAGAACAATAGATGAAGTACTAACCCCGCAGTACTGCCATGTGAATAACCAATTTTTCAATTTTCTGGCAGTTCTGAATTTATTTTATGTTAACCTGTAAAGTAATTTGTCATACAGAGTACTCAGCTAGCTAAAAGCAAGAGGAAAACCAGTACTGAATAATGCATTTCTTCAAAACAGATGGTATTTATTTGTATAGCTTAAATAAATGTTTTAAAGTGATGTTTCTTTTTAAAAGTTAATTTTGGAAATTTTTTAAACAGAATCTTTTGGGTATTTCAGGCTAGTTAAAATTTTGAACCAATTGGTTTATACCATGTTTTTCCATCAAAATGTAGAATAAAATAATAAGATTTTACTGGGAAAAAAATCTTAAACCAACCACAGGGTAATCAAGCAGTTTTAGTTACAGGACTGAATCTTCATCAGAGCTGATCACATAAGTGCCCCTCTCAAAACATCAGTGATTACAAAGCTCATAACATATCCAGTGTCCTTTTCAATATTCCATATTTTTTGCCATATAATATTCCCATAACTACAAGAACTGCTAACATCAGAATAGACCGGGTCTCCAGTGCAGACTGTCTTTATACATCTGGGATCTTCTTATATGTTTGAAAAAAGGCATGAAAAGAAGAAGGAATCAGTGTCAAGAGATCTTCCAGCTTTGCATGATTCACTAAGAGAACTAGATATTCCCACTGCAAATGGCTCAAAGGCTGTATATGGGGAATTGTGCTATTTCCAGCTTTGTGGCGTTAAACAGAGAAAAGTAGCTTTGTGATTCAGCTTATTTGGTAATCCTTTCTTAATTATGGGAATATATATGAATCTAAAACGAAAGACTCTGCTCTTTTAACTTCCTGGTTTTCTGTCTACACGTTCCTCTGCAGCCAACGAAACATGAAGAGTGGGATACATCTCACCTGATCTCACAAGAGTAAAAAAGAGGAACCTGTTCAAAGCTAGTCTCTGTGGGCTTCCTTTATAATTAATAGAGAGACATAGGTGCCTTCACAGAAGGGTTCATTTCAGATGAATTGTTCTGATGCCTACATTAGGATGAGATGAATAGCCTTCTGAAGGGGCCTGTATTTTTCCATTGACTTAAAAGGGATCCTAGTGTGACTTAGATGCCTGAGGTAAGTGAGATTAATCCTGCCTTGAACCAAAAGGGACAATATGGTTTGGTTTCTATAAATGCACTTAGACTTAAACAAGACTAAGGAAATTTCCATTACAGATCAATAATTTCCAACGCTACATATTTTCTGAAGAATGCATTTATAAACACGTGCCTAAAGTTTTTCTTAGTAACTATTATAGATGAGAAAATAGGAGAACAGAACCTTTCCCACCCTGTCCTCAACAGGATGCTTTTGAACGTCTACATTTACATTTTGCTTGACTGACTGAGCCAATTACTAGTATGCAGAAAAGCAGTGCTGAACTCCATGGGGGGGGTTGGGGGGGGGGGGGGGGGAATAGGTTGATCCAAAAAGAATGCCCCTTACTTCTATAAAAGGAAAAGTGATGATTTTATTAATACACTTTTGTAGTCAGACTAGGATGCCAGGGTGAATAAATGAATACCATTTTTGAAATGCTATCCATGTATCCTGACCTGGGAAGTACCTAACAATTGATGCAATTACCTTTCCTGTGATGCCACATCATTAGTTTTCCCTTAATTGTCACCTGAGTCACTTGACAAAGATTTATTTGATGTTTAATACTACAAGCCAAGCTCTGAAATACTTGTGAATTAGAAAGAACTCTACCTTCCCAGGGACAAGAACTGCTGCATCTCAATGCTAAAGTTTAATCACACATAGATTTACAGTGTACTGCTATTTCTAAGAGATGAAGTAGCTAAGTGTGTACTTCTGAGCAGAAATGGAAAACAAAGAATGAATCCCTGAGCTGTCTTTTTTCAGAGACAGTGGGAGAGGGGAAACAGTGTATATATGCTGCCAGAAGAGCTAAAATAAATGCAAACTGATAATTATTCTGTATGCAGATTGACATTTTTTACATTCACAGTGTATATACTAGCAAAATATAAATGCAATGTTGTTGATGCAGTTGAGCTCTCCCTCATTGTTTCAGCCTCTCCCAGCAGTTGGGGTCAGCAGTAAGGACACGGAGCACATGAAGTATGGCTGGCCACAGCAAGACCCAGATGCTAAGCTAGGGATGATATCTTTTCAGTAGCTGCATCTGGCTCATTGGCAGGCTCTACAGGCAGATCTGCTGGCAGGCCTGGATTTGCCTCTGGGTCTGTCATCTGTCATGTTGTTACGCTGTTGATGGGCTGTCTCTGCTGCCTTGCCCTCCCAGGCTGCATTTGCCTTTCAACCACTTTTGCTGGTGAGGATTATGTGCTGTTCCAACATTTGGGGACAAGGGGACGTCAGTACATCCCTAAGACGTCAGTACATCCCAGAGAGCAAGATCAGGACAGCAGTCTTGGAGTCGGAAATATGTTCGGCACATGCTCATTAATGCATGCTTTAAAAAACAGCCTTGCAGGTTTGCAATTCACTTGCAGCCTATTGTTATGCTTTGTTGCTAGTTAGTGATTCAGGGCTCTGGTGACTCATGCACCTTTGTTTTTAATTATGACACTTTCATTTCAGCATATACCTGATGATGACATATACAATTGTTGATTAGCAAAGCAGAAGCCTTAATGAGGAGGGGGTAACTTAGTGAGATGGCTGTAAAAATAATATGAAATGTATCATTGATTTCTCCATTCTCTGCTGCATGGTGCATAATAACTTGGAGAAAACCAGTTAAAATAAAATATTAATGGGCTAGCAGTACTGGGAAAACAGCTCACTGTTAACATGCTCAGTAGTGAGAGAAAATTACAGGTTTCATTGTGTATGCTGCACCATCTGCCTACACAGAGAGCTGAAGCCGTAGGCTCTCCCGGGGGAAATAGCTGTGGATAAGTTATTCAATTAGAACAGTATTATTGGCCAGCTACCTTGGAGAATTGGGTTGATGATGTTGTGATTATCCGGCTCCACATTCCTTCATGTCCCAGACAGGCTGCATCACTTTGCAACTTCCTTAAGTGCTCACTCAACTGTACAGTAGGTGAGCAATTGAAACAGGGAATATCAGGAACGCCTGAAAGAAAATCAATTTTGAATGAACTTTCTCTGCCTAGCCACAGCCTACATATTCTGAGTCATATTGTATTTTTTGTGGACTTCAGTGTAGTGACAGAACTGGCAGTGGGAGGAAAGAGAATTTCATTGTGTGCATTTAACCTGTGGCTGGGCACCAGGTTTCCTGTGGTAGGTTACAAAATAGTACAATGCTCCTTCAAGTGTGACATTCTTATTAGTGACACAGAAGCTTTCAGAGAGTACTGCCAAGACATGTTTTAAAAAACTGCTCTGACCCTTTGTCAACAAAGTTCCAAAATGTTTTTTTCTCTTCTTTGGATGTTGGGTTTTTTTGTTCCTGTGCAAAACAGATCAGATCATGGCCTGATCTCTGTCTTGCAAATCCATTTCTTTGCTGACCTCCTGTTCAAATTAATGACATCTGAGAAGCATTGTATTATCAAAATAGAACTCACTCTCGCTGTGTTACATGCATAGGAACATAAAGAGAGCGTCTTCTGTTTTACTTTTTTTCTAGAAGCAATACTGCACCTAAAGTTTAGATTTTTAAAATAATTTTTACTATAAATCTTCATCCTTTTTCATCACCTAGTCTCATTTCTTTCTCTGATCTACATTCTTCAACAATGGGATTTTGAGACAGCCAGGACTTGCTGTACATTTGTTGCAAAGTCTTGTATCACACAGGCTGTAGAAATGTAGAAAAATCTTTAATATCAGTAAATGAATTGGTTCCCCCCTTTAACTGAGCAGCAAAGGTTTATGATCTTACCACTAAGACTCAAAAAAATCATTCTTTTTAAGAATTGTTTCTATGTTCAAAATTGTAGTCATATTTCTTTCCTAGTTTGTCACGCTCTGATGTAATCTGGAAAATCTAACAGGGAATGCTACAAGGGGAATTCTTGGGAGAGGCACATTTTTCAACTGTGCGTTAATCAGAGCTGAGCTCTCCTGGAAAGGTGACTTATGCCTGCTCTGAGTTCACATCACTATCAGTAATCTTCTCCTCGTTCCTCAAAGCTGTATGTCCTGTTAAACAAAGATGCACATCGTCCACGAGGCCCACAGGAGGGAGGCATTTGCGAGGTGACAAATGAGGTCATTGGCTTTGCAGCTGAAGAGTCCCCAGACAAGCTCAGAAAGGTGCAATCTCTGAAAACAGCAGTGATGCTGCATGACTGATAACACCACGCTGGTTCATTTCCTCACCATTTATTTTGCACTGAATATAGGGGGTGTAGGTTGGCAGCAGGGAGATACCCTGCCTGATCACCTTGTCCTTGTTGCAGTGCTTTGCTCAGGCACAGAGAAAACATAGTCAGCCATCCCAAATACCCAGAGTAAGGCAGGCCTGGAAGGGAGAACTCTCAAGCTGTGGGAGCTCTTGTGCTTTAGGAAAATTTGGATCATGGTAGTGACTTCTTTGTAAAGTGCCTTGAAGGGACAGGACAAAAACCAATGTTTGGGAATTAAGCAATAATACTTATCCATATCTGCTTGCACCAACCGTTTTGAACCATTTTCTGCAAATCCTCTTCATGCTGCACCTTACATGACTTATCTCCCAGCTCCCATCCTCCCTTTTGTCTGAACATCTGGTACCTCCAGAGGGCATCTGCAGACCAGGGTGACTTGCACCAATACATCTGTGTGGCTTGTAGACAGTGGGACAGTGGTTTTGAGCTTCAGGCTTGCAGGGCAGCAGCACATAAAGCATGAATATGGATGAAGTGCTGCTGTGCCATGTGTGTGCTCATGCTGCTAATGATAAATATGATAATAACGGCAGCCCTACACTCAGAGAAAAAATCCAGCTCCCCCCATGTGCACCCTCACTGATTGAGTCTGGAAAAGGCAGAATTCATCTATCAGCACCTTGTAGGGCCATAAAATACATTGACTTTTTAACTTCTTCCACTCCATAGAACCACATTTTTGCATGCAGACTATGACATGGAAATTATTATGGGACTCCTGGGGTATGCAAACCACTGACTGAATGGAGTGCCATTTCCTTTTATACTACCAGTGGAGAAAATTGTGCCATCTGAACCCACATGCTCACCAGCTGATGAATGTGAGGCTACTAGCTTGCTCCTCATTCAGAGCTTTCCTGTCCATTTTCACACCTGTGGTCTATTTAGCTGTAGCACAAGCGAGCTGCTGGAGCAGAGAAACCTGGAAGCACAACCCTGGATCTGGCTAGAGGCTGTGGCTGGAGCAAAATGGGTGGCTGCACACCATACCTGTTCATGTAGTGCCTGTTAGTGTGACACTTCCAATCAGACAGCTGGACCTTCCTGGATAAGCTGTCCTTCAGGAAGATGGTCACTTTCTGCAGGCTGCCCATGAAACCAGAGATGAGCAGACTCACAGGCACCCTGCCCTGCCACTTGCTCCTGGGGCCATGCTTCTCTCACACCAAGGGGCTGTGCTGGCCAGTCACAAGCAGTGACCGTGTGACACAAAACACAACCAGGCCATAGGCAGTGGAGTTGGCATCTTTAAAATTGATTGAAATGTTTCAGCCAACTTGAGGGGGTGCCTGATTATGCTGTCTCCTGGAGATGGCCTCCAAGTATTATGGGATTTTCCTTGGATCAGAAATGGGAAAGACAAGTGGGGTCTGTATGATAAATCATTGAAAGCTGTGGGTTTGAATTTTAGTTTGCTGAATACTTAAGTGTCAAGTACTGAGTGTGAGAATTGATTGTCTTTACTGTCTAAAGAAGAACTTAGGGGTTCAGCAAGAGACCATGATGAGGGTGCAAAAAATAAAGGAAATATGAACTACAAATCTTGGATTCAGTCAAGTGAAGAAAGAGGAGAATGCTTGGTCATAGAGATGCTTAATTTTTTTTGCTCCAGCTGTTCTCATTCAGGCATGAAAAACTGAACTTCCCCATTAGTCTGGCTACATGGACTTCTTGAAGAGGCCTGATCCTAGGAGGACTTACAGAAGGAAAACCACGTTCTTAGTACTAACACCCTGTGTAGCAGTGACAACTAGCTGGTTCTACTGATTCCAGGGTTTTTCCATGGCACAGTCAGGCAAACAAAGCCAATCTGCTGGCATGGTCCTGAAATTGCCAGTTTTGGAGTGAGCTGTGTCAAAAATCTGGGGCAGGCCACTTGTGTCTAAGGAAAAGGTAAGGCTGGAGAGTCCTGAACAGATCTGTGGCTGACCTCCTCTTCTCAAGTGACCTTGATTGTAAGTGTGGATACACGTATTTAAAGCTCAGTCTGCCCCTTGTCACACTTCTACCTTTGTTCAAACTGACAGCTAAAATGACCAAGCTCCCAAAACTTAAACTGCTAAGCCCCTATTTGAACACATATTACATTTTTTTATCAGATTCTTTACTGTGGTCATTTCCAGATTAGGAAAAATTCCAAACTAAACATGAGAGATTTTGGGGTGTTTTTGTAGATTCACTTCCTGAAAGATTGCTTTGCACCTGAGGTTTAGATAAAAAATAATGATATCAACTAGTTTAAAAGAAGCAGTGTTCAACAAAGGACATATTATTCCTTAGACCTCTGCAACCACTTATTTATGTTACAGTCAAAAAGACATCTTCAGAGTTACCGAAAAAATTCTTTACAGGCTCTGGGAAGAAGCTAGATGTCCCTACTGGACAATATCTTCAGCAGCCTGCCATCTGGGATGTGTATTTATTTTTTTAACAGAAGCAGGCAAGGGGGTATGAAGTGCAAAGCAAATGGTACCTCTCCAAAATATGTCTTTTATTTAATTGTTTTAAGATCCTATTTTAAAATTTTCTATTCATCTAAATGTTGTGCTTGGACAGACTCCAGGGCTGTCTAATGTTAGTGGAGAACAAGGAGAGTTTTTTGTACACATCTGCCTTTGAGAATTTTACAACAGTGGCTATTTGTGTTGTTTCATTTTTGTACATACTTCCCCCTCAGGGAGAATTCTGTATCTGGAAGCACATGTTAATTTAACCCTTGAGTAGAGCTGCAGCAAGAAATGGTTTGTGTGTGCCCCTTTGGGAAACCTGTGGTGATGGTGAAGAAACAAGCTGTCAAAGACTGAGAGTTTATTGTTGTTTCTGTCACCTGCTTATTTGAATTGTGAGCATTGGTGCATATACAATTTACCAACAGCAGCAGGTCCTAATATATAAGTTTAAAAAATTCACTTGCTATTATGTGAGTGAGATAAGCAGGATGTTGGAGAGATGGGTACCAACACTGCCACAGAAAGGTAAATTTGTCTTGTCACAAATGCCTGTTTTTAAATGTCTGTTTTTAAAAATCCTCCATTTTTTAAATAGTCTAAGACTGACACGAAGGGAAGAAAAAGGGAGCATGCCAGAAGAGTGTTGAGAAATTACATTGGTTTTCCAGGGGAAAAGTACTGAATAGGTTAGTTTAAAGGGAGAAAAAGGAAAAAATAAGAATCAGAACATGAGTTATTTTCAATTTGTAATACAGACTCAGCATGGGAGAGAAAGGAAACGATTTGGATGATGAAAAAACTGTTCTCTTGTTGCTTCCGACAGGCCAAATGTCTTCCTAATAGTTGTTACAAGCACAGCTAATTGTGTCAGCAATGGGAACCTACATTTAAAGAATAAACCTTGATCTTTAAATGCCGGCATGATGAACAGGGAGAGGACTAATGGTAGATACACTTTTCATGGTTGTTTTTTCTGCAACATGTTTGATGCAACCATCCACATGCAGCAGGAGGCAATGTCTTTGCACCCATTTCCAAGCCCACTTCAGCTGACACTTCCTCCCAAAGCCATTCTCTCTTCCTTTCTCAGCATGGTCAGGTTACCAACACTTACAGGTCTCTACATCCTTGGTATCTTATCAGCATCTTCCTGGGCAAAGCTTTTCTGCTAAACAGTTCACAGTCCCAAGCAGCTTTCCATGCTAATTTCTTGGGTGATGACTTGAGCCAGTGCTCAGAGAATCACCTGCTCCTTAGGCTTCCTGTGTAGTTTTGAATATTCAAAAAAACAACCTTTCTAAAGGGAAATTATTGGTTACCAAAACCAACCAGCACCAGCTCTGAGTTTTGAGCTTTTTCTCAGTCAGCCATTCTGTGTGTCACCAATGTAAACAAAATGTTTTACAAAGAAAATTATTCACTTACAGCAGAAAGCAGGACTGTATATATACATGATAAAAATGTTTCACACCTGAGCAGAAAGCATGCATGACAGCAAATTAACTTTAGTGGTTTTTCACACCTTGGGTCAATTATTCTGCTTGAAAATGAGAAATTTGCTATTGTCTGTATCAGACAAATTAGACCTTTCCCATTCTAAGTCACCTAAAAAGTTTATTCCTGCTGTTCCAAGAATTTAGTGTCAGTATGAGATATACTATATCTGCCTTAAATATTAAAATAACATAGTATGTCAAATAGTATGTCAAAATAAGGAAAATAGGGTGACAGCATCTGGATCTAAGTTGTAACAGTGACAAGAAATATATTTTAATTTCCACAATAATCAGTTGATCTAAGATAATTTAGGAGATTATAGGACCTGCAATTGCTAGGATCATACTTTCTTAATCAATTTCTCAGTTTTCTGTCATACAAACATTTACTTTTCTTCATTAAACCTACCGTAGCAGTTTTTGTGGTGGTCACAAAAACTGCAAGGGAGGATTAGGGGGCAGGAAAACACATGTGCTTATCACTTCATAAGCTGGCAAGCAGAAGTCAAGTTTGCACTTAGTTTGTGGATTTACTGTCTTGAGAGCAAAAGCTCACCTATGGAGCACAACCTGTGATTAATTACATACTAATAAAACACCTCCCTGAATATTTAGATGCTATTTCCATGCTATTTGTTTTTTAATTTTAGTGCCCACTGACTCACTTTAAGGGCTAAAGCAGAACTGCACAAATGATCTTCCAAAGGATAGATGTGAAAAATCCCACAAACTTTAATAGGACCAGCATGGAGTCCATCACCAATATTGGTCTTGGCTGATTTCTGGCCCTTTCTAAGCAAAGGTGTGCACCCACTGCTGCATGTAGGGCTCCTGCATGTGACTAAGGTCATATGTACAGAAAGAGAGAGAGAAAAAAAGAAATGAAGCTGATTTGGGGAAATTGGTTCAAATGGTGTCTGCGCATTGGGGATCTCTAAGGACAAGAGTACTGAGTGTGCAGGCTAAGGTCCGAATTTCCAAAAACACACACACAAGCATATCATGATATTCATAAATTTAAAATATCACGTTTTACAGAAAATAAAATCAATCACTCAACTATCAAGTAAACAAGCACACAAGTTTCCTTAAAAATAATTTTCAGTAAAACAGGATTTCTACCACAAGCAGAGTCAAATCCACCAAGTCTTTTGCTGATTTAGTTAGAATTTGTTCCTTCAAATAGAGGCTCTGTCCCCACCAGTTCCAGGGGTCCACCCTGCGTCTGGAAGATGATTCAATTACAGTTTAAAGAAACTTACAGAAAGGATGGCTGACTGAAGATAGAAGTCTCTGAGAGTGGGGAAGTAGAAGTGAGGGTGGGTACATTCTCATACGAGTAAAGTGAGTACAATTATATTTGTCCTGAAGTTTTGCAGGGACTGGAGTCAGGCCCTTGGGATCAGGTTTGGACCTGCTTTTTATCCTTCTACTTCTCCCCCTCTCTTTCACTATGTTCAGATCCCATGATTATATGAAAATAAACCCTTGCTCTGGTTCTTTTCACTCTTACAAATGTTAACCAAAAGGGTCCCTTAAATTAAAAGCTCTGTTTGAGGCAGTACTGGCGGTACAGACAGTGAAAGGCTGCTGTCAGATGCCTTCTTCTGGGAAGTAAAAAGGAGACTGCAGGGAGCATTTACCTTGGGAATCCCACCCAGGGCAAGATCACAAAGAGCTACCACCACTTCCTAGTTCTCTCCATCTACTGGGATTGTCAACATAACCAGGGGACTTCATTATCAAGCTACAACAATGCCTGGAAGGAGATTTGCATGATGATGCATTCCCATGCTATCCCATGCTTGTCACAGGTGTTGAGGTCCCTGAGCTGTCACGGGATCCAACTGATCCTGATGAGGAAGCATTTGAAGTCAACCAACTGCTGAAAAATCCTGTGTGCTCCTATTTATTGCAAATAGGTTCTGCCTGACTCCTTTTAGGCATGGCTGGGCAAATCTTAACCCTTGCAGATCTTCAGCTCTTCAGATCTTCTGCTTCAGCCAGCAGGGCCGTGAGCCATTGGATTGCCTGGAAACAAGCAGGGGGCTTTACACTACAAGCCTCATGGCATAAGAATTTTAAGGTCTGGGCAGCTGGCCAAAACTTGAAGTCTTGTAAAACTTGTTTCCATAAAAGAAAGAGATTGATTATGGAGTTAATGTTTCCTTGATGAAACTATAAATCTGTAAGGGATATATACACAGTCGTGTTTCTTTGACTACAACAGAAATCAAACAAAAAATTAATTCTTCTGTCCCAATTCCAAACCTATTTTGGCCAAACACCCAGCTGAAAATTATTGCTTTTTTGCTTTTCACTCTGCATTTCCTCTGTCACTCTACCATGATATCTGATGATTTCTTTCAGCTTTCTTAGTGTTTTTCTGTGTTGCTTGAGAAAAGCTCTTCAAACAATGCCTTTCATACTCCTGAGCAATTTTAGCATAAAAATAAAGCTGAATTCTGGTAATACTGCTGTTTCCTCTCCCCCCTCTCTCTCTCTTTTTTTTTTTTAAACTTTGAATAATGGCATTTGAATTGCAAAGTATCACAGGTTTTAGTCAGTTCTTCTGACCAATGCATTGTTTTACAGAATTTAATCCAGGACTTCCATATGATCCCGTTTCCATGCAGAGAGAATTATCAGTGCTATGAAGAGTAGGACTGATCAGCTTTGCTGTTCAGCAGTACTGAACATCAAACTATCAAAAGAGGGTTTCTTAACATCAACATTCTTGTCAAGATTAGTATTTCACAGCTCCCCACGACCTCCAACAATACCACCCACCATGCTCCTCATACCATTGTGCATTTCCACTTCAGTACACCAACTAGCTTGGACAAAATTTCACCTTAGGTTGCTTTCTTACCACACAGCTGGAAAAGAGAATGGCTTTGCTGATAAAGATGGCTTGTTTTTTTGTACTTTACTGCAGTACTTACTATTGGACACGGCTTAAAAACTAGCCACACTATTATGGGGAAGCTGCTCATCCTGATGATTTTGTGCATCTCTGCTGGCAGGGCCATAACCTTTGGCTCTCATCATTCAAAGCAGAAACTTCATTCTAACAGAGTTTGAGATAATAACTTAACTTTATTGACTCTGTTCCAGTATATCCTGTCCCATTCCTGGAAGGGCTTCAAGGCCAGGTTGGAGCGGGCTTGGAGCAATCTGGTCTGCTCAAAGTTGCCCCTGGCCATCATGGGGCAGAGCAGTGGAACTAAAGGATCTTTAAGGTTCCTCCCAACACAAATCATTAAATAATTCTACTATTATTTGGAACAAAATATCCCTAAATACAAATGACACAATTTTAACTGTAGACATTCATACCTTATGTAAGGCAAAGATATTACTGAAAAGAAAAAAAAAAAACCAAAAAACCAGCAACCATTAAGGTTGTATATTGTTAGACAGTAGAAACTTTTCTCCTTCAGCTGCCCTCTTTGACACACACTTTATAAGGTCTTCTTCCCTGCCAGCTCATCTTTAGGCACATGGAGACAACCTGCTCCTGTGCCTTTAAATTTCCTCCTGGAGAAATTCCCAGCTCTCCTGGAGTCTTCTGCCCTTTGGGAGTGCCTCCAAAGAGACTCTCTCAATCATGCCCCAAAATAGGGGTTAGAAAGAAATGGGAGAAAGGAGCAGAAAAAAGGGAATGGAAAAAGAAGGGCATATGGAAGGAAGGAGATGGATCACAGAACTGAAATTCTCTAAATACCAGTGCAAAACAGCAAGATTTCTGGTAGGTAACATGGAAACCTTGGTTATACACATATTGCCACACTACACTTCCCCCATTATGGCTACATGTCCTATTGCTCAAGGAACCTTAGCACCAGAGAAAATGAGAATTTTTAAATTAACAAAAGAGGTGTTCTTCTTTCCCCAAAGTTTATTTGTGGTGTCAATGCAAGTTTTACTAAATTTGCAAATGCAGCACATTTAAAGTGGTTAATCAATAAGAAAATGGGAAAGGAGAGGCAGGAGCAGCATTCTTTTCCACTGAAAATGTTAAACAGAAAATGTGTGCTTGTTGGTGAGGTAGGAAAACAATCTTAAGAATCAAAAATGCTTCATCTCTTCACTGATTTTTGCCCTTTTTCTTTTTTTTTCCAAGTCTTTGGCAGAGGATCAGGGAACCCAGAGCAGCCTCTTGTTGATCTCACACAGCTATTTCATCTTGAAAGTGCTGATCTAACAACCCTCAGGTGCATGGTTGGGAAAATTGTGATTATTGTTCTGAGGACCTGCCATGGGGCAGCTGACCATCCATTCCTAATATGTACCAGATGGGACCATGGCTCTTACTTTTACAGAGAAGTATTTAGATGCACTCTGAAAATAACTGCGATAGTCTGCAGATTAGTGGTAACATGAATTTTGTGAGAATTAAAACTGTTTACCACTGCCAGGGGAAACACAAGTGGAAATGCTATCAGTTTCTAGAACCACACCTAACAGTTTTTTTTAAATGTTTGATAGAATGTGAATTTAACCTTTTGTGAGTTTTTCTTCCTTAGTATATTGCTTATGCAAAGCCCCAGAATATTGGTTCAGACACTGAGTGGTAAAGGATTCATCTCAGCTGCCCTCATATTCTGTCTGCAACCAAGGTGCTCAGTTTCAATCCTCTCATGTCACTCTACAGTCAGTGGAGAGAGGCACACATCTATTTGATGCTCCTCTGAAGTGGCCTCTTTATCTGCCTAATTCTCTCCATTGCCCGTGAGGGGAGTCCTGGGCAGTGTAAATGCCTTAATCCAGAGAAACATCTTATTTCAAATTCTCTCTTTGCTGTTGTAGGTGGATATGAAGAATGAATGTGATGGTCATTCCTTCTCTGCCTTCTCTGCTGAGCATGTGGATAGGTTTTGCAATAGTGGTGTTGGTCTCCAGATAAAAATTATGAATTTTGTCAAATCAAGTCACTACCAATTAGCAATAATTATTCCTGATCAAAAGCTGTGGAGGCAGGCACCAAACCAAGGTACCCCTTAAGCATGTACTTAACTTTAAACATGCAATTAATAGTACTGACAAGTACTTGTTTAAGTGCTCTGCTGGATCTAAGCCCTCTTCTTTTAACCAATATTCACCTTCCTCTTGCCAGTGGAGCTCTGACAGGAATGAATTACGCAGCTGGGTTGTTCTACAAAAGAAAAGCATGTCTTCTGTGACATGCACAAAGACACCATTTGGGTTTTAATGAGAAACTGTGTTTTTAAAATAATAGGAAGGAAAGAAAGATCAGAGAAAATGTCCCTTTCAACTTTGTTCTGAAAAGCCATGTTTAAGAAAAATAATATTTTTATTAAAACAAGCTGTGTTTCCTTCATTCTTTCCCTCTTGACTTGTAAAATTGAAAGGAGTTTTACAAGGAAAATCTACAATTCTATTTGGCATGCAGAATGCTAGAGAAAAGTCCTAAATTGGCAACAAAGGGAAATATTTTTTCACGTCGACTTTACTGATTGAAAAATAGAATTTAGAGCAAGAAGTCATAGAAATTATTCCAATAAAGAAATCACCTGAAAAAATATTTTGCCTCTTGGAAAGCTGATTTCTGATGGATGCAACCCATCCAAAAACTTTTTTAAATATATTTTTGAACTTTTTTGCTAGATATTTATGAATGTTTTTACATCTTCTTTATTTTAAGAATAGTACACCTTGCATTTGGTCTCAGATTGCACCACTCAGTGTTCAAATTGATGCTTACCGTGCACAAATTCAGGAAATCTATATTTAATGTTCCTAGATTAACTGAATCTCCTATGGGAGATATATCTCCAAACTCTGAACTCGGTTTTTTAATTATTTACCTCAATCTATTGAAAGTTAAAAGATCAGTCAGTTGCTGAAGATGTTCTTGGCTTAACCTAAAATACCAATGATGTCAAAATTCTTCCATTGCAATGCCACTATTTCTGCAATGCCCAGATAGGAAAGGACCCAGACAATAACTGGAATGCTCTTATCTCACCTCAAAATCTACCTGAGCTTAAAATTGCTCCTATCTTTTATAAAATAACAAAAACTCTGGTGGAAACAGAATGTTTTAGAACAAGACTGAAGATTAACTCAGGCAATTGCAAACAGGGAAGGACATCAAGGTGGCTGTGTGAAATTTCCAAAATTAAAATGATGATGTGGAAAACACTACAAAGCAGTCTTTTTTCTATTTGTCATGTAGGATTTCTGTTTCAACCCAATTGCTGACTAAAGCTGTGTCACAGTATAACATCCTTATGCAAATGAGAAAGCAAGTTACTGTTAATATGAGAATTTTGAGAGAATTTCCTGCCTTGTTTAACAAAAAACCCTCATCCACTGTAATGCAAAGGCAGTGTTTCACAGACAGGAGCAGTATGGAGTTTTGAAATTGTTAGCAGAATGCACACAAAGGAATTAATTGTCTGAGAACCTAAGGCAGTCGCAGCTTTAGCAGAAACATCTTTCTGCATGGGTCTGGAGTCCATGGGTATAGGGATATGCAGTGGTTTTTCCCACAGCTGTATGGAATTCTGGCAACTTTGTAGGGAGTTCAGACTTACAGCTCGGTTTGAGATACCAAACAACTCTGTCCTTAGAGGTAAATGTATTGCATTCATTTTTACAGAGGACATTCTTCAATTCTTACCTCTCAGATCTATATCTCTCTAGAGCATTCATCCATTTCAATTAGGTTTTACACAAATACACTGAAACCAGGACATTCAAACTCCTGTTGACCACTTCTGCTATGCAGTTGTTGCTGCTTTTATTGGCCCTTTCCTCCTGAGGAACTCACAAAACAAGATCCAGATGTTGATGTCAAGCACTTTTCTTAATTCTCTTTATGACTAAGACTCTGTTTCTTAGGATTCTTCATCTGTAAATACCTCCAGAGTACTGCTTTACTTGTAATTTCTTAGTTAATTGATGTCTGGATGCAATTCTGTGCTCTAGGATAACCCTGCTTGAGCAGGGAGGTGGGATCAAATGATCCATTCTGTGATTCTTCTCATTCAAATTCTTGTTGTTCTCAGGATGAGCTCATCATATTAAAACACCATCTCTACTTCAGTGGCTCAAACTGTAACAACATTATTCAGCAGACACCTAATCCTTCTCAAAGTAATTGGGAAAACCAGGGACTATATGTTTTCTCTGCTTATTACTGCTCCCAAACACCATTTAAATATCAATTTACATGCTTTATAAAGTAATAAGTAAATTTCTTTTAAATAAAAATTATTCAGCTTAATGCTTTAATACTTAATACTGAAGGACTCATTATTTTCAAGTTCAAATAGAGGGAGCTGTCAGAATCAACTGTTACATAAATTGCAGGTTTTAAAATATAGATTTTAAAGGTGTTAATTATGGATCACGTTTTGAAAAACTGTTACTTGGGGTTTTTTAGGTACTTTCCTTTTTGGAAGCTACCAGACTTGGTTTGGACCCTACCAAGTATTGTAGTGTCCATTTTTTATGAGGAATTTGTTGCCCAGCTCCAACACCTGCTCTGACTATCAGGTAAGATATTCAAAGAGGAAGGCTTTGAAGTTTCCAGGAAGTAGGACTCTTGGTCTGCTAAGAGAAGTCCCTAAATTGCAGAGATTTACCACAACACTGGCACCACAAAGATAATTATTCCCTACGAGACACTGGATTTTGGAAGAGGATGGGGGAGGAATAAGTTGAGCACTTAAAGCATTTTGCAGATACTTTTGGAAAAAATTAATATTTGAATGAAGTGTATTTTTGCCAAAAGTTATATTCATTGTAACTTAAAACTTATGGGTGGGGATTCCAGCTTTTTTGCTGATGAAAATTTTGGGGGAAAAAAAGCTATCATTATCTGATCCTGGAGAAGAAAAGGTTGCCTTTCACCACCTTAAAAGGTGTGGGTTTTTTGGTGATATTTTTTCTTGATATTTCCAAGGTATTTCAATAAATCAGGACTGTAAATTAGTACCACAGATCTGCCTCAGAATGACCTTCTGTTTCTATATAACTATGTCCACAGTCTTTTGATCTGTGTTCCTAACCTAGCTATGCTTTGTTATATTTAAAGAAATACAATTCTTGGGCCTCTCTTCAAACTTGACAGAGTATTAACTTCCAATTTAGAAAATTATTGATCAAAATTCAGAAATTCTACTGCCAGAGTCATTATTCCTACTATTTGTCCATTATGAATGCTAGAAGGAACAAGCAGCATAGAGCAGTGTTGATAATTGCTGGAATGTGTTTTTCTTTAATCTCAGTTTTTCTTGACCTACTCTTCATCTTGTTGCCTATCTGATGGTAAAGAGACTTTCCTCATACAAGTCCCAGCAAAACTTACAGGCCTCATACACCCTTAGCTTTGCCCATGCAGAGATTATGCAAGTTTCAGTTTCACAGCCCTGTACCAAGATCTCAGGATCCTGGCTGCTCAGGATCCCCAGGGTTCCTGAATAGTCAAGTATTTCTGCTCCCCTGGAAACCTCTATGAAGAACTTCTAAGACAATTATCAGGCTTATATGTCTGTCTCATGACAACATTTTTTCTCAAAGGGTAGTGCAGCAGATTGCCCTGACAGGAGACCAAGGTAGGGCACTACATATTCCAGTAAATATTTATTATAGCATTTTTTACTGTTCAAATTCATAGAATCATAGAATGGTTAGGGTTGGAAGGGACCATGTCTTCTATTTCCCACCTCCCTGACACAGCCAAGGACACCCTTCACTGGACAAGGTTGCTCAAACCCCCCACACAATGGCCTTGAACACTGCCAGGGATGGGACACCACAGCCTCTGTGGGCAGCCTGTTCCAGTACAAAATTTCTTATTGTGAATAGAAATGTGAATGAGCTACACAGTCCATTGCTGATGCCAGTGGGTGTTACTGGCCCTGGGCACTTGTGGAGGCTCTTGGTGTCTTGAGCTCATCAGTTCTTGTGGATTCAACAGGATCATCAGTCTCTGGAACATCAGTTTTGTGACATTTTCACGTTTGACCTCAGCACAAGTTTTTGCCGACCCTTTAGCCTGCTTTGTGGGAAGTCTTTCTCCATCCACACCAGTAGTTAGGTACACAGTCCATTCACACAAATTCACACCACTGGATCACCTGCTAAGTGAAGGTAGCAATGTAAGATGGATCATACAGTACACAAAATGAGAAATTAACAAGAAATTAATGTCATTTTTTCCTGTTTTCTCTCAGGTATTAATAAAAACCCCACGGTGAAATCTAATAATCTTCATTGACCTACAGAGTTTGCTATCCCCATTGTTCTTTTTAAACATATGCTTAAAATGTATATATTGTTTGCAATTTGATTCTGAAAGGCTTACTTGCAGATGTCAGGGGGGATACCTACCAATGTGTTAGCTGTTCTGAGCAGAATTTACAGGACTGGGCACTATTTTTTGAAATGCATACTGTGAAATATATGGATACAAAACCCAGGCACATTAATATACAATTATGTTGTAATTGTGAAACCTTAGCACCCTGTTAATATTGCTGTCTTGCATCTAGTGCGTGATACATTTGAGAAAACATATGGTCCATAATCCTTTCCAAATGGTTTTAGAAATGAAAAGGTGTCCTCTATGAGCCTATGTCACCAAGGAAGGGAAGGTTTCCTCATTTCTCTGGGTGCTGGAACCCCATGATGAGCAGATTTGCATAACAATTAACCTCTAAAAATAATTTATAACCTCTCAGATGAGAAATCAGCTTCAGGGTAGTTAAAAGGGGACACGTTCTTTATTAACATGACTGTTTGTATAAAGGAGACATCAAAGCAGCTTAGACAGTCCCTCATACTTCCTATGCACTATAGAGAGTCCACAGTGGTGCTTTGCTTCCATTATTTCTTGCAGAAATGCTAGGGGAGGGGGAGAGGGAGAGAGAGGGATGCTTCCTTTATTAACAGAAACTCATCTAGCCTAATAAAGTATTTAAAAGATTAAACACTCCATTGTTTTTGTGCTCATACAAAAGTGCAAGAATCCCCTTATTTCTTACAGCTGTCCTGCCAGGCTGGCTGTGGGGATGTTCTGTTTTCACTTATTGTCTCCCTGGCTATGGGGTGTGGACAAGGAAAATGCAAGGGCAGGGAGCAGCCATGAATAGGACAACTTGTAATTTAGAAGTGCTTGTGGTTTCACACAGCCAGGGCCAGTCCTAGGATAACACACTGCATCTCAAGTTAAATCCTCTCTCCCACAGAAGGAAACCAGTTTAATTTGACCATTTGCTCTGTCTTGTACTCCTCTGTAGGGCTTTCTCTCAAACATTTCTCTTTGTTACTCACAAGTCAACATTTGGTGTCCCTTGTAGCCTAAAGCCTTTCAGTCTTATTGGTGTGCTTGCTTACTTGTTTTGGTAGGTATCAATAGACTCTGCTTTGCAAAGCCTGCCCCAAACAACTCACACACTAATGAAACTATTGTATCCAGAGATACTCCCACTGCTGTTTCCCTCTGCTCTGACCATCTACCTCCCTTACTCAGCTTGGTGTGAGAAGAGATAGCTCTGTGTTCAGTGGCTTGGTGCTTGCCTCCTGCACAACTTCCTGCAGAGCTGTCCAAGTAAAAATAGCAAAGGGAGCTGCTTCTGAGGCACAAATGCACATCACAGAGTGACAGATGTGGGTCTTATCTTCTGTTTCCTGAACATTGCAAAAATTTTGGCATTGGCAGTAGAGACATCAAATCTTAGTAAATTACAAGAATAAAAACCAATCAGCCAATCAGTTGCCCATTATTTTCAGCTTTAACTTTACATTGGAAAACTCACAAGAGAACCTGCTATGGGATTTCATGCCCCAGTTTTGCTACTCCCAAGTGGCTAGAAAAACTTTGACCAACCAACCAATATGTGACTTATTCAGCTAGGCTAAAGCATTCATGATGCCAGTTTTTATCCATTGGGCAGGATGCGAGTAAAGGGATGGAGTTCATCCAGCACTCAGTCTGTTCAGTCAGTCTGTCTGCTGCTCTCAGGAAAGGGATTACTGCAGTCCCCAGGTGCTTACTGAAGTGTTTTGTACTATTTTGAGTACAAAATATTCAGTTTGGTACTTATGACTTTACCTATCCTTGCTAGATTTTATATATAGTATATATATATTATATACATAAATACCCATACATTGAACCTTCTTTTTGGAAGTATGGACTTTTGAGCAGCCCTCAACATCTTTGGTGATAGCTCAAAATATAGAAAAATAGAATCATGTGGTTTTGGTTGGAAGGGGTATTTAAATATTGCCTAGTGCAGTCCTGTTTAATGGGCAGGGACCCTTTCCACTAGACAAGGTTGCTCAGTGCTCCATCCAACCTGACCTTGAACACTTCCAGGGCTGGGGCATCCACTGCTTCTCGCTCACCACTCTTACAATGAAAAAATATTCTTATGTCCAATCTAAATCTACCCTCTCTCAGTTTAAGACTGTTTTCTCTCATACAGTCACCACAGGCTTTAGTAAAAAGTCTCTCGGTCTTTTATACTGAAAGGCTGCAAAAAGGTTTCCACAGAGCTTCCTCTTCTCCCAGGCTGAACAACTCCAACTCTCTGGGGCTGTTCACAGGATTTCAACATCTCAAACGCAGTGTTGTGGTTTATATATGTGTATTTAATGGTCTTCTTGTTGGGGAGGTATTTGACAAAATCAGATAACTTTTTAACTAGTTATGAGCCAAATAAAAACCAAATCTGTTATTCATGGCATCCTTGTCTTGGTCTTGTAATAGAGATATGTTCGTCCCTCTCAGTATTTCAGCTGCTGTAATAGAAGAAAGCACACAAGTGTTTTCCACCTCATCTTCCATTTTTATCTTGTAAGTCAACTTTGTAAATTAGACTAAGTTGTATTTTATTTAGGGGAATAACATCACAGTCCCAATACTGCTCATTCCTTTCACGTGGCATGAAAAGTCCTTTCCATTGCATTCTAATTCAGCTCTCTAATTTCTGCTGATTTTGAATTATTTCTTGAAATTCTTACTACACTTCTGGTTTGGCTGAGGAAGAAAGGAATCCCTCTCTGTTCTCTCACTGTTTCAGTCATCACCACGAATTTATTTACATGGTTATGAGGGTTTATCACCAAAAGATAGTGCACTAACCAAGGCCTTTATCAGATCACCTTTCTTCTGTCAAAGAGACAGAAACAAACCTTTTTTGCCCATTATTTCCATCTTCAACTTTTTGTCACCTACTGCAGTAATTTAGCTGAACATTGTTAAGTTTATCAGTTTTGCTCTTTGGAAGAGATTTGTAAGGGTAGCAAAGGCCTTGAGAAAGGCCATTTCTGCTCTGTGTCAGAACTACACATAGAAACAGACTGCTCAGGGAAATGGTGGAGTCATATCCTTGGAATTCTTTAAAAAACATGTTGATGTGGCACTTGAGGGAATGGTTTAATATTGAACATGCTGATGGAGCTGGGATCACAGTTGAACTTGATGATTTTCAAGGTCTTTTCCAACAATTCTATGAAAACAAATTACCACAGACTCACATGGATGGGTTTTGCATCTCCCTCTGCTTACACACCCTGGGTGCTACTGGATTTCAGGGATAGCTGCCCCAAATCCTAGGTCAGAGTAAATTAATTGCTCAGGTTTTATGTGAGAAATGGGAGTTGTTGTTTTCAGAGAATATATGGCAATATATATGAGCTTGAAGCATTTGAAATATCCTTAGAGACCCTGACAAATAGTTTCTCATCTCCAAGACAACTATATAAAGGTGGCAGCCTGAGAGCAAGACAGTGGGAGGTGAGGCTTCTTCTGACCAGATCTCCTACCAAATGACCTTGCACTCCCAAGAGTAAACCTCCCGTTCAAAGTCACAGAATGCAGAAAGGCTTTGAATCATCCAGAGCTCATAGAATTTGTGTTTGGAGCAAATAATTTTTGTCAGAAGTGTCATTTTGGCTTACACTGTTTTAAACTTGGAGAAGACAGAGAGAAATGTACACTTGATAATAATTAGACCAGTGTCAAACTGTTATTTCTGGTTTCCTATTAAGCATATATTATTATGCTGTTCTCTGTTTCAGTGACTCAATCTTTTTTGCTACTGATTGAATCCTGATTGATAGTGGCTCTGAAATCTCAGCTCCGCTGCAGCAATGAGGAGCTGTGCCAGTGCTTTAACTCTTGCCAAGGTATTATGCCCTGAGTTTTGTTCTTATTACTTATCTTTACAGTGACACTGCTGAATGTCTTATTTCATCAGAATTCCTTAATATCTGTGTACCACTTAGAGTATTAGATTTCTGGTTTCTTTCTACGAAATATTATTCTAGAAAGAATTATTATTCTAGAAATAATTGCACAAATAAGTTTTTCAATATGAAAAGAATTGAAAATTTGAAGTGAGTGCATGGAAGTTTTAAATAGTTAGTAATACAGTTGTAATGAAGGGACATCTGACTGGGAGACCAGAACACGAGGTTGCAGAGCACCCTGTTCACCCCCTATTTTTCAGATTCAAAACACACTCTAATACTGTGGATAACTGAAGACAATGAAAATAATTAAATCTCATGCTTCAAATCTTAACCATTTGTCAGTAGAGATAAAAAATTTATCTGCAATCACCATCACTACTCAATCTGGGGGCTTTGCTCTCCTCTGTAGCACTGAGGCTTGGATTAGGATCAAGGAAAAAGTATTGGACCAGAGGTAAAATGCTCCTAAGCACTGGGAAAGTGTCTTGGTCAACGTGGCCTAAGACTCATCACTGTTTCTGGATAAGGAGGGGACCTTTGCTTTCCTTTCAATTTCTTTCACCAATTTTTCTGAAGCAATGACCACTAAATTTTAAAAACATAATCTCTACCTCACATTCTGAGAGTCTGTTTAAAACGTGAAAATGTGTTTCATAGTGGATAATTCGTGTGTTTCATATTGAATAATGCTAGGTATAAATTGGAAGATTCATAAAGTTTAGGCTGGTCACAAAAGGGCACTCACTCATTCCCATTTATCCTTTTTTTTTACTGTGTGTAATTAATTTAAAAGATGAATTCCATCCTTCCTAACAGCCTCAGTTATCTGAGAAAATTGTTGCTTCTACAACATTAGGATCCGTTTATTCTCCCCTCTCCCCACTTTCTTGGTGACCATTAGGTCTTACTGGACCTGCAAGAAAACGCAAGAAAGGAAGGAGAGAAAAACTATTAATTAAAAGTGAGAAAGATAATGAAAATTAATTCAAAACTGGTAACACAATTAGACCTCTCATCACACTATCTATTAAAGTCTAGATTAGGATATCAGCTCTATAATTTTTAATTACAGCATTTTGGGGTTGCTGATGACTTCAAATTTGGCATCCAGGCTGCTGTTTTTCTTAAGCCAGGTTGCATGAAATATATGAAAAGAAACAAGCTAAGGACAAGTTGTAGAGTTTTCTTGTGGGAAGAAAGCACTTCTTTAGAGAATGCCTTATAAAACTTTAAAAAAAAGAGTTGTAACATCCTGATGTCTTCTTAGCACTGAAAAATTGACTGTCATTCTCTGCTTGAAACATTGTATGGATTTATGCTTAATGAACGTGACCAACACTTTAAAAATTTATTATACCATCCTGGCCACAGGATTAGACTAGTCTGCCATCAACTAATATGAGAGAAGAGGGATCAGAGAGTTTTAAAGTTTTGTTTATGGTCTTACCAAGTGGAATACAAGTTTAGATTCTGAGGAACCATGATTTTAGCACCTCTCTTACCAGCAAGAGCATCCATAGAGTGCAGAACAATTGTGAACTCAATCTTTTGTTCTACAAGCAAGGTATCAGTGTTCTACCTTGTGACACAATAAAACACAGATCTGAATTTGACCTGTAATTTTTAGATCAGAAGAGGCTGTGAGTGGTGCCAAGGTTAATACTCCTGTGTACTATTTGCTATTGTAATACCACTGTCAAAAGAAATTTCAATTCTAAGCCCTCTATACTGTATTGCATTACACACAGAGAGGCTTAGAAAGTGTTAGAATGAGGTTTGTATCTTGGTTTCTATTGCCATACAGATTGTGATTGTTAATAGCTATCTGAAATTGATTTTATTAAGAACATTTCTATGCTCTTCCTCAAGAGTGTTGTTAGAGAGGTTTCAGGTCAGCCTCCCTGGAAGAGAAAACATAGACTTTGCTCAAGCACTCAAAATGAAATGTTTGTGTTAACTCAGCTAATAAACAGCTAAAATGAGAGTCTTTAAACCACTCTTCCTTTTTAGTGTGGGCAGAAGGAAGAGTAATGACACACACTTGAAGAAATGTAGCACAGGAGACTTGAAATCATGGACATTTAGTGCTGATGATCTCACTTGGGTCACCGGGCAGCCATTTCACTACTGGATGCTGCCAGTCCAGGGCTTCTTGAGGTTGTAACTAAACAGAGATTCAAAAGCCTGAGAACTTTGTAGGAAATCCTCCCTAGGCAGTGATGACTGGAAGAGTATTTTGGAAGGCATTTAATCTGCGCCGTGTGTGAGCACAGCTTTCTCTGCAGCAGGAAAGGTGAGACTGCTCAAGTGAGAGCAGACTGTTGAGTTTGTGAGGTCCCCAGGACAAGGTGAGAGATGAGGAATCTGACTCCATGTTCTCAGAAGGCTGATTGTTATGTTATGTTATGTTATGTTATATGCTATATAATATGCTGTATATATATTGCTATATAATATATGCTATATATTATGCTATGCTAAAACTATACTAAAGAAAGAGAAGGATACAGACAGAAGGCTTAACAAGAATGAATAATAAAAACTCGTGACTGACTCCTCAGAGTCCACCACGGCTGATGGTGATTGGTCATTAAGTAAAAACAATTCACATGAAACCAGTCAAACATGCGCCTGTTGGTAAGCAATGTACAAACCACATTCCAAAGCAGCAAACACAGGAGAAGCAAACACAGGATAATTATTATTTACGTTTTTCTCTGAGGCTTCTCAACTTTCCAGGAGAAGAAATCCTGGCAAAGGGATTTTTCAGAAAATATGACAATGACAGCAGACACCTGAGCCTGAGCCACACCTGCTCAGGTGTCCTTGCTGCAGCCAGCAAATCCGCAGCCAGAGAAAACAGGCTGCTCCCATCTTTGCCTTGCTACATCTCTGCTGGCATGCACACAGATGGAGCAAGCGCGTACTTTCCAGCCATAGCACTCTGAGATCATCCTCAGATGAGAGATCATCCTCAGGCCTCTCCAGGCTCCCACGGAGCTGGGTGCGTGCGGCTGCCCCAGGACCCCTTTGGCAGCTGCCAGGGAGAGGCAGTGCCCTGCATGCTTCCCTGTAGGCAGGATCTGGCCCTGGGCAGCACTGGCTGCCCTGAGTGCTGGGTCAGGCTGCAGAGTAAGGAAGGAGCAGCTAGGTGAACTGTGGGTTTGTAAGCAGCAATAGTTCCTTCCTGCCTCGCACACTTCCAGGGGGTTTCAAAGGGAAGTGTGTTTAGTACCGCGGTGCTGGTGTCATACTCAGCTAAAGCACTGAGCCAATGCAGAAATTCCTTGCTACTCAGTCTTTATAGGGAGATTGGTACATGTAAGGCAGCTGGGTCATGTGGCAAAATGTGCTTTAACTTGAAATTTGGATGGTTGGCTTATTACTCTGCAAGCTTTATAGATCTCCCAGACCCTTCTTTTCCCAAATCTCTACCCAAAGTGCACACTATTTACTGTTATTTAGTAGAAGAGATTAGCTATCTGCTATTGTAAAGAAGAAATCCCAGTTTTTCTGTGTTTTTTTGCAGGGGTCTTAAAATCTTTGAGAGGTTTTCAGGGCTTTACTCCTCGTACCCTTTCACAGAGGGAAGAGCAAGAGCAAGTTAATTCTTCTGAACTCAGCCAATCAGGTATTGTATACGAAGTTTTCAAGCACCTGGCTGCAGCAGGAACAGGCTTTTCTGAACACAAAGCTCAGCTAAATCAGACTGTTCCTGCAACAGCTGTCCTGCCAGTGCTGCTATCATGGAATAAACAATGCTGTGTTTAACATCAGCAATACATTGAAGAAAATTGCACATTTTACTACTGAAAACATTGCATTTTTGGAACATCCATAAAATCATAAAGATTAATGAGATTGCATTACATTTCACAAAGCTGTAGCCTGTGGGAATGTCTGTACTTCAAGGTGGGATTTGTCTTATTAACCTCCTTTTCTATGGTGTAGCATACAAATCATGGGATAGCATACAGATCATCCCATTCACCTGATGTAAAGGTTTTCATATTGTTCCACAGAGCAATATGGAAATGAAAATCCCTTAACATCAAATGTACTGTCCTTAGTATTCAGAGTTTCCTAATCCTCCACTGCTTGAAGATAAAGTGCTGTTGGGGGATAAACTGGGAGCAGGATACCCACGAGAGTGCAGAAGACATTTTTCTGTTACCACACTGAACTGATAGACCACAATTCCTGCTGGTGGTGATGTAAGGAAACTCTGATTGCCTGAGGTCCTCAGGTGTTGTAGCCCCCTTACAACAAAGACAGGATAAGGTCTGTGCACTAAGCAATCTAAATTCTTATCAGGCAAAACCCTCTGACTTCAGAATCATCAAGTCCATTCACACTATGAATCATTTTGATCTCTTATGGTGTAATGAGCAGCAAGCCCAGCTTCATGGGGGAAAACTACCTAGGTTTTGGTTTGGGTGCAACCAGCAGTACCTGCTGATCATGAAAAAATCAGAATTTAAGTCCTACAGCTTCAGAAGCAATGGAGTCTGTACTGAGTGTGGGGAGGAAGCAAGTCTGAAATATTAGCACGCTGGAGGAATGCTTTCTCTAATTTGGGATCCCTGAAGCACTGTATAAGCAAAGCAGCCATGAATACAGTCCAAAGGGATTTTAAACTGACTTTAAATAATTTTCTTTTGGATGTTTTTTAATGTTTCATTGATTGATTGATTGACTACACCACAAAAAAATCTGATATAACAGCTCCATCCTAAATTGTTGCAGCAGTCCTGTAATAGGGGAGTAGGCTTAAAACACTGACATAGCTATAGCTGAATTCTGTATGTACCATTTAATTACATGAAGCATCCTTATTTTTCAGCCTCTTTTGAAAGATTTTGACCTGTTTCCTGCCTGTATTATACAGTCTTCCAGAGCACAGTTTAAAATTTAATGCATTAATAAATGCCATCAAGAAAAATATCCAGATAATTCACATTAGGTACCATGAATAATTATAAAATCAATCATCAAAATGATCTTCCCTAAAATTATGCATTTTTCCTTTTCATTGCATCATTAATTTTGAGGTCTAATCCTGTATACTATGGCTTTCCAACACTCCTGCTGATGTCAAGCAAACCCTCATTAAACTCAGATGTTCTTCCCTGCTGGTTCAAAATCCAGTTTCAGAGCCTATTTTTACAGTTCCTCAGACTTTCTTTCTGTTTCTTAAGAAGGTCTGAGGAAACCTAGCATGCCACATCTAACACAAAAACTCCCAAAAATCTTGCAGACATTTTATGTACAGAAAACTCAGCTGTGCTGATTTCAGAAAATGCCCCTTCACAGCAGTTCTGGGATGACAGGGAGTGGATGAGGTGCTTCTTTCACAAGTATCATGAAAAATACTTCTTCTGCTAATAGTAGAGGTGCATGGTGATGTGACAGACTTCTCTGCAGAAGCAAACTCTCATAAATAGGTGAATATTTTTCAGACCTTTCTTCACCTCATGATTGCAGACAAATGTGTCTCTGTTCAAGGATCTTCACATTCAGCAAGGATCAACATAGCACATATCATGTGAAATTTGAATTCCCAATAATTTCCTCATTTAAAATAACTAGTCTAAGGCCTTTTCCCCAGGGTGAAAGGGAGGGGAACAGTTAATGAAACTCTTTCATTTTCTGCAGTGCACTTTCCCTCCCTGACAGAATGGAAAGCTGGTGCCATTCCAGGTTTCTCCTGGCAGTAGACCTGCAGGACCCATTGTCCACTAGATTAAAGGATCTTCCTCAGTTTGTGTGATTGACTATTCTTCCTGCCCCTCAGTAGCTTGTGCACAGCATCAAACCATAGACTGCTTTAAAGTTGAAAGAAGGGGTACTGGCAATTCAAAGAAATTACATATAAGTTAATTTTTTAGGTAGATGGGTGTTTAATTTATTTTTCCTCAACAAGAACTTCCTAAGAATTCTTCTTAATTAGTGTATAGGCAGATCAAAGGGCTCTAACCCTATCATGATTTAGTGCCTATGTACCCTCACCCATCCTGTCTCTGAAGCCTTATTAGCAGTGTTACCCTTCCTTACAAATAACTCACATCATGTTTTGCTTACCACTCCAGAGGGAAACACCAGCAGGTTTTTGGACTTGCTTTATGTTCCAGATGACTTCATCTAACTCGAGTGCTACACTGGAGCCTTCACACATGAGCATCCATGCCAGAAAACCAGAGGAGTATCTCAAAGAAATTAAGAGTAAAAGGATACAACTCCCTGCACTGCCATATTGAATGCCTGTGTGACTTTATGCGACACTTGCATTATCATGGAAATTCTCACTCCTATCAATAAAAATCTTTCTTACCAATAGTGGTGAATTAAAATGTAAGCCTATGCAAGAATAACAGTGTTGCTTTTTGTACAGAAAGAGTCCAACAAAAAAATCCATTCTTCATTTGCTTATGGGTGGGACTTGTAAGTAACGTCAATTTAGTAGCTGATTTAAGAGAGAAGTATTTCTCCCTATTAATATAAAAAATGTCATTTTCCAGTTTTTGATATATGATGGTATATTCCAGCAAGAAAGGCTGAGGCCATATTTCCTCAGTGATTTTCTAGATATGATTTCAATGATTGAACTGAGAACTCAAATACTGAATCCCCATTTCAGGCATAAATACAAGTGGTTTTGACTTCCACATATAAGTCTCAAGCATAGGGCTGATTAATAAAATTCACATCTTCTGAAATGCAGGAAATACACATTTTTATTATATTATCATCATAAAAATAGTTTCTCATCACGCTTATTCTGTGTTACAGAAGTATTAATTCTTCAATACTGATGTTGATTTTACCAGCTTGCTATGCCACATTAAGTGTTTAGTTCCTGCTTGCTCTGCCTGACTTGTAGCTGGACAGATTCACTGCTCTTACCTGCCCTTCCATCTGTCTGGACATTAATAAATGTTAATCACAACAATCCCGTGCTCTGCATCCTCCATGAATAAATTGAGGAATGTACCTGGCAGAGATGTCAGACTGCTACACTCACACATATATTCTGTGGAAATTTCCACCATAAAATACACTTTCATGTTTTTTTAGTGCTTCTAGAGCACCACACAGGTAGTCAGACATCTTCATGACTGGCCAGTGTAAGATCCTTTATGGATATATTACCTACATTAGGTCTCTTCTCTCATTTTCTTCAGCTGCTCCTCTTGTAATTACAATAAAATGAACACCAGTATGTTTTCCTTCTTTATTTCTCTTTAGCATTTATGGATTTATTTTATTAAACAGTTCTCTTGATAGCTTGAAAAGATATTCTACAAAACCCAAGGTCGCCCTCCCCACATGAGTATCACCAACACAATATATATTGTCTAGAAGTTATGTTTACCCGTGATCCTTTTACAACTGAAGCATATTTTCTCCTATATTTAGAGGATAATAAAAATGGCAATTTAAAATAATTCTGTACTGAAGATGTTCCCTTTTTCAGTGTTCCCTGTCCATAATATCTGCGTCCTTCTGCTCAATGTGAAAGAATGGGTTTCAAAGAGGCATCAGGCAACAGCCTTGGTAGAAATTCCTCTCTAGACAACATCAAGCTGATGTTTTTACAACTATAGCTTAATTGCCTCAATTGTGTGGCAAGCTAATAACACTGATATACCCTTAAATTGTTGAGTAGCAGGCAGTAATTTCCACGCTATGGAATATTTGTTTCTCCCCACCTCCAAACAATAAAAATGAGAGCCTCCTCTTGATTCCCTGTGCCTAGTGTTTTTGAGAACGAAGAATTCTCATCTTTCCATTTTGGCCCATTTTCCCCTCACGGAATAGGCCAGGAAATTAATATTGTGCAAGGCTTATGATTCCTGTCTTTCTCTACTGGCAGTGCTTTCTTTTCAGCTGTCACTTGTGTCAGAGTCTGATCCTACAGTGTTGTCCCAGTGGGGGACAGGCCGATACCATCTGAAAGCACTCCTCTTTATAGGGCTGGGAAAAATCAGATCCAGGCTGCCTTTGAAGCACAGAGGACACCAGTTGTCTGAACCAAGCTGAGAGCAAGATTACATCTACACCAGTCCAAAGGTGCATATTGACAAAAAGGTAATGAACATACACCAGTTGTGTTGCTGAAAAATCCCGGGGGAAACAGAGGCTTCCAGCTTCCTTTGCAGCGTAATGAGCTGTGGGAAGGCTCACAGCACTGACCCCAGCTGGACCTGCCATATGAGGGGTGCCTGGGCATTGCCTGATGGTAACTAGATTGTTAGCTGCTGCATTAAAAACCTCTGGAAGTAGGGAAAACACTCTCAAACTTAGCTGGAAGATAGTATATGCCCCCATAAAAGCCAGGTTTCTGCAGAACACTAGAGCTGCATGTGGCTGCATTTCTCGTGTAACACATTCACAGTCCTTTCTCCTTTAATAAGACTGGTCTTTCCTGACTCTGAACTTTGGTTAGGTATCCATACAGCTGGCATAGCTACTAGTTTTTATCCTGTACCTGCAATCTGTATCACATCTACTTCCCCTGATCTGAAGGCACTCTTCTGGGGGAAAAATAGCATGGTAGAGAAATTATATTCATATTTACAGTGACTTTCTGTGTTGTGCTACCAGACTTCATAGAAACAGAGGTAAAAGCAGCATAAGCAATTAGTTGTTCTGGTAGGATTATTTATGTTTATCTTCTGCTTTTGTTGCGGATATCCTTTGTGTGTGGGGAGGTGTGTGTGTACATGCTTAAGTATATGCAGCCATATACATACAAGTATGTGCCAATCTGATATTTTTTTTGAGGAGACCACTATATGTTTCTAAGGGAGACCCCACAATTGCTCTCCTCAGGGACCTGAGCTGCAGTTTCCTTCTTTCCGTGTGCTATAATGTGCAGTGCTTCATACCATACTTGAAATTCATTACCACCTCTTCTTGAAGGTATTTCTATCATGCAGAGACACCTTTAGTTCAAAAGATATTCAGGGATAGTTCTTAAACCTCAAATTCACATGAGACAAGCTCTTAGCAGAGTCTCTTCTTGTGTAATTCATATAGCACAGGAGATATAACAGCCAGCTGTGCGCTGCTGCATTTTCAAGTAGATGCTTAACCCCAATGAAATATCACATCCTTTTTTTTTTTCCCCTTCATCAATTTTTTTTCTGACATTCCTTAAGGCCTGTTTTTCTAAAACAAAGAAAGAAAAAAAATGGGTAGACCATAACTCTGCCTGTGGTATAACCCACCACACCCAGCTCCTCTTTTTGCAAAATAAGAATTTGAAGAGACTATTCCATTCTTCATTAACAAACCCACCAAATAAATATTTTAAGGCATTTCAACTAACTTCATTAGCAAACTCTGAATTCTGAACATATTTTTACCAAGATTTCCTCCTGAGATGACTGTCTGAACTCATTTTCTCTCCCTCCTTCCCTTGACTCCCCATGTTTCCTCCCCTAGGGAGGCTGAATGCTGCTGATTGTGCAAATTCAAGCCCATCAGCACTTGTCATCTCTCATGGAATTTACCCTTTGACATTCAGCTTCTAAAGCTTCTTGTAGGCAAAAGTTTTATCTTCGCAAAGCACAGAAGTTGTTCCCTTGGAAAAACCAAGAAATTTATGTGGGTTTTTTAATGGGAAATATTTTTTTAATGTTCTCATAAACTGAATGGCCAATGACAGAATTTTGTCCAGTTTTCCTTGCCCCATAATCCAAACTTTCAATCCAAACTTTCAAGACTTTGTCTTTTAACTCCAAAGTACAGGAAGTCATCTCTACTTCCTTGTTTAGTAAGTAGTGTGACAATATTATCTCACAAGACTAGCCATGCTCCTGCTTTGAATAACAGTCTTGTACACATACGCTTTAAAATATTTACCAAGAGAACAAGATAGAAACTCCGAAGGGCTTTTCATTCTTGTTCTATCTGACATGAGGAACTCTTAGGTAGGGGCAAGTCTGTCCTCATTTACACCTGTTAAGCCTCATTGAAATCAGTAGGGTTGAGCTAATGTAGCTGATTACAGTTTGGCTCACAATTTGTCTCCTGTTAACTCACAACACCACTTCCCGCAGGTGGAACAAGATGAGCTCTGCTGTCTGCAGTGCTCCATTTATAGAAATAGTAACATGCCCATTACTTCTCTGCAGATCATGATATTGGCTTCTTTGCCTGACAAGGAACACGTGTCTCACGATACAAAAATTAGCAGAAATCTCCTTCCTCCTTGTAAATGAGTTTGTTTAGCAATACCATCTACTACTTTGTTTCAGATCTTGATAGAAAAAGTCAATTATCTCCTCCACAAGAAAAATGCTAAATTCTTATCATTTCTCTTTCTCATTGTTGTGTTAGAGAACAGAACTATGAAGAGGAAAGCAAAATGTTAAGGTGAGATTTTTTTGTTCTTCTGATGCCAGTCTGGGTATAGGATGACAGCATTAGGATCATGTGCCCCTGGAGTCTTGAAAACCATGACTGTTGGTGACTCTAGAGGCAAGTGGAGAGGTTCAAAGTATGCCCAGCTTGGATTGCCATCAGCTTTGTTACCCTTCTTATATTAGCACTGCTAGGTTTGCTTAGCTCAGTGAAGTGAAATAATGGGGTATGCCTGATGCTTAGACCTTTGTAGCCTGGTTTTCTAGTAAAACAAGGTTCCTGTAGACTTGGACCGCAGGTTCCTGACTCCCAAACCTGTGGGATACCGCTGTCCATGTGTGGTCATTATGGTGAGCTGGGCAGGAGCGAGCTCAGGCCTCGATCCCTCAGCCTCAGTTGGGTCTCACGAGGCACAGAGCCATGGCAAGCCAGATCTCATCAGTCCCTCAGCCACTAACCCATGTGGGATTTTGTGCAACCCCATGGGCTGGATAATCAAACCTTTCCAGAGCTGTCTCTTCAGTCTTTGTCCCATTACCTGTGCTTGTCTGGCACAAGTACACATTGCCAGCAAGGGAGTTCAGTGTGGATGAGTCATAGGAATGCCATGTTTCCATAGGAATAGGGAGCAGAGGTTTTCCTCATTTTTCCAGATTTTAATTCAGTCAGAGTGATTATCCAAACTGCCTTGGAGTTTTTCTTGGAAAATTGCAACTGTAATTGCCATGCTGTGCACAGCTTTTTGATCACTGTGTTCTTGAGCATAACTTGGAAGATAGATTACAGAGAAACTAAGCATTTTTTATGCTTACAACTCAAAGTGGCGCTAATAAATAACCATAAAATAGCAATCTTGCATCTATAATTTTTCATGGCAGATCCTTATGAAACCATTACGTAATTAACTTCTTTTTCAGCCATGTGAAAGTCCAGGTAAGGAAACTGGATGATGAAATATGAGACCAGCTAATTTTGTAATCAATCAAATCTTTCAGACATGAGTGCGTAAATTTTTTACTCTTAAAGTTTCCATGTTGTTCTACCATTTTAGATGAGTTTTCCAAATATGGAAATGGGTCAAAATACATGATATTGAACTTCAAGCACTCCAGAAGCCTTCTGGGAGAATATATTAGCAAGCATAAAATCACAAATAATAATACAATATAATAAAAAATAATATAATGAAGAATTTATTATTTTAGAAGTACTAATAATAATTAAAAACTATACTTTTCTTTATTTAATGTGTTTTTATGACTGTAATGCAAAATTTTCCATCTATACTATCAGACATCAAAATCAAGATTTACTGAATTTAATTTTACCCATATAAATCCCAGGTACCCAGCCAAGGCATGCTGTCTGCCTTTCACCTTACAGCAAATATAAAAAGGAGATAAATCAATGGCATTCTAGTGCCATCTCTCTCTCTTCCTCCTGACTGTTCAAGGAATATGGGAGTTTGGCTTACAGCATCCAAATGCAGATGGCATGAGGGCTAGGACATGCAGAGATATGTTTGGGGTTTTTTAATATGCATTGAAGTATAGATGCCTAGATACATATCAAATACCTGAAGTTCAGCCCAGGTATTACCTGGACCTTTTTTTTTTTTTTTCTTTTTGCATTCATTTTGTTCCCCTTAAAATTAGAATTACCACCAGCCTTGGAATAGAATTATTTTGTTACGGTCTCTGCAAAACATACATGTTTACTTAGAGGCATAAATTTTACTGGGGAAGAATATACAAGGCAATAAAATACCGTGCATGATTAGAAGTTCATGCCAACTTTTAATAACTGTTTTCCTTCACCGTTTTTTATTTTGCCATAAATAGCTTTGAAGGTCCTGCAGCTTCCAGTAGGATTACTTTGATAAAAATAATTTGAACAGATATTTTCCTTCTTAATTTCACCCTGAACTATCTAAATAGATGAAGAAAAATATGCTCAGCTTTGGAGACATAGAAGAAGGAACAAATTGCACTGGCAGAGCACAGTCCTCATGCTCTTCCACAGGAAAAGATCATGCCATAATACCAATGCTTGTTTAGGTATTTCAGCAATAGGCAAGTAAAGTTACTTGTGGGATAGGGTTCTGAGCAACCTGGTCTAATGAAATGTGTCTCTGTCCACAACAGTGGGGCTGGAACTGTTTTATGACTCTATGATATAATTCTGTGATCTGTCTTTAGTGTAATCTGTCACGAGGAGAAGCTTCTCCAATCCTGTCTCTACAGGCAGAGAGAAAGTGCTGCAGGACCACTTGAGGGACCACAAATCACTTTGGAAATCTCAAGAGCTGGACTGATATGAATTTCTCAAATTCTGTTTCTGTCATGTCTAAGCACTGATTTGTAACAGAATATTAAAAAATATATTTTCATTGACCATTTATAGCCATTTGCCTCTATGTTCACTCATGAAACTCACTGAAATCAGCTAAGGGCAGCACAGGACCTTTAGATATGTCCTGTCTTGAAATCTGTGTCAGTGGCAAATTATGTCTTCACCACTACTTGGAGGATCCTTGCTGTTCTCAGAATTAGGAATTACCTTGCTGGCATCCCCAGTGCTTTACCTGGCCCTTGCATTTTTTTTCCAGATGTTACAGGCATCATCACCATCCCTGTTGCTTTTCTGCCTGCATTGCACTAGCCTGTTCTTATGTCAGTGACAATATTTCTCTATTATTTACCTAGCACTGAGGTTAGAATTCCTTTCATTTTTCCCCATTCAGTCTTTTGTAGCGTGCAGTTCACCTTCTAGTGCCACCTTTGCTTATACCTTGCTATTGATGCATGACCTAGCTGGCTACAAGAGTCATTTTTTCTGCTGATACTTTAATTCAAATCTACCCATGGGTGGTGGATAATTTTAATTGCTACCAGCAGGAAGCTGGGTATATTCCGATCCAGACACCTCTGTCAAGAAATGAGTGGTCATTTGTGACATACAGGAAAATAAAAGTAGCTAAGGGCATTGTCTGACTTGAACTGAGCTGACAGATTTTTACAGTTATGTCTGGAGTCCAACACCCTATGTTTAAAAAAAAAAATACATAGAATATTGTGCATGAGAAGGGGGTAAGTAAGGAAAGTCACTCTATAGAATAAAATACAGCACATGACCTCCAAATCTCAAGTGCAAAGGAATACAAAACCTACATTTTTCCTATGCTTTCGAGACATATGGTATTTTCAACCCTAAGTAACACCTTTGTTGCATTTGCACGTTACTACTACAGTGTATAAACATAACTGTAATTGTAGGCTTTAGCAAGTGGCTTGGGATATGAACTTCATTGTCATTCACAAGAATATTTAGCTTTCTTAAAATGCCTATTTCCAACATAAATTAGCATATTCTATCAGTCTTTTGGAGTACTGGAAACAACAGACCATTCCAGTTTAGAGGCTAACTAGGATGAATAAAAATTATAGAATCTAGCCATATCTAGATCATTATACATGTTTGTCATTGGTATAGCACACCAGTTAATACAAGTAAGTGCTTTCACTTCTGAAGAACTCTTCACCAAATCTCAGGTGAGGTAAACTCATCAGTGGAGGATCTGATAATTTTCCTAAGGTCAGTCAATAAAGTTCTGTCAAAGAAAGGATATTAAATAAACCTCATGGTGTGACACAACGTGACAACCAAGAAGCTCAAACGCATGTGCTGTAAGCTTGTTCAAAATACTGTCTGAAAACCAAGCACACAGCTGTGTGACTTTATGTTGCTGTTGTTACAGGGAAGTATTAAAGAGAGACAAGGAAATCAGCAGAAGATCTATCCCAGAAAGACCAATGAGCTATGAATAGGCTTATCATCTCACACATGCAGAAATAAGCAGTGGACTATATCTTGAGGAGTTATTAAAAAGCCACTCTGGCAAGCATATACTACCTAAATGAACCCAAGATAATAGCTCTATGCCCTTGCTGGTAAATTAATGTCCTAATCATCTCTGATGTAGTGGTAGTGGTTTAGTGAAACAGTATAACTGCATTAATACAGTGTAGTATCAAAAAAAAAAAAAAGTTAGGTCCACTTTTCATCTGGGCAGTTTATCTTGGGTGTGGCCCTAGTCTGAGCAAGTGCTACATGGGCCCCACTGCTAAGCGTTGGCCGCTTTCACATTTCCAGCAAAGCCACAGCTTTTCCTGGGCCATCAAGACAGGCTTAGCAGCTGAGTTTCATCAGCACGTTGCACAAGCCAGTTATTCAGTCTCTGAAGCATTCTATTTGAATATATATGCATTGCTATACCTCAGCCAGCCTTCCCTGACAGCTTTGGATGATGACAGTTTCATAAAATCTTCCCTCCAACCAGTGGCAATGTAAAGCCATAATGAAAATAAATTCAAACTCTGATTGCAACCCACAGTCATATTGCAGAAGGATGATATTTCTACACTTAATAAAAACATCCTTTGAGTAGGCTTTTGAACATCTTAAATGGGTAACAACCGGAAGAATACAGAGTGTGATATGTGTCAAAATCCTCACAGGTTGATATTTCTTCTTGTCAGAATGGCAAGAACATAGATATAGAGAAATCTTTAGAACCAAGTGGGGCCCTGTTTGCTCAGCTAAAAACCTGCTTTCATCTCTCATAAGCACTCAATGAAAAAAATATTCTATTGACATATCAAAGCTTATATGGGTTGCCAAAGGAAAATAAGGCTAGGAAGCCAGGTTGTTTGTTAGAGATAGGTAGAATGAGATCAAGATACTCTGCCAGCAGCTGACAAGGCAAAAGATTGTAGGTCAGCACTAATAGTATGTGATTTAGCTCTAAGAAGCCACTTGTCATATTGCTGCAGCCTGAACACTGTCTCTTAACTGCTCATTCTTTGCAGCAGGCCCACTTTAGCCTTGGTGATTCCAGCGGATACTCATGCATCAGGTCTGTTAACTGAACTACTGACAAAGCCTCTAACCTCTACCCAGTAAATCATCCAGTTAGCTGAAACACAATCAGGTTGCTGTTAACAGGGTTTCATTTTCCATTCTGTTATTTACTGGTACAGCTGGAGGGGATTTCTCATGCCATTATGCTGCAATCTTCGCTAAAGTTAGCTGAGTTGATTTGGCAAAGAAGGGCATTGCCATTGCTCGCCCTGCTAGACCCTTACATGGACATACAACAGCCTCCCTGCTTAGCTGACCTAATACAACAATGCTGGATCTAGTTCCCCAGGGAAATATTTGTCAGCAGCTATTCCCCCATACTCACACTGTGAAATCCTAAATACAAACAAGGAGAGGTTTTTTGTGCTGCTTGCTCAATTACTATTTAATTTTTTGTTCTCAGCATGTCCTATCATTCATGAAGCAGGAACTATTTGTAGAAAATTTCTCAAAAGATATGAATGGATTGCTAAATTTTTTTCTTGGCATATTCCCAGTGTTCTGCCTTGTTTTAATCAAAATGGGTGGAACACATATTGCACTTGCTTGCATTTCACTAAATCACTTTAATAAACTCACTGCAAAATTCAGTCAAATGTTGCAAAACTTAGTACTGACAATCTGTCAACACTCTAAGGCATTTTGCTCAACAGGATGTGTTACTAAGTAGTCTGCCCTTTCAGTTTAATTTCTGAATTCCTGAAAAAAAATTTCCCCTTGCTGTTCTCCTGAGAATGCTCACATATGTCAGTTTTACAAAAACTAAGTTGCAGGGTTATCAAGTGTATGTTTTCCAGGTTTCCTCAAGCATCAGTATAGTTGCCGACTCATTCCACTCCTTTAGAGTACAGCTTTTTTCTTAGAACTGAGGTCTACCATTCACCCAAAAAAGGAGAAGGTATCTTCTGAAATAAAAACATGTGAAATGGGAAAGGTATTTCAGAGAAGGGCAGTCCTTACACTCAAATACTAAATATAAAACCTGGTTATCAGCTAAAAGGTCTTTACCTGAAGCTGTGTGGATGCAATGGGACAAATCTGTGTGAGCACACACACACAAAGTCACTGTGATGAGTTCCCTCTGTCACGCTGACATCATCTTTGTGCTGATTTTCAATGCCAGTTTATTCTAACAAATCCCCATCCATATTTTTTAAATGCTCAATTTTTTTCCCACGAGTGCTCGATGTAAGTTTAGTTTTAACCACAGCTCAATAAACTGGGAAGAGAACTGCTGGGATCTGGATGTGAGCCTCGGGGAGCAGCAATCACATAGTGCTGCTCTCATCTTGTTGTACACAATTGATCAACACCACTCTGGTCATGTCTGCTCGGCTGCATGCAGACAGTGTACATGATCATCTAGGTAACACACAATTACAATCTTTCCACAAATATTAGATGAGAAGGATAAGATGCCAAATTTGCCACGTAAACTATAAGGTGTGAAATATTAAATCAGTTAAACTTAATACATATGTACCATATATAAATTATTGCTGTCATTCAAGCTACAAGAGGGTCCTGGCATGCAGGCAGATTCCCACAAAAGTGGATGAAGCTATACATGGGGATGTACCTTGTGTAGGGTAAGGTATTTTCTATCATGCTCAATATCAGCATGGTGACTATTTAGGTACTAGAAGAATAAAGCATTAAAAGAAAACCTTTTTCTAAATTATCATAGCTCTTTCAGAAATCTACTGGTCTACTGAAATTAATATTATTGATCATTTGTCCAAATCAGGAATATTCACTTCCTCATACCCTCCTCTAAGCACAATAGCCTGCCCTGCAAATTACTTCAAATAATATTTTTCCTAGGAGGCTACTCAGAGAAAACACCCCAGAAGTCTGCATTTCTGTTTCATACAGACTTGCATTCAGCAGCTCTTATAAATTATGGGATTTAATTATGCTCATTAAAACTACTTGGGGACCTAAAAAGGGGCCATCAACTAGACCTCCAGTGACACCAGTTGCTGTAAAAGGCAAGGGTCCACTTAATACCCATTCCTCTCACAGCCCTCTTTGCAGAAAATCTCTGACTATGTAAGAGATGCATACCTGAGGGAGGCCACTGGCCTGTCGAGTGAAATGGCTGTGGAAAATGCAGCGTTTGCAGAAGACAAAACAAGATCCATTTATTTATCTTTTAGAGTCAGTGGGAGTCTCAAATCTAAAAACCCCAGCAGTGTGGAAAATGTGACTTGCACAGAGACAGTTGCCATGTGGTTACTTCTGAATTTACCTGCTGTTACAGTACGCTTGTAGCTGCCCCCTCAGCCGTGCATTTGACCATCTCTCCCATGGGTATCAGAGCAGGGGCTGAGGCCATCCTAGGTGTCACATTCACATGTGACTGGGGTGGCTGGTGGCCATCCTGGTATGGCATTCCCACAGCTGGAGCTGCTCAGAACCTTCTTGTACCTTCAATGCTCACTGTTCTGTCCATGGGTTTATTCTTTACGGTTTCCCCTGAGTCAGGCCCCCGCAATCCTGACAGGATGGACAGCATCCTCCAGCCCTGAGGAGCCCTGCTGACTGGCTCCCCTCTGTGCTTGATCCCCACGCTCCAGGGTGCTCAAGGAAACATGGTCTCCAAATTCTTGCAAGTTGAGCTGGGTCTTGCTGCTTCTTTAATACATAGGCACTAAACGTGCCCCTATCCCAAATGTCCTAGAGGGGTTCCTCCCATTGCACCTGGAGTGCTCTTTTGGGTCTCTGTCTCACAGGGCCTTTCTCCTGAGTCCTGGGACTTCTCTTCAAAACTGCAAAACTCCTTAGGTCAGCTACTTTGTCTAACTTTACCTCTCCTTAAATGTAAATCCAAGCTTCAGATTTCCCTGTGAAAGCATAACCACCTAATTCTTTCTCCGCCTCAGAGCTGACACTGTGTCTTTCCAGGTTTATATTTCACCTAACTCACATATGGCTTCATTTTGCTGTGTCTGGGAATTTGCCGCTCCCAAGCCACCACACCCTGCAGAAAAGCTTTTCAAGAAATCTTTTTGTAGGCTTCAGCTTGCCTGATCTTTTTTTCTTCAGTTACTAAGGTTTTACAATTGAGTTTTAACCCAAAAGCTGTCAAGGAACAATGAATTCATATCCTTTAAGAAAGTTCTTTTTTTTTTTTTTTGCACTTATTTGTAGTATCATCTAAAATCCTGGATTATAAAAAGACAGATCTGCCAACTCATCACACAGGGAAAACTATGAGAATCATTCCAGGCTCTTGGGGCTTTCTTAAAAACCAGCTTCTGAATTTTTGTGGTATTAAGATCTTATAAAGCTCAGAGCAAGAAAAGTGCCCTCCTTAATACTGATGGGGCATGTGAAGCATTTGGCTACTGACTACCCACGAGTTTTATGAGCAGTTTAAAAGACAGCTTAGGCAACGAATCAATGTGTTGGGTGCTCACATAATTTTCTGCCTCATTATCAGTTTCTGTTCTCTGCTGAAGACAATGCTGTTCAGAGGGTTTTGCTTATGTGTAACAAATTACATTATATTAAACAAAAAGACAATTTATGCAATGACAAAGATTTTAAAAAACAATCAAAAGAGAGTTGTTCATTTGAGTTTAATTTTCTCATGTTTTGGGTTTTTTCCATTTTGTTTTCCAGCAGCATATAGCACGACTCAGATGCAAGACCCTGAGCTCCATTTTGGATCTGCCTTTCAGGCTCTGTTAGACATAAAGGCAACTAATTACAGTAGAGGACATTGCAGGGACTAGAAAAAGGATCAATACATGTATTCCCCTAAGTGTTCAGGCATTAAACCAATGCAGGAATTTTCTGAGAACTAATAAAGGCTTTCTGGTTTTACCCAATTCTTCTAATTTTCCTTAGTTTCATCCCTATTCACTTGCACAAAGCTTTTTTCATCATCATGTTCAAAACCCGTAATATGAAAGGCACAATTTAGCTTTCATTTTGTTTTATTTAAGGCATTGTTTCTATGTCTGGTAGACCTTGTCTTTTTCCAAACAGAAAGGGTCTTATTTTATTAGTGTTCTGAAGTGCATTCACAACTTAATAATCATAGTAAGAAGCACAAGGCCACTCAAACTACTTTTAAATACAAATACATAAATATAGAGCTTGAGTCTTGAGTAGCCTCGCTGTTGCTACCAACTAATTTTGCCAATTAACCTTGGAGTTCCTGGTCACTTGCTGTGTTTTGGAAATATGCAGACCTCAGACAAAGAGTTAGTTACAAAATCAGCAATTCTAGAGCAACAATTCTTTAACAGATTTCCTCTTTTTATGTATATAAAATAGCCCACATTTGAGTCATTGAGTCCAACATAAGCAGTTTCTACCCAACTATTTGGATGCTTAATCTGTGAGTTTCTATCATGGTATACATGCCAAATAAAGCCCCTTGAAATTTTTTATTCAGGTCCAGACATATCTGTTGTGGCTGCCAGCCCAATTGTGCTAACATTAGGTTTTGCCATGATTAGACGCTGATTTACGCATTCTAATGTCTTTCTTTTACAATAACATCATGAACCAAGTGACTTGGGAGGAGTTTTTAGAGGGAAAATTGCACTGGGAATATCAGTTATTACTGAAAATATAATGAGGATGTCTAGCAAGAATGTCCTCTCTCAGCGCTGAGGCTACAACAGACTCATTAAAGGTAAAAAATAGCGTAGCGTGTAATGACATTTTGAAACTCTTACATTTAATCTTTAGTAGAACACACTCATGGAAAGAATAAAGTATTTCTGTCAGGCAGTGTGCTGAACACTGCCTGCACACAGCAGCTTCCCTAGTTTGGGTAGGAGACCTTTTATAACATTGCTCTATTTTTGAAGAGTTGTGTTCATGGAAAATTTATGTCTCCAGCATTCTGTGTCCCTGGTACACTCATTTTGCCACCTTTTTTGTTTATACCAGCATTATTCTATCAAATGATTAAGGCAATATATTTTAAAATAAATACCCCTTGTTGTGGACTATTATTTTACTTCTACACAGCTCTGTAGAGACCTGGTGGCCTGGTAGTTCAAGGAACTTGCTCCATATTGAGAAAGTGTAAGCCTGAGTTTTGGGCTGGATGCTGGTGGCGCCTTGCAGTCAGCTGAGATGAAGGGAGGTTATCTGGACATTGGGACTGGAAAGCTATAGGTGGCCAAACACAATGCCAGGCATAAAAATATTTGGTGTATATATATATATATATATATATATATATATATATATATATATATATATATATATATATATATATATTTTAGGCACATTGAAAAACTCCATCAAAACAGGATTGCATGTGAGAAAGAGACAAAAAAAATTTAAGAATAAATAATTTTACATAGTTTTAAATTATATATTTGTAAAATGCACATTCGAATAGTGTGTCAAATATTAGTTTAATATCTAAACAATAATATTAAATTCAAACTAGAACAATTTATTTCCATCAGAAAGACATCCAGAAAGGTGCTGGAAATAAAAATTAAAAATAAAAGTTAAAAGATAAAAAAAAAAGGGGGAGGAGGAAACATCAACAACAACAAAACAAGCAAACAAACAAAACACATATAAACAAAAAAAACCAAAAAGGAAAAAAACAATAAGAAAAGTCCCTAAAGATTTTCTTTTAAAATGTAAAACCTTGGTAGGTAGAAAGTTGAGAGGCATTTAATTAGGCTTAGGGGGCAGCAAAGATGTTGTTTTTGTTGTTGATGATATTTTATTTTATTTTTAATTTTTTTTAGCTAAGACTAGACTGAGATACAGGAATGGGAAGGAAAATAGCCATTACTCAGTAGTGTTCCTGTCTTGTACGCTGTATTTTGTTCAGTTCAACCAACACCTGGAAGTACATGGCAGAAACCCAGGAGCCCACAGATGGGTGATGAAGGAGAAGAGGGTGACTACTGATCTGCTCTATGGGATAAGAAACCCCTTTCAAGAAAAACTCCAGAGATTGGGACCATTCCTTCAGGAGAAAGACAGATAGCCAGGAAAAAGACAGCCTTAGAGAAGGTGTGAGTGACAGAGACTACACTTAGTCAGCAGAGCACAATACAATACTCCTACTAAACTGCAAAATGATAAAGGGAAAGCCAATAAAATCAAAAGAGAGCAACATTTAGTGGACATGCTTGAAGCTAAATATTGTTTTCCTGCTGTGAGGAGCCAATTAGCACAACATGTATTTGAATCTGAAGCACAGAGTGTGCTCTCATGGCTAATTAAAACATTCTGAGCTCTAAGTTCAAAATTTTAGGTATCAGTCTCTCATGTAGGTATTGAAGTGGCAAGAGAAAGCTATTCAGCCTCTGAGCAGCACTGAATAGCTGTTTTTTGAAAATTTGCTTGTAAAATCCAGTACTTATAGGTGGGACAATGCACCCTGAGTTTGCTGTGTTTCTGGCCTGATTTGGCACTATGGTTTCCACCCCCCCCCCCCGTCAGCCCCACAAAGGCACAGCAATTGCTGGAGTATCTGCACCAATGCCAGGGGCAAGGCAACTTCCACCATTTATAAACTGCTGAAAATATCATGAAGAGTTAAATTCAAAGTCAAGGAATTTAATCCACTTGTTTTATAGGCTGTAATGAATAATTTAAAACATGAAAGAAATTTTTGGAATGAGCACAGTTGCCAACATATCCTTACAAGAAATGTGAACAACAACCTGTTAATCTTGAGATCCTATTGAAAAGCGAAACCTTAGTGCACTTGTTCAATTAAAAACAAATATTGCAGTACCATCAGTAAATCCTTACTTCATCCTTTGTACACAGTTGCTTAAATATTCTTCATCTGCCTTTTACCCAGGGTAGTCAATAAAGTATATTCTGCTTAGGGAGTGATTTTTTTCCACTATACAGTCAGCAGATTATTAACAAATTGTTGTTGTGACTATGCATGCACACATGGATAGTTGTATTTAACACTGTCCACTGCCCTAGCAAATAATTCCAATGGACCCAGTTCTCTTCTACTTTACATTGGTACAGTCCCACAAAAAGCCACAACAAAAGTGTATAAGGAGATGAGAATAAAACACTTCTGTATGCAGAGATAGAGAAATGCACCTTTTGTTGCAGAAACACATGTGTGTAGGAAAAATAAGCAGTATCAAACATGAAGAGAAAGTTGTTTAATTCGTGAACTGAGAGTTTAATAACAAACAGTATATTTTTGTCATAACTCAAGTTTTATTGCAACTCTTTTGAACTCCAGACAGCCGTAATTTCCTTTTGTCTATCAGCCAAAAGAAGTTTTACCTAAGTTTAGTATTTTGCAAGGAATGAAAGAAAGAATGACTCAGATAATTGTATTTGAAGCTGCTGGGTAAGGCTATTTTCATTCCCTAGAGGTAATGTTTTTATGCCAAGCTTGAAGTTTTGAACTACAAAATAAAAAGTGTGCTAAATACTGATTTTATTAGGCCTTTAAGCATTTTGTTTTGAAATAGTGGGAGGAAAGATCATAATATTTTTATATGTGTAATAAATCAATCTTAGAAAGAGATGCAGTGCAATGTAATTATTTAATATTAGCAGTTCTTTTGGCCTTCTTGGAACTTGTCTCCATGGGAATAGTTTGTGTTGCTGCCATCCAATGTACTGTCAGATCACAGAAGTTCATATTACTCCCATCAACATAGTTTTAGGAAAGTCAGCAGGCTGCAGAAGCAGAACCAAAGAACTGAGAGTCTCATTCAGAGATCTTCATACCAGGAACATATTCCCACCCTATGGTAAATATTGTATATGCCATGAACCATTGGCAGCCCATTCGTCTGCACACCCCAACAGGAGCAGCATAAAGAATAGGGAACATAAATGCAGGTGAGAGCTCCCTAAATCTTTTACAAACCCAAAAGATTTTGCCCTGCAATCTAAAGATGACCAAGGCTCCTGAGCAGTTCTTGCCTGATTGAGCTTGTTTGTCCATACCTGTAGGGTACTGAAGATGAGGAAGGCCCTTTCAGTGCCCAGAATTATTTGAGAAAACAATAGGCTGCAAGGAGAAGTAGGTGCAGCAACAAGCAGCAGAGCCTGGAAGTGATAAGCATCTAGGGGCTCTTGCAATGTTTGGTATATCTCCTGAAAAGAAATGGATTAATCAGATGATTCTCCCTATCCAAAAATCCCATTCACCACACCTCAGCTAGCATGGCACCCTTCCCAAAAAACTCTCCTCCTTACTCACTTCCATATGCTTCTTTAAAGCCCAATAGAATCAGCAGGGCTAATTACCCCAGTGAAGCAAAACACCTGCACACTGTCTTTAGCATGCAGAAAACTAAATTCTTCAGCTGAAGAGGGTTATGGAGAAAATAAATGCACTGTGCAATATCCATGTATTTGGTAAGTTTATATCCATGTATTTGTTCACACACCTGCATCCCTGGATCTCCACACACAATTTATTTCTACCCAGGGTCAATTCCAACCCTTTGGTTGACTGCATTTACATTGACTGCATGTCTGCTGATAAGATTCCTGCAAAGCATGTCATTGCATTTTTGGGGGGTAGTTTATGTGACAGGGTGACTTCAAAGTGAAATTGTAACAGTGCTGTGTCTACCAAGCCCCCCGCAATCTTTGCAGGTGCAGAGGTAACTGTGGCTCATTTAGCTCACCTCCACCAGCCTCTTTGCTCTTACTCACTAACGAGAGGCACACCTCATTTCAGAAAGTCTGCTTAGCGTTCATCTTCCCTGCAGAATTTGCTCAAGTTATCTGCATGTTAATCCCTTGAGTCAAACTGGCCAAGTTGTAAAACACTGCTTAAAAAGCACAGAACAGGGTGCAGCTGGAGCCTGACTGCATGCTGGCATAACTTCACCCTGCACTCCTCGTCCCTGAGCAGCTGGCCAAGTTCAGACTTGAGTGCAAACAAGGGATCTGGAAGAGCTCAGGGAAATGAAAAAACTGTGCAAGGGCCATTGCTGTGAGAATTTTGCTTTTAGTGTTTGATCAAACACAGCAACAAGCTTTAAGAATACATCTAATAAATTATTTTTCCCTCCACCACTGAGATGAGAGTTTTTAAGGGAGTTCAGGTGTAGAATTAAATAGTCATACTTTTTCACACACCTCTAACTTTCCTAGTCCTTGGCTGCCCCTCTGGGGAACAGCACTTTCCCGCATTCTGCCTTTGATCTAGTATCCCAGATCTGAAAGATTTTAGCCTAATTTGTCTCCCACCATTAGCGTGTTTTTCTTAATGCTTTAAAAGTAGTTGATAGAGAATTTTCTGTGAAGACTTGCTACTAAAACTGCTGTAGTGATAATAAGATGTAAGACAGCCAAATAATGCATCAGAGACTCATGAAGCTTTCCTCTAAAAATACTGGAATGCAATATGTGGAAAGTATTCCACATTAAATTGATTTTTTATGGAAAAGATTAAGGAGTCAATACCTACTCATAACGAGGTGGGATAAAAGTTCTGAAATTCCTCCTAGAAAATCTAGAATTTTTCTTCAGTAGGTAATTAATAGTGCAACAATGCATCTGTTGGACAGATGCAACTGTCACTGTTAAAAAATGGAGCCTAAGGTGATCATGCAGGAACCATTAATTTGTGATGGCCAGGTTATGTCTATCCTTGAGCATATTTGATAGCTCTCAAGAGTGCTTCACCTCCCAGATTGATCCAGAGGTCACAACTCCAGAAAAGCTCAATTTATCAAATATACTCTTGGTGATATCAGGTCCTTGAAGGGAAATATCAACAATGCCATGGAGAGGAAAGAAACTAAAAATCAAATTCCACACCTCAGAGCCTGGGACAGAAGGAGCTTACCTAACCATGTAAGTAACTTGAATAAATGTACAGATGATTTTAAATTCAGATTTCACTTGTTCCTTGGTAAAGATATCTCTTATTTTAAACAATAGTATAATTTTTTTTTAAGAAGGTAACATGAAGTTGTATTTACTATTTGTTAGAGTTGTAAAAGAACCCACCTGGACAAATTTTTTATTTCTATTTTCTGCACAATGTAGTGGGAGCCCAAAGCTCAGGCTAAAGCAGAAAAATCTGCTATTTAACCCCAGTGCATTAAAGACTTTGGCCATATGAAATCCCACAACAGTTAAAGACAGATAAAGGATCTAACTAAATGTGCAACAGTGAGAGTGGTTTAAGGTGGATTTTTCTCAGCAGCAGAAACAATTTTAAAAGGTCTCTGAATCAAGTAATTTATCTGATTTTAAGGGATTGTTTCAAGAAAGTGTATCAATCTGTAAATTAAACAAAAGGAAATGAAGCAAAGTTGAGAAAGGGGGTAAAGCTAAATTTTACTTTTCATTTGTTCAGGTGGGATTAAGATTCTATGTGTAATTCAGTGGCTGTCAGGACTCCCCATTCTATACCTCACAGCCTTATTTTAACAATTTTTTTCATGCACATGTCCAGTGTAGAAGATGACATGTTTCAATCAATCATTCCCACTTTTAAGGAGATGCCATGCCATTCATCTGAAACACTACCTCCTTTGAACCTAAGTACTTTCCATGAGTTTCAGGACACTAGTTAACCAATCACTGAATGTTATATTTGGCATTTGCTCATTCCTATAAGCTTACAAGGTCTGTAATGCAGAAAAACCCTTCTGAGGAAGCATGGGGCAATAATTACAGGAAGGAGGGGGGAAATCCAGACTGGTAAAACTAAAATGTTTCAGTATTTAGAAATCATAGTGCAAAAAGCTTCCACAGGGTCTGATACCAGCGTGCCTTCTAATATTTACCAGGGAAAGTATATATAATGATGCTGAGAACAATTTAACAGCCAATAAAGGGATTTGCTGTTTACCATTGTTAGCAACTATTGGGAAAACTTCAAAGATTTCTGTAAAAACCTGCTATTTATACATTAGACATGTACACTGACTGTACAAGAGAGATCACTTCATCCCTGAAAACTTGCTCTGTGCTTAGCAGTTGCATTGCTACGCTGCCTTTGCAGGAAAGTTCTGCCCACTGTGCTCCATCCACTCCCCCTTCATCTCCCCTGCACCCAGCCTACCCTACGGCTGTCTGAGATAAATGCACATTTGCCCTGGTTTGAAGAGGGTTTCTTCTCAACACACAGCTAAGGGAATGACTGGAAAAGCTGTCAATAACAGTACCTTCTGAAAAAGATTTTGTGCAGTTAGAAGAACTCCCAGCTCCTTAGATGCATGTTCTCGATTCCTTTTGACTTCTTTAATTTTTTTTTTCCTAAACAAGTCTTGTTAACATCAATTGCACTACAGCATGATCATATGAAATATGATCTGCCAGTAGACTCACAATTTAAGTGGCTCAATGAAAGGCATATTTATTTTAGCATTTTACATTCTTAGGCTTCCATTTTTATTGGGAAATATTAAAGTAGTTGCTCCAGAAGTCCCTCTTTGATAAATGCTCTAGAAAGTTACACTGATAACTAGAGACTGCTAAAGCAATTAGGCAGTAGAATCTGTGACAGTAAAATTGTTCAGATAACTAGTGCAGATAGAAGAACTTTGAATGACTATTTGAAATTTGACTTTTTTCCAGTGGCACTTTTTTACGTACGAATATCTGATGAATTACATTGCTATTAACAAAATTACATTCTAGCCTTGTTGTAGCCATGGTTAAACATAAAGTGAAAAGAGACAGAGAAGACCTCTGCGTTTCCTTTTGCCCAAATTTGAACAGCCAGTGGGAGCAATCTGCAGGAAAAAATCCAAAAACCTAACACAAAATCAATCTTTGAAATGGATGCAAGTAGAACTATTTTGCTTGAAAAAAACTGAAGAGTTTATTGCTCAGAGGCAACAAATTAGATACAAGGTGCCTGAAGTCTAGCACACGTTCTTTGGTTTATAGCAGGAAAGATTCAGCTTGTTTGAAGTGTATTACCAGATTAGCCCATTCCTGAGTTTGAGTTGAGTCACAAGAAGACTTACAGGTACATGATGACTTATAGACATGGAATTTAAAGCCATTGGCATCATTAGGATTATTTATCAGACGTGGTTTGCATGTTCCTCAGAGGCTGCAAAACATTAGAAAAAGCCAAGTTTAACAAAGCCACTTCCCTTTTTCCTAAGGTTAGGAGGGCGTGGAGAAGGCACTGTAACTGTAGGATGAATTGGAACAGCTGCTAAATGCCTGTAATTGCTGAAAGATGTTACCTTCCCAGCAGGAACGGATATTGGTGGCTCCATCAAGATCTTGGTCTCCATTCCGAAAGCAGAGTTGAATTGTTGCACTCTCCAAGGATTACAAGGAGCTACAATAGACACTTTCAAAAGAGGTCAGGGAATAAGTGCTAACCACTGGCAGGACAAAATCAATTCTTAATTTAGTCAATAATTTTCTTTACGTTTCCCTTGTCTTTTTTTGAAATACGCCCCCTTCTGAAAGAAGTTTGAAGTGATGAAAAATTGCCATGTTCCAAATCTGAAAGCTCCTACATTAATCAGTGGCTTCTGGTAGGACAATCACTGGCCTGTGATGGGTAAGATAAGCTTTTGGAATTCATCTTGAATGCAACAACAACTTATTGTTTACATATGTGTGACAGAAATGGTATTCTTTCTATCTCATCATTGGTATACCTCTTAAGCTACACTGAAACTTTATATTTACAGTAAATAAACTTACAAATTGATGTCAAATGGAAGTGAAGTATATGTATTACTATTATTTATTCATTAGTCTTCTATGGATTTAATACCCAGAGACAGTAGATACTTTACACAGCAAGACAAATGCCTGTCAGAAGACAGAAGCAAATAAGTAGCAAAGAGAGAGAAAGGCAGTAATATTATATTCCAGCTTTCTCCTTCTTACTATGCATAATAGGTTTGTATATTTTATGGCAAACCTAAAGCATAATAGGTTGGTGCATGACAGTAGGGTGCTAAAATGAAAATACAGCTTAATTATATACAAGGTTTCAGACAGTTTGTTAAGGTGGAGCAGCACCAGCTGACGTAGCAGTCACAGTAGCTCTGAGCAGTGTTATACTGCCAGCAAGGGCTAACAGTGAACCCCAGCCTCTCCATGCTTTTCTGTGCATTTCTGAAGGCTCTCCCAGAAGCTGCTTTATAGCTCCATCCATGTTTCTGACGTGTGATGTCTCCAGGTAAATATGTGGGGTCCTCAGAATACCTCTCTTACAGATCCTCATGAAAATTTAACCCAAGTAACCTTTTTCTGGTACAATAATACAGTCTTTTTAAAAGAAAGGTTTAAAAGTTTGATATAATGTTCAAAACATGTGGCAAAGACAGTTTTGTTTTTATTTTCTCCTTGGGACGGAGGCTGGGCCTTAAGTTATTTTTAGGATGTTGCATTTCCTTTTGCTTTAACTGTGGTTTTTCTCCTGCAATGGAAGAGGCCCCACATTTAAAGTGCTGGTGTTCACATAAGGAGCAGCTTGGGTTATTACTATCAGCAGACAAGGAAGTCAGGAAACCTCTGCCCTGTGCTCTGTTTTTTCAAACAAGTTCATTTGTTCCTTGGAGGTCCAAAATTAATTTAAATCTATTTGCTTTTTCAGGCAACAGATGTTTGGACGAGAAACTTACATCCAGCAGTTTTAGGTCCATAGCAGAATTATGCTTGATAAAACCTGATAAATGCAGGCACTGTATAAAGAAAAGCACTGTAGGGCTAGAACTGTAGCCAGACCTTGGATAATTTATGTAGAGAGGAAGGGAGAATGGTTTTTTTCCCATGCTTCAAGTTAATGCTAGAAGAATCCACTTCCTTTGAGAAAAGTGGCAACTGAACTTTTTCTGCACAGGACAGCTTATTGAAGTGAATCTTTAGCACTTCATGCAGAAGTGCTTCCAGTCCTTTAAGTGCTTTGTTAAAAGATAGATAAACTGTAGATAAACTTTCTGAAGAATTTTAGTGAGAGTTCACAATTCACTTACATAACAGTTACTCTAAAAAGCTTCAGAGTGTGAAATGTGATTTCCTTTCTGTGGGAAGAAAATTCAATGGTATGAAATATCCTACAGAGGATGCACTCATATAATTTTGCAAAATGTTATACAAAAAATAGAGCAAAACTCTAATTTCACATTTCACATTGCATTTTGCAGGCCTTCTGCTTCCAAAACAGCTATATTTTATAATGTCAGCTTCAAACACAGTGGAAAGCTTGCAGAATGGAAAAGTGATTTGCTTAGACTGAAGGAATGCAAACATTTCTAGATCAGTTGGTAGCAGCTGCCACTAATCGAGAATTAGGGACCTAATTTCCTCAAGGACAGATTATTTCCTAATTGTCCATTTTAAAGGTTCTTCTTTATGGTTGGCATTTATGGTGTGGTAGTTCCTACAGATCCAACTAGTACTGCATGCTGAGCAGACACATGAGAAATAAATAGTGGCAAAAATAACAAATAATCAAAGTAATAGGGTACTGGCTGACAAGGAAAAATATTCAGATGTATGGCATAATTTCCATCACAATTATTTTTGCTATAAAGTATGAATACAGCCAGACAAATGACTGTTGGTAAACAGTGGCATTTTCTACAGCTTTTCATTAACTGCTACATTAGAGCCTCAGTCACGTGAGTTTTTAAGAGCTTTCAGCTTTCCTCAGAGCCTCAAATAATGTGTGTATTATTTTGGACTAAAATATCACTTTCTCCCTTTTAAGTGAAAATTTCCAAGAAAGAGGGGAAATATCCATTCTCTATTAGATGAAGAATATTTCAACCTCAAGTCTCATGTCAGAATTTCTTTTCTCCTACAACACCCTCTTTACAAACATCTATCACAGGGAAAATTTTGAGTCACTGTATATGGAAATAAATGCTTCTTTTCTTTCCCTGTTATTTATGATCTTGTTGTGATCCAGGAGAAAATGATGGAATAAACATAATAAACTAGGTCAGCTAATTATATAATCACACAAATAACTATAAAAAGAAACAAACAAGAAGCATAAGGGTAAAGGGTTATATACACATTGGTGCATTAGGCCATAAAAGGTATTTTCCACTCTGCCAGCCAGCAATACTGCAAGTGTCTCTTCAGACTAATCATATTAAACTGAAGCTAATATGTACAATGAGAGAAGAACAGAAGAATTTTTCTACATGGCCTGGAACTGCAGAGTGTGAGGGCTACATATACAAAGTTTAACCCCCAAAATATTCTGAAAGTGTATTAAGAACGACAGTCTGCATAAAAGGGAACATTTAAATGACAAAGTGTGTGGTGTATTTTTTTGCAGAAGTGTACTTAAGAACAGAGGGTGAAGGATATGGAACAAGGGAGCACTGGGTTGTTGCTGTAAGTACATTTCCTGGGTAATTTTTAGTTTGCCTCATGAAACAGCACTGTAGCTCTGGGCTTTTTCTTTGTAGTGACTGTGCTATTTTGATTGCCTGATGTCACTCTTTTTTTTTGGCCCTTCTCGTTTGCTTGAGGGAGTTTTATTATAAAGGGAGATGCACAGGGAAGATCCAAAGAGTGAAATAATGACAATCCCAAAAGAGTGGTGGGTACAAGCCACAGAAACATCATTTCTCAGCAGATCATACATCACACCCCTGCTCATTTGTGATGATGTGCTATGGTGCCTAATGTGTTGGGCTGACTTGCAGTGGCTTTGTCACTGCTGCACAGTTTGGGTTGAGTATTCAGGTTTCCATTTAGAATCTTTGCTAAACCTAACTTTAAGCTTGTGCTCTACTTTGCCTGTGTTAAGAAAAGGGCTTCAGCATGTGCCAGTATTGTGCTGAATCAATACTTCAGTGCATGCCTAAAAGTAGGATTTTTTTTTCCTTTTTTCCCAAAAAGGGTTGTCTCAGTTTCCTGTAAATTGCACAAGCTCTCATTTCAGGTACCTCAAGGTATAGCAAAACACATTGTTCCACATTTTTTCATACATCATACTAACTTTAAATAATCATTACTATATTTTAATCCACAGCCTGCCAAGCTTCTCACAGGGGTGCAGAGGGGAGAAAAAATTAATTTCATTTACATCCTTCTAAAACTACATACAGAGCAGGGAATTAAAAGATCTGATACTGTCTCCATCTGGGCTTGTGTCGGTACTCTAGTAAATGCTGCAGTGAAAGTACTTTGTAACTGTCCTGGGAATATTAATGCTATTTATTCCTCGGCAGTGAGCATGGCATAAGAGTAGTATTTTAAAACTTTTGATTCAATACACTGTATTTTACTGAGATGACTTCAAAGTGATAGGGTATGGTATTCATCTTCTGTTGAGCTCACGATAAAATATTCCTTTGATGAGCTCAGGTCTTCATGTTTTACTGCCAGAGATTGAACCTTGTTTCTAGTGTATGGTCTTCCCACTGAGTTTGGTAGCATCCATAAAATCAGAAGTGTCCTGACAACATTTCTTTGTGTCCCTTCTAATGCCAACATATTGTTTTATGTTCTCATCTTCAGTATTTCCACACAACTTTTCAGTCTTCATAAATGGTAGGCAGTGGATGTGACTTGAAATTTCAGCTGAGTTGGAAAGGATGCTCAACAGATCTGTTCCCTCTCTGTTGCCATGTATTCTGACAGTTGCTGTATATGTTTTGTTACAGTTTGCTTTCTCATCTGCTGACTGAATTGCTCACCATATAGTATTCATAGGTGCTTTTCAGATACTCCTGCACAGCCTACTTGATTGCTTATTTTTTGTGTCCTCTACTTTTAGGTTTGTTTTGTTTCTAAAAAAATGCATAAACTCCTTCTGAGAATTTGCTTTCTGATGCAGCAGATTTCCGACCGTTCCTTTTTTCTTCAGATCACTTAATTTCAACTATATAATTCTCCCTAAATGTATATGGGTGTAATATATCAGAATACTGTCATAGCATCTGACCTTTCATTCATTCCATTTTGATTTCTGCTTAAAAACAAGGGGCTCAAAATTCTTTTAATGTACTTACTCTGTATGCAAAACTGCATGTGGTGAACAAATTGCAATCATTGTATCACAAGTTTCAGGAAGGAATATGCAAAATCACTTTTTTCCCTTGGTATCTGAAAGGATTTGATTTCCACTCAGAATATTTAACCTTCCTGAGCCATGTCTACATGTTTTACATAATGATTATAATTCTGTGATGTTATTTTTGTGTAGACATTATACAAACCACATGTTCTAATAAAAAACACTGTCTGTAGCAGAATATCTGCACCACTTATTTTTTCTGCTCTTGTAGGAACAATGCTTGTAGGGTTTTGCTACATTTTTTGTGTGTGCTATGGTTTAATGTCTTTGACATGAAACATGTATCACTGGTTTTTTTCCACTAGAAGATTTTTGTCCCTCGTTTCTTTTTCCATTGGCTATTTCTAACAATCTTCTCCTTTACTTTTCAGGCTTAAATACATAGAAAAAAATACTCTCTAGGTTGAAATGGGAACAGCGTAGACTATCTTATTTTTCCCCATGCCTATCATATGCCCATTGGTTTACAAGGTCTGAAAACAACTTAGCTACAAAATCTGTGTTACCAGGTGAGAACTCTCCTCCTCGTGAGAATGGAAACATCCTCTGATGGCTCAGGATGACCTAGAGACGAGTGGTACCCTCCCTGACTCAGAGGGGTGGCTCAAGGACAATTTGTGGGCTCTTCTCACACCACCACCTCCCTCTCCATAGCTGCCTCCTTCTGCCATAGTTGTGTCTGGTAGCTCATTCAGGTTCCATGCAATTTCAACAGGTCAGCTCTGGGAAATGAGGAGGTTATGGGAATACCTTCTAGCCCTCAGCAGGAGAGGCACAATCAGCTTTCTCCAAAAGTGATACAGCAGGTTTTTCTTGGGGTAACAGGAGGATCAGGAGTCATTGCCTGAGCTCCAGCTCCTCTGTTCAGCACTGCAAATACTTCCATCTGAAGTGGAGACAAAATGGGTGCTGTGTTGTACACACAGGAGCTGGAGAGGCTGGGAGGTGTCATTTTTCTCTTATGTAAAGTCAATGTTGTAATGGTATTTGTCCAGCTCATCAGGAGATGACAGAGAGACTGCTGGGACAGTTTTTATTTTTCAGTGAAAAATTGGAGGTTCAACATTTTCAGTTACAGCCCAGGAATGTACAGATTTCACCCAGAACTCATCGATTTGATGGAAAGATAACATTGCCTGGCAACGGAGCTGCTTGATATGAAATTTAACTGTCAAAATTTTCGCTGAGACTTACTGAAATTGTTCAGATAGTGTCTGGTTTCAGATCTACAACTATATTTAGGGTGAATTAAGAAAGCCTCCCGAAAAAAATACTGTGTGCATTGCTTTTTTTTTTTAAATGACTGCATTACTTGGGTTTACCTAAAGGTGCTAATGTCTTTACAAAGACATTTGTATTTAAACTTTGGCATATAAACCTGGGAGCTTAATGTAGTTCAGTTGCTCAGCCCTTGGCACGTCAGTAGAGGAAAAACTCTGTTTCATCCAGCTTAACTTCTTACTCATTTAAAGGTTAAAAAAGTCTGGATTGTCTCCGTCAAATGTCTGTGACACCAGACAAAAAGAGTTTGGAGCTGGGAAATGGAACTTTTTACAGTAAAAAAAAAGCCTGAAGAAAAAGCGTGTCCATTTCATAACAGGAAGGGAATTGTACCCCAAACACTTTCGAGTACTTAAAAAAAAGAAACCAACAAACACTGATTTGGAGAAGATATAGATGAGAAGATATTAACTGTCAGCACCTGGAACCGGTGGATTAATGGGCTGCAGCTTCTCCAGATAAGTCAATAGAAGTGTACCTGCTTCACAGGTCCAAAATCTTAAGCTGATCTCTGCAAGCTAAACTTTTAGCTGACATAACCTTATAGGGGTTCTTTGTCTTGTTTTTGGTTTGGTTTGGTTTGCTTTTGTTGTTTGGTTTTTGGGGGGTTTTTTTTTTTGTTTGTAACATAAAATAAATTGTATAGATTAACTTTTATGATAATTTTGGGGGAGAGAAGGGAGAAAGTAAAGTGTCTTTGCTATCACAAATCACTTTGGACACCTGCAAAAAAGAGGTGAGGACAGGAAAAAGACAAGAGCATTGATCATGTAAGTGTTCAGCTGTGTTGCTGAAGAACAAACCAGAGACTCCAACAACCACTGGAAAACAGCTACACAAGCTGTGCCATAACTCCAATGTGCTTCCAGACACAAAATGGTACTCCCTTGCCATGAATCTGTTGAAGGATACTTAATTTAAAATATCTTGAGTAGCACATGATTCTGTATTGTCCTCTATTTCCACAAAGCTAAAGAACACCAACATTTCCTTTGTGCAAATTATTTCTGAAATCCAGAATCACACGGTAAGATATACGAAAATATCCTGCGGCTTAATGGAAAAAAAAGGAATCCAAGTAAGTTTTTTGACCCGTGGTTCAGAAAATAAGTGTATCCAGTGCACACCTAGAACTCACCATAACAGCTATTTCTACCTTTGGAACTGTAGAAACAAATGGCAGCTTAACAATGTAGTCGCTCATTTTTATTCCAAAGATTATTGGTTGGAGATTGTTTTCTTGGATTTTGGGGTTTTTGTGGAGTTGTGTTTGTTTGTCGATTTTTTGCTTTAAGTCTATCTTGTTCATTTAACTCTTGCAAATCACACTGCATCCCTTTTATTTCAATCTTCCTTTCCCATCTTTACATACAAGGTCAAAGAGGTCTAATAAGTAAAGTAGTGTTTTGCCCTGTAGATATGCAATACTTGCAGTTGTATTCTTGTCTTCCACCTGCCAGCTTGCTTTCCAAATGGCACCCAAGAGATTAATATCCATTTGAGCTAATGCTTAAGTTAAAACTCCAGCTCTGGCTTCTGTATAATAGAAGTGTGTGTGATACCATGGAAGCTGATAGTCCAAGCATTAAAGCTTTTTATTAGCTTTCACACATGGATTATTTGCTATATGGGGTTCTTAAAAATTTGTTTTATTTTTTTACCAGATTTTGATAAAAAAGCATAAAACATTTCATAGCGCAGCACAAATCAGCAAATGCATTTCAGTGTTTGTTTTCTCTAGAGTGATTACATGTAAAGCACAGTACACTTAAAACATAAAGAATTTAATGATAAATAAGAAAATTCCAACATAAGATGAGATAAAATAATTTCTTTGCTCACTTTCTTTTTTGAAGGTGAGATTTTGGGGTTTTTTTCTGTCCCTATGAGTTATCACTGGTTTACAGCCAGTGTATGGGAGATTCTGTGACACTGAACTGACTTGAAATGTGAAGAAAGCAGTGGTGTATCCCATATCAATGTGTAGTACAAATTTTATCTTCAACATCCTACGTTAAAACTTTTTGAGGATGAAGTAAATAAAAACAGGTACATGGATTTCATTAACTTACTGTTAGCAGCATTTTCTTTATTTTCGATAAAGCAGTAATTAGGAGGCTCCTTCATTGATTGCCCAGTGATACCTGCTCTAAAACTTAGAGTGCTCTAAAATCTTAGAGTGAGGGACTGAGTAGTTCTAAATACAATACAATATCCAAAAATAAGACAGAAAAATGTGGCTTTGAATCCTATAGTTTGGCAATTCAGGCATCCTGTTAAAAAATCCCATCATCCATACTGGTAGTCTCCATGCAACTATTTCTCTCCTCTAGGAACCCACCTTGATGGCTACATATTAGACTAAACTTATAGATAAGGAAGTTGTGCCATGTGATATAAAATATCACAGTATTGATACAAAGAGCATGAGAAATATCTAGGTGAATGTTTAGGTGCAGAATTTGCCATGGCCCCATAAAAATGCTGACCTGGGAGTCAGTGTGTAAGTAATAAGGATAATAGTAAAAAATTGCTTGTACTTCAAGTGAATCAATTATAAGCATACCACAAATGCAGTAACAATGACTGACTCTTCCTCTTCAGATTTTAGTTTAACTAAAGAGAGGCCCCTGTGTTTGTACCAACTCCAGTTTGCTACTTTACTTTAGCAGCATGAATCCACTTTTGAGGGTGAGAATAACACAGTATGGTCAAGCTGTATCTCATTTTCACTGACACAACAGGATCTCTCCTGGATAAGAAAGTGAGTAGAAATATGAGGTGAAAGGTGAGATGGACTCATGCATCCATAGTGGACAGCATTGCGGTAACATTTTCACAGAAAATGTGAGGAGCCCCTGCAGACACACAGTCAGAAAACAACCACAGGCAGCAGTGCTTGAACTCAAGACATCTGCATCATGGTCTGAGCCTCCTTAACACTAATATTGTCAGTGATACTGTGAGAAGAGGATGCAATTCTGAAAATTAAAAATTATTTTCCTTTTGTTGCTTACAAGAAGAAATTTCCTCAAACAGCCTTTTTCATAGAGGTGGATGTACTGGGTTTGCATGGCCAGGTTTTGGTAGCAGGGGGGCTACAGGGGTGGCTTCTGTGGGAAGCTTCCCCCGTGTCCAGCAGTGCCGATGCCGGGTGGCTCCAGGACAGGCCCTCGTGTCACTGGGGAGTAGGAGGTAGAGAACTTGGAAGTAAAGATAAGCCCTGGGTGAAGGGAGGGTTGAGGAATAGGTGTTTTAAAGATTTGTGCTTCTTTCTTATTATCATAGTCTGATTTGTTTGGTAACAAATTGAGGTATTTTTTTCCCAAATCGAGTATCTTCTGCTCGTGACATTAATTGCTGAGTGATCTTCCCATCTTTATCTTCACCCACAAATCTTTTGTTTCATTTTCTCTCTCCTATTCAGCTGAGGAGGGAAGTAATATAGTGACTTTGGTGGGCACCTGCTATTCAGTATATTTTTTGCCCACTTCAAGACTCTTCCACACACTCTGGATGAAAACCTATTTGAGTTTCAAGTTCACCTTCATATGCAATTTCCAAGACTGGGACACCTAGAAAATTTTGTGTGTGTGAGATACTCATACTCAGAAGGTTAATTTCATGTTACTTTGGCTATCTGCAACATAGAAAGCTGGATATGAGCTTGTTATTTTAGTATCTTGTAGAGCCAACAGAGAAATAAACCCTACAGCATGATTACTCTAATGAAAATATCTAGTTTAGGCTGAAATAAGTAGCATGCCCTAGAGGGCTTGGATCTCTGCAATGACTCAGGATGTGGGGGAGTCACCAATGACAAGCTCATATAAAGACACTCAATAAGCTCAAGGAGAAGATTCAACCTCACTCATTTAAAAATTAAAATGTAGTGGAAAGTAATCATTAATAGGTGAAATAATTATCAGAATCTTCCTCTATTTCTTTAGTTAGTTTGTGAGGTTGCCTAATCTATAAATTAGCTCAGAGCTGGCGTGTTCTGAAAAGCCCTTGAGAAACACATCTCTTCGTCCTGCTGCTGAAAAGAGTAACTCCACAGTCTGGAGCTGAGGTTATGAGTATTTTAAACTTTTCTAGTTAAACTGCCCACCCCTCCATCCCAGTTTAATCACCTTCTATAAAATTCATACAGCTATATTCACCTTAGTTGTACTTTAAATATTAAGATCTTAATATATAGAGTAATCCTTAGCATGTTTACATTCTCAAAGAAGTCTTGAATATGTGAAGTGAACATTCAGAGAGGAGAGTTAGTGGATCCACTGGTAAGAACCATCATGTATTAGACTTTCAGAGACAGGATTTCATAGATTTAAAAATCCAGAGCAAGCTGTCTTTAAGGCATAGATATCTTATTTTGAACCTGTCTAACTATCTGCATCCTTCTGTTTTCTTTCACCTAAACCCATTATCATTTGTCTATTTCAATCCCTAACATACTGTGTAACTGTCAAATGTTTTCTACCTTCATTATATACCAATCAAACACTCTCCCTTCAATCTCCTCTCCCTTTGCTGCCAGCCCTTCCAGCTGGAATTCCTTACTGTTCCCTCTTCTGATCCATTCTGCAAAGGTCAAAATAGTCAAAACAGACTTCACAAAGTCAACATAGATTAGTATAAAAACACTCAGATATCTTTCTCAATCAGTTACTTTCCAGACAATACTTTATATCTATATATCTATATCTATATATATCTATATATATCTATATTTTTTTTTTTTTTTTTTTTTGGAAAAGCAAGCAGCCCTAGCATGTCATGGCATGGTGCCTCCCCACAGAAGTGCTGTAAGAGTCTATAGAGTGTAACACCCTCTGTTCTGGACTAATTTATGACTTATGACAGCTTTTTGAACCATCTCTGATGAAGATGGTTTTCTTTGCACGAAACAAACTTTTTAGGTCCTCCATGGCAAACACAAATGCCAAGAGTTCATTCATTCATTTGTTTGGTCTTCTTCAGGAGAGTGGTCTATAAGTACATCATTTACACTTTGGCCACCTATTAGTCTTGCAGCCAACAGCTTCTTGGAAACTTCATGTACATGATTTGTGTCCAAAGGATTTATTTATTGAATTGCATTTATTTATTTATTAGTTCTCAAGCAAGTCTTTACCCAAAATATTTTTTATCTGATTGCATTTTGATTTTTAATTTGCCATATTTTATATTTTTCCATAGTTCCTTATTCAGGTAGGAAGCATATCATTCAGTCTTTGAATGATGAATGACTCATTCCTCATATGAGAATATATAGTTCCTGGGATGATGTATAGTTATCTGAATAGTCCTTTTACCTCTTAAGTCACTTGCTACTCACAATGATTTGAATTTTATTTGATCTTATTTTTTCTTCATTGATTTGGCATAATATTTGTTAAGGTTTGATGTGCATTTCCTCTGAAATTTCAACATGGTAGTTTTTAACAAAGCTGGACATATCTGTGCATTTATACCTTTTTTCAGCCTCTTTTAGTTCCTTTTAAGCAAGATTTTAAATTCTTTTTTTTTATTTGCTAGTTTGGGAAATTAAAACACTGTGGTGGTGTTTGAGGGGTTTTGCTTTGTTTTGTCCACTTGTGTCATTCCTGCAGCCATGTGCCTTATAATCTCTGGTGCAAAGAGTCCTTGGACAGCAGTGCTTTGCACCAGGACCTGCAAGCACACCAGCATGACCACTTGTGCATTTCCTCACTGGCGGCCATTTGCTGCAGTCATTCTCATGATGGCTTAAAATTAAGTCTCTGCATCACACTCTGAAGGAAGATTTACCCAGATCACACAGGAGTAATTAACATCTTTCATTATGGCTGTGTTCCTGCCCTGAGAGACCCTCTCATGTCCTAAGGCGTTTCACAGTCAGACTTGAGAGGGTACAGGGATCAGCAAAACAGTTCAAATGTGACATTTCCTGGTTTCACCTTGGAGCTTCAATCCATGCAGATTCTGTGTTATTTACTGAACGTTAGAAGTTAGAATAAATATGCAGTCCTTCAGAGAGTTGACTATGATGAGCTGCCTCTATCAGTTCTTCATTCTTCTTGCCATACGTATGGTTTTTTTGCTAATTCAACTTTCTTGCATTTAAAGTAATGACATTAAGCCCATTCAAAAATCATATGACCACATGGCATACAACCTTTAACAAAGTCTTCTTTATCAAGAGTATCTGGGAAGTGTTGGATCATTAATGGATTCAGGTTCACACATTGTGTGATAATTACAGACACCAAATATACTCCAATTAAATCAATTGTCACCATTTTTGTGCAAGGAAATTTCCCAGTTTCTATATGACATCTTGAGATCAGCTATTGTGTAAACAACTGGCATCAATATGATTTTGATCATGACAAAAATGTGGCAGACAGGGAATTTGCTTAGCACAGGGAAACAGGCATGAGCTGTCTCTATTTTCAGTGACAGCAATTTGATTCATCCAAGGACAAGCCACACAGACCATCCAGCTTTTCCAAAATGTGGCATGCAGTTATCCATGTAGATATAATCAAAGCTTGATGTGCAGTGACAAAATAGTAGAGAATGAGCAATTCATTAAGAATTGTGCAAGCATCCTTTCATCTTACACATCAATCCAAGGCTAGTAGAAAACAAATTCTAAGAGATACTTTGGGTGGAAAAAGATTAATTTTAATGTCAAGAAAAATTTTATCACTCCTAAATATATTCTAGTTACCAGAATAACAGACTGTTAAAATAGCGCAATCATCATCATCAACAACAACAACGATCCAAACTCAACCAGTGTAAAACACATATAGATGACTTTTATAAGCTACTTTATAAAAAAATACAGCCACCATTTGGTGGATGATGTCTAAATATTAATTTAGGACTCTTCAAAATGCATTTTTTAAGACCATTACTGCTGTTAACTTTCTCCTTTTATAAGAAACACACAGCCAGGTCCCCTGCAGCATGATGTCTTTTGCAATTACACATATGCATAGGAAATATACAAAATTTTACTGCTTTTCCTACCTTGTCACAGAAATATAATTTTTGTTTTTTAATGGATCTGTTTCTGCTGCATTTATTGCAAAATTCTAGTTGTTAAAGAGCATTGTATTTAAAATAATAACACTTCTCAAAACATTCACTTAAATCCTCCATAAGTATAAAACAACCGAGACATCTGGTTCCAGCTGAGACAGGAAATGTCTTTGCTGACATGGGATCATGTTTATTTCAAAGAAGTCCAAGGATGATCTTGGGAGGTACAGAGGAATGTATTTAATACAGTATCAGACAAACTGGTAAAAAACTACAATAAACAACAGAATAGTAGGAAAACAGATAAGTATGGCACAGTGAACAATAATTATCTTGCCTGTTTTCTTTCCCCTTACACCTCTGGTGGCACACCAGCCTAAGTAGATGGGCAACACACTGTTCCAACAACAGCAGAGCTAGCAAAGCCTCATTTCCTATGGATTTGTCTTCTGTGCCTCCATATTCTCCTCTGCCTATTTCCCAATCTCCTCACCCCATATCCTGGCTGCTGTCTCTGACATGGGGCAGCAGAGCTGTGTTGCTGAAGCCACAGGCTAATGTCCCCAGTGACTGGCCACTAGTCTGGTGAAATGGAGCAGTTTAGTGCTGAATTTGGGCTGAGGACCTTCCCTGGGGCTCTCCTTCAGCCGTCTTTCTGAACAGCATCAGGTGGCCCTAGAGGAAGAAGCAGGAGAAGCTCTTTTAGTATGTACCCATGTAAGCACAAATACATTTTTTACTCCATTTTTTTGTCTACTACTATTTTGGTTTAGTTGGCTTGTTTACCAGTCTGGTTCACTGGTAGTTCAAGGTCTGGGAGGGAAGGAATGCTTCCAGTAACATTGTCAGTTTAAAATGAAAATGCTTGTCAAAGTGGAGGCTCAGTTTATGAGTCTACCAAAAGTCAACCACCAGTAGTTATGAAACATATAATTTTTATGAGATCATTACCCCCGTGTCAGATTTGGTAGTGCATGATTAATTTAAATATTATCAAGAAGAAAATAGTGGATGAACTGGCAATTAGAGCACATAAACCCACTTTAGGAAAGTGTGCTATAAATTATACACACAAGCTTGCATATGGAGTAGGAGTGACAAAGATTAGGACTTGACCACTTCAAAAAGAGCCATCTGAAGGTGATGCACAGTAAAGGGCCTTACTTATAGTGCTGGAATGTGTTTTACTGGCTGTGGTGTGAGGTGACAGGTCACACTGAAATTCCACATTTCTCTGTGTGTGTAAAAACACCTTTGCAGGTAGCAGGACACTCCACATTTCTGCCAGCTTTATGTTCTATGCAACAAGGCAAGAAATTCAAACCAGAAAAAGGATGCCCTTTCTCATACAGTACGTGGAGCATTGAGGAATTTACTCCCTCAAGAAGGCTGGGTGCTAAACAATGACGGATGTTATGACAGATTCCAAAGAGCATCAGGCATATTCATGCTTCCACCAGTGAGCATTAGATGCAGCAGGTATGACGTGTAGCCTGCCTCGGGATATTCCTAAACCCACTGGTGAGACAGCACACTCAAGACTGCTCATTCCCATTCCTTTCTAAAAATTCCTTCCCTAAACCTCTGAAAGAAGCAGTATCCTGGATGATGTGTACCTAATGTCTTTTGTTAGTATGATCAGTGTTATTTCCCACTGTTTTGTTGAAGAGCCTTGTCCCTTGCACACTGCACACCTTGTGTGACCAGCACGCTGTTGAATGGTGTGCCACAAAGGAGACAGATCAAAATGGTGTACACCATCACTACAGAGTGCCAGCTACACGAGAGAAATGCACTGCCTTTCTGCCCCTAGGAAACAGCAGCAACTTCACTGTGGTTTCCAGAGCTACTCAGTTACTCAGTGTTTGAGACCCCAATTCTTTCATATCTCTGCCCCAGTGAGGAACGACACACCCAGGGCCCTTTAACTGTCTGTGCCCCACATCCTCCCTGCTGCCTCAGACTGGATCACCATTTCCAGTGAGCCTAAGCCTTCACCTTTCCCCCTGCAGCCCTCGTGGCACTCGGGTTCAGCTGCACTGAACAAGGCTGTGGCAAGAGCCCACTTTTGCATACGTGGCATGGCAGGTGATTCACATTTAAAATATGTACATAAATATGTACAGATATAGAAGTATGTATTATTACATATATGCACACTTTATACAGAACTATATTAAAATAAAGGTTATGAAGAAAAGCTCTTAAAAGTTAGAAAATGTCGTCATTAATTCTGCACAATGTTTACATGTTCAGACCCTCTCAGCCATTAAAGATGGGTTCATGGGTTTTTTTCTATAAGACCTTTCCCAGTTAAAGCAGATGGTTACTTTAAAATGAATAAGCAGCTATTTGTTCAATATTTGCAGTGCATTCCCTTGCCCTGAGCTTTATTTATGGAACACTACACAAGCTCTGCTTTGAAAATTTATTAACTTCATTCTGGGGTGGAGGAGTTCAAAATCTTCCAATAAAAAAGCACTCTTTTTTCAAAACTGAAACTTTCTATGGCAGACTTTTAACATAAAGAAACTTCACACTGAGAAAGGAGCAAGAAAAAAAGGAGACAAGGAGAAAAGGGAGGGAGGGAGGGAGGGAGGGAGGGAGGGAGGGAGGGAGGGAGGGAGGGAGGGAGGGAGGGAGGGAGGAAGGAAGGAAGGAAGGAAGGAAGGAAGGAAGGAAGGAAGGAAGGAAGGAAGGAAGGAAGGAAGGAAGGAAGGAAGGAAGGAAGGAAGGAAGGAAGGAAGGAAGGAAGGAAGGAAGGAAGGAAGGAAGGAAGGAAGGAAGGAAGGAAGGAAGGAAGGAAGGAAGGAAGGAAGGAAGGAAGGAAGGAAGGAAGGAAGGAAGGAAGGAAGGAAGGAAGGAAGGAAGGAAGGAAGGAAGGAAGGAAGGAAGGAAGGAAGGAAGGAAGGAAGGAAGGAAGGAAGGAAGGAAGGAAGGAAGGAAGGAAGGAAGGAAGGAAGGAAGGAAGGAAGGAAGGAAGGAAGGAAGGAAGGAAGGAAGGAAGGAAGGAAGGAAGGCTGGCTTTTGATTATGCTGGGATTTTTTTATTGTTTTCATGAATGGAACATATTTTCTTTTATCATTTTAGACAAAATGTAATCATGTACATATGTGGATACTTAAGAATTAAATCCTTCTACATAGGTTGACTTCTGTGACAGATAAAGTACTTCAGGCTTAATTTTTTGCAAAAAATTTGTTCAACAAAAGGTTTTTTCCTTAATTGTGGTGGGGTGAAGCTAACTTCCTTTTTTTTTTTCTCCATCAGCTAGTCATTCCCATAGAACTTTATTTCTGGGGGTTTATGCTTGTTGCTGTAAATCGTGACTTTTTTACACAATTTATTAAATTACACTGTGCTTCTATAGGAGACTGGGATTTTTTGAAACCTACTTTAGAAAGGATAAAATTAATGAAGGTGAGATGGGATTCAAATACAACCTGAGTGTGTAGGATGAAAAAGAAGTCTGGAAATGAGAAGACTATTTAAAATTACCTCAAATTAATAATCAACATGAACATTTTCCTAACCATACCTACTATTCACATTCTGGATTAAAAGAAAGCCGATGAAGCCAGTGCCATAAAAGGAGAACTTATTATCCCTTTCACCCCCTTTATGGACTACACATCACTAAGAAAAGAGGTAGTCCAGAGAAATGTGAAGCAGCATTTCTGCATTAGGTCACCACAGAACATGACAGTTCTTTTGCAAAACCAAAATGATATCTCTTTGGTATTTGTATTCAGTAGTCCAGTTAGAATAAATAATGGAAATATAAACTGTGAATGGCCTCTCCTGTTGTGAAATAAACTCTTGACTCTTCATGCAGCTTGCTGCAATGTTTGGCAGTGGATTGTGGACTGCATTTGAAAGTAAGTGACATTACTGTTATGTCGGCTAAAAAACTTCATCAAATCTGAATCCCTTCTACACTCTGTCAGCAGCGCTGCACATATTTAAGCTGCACAACTAGTTTGTTTAAGCAGCTTTAAAAAGCACTTCTGCAAGAGAAATATGTAAATATTCCCATAACACTGAGTTACATTTAAGTCAAACTGGTGTTGAGAATGGGCATTCAGCCCCATCGATCTGACATAACATCATGCCAACAGCACAAGGACAAACATGTTACCATGGAAGTCATGGCACTTGTGAACCAGGAGCAAACTGCTTGCAAATGGATTTATTATGAAACAGCACCACTGATTGCTTCATAGATTACTCCTTGGAGCTGTGCTCAACTTCAGATAAGCAGTGCTGTCTGGAAAAGCAATTAGGGATTTCTGGATTTGAAACTGTTAATCTATCAACAGGAGGCATGTCTACTTATAGTACTATGAATTCAAAATGTATGCATAAGCCTGCATGATCAGTCAGAGAAGCTGAGGGCAAAATAATGTCCTACTCACACCCAGTGGAGAAGGAGAAGCCTTTTTAGGTGTTGTAGCAGAGATAAGATGACAGGTTCCTTACCTGGGAAACATGCTTTGCAGCAGTGAGTTGTTACAGCGAGCACTGCAGTAAATTAAGCAAGACAGAACTGTAGATGTATAAAATGTCTTTTCCAGCTACCAAATGAAAGCTCCACAGTGAATCTGGTAAAAGTTTTCACAGGACAGTGGTGGATGTTTAATTGAGGAGAGCGAAGGTGCTGGGAAGCCACTTTGTTTCTATGATTAGTCACTCTGGCAGGCACAAGGAGGGTGGAGACCAACGAAGCAAAAGGTTTACTTGGTTTGCTGAAGAAGTCGGGGGGGAGAAAAAATTGTTTCCTGCCATTTCACATAGATCACCTTTCAGACACTGGGAGTTCATCCAAATCTTTCCAGTCAAACAGTCTTTATGTAACCTGGATCATCACCAAACCAAAAGCAGAAAGCAATTACAGGGTGAGAGATGTGAAGGCTAAATCAAAGAAAATACAACATACAATGCTCAAACTACACAGTGTTGCTGCTTCCTTGCTCATGCTGAAGTTGTCAATACAAAACATTCCCTCTGAGGCATCTGTGGCCGAAGACAAATTTTACCAGATGATGTTGTCTGACTAGAGGCCTGTTATCAAGTTATGTGTGATTCCTGGTATAGCACAGCTGACTTGTTTTGATACATTGCTATCATGGAAAAAAATGTAAGATGTGCCAGGAACAATTTCCAGCTGATTCCTAACTTGCTCACTGTCTTAATATTTTCTAGGAGTCCCTGAAGCACTAGAAATGCCAACCCCCATCCTACCACCAGAAATAAAATCAGGAACATATAAGCTTGGATTTCTCAACACCAATTTATTTAGCTAAAGGACACAAACCACACCATTCCTTTGATGACTGCAATCCTTTGCAGTGCTGCTTTTGCCCTGGTTCCTGGAATTTGCATTCTCAAGACTGAAGAATAGCATACTGCTAACAAGATGAGTATTGTGCAACATCTGTATTGTAATGGTCAGGTGACATAAGGAAGGAGACCATCATTCAAACGCGCAAACGTGTTAGAAAGAAAGATTTCTAGTTAATACAACAACAAAAATAGCAGTAGTAATGAAAGTAATTGCTCTTTATCATCAAAGATGAATGGCTTTATTAACCAAAGCTAGTGTACACTTTCCATTAAGTAATTTAAGGCATTAAAAAAAATCCAGGATTGTCAAGCAGATACAGATGTCATTTCAGTATGACATAAATTACTGATCCCAGTGGATTCCCCACTCTTAATGAGGGACCTTGACTTATAACTTCTTAAAACTCAATGAACTTTGTAAGAACTTGAAACACTTTAATTAATATCTAAAACCTCTCCAGGTACACGGTTAGAATATTCAGATCTGCACACAAAGCTGCTTGTGGTGAAAATTTACCCATGGATATGTGTGCCTGGGTAAAAAAAAAAATATAAAAATAAATTTTAAAAAATTAAATTTATATGTATATCTATGTATATATGTGCTTGTGCACACTGTTTGATCAGCACAGTGAGTCGTGAGATACAGCAGAACTCAATTACAAGCAATTGATTCCCATCCCCACAATTCCCCATGCCTCTAACCATACCTTGCAGTCTAGTATAAAACTGGCCTGGAATCAGCAGGGCCCGGGAGCACTGCCAGGAACGGCGGGATGCCCATCCATATGGAAATGTGCAGCCACCAATGCAGCACAGCACGCTACAGAGGCCTGACATAAATCACAGGTAACATCTAACAGTGCAGGCACCACAGTGGGAGCAGGCAGAGCAGAGACACATCAGTACGGATGCACTGATGTAATTATTATTCCAGAGGGGATTCTGAATGTAAGAAAGCCATTAGATGTGATGACAGCTTCTTTGTTTTTTCTTGCAGAATTTCACCATAATATACAGGCTAAACTTGATTGGAGATGGCAGGATATTTTTTCTGATTATTCCAGGCATTAAATCATAGTCCTCTGCATGTGTGTGTTTGGTTTCTTCAGTATCATTTTTGTGGGTACTGAAGAAAGATAAAGATAAATTCTAAATTAAAATGTAGTAATACATTTATTTTTCCTTCTGTATCAGATTTTTTTGGTTTTTATATCACAGGAAACAGTAAATTATGTTTGATTTTTTGTGAAAATTTCAATGCATATTTATCATAGTATGATCTTGTAAAGATCTTTTCATTCTAAAAAACTAACTTCCAGTTTTGTATTGAAGTTTCAGGGTCTTTTTAACCATTTCTAGAGTGTTCATGAATACAGGTTCCAAGATTATGATCTATAAGGAACTTTAGATATTAAACACTGTGAAAGTAACCTAAATACATACAGTTAAATTTTAAGAAATTCTTCCAACTATCACACAATGCAAGAAGCATCTGCACTTGAATTAAGAACTTCAGCAAATTGATCTCTGCACTGATGGAAGCAGTTAATTTCAGCAAACCTCTAAAATAATCCAAGGTATCTTAGTAACCATATCATTACTTCAGCACTCAAAATACCACAATGATGGGTGGGTTAAATGGTCGAAGTGACCTTGTTGTGGACCCTTCTCACATGGCCATCTAGAAAAATATTGCCATAATTTTCAGGCATGCTGAGATACCATGCTGAAAACCATGAGAACTGTCAATTCTCAGCAGCTCTGCAAAACACCCCTAGGTGAGACAACTTGGGAATCTTTCTATACCAAGAGAATTAAGGGTGCTATGTCAGAGAGCAAATCATTTGAATGTGGACTGTGTTTAGAACCCCTTCTATCTTTTGCCCTGCTACTGATTTAGAACCCAGAGATCTGGACAAGAGACCTTCTAGCCCAGACTGACAATCAACAGCTGCTAAACTATGATTATCCCACCAGCACAGGAAAAAAAATCGCTATTGTTCAGGCAAGCACCAGCTTTGAAGAGACCAACAATTCACAAACTGGAGATAGCCTTCACCCACTTATAAAGAAAATGTTATGGCTGGTCATTTGACAGAGAGAATTAGTGTCTATAAGAAAAAGGATAACTGGTTATTTTAATGAGTGAAAGAATGAACATACTGCATGAATTGAAAATGACCTGTATCCCCAGCGGAAGTATAGACTTGTTCCATGATGTAGGTTGGCAAGTATCTCATGGAAGGAAATTTAGCATACACTGAAGGATGTTGATCACATCCTCCAAAGAATGCCCAAGAGTGGTAACAAAATTAAGTCAAAATGGCATACATGAATCTTATTGTTTTGTCTGAGTTCATACATCCCTTGTGCTTTCTAATTAAGGGCAAACAGGCTCTCAATGTTTTTTAAAATTGTTTTATGTACTTAACTTTTCCCTGGAGAGGTAAATTATGCCCACCAGATTAAAGTTCAGAGGAAGGATGTGATTAAATGCTTGAGGCACTATAAAGTGCCAGTGCTGGTGCTAATGCCAAGGAAAGATAGATCATAAGTATCCACTTTAAAGAAAGAATAACATACAGTTTAAATCCAGCAAATACACCAGAAAGGACAAAGGAAAAAGTCAGTGCTGGAGTCTGTTCATACTCAGAAAGCTGAAAAGCACACATGAGCTGAGATTAAAGTAACTCTTCAAAAAAATCCACAGTAATTCCATAATTAAAATATAAATACTTTGAGGTCACATTAAACATTTTGATTGACCCCAAGTTATCACTCTAATTACAGGCATTTCTGACAAAAGAAAGTGTGATATCCTCAAGAGCTTGCAGTAATATCACACAACATTAGGCATCTGGACACAAATGTTAGAAACCTATTTCAGCTGCACTTCCTCTACCGCTGGTGGAGCAGCTCAGCAGAAAATTTGACCAACCAAGGAAGGCTGAGTAGAAAAATCTAAGACTGTCCACATCACTTTAAAAAATCATAAAAGTAATGACACAGCATGCCCTGACTGAAAGCTACAGAGATATGGGCATTAACATCTCTCATGCCTGATTCAGAGCAGCCATCTGTACCTCCTGGGGAACATCCTAACTGGTCCAGTCAATGGCATTCTGGCTTAGACTTCCCAGTTCTCTCTGAAGAACATTTCACTTTGCATAAATTCAGCATTTATGGGCATGTCAGCACTCAAAAGGGCTATGAGTGTCCTCAGATCAAGGAGACCTTTGGTTTGTTTTAAATACCTTACAGCACATTTTAGCATCATGGTTATAAGAACTTATATGGGTAATTTTTAATTATGTAAATGATGAGGTATAATGCCTTGATTTTGTGAGTGGTAGATATGTTTTTTATCCAGCTTGAGAAAAAACAATGTATAGAAAATGTGCTCTTTTCATAGTTTTGCCGTTTTAACACAAATTTACAAGCATTTGAAGACATTCCATTGTCTTTCTTTTGAAGGATAAACAATCAATCCTTCAGCAAGGCCATCTTATAAGAAGCCTCTGGTTTAAAAAAGAGCCCTTCACACGGTAGTAGTGTGGTATATACAGGCTGTATACACAAATCTAACTGTAACAGGACTCAGAAACTTTCAACCTCGTCCAGTTCAGCTCTCCAAGACAAATATTGAGACCGTGCAGTAGAGGATTCAGGAAAACAGCAAATGAATCCTCTGTGTTCTTTGCAGCATCAAGTCTGAAAGTGCCATGCCTCTTGATCTCTAAGCTCTGTTTCTCTTGTCTGAGGCAGGAATAGAACAGACTGTGAAATAAAGGGAGTGGTCACACAGCCACAGTATGTGTTTCACACTTACTAGGCTTGTTCTCTACACTCTTCCCATCTGAACACAACAGTATCAAAAATATTTATGGGGCGGTAAGTAATTTGTGTGGATTTTTCCCATTCCACACAGCTCAGAATACTCTGAACCAGCTCCAGGAACACAGGAACTTGCCAAAACATTAGTTCAAGCAGGTGGTTCCAATTCATAGGACTTTTACCTTCTCTATGCTTGAGAGGTTCTTGGAACAACAAAAACCCTCACATGCCTATGTTGGCAAGTGTAAGATTTGAAAGGCAGATGTTATTCTCTCATCCACCCATTGAAATCCTCTTGCCAGATTAGCTAGTATCAGAACTATGACTTTTGAACTGGCCTCTGGAAGGGCTGCTATAATAGGGCAGCTACAAGCCATGTGCTACCATTTATCTTTGTGCCTCTTACTGGGAAAAAAAATGGAAATTAAAAAATAGGCAACTATTGTAATGGTTATCAGGTAAGAATGGTAATTTCTTACCTGGTAATTGGTTTCTCCACATGCCCTAGTATGCAAACTCAAACTCTAGCTAAAACTCCTCCTGTCAGCAGATGGACACAATGAAAAAAGCCCATGGGATGTCAGATTTTAAATACAGAGGGATCATCTCCCTGGTTAAGTTCAGATTCAAATTTCTAAGGCGATAAAGGTGAAACTGCCCTTTCAGAATGTACAGTAGAAAATTACCATAAAGATAAATTCTTCAGAGAGAGAAACAACATTAAATCAGATGAAAATATATAAAAAATTTGTAGGTAATTACTAATTTCAAAAGCAGTATTAGCTAAACAGTAGACCATTTTGATAAATATTTTTCTTCTGTTTTCTGTCTCTGCGCAAGCATTTTGATTATAAGGTTGGTCTGTGCCTCTCCTGATGTTTTACCTCCTGTTTGAACCGATACAGGACAAACAGTGGAACAACACCTGACCTTGTTGTTCAGATGGATACACATGACATGCCCAGGCCACCCAAGTAGGGCCAGTAACCAAACAGCCGACCACCTGGTAAGACGATTAAAGCTTATCAAAAAGTCACATGGCAATGAAGGGTGACTGCACATCAATGAAAGGATTGAGGCTGATCAAAGAAATATCTCCTTGCCTTGATTTGAAGGAGAGAAGTATGTGCAGAAAGAGGAAGATTTAGGGCAACATTTGTAACAAAAACAGTTTAACAAAGAGTAGATAATAATGTGGTCACTTCATACTTAGATGCAGCATGTCCATGCTTTTGTCCTCAAAATCAATGTTAAGCAGCTGTTCTCCAGGCAGGAATCCTTAAGAAGTTCTCAACAATGTTCGTCAGCACCCTGAGTGAGGAGCTACTGAGAGCCAAGGAGTAAGAAATACTGACAACACAAGACTACCTTACATCCATCTCTATCCAGAACTTAGATTAGTCGGGGTTATAGTAAAGTTCCTCTGTCTTTTAGAGACATGGTATCTGATTCCTTCTTGAGGAAATGTAGCAGAACTCGTGTGTTTGGATTGGTGGAGTTTTTGTTTTGGTTTGGGTTTTTTTTTGTTGTTTTAAAAACACAACAGAAGTTGTGCCAACACCCGCTTTTAACATAAGGTATGGTGTCCACATTTCAATTTGAAGATTCAGGTTCCAGCTTCTCCCAGCAAACAGTGCAACCCACATCACCCCCTGATAAATAAAGGTTCTAATAATCAGTCACATAACTAACCAGAATGGATGGATTTTCCACTATTCTGTACAGCAAAGCAGGGAAGAGCATTGAAACATCATGACATTGTAATTCAGAGGCTGTGGTGATCAGGAGGAAAATGGAATCTGTAGGCTTCAGTCCTTACCTCTAGCAGAACACAGTTAAATGAGTGAAACACAGTTAATGCCCATTGAATTTTTCAGGCTGAGAAGAGTGTTACATTCCCCATTCCTGGGGGTGAGAGTGTCCTGAACATTTGGTGATGTATCTGGTGTGCATGCATGCATGTGTACTTGGCATGGAAGCACTTCTGCCTCCTCTTCAGCTGTGTTTCAGGGGAAAGCATCTATTGCATTTTTGTGAGGTCTAATCCATTAGGCACGCTCAAAAAATATTTGACATATTGGGTCCCTCAAGCATTTGTAGATGGAGCATAGCCTGCTTTCCCAAACTTCCCCTTACTTTAGATGAAAGAAAGGTATTGAGCTCTTTCATTTGGCTTTAAGTGTCTCAAGAACTTCACAGTGCTAGAAGGAGGCACCTAATCAAGCTAGGCAACAGATTAACAGCTGGATTTTGGATCAGCAGTTTGGGCTCAGGCAATGCAATTCCACTGAAGTCCTGCTGTAGATGCTTTAACTCTTTTATTGCCTTCAGCCCCGTGATAGTATCTATGGCACCTGAGAGTTCAAGCTGATATTGATGTGAAAAGGTGAAAAGGTTGGAGGATTTGAGTGGCTGGCCTTAAAATTGCACCCGGAAAAGCACATTCAATCTTGGCACAAGAGCATAAGGTTGAGTTGCTTCTCTTGCAGTCCTGAAACTTAAAGAATCTGTGAAGCCTGTCAAGCTTCTCATAAAAAATTGAAAAGAATAAAAAGATAACCCGACTTTCTGTCACATAAAAAAAGTCCTCTGAAGGTAGAGGAAGTTTTTTCATTTTCAGAGGTAAAAAAGGTAGAAGAATAAGAGAAATTCTAGAGCTAACAGTGAGAAGGTTTCTCTGAGGGAATGGATATAAAGAAATGTCGTAAAAGAAGGAAGTGGTAGGAGATCTCTGCAGCTAGGGATGGGTCTTCTTCCTCCCTTCTGTTCAAATTTATGTTAAGCTCAATAGTGAATAGTCTCTGAGGATATGTTCCATACATATCAGATTTTCTTTCTCTGTGTTGTCTTTTTAGAAAAGCATGTTTGCTTGTTATTTTTTCCCTGACTTCTTCCCACTGTTTGTATGTTTTTATTTTACTGTTATTGTCACTGATTTTCCTTCACCCTTCATTTGCAGTCCTTTCCTGAATGAAACCACTCAAGGTAAGTGCTTTTGACCCTGTCTTGTAAAGGTTTTGATCAACATTTAACTTCACAGAACAACACGTTTTTTATATTATCACATTTTTCAGTTCCTTAAATATCACCCAGGTTCCCTTCCCTGCCCTTTTTATCCATTTAACTAAGGTCTGCTTTCTATAGCAATAAAGAAAGGTCTTGTTTTAGTTCTTTCATACTTAGGCTTAGATAGCTTTGAATTTTTAGAAAAGATTGAGCATCTTTGTGGATGGAAAAAGGTAATCTTAAAGAGGGGTGTTTTCTCAGAAAAGTGATTGACTAACTGAGTTTTCGGAGGCAAGCTTTCAGAGGAAAGGAGTTCCAGACAGGCTGGGTGCATGGACTGGCTGCCTCTCCAAAAGATGTGGGTCTTTCTTAGGAGTCCCATGTGATGACTGACAGTGATGTACAGCTGTCTCATACAATGCTACCCACAAGCATTTAGTCAAGGAAATAAGGTCTGCAAGGATAGAGCTCAATGCCTGGATTTAAGGTCCTAAGCAGAGACACCGTGCTGTGAGCTAGGTGTCCAAGCCATCGTGGTCACTGCAGGTCTTGCAGTGCGAGCAGGAGCACACAGACTCACTCAGCTGACCAAACCCAAGTGCCTACTCTAGGGTACAAATGCCTTTGAGTGTATTGGGTTAGCTTCAGTTGCCCAAAGAGGCATCTTGTGCCATTGGGGCTGTCTTAGCTAACCCTGCCTGGGCCCTGGCTGTCTCTCCAGAAGTCACGTGGTGCTGTATTCAAAGGCCTCCTTTCCATGGTTGAAAGCACAAGGCTCAAATGGCTCCTGCAGAGGAACATGAAACCCACCCCCACTGTCTGCAATGGAAAGTTAAGACACCTCACTCACATTCCCATAACTAAATTTCTGTGCTTGAAGCCAAAGCTGAACCTCACTCTAGGGGACTGCCTTTGAAATGCAGTGTGCAGAGAAAAGAACTAACCCTCTTTTAGAGTGGAAACATTAAAGGCATTCTCAAATACTTTGGGAACCACAGAGTATAGATAATTCATTTTTGTACTTATTTCTCAAAGTCAAAACCCTGTTTTGAAATGTTGGGGTAAGCAGTAGGTCTCTGGTAAGTCTTCTAGATTCTTTCTCAGTTCTGTTTCTCTTATGACCTCATCAGCATCCTGGCTGGACCTTCTCTGAGTTTCAGAGAAACTTCTTCTCCAGACTGCTTCTCCCTCCCCACCATATCCATATATACTTCTGTTAACTCCCTTATTTAATATTCCCTTTTTAGAGAGTGTCACAGAAAAGAAATTGTAGGCATGACTTTTCTTGATTTGCTTGACAAAAAGAGGCGCTTTTAACAAGTAACTCACACAGGAAGACTACCCCAGCTTCATGAATACTGACAAAACACTTACTGCTTAACTCATAGGTAGATACTCCAAGCTGCACTTCAGATAATGCAGGTGACAAAGGAAATAGTAAAAACAACTGAATTTATCCCAACACTGCAGATCATCTTGTTTTACAGGTGATTTACTAAAGCAGCATGCCTTGCTAAACACCGCCTCCACCTGCACAACCTGGCTTGCCTGCAGTAGTTGTTTAAGCTGCTGGTGAGAATACAGCAAAAGAGAAAAATGGTAGTGCTGAACTGAGAGTCTTTTAAAATTCCCAGTGCTCTTCTTCAGTCTCTGCTTTTTGTCACTTTTCATTCATTTGGTATGATAGCAACCTTGCTCAGTACAATAGCAATACATTGCTAAGTACAACCAAAAAGCCAGTTGAGAGTGGCATTTTTTTTGGTACAAATGCTCCCTAAAATCATCTACCTAGGAAATCAGACATTAGGATCATTAATCATGAGGATTAACCGGTATCACCCTCTTAAATGCTTGGGATCCGGTATTTAAATAAACAGCAATGTTTTAAGAGAATTAGTATTTTGGGGTTCTTTAGACATTACATAATGCAAATGACATGATACACTAAGTCATGAGATACAGTGAAAGCACACAGGAAAGCAGTGCCACTCTTCTGAGTGCCAGCGCTTCACTTTAATTTATAACTGAGCATACATAACATGATTCCTCTGCAGGGTACACAGCCCCTCTTAGACTGAACTGCTTATTACTTTTACAGTAGCAAAATTCCTAATGAAATTAATTTATGCTATTTAGCTTAAGTCTTATTTTTGCTGACTTTTAGCTTTTTTAAAAGTAGTATTTAATCTCCTATCCTTTTTTTTTCTCTCCAATTTCATCTTAAATAGCTTACCAAATCAAAACCTATCCCATGAATGATCTCATAGTGCAGTTCAGCCCAGATTTTTTTTTCTGCTCTCTTCTGCTTTATTTTTAGTCTGCGATGACAAATTTTAAAGGGGAAAAAAACCCAACACACAAAAAACTAGAAAATATTATATAACTGTATAAAGCCGGCAATTTAACTCTTCCCAGCAGAAAATTGTTTCTAAATACAACCCTGTCTGGAGCTGAAAAACGTCAGTATGGAAATCCAGCTCCAGGACACAGGAGGGAGCGCAGCAGCTCCCCGAGCAGATGTCCACACGCAGTGAGTCATCGGCAGGGGCTCAACCTGGGATCATCAGCACCCAGGCACAGCTGCCCACGGTTTTCAGCCGAAAGAGCAGCTCAGCCGCCTGTCCCTTACTCAGCGCGTGGAGCCCTCAGCTAAGGAAGCGAGCCAGGGAAGGGCAGCGAGACGCTGCGGAAACCTCTGGAGATGTGATTTTTGTGTCCGCCCTCCAGCTGCACTAGTGAAGGGGGGCGCTTGGCAGCATTCAGCAGAGCGCAGCGGCAGCAGCGTCTCCGTCGCTTTCGCCGAGCAGGGGCACAGAAACAGGACTGCCATCTGGGGGCATCCCGCTGCCTCGGGGCGCCGCAGCCTCCGCCACTGCGAGCGCTCCGCGCACCATGCGGGGCTGCGGGAAGGGAAGGGAAGGGAAGGGAAGGGAAGGGAAGGGAAGGGAAGGGAAGGGAAGGGAAGGGAAGGGAAGGGAAGGGAAGGGAAGGGAAGGGAAGGGAAGGGAAGGGAAGGGAAGGGAAGGGAAGGGAAGGGAAGGGAAGGGAAGGGAAGGGAAGGGAAGGGAAGGGAAGGGAAGGGAAGGGAAGGGAAGGGAAGGGAAGGGGCGCAGCCCCGCCGTTGCCGCGGTAACCCGGGGCGGGGCCGTGCTCGTTGTTTTGCGGGGCGGACAAAGGCGGCTCCCGCAAAACAACGAGCCCCGCACACAGCTCCCGCTTGTGCCGGGAGGGGCGAGGCGAGGGTCTCGCCCCCGGCCCGGAGAAGGGAGGGAGGGAGGGGAAGGAGCCGCAGCGCCGCGTCCCGCGGAAAGCTGGAGCTTCCCGAGCCTCGCTCCGCCGAGCCCCGGGCGGCTCTCCCGCACCGTGTCCCTCTCCCGCCGGACAAAAGGGCCGCCCCGGGGTGGCAGGACAATTAAGGAAAAAAAAAAAAAATCTGAGAGTATTAGCTTTACTTTATGCAGAAGCCATATGAGGTGGTGTGATGATTTTTTTTTTTTCTCTCTAGTGGCTAGAAGCCAAAACTCTCCTATTGAACGCCTCTCGCTGAATGGGAAAAATGGAAAAATCTGCTTTGATTAATTAATATTAGTACTTTTCCCCAAAAAGAAGACGAAAAGTATTGCCATTATTTTAGGTCTGAAGAAGCTTTGAGGGTCGTGGAAGACATACTGAGCACTACCCTCTTTTCTTCTTCCCCTCCTCCCTTCATTAGCACCACACCTAGAGGCACATACACACAAAAAGAAAAGGGAGAGCCGAAAAAATTGAGCAGTTACCTGAGAAACCAGATACGGTGCTGTAGGGCACCATGGGCACCCCTGTACCTGAGGAATTCAGATGGGAGAATGCCGTAACCACCCTCTGAACCACGCCTCATTCAGTACACTAATCCACCCTATAATAAAGTGTGTGTGTCCAGGGCATGCACAGAACAGTTCTGTAGCATCTGTAACATGTGGAATCCCACATTAAGTGTTAAAATCTCACTCTAATGCGGATTATATATAATTCTCTCCAAAAGCATAAAAATAATGATAGCTAGAAACCAGATAGTAGATCAAACATTCTTTGTGATGTCTGCTTTCCTGTTCCCACACTGTTTGAAAAATAATAGTTTGCTCCGTGGAAAATAGACAAATCTCTGTTACACAGATGTAAACATATCAACATTCCCACCGATGTTTGGAAGCATCACAAATGTGTTTGTGCTAATTGTAATCATGAAAGCATTGTGATGAATAATACGTTCTCATTTAGATGTTTTGAAGCATTACGGTTTAGTTCACTAAATACTCTCATACTATGGTATGAGTTCTGTGTTTCCTTAAAAAAATACTCAAATACTCAATACTACATTTGCTGGTAGCCTCGCTTTGTTGCAGATTTGTTGTCTGACTGAAAGCCCGTTTTTAAAAGGATTCCATTTCATGTTTGGGAAAAACTCTGCTGTAAGTTTGAAAAAGAAGCTACATCTCTTTTTTACCTTTATTCCACTTACACCTTTCTGTGCACACATCCTGTGGTTGTAAACTATTAGTCTGATCAAGTTTGTCTTTCCACGATGGAGCTAGACATGCGTTTAGAAAATGTCCTAGCAATGTATTAACATGGAAATGTGGTTCCAAGCCATAGGAACATAGTGATCACAAGCCATACTTGGTGAAAGAAGTCACTGCATTTAACTGTTGAGATCCGTACCATGTCTTAATTTTACAGTCCCTGCTTAAGTGCTAGGAATTTTCAGTCAGAATTATTTAATAGACTACCAGGTATGAAGTCAGAATTTGTAAGGGAGGATGCAGTGTTCACAGCACAGCACTTTTATTTAACACTTAATTATGAAGCTGTGCACAGAGAAGCTTTTGAGATTGTTGCCATTAGAAACTGAGCCCTTGTGGCTGGAGTTATGGTCAGGCTGCCGTCTCCACCCCCACCCTCCTTCCCCGCCCTCCTCCTGCTCCGCCGGCTGACCTTACCATGCTTGGCTGAGCTGAACCTTGAGGTGCTGCAGTGTTTTACATCGCTGGGCTGTGAGTTTGAGGTGCGAGCATGCAAGGGGTGGTACCGTCTGTGGGGACAAGAGTCTTTTCTTTAGCTGAAAACCTGCCAGCTGTTATTCGATATCACTGAGTATCATGTAACAAATAGAAAAGCTACATGTCAGGGAGAATGTCTCTTTCCCTACTGATCTAGGCTGGAACACAGCAAAGTTTCCATTTACTTCTAGCTATTGTGAAAAGAAAGCTCCATTGACCTATTTTGACACTCAGCCAGGGAGGTGACTCCATCAGTCAGAAGCTGACCATTTTTGTTTCCAAACGCACCCACCAGAATTTTAATACTGTGCTTTGTTTGAACTGAAAGGCCGTCATTTCAGTGCTTTTTGTCACCATTGATCTCAGACTTATGTATTTTACATGGTATTTTGGAGATACACTATTAGCCATCATTACTGTATTCTGTGAAAATTATTTATTTTGTCTGTAAGCCTGAAGAAAATTTCTGGTGAGTTTTCACATTACGCCGTGGCACCGAGCGATCCTTTGTGAAAAGATAACACAGATTGGCTCTTTTGTAACCTCTTCTTCCCAGGGAGACTCTGATCCTTCACCGGCACAAGATGTTTGAAGTTCTGCAGTTGAATTTTGCAAGACCAGGAGCAGGCCTTGAGGTCTTCTAATTCTATCTGTCACTGAGCATCTCCCCGGCTGGGAGCAGGGCATGCAGGACATGGTGGGAGCAGAATCCTGAATTAATTCTCTGGGGAGTAACTGATCCTCAGAATGATTTCTACAGGCATAGCTTCCAAAGGTACCCAGTGCTGATACAGAGCAGCACAGAGTAGTTTTTGCTGATCAGCAAAGGAGGGGTCACTTTAAGCAACAAGGCACAGGAAAATGTTCTGTAGAGAGCAATTCATTAGCAGGACATTGCAGCCTTTAGTCTGGATTTTCGATGGGTCGAACTGCATCCTTGCGGGCACACCGAGGGAATGGGCTGCCCATGCATCATTCCTGCCAGACAGGATTCCTTCAGGTGCACCTAGCAGCATTTTTGCTGTTGTTGTGAGAAGAGAAAATTGAGCCCAGTCGTCAAAGATACTGAAAGCTGGGGATTTCTTTCCCCAAAGTTATAAGCATCAATTAGGCACTGAAGCTCCACTCACTATCAATCATTTGAAAATCTCCCTCTGCATGATGCTGCCTGGCCTCAGGGCTGGAGCCCCAGCTGGGCACTGCCTTGTGCTTTGGTGGCACTGTGGTCCCTTAGCCCAGAAACCTCTGCTGAGATCTTCTTGTCAGGGAGGAAGCCCTTTAAACTCTGCATTCCTTACCCATTTTGAGAACCACACCGCATCCAGTTTGAATATGTAACCAAGTCTTGGATTAGGGTACAGGCATAAGTTTTGTGCATGGAATCTTTTGAGTATAAGTGAACATTTCAGCTGGGATGGGCAGCAGAACCTCTGGTCTCTACTTTCCCTACCTAGGAAAACACTGTTTGTGGCTGATGCTAATGTATGTTAAGCAAAGTGAAAAATAGAATTTATTTTTATGCAGTTACTGAACTGTGTGAGATGACAGTAATTCTTTTTACCATTGCTTAAAAACCTGTATTTTAAAGAAAATATAGCAGTTCAAATGTGTTTGGCACTTGAGAAAGTCAGAAGAAATATTATGGATTGATTGACAAAACCAGCAGTCTTACAAAATAATCTTCAAGCACAGTATCTAAAATATGTTGTGATTATCTGAAATAAATCTAAGCAGAGAGATGTAAAGTTAAAGTCTGAAAGGAATTTTCATGAAGATGTAGTGAACATATCCACTGATATAATTTCAGCAATAAAAGATTGCTTAAAAAAAAAAAAAGAAATTGCTTCCAATTTCAGATATCCCCTTTACTATAGCAAACTCACAAACTGTATATTGCCTTTTGCTTTCATGGTCAGAACTAGTATTTTTTGAAAAGGCCTTTTTTCCACAACAGACACTATATTCACAATATATACCTTACACACATTAAATGTAGCTGTTTTCAGTGTGATTTTAAACCAGACAGAGTTTTCCAGTTCTTTAGTGTTTTGTCACACTGTGCAGGCCCATAGTTATAGCCCTCCCTTTAGCTGAAGAAAGACGTACCAGAGAAGCTAAAACTCAAGCAAAGCTAACCGGATTTATATCTTTCTTCTTGGCAAACACTGTCCTTGGAAATTTTATGTAGAGTAACCTGTATGTTGGAGATATCTCAGATGCGTTATGGCAGCCAAACTATTCTCAGAGCTGTGGTTCACACCTCTGGAAAGGCTTGGAACCCACCCACTCTGTTAATTTTTTTGAGTAAGACGTCAAGCGCGTTCTTCTCACTTCAGATTAACCTTGCAGCTCATTTAAGTGTAACCCAATAACATGACCAATGGTTAAGCTTTCTAAGCTCCTGGAGTACCATTGCTTGTTTAATTCGTACAATAATCATTAACATACGTCACTTCAAGAGCAAAAACTTGAGTGGTGGAGAGAAATTCAAATGTGTGTTTTTCTGTAAATCAGACTTTTGGACTGCTGGCAGTTGGCCCCTTCCCTTCATCACAAGCCAGGCCTTCTCAGAATCCAGCTCCCAGTTCTTCTTAACAGCTTTCCCTGGCTTTTCAGAGGTAACTGACCATCTCCCTGTCCTCAGGCTCATATTCAATCTGCATTTGAAGAACTTGAGAGGAAACAAAAGATTTACTTCCTCTCTCCAAAAAGATATAAAATTACTTGTTCAGCACTATTTTGTTGAAGTACCTGTTTAGATGTTTAACACAGAATTTCTCTTCCTTAGCTAACATATCCTAGAAACAGGATTTCTTGCTTAAAACCCTGTTAAAAGTCTTTCTAGAGCAGTTTGCCTTCATATTGTGATACTAGTGGATATGAGGAGAGAGAATGACTTCTCCCTATGAGCCAACAAGCCTGGACAGCTACAGAAAGAGACCTCTGTCATTACCATTTTGTAGCATACACCAGCATGTGCCCACTCAATATTCATGACAGCATTCTCCCAGAGCTCTGACTAGAGTGATTAAATGCCCATTGCAGTTTTGTGTCTTTCAAACATAGCTAAACCTTCAGAAATCTGATTATGACAGTAACCAGAAAGTTGACAGGAAAGTAATGGAGCTTGCAAAGGTTAATTTGGATGAAAAAAACTTGTCATGAATCCATGTTACAAAGCAATATTTCCTAATCTGTGAGACTTGCATATAGTGGGCATGTGGTGGGAGGAAGGAAACTAAAAAAAGAATGTCTTTCAAGCTGACAGATTTGATCACGTGAAGTCTTCAGCTCCAAGTTTGGGTTTTGTTTAAAGTAAATATCTTCCTCCTGGCAAGGCAGGCTTAACAAGTGAGGAAGTAATTTCCAGGCACTACACTAAAGTAATTTTCTGACACTAATGAATCTGCATCGCTAATGTGTACACACTGCTCAGCTTCTCCTTTGCAATATTCAAGACTAGAGAAAGCCTCCTGAAATGAATAAAATTATTAGGATTTCACTGGAATACATGAGAACATAATTTGGGCAGTTTAATCACCTGTGCCTGTATGAATTGGGGTGTGTACTATGTATTTTCTGTCTTTGGAGTAAAGAGCCACTTTAATAGCCTCATACCTTGTTGTACAGATGTTCTGAAAGGGCTTGTGATACAACTGGAAGTTTTTCCATAGAGTCTTAAGTCTGGTATTAAAAGAGATTGTTTCCATGAGAAGGATGCGCTGAAAGCCTGCAATAAATTATTGACCATGTCAGTGACCCAGGTTTTGGACAGCTTTATTTAAATTGAGTACATTTCTATTCAGAGGTTGCATCATTGAAATAAATGGGGCTTTCTCATCTCTAAGGAGGCACAAAGCTCTGAGTGAAACTATTAGAAGCAGTTTAAGGCTGTGTGATTTTTGGGGGAGAGATACTATAGGAAGAATGTGGTAGATTCATAATGGAAGATAAACAAGCTGGGGTTTTTGTTGTGTTGAGGTTTTTTCAGTATTTTTCAGAAGCAATATTGAATATTAGCTTGCACATTTACATAAACAGCTCCATGAGTAAAACAAACCAACAAAACACATTAAAAAAAAGTCACAAAACTGGAATTCAGCTGAAGTGAAAGCTGAAGCTGAAGTGAAAGCTGAAGCTTCTGTAAACTATGTCAAGATATCACTTTGGTCTCTTACCTTCAGCTGTGCAAGCTGGCCTGGCTTTTTCTAGATATCAGTCATATATCCTCCAGACAGGAATGCAAAGCTAATATTGCTCCTCTTTATAGCAGATCTCAGAATGGTCTTTCCCAAGACCCTTTATGTTTGGGAGTGAGGAGGGTGATTTGCCTGAATTAACATGGACATGCCCCTCTGACACCCTTATTGCAAAGACTATTTCTGAAACCCCAGGGTGACAAATTAAGCTGGGGTTCAGCAGATTAAGGAACATACTATGATATAAAATACTCACAAAACAAGCAAGAAAAATGTAATTCAGTTGATTTTGGGATTTAAGTTAGCTGATTTTACTTGACAATCTGCACTCATTCCTGATGTCAGCCTGATCTTAATGCTGTGTTTTTATTGTGAGTACTTGTTGACAACATAAACCACCTTCACAGTAAAACCCTGCTATTATGCCCCATCACAAAGGGTGGTTTTACTGTACATACAGTAGAATGGGTGTCATTTGGTCCTAGTATGGGCTTTTGTGAAAGAACTTAATATCTTACAGTTGCTTGTAGTAACTGTCATACACTGGATAATGAAATTTTGCAAAAGTGCATTTTAGAAAGAATATTAATTAACAATAATATTACTTTGGATTCCAGTGGAAAAGGTACTAGCTAGCTTTTGTGATAATCAAGCAGGAGAACAATTTCTGTTATTATAATAGATTTAGCAATGTACCTAAAATTGTACTTCCTTTTATTTACAAACATTTCTTTCTTTTAAAGAACTAAATTCTGTGCATATATATGTATGACCTGAGTTCGCTGGAGAAATTATGAACTGTAGGATCAGTATCCTGACTTCCAAAATATCTGAACAATCAGAACCTTAAAATGAAATAATAAGCACAAGTGAACAGTCAGTCAAGTCCTGAATAATGAAGGAAAAGGATGGGGAAAAGCCTCAATTCAGCCTTGCTGACAGAAGGTGAGAACAAGAGCAGCAGGTTTATAGGAATGTCCAGGAATAGTTGTTCTAGGTAGCAACTAGAGGCAGAGTGAGAAGCATTTATCACCTTTGATAAGATGAGGGTAGATTTCCTGGGGTTGGTAAAATAATCTCAGGAGAAAGCAGGTGGCTTTCTAGTTGAAGCAAACAGCAAGCAAAAGTAAAGTTCAAGGAGCAGGGCAGGTACCTGGAGTTTGACCAGGGGCTGTAAGAGTCAAAGAGAGCCCCCATAAGCAACTACAAACAAAGAAGAAAGAGAGACTAAAACAGAGAGAAAGGTAACAAGAAGCACCAGCTTGCCAAGTTTTTTCCTGACTTGTGTAACAAGGAGGTGTCTGAAGAAAAAACTAATACACATACACATGTGGAGCAGAAAGAAAAAAAACCTAATATCAAGAAATTTATATCTGACCTGTAAAATCTTGACAGACCTCCAAGAGAGAAAAAAGTTTTGTATTTAGGCCTATGGCACTTACCTGAAAGAAGAATATTATCTGAAATGTAATATTCTTGTTTAACATTCTGGGGAATGTAAATAATTTTAAAAGAAATTTTAAAACATGGGAATTAGTTTCTCCTGCAATAAAAGGCAGTGCAACATAGCAATACATATATTGTGTTACAATACCTGTAGGTTTAAATGCTTCCAAGCTTCAGAACAGAAACTTAGATCCATATTCATTATTGCTAGTAAAAGGTTGGGTTTTTTTTTCATTAGATTTTAAATCTCTCGGCAATGGTCTATGTATAGACTTAAATTCCTGAATCATCTTGAATGGCTCCAGTTACGTTGCTATAGCAGTGTGTGTTATACCAAACTAGCTCATCCTTGGGGGCCCTGGATCGCCCCCAGCTCAGCACAAACTCTCTGCTTTGTAGAGGTACTCACCTCTCATGGGGCTTTTTCCAGCAAGCCTCTCTGTAGCTGGTTCTTAGAGGTTCTCAAATGCTTACAGCTCTACAGTGAGCATTTTATTAGTTATCATCTTCCAGCTGCAGGGGTCTTTCCCTTTTTTCACTGATGAAATGTAGCCCACCTCCCCAGCTCTGATTTCAGCTGCCTTACCTAGAAATGAGATGCATCACATCGCAGATAAAACCTGTGTCGATACCTCGAGATCAGACCTTCTTATATAACCAGCACTTAAATTCAGGTGTTGCAGTGTGGAACTGAGTTCTGCCAGTGCAAATCTCACTTTACTCTGTAGCCTCTGCTCCCCGTGTCAGCTGGTGCCTGCCAGCGTCAGTCATTGGTGACGTGCTGATAATGCTGACAGCTTCCCAAGGAAGTGCTCTGGCACAGGATGCCATGCTAATGGCCTGCCTTTTACCACCCAGTACCACAAAAGCTCTGACGTCTGCTGCCAGACCGGCTGAACTGTCTGTCTCCACAACAGTAAGGATCAGGGGATGGACCTGCACAGGCAGTGTTGTAAAAGATATCCCTACAGATAACTTGGTCAGCAAGAGAAAGTAGATAGATCCTTCTTTGGGCTGCTGAAGAAAGCCTCAGAACTGGAGGCACAGGTGATTACAGATGGCTCTGACCGCCACAGTGTCTGCTGGAAGGATAATATGGCACAAACAGTCCATTGCATTTGTGGACTGTATTGAAAACTTTTTCTTGATGCAGGTGATCAGTGAACCAATGAGGGGATGTTGGACCTAAAGGTCAAGGGCAGTGTTGACTGCAGCAGCTGTGAGACTGTGGAGTTTAGGACTCTAAGAGAAGTGAGCGAAATAAATAGCTGAATTACAGCTCTGGACTTCAGAAGAGCAGATTTAGGTCTGTTCAGGGAGTCTGTTCATGGAAAACTGTGCTGCAGGGCAAAAGGCCCCAGGAGAGCTGGCTGATCTTCAAAGACAGCCTCCTCAGAACACAAGAACAGCGCACAATGTTCAGAAAGTTGAGCAAGTGTGGCACGAGGCCAGTGTGGATGAACATGGAGCTCCTGCCTGAGCTCAAACACAAGAAGTACACAGCAGGTGGAAGCAGGGACAGACTACTTGGGAGGAATGAACAGACGCTGTTCAAGTGTGCAGGAATACAGTCAGGAAAGCCAATCTGCAAGTCCAGATTAAAGTAGCAAGGGAGGAAAAGGGCGATAAGGAAAGTTTCTTTACGTGTAGCAGTAGAAAGACTAATGAGAATGTAGAACAATGAGCAAGGGCATTGCTCAGTGGGGCAGGGAATCCTTTGACAAGGGATATGGAAAAGACTTTGTGTTTTTTCCTCAATTTTCCTTGACAAGTCTGCCCCCTGGCCCACCAGCTCCCCAGGCCTTCTAGCAGTTTGCTGGCATGAAGTAGTACCCACACTAGGAGAAGATGGAATCAGGGAGTACTTAACCACTTAGACATTCACACGGGATGCACACAAGGGTGCTTCAGGAGCTGGGCAATGCCCTTGTGATGCTGGTAACATTTTTGAAAGGTCATGGCAGTTCCAAAGGTGGGAGATTCCCAATAACTACCAAAAGGCAAATGTTCCACCCGTATTCAGGAAGAGCATCTGTGTAACTCCAGGCTGGTTAGCCTCACCTCAGTTCCTGAGACAGTTATGGAGCAAATCCTCCTGCAAGCTATTGCTAAACATATGAAGGACAAGAAGGTGACTGTAAGCAGTCAGCATAGATTTATCAAGGGCAAACCATGCCTGACCAACCTAATTTATTTTCTATGATAATGTTGTGCACAAGAGGAGGGCAATGTGTGTTGTATACTTTGACTTTAGCAAGCTTTGCCACAATCTCCTGTAGACTTGTTATCGCCAAACTGGTGAAATATGGGCTAGAAAAACAGATGATAAGCTGAGTGGAAAATTGGCTGTAATATTGGGCTCAGCAGGTTGTGATCAGTGGCACAAAATCAGCTGTATGATGGCCACTAGCTACTGGTGTGCCTCAGGAAGCCCAACTGGGACAGCAGTGTTTAATCATATCATTGATGACCTGCTGGTGGCACAAACTGCATTCTCCACAAGTGTGCAGGTGACACCTACCTGTGGGGAGCAGTTGCTGCTGCTCAGAGGGACTTTGACAGCCTGGAGAAAGGGGCTGACAGGAATTTCACGATGTTCAGCAAAAGCAAATACAAAGTCTTGCACCTGGGATGGAATAAATTAATGCAACACTATAGACTGAGGGTCAGCTGACTGGGAAACAGCTTTTCTGAAAAGCACTTGGCAGTCTTGGAGGGAGAGGTTGAGCCAGCAATGTGACCTTGTGTCTGGGAAAACCAACAGCATCCTGGGTATTGTATTAGCAAGATCTGCAGGCAGCAGATCCAGGGAGTTGACCCCTCCCTCTGTATTTGTCACTTGTGAGACTTTGCATGGAATAGCAGGCACACTTTGGGGATCTCCAATAAATAAAAGGCTTGGATGTACAGGATTGAGTCCTGAGGAGGCCAGCAAGCTGCTCTGGAGCTGAGGCACTGGGTGATGGACCTGTGAGGAAAGACACTGTTTAGCCTGGAAAAGAGAGATCTGGGGGGAAATCTGAAACTAAATATTGTGTCTGCGACCACTTGATCAGAAGACATAAAGGAGACAGAGCCAGACTATTCCTGAAGACGCACAGCAACTGGATAAGAGGTAGTGGCTACAAGGAGGAACATTTAGATAAAATTTGAGGGTTTTTTTACTATGAGGTTGTTTCAGTACTGGAAGATGCCCAGAGACACCATGGGAAAAACATTCCATCCTTGGACATGTTAAAGACTCAACTGGACACAAATCTGAGGAACCTGATCTAATTGGTCCTGCCTTGAGCAGGGTGGATGAGTGGCATGTCACCCAGATCTGGTCTACCTGAGTCTGCAAATCCACCATTCTGTGTCACCTGGTCTAAGGCCCCTTCTGTAAAATCCATAATGGGAGGAAGAAGTAAGTATTGATTGTAACTTGATTTCAAAATTCTCAAGTGGAGATGAAGATGTATTTATAACAGCAATGCCTAGAAATTGGCATAGAAGGTTGCACAGGGTCACAAACTGTAGAAACAGATCCCAGATAGTGGTCGAGGGTGTTCCCAGCATGTCATATAAATCTAATGTTATTCTGCAATTTTTAGTGTTGTGTCCATAGCTGGAATTGCTCCAGCAAACACCTGTGACAAATTACAGTTCCTATTTTTATCTGGGTAGCTGGAGGCTCAGAATCCAGTTTCAGGCTCTGAAAATGATTGATACTCAGCCAAAGAACACAGATAGCCAACCTGTATATGGCAAATACACTTAGTAATAATGGAACATGAAACTGAACTAAAATAATAACCATAACGATACGCCTGGTCAGTCAACGAATGCACATTTTTTTGCACCATCAGCAATATTTAAGCCAAAGTATGTAAGAGTGAAACAAAAAATGGAAGCATGTCACAGAACTGGGACCTTCTGCACATAGGTATAACCCATCTTAAAAGAAATATCGACAACAAAATTCTGGAAAAGGCACAAAACTCATAACTGTCCACAGTGTGGATGATGCATGCTAATTCAATCCTCTGTGAACTGGCATTTCTAGCAAGGCTGTTCCAAAATGTTACTAAGGGCACTGCAGCATATTGCAGAGTGTGTTGGCAATGCCAAAAACAGAGGGAAATCAGGAGCATGGCAAAAACATAAGACAGCTGCCAAATATTGATTTTTTTTTAAAGGTGGGAAGCAAAGACACTGGGGTTTTTGAAAGTGAGGAAAAAATGTTGGCATGTTTTTCGCAGGTCTGTTTGTAAGAGCTGAGGAGGCAAAATGTAGTAGTTGAAATGGGTTTAATGTATTCATGTTCTGTGCATAATTACACTGAGGGGAACACATTTGACAAGAAACCAATAGCAATATATCAGTGCCTGTCAGGGAGCATCTCAGTTGTTACCATGCAGCAATTCATGAGCCCTTGGATTTCAAAAGTTTTTGTCAACAGAACTTACACTTCCATCCCCCAAAACCTCAAGTCCATGCCACCTGAAATTTTAAAAAAGTCCCATGTACTGCAATATGCCAAGGGTAAGTCAGAAGAGTGGTGAGTGAAATCCTAATTTCACTTTTACTCCTGCACCATGTTAGTTTTTAGAAAGTTTGTCAATGAATGCAAACAGTATGAAGCGAAAAATGTGGGAACTATATTTTATAAGGTTCTTATCCAGTTGGGTCACTAGTCACAGAGGATCGTGGCAAATGTTGAAGAGTTAAAATTCAGATGTTGAATGAATCACACACGCTATCAACAATAAAATGCATTTAAAAGTTTCCATAGGGAGAAATGAACTAGAGAGCAAGAACTCACACTGGAGTTAAAGCTCTCTGAATTTGTAAGACAACTAGAAAAATGTAAGTGTTCTCCATTGATAAGTTGTGCATGGAAGAAAGAGTCAACCATTGGCTTTATTTCTGACAGCTGGTTTAGAATCATTTAAAGTTTTTCACTCTTTTCAATTAACATCAGTAGAAGAAACTAATGATGAGAGTACTATGGAAATCTGAGGAAAATATTACTTCATACAAAACCAAAAAATATGAAATATTTTTTTAAACCGACAAAGCTGGAAAATGAAACTATGAGCAGTTGTGGCTGTTTTAAGGGCTTTCCTTCAGCTTTGCTTAGTGAACAGCTCAGATGCTATGTTACCTCTTCCCAGCTGTTTGCCCCTGTCTTTTTGTGACAGGTCATCATTCTTCAGCAGAACGGACAGGAGAAAATGTGTGCCTATGCACAATCTCCTTCAGTACAGGAACTGTACTTTGTTCAAGCCCACCTTCTTTGGTGTTTTCAGACTGGCTGCCAGCCTCTGTGATAGCACAGCAGAGGCACAAGCACAGGTTTCCTCATGCCAGTCTGTGACAGCACACTTGTGACACTTGTGACAGTAACGGAGGCACCAGGAGATTTTCAACCTTCCAGCAACATTTGCTCAAGTAAAACTATCAATGTCTTGAGCTCACCAAGAGAGTCTTGTGCTTTTAGAGGATTTTTTTCTTCTTTTACATGGGAAGAGAAGGCGAGGGGCTGTGTTACAGAGCTGAGGGGTGAAGGGGTAACTGTTAAATGAGCAACACAAAACTAAGATCTACTTGTGCAGAGATTACATTGGAAAGAAAGGGACAAGGACTCAGTGGGTCTCAGAGCAATGACAAAATCATATTTTCTTTCTTTTGCCACTCTCCTATGCCCCCCTGTTCAAATTCCTAGGAGGACGCCCTTCATCCCAAAATAGAAGCTGCTTTGGAACAGGACAGCGTTGCTGCTCTGCAGGAGGAGAGCAAGTGAAACAGCAGGTAGCATGGGTGCAGCTTCCTGACTAGAGCACGAGGCACAGTGGAAAAAAGGGTGGAACCTTTCACTTCTGCATAGGTCCAAAACATTTAAAGTGAGAATGTTTCCCATCACATCCTGTACAGAAGAGAAGGAAGCATTTTTCTGCCCTTGATGCAAAAGGTAAATAAAGTAGCTTTTTGACCATTTCCCTCCCTGTTGGGAAATACTGTTTTTGAACATCACCATCTCACTTATTTTTAACAGCTATTTAATCTGAAAATACAACTTTCTGATAGTCTAGAGATTGTTAAGTTACACATAGATGAAGCTTTGATGTGAGGAATACAGTCAGTTGACAAAAGATTTCTGACGGCTTTGAAAAGTGTTCTAGCTTCTGGAATAAAGCAAAGAAAAGCAAAAAAGGCAAATTTCATACATAAATTTCAGTGGAAATAGCAGATCTCATTCAGAAATGAACCCAACAATACAGGGATAGGAAAGTACAGCTGAGGCCAACAGCTTCCTGCCTCAACAAGCCAGAAGGTACTTTCTTTTTTATTTTTGTTTTTCTCATAACTGTATTGTCAAAACTAGAGGTCACTACCTCAGAGAGACTGCCAAATGCAGAAGGGTGATAAGAGCAAATAGAGAGGGACTCTTTGGCATAAGTGGTTAGGTATATCAAGTTTTTGTCTTTACTGGTGAGAATGTAATTTATGAGGTGCGGATGGAAGGTAATCATAAACCACTCTTGCCATTGTCAAAAGCACTTCACAAACAGCCTTTCTACACTTAGGAGAGCACACGCTTCCTTTTTTTCAGATCAAATTCACATCTGTGGAAAAATGCATTAGTTGTAATGTTCACAAAAGCATGGCTCTACAAATGACAACTTAATCTGCCCCCAAAAATATTTTTTACATTTCTAAAATGCATTTACGCATTACCAGATATACTGCTGTGAGCTGTTGCTGCATCCGTAAGACACAAGGGAGTAGTGTGAGAGCACAACTGCAGAGGTTTCCAGAACAGGTATCCAGCCCTGATTCAAAAGGTCAGACATCCCTGACATGAAGGTTTAGCAGAAGTGCAACAAATCAGTCTTAAGGCAGACTGCGCATCTGTAGATCTGATAAAGAAAAAATACCAAACTGTCTGATCTTAGATGCAATTCCGATTACTGGTGGAGGTGAGATACAAAGGGAAGTACTAGTTTTACTGCCACATTACAATATCTAAACCAAAAGTATAAGATATTAAATTCATCTTAATAGTGTATGGCCAGCTGTTGCTATTGATTTATGGATGATCTTCACAATACTAGCTGAGATTTTGTCTAAATATGCCTAGATAATGTTTCCAAGATGTTGCACAAAAACTGCTTCAAAAGCCACAAAAAGGGAACGTAGGTATTGGAAATATAAGAAATGAAAGGGAAATATTTCTAAGTCTGTTGCATATGCCAGAAACACAAGCCAAGTCAAATGAAAGAGCTCTTACTGGCACCACAGAAATGTTTGGACCCCCGGAGCAACGCAGGCATAGGTTTGTTTATGCTGGCTGAAGAAATTAATATTTGTCTTAACTTGCTATTTTAATTTTCTTCTGATATATTTACTAGAAAATATTGCAACTAAATAAGCAATGATTTGTAACAAATTATCTTCTAGTGTAGAAAGAACCAAACACAAGCCACAAAAATTAATTAAAGAATAAAGACACCTTCAAGAATTTTGTGGGGAGAGGAGTCATGTAACTGCCAATGCTTGTTATCTCAAATCTAAACTGTTTCTAGAAAACAGTATCAAAATAATAAAGCCCTGTAAAATAACCTGCAGAACCAGACTAATCTGTATTTAGATTAAATTACAGAAGGGCAGTGATGAAATTTAGGTTGTCATCCACTGGTATTTTACTTGACAGGATGCTGAAAACTACTGAAACCCTCTGTCTGCTGGATAACGAAAGGAGAATGGCAGGATAAAAAGATTGATATGATCCAAGAGCTGCCATCACTTCATAAACTGATTCTGTGCATCAGGGAATCACGGTCTCAGAAGACAATGTCATGCTTGTGTGAGAACATCGCTCTTCAAATATGCTGTGAAAGGATGGGTGACCCTTTCTCAGAAATGGGAGATACAAATTAGCAATCCACAGAAAATGCTGTCATGCTGAGAACATCTCCCCTGAGAGAGTCTGTGGCACAAACCTAAAGAAATGCTAATTGCTGAGCCTTATGAGGCTTCCATCCATGCCCCAAAGGACTTTCCTGGCCTTGGCCACCCTTGCTTGAGGCTTCTCCCCACACCCTGCCCATGACCCAGGGGCCCCATTTCAGTCCAGCCTCAGGCACCCAGCCCTGCCTTGAGAAATTCTGGAGGTGTCCCTGCGCCCAAATTGTTATTTGAACTATCATTCTGGATTGACCTCACACCTGGCTGGTGGCCACACCTGTGCCAAATGGTCACTGGGCTGTCTACTCAACCCAGCACTGCTCTCTAACACCTAGAGACCCTTCACGTGTCAGGCTTGTTTCTCCACTGGTGTACGTGACAAATGTGTTTGAGCATTTTTTGTTTCAAGGCCTCACTCTCATTTTGGTTTTTTGAATGGTCTGACTTCAGAAATTCTTCTCAATTAACCTATTTCAGCACTCAGCTGAGATGCTCTAACTGTGCTTCTCCAGGAATTGTGTGGGTTCCAGTACAGAAACCTGCTCATAAGGCTTTTCCCTTTTGCAACTGAAAGAACTGTGCCCTTCCCACTACAGTCAGTTACCTCAACCATGGAAATCAACAGTTGTCATAAGGGATGATTGAAGACCTCTGAACTGATGCACTTTCAATACTGACCATGTCTGTCACTTCAGTGGAACAGTAAGCCTTGCCCTTTGAAATAACTGAAAACAGCCTTTTGAGCCTTCACAATGCCACACCTTTATTTGTGAGATCAAAGAGCCAGTTATTACTGAATTCCTGCTCTCCTGGTAGGTACTTAAGTAATTTTTCCCCTATTTCAATGTCTTAAATAGTTCTTTCCATGAGTTCCATGAGGAAGAATTTCCATTTTAATCATTCTTGAAGACCTTGTCTGAAATGTCTTTGATTTTTCAGAATCTTTATCAAATTGTAGACACCAGAGCCAGGCTTATTGCTCCAGCAGGATGACACACACCATTGTGTAACCTTCCTACATTTTTTGAGTATAAATTCCTGATTATATGTAAGAATTGCATTACCATGGGAGAGTCTGTTTACCTGATTTATTTCTCTCAGGCTTCTTCAGATTCATTTCTTCCCCCAACTTTAGGAGGGGTATTTCCACCTTTTCTTTAAAACAATTTCAACAGTGTAGAGCCCAAAATCATCTAGGAATATAACTATTCAGTGAAGAATTCTCTCTTACAGTTGCTGTTTTGATCACGTGAAGTAACCATGTTTCATATTGACTTTGAATTGATTTGGTTCTCAGTCTTCCAGTTAATTATGATCTTGAAATGTCTTCAACTGTATAATTATACCTAAAAAGTATATGCCTCAAAATGCAATAATTAAGCCTTCAATCAGTATAGGTGAATTTAAATGACTACAGATTATACCAGCTTTGCCAGGGACAAATAAGTTTAATGGCAATGTTTTGCAGAGTCATGCGAGGCTCCTGGAACTGATTTTCAGTTCCTGTCTCTTGCTCATTCAGGCAGAATAAAAAAGAAGAAAAAATGTATCATACTTTGCTCCCAAGGTAGAAATATTTCACATCATTCAAGGTATGTTTATTACAAACAGCTAAATGTAGCACTGCTGGTCACCTGCCACTGCACGGATGCAATGCAGTCCATCTCACATGGTGGAAGAAGAGGAGGGAAGGAAAGAGAAGAACTGTAAAGCACAGAAGACTGTGAAACAGTTTCCAGACCCTATCTCACTTCAGCTCCTTAAAACCTTTCCATTAAAATGCATTGTGCATCATCAGGAAAACAAAATCAAGTTTTGGTGAAAGAAAAGGAGATATTTTTGTGCCTGTCCAGTACAGCCATGAATGCTGGCCATTCCAGAACAGCCACTGATCCAGAAGAAAGATATTCAAAGAAGAGGATGGTTAATCTCAACCTGAGGCATTCCACATTTATAGTGTTTTGATTTGAGACCCTATATTGTAAGCACATCTGATAAATATTTATTGGTTTATCTGGCCCTGAGGAAGCTGAGAAATGAGTCAGTGAAACCAGAACACCTGTTATTTATGCACTCAGTTCATAGCCCAGCTGCAGGTAGGATAAAAAGGTTCAATTCCTGTTGCAAATGCAAGGTATTTAAACATGTACTTACATATGCATTAAGTAGATCATAAGCAGTAATCAAATCTATTTATTTCTTTTTCAAAATATTTGGATGCATTTAAAATCATAATTAATTATTCTCCTACAGTACTGTCACAGTAATACTTATAAACAAGCCTGAACCAAAAAGTATTAACACTATAATGCTAATATTCATAAGCAGATCCCTGGGAAAAGGCTGATAGAAATTTTAAAAGTAATTGCAATGAGAGAATTTATGGATACCATTTTAAAAGCCTGTGGAATCTATTTTAAACCACATGTCCACTGAGTTTGAAACTAGTTTGTAGAGTATAACAGAAATTTTTCTCTTTGGCAATACTTGCTGTTTGTAGAGACCATATACCTTTCTTTGTGTTGGCATTGCATCTACCATGATGTGGAATGTAAAAAGAAAGTAAAACAATGGTGCAATTGGAATCTTAAGCAATAGGGCTGTTTTCACTGATTTCAAAAGGCTAAAGTTTTCTAGTTTGTTTTTCCAGAAGGCAGATTTTGATATTATAAAAGCATATCAAAAAAATGTACTGGAACATTTATTACAGATATAAGTACGGATAGGGAGCAGTAAAAAATGCACAAGCCAGTTCAAAAGAGCTGAAGTCATTAAGTTCCTCTTATGAATAATCTAAGTTTCGGGTACCTTTTATTTATATACTTCTTTTGCTTCAGCAAAAATGATAAATATAAAAGACAGAGCTGAGCTGTATTCCATTTCCCCTCTGCTGTTTTAAATAAGATATCCACATTCTTTCCATTTGTCATGGGGCATTAAGGGCATATTTTCATCGTGGATTATATAGTATCAATTGGTAATATGCCATGTTGTGATGGACCACAAAACGTCATATAACCTGGAGCAAATTTCAGATGCATGGAAGAAATTGTAGTTGAATGACAAACCATGAAAATCTGGGGGAAGCTAGACCTCTTTGGCTACAATTAAAGCATGCAGTAAATTTGTTCCACCAACAGGTTTTCCTGTGTTCGGTGATTGACAAGATTTGTTCAACTCCTACGGCACTGCGCGTCCTGAAGTTTGTGCATGAAATTATTGCCACGTATAGATATGACAGATGCTCTGCAAACAGAGAATGCTGAAGTGGTCACACGAAGGAGGAAAACCCAAGGACATAGTTTACAGCCCTTTATGGTATGAACAGTTATATTCCTCTCCTTAGCAGGAGACAGTGCTTCTTTTGATTTCCAGGTCAGTATGTGACTGAATGAGTGTGGTATTAATAGCTTTGGTAAGTCTCAGAGAGAAGTCTTCTTACACTGCCCTGCCACTAGCAGCAGCACACAGTGCCCCTGGCTTTTACCCAGCTTGATGTCAGTTTCTTCTGGGGATTCAGCTTCTTCACCTTCTCTGAGGATCCAGAGAAATCTTAGGGATGGCCCTGGTTTTGTAAAGAAGGCTTTCATCCTTAGGGTTTTCACTAAAACTACTGACTTATTTCAAATCAGCAATTAAGTGATTACATTAGAATAATTTCCTTGACTCAGGCCAGACTTTGAATCCACAGTCTGAGCAGAAAAGTTGAAGAGTTATAACCAGCTCTCTGGTAGCAGGTTTTCAAAACACCCTCCTAGTAAGTCAGATATTCATGGAACTATCTGTAATGACGCAGGAGATGTGAAAAGACACCCTCTAAAGTAGTTGGTTTCTGAGTTTTCTGTAGCAACCATCAGTTTCTTTCTGCAAGCTTTATGTACATCTAATACCCTCACAAAGTCATGTTTGATGGCTTCTATACATCAGTGTTGTAGCAGTAAAGGGGAAAAAATAACTACAGACCAGTTTCATGGCCAGATTAATTTTTATTGCAGCCTTGAATTTTTGCTGCAGTGTTATGATGGAGGACCACAATAATCTGTCACAAGTATCATCAAATGTCACTGTCACTGTTTGTAGTGTGCTGGGCTGTATTTGGTACAGTGGCTGTTATTTTCACCAGGTAACATGTTGACTGCTTCATTATGAAGACACAAGTAAAGACCAGCATGTGCCTGACCTCTGATTAGTATAGGTGCTTTCAAAATCACATGAATTTTCTTTCAGCTAGTCCCCTCATCCAGAGTTCCTACTGCTAGTAATGTCTATTTTTATACTTTTTTTTTCCCCAAAAAAAGATAAATACAGCATAGAGTACATGTATAAATTGAAGTAAATGAATTACTTCTCTGTTTCACACTTATTATACCTCCACTGAATTTGGGCACAGAGGTGGGTGTCTACTCTGAAATACAATGATTTGAGGGCAATCTAAGAAAAGCAAATGTTATAGATAATGCATGAAAATCAGCAGGTATATAGGTATTTCGTGATCAGAAAGACTACCATGCTAGGTGTGACTGAGCAATTAATAACTAAATTTGTGGAACAAATATTGCAAAAGAACTGTTGTTTATAATAGAACATGCCCTGACTCCTGTTTTTGAGTTTATAAGTATTTTTAAATGCAGTTAAAAAGTCTTATAAGCATTAGTGGAACACTAAGGTTATGTCACTAATGTGAACACTGCTCAGACTAGTACATAAAGTAAAGCCCATATTTTTAGAAAGACAGGACTTTAAAAAAAAATAAGTTTGGGATTATGTTTGGTTGCTTGGTTGGGGTTTTTTTGGCCAATTAACACAGTTATTTCTGAGGCATAGGACTGCAGCCTCATAAGTCCCTGTGACACATATCAAGACTACTGCTAGGAAAAATCTGTTTGCTATACAAGCAAGTACAGGATGCTTTTCTTACAATAAAAGACAAGAAGAGTGATGGGGTGCATCACAGCAAAGTTGGCTGTCTCTAAAGAAACTACTGCCTTTTTTTTTCCTTTTGTGTGCTAAATATGGCATAATATATGTGTGAAGCAAAGAGGAAAACCTGATTATCAAGGTAAAGAGAGAAGTTAAACACTTGATTTTGAACAGCCTGTCAAGTAGCTATATAGCTGAAAGCTTCTTTATGGTTTATCACAATATAGCCGTATGTCTTGTACATACTCTTCAATGTGCTTGATGGCATAAGGATTTAAAATCACTTCTCAAATGTATGTTCTGAATTCTGTAGGAGTTTTCTGCCTTGCTGTCTGATATTTCTGATTTTTGAATATAGACACAGAAATCATCACACCTTAAAGCTTATTTTTAAAATTATTGGATTGTAATTAACAAGGATCAATTTAATAAGGACAGTAACACTTTTAAAAAAACATCAAATCTGACCAAAGTTATTGCAATGTGCAATAAGAGCAAAGTGCAAAGTGCTTACTGTTCCAACATTAATCATGTGCCAGGATGGATGGGATTCATTTCATCTCACTATAGCTATTTAAAAATTAGCCATCACATCTCATCTACTCACCTAAATTCCTATTAAATCCATGGACAGAGACAGGAATCCCCAGGGGGCACACCAGCCCATTCTCAGATAGGTGAAAGAAACACATTCTTCTTACCAATAGGTACAGATAGAACCAGCTGATATAAGACAGAGGCTTCACTTATTTGTCACAGGTAGGGATCTCACACTGTTTGAGATTGCTTAAGATACCCAAAATATCCATGTGGCTGTGGCAGATGTGACCCAGGGCTGACCCACAGAAGACCCTTCCACAGTGGCAGCTGGAGTCTAAACAGATAGAACAGTAGATATTTTGGGGTTCCTGTAAGTACACTGAATATGTGACTATTGTCTCTAAATCATGTCCAATGCCTGTAAAGGGAGCTCTGGGACATACAGGTCCCAGCACTTAACTGAAAGTATCACTGCCACACTAGCCCACCCTGGGAGGTTTACAGAAGGAAGAAGTTACAGAACTCACTGAAACTGACTGAAAACTGAAAGTTTCACTGTACAGATACTCAGAGAAATAAGCTGGCCTGCACTGAGGGAGGATAGTACAGGACCTCTCTCCATCCCTTTTGCCTGCTCTGGGAGACATAAGATCTGTAGCCACCAGATGAAATTACCCTAGGGAATGAGGCTGGTGCAGGAAAAACTGAAAATATCATATGAGCACTGGTTATCACTCTCGGTATAGGCTGATGAAGGCAGATTAGAAAAGTTGCTTGAAGTCACCCTGGCTTGCATGATGCCAGCAATGGCATCAAAAGAGAGCACCACAAAGTAGGTTTGGAAGAACAGCGTACTGCTCTTTCAGATGACTTTCATTCCTAGTCCAGGAAAGGGTCAAAGGCTGTCGTCTTAAAAACAAAAATGGGATTGTTAGAGGACAAAAAGGACATTCATGCTTAAAGCAACAGAAAGCTTACAATCAACGAACTGTTGTGGCTTCCTAGCTTCCCATGCCAAAGCAAAGTGAACACTATGAACCACCCACACTGCCTTTACCATGTCCCTCTGCCTCTGTCCAAGTACCACACGAGAGGAAATTGTTCTTGACTTGAACAATGTGGCTTAAAACCCAAACGTCTGCTTTCTGCAGTCTTTAATTTACATGCTTATCATTTACCCTTATTGTAGGCTGACTTGGCACTGGATTGTTTGCAATAGCAACTTAAAAATTTTTTATGTTCTTTTATATTTATTCTTGTGTATTACTTACATCAAAGGTTCTTTTTACACTTATGCCCCTTGCCTCCCACCATCCTTCTCCCAATGTTTTCTGTTGCTGAAGAAGCATTTTGGGCATCAGATGGAAAGCAACATTTAACAAAGGGTTGACCACGCCTGCATATTGACCCATCCTGCAAGTGAACTTCCTTGTATCTTTGAGAGCCCAGTAAGATAACACCTCTAGCCCTCCTACATGAGCAGGAAGAACAGGAAGTTCCCACAAACTCTGGGATCTCGTGCTACACATCCAGAGGATTTCTTTTGAACAATTAATTTTTTTTCACTAGGAATTTTGCAGAACTTCCCCGATGACTTTGCAGCCTTCCCTTTGAGGTATCTCCAAATGTTGCATCCCAGTGCAATGCCCACACCAATGGGTGCTGAGGGTTCTGGTTTTCACATAAGTCATGCTTCTTAATAACCAAATTATACCTTAAAAGCTTTTTTTCTTAAGGAAAAATAATATTCACTTAGCTAGCCTCTCATCTTGCAGACTAAATTTCATTTTTACCCTTACTTAATATATTCTTCATATTTAAGTTCTCCAAGTCTGTCTTCCCTTTAGTTTCAGTATCTTATTAAGGCTACATGCATTAAACATGCCTTTATTTCTGCTTTATCCTTACCAAAGTTGTAAGCTGGAAAAATTGCTGCTCTCCATGTTCAAGCCTCAGATACTGTTTGTTAAACACATGCTGTGTCCCCGCCTGCAGATAGCTGCACTCCTCTGAGACCTCAAGTATTCTAAGTACTCTTGGGATGAGAAGTGCTGTATATATGTTGTAGTGTTATAAAGTGTTAGTTTATACTTACCCTTTTTTTTTTTTTTTGAATGGTAGACTCATATACCATGGCTAGAAGTTATAAAACAATTCAACATACAGAAGAAGAGCAACATGTTGTCAGTATTACCTCCCTCTCTGGTATTTGATTGTTGAAACAAAGAGATCTAGTGGAATGTTTGGCTCTTAAAATTATGCAGCTATGTCCCACAGAAGCTTAGCAGTTCTGGCAGGGCAGTAATTGTTTTTTTCCTGAGAATTTTTTAAATTATCTGGGCACTAACAAAAATAATGACATTTTTAAAGTGGGGGATTCAGTTGTGGCTATGCAGATATGAGCAGTCTGTCTTTATTAGCGTTTATATTGTGGCACTGCTGAGGCACACCAGTGACAGGCAGGGACTGATTGTGCTTGGCACTGAACAAACGAGGTAGAGGTTGCCCCAAACTTAAATACACAAGTACTGGGAGCTGGGGAGAGTGGTGTCACATCACTCCGGAGACTGGGAGTTGAGGCTGAAGCACCCCCTTCTCCCAAAGCTGAACACCTGTAAACCAGATTGCTTCTCTCCTGGAGCTCTGGTCTTCGTGGCACAGCTGCCCTTCTAGCCAGATTTCTGCTGCAAAACCTCTGCCTGTGAAGTAGACAATATTGATTTAGAAAACAAAACCAGAAAAAAAGAGCCAGAAGGGTCTGCTTAGAGCTGCCAAGGTTAAACTTTGAAATGATTAGTCACTTTCCATTGTAGTCAGTGCAAACTACCAACATTTCTTAAACATTTCTTTTAGCAGTCACTTACATGAATAATTAACTCCCGTGACCCTGCCTTGTCACTTACTGGTTAACATGGTCAAATGCTATCATTAACTTTCAGCATTGGATGTGCTCTCTCATACTTTCCACCTGCTGAGGCAAATGCTCGGGCTCGAAGCTCACATTTCTAAATGTAGAAGCACAAGCCCGTGTGGGCTCTTCAGAGGCTTCCTCCCAGCCCTGCTGTGCAGACATAGCTGTGGTGCCACGGGATCCACGCTTTCCTGGTCTTCTGGGGTGCCTTGTTTCTGGGCAGCCGCTGGGAAAACGTGTCAGGGACAGAGCAGAGGTTTACCTCACAGTGGCCTTTCTTTATCAGCAAAGCCAGGAAGCTGCACAAATCCCTGGCATGCATCCACCTTCGGCTTTCTGAGAAGCAGATAGCGTGTCCCAGCCTGTGCTTTATTTAAAGAGGCAGACCATTTGTGGTGAATAGCTAAGCTGTGGAGCACTGGGGTATCACACTTGCCTGGATTTTTTTCTCCCATCCAGAGAAAAATGCAACCAAGGTGGTGGTGGGGAATTTTCAGCTGATCGTGGACAAAAAAGTGGTAAGGCCTCCTTGGGATGTTATTGAGAATTTCTGAGTTCTTCCCTATGGGACCACATTTAGTAGGTCTTAATCTCATAGGAAATTTTGTCTTGGAGACAAACAGGATTTGATCTGTAAATGTAAAGCTTTCATTCTGCACTCCCACTACGACTAGGATGGGAAATTGTAACACAGCAAGCTCCCTCAGTCCTCTTGACACACAGGCAATGGCAAAATGCCATCAATCTCGAAGATTTATGTTCTTGTCCTTTTAAATCCCTACCTTGCATTACACCATTATCACAATACATAAGGTAATGGCAGGAGTTGAATGAGTCATGGGAGACTTTCACTAAGATTTCATCCAAAATTTAAAAGCTGCCTACTCTGCATTGCCACAGCGTGGCACGTTTTTAAGCTACAGGAAATACATTGTATTCAGCAACATCACACAATGTTAATTGCTGAGTAATCTACCCCATGGTCCTCAGTATCAGTGCTGTAGGTGACAGGGTTAAAAACAAAACTCTGATTATTAATTTAGTCTGTCAGTAGCAAAGATAATTCTTTGGTGATAGAGGTTACTATGGAGCCCAATTCAGGGACAAAAAAAAAGGTCTGAATTTAAATTCATCATAGTGGAAAAACTTTTAAACTGCTCTTTAGTACACCTAACAATTTCTGTTGTCCCTCTGGGAGCAAAATCTAAACCAAAATCTAACATGAAGGAAACAGGTTTGCTGTGAAGCCAGAAGTGCTCTAATTAATGTATCTGGTGTTCATGGTGATAAATGGGATCTGTCAGAGGGTAATAATTAATTCTTAATAATGTGAATTTCTCAAGGTTATTTTACTCTCAGATTTTTAAGAGCTCTCCATAACCAAAACTGATACTGTAAATAAACAAATCTTGATTTGCTAGGCACGTGGTACAGGTATGTGTGTGTTAGTGAGCTCGGCTTCCCTCTGAAGCAGACATTTCACTTTTGATGCTCTGGTTTTGTTTGCACTTGCTTATCTGTCCACAAATGGCCATGTTGACTCACACTGCCCCTGCAAAGCTGCCCAGGCTCTTCGCTGCCAGGAGTGACCCACGGTCTGGATTTGATACTGGCAGCCACGCTGCATGCCCATTCCTCTGCTTTAATATTCTCATTTCTAAAATTATGTTGCTGGAAGTGCCTACAAAAAGGACATGAAATGTTAGAAGGAGAGGGTGTGTTTTAAAAGCAATTGTAACACCAGAGAGGGGGAAAATTTTTTCTTTCCTAAAACACTAATCTCTATTCTGCATCTGTCTACTCATTTACCCTCTGGTAACACTGTTGGCTCCCCCTTTCCCAACAGTTCTCTCTCTCTCATGGAAAAACTGGGCAGGAAGAGGTCATTGAAAACATTCTTGGGGATTGAGGCTACCAGGCCTTGTTGCTGCACAATTATGCAAGCAGATCCTTTTGAAAACAACTTTTAAGAAGGAAATAGGGAGCTTATAGTGAACAAGTGAGAACAGTACTTAGTGCAACTGTGTGCCTAGTACTACTAACTTTCTGGCCTTAGACTGTAAATTGGGCTGTGCTAAGGTATAGCTGAAGAGCATGAAATTGAAAAGATAAGAATAATATAAGATCTTTATGTTCATAATTTTAGGCTTTATTCTGTAATTTAAATTCTAAGTAGACAAATCTTAAAATTACATAAAGTATGCATTTTGTGCATAGTTGTGTAAGCATAGGTGGCAAACCCCACTTGTTGTTACACAAGTAATTTTTTGTGAACGCTGGCTTTTTTTTAGTTTAGTTTTTGTTTTTAAGATGAGTTTCTTTAGAGGAGTTAAGAGTGGTGAACTTTAAGCTGAGCTAGGTAAACACAGTTATGGATCCTGAGTAATCCTTCATTGCCAATCAAAGTAATGACTTTCTTTCGCTTGCCGTTTTTCTCTCTCTCTCACTTTGATTTATACCCTGGAGTTTTTTTCAGTGATTTTTCAGAAGCTGCAAAAAGTTAAAATAAACACGTTTAGTGCTGAACAGATTCATCTTCTTTTCATATTTTCCCTCCAGTTCTTTGCTACATTCACAGAGCGGCCATGCACAATCTCTGCCTCTGAATGACAGCCCCTGCCATGGTCTGAAACCACAGCTGTCCCACACAGAGATGTCCTTTTGGGGCAAGATGTCCTGTGGAGGGGAGGCAGTAATGTGCCCTTAAAGCTGTCTGCCCTGTGGGTTAGGAAATGCATCTTATATAGGTCACTGGTGAAGTTATCACATCTGTATGCGCAACCGCCTCGGCTTGGCCGCAGGTCTGCTGCAGGCACTGGGAGGCTGTGCAGGGGCAGGGTCCAGCTGCAAGGTCAGGAGCTCGAATTTGGGAAATACCTCTGCTATCAACTCTGGGTGCCATGGGTTCACTTCAGGGAAAAAGATATGAAACTGATAGCTCCTGGCTTTAGCACCATCTGTTAAATTCTCCTCTCCTTTTTTGATTGCTGCTTTCTTGGTTTCACATTTTACCTGTTCAACACAGGTTCACCAAGGTGACTGAAAAAAATATTGTATGTGCTGGACCTTTCACACTGCTCAAACTTATTGTTCAGGAACACTGAATTTTTTTTGTTTAGATATGAACTATCTCATGTTTGCCGCTGGTGGCTACAATTACAGCCCACCTTACAGTAATAAACAAGTTTGAGTCAGAGAAGTTACTTAGCACAAATGAAGGCAGCACTTTGAGATAAAGGCACAGAATGATCACGTTTCATTTTAAATGCTGTAATCTTTGTTAAGTTGTATTACAAAAATTCAAGGCTAACATTTAATAGACAGAGGGTGCAAGCTGCATGAGTGGTCATTTTTACACTGTGTTTATCGAGTTCCTTGTACATCGATTTTAGTTTATTTTTATACCACTGCCACTATGGAAAGCAAGACTTGCTACAAAAAACTCAACCAAACAAGTAAATACCAAACCAAAGGCTACTCACAGCTATGCAGATATCCCTAACCAATGCTGCTTTTACACTAATTACTGCAGATATTAAAACTAGGGAAATCTCCAGTCCTTGGGCAACTGCCACACACCCACCTCCGTGGGTGCCTCTCTCCTCCTTTGCTTTGTCTGGTTTATGGCTCCTTTGCATTTTTGCTCTTTATCATTACCAGACAAGTGGCATATTGCACTCCCACCTGGTACTGTGTTTTCTTGTCTATATGCCTTCAAGTAAAAAACCCAATGAATGGATGCCTTGCCAGCGTGTCTAAAGGTTGAAAAAATAACTTTTAAAATGCTGACATGTATTTGTTTTCTCAAAACAAGCCTTGTGCCTGTAATGTTAGAAGCTCTAATTGCCTAGGGAATTTCATACTCTGTCTGTGTGAAGGTTGACAATAAAAAGGAATCTTCTTACAGGGAAGTTTTTTTTTTCCCCACCAGATTGTTTCACTATGAATCAAGGCTGTAAGTAGGGTTACAAAGCAGCAAAAGGAGATGGGACTTTCATTAAGGCCTGTTTTGACCTCAGTCCTGGCTTACCACTCTCTGTCCTAGGACATTCTTGCTGCTGCAGAGGTGGTGAGGCTCTGCCTCTGTCTGGGAGGAATCTCCTAGGCCCAGGCATGACAAGGGGAGGTCCCTGGGACAAAAGGAGAAGCTGCTGCTTTAGGATAAAGCTGCTGGGGCTAGAGATGCCCAGAAGTCTTTGGAGAAGATGTCTCCTTCCTTTTCCATGGGTCCAAAATAGGCACTGGCACTCAATAACTTGCAGATAATATTGCAACAGAAGAGACTGGAAGAAAAGCAGTACCTGTCTAAAAAAGTCTTTACTCAATCCTCCTTTATCATCTAACCCTGCACCAGAATCAAATATTTTTAAAGAATCATTGGATCACTTCAGCTGGAAAATACCATAAGATCACTGAATCCAACCGCTGCCAAGTCCACCACGTCCAGTTCACCCTGTCCTGGCACCACATCTTTTAAGCGGCGCCAGGGATGGAGATAGCCAGTTCCTTGGGCAGCCTTTTGGTGACGAAATTTTCCATAATATCCAATCTATACCTCCCCTTGTGCAACCTGAGGCCATTTCCTCTTGTCCCATTGCCTGTTACATGGGAGCAGCAGTGTCATTGCCATTAAGTGTCATTGGACTTAAACTGTTCCCAGAGAGACGTCCTGATTAAGCGGACTTCCCAGTCTGAGTGTGTCTCAATTAAACAGAATGTGCTGCATCAGCATTTCATTTTATGAATGCTCTGAGAAGACATTTGATTAGGATTTTGAAATGGTTTGTCTGATTGCTATCATTATTGAAAATTTAGATGGGAATGTGAAAAGAACTTAGGGGAATCAGTATTTATGGCAATTAGGCACCTAGCACAGGGCCCTTTTAACAACGACCAGTTAAAGGTTTTGGGTGGTTTGTACAGAATAGTTTGGTTCTGTGTTGACACGGTTAGTTGTGCTTAATGGGATTAAACAGTAAATCTAGGGGTAAGGATGTGCCTGGTCTTGAAAGCTTAAAAACTTTTATTTCCCTTTCTAAAAGTTTTTGGCTTCAAGGAGCTGTTTTTCTGCACACATATGTTTAGGATTTTAATGCTTATTTAGAACTTGTCAGGGCTTCTTATGTCCTTATATCTGATCTCTCTCATACTTAAATATCAGATGGAAACATTCTGTATTTTAAGCCTGATGTGAAGTCATAATCCAGAAATTTTCATTTGCATCCAATCAAATGAAATCAACCCATATTTCCAGAATAGGACTAAGTTTCTCTCCTGAATTTCTTGTAAACATTTCTTTAAAATATCTAGGTTCTTATTGAAATAATTATCACCTGCCTGAGCCAAATAAATACAGATTAATGTGACATAAAGCAGTGATACTGGCAGTGTTACCATCCCAGGATCCCCTCAGCCCCTGATCCAAAGCCAGAATGGAAAATGTCCTTCACACAGGCTTTGGGGAGCAGTTCCCCTGGCATGTGTACATTTTCTGTCCCTTCCTCAGGCCACTGCGTCTGCACCAGCAGCGGCTCAGGGTGAGAGCAGCTGGGTAGGGCAGGGACCCAGCCTCAGCTGCTGAATGGTCATGTGTCAGAGGAAAATGTTACTGATACTTTATGTAAAGCACATATGAACTTCTTGTGATTTCTTGTGAACTTCTTGGCGTGCACGGTCTGAGGTGGAAGCTTCTGTTGTTGCTGGTACTTTTTCCATAGGGTCTGACATAGCAAGAACTGGAAATGAGATGGGATACCCAAGGTTTCTAGCTCTTTTTAAAAAAATAGGGTGTAATGTGCTGAAGAGGGAGTGTCAGTCTTTGGCTTTCTTAAATTTCCTGGCTATTGTTGATCTATATCAGATCCTTAAAGCTATTTAAAAACAGTTTTTTGTTGGTACTTCCTTAGTAAAATGAGTGAAAGGGATGACATATTTCATGGAAGCTGATGTATGTATTCTTTTCAGAAAGACCCAAAGGGTTCTTTTGGCATCAGCACGTCCATTAGGCAATTGTTTTTGAGATGCCTAATATGTACCAGGTAGACTTTGTGGCTCCTAGAGGTTTGTCATGCTGTCTTCCTTTAAGCAGATATCTATAGTATTTTCTGTAGGGCCTATATGCAAAGTTCAGTTTATTTATGCTATATACCAAACCATGCTCCATAAAACTCTCATGTCTCACTTATAAAACACTTGCCTAGGATATGCGCCATGTGTGGAAAAATTCTGTACCAAATTACATTTTACAAGTTTTCATGCATGCTCATTTAGATGATTTATCACCCTCACAAGGCAAGATCTTTCAAAGCTCCAAAAGGAAGCATATACCATATGATTACTGCCAGTTCTTACTTCTAATTAAACCTGTCCTGAAATAAAACAATAACAAAGAGTATATGAAAATAAGTACTTTCAGAGTAATTATGCTAATTCTTGTGTTTCTTTGCTCTTACTAGAAACCAGTGACAATTCTAAGAGCAATTAACAAGGACATTCATTTTTATCAGTTCACATTTGGTCTAAACTAATGGTCCTTCCACCTTTTTTTCAAAGTGGTGATAAAAGCAGTGAGATCTGCTGGTGAGAGCTGCGTTCAAAGCTCTGTCTTGCTGGCTGGAGACAGGAGAATCCAGGTAGCAGCCTGGAACCACTTGGAGTTTCCTTGTCATTCCCCGTGACAGTGACACCCCTCATGTCACACTGATTTGGCCAGGGGTCAGTCAGGAGCTCAGTCCAACTGCAGGGTCTCAAAAGCAGGGAGGGCAAACCAGAGCAAGGCTGGATGGACAGACAGTAGACCACAGTAAAGCTTCTTTTGACTGCTGTGTTGGTCACCTGCAAAATGGTCTTTTCCAGAAGAGCACGTGTTTTCAGCTCAGCTCCTTGCATGTGTACCTTTAAACTGTCCCCATCAAACTCCAAGTGGCATTTACAAGCACAGCAATTGGTTGATGTTGTGCAGTGTCCTTCCTGGCTACCTGCATGGTTTCCAATGATTACTATAAATTATGGGAGTATTTCTGATTTGAAGAGCACAGCAACCAGATTTCTAAACCCAGATCATGCCTTTACCACTCACAGGTACCATGACCAAATCACTAAGACTGCATTGTTCTGTGTTTCTTGAATACGAGCCATTTGCAGTGGCAAGTCAAAAAAAAGTCCAAAAATAGTAAGACATTGAAAATGTGGGAAAAGTCTCTGTATTTCAAACATCTTTTTTTCCTATGCTGTTTTAGTTTTTTTTCTTCATAATACCAAAACTGAGATTTTTTTTTCTCACCAATTAATTCTGTTTTAGTTCAAAATGTGCAACTAAATTACTGGAAATATAACAGCAGCTTCTCAGAGTCTAAACAAAGTAAAACCAAAGCTATTACAGAATATATTCAGCAGCTACAAAGAAGATGCTTCTTTGACTTGAAGGTCCAACAAAAATACATTTTCTCCCTGAAAGATAATAGCAAAAGATAGTCAACACAAGCTGAGAAAAGAAAAATCACTTAAATGATAGAGAAATACTGACTTCTTATTCTAAAACTCATGCACACACACGCTCACACAGACACACACACAAGAGTGGGGAGGTGGGGTGTATCCTTTTTGTAAATGAAGAAGATCTGTCTTTTCCTAAGTAGAACAGTATGAATCCCCAGCCATATGTCATAGCCTAAATCTCGAATAAAAGTTGCATGGGTTAAATTGATACGTTATTACAAGTTAAATAACCAGAGGGGAGCATTAGTCAAAAGCTTGCTCCCACCAAAGATTTGATATATAGTTTCTAAAGAAAAAAAAAGAGGCTGCTGGATTCTGAAACAGGCCCTGGAGACATTTGGATATTATCTAATAGGAAGAGGGTTTATCCTGGAACAGACCTCAGTGCATGAGAGTGAGCAGGATGAAAAAGACTCCAAGAGCAGAAGCACAAGGTAGTATCTATCATTCCACACTTTTCATTTCCCAGCCAGACATATGGCTGAATCTTGTAATTTAAATGCAGATTATCTATCCCAGCAGGAGTGCCTGAACATCCTGGAACCAGTGTCATGTTTCAGTAGGAGTGTCAGTGACTGTTTCGTGTTGCATAATTTCAAAATATTTTGTTCTCTGCCAAATTTAAGTATTTTTTGTGCTTTTAAAGGATGCGTCTTCCTTCTACAGATACTTTTTACTCTTTTAAGCAGTAAAGCATTCGCTGCTGTTTTTCTGTGCAACCTGAAAGCTAGTTTGTCTCCTATTTGCACAGGAGGAATGAATCTCTCCATTTACAGTACCAGGATGGCTGAACGTCAGAGAGCTTCGCCCTCAGCCTGGGACAGAGCTGCAGTGTACAGTGCACAGTGGTGAGCTGGATGCCAAGGGCCTTTTGATGCAGACACGTCATTTAGTTGTGTAAACACGGGTTTCATTGAAAATCAGTCAGTAGATATATGGTTATAGGTATATAGGTGTTAACACATGGAATTTTTTGCCAGATTTTTTTTGAGGAGCAGGAATTAATAGTAACACGTACACCTTTCAAAATTATACTGGGACTTGGACAAAATCCACATGCCTAAATCCCAGGGATCCAGCCTGACAACTCTTTAGCACTGTCTAACTTACTAGATGCTCACTCTCCAGAAACATCCTGGTGAGCTGTCAAATCCTTCAAAGAAAGGTTTTGAACCAGCTCAGATGCAGCCCAATGTCAGGAAATGCCCCATGCATTTCACCTAAGACCTCTCGTACTCCAGACTGACCAGACAAGATGCCCAACCTGCTCTGAAATTCCCAGAGGTGCCTTAACCTATTGGGCTCTGAGTTCAGCTTTCAGGGTCTTCAGTGTTTGCCACTTCACCTTAGAAACAGGAAGGTTTTTGAACTATCAGGTTTTTAGGCTGCAGCTCTTAAAAACCTCAAGAATGCTTAAATCAACGTGTTGGAGAAATTTGTAGAGGGAGTAAACTGCTCAAGTTAAGTGGTGGCAGAGGAAAGGCTGCATGGGTAGAAGGAGATCAGGGAAGAGAGAGGCTGTCTGCCTCAGCAGCTTTACATTTTAGGGGAGGTATAGATGCTGCAGGTGGTACTGAGTGCTGAGAAGCTCATATACAATGGCAGGGGCATCCCCAAAGTCATGGTGATGCTATGGCCCAACAGGTAGTTTTTCTCAAGCCATATCTGTGTGGGCAACCAGTGCATAGGTAACAAGCATTAGCATGCTATTAGTCTCACAGCTAAATCATTAAGTGGGATCTGGTGCTATTTTGGCCCTGGTCACCAGGGGTAAGGCCACATCAAGTCTAGCACTGACGTGAAAAAGTCAGTTGTGGCCATGCCAAGGCCTAGGAAATCCCAACTGCTAAGATTCATCTCCCAAGTAAAGTAGAAATGCCTTTTAAAGGCTACTTTTTAGACTGGAAGTAGGTAGTAGATTACAATTACAGGAGAATCGACTGCATGATGATAGAGCAGGATTCATCCTGAGCACTCTAGAGGAAGCCACAGTACACAGCTGAACTTAACAATCTCTGTGGCCAGAGGAGATAGATGGAAACATACTCTGAACACACCTTGATGGAATACCACCACTTTGTACGTCCAAACAATGCAACTTTGACTTATGTGTTATGAAAAAATTGATTTTAATAGAACTGAATCAAATGGGACATATCCCAGCACAAGAAACATTAAAACTGCAGTAAGTTTATGTGCAGGGTGAAAGATACATCCCTCAGGTAGCAGTTATTATTGTCTAAACTAGTATGTGTGGGACTGTGGAGAGCAGTGGCATATGTAAAAAATTTGCATCCCTATGTAGAAAAGAAATTACAAACTGTGAAGCTCATCAAAACTTACTTCAAAAAGTCATTGCGGTGACTTTGTAAAGGTTCTTTGGTTCTTCTTCAATTGCTAGAAGAACAAAATCCTTCCGAAAACATGCATGCAGGGTGATTAGTGAGCTAAACTGGAGACAAAAGTGAGAAAGGACAAGGTAAGCAATTTTTTTTGGCATTACTGCCCTTCCCATTGAATTTCCAAATGCCTCTTTAGCAAAATGTGTTTGATTAGGCATGAAGGACTGTTTCCACTTTTTTGATGCTCATTAGGAATTGGTAGAAGAGAGCAGACCAGCATTTGACAGCCTTCTTTTAAAAGCATGTTCTTAAAATCTCCATGTTTTGCTGAGAGATTATGATGTGCTCAGTCTACAAAACCCAGACTTTTAGGTTTGCCTTTGCATGTTTCAGTTTAAAATCCCAAGCAAGAAAATCATCATTTTCTATGCCTTGTAGGCTTTGATCCTTTGAAAATCTTACTTAACGATTTTTGCCTTTTGCTTCTCACCTAGATAAACAGTCTTTAAAAAAAAAAAAAAACAACCCCCCCCCCAACAAATTAATGCCATCAACAACAGTAACAAATGTCCTGCCTGTGAGCGCAATTAGGAAGAAAACAGCCTTAGTTGTGTTTAGCCTGCGGACACCAGTGGAGCTCCACAACCATAGATTCTAATTAAGGGATTGACTTTTCAAGAAAGATTAAAATAATGAAATGCATTTAGCTTTGCTAAATGATGACAGGGAGGGAATAGGACAACCCTCAGCAACAATAAGGAGATTGTAAACAGCAACAATGGACAAGAGTTGTTTAAAGAAGAGAAAAAACATTTTCCTAGGCACCAAGAATAATAGGGAAAAGTGGATGCGTAGATAGAATAAATAAGTTCAGTGTTGATTGTTGGTATTTTTATATTTCATCTTTTGAATGAACACTGAGCTGTTTATTGTCAAGGATGGATTTATTCATGATCAAGAAAAATGGAAGGGTGCAACTACCTTGTTACCACTGCCAAATGTAGCACCCAGTTTTGTGTGACTTAGGAGAGGCTGTACCACTATATATCCACTCATCATGGAAAGGCTTGCATCAGGTCTGGTTTCTATGCAGCCTCTGTACAAATGTTCACCAGAAATAGCATGTACAGAATTGCAAACTCACTTCATCCTTCAAAGGAACAGTGGTGAAGCCACCACCTTGCTGCTGCAGCAAGAGGGGAGGAATGGTCAGGAAGGCAGTGTGGTGTGCCCATGGTTTTGACACCGCATCCAGGGGCAGAAGGTGCTCCATTTCTACCAGGAGCTTGAGTAGATCCTTGGCACCACCACTTGAATTGCTTTGTTAGGTGTCTAACCAGCTTGGTGGAAAGACAGAAATAATACTGAAGTCTTCATAGTCTGCTATTGCTGTTCAACCCTGCTGCAGGGATTTCTCCTACTTACTTCTGAGAAAAAAATATTTTGGGATTAGAATAGCTCCAAAGCCTCTGTGAACACAAGGATTCTAACGTGTATTTCAGAAGCCAAACTCAACACTGTTAAGTAGTTCTAGGTTATCAAGATCCAAGCTCAAGCAGACGTCTAGTTGCAATAAATGATAATGCTAATGACTTATTAAAAAGACTGTAGTATAACCCATCATGGGTTTTGGGTCTTGATAGTAGAAATGTATGCTATTATTGCTGAGAGAAGAAGTGTCTTCAAATTAAACTGTACTGTGTCCATCCTGTTGAAAACATAACCACTTCCACTGAAGTCATAAGATCTAGAGATGGATGTGGAGCCAATACACAGATCTGAGCGTTGAAATTTAGAGAAGAATCCAGCAAGGCTCAGACACTGCCTTCTTCCTTTGTCACCTGGGAGCAGCTCCTGATAGTCCCCAGATTGTTTCTTCTCAAACAGATAAATAATCACCTTTGTCCCCGCCTTCTAACATTAGATGCCCTGCTTTTCCTGCAGCATGCGGGCTCACCAAATTAACACTTTCCCTCCATTCCTTGTGGACAGAGCTGGGAACATATTATTGCTAATGTGAGGTCTGTATCAACATCTATTATTTCTAATGTGATATTTGTATCAAATTATGCAAGTAGAAAGACAACTGGGAATTATTTTTGTTCCACTGCAGAGGATGCATACAAGTGTAGCATTACAGTGCTCACCATGCAATTGTGATAGCATGTGATGGCAATATTTCCAAGTTGAATATTCCACAATGAAAGGTCAGCAAGTAACCACTCAGACAGACACAGTGTCAGACTTCCCTGCTACCTGACATGCAATCTTCCCAGAAAATGAAGACAGAAATTCCTGAGTACATTTGCAAAACATAGAAGGAGGTGTGCATACAAAACCAATTAAGGAAAGAATTGCTTTTTGCTGCTTTTTTCCTAGTGCACTCTTTTTGAAATTAACCTCCATATACTAATTAACCTCTGTGTGACTTTATGTAAATTAGATGGCATTCTTTGCCATATTGCTGTGGTAGTGTAAGTGATATAAAATGATATAAAGTACTTTAAACGTAGCCAAAAAGTTTCTTTTCAATGTATTACACCGTAAAGATGCTGGAATGATCAGGACAGATAGACGAGGAAGAGAAAAGGTGAAAAGTGATGTGAAAGATCCTGGGGAGTTCACGCATTCATGGGCCACATCAACAAATTGATAAACATGCCTAGGACCCCTAACTTAATGTAGATATTCAAATTAATATAATCTCAGGATGTAGGCTCATACACTGGAAATTGATATTAAGGGTGTTAACTGGAGTTCTAGAACACGTGGTGATTTTGGAGAAGTAATTTCAGTTGATGAGAAGTATCACTTAGGAAACCAGGTGAGTGGTTCCTTTATGATGCACAATTAGTTTTCTTGTGTATCTGAGACATCAGGGAACAAAGAATCTTGCAAGGAAATTTAATTCAGGAAACAGTGCCCAGATTTATTAAGATCTGTTGTTATACCTGAAAGATTTCACACCAGACATATACTAGGTGATCTGGTGTTATACATAAATACCCAAAGCACTTGGGAGAGCAAAGACAGGACGAGCAACCAAATCAGTGTCAGAAGTGCTGTAGTCCATGTGGAAGCCAAGCGTGACTCTTGATGTCCACTGAAATGTTTGCTATGACAAAGACATCTGCCGAATCTGTTATTATTGTTATTATTCATAGCTCATGTATTAAAGCATTAGACACTAAAACATGCTTGTTACATGTTGTGTTACATGCCATACATGGTCAGGGTACTGATGTATCATTTAAATTTAAAAAGAGCTAATTCAGCTCCTTGGAGCGATGGCTGAAGTGCTCAGCTTGAAATAGAACCACACTGTGACTCCCAAGCACCAGAAACTACTGCATTACAACCCATATGTAGGCTCCTTAGATGCTGAGATGGGAAATTTTACTATACAACTGCTTTCAGTCATTCTTCTTGATTGGTGTAAGACACTCCCTGCTCACTACTCTGGCTGATTCTCCCCAGTGACACCTGATTCTCCCCATGACACATCCAGAATAGGTATTTCCCACCATGCACTATGAATTCAGAGCTGAGGGCCTACAAGTGATGTGCAGTGAAAGTCACTATTGTCATGTTGTTGGTGGATGTAAAGCCAGGTGTCTGGAAGTTTAGCACAGTAGCAACTACCCTGTAGGTGCACAAATTTTGCTGGATTTGTACTGTTGTCTGTGAAATGCTCAAAGACTTGGAACAATTCCAAACAGCTACCTGGGTCACTGTCTACATCAATCAGTAGATAGTTAGACTGAGAGATTTACTTCAAGGTAGTCTATGGAATAAAAAGGAAAATTTCAGAGAAATATTAAGGGGAAATGATACAATGAATTATATTATAATGGCATTAGACAACTTTTCATGCTGCTATTACCTGGGGAGTGAGTCTTCAGTATGATGGAGAGGAAGGCATGGTGAGAGCCCTGATGACGAGGTGTTTTGCTCTTGGGTCATCCTGATCATCAAAGTCTCCCCAGTACTCTACTGGGAGAGCAACCTGCTTAACACCTCCCCTCCACCCACCCTTTTCCCAATACACTTGTTCTGGGTTACACAGGGGGTATGTCAAATTCTGAGACATCAAGGAAAATTCTGAGATGCTGTTTCCCTTTGCTCTCCCCATCTTGCCAAGAAGAGGCATTCAGTTAGCAGGACTTTTGGCACAGCAGCACCAAGGCTGCCAGCAGGGCACTGTCTGCAAGAGCCAGTCACTCCACAGCGCACATTCAAACCCCCACCCACAGCAGCCAGCATTTATTTGTGTCTCAGTTGGAAAGCCAGGTTCCCTCCTGGCTCCAGCATGTAAAAGAGGACTGGAGGTTTCTGAGGCTGAGGAATGGTGAAGCCTTGCAAACAGCCCCAGGTTTTCCAGGTTCAAAGTAACTTTGCACTGCTACAAGAGACACAGCAAAGACAAAATAACATAGGAGAGGCACTCATAATAATGCTTTAGAAATGAAAAAAAAGCTTCTTCAGAGCAAAAACACACAGACTAAGGAAAAGGATAGAGCTGCCTTTTCTGTCTACCCCACGGCTGGCCTCATGCTCGGGTGTGTTTCCATGGAGGCTGTTGCTGTCACTACACTGCTCACGCTGGAGTGTCACATTGGATGGGGGCCAGCTCAACAAGAAAAATAAAGTGAGTTTTGAAGAGGTAATGTGGTAAATGTTCTTCTCAGTCTGGCTACCAATATGTGCTGTCTAGCCTGAGGCACGCAGCACATATGGGTAAAGCTACTGAAGTTTGGTACTTTTAACTTCTCGAGTCACTTTTTACAAAACCAAAGGAGATGTATTAGGCTAATTGTGGAGATTAAAAAAAAAAAAGGGTAAGGAAAGGCGAAGCCGAGCGATCTGATCCCAACAGACTTCCACTACCCATTTCTCAATTCTTATTCTGGGGTTTACAGGCTTTTCTGCATACTGGGTGATTTTCCCTGTTGCTTAGGCACCAGCAGAGCAAGCAGATGTTCACAGCAGCAGACAGCCAGGATAGCAAAGTGCCCTGGCCATGCTGATAGGGCCCAGGCAGGTGACAGTGTCAAGGGCAGCAGCAGATGCTGGCATTCGGGCCACCTGCCTGGGGCAGCTGTGAGGATAGTACTGCCCTCTCACTATTCCAGCAGCTGCTGGAGGAGGTAGCCTGGCTCCAGCTCCTCCTTCTGTCAGGGAAATTCAATTTTACCTCCACTGCTGACGTTCAAATGAGTTCTGGTGCTAAGTGCTCCGCAGAGAATTTGGTCAGCCCATTTGGGGATGCTGTGGCAGACAGGATAATGCTTGTAGCAAAGCAAAACATAGGTGATGTCTGCTCTTCAGAATTCTGCTGCTCCCTCACTTACGGTCTGTCAAGGCACTTCAGCAGTCATTTTGCCGTGCGCCCCTGGGCTTCTGAGAGAACATCACAACCTCCTCCTCTTTTTCCCATCTGTCAGCTCAGTAGTGACAATAGGGCAGACTGGAGTTTCTTTCAGCTCATTCGATTTCTATGGTTAGCATTTGCCAAATGCTCAACCATTTGTAAAAATCATGTCATCAGTTGTCATTAGAAAGAGAATTGATAACTGTACTTACTGAGCTTTGCAGTCACTCAAATTCATTCTCTTAGTTCAAAAAACAAAAATCACACAAACAAGCCCAGATGTTAAATAAGCAATTGCTACAATACAATGCTTAGATTTTTTTCAACTGTTATGTTGATATCCAGTGGTACAACTATGGTTAATAATCTGTGAAATTCAGCATTAAAAAAACCCTTATAACTAATTTTAAAAAAATCACTCAATTTATTAATCTGTAATGTGATATGTACAACTGAGTCCAGATAAAGCCTTTTAATGCTTTTGAGTCATCAACATTCCATATCAAGAAAGCATACTATCCAGAAATCACCATGATCATGAATATGTCCATGATGCTCAGGTGCAAACCCAGGCATTTCAAGCCAACCTAATTATATGACAGAAGAGTTAAAAAGAACCATTTTTCATTTTCAGCCACAGAAACATAAAATATGCTGATTTGAAAGAGACCCATCAGAATCACCAAACCCAACACCTGGCCCTCCACAGGAAACCCCGAGTCACATCATGTGCCTGAGAGTGTAGTCCAAACACTTCTTGAGCTCAGACAGCCATGGTGCTGTGATCACTTCCCTGGGGAGCCTGTTCCAGTGCTCAAGTGCCCTCTGAGAGACAAATCCTTTTCCTGATACTCAACCTTTGAGGGAGCTCAGCTAATGTCATTTCCTTGAGCCCTGTCACCAGTCAGAAGAGTGGTACCTGTCCCTCTGCTTCCCCTCACAAGGAAGTTGCAGACTGCAATGAGGTTTCCCCCAGCCTCCTCTTCCCCAGGCGGAACAGACCAAGTGGCCTCAGCCACTCCTTATAGGCTCCCTCTCCAGACCTATCATAGCTTAATGTCATAAGTTGTGGTGCCCAAAACTGCCCCCAGCACTCGAGGTGAGGCTGCCCCAGTGCAGAGCAGAGGGAACAATCCCCTCCCTTCCCTGGCTGGTGATGCTGGGCCTGATGCACCCCAGGACAGGGTTGGCCCTCCTGGCTGCCAGGGCACTGCTGACTCCTTCAACCTGCAAGTGCCTTTCCCCAGAGCTCCGCCCCATTTCTAATCTGATTCTTAATCTCTTCCATTCTTCATGCTGGGTAATTGCTTCCTGAATCCAAGGGTTTCTGGTACTGGAAAAGCCAAGTTGGATGGTTACTTTAGTAACCCCAGCAAGCATCTGTAAGATGGGGAGGAGGAATGCTGTATGAATAAAAAGAAAACAACGAAGTGCTTATGTATTGGGAGATTTATTCTGTTGTAATTTATTGACACCTCCATGGAGAACAAAGAACTTTGCTAAATTAAAAACAACTGGGATAAAAACTACAAGTTCTTGAAAATATTTGTTATACCTAAAATTTGTCAGGAAAAGCATGAAAGATTGTTATGATAATACCTGCAAAGAAGATATCCCAGATATTTTTGGCTGCCTACTAGATACAAAATCCATGTCCAGCTGAATGCTTCCCTTTGCTAATCTGACTGCAGAACGCTCCTTATTCCTGAGCACTACTCCCAGCTGTTTCTGAAACATTTATTTTTGCTTTGAATCTTCTCCTCCAGGTCTTTAACATGCAGAATTTCTTTTGGAGCCTATGGAACCCATGCACAGGGAACAAATTAGACATCATCGGTTTTACAAAGACACAGTGGAACACAAAATTAGAAGGAGCCACAGAGAACACAAGACAGTGGGACTTACAGGGAAAATTGGGAAAGATTGTCTTTTACTATATCTCTATCTTACCATGAGAAATGCAGTAGCTCTAATGTTCATATGAGACTACTGTGTGCCTCTCCTTATAAAGCAGTTTAAGTGATGACCCCTTTTTTTCTGTGTCTCCAAAACAACCATACAGCACAGTGTTTAATGCAAGGAGCTGAGGTCATGGAATTGAACACAGACCTTAAAATAACATAAGAAATTTTATTAGGATGGTATTTAGGTTCATAAATTCAGCTACAAACTACAGAGTTTTGAAAGGAAAATCCAGAGCAATCCATTCCGTTCATGGGCATTGCATTGATATGGTGTTCAGAGCCAGAAAGTGCTCATCTCCATTTTTTTGTTTGGATTTTTGCAAAAATGTTAACCAAACATTAAAGACATGCACACATCAAACCTTCCCCAGAACACGTCCTTTGATGACTTCCTACTCCCTATTAAATTTTGCCAGTCTCAGATAATACTATATAAGGAACTGTTCCTCCTGTTCTTCTGGATTTTGAATAAGATCATAAGCCTTTAAGGGCTCTTTCTAAAAGAAGGCAAGTTTTAAAAAGAAAAAAAAAAGCATGATCTCAGTTCAAGGTTATAAAAAGGGCACAGAGCTTTTGGATCAAGGGAGTGAAGCATTAATACTTTGTGGCCCCACTTTCCTAGAATATGTGTCTTGGCAACATTGCTAGTCTAAATCTGGCAAATTGAATATTTTGATCTCCGTCCCTGGAGAAAAACACACACCTATTAATTATATCAGATTATAATTTTCCTCTCTTGTGCAGTGTAATTGAACAACTCTTGTTATGTAACTTTATGGTATCATAGAGTCTTCATTGTTTACACTAATACTACCATTTATGCAATAAGCTAGGTTGTGTATTTTTAGGGGGGGTTTAATGTCAGTGGGCTGAAGGAAAGATGTCCTGATAGCCTGTTTAAGAACAAACAATTTGTTTACATGGCATACAGAAAAAAGACACAGTGTCCAAAATCTCCAACATTCATACCCAAGGAATACTACTGCTGATTTTTGAGCGAGGTGTGTGAAATACAAGCCTGATACTTCATAGCTGTGCTTCCACATTTTAGACTGACTGCTTTGGTTAATGGCCACCTAGAAGTTGACTACAAAGCTTAGCATTCAATGGCAGAGTGCCATGGATGTTGAAACACTTCCTAAGTAGATTCAAAGAAACAGAAGTTGATGTCCCGGCCCAAAAGAGTCTGTACAATCATGCCTGATGGCAGCTGTCAGATAAAGGCAAGGTCCACACATTCATGTTGAGCTTAACACCAGTTTGAATGGAGAAAGAGTGGAGGAAGCACTTGGCAGATGATCACAGGCTGGATTACAAGACAGCAACCATACCTGAAAGGTTGTATCTGCCGGTGTGGTCAATTCCTTGGCAAAGAAAACACGTTTATTTGCCTGTATCCAAAAGGGAAGGCTTGTGATAGGAATTAGTAATACAATCCCTCAGCTGTAGGTATTTGAATTGATTATCTGTCAAGCCAAAGGTTTCTCTAAGTTCAGCAAATGAACACAATCTGTCTTCTAAAATGCATCAGGTAATTTGTTAAAGCTTTTCTCTAACCATGCATCCCAAATAAAAATGCATTTAGGTTTTGGTTTGGGTAGTAAAGTTGATTTTTTTTTGTGTTATTTGAATTAGAAATTTGAATACAATCTGAAATGGAATAAACAATAGGTAGCCTAAGTGTTTTTTTTAATCACTGGTGGTAATTTAAATTACAAAATCTCCCAATATTCAGCACATTACTGATGTATTTCAGAAGTATTTTTATGTGTTTCAGGCAGACATTGTTAAAATATGCTATTGATTTTCTGTTTTCTTTTGTTCTGAGGTTCCAGTGTGCTCTCTGCTGGTGGTGTCATTCTCCATTTTGAAAAAAATGATTGGTTATTAATTAAAAAATAACCTTAATGCATGCCTAAAGGTAGAAGTTGCTAAATTGCTGAATTGCATTGAACAGTATTACTTGTTTGCACATGGATTAGGATCTAAGACAAAATTATAAAACAAAGAAGACAATGAAGAAATTTTGTATCAGCGGAGAACAAAAATAAGAGAGATGAGAGGCTGAGGAACATTAAGGGGAGATTTTGTAGTACCTTTTTTTTGGTAAGTTTTAGGAAACTCCATTAGGGGAAGAACAGCTACAGGAAGACTGGAAAGAGCCACCTGATATTGTAAGCAGGGACTCAATGAAAGTGATTCAGAAGTACTGCTCTGTAGGTAATAGGGCAGAATTGGAGAACTACAGAAAAAGTCTAAAATCACACATAAACACACTTGTTGAGCTTTAGAAAAAACAAGCAACCAAAAATAGTCTGTGGGCCGATTTGTTCTCCGGCTTTCAAAAGTACAATTTTCTAATTTTAGAATAATATATGGCAGCACACTGTTAAGGTCCCTAAATTTTCAAAACTTAGGGCTGTGTTTCTGAAAAAATGCTGAAAAGTCCTGTTGATTCAGAGGAAATAGCATTAAAGTTTCTTCTTTCAAGGGAAAAAAAAAGAATAAAAAAGAACTTTCTAAATCTTGAGAAATACTAAATGCTTTCAAAGTATTTCTGTGTTAAAATGTAAGCCAGAACTTTTTCAAACAGACTATGTACTCTCAGTTTGCTCAAGCTAGAGGAGACTGGAAACAGAGGGGTCAGGTGTATGGAGTGAGCCAAGATGATGATTTAGTAGGACAGGTTTTCCATAAAGGCATGTGATTGAGAACTACATTTCTCTATAAATCTCTGTTATATATCAAATACTAATGTGTAATATCCCTATTTCTGTATCAATCTATTGATATATAATCATGTAATACATTGCTCTTGCAAACGTAGCCACATATTTTTTTGCTTTAGATACTGCCCTGCAAATTCATGTATATGGGTAATAGTTTTTAGTAGCAGGCAATAGACCATGTAAACAGCCAACATAGCACATAATGAAACTCACGAAGAACAAATTTTATCACCCAATGTCAGCGAGCCAACCCCCTTCTAGATTATTTCTTTAGATATTTTATATAAATGAGTAAAATATTTCTAAGTATGACAAAATAAATATTGATGTTTTAAAATATTTTATCTGAAATTCAATGGAAATGAGCTTTGTCTTTTTCTCAGGGCACACCAATGTGTGTAATGTGATGTTTCTCTGTTACCCACCTTATCACACTGCCTACATGCAATCTTCTTCTTGCTATCACTATTCATTTTTCATGTGCCAAGTATTCATTAATCCTTTAACCTCGGTAGGTAGAAACCAGTTTTTTCCTGCAGAACACTCTGTGCTCCCTGTTCCAAATGGTTAAGAAGGATGAATGTTGTTAATACTCACTTTTTTTATTGATAAATATGAATATAAGCCATGCATCTGTCCAGGGAATGTTTCCAGCTGTCTTCCATAGTAGCCTGCTTCCTATGGGATTGCATATTTTATCTTTTAAAACAAGTGTTACAATGTTAACTTTTGACTAGGGTGAAATCTAATGAATCACATATGTAACTTACCAGGAGTAGCTGGAGCTGGTTCTGATCTAAACTCCTAGCATAAGGAGATATGTTGCTTGGGTCATTAGACTGTATTTTAACTCTATGCTCACTTTTTTCCCAAGGAAATAATTATTAGACCAGAGGCAACATTACAATAGCAAATTATGCCTAATCCCCTTTATGTCTGGTGGAGACATATATTTCTGTTTATAGCCATTTTAACATTTCTTATTTATTATTCTTTTTTTCCCCTTGTAGAAATAGAGGTAAGATGCAGAGACAAATAGTGAAGATTTAATATTATCCAAAACATTTATGCCAAGCGAAGGCAAAGGATCATTACAGGGAAAGAGATGAATAGATGTATTTCTGGCAGCTGGCATGAAATCCTCTTTGGGAACGAACATAGGTGCTGGTTCCTCTGGCTTCCTCAGTAAATACTGTGATGAGCAGCAAATATTAGTTTATATTTATTGAAAGTAATAGCATTTTAGCAGCAATTATTTACCTGCGCTCCGCCCGGCTTTCTGTGTAAATACACAAGCTGTACGGGCATTTACAAACACCTTCACATGACAGGCCAACCTCTAGGCACGAAGTCCATCCCTCTTTTTGCTTTTTATTTACCCAATAATTGTTATGACTGGGACTCTCAGGAACTGTTGAGCTGACTGTGAATTTGAGAGAATAAGGGGCGGGACTCATAAAGAACTTACTGTTTTGTACTTGCTCTGACCATGGCTTCTGCCAGGGGCCAGCACAGCACCCTGATGATTCAAAAGGCTATTAAGCTTCCTTAAATTGAATGGCCCCCGACCATGGCCAGAAACCATCTAAGCAGGCAGTGCTGGTCAAAGCTCACCTGTGCTCTGACCACACCGTGTTTACTTTATGCAACACCAACCACAGGAGAGGAGGCAGAAAACAGCCACATCAGCTCTACATTAACAAAAGGTTCTCCAAGGCAAGAGAATCCCTAGGTAACCTGTCAGGCCAGCTTAATAGCTACAATACTGCCCAGGCATGGACCAGGATCTTTCCACCAAAATACTTCTCAGTGTAAACACGTGTAAGAATGCTTGTGAAAAGAAACAGATTTGCTTGTAAAGGTTTAGCTGACTCTTAGAGTTTATATTTCTGTTTCCTAAGGTTCTGAAACTCTTCTATTAAAACATGAATGTAACAAAGACTCTGTGTTTAAAAAAAAAACTTTAAGATTATGGAATCTGTCCCTCTGTATGCTGTTATCAAAACCTTTACAACCCAGGATCCGCAGCCTTTACGTGAGAAAAATCTTCCCCATAAAGGAAGTTCTCAGTTTGCAGGGGCGCGACTCGGGCTTACGAGCGCTGACCAAAAAAAAAAAAAAAACCACAACCCCACGCCTCGCATACTTCTCACGAGCTGCAGTCTGCCTGTGCGAAGAAAACAAAATAAAAGAGAAGGGAAAGGCTTGCAGCGCTCAGCCCCAGGTAACGGCGGGGGCCGGGCCCGGCCAGACCCTCCGGCGGCGCGGCCCGGGGCGGACACATCGCCCAGCGTGTCCTTTCCCCCGGGACGCCCCTCAGTGTCGCGACCGCGTGTGCCCCCGGCCCCTTCAGCGCTGATACCGCCCGGCGCCGATCCCTCGGAGCTCCCCTCCGCTCCCCTGCACCCCCGGGGCTTCCCCAGGCGTCCCCAACGCCTCGCCCCCTCACTGTCCCCTCGGCGCTCCCAGAGCGCAGAGTTCCCCGCGGGCTCTCCCATCGCCCCGCACCCCGCTGAGCTTCCCCCGGCGCCTCTTTACCCCGCCCCGCCCTCGGCGCCCCCTCGCCCCGGGCCTCCCCTCGGCGCCCCCGCTGCCGGCCGCGCCCGGCCCCTCCCCGCGGCGCCCCGCTGCCCTGCCCCTCCCCGCGGCCGGGCCGGGGCCAGGGCCGGGGCCGGGGCCGGGAGGGGGAGGCGCGGCCGGGCGTTCCCGTCCCCACCCCCCGGGGCGGGGCGGGCGGCGCACCGGGGCGGCCGCGGGGCGGGGGCGCGGCCCCTCCCTCCCTCCCTCCCTCCCTTCCCTCCGCCCGGCTGCCGGTGGGGGCGGGGACGCGCCGCATGCCAGCGACGCCACCGGCGCCCGCCGTGGCCGGAGCAGGGGCCGGTAGCTGGGGAGGGGGACACCGGTCCGGACCCTTTGTCTGAGCGGCCGGCGGGGTGTCGCGGCGGCCCCACGCGAGGCGCGGCCAGGCGGCGCCGGGAGCCTCCACCCCCGGCCCACCCTGCCCGGGCTCATCATGTGACGCGGGTAAGTCGGCGGCGAGCGAGCGCCGCGGCTCCCCGGGCTGCCCCCATTCATTTCTCGGGGACGGCCGCCGGCTGCCTCCGCCGGTGCGGGGTGCGAGTGCGCGGGGCACTGCCCGGGGAGCGCGGGGCGGGCGGACAGACAGACACAGAGCGGGGACCCTGTGTCAGGGAAGGAAACAGTTTCTTCTCCTGCTCTGCCGCTTCTGCTCAGGTCTGTGCCGATTCCCTTTCTTAGCAGGATAAACGGCTAATGTGTGTGGGGTTTGCTGCTGCTGTCCCAGCCAGCCTCTATTTAAAAAAACAAACAAACAAAATACCGCTCCGATACTGAAGTTAAATAATTTTAAAGAACAGGAGGGGGGGCAGGGCGGCCCCCCCCGCTTCCCCCGGCGCCGCCGGGGCGAGCCGGGGGTTAACGGCGGTGCCCTCCCTCCCCCGCTCCCTCCCCCGCTCCATCCATCCCCTCCTCCCGCCTGCCTCCATCCCTGCCGGTGCCCCGGCGGCAGCGATACCGGGGTAGGGTGCTAGGCGCTGGCCCGAACTTTTCCCTCAACTTTCCCGCTGAGGCTCTAGGAGGGGGAAAAAAGGGGTGGGGGTGGCGGTGAAAAAAGCGAAGGGGGAAATAAAAGCGATAAGCGGGGAGCGATGATGAGCTGCGAGCTGGGAGCGCCCAGCCCTTTGTGCTGCCGTCCCCGGGGGGGGGGTGGGGGGGTGGGGGCGGCCGGCCGGCCCCCGTGCGCATTCCGGGCTGGGCAATTAATATATGAAAACAAATATCAGAAAAGTATAAAGTGTAGTGCTCTGTGGAGGGGCAAATCAGGGCGTAACGCTGTATGGGGAGAAAAATCGGACTATAACACCCTATGGGGGGAAAAAAAAAGAAAACAAGAGTGTCGTGCTGTACTACCTTCTACAGAAATTATTATCTTCTGTGGAACAAATGCTCGCGCTTGCAGAAGTCGGGAGCTTGGGGAGCAAACCGCTGGTATTTATATTTAACGCGTGAGCCCAGAGCCGCTGCGGGAGATGGGTTACCCCATGGCATCAGCGTCACCCTGTGAAGCCCTCCGAAAGCTTTCCGCTGCTGGGATGAAATTTCCTCTGGGATGAGATGTGGCTCCTATCCGCCTCCCCCAAAATCCTGCACCACCGCTGGTGGTTGGATGTTGGGGGAGGCGGATAGGAGCTACCAGACGGGTTATTTTATATTCTCCTCCCCGCGGTTTGCAGGGATGCGATGCTCCGGTCCAGACAGCGGTTTTTTGGGCTTTTTTTTTCGGATCTTGGCGTGGCATTCAGTCCCGCAGACGGGCTTGCTTGGGAAATAAGATGTTTTGTGCTCTTAGGGAGGGGGTAGGAGCAGTTTCGGTCGGAAGCACTGAAGAGAAGTTCACTTGATCGGGGTCTGTAAAGAGCTTGTAAAATCCTGCTAAGCTCTTGGCAGCCCCCCTTCCCCTAAGCAAGACAGTAAACTAGTTAATTTTTTAAATTACCCATCGTGAAGTATATGGTACTCTTCTTCCTCCCTCCACCACCCCTTTTTGTTTTTTCTTGTTTTTTTGCTTTTCACTTTTCGTCTCGCCACGGCAGGTAGATTATTCGCGGCAACTTTGCGAGGCTGCTTTATATAGCGCTGGCATATGGGCTCCATTTTCTGCTCTCTGGTTGGTCTACAACTCTGAAATGCACAGGAACAGCAAAGTGGTCGCAGCGTGGGATTAGTAGCTGTGCTGAATAGGTCACAGATGGGGCGATAGGAGCATTTTATTTGTGACGTAAGGCTGCATAAACCCGGGCTGCCTTTTTTTTTTTTTTTTTTCAATTTATTATTCGTGCTGGGAGAGGGGGAGTGTCTTGAATATCTTTCTAATGGGACGTAATCAAGTTGAAACCGCTCTCTGCAAGCTGGCATGTCACCTATCGTCACAAACCAACCGCGCATAGCGAAGGGAAACATTGCGGATTTTTTTTTTTCACTGTCTTTTTATTTTTTTCCCCTCCCCGTGCTGCCGGAGGCTTTGGCAGCCGCTGCTAGGCTGCTGCTGGCAGGTGCCCGGGCTGGAGGCTGGTGGATGACATCACCCCCTCGGTGACACCCATGCGCGCCCCTCCCCGGGCCGGCACCCCCGCCCGCTCCCCCCCACTGCCGCCAGAACAACAGTGGTGGCATTTTCCTCTTCTTAATTCTTTTTCTCTCCCCCTTTCAGTAATTTTTCCCACCTTTTTTTTTTTTTTTTTTTTTTTTTTTTTAACTGTGCGTGGTACCTGGAACTGGGAGGAGGGCGGGAGTCTGAGGAGTGCCTTTTTTTGTGTGGGGGGGGGAAAGCTTTTTGACAAAGATGTATGTCGTAGGTCATTTGATGAGTGAGTGCACCTATTCTGGATGGGCTGGGAAGGAGTTTAGGATATGGGAGATACTGTTTGTTTTCTGTTTCTGATAGTGAGGCAGTATCAGACGTGTAAATAGAGGGGATGGGAAATAATATATTTTTAATTCTTTTTCCCCCCAGCAGTAATATTATAATGATAATATTTCCAGGCCTTTCTTTGCTTTCTTGTAGAAAAACCTTTTCTGGAAAGGCCACTGATGGCCCAAGAAGACTCTGTGTAACAACTTTTAAAAATAAACTTTGAGATTCCAGGACAGGCTAATCGTGGAGTCCTCTGCCAGCTGGTTCTGTCAGGATCTGCCAGACCTGAACATGCACGAGCTGAGTTTCACTCCAGATGAGAGGAGGCAGAAATGTGGGGCTGAAATAGCTCTTCCCCTGGGAGATGTTAGAATGGGGTCAGCGAAGGGTTTGTGCTGCAGAACCCTGTGATAGTGACTGTTTTCCTCTTTGCCTAGACCAAGGTGGTGTGTGATGGTAACCACCAGAGTTAAATAGAAAGACAGACCTTATATTTGAGGAAAGTGGGCAGTGCCTTTCCTGGGTGCTTGGAGAGGTCTCTGCTGCACAGGGCGTTTCAGAACATCTGAATAATTTGGTGGAGTTTTCAGTGCTGCTAGTGTATGCCATTGCTTAGATTTTGGATGGTCTGTGAAATGGTGGAGAGCTGAGTGCCCTTTCTCATGGCTGGGTGCATGATGTCCACTTATGCAAGCATTCCCAGAGAGAGAGTGCTGTAGCCTCCTTGCTTCAGGCTGCTGGATGACCTATGTGAACTTTGATTGGCTGCTGGTACCACTTCACTGCATGGCCAACCTTGCTCTTTCCTTCAGTAAGTGTTGTTTGCTTTGTGGAACAGGTCTCATCAGTACAGAGTTGGTTTTGACCAAGTCTTGGTTTGAATCAAGTAAAATAGGAAAATGTGAATTATGAATTCGTTCATTAATAAAGATGGAGCTCTGAAAACACTTATTTTTACTGAAGTGTCTTGCTTGTGGTTTTTGAAATACTGTATCTTGGTTTCTTTTGTTGGAGAATGATTGTGGTTTACCTTTCCTTTACTTAACTACAAAATGGGCAAAAAAATTAATTTCCTGAAATAAAAATTTTGTTTTTAGAAAAGCTGAAATGGATCGAGCACCCAGACTTTGACCTTCTCAGCTCCTGACTAGTGGTTGTTTACTACATCTGCAGCTGTGTGTCTTTGAAAGAGGAGGAGCTGCAAACACAAGCATGCTCACTTTTCCTGCTAAGAGGAAAACATGTAATAAGCATGCTATTTCAAAGTGAGTTGTTAAGTTTTGAGCAGCCAGGTTGAGGGTTTTCCTTTCCTTTGCGCCAATTGCACTGTGCTGTATCTGTAAGACAAGTTTTGAGTCTTGCAAGTGCAAAATGTGAAAGCATAAAAATGACTATGTTTCCTATGCACTAAAAAAGAATTTGTTTGTTTTTTTTTAATTAAATTCATATTTACACTAGAAAGGAGAAATGCTTTTGCTGAAGTATGGATGACACTGTCAACATTGTTTGTCATTGGCAAAAGTTCCATGTAATTGTACCCTGTGTTCAACAACTGAACTTTAGACAGTCCTCTTGCTTCAGCTGAATGATTTTTTTTTAAAGTTGCTGCTAAACACAATAAAACCCCAAACAACAGCAGAAATTATGTTTGATGATTCGGTGTCAAAATGATTGCATTAGTTTATAGCTAGACAGGCGTATGTTGACAAACTTGATTGAAGTGTTGATCAGACCTTGTTGCACTGTTGCAAAAGTGGGTAAAATTGGACTAATCTGAAGTAAGTTGTGGGGTCAGTTTTGGTTTTTATATATATGTGTGTGTGTGTGTGTCTGTCTATATGTATGTATATAAAAATTCCAGCCCTAATCATGCTGTGTTTGCATTTTGAATCTATCTTCTGTGCAGGAAATTCGCTTAGGTTTTGTGTCCTGAATATGTGAAGTTTTTCATACTTCTGCAGAGTTTGATGTGACTGATAGGGTTGAAGTTCATATGAAATCTGTGCTCTTGTTTGCTCCCAAGCAGTGACTGTAGGAGATTAGCTCAGTTGCTCAGAGCATGGTGCTAATAATGCCAAGGCTGTGGGTCCTGTCCCTATATGGGCCATTCGTTTAAGAGTTGGACTCAATGATCTTGCAGGTCCCTTCTGAGTCAGAACATTCTGTGATTCCACAATGTGGAAAAGGTAGACTGTTCTTTAATGAATTCTATTTACCTTTTGACTGCAGAGAGCTCTTAAAATAATACTTAGAGATAGGAAGAAGAGGGAAAACGAAAGTGGCTTTGCCAGACAGGGTATCTATGCTGTATGTAACACTGAGCTTATGTGGACTTTCTTGAGTTCAGTGTAATAGCTCTTCATATGAATTAGAAAGCCTTATCTAAACTTGGGGCTAAACCAAAATTGAATTATTATATGCTTTTTTTTTTTAATATATGTCTGCTGCAGAATGATGTGTTGTGGTCTGGAGAAGACAAATTTAAATTATGGTGTATCTTGGTTCTGTAGCTATTTCTGTATTTTCTTGGATTTTTGGGATGGGACGGTGGCATGAGCCATCCCAGTGTTTCTCAAATACATGGTAAAACTTGGGAGTGAATATGTCATGTGATATATATTCAGGGACTGTATGCTTTATACTGTCATGCACTCAACATCTGTACACATCGACTCCTGTGCCAGAAGAGCCCCTTCAGCCACAGCTGCAGTGACTTACCTCTGTGTTGGCTGCTGATTTTTTTTTTTTTTTAAAGTTAAGTAAAATCACAAGGATGCAAAAGCTAAGGTTTGTTGGAACTAAAACTGTCAGGATCAAGGAAGATGCTATGATTGAAGACTATTAAAAGTATATATTCAGTGATACTAAATAAAGTCAGCCAAGACTGTCACATGCTGACATTTCCGACCCTCTGAATGCAATCCCAGTAATGTCTGCTTCTTTAAAAATCTGGTTTGTTTATTTATGCATAGAACTGGTTTTTAAATTTTTTTTTTGTTTGTTTCTTGTAACAAACGCCCTCGTGTGCAATGGTGTTTATCCTCTTGTGGGTGGCTGGCAGTGCTGGCATTAACAGCGTTAGGCATTGCAGTGCAGACCAGCCCCACTTGAGTTAAGGAATGTCTGGTTAGCAGTAGCAAGCTTTTGTCCTCTCTGTGAACCAGCCTTCAGGACAGGAATGAGGCGTGCTCTTTGCTAATGGCTGGCACGGTATTTGCTACATAGCAGAGTAATGATGGGACTCAAAAATCCCGAGCTTTGTTCCTGGCCTGGCTGTGGGGCGAGTGTGTTCTCGTTGTTTAAACATAGAACAATCAAATGCATGACCTTGGACATCGGCGCTGCTAAGGGGATAATTAATCAGATGATGTATCATGTCGGGAGACCCGAGTTCTGGTCTCGTTTTTGTCATGTGTCACCTGGGACAGGCACTTGGTTACCCTCTCTGTAAGGTGGCAAGCGGTGACCCTAGTTCCCTATTAATGCGGGGTGTTGTCCAGTGGTCAGAGCAGCAAAGAGCACAAAGTTTTGTGTGCTAATGCTGATCCTCCTGCCGACTGCCTAAATAATTTCTTTTTCTCTGCCTTGTCCAAGAGCTTTTCTGGTGGTGGTGTTGCATCTCTGTTCTGGAGCCTTACAGGTCCCTGGCAGCAGCATGGGCAGCACAGTGATGCTGGCAGGCTGCGTGGGTGCAGGGGGTGTGTGCAGAGCTCAGGCCAGCTGGAAATAAGGTCAGGTCCATTTGCAGGGCTGGAGATGCTATCAGTGAGCTCTGGAAGCCTTCCTGAGCATGAGTGAACTGTAATTCTCATATGCTTTGTCCAAGTCTTGACAGGCTGCCATTGAAGGGGTAAAGGCAACTATTGTAACCCAGCATTTTCTCTCTGTAGATACCTGAGGGAAAATTTTTCAAAAAATACTCTTTGCAGAAAAAGTTGTGATTTTTTTTTTTTCATTTTTTTTTTACTACCAAAGTTGTCAGAAGTGGCTAGTTCAGATATGGAGTGTTCTCAGATAATTTCAAATCAGACTTTGAAGAGCTAGTCACTGAGCATTTCTATTGAAATGATTGAAGTTTGCTAACTGAAATGTGCAGTATTAGAAATTTGTTACATCATTTTCAAAGAGTGCATGTGACTTGTTATTTACCATGTATATTACTCCTTTGCTTTTTTCCCCATGGTATCAGCATTTAAAGATGGTCTGCAAAGAATTGAAGGGACCTTTTAGAGCAGGCAAAAGAATATGTTGTCATCTGAGGTAGCCACTGAGATATTTAGGATTCATGATATCAATTGCCAATTCCCCCTAGAAAAAAGGGAAGATAATGACTATTAGCATTATGTAGTAACATTTGACAGGAATCTGAGCAGGACTTAACTTAAAATCAGAATCAGACTAATATAGAATTTTTATTTTGTATATGTCTTTATTTCGAGTGTTTAATGCTGGCATGAAACACTTTTGACGTAGTCTTCAAATACGAGTTGGCAGTGCTCTAGAAGAGCATGTAAAGAGCTGTGATTGATGACACTTCAGAATCTTTTAAAGTGTTGGACAGTAGTTGGAGCTCTTCCAGTTCCTTTTTCAGAGAATCTTTCAGTTGCAAGAAAATTCCAAGTGGGAAATGAAAAGATTTTTCTTAATAAAAAAAAGGTAGAGAAAAACATTCCTTTCCACTTTCTATAAATTGGTAACAGTTACAAGGCTACTTAATTTTTCACTTGTTCCATCTAGGCAAGGAAATCTTTTGCATAGAGAGTGCTCCACACAATTTTGAAAGGAAAAAATTAGGTTTTTGAAAGTGAGGGCATGCAGAGTTGGTCTAGTTAGGAGGCAGATTTGGAGGCTGCTATTTCTGATAGCATTGCCATTTTCACTTTTACTTTCGAGATACATATTCAGCTAAATCAACATTTGGCTAAAATGTCTATCTTGAAAGAGTGTATCTTAATACTTGGAGACCTCCTATTTTGAGAAGATGGTAGATTTGTAATTTTTTATTGTGGCTTTAGTGGGATAAAGTTTTCAACAGTCACATCAAACAAACATAATAAACTTGAAAAAAAAAAGATATTTAATGCACTTTCTCTGCTTTGCATCCCAGCCAGTATCTGAGATAGATTTATTTTGTGCTTGCTGGAAATGTGCTGTCCTTTGGGTTTCACGTGTTGCTGCATTTAGGAACACAGCATTTCTTCTGCATTGCAATGCTAAAGAAGTATGTGGGATAGGCAGGGATGGAAGACTGAACTCTATGCATAGCAATCACAGACACCTGCCTAAGTCAGTTCTGGTGGAGAGTTTGAATAAAATACTTTCCTTTTCCAAAAAAGAAGAGCTTAGCTCATCCTCACCTCAGAAGTGTGTACTAAAATCATGACACCAGAATAATTTTTTTGGTCAAAAGACCTTCAGAAAACCTCTCTGTTGGCTGACAGTACAGGAAGTCTCAGATGTTTAGTTCACACGTAAATGAGTACATTGTACTTGTTAAAAAAATAACTGAGAGAGTACTTGCAGTGCTCAAATCCTGGGAGAAGCACTGTGGGCCCTGAAGGGTTTGGTGGTGGTAAAGAAGGAATAGCAGTTTCTGTGGGCTCTTCTTGTGGCTCTAGTTATTTAGTGTTTAACTTAGCCCATATATTGTAAGAGCTGGTAGACCCAGCCAGGTTGGGATTTTCTATAGTAGGACAGCATCAGGAGCATAGTGATTTGGTACCCAAGTCCTCTTGAGGTCATAGCCTGAAGTCCATCAGCAGAAATATAAGATAATTGTACTTTCAGATCCCGCATCTCCCCCCAATACTACTGAAGTTCCACTTGTGTGGCTTTCATGGACACATCTTTTTGTCTTGTCTTAAACAAAAAGGAAATAAAGAGGAAACTAACTAAAAGAAGGAAGTTTCTCCTTGTGATGGATTCTGAGTGCAATTGATGCTGAATGTTCCCATCCATCAGTTCTCATCCTTGTATGTTTAATTATTGCGCTGCTTTCTGTCTCTTGCTCAGCCTCTCTTTGGGTGAGGAATGCTGCTCTCTTCCTCTTGCTGTAACCCTTCTGTTGATGACTTTGTCATTAAAAAGCTGCTGAATTCTTATAAGCAGACACATTTTCTGGATACTGGATTATTTGAAAGTGGCTTCCTTTTAACAAAAACCTTAACCACTTTAACTACTCCCCACCCCTGCTTTTTCTTAACATTTCTACTTGTATAGTTGTGTTTTCAAGGCATCTGACCAAAGAAGCCTTTATAGATTACGTTTATATATAAATATATATGTATGTGTGTGTGTGTATATATTTGCTAAAATTGCTACTTGCTTTGCATAAGGATTATATTCTCAGTAGTTCAGTGCCTAACTGGCAAGCCCCTTGAGTAGGCCTGCCCTCCTGAAAACACGGCTTTCTGTGGCAGAGAGAGGGAAAGGTGGGGTGAAGGTGTTCCCTGCATCTGATTGTGGGTGCCGTAGTGTCTTTCAGCAGATCAGAGCAGGCTAGGGTTACTCCCATACCCAAGCTGACTCCTTGCATATTACTGTGATATCAAAAATAGAAACATGAGGTTAGTGTGAAAAGTCTTTACATATTGCTAATGTATTAGAAATATGAAAATAATCAGTGGAAATATTCTCCTTGTGTTAGGCAATGTTAGAACTAGTTCAGAAAACCCAGAAATTCTAATCTCTCAAAGAATCTGTAATAGTAATGTTTTAAACTATTGAATCTGCAGCCAAATTAAAAAAAAATTGACAAAGATTTTTTATATTAATTACAAATTATCAAAAATCTGCCCCAGCCAAGACAGCGTCAGTTCCGGAATTTGGCGCTGGGTGAACCTGGATCCGACTGACAGAGTGCCAGCGTTTCCCCGGAGGTTCACCCCAACTGTCTTGTACAGTCCGCTTATATACCCTATATTTTCCCTCAGGCCTGAATAACAGGATGTCCCTTGTGTTTCTTCATATGTAGAGTTAGAACATAGGCATGCAAAGTCAGTCCCGTGCTTCTACAACCATCTAGATCCTTCCTGGATGTTCTTTTCACATGGATAACCGAGTCCATACGGATGCAAAGGATGCAAAAGGTGAGCCTCGATGTCTGTATGGCTGTCTTTCACATGTACTGGGTGGTGCTTCGGGACAACTGATGTAATCTCTTCCTGGTATGTTCTCCTGAATAGCTTAATCATTGTGAGGAAGATGAAGTTCATGGCCCTGGAAGGCTTCATTCTTAAGCTAAAGACTTGATATTATCTTTAGTGTGTTCTGGGAACTGATTGAATAGAAATGGGACTGTGCTCCCTGCAGGAGTGGTCAAGGGCACGTGGTGGATTCATGTAATATTTTATACATACACATATTTAATTATAGCATGAATTAACCATACATCTATAACAGTAATTTTTGAAGGAAAGAACAGAAATGAGACACATACTATGGCAATCATTTGGTATCATCTAAAACAGTAATTCCAGTCAGTATTTGACATTGTAGACATTATAGAGTTTTCAGTTTAAAAGCTGAATGACTAGATTGCAGCTCTTTTGAAGCTTGAGGTTTGGCAGCTGTGTCAAGTACAGAAATTGTGTCCTAAAAGTGTCTTGACAGTGCTGAAATGCCATAGAAGAAGTGAACCCACAAAGCCACATTTAACCAACATACAAATTGCAAAGACTTTTAAGGATTTCTGCCTGGATGAACAAGTTGCAATTTAGCCACATATGTTCAGAGTCTTAGTTGTTGGTGAACAGGTTGGCATTTAAGCAGATAGTGCAGGAGGTGTACATGTTGAATTCAGTATACTCAATGGAGGCAGGACTTGGTGAAGTGAGAAAAAATATATATTATAGTATCTCTCATGGGATCAAATTGTAGTTTCATTGATCTGTGTATCAGAGGAGACCACTGTGATCATCTCATTCCATTTCAATCATGCCATCAGTAGAGTATCACCTTGTCCTGCCCAAACTGTGTGTGGTCTCTTGGAGCTGGAACATTCTGTGAGTAGATGTTTGTAATGTAAAGAACTTTATGCAGTGGGCAATCAACTGTCATCTTTGGTGAGCTGTTCCAGTGGTTATAATTACTCTAATCTCTATGCATTATTTCTTCCCTGAATTTAGCCATGTATTTGGCTTCCAGCCACTTAACCTTGTTGTACTTCTGTCTCTTAAATGAGTGGTCAACCAGTCTCCTGTCAATTCCTTCTCTGTCTTCATTTTCAGGATATGCATAATTGAACAGTGTTTTACTTTGTGGCTGTTAAAGACAGTGAATTGATTTAAATAACTTTGACTTCAAAGTAGTGGGCAGGAAAACTTGATTTAAACAATCAGTTTAAATCTTGTTTGGTTTCTGCAGTTCTTACTCATTTTCCATTCCTGTTGCTGTCTTTTGGGTAAGTGATGCTTAGTGTGCTGATACACAGCGGACGAAATAGTCTTTACACAGAGTATACTGAAATTTTTATTTGAGAGAATGCATTGTAACATGTTTATTTTAAAAGTTTGTGGAATTGATGTTCATTTGTTTTGTTTGAACTTTCAGATGTTTAGTATTACAGTATGGCTAATGTGTTTCTGATTTACTAAATAGTTTAGTTTTACGATTGACTTTGCCAACTATACTTAAAAATTAGAACTCGTAAATCATGGAAAACATCATTAAAATAATTGTTAATAATATCTTTATTTATTTTTGATATGCCAGGTTTCTATATCTTAATAAAATTGTATTAGTGTTATAATTAACTTTTATAGTGAATAAAGGAAAAATACTATTTTGTTATTAAGAAAAACTCTCAATTTCTGTTTAAAATATCCTGGGGAGTTTTAGAACCAGTAGCTATTACTTTTCAGCATATTGTTTATATTTAAATACTGTAAGAGAAATGTCTTTACCTAGTTTTATTTGCTCATGGTAGATTTTTTCCAACTTCTGAATGATCCAGTAATTTGTGGTGGTTGGATAAGCTGTGAGAAATAAGATATTCTGTTCTACACCTGCTTATTGATTAGTTTGTGTTTCAGTTTTGTTTAGTCTGTGTTTTTTATAGGGTAAGTAGTTTCTTTGAAGCTTTAACAGCAAATGGGTACTGCTTGGGCATTGATGAAAGAAGGAATGTAAATTGGTTTCATAAATTCATATGTAATTTTGGTGAAAAATTTAAATAAGAGTCAGAGTTTTTCATTGAAACATATAACAGTGTTACAGGAAAAAGCCATTTCTTTATCAGACAGGTTTTGGAGCAGCCTCGGTTAACCTGCTCCTTCTAAACATTGTCAAAATGTAAGATTGGCAGCTACTCTTGCATTGTGAAACTGCATATGAAAAGAATTTTTTCAAATACTTGATTTATTCTTGGCTGATGACACCGACACCCCAGTTCTCAGGTGCCTTTTTGGGCATTTCTATTCAGTGTATTACCTAAAGTATGAAATAGGATGCTCATTTGCCAAAGGTACCAGCTGAGCAGGAGCACCCAGGCTCACGTTTGGTGTGCTTACCTGGTGCTGCACTTCTCAGACCTCCAAGTCTCTTGCTCTGTTTTGTTTTTGTTTTTGTTTTTTTTTCTTCCTCTGTTTTTTAGAGGTTGTTTCAAATTTAATAATGGGATAGTCCGCTTCCTCTCCCCTACAACTGCTTTTCATTAATCATACCAGTTTGAAAAGAGTTACTAAGAAAATCTGGTGACTTTGCTGAGCTTTGCTCATCATGGGGAAGTTTTGCTCTTTAACAGTAATCTTATCTTTGAAGCCCTGCTGGTACTCAAACCAGACCTTTTCACTTTAATTATTTCATCTTTTCTGGAGACATTTCTCAATGCTTAGGTGTACACTGCTCTATTGCCTCAGTCTTCAAAGAGATACAATTATCTAAATAAAACTTAGTTTCTGCATATTCTGACTTTAAAACTGTGATCATAAGTAACCTTATTTTACAGGGAAACTAAAGGTGCGCCTTTCTCCTTTTTTTCCCCCTGCCTTCTCCCTATCTTGAAATAGCAACTAAAGACCAAAGCAAGATTGTTTTGCTTGCCAGTTTGTTCATTGTGTAGTTTCATTCAGTGTGATAACTTCCTTTCTACTTGTATTTGTCATGGAGCCAGGCAAAATGATGTAGGACACAGAGCTATCAAAAAGCAGTACAACTGGAAAGGTAATTTGCTTCTTCCTCAGAGAAAGAGAAGGAAGCTTCTTGGCTGTTTTGCTCTCTTTTTGCAAATTGACGTAACTAGTGCAGATCCTGTGAAAAGGATCAGGGCTGGAAACAAGGACCATTGTGCAGTCTAGCCTTGTGCAGCAAGTTAGGAAACTGGAAAGTGGTGGTCAGAGGAGAGGTTTTATTAATGCTTCAAGCTCCCTGAGAGCAAAATGAACCAGGTAAAGAGTGCTAGAAATACATCTTGATATGATGGAGACTCTCTGATGAAAGAATATCTCTTTATGCTCATGAAAGAAGTCAGATTGGGTGTTTACTTATCTGTGTTTTTAAAAAGGAAAACAAAATACATTACAAAGCTAATTTTGCAGTCACCTCCTGCACTGCTACTGCAAAACAAATTGGCCTGTGAAGAAAGATACCACCTTTATAAGATCCAGTTGACTTTTGGTGATTTGGTAGTCCCAGCATTTGCTCCAGTTCCTCCTCCTCGACAGTCTGTTCTTCAGTGCAGTGTATGTTGAGGCTTCCAGTGGGATGCTTTCAGTTTTTTTTGTTGAGCTTGCTATTGTTTAAGATCTTTATGTTCTTTAGGAACCACCGGTTTATTAAGAAAGAGACCCGTGCTATCTGGCAGTGATGTTCAAGGCTTCTGAGTGAAGCTCATGAACGTCTCGACACAGAACTTTTGAACTTTGTCATCTGAGTACAGTACTTTACATGGCAAACAAGAAATGTGAGCCTAAAGCATTTGTGGTCATTAGCTTAAAATCTTTTCCTTGCAAAGGCTAATACTGATTCCATTTTCTTAGTCAAGTAGAATGTTTAGGTGTTTCTTTTTCTTCACCAGTAATGTTGCTCTTGCTTTCTCCATGCAACGACTGTTAGCCCTTTTATCTATTTGTATTTTAGAGGTTTTAGAGTTTTTTAAATGCAAAATTAGTTTCTATTGCACAATTCTAAATTTAAAAACCTTAATTTACATTTTTGTGTTATAGATAACATAGCCGTGTTATAGGTCCCTGGAGCCCTGAATTTCTGCAGAGGATTTATTGCAGCAGTTCCTGATAACAGCCTGGTGAAGCAGTAACCCCTTGGTTTTTTGGGTTGGTGCCATAGGCAGCTGGAGCTGCGCATGGTGGATCAATGCTGGTGTCTTGTAGTCCCTTTGGAAAAGCTGGTAGTACCTCACAAGTTGTTATATGGTAAACAACTCCATTTCTTTCATTTAGGTCAGGCTGTCAGATGCTTTATGTGTCCTGCTCTTCTGTAACTGGGTCAGCTGAGGTTTGAGGTGACCATGGCTTTACTTGCAATCCAGCAGGAGTGTCCCAGGGGTCCTTTCCTCTCCTTGCACTATGGGTGTGGTCTGCCTTTTCTTTGTGTCCTTGTGTTTGTTCTGCCTTCAGGATCTTGGGGAGATATTTCTATTCTTTCTCAGCTGTTTCCCAGTGATGCTCTTGGACTCTGTGCGTTGCCCTTCTCTGGGATGAAGGCAGGTTGCAGGGGAGAGAAACTACTAAATTTAGGGGTGTGGAGAGGACGTTAATGGTCCAAGAACAGTGAAGGTGTGTGTTTCATGAGTAAATGGTGGCAAAAGAAAGCCCTTTGTTGCTCGGTGTTGACTTAAGGTGTTTTGAAAACTACTTGCTGCTGAGTATACTTACCATGCTACATGGATTTCTCTTATTGCAGCACTGGTTATTATCCCCTGAACATCTTGTCCATTACTGTTATCTCAGTCATGAGCTGTGAAATGACATTTTTTTATTCTGCAGACAAGTCTGAGACTTGCTGCAAGGCAGAAACTGGTTTTCGTTGCTTACCAAAGAAGTTGATGTACCTAGTGTGATGTCCGGTGTGTTGTGTTAAGTGATTCTGTTGCAATGGATTCATTTTTGTTGTTAGAACAATCCTCTGTTGTAGTGTCAGAACTCTTCTGGCTTCTCCTTCGTGGTTTTGGGTTTTATTTTGTGTGCTGTTCTTGAATATGTGTCTTTGTAAGTTGCAGATTCGTGCTGGATGCAGTGAATTGCTGCAGCTGAAGCCCATGAGTTTGGCTTTGTGCATATTACTTCCAGGGGAGGTTCTCAAAGGGCTGCTGTTTCTTTGGTTACCCTGAGCCATCAGAAAGCATCCATGTCTTAACCAGGGTTGAGTTTCTCTGAGTAAGCAAAATGCAGCATCTTGAGCTCTGGGTATGTTTTGTGTAATAAAACAGTTGCTGCAAGTGTCTTGTAGGTAGATGTGAGCAGATGAGAGGGTGTGATATGTATTTTTCTAGTCTATATTTTTTTGGTGCAGCTTCAGAATCTTTGTTTTTCAGCAGAAATGTTTGGACACAAAATGCTCTCTAAATATATTGTGTAAAAACACATTTCCTGGCTGTTTGGAAACAGAAGTCTTACAGAACTTCTAACAGACAGGAAAATGAATTTCTGTATTGCTTTGATCTGCCTTCAGTGTGCAAGAGCACAAAAATACTGTTGCAGGCATTTTGTTTTAAAGTTTTAAGTCTTCACAGTTATCAAAGTGGAATTCATAAATTTGTTATTTCTATTTAAGACTTTGCTTTTTCCTCCTTTCTTCTTCAGGTAGTGATATTATGTTATTGCTGCTTAGCTTATGATCTTGCTTCTTCCAAAGATCCCATCAACAAAATTACTTTGAGTAAATTTTGTGCTCCTCACCATTTATTTTATGTCTGTAGGCTGCAGTGAGCAGTAATGCCTTAAATTGTTGTAAATATCTGTCAAATAAGAAAAATAGTAGAAAAAAGATCAAGTAAGCAGCATTCTGTTACAACATGCTGCTCTGTTCCTAGGTTTGATTTCTATCTTCATTAATATTTGAACTTTACTATGAGATGCATAATAATGATTTTAGAGAGGGTGGTGAGATACACACTGTAGGTGATACACTAACTGATGATTTGAAAGTCATTTAATAAGTGCCTCATTTTTACACGTGCAAATTGAATGTAATGTTATTTACTCAGGATGCTTCTAGATTTACCATTGGGAAAAATATGTACAAAAGCTGAGTAATACAATGGTTATAAGATGTGTGCTTCAGATGGCAGGATCCAGAGAGATTTCTGTAGATGCTTGCTGTGTACATTACTTCAGTTGCCTCTGCATGCTGATAGGTTTTTTTGGAAGATATAAGGAAAAGCGTAACTTCTTTGTCAGACTGAGAAGAACTTTTGTGAGCCTTGTAGCCATGAAAAGTGTATTGAAGGAGGCTGTTTGCAAGAGGTATTACCCACTTGGTTTCCTTGGAAACATGAAACATGATTTACAAATATTGACTTCAGAAAGCTGCAGCTTAGAGGAAATCCTAAACTGTTGGTTCAGGCTTTTAAATTAATATCTCTAAAGAGTTCTGGCCATGTTGAAAGTCACTGCATGTCCATGGAATGACATTTATAATAATTCTGTGTTTCTTGGTGTAATAGCCAAGTCTGAATGCTGGAGGACTGGAAAAAAAATGTGAGTTTTACTGGCAAAGGGATACTGGGAGTCGTGGCACTGGTTTCACCTGTGTTAAACAGGTCAACTCCAGACAAAATGAAAAAATTGATGCTCTTGAAAGTCAGATAGTGCCTTACTACTGATAGAGTGCAATGTGGAATGCTTTCTTCATGGAGTGCAATGTGGAATGCCGAAGTTTAGATGCCATAAATTATCGTTCATGTCTTGTAAACGTTTTAAAACTGTGGAGGGGGTTGAATGCTCCTTGTTATGTTCATGCAAGAGATTGTGTGATAAGCTTAAGTAAATTACATTTACTGGATAACTTACTTTTATTGTATAGGGATTTTCATATACACTTGCTTTTAAAGACTTCTGGTCATAATCTGGTCTTGCTGGCATCATTAATTTTTTTTAAATGGAAAGCTGCTTTATCCCTTCAGCACAGTGTTAGGTTATCTTGAAATTGGTGTTAGATTTATGCTGGGGGGGTGGAAGGGGGCACCCATATGGGAGAAGCGTTCAGCAGGGTGTTGCATACATGTTGTGAGTGCTGACTGCTGGGTGAAGATTGCCTCTGTGCACTCATTAGTGAGGAGCAGGTCTTGGTTCAGTCAATCTAACTGAGGTCCTGCTGGCCATGGTTTAATTTGTGCTTCTGATGTCAGTACTGGCTTCTGTACTTCCAGTTACCACCCATCTCCTATGGTGCGTGTCCCTCTGTCACTCAGCTTCTGCTGTCAGCAGATTGGATTGGGTCAAGAAATTGCCCAAACTTTTTCTGTTTTGCTGAGTTTTTCTTAATGTGTTATTTTCCCAGTTCATCTCCCAGAACAGCTATGGCTGTGCAGGAGCAATCAGGTGGTTGGAGGCATGACAGCACCTCTAGCCATTCCCAAAGTAAAGAGTGGAAAAGCCTTCTATTCCCTGCGCTCTTAATCTTGAGGAGAACACCTCCAGAGCAGAGATGAGGTGAGATCTTGGGTTTTCCTGCAGAAAAGCCATGTGTTTGTCTGCTGGTTGTAGTGCTAGTAGTTTCATGGCCATGAGGAGGTGGCAAGGCAGAGCTTTTAAGAAGATACAATATATTAGGATGAAAAGATAAAGTAATTTGAAAGAATATGAACATGCAAATCTGTGCCTCTGTTTTAGACTGGGGTAAGATTTTGCATCTCAAGCCATTGGATTCTTTTCCCCCAAGATGTCTATCACATTTTATACAAAACATCCTTACTCCTTATGAACTATGCTTTGCTTGGAGATTATAAAGGTGTTTATGGTGGTTGATCTAAGGTGCCTTATGTAGCTATATTAATTAAGGCAGGATGAGCCTTGGACTGCCTTCATCTGGGGTTGCAGGAAGATTTTACTGTGGAAGTAGGATGCAGGCAGGTGGCTGCACAGTTGCTTGTAAGGATCAGGCCCTCACTATACCGAGGCATTGGTGGTGTAGGCAAGCAAGGACTGCTGAAACCTGTAGGTGAATGTGTCAAATCAGATGGCTATGTCTGTGAGCTGTGTGTCTTGTGAGACCAAGGACTGAGAGCAGGTAGGACACCACAGAAACCTTCCTGCATGGGCCAAGCAGTGCTACTTTTCTCATCAAGCCAGTTGAACTGAGCAGAAATGCTTTGCCCAGTGGTTCTGTAAGTAGTGTCTAACATCCTGAAGTCTGTTTGTCTCTCTGGATGATAACGATTCGGGCTGGTTCTAGCTGGTGGGGACAGCTTGCTCTTGACTTACCTCACGCAATGGCTGTGGATTACAGTGGAAGAGGCTGTGAGGAGGCAGGAAGGTTAATGAACAGGAGGAGGGAATTAGGGACCTGTGGAAAAGAAAGTTCATATGCAGAAAAAATACAAAAAAGTGGAAAATTGCAATGTCGCAAAATCCCAGAAAACTATGGAGACTCTTGTTGGTAACTTGTGTGCTGGAGCTTTAAGCTGAAGGGGAGGTCAGTAAACTGCAAAAAAAGTCTTCTTGGTGTTTGCAGAGGGAAGACTGAGAAAGGGCAGTGCTTGAGTTTTAGGGTGGGGTGTTTTTTGTTTGGTTAATTTTAAAGTCCACAGATATTCAAAGCAGAAGGTAGGGTTGTGTATGGCTGAAGTCAGAACAGGTACACAGAATTGTTCACTGAAGATCGTAACCATGCCTCAAAAATTGAGTGTGGAGGCTTAGGATGGCAAACATAGGAAGATAATTATATCAAATTAACTCTAGTCTTTGTGTAACCAAATAAACTACATGGATTACTGCAAAGTCAGTCAAGATGGGAACAAAGGTTTACAGCATAAGAATCCTGCTAAAATTAGGATTGTTTTCATGTGAAGCCATTGTGCCAATACAAAATGAATTTCATATTGCAGGATTGATTGTAAGATAAATGCCTCCAGAGGAGTCTGGAGAGAAGACACTAACTTAAACTTAGCAGGATGGAGAATAACTGTAGTGCAGATATGTAGAGAATTCTTAGAATACAAAAGTCGAAGATAAGAATGTATGAGATGGCAGTGTGATATTGCTTCCATTATTCTGGTTTTTTTTCATTTCATAATATGATGAGTGTCTTCTAAGTATCACTCACTTTAAGTGATTAAATCATAGCCATAGAAGGTATGCAACCTCTAAGGGAGAAGCTGGGTGAAAAAAAACACCCTTAGACCTATTGGTTTTTACTGATTTTTCTAGGGTGTCACCATTAAATTGGTAGTTGGAAAAACTCCTGTAGAATAATCAAGGGAACTTCATATAGTCACTGTTTTTCTGGCAGAATATTGATATTTTTAGTTTTAGAATCCTTGTTGCTTTTAGCATGTATAGGTAGGTTTAGGAACAGTTATGTGATATTTATTTAGCTGTTGCTTGTATAATACTGGAGGCGCAGGGCACCTCTTGTCTTTGTGGTGGCTCTAAAGCAGCTCCAGCCCAGCATCAGTGTCAGTCTTCAGATACATCAGTTCTTACTCTAGATTGTATTGACTTTTGTGAACAAGGTGATGAAAGAAGTGAGAGATGGCATTAGGCACAGATAAAGAGAAATATCAATTCAAGTAGAAAGTATCTCTTTCTTGCTTACCTTCAGCCTGTGAGGTGAGTGAATCTCTGACTATCCGCCAGTTGTCTTACCATGCATGAGAGCTACAAGGTGTTAAAGCTTTCTGGACAGAGCACTTGGGTTATCTGTAACCCAGTTATGAAAGAAAGGAGAGCTGTTTCTGCTAGAGGAAGATGGAGACTTCTGTTTTCAGCTCCATGATAAGATGTTTTTCACAATGAAGCTGAAATTGCCATTTGAAGTGTTCCAGGCCGGGTTGGATGGGGCTTTGAGCAACTCGGTTTAGTCAGAAGTGTCCCTGCCTGTGGTGGGGGGGTTTGGAACTAGTTGATCTTCAAAGACCCTTCCAATCTGGGCCATTCTGTGATTCTACATGAGAGGAGCTAGTGTGAAGGTAAGATGGAGATGCCAAGTCCTTCAAATCAGAAAGGGCTATTTCATGTCTTCCGTTCTGTGTCTGTCACCAAGCTATCGTTGCTGAGTGTGCATTTGAGCCAGTGGCAGATGGCTTCCTCTGAGAAGAGGAAAGGATGAGGAAGAGAAGTTATGGTAGAATTGACAAAGCCTAAAGAGTCATTCTCACTGACTGGAAGGAACTAATTATTCTGGACTTGTGTTTCAGATTTGCTTGATCTGGGCTCAGATCTTTATGACTTGAAAATACATTCACCAAACAGCAATATACTGGACTGGGTACAAGTAAATAGTAAAGCTACTGGGAGAATGAAAATTACTAGGTTTAAGGGAGAATGATGTCAAACTTGTCAAATGGCAAGTTAAACCAGCCCATTTTTCATGTACTCTTAAAAAAGCTAATCCTAAATGTGAGATACTGCCAGACACCCTCTTTAGTTAGCAAGGTGCAGAATCATGTCTGTGCAAAATGGGAAATGCGTTTACTTGGCTAGCTTTTTTGAAATGAAACATTATATGTGTTGTGAAATACTGTAGAATGTACAAATGAGCATGTTGTTCAGAAAATCACATTGTGATGGGGGGCAGTTCATACACTGTGATGTTCATACCTTATATTTTGAGATTTTGTGGACAGGACTTAAGCATGTACTCTTAACTGGAGCATTATGAGTATTTTTCTATGTGTAGGGGTGAGATAGAGTTGGGAATGGAGAGGAGGGAGGAGGAGCATCTGCTTCTTACTGAGTCAAAGGTGTTTTGTTTTTCTGAAATTTATCAGTAATTGAATTAAAGCAGAGAAGAGTTGGGGATCAAGGTGGGCAATTGAGAGGGGAGCTACTGGAGGACAAAAGTGACTTTTGGTAAGGGGGCAATGGGAGGTGGGTGGACCTCAACATCTCCTATCTTCCTAGTGAATCTGAGAACTGTTCATTCCCCAACTAGCATGGAATTAGGGAATAAGGTTTTGCTGCTCAGAAGTGATAAACTACTGGAAGCTCTGTGCTGAAAGTGCTAGGGTGCCACCTGCATTGGTGAGCAGGGAATGTTGAAAATATGCTTTGGTGGGCTTTGTAATTCCCATCTGAAGAGCCTGTGCTTTTGCAGGGCTGCATTCAGGTTGTTTGGCTGTAAGAGCAGCTCTTTGCCCAGAGTTGTGCACCTGCACAGCATCTGGCTCTTTTCTGACTATGTCATTTCCCACTCATTAGCAGAAGCTTCCTCCTTGCAGGGGACTGGAGAGCACACCTCTCTGAACCAGAGGTTCGTCTCAGCTGGAGCTGAGATGCTCTACAAATATACAGAAACTGTGGCATAGGGAAAAAGTGTGTTAACATTGGATTTACTGAAAGTTTAAAGAGTGAAGTTTTCCCTGTTTGCACAGTAGATAGAAGAGTATCTATTCAGGGAAATAAACCACTTTATGTCAAAATCTAAAATGGCCACTCAGGGATTTCTTTTAAACAACGGTGCTTTTAAAAAGTCAAGGGTTTTTTATTTTGCAAGCAGCGGGGACATTGCACAGTGGAGTTTCACTTTCAGTTCTGTCACTAGCAGTTTTTTGCTTGGGTTGTTACTTTGGTGTGTCCTGAATGTCACTATAGCTAAACTGAAGTATTCGTACAGTTTCATTGTAGTATTTGGATTTCCAATAGTGAAAAATCCTGTAGTTTGTAGATACTCTGGGATCTTCTTTGCTTCTTTTCATAGATACTTAAGCTAACTTTCCTTCATGCAGGTTTTTGTATTTTATCATTTTGTTTGGGCTTCAAGTTTAAAAAAAAGGTTAATTTTTTTTTTCTTTTTAATACTTGACAGTTTGAGCTGCTGTTTGCTTCCTTTTCATAATAAAAGCACAGCAGATAAATAGAGGCCTCCATTCACATGCAGGTGATAGCAAAGGAATTAAATACAGACTGCTGCATTGTCTACTTTCATTTCCCTGTCTAAGAAAATAGCTAACTTCATTAGGAAAATACAGGAACTCAGCATTGTTCATCTTGTTCAAGCATAATACAGGGAAGAAACTATTAATTCAAGCTTGCACTTAGATTCTTCATAGCACTTAAAAGTCCCTCCAGTCTTGTTGCCAGCTGTTCCCTCTTAATTAATCTGTGTGTATAATTTCCTTTCCTTTTTTTTTTTTTTTTTTTTTTTTTTTGTGGTGTTGTTATGCTGTCCTTTATTTTTTGGGCTTTGTAATCTAACCAGGTAATTGGGCAACAGCCTTCTCCAAATTCACTTCCCAGTGACTATCTTCTCTAGCTGATGCACTAGTGTACAGAGGAAGATGAAGACTGCGGAATGTGGGAGTAGGCAAGGGCTTTCCCTTTCAATCCCTGGTACAGGTTGTCTATGTGAATCTGGAGATAGTATCAGTGTTCATTTTTCTCTTGTTTAAATATTGATGATATTACTTGAGGGAGGTGAGTGTTGCTATAAAGCTACTAAAACTGGAGGTTGTATTAGATTGGATTGAGACAGTCTGAGGCAGAGTTTCAGCACATTTACTGAAGGAGTAAAATTAGCCTGAAAATTTACTCATAGGGTAAATAGTAGGTATCTGTAGAGGGTACTGAAAATAGGTATCTGTAGTTGGGTACTGAAAAAAGTGTATCTGCTTTTGAAACAGAACAGATTCTGGTGTTAGGATTCATATTGAGACTTTGAAAAATAGGAGGGTTGCATGTATTTCTAAATAAGCATAGAATGTTAATGAGAAGCATTCTTACAAATGAGGAGCCTTAGATGGCTCTCCTTTAAAGTTCTTGCATGAGCAACTGGAGACAGTTATTACCTTTCCACATTTGAGAGGTACTGAGAGGCAACCAAAGAAATTATTACCTTTGCATCATTTGCCTTTGTGTTCACAGGCATAAAACTTGGTTTAATATCAACACAAAGGAGATACTAACTACCCGTTTCTCAAAAAGTGCTGCCATCATTTTCAGATCAGTACAGATTTTAAATGGTAGGAGATGTTCTTCACATTGTGTGACTTAAAAGGTTTACATATTTTACCAGGATAATGGTTTCAGACAGATGAAAATGTGATTCAGGTTTTAACTCTTGCAAATTATAGCATAGCAGTGACAAGATGGTGAAATCTTGGAGAGGCTGGAGTTGGATAGTATGGGATTTCTGTCAGTGTTTCTACTAGAATGAGAAGGGAGGAAGAATAATTTTGATCTTTCTCTTCAGATACCAACTATATGAACACATTACCCTATCTGTATTTAGTGCATCAGAATTCTGTTAAGCTGAAATCAGAAAAATAAAGTTTTAAAACTTTTTTCTGTCTTCATACTGAATTATATCATAGTTACAGTGCATCCAAATGGATTATTCTTCTTCAGTAAGTCTTTCAGAAAGTGTATGAATACTATAATCAACCTGTTTGCCAAGATCTTTCATACAGGATTTTTTGTAATTAAATCAGTACTCAAAGAACACTTCAATTTTGCTAACAGTAGTGCCTGATCAGAAGGCCATGAAGAATAACAAAGAGTACATGGGTGGTCCCTTCGAAGAGAAGCTGATCTCCTCATTTGGGTCTGTCCAAAGACTCAGCAACTGTAAATTGCATAATTTGCTTTGAGAGCACAAAAGCTATTCAGTTATGTTAATCAGTGGTTCTGCATCATCACAGAGTGGAGCTGTGCTTTTCTTGTTCTGTTAGAGGATTTTATCTATAAATGTATTGTAAATGTTCCATTTTCAAATAATTTATTTGTACAAGACAGGTCGTAGGTCAGGATCCTCTTATTATAAGCTTTCCACAGAGGAATATTTTAGAGTCTTTAGAGTAAGGCACTGGGGAATAGATGGATGCAAGCAGACACACAGGAGAGCCATGAGGTGATACTTGTCACAGAAAAAAAGCCACAAACAAGTCAAGGCAAATGGAATAACAACCCAGGTCTTAGCACATCAGCCTTATGCTGAAAGTTTGAATGTGGACAAACCCTTCTTGTGACTACAAAATGCACTATGTAGTATTTGTAGATACATATATGTGTATTCTATAGATACTGCGCTGACATATGTAGATAAAGATGGTCTTTTCTGTGTGTTTCAGCCATTCTTCATTTGATTGTTGCTGTGTTGTACATGAACTGCCGTACTCTTTTCTGAGTGTTTGTCATTTCAGCACAACTGGTGCTTGCGCAGCAAAGGAGCTTGTTCGTAGCAGTGATGGTTCACTGCTCTCACTGGCTCTTTGCTCTTCTTGACCTCATCTTGTTCTTCCTCTCTACTTAGAAAGCAGCTCCTTGCATCAAATCTGAGATGCATCAAAATTACTTTTCCCTTAGCTTTAAAACCATTTGCAACCCTTTATGGTTGGGGTTGGTTGGTTGGTTTGGTTACCCCCATGCCCCCAGTCCCATCGTGTCTTGTCCTTGTTGTTGCCATTGATTGTTGTTCCTCCTATTTTACCTAATTGGTTGGCATTCAGGCTATTTCAGAGCAAAGGATTCCTGCATTCTCTTCTGTCATATTTGCTCAGAATTTCTATTTGTGAAGGAGACAACTTTGTCCCTTACTGTGTGTTGAATATCTTCCGGTCTGTGTCTTTACTGGGCCTTCTTTTAAAGATTTTAAGTCATCCTGGATACAGACATAATCTGAAATTTGGCTTCATGATGGGTTCTCAAAACCACTCCCCCACTCCAGCAACCTGTTAACCTACACCCATCTGTAAAAGTTGAAAGACAGACTTAAGACTGCCGGAGTCTGGTGAGGGCAGGCAGGATGCACAGAGTTAAGGGCTTTGCTGTCAATGAAAGTGCAGTGCACCTCTGCCTTTGGCAGCTGCTTTGCTTTTGACACACCTTTCATTTTGGTGCTCTAGCCTGCTGTGTGCATGGGGAGGGTGCCTGCAGGCAGGACTGGTCCTGCTGGGTTTGCAGCCCTGTGCACAGGAAAAGAGGGTTTTGGGTGGAAAAGAGGGTTACTAGCACAGCACTGCTGTTTGAGCTGTGAGAGTAAGAAAGGTGAAATGTGATGCTGTGTGGTCAGCATCACATGTCACCTTTCATTTTTTGATGAAAAAAAGAAAGTGGGGGGCAAAAGACGATGCTAACAGTTTAATGGTGGCTGGGAGGTTTTTGCAGGAGTCTGGGAAATTTATGATAGTTGTTGATAATATCGTGCAAGTCCTTATGCTTTACAAAGCTTTAGTCAGCTATCAAGTGACACTAGCTACTGCCATGGTGCTTAACTCTAATGCCATAACATGTGTAGCCGAACAAGAAATGTAAAAATGGGGTTGCTTCATGTCATTTCTAGCTGAAAATGCCATCAGAGGACGAGTGCTTGTCTTTTTTCTTTTTTTTTTTTTTGGTGCATTATTGCAGGTAGAGAGAGCTCTTCAGGCACGAGTGACTTGCCCAGGACTGGTTCCTCAGCTGAGGCATTTTCTGTGATGTGCTGTAATGGTTTGGTCCCTGTGGTTCTTTGGTGTTGGTGCTTTGTGTGCGGGAGCTTCCAGCATCCTGTGGGACGGCCTTTGCACAGCCAGGCTTCAAAGCTCACTCCTTCACCTCCGATTCACGCAGCAGCTGGGGAACTGACTGGAATCCTGCTGTGTTGGGAGTGGAAAAGTCGGTTGTGGACTGTTTTGAGAGAAAACTTTACAGACAAAGAATTTCCTCAAGGAGCCCAGAGTAGGGTTTGGTACTTCCATGTGTCTTTGTGGGAGGGAGTGGTTGGAGAGAGGAAGGCAGCATGGGGCATACCAGGGCCAGCATGTATTTTTCAGGGATCACTTATATTTTCCCCAATGGTAGCTCTGTTTTTCAAATATATGACTTAAAAATGGGGCATATAAATTCCTAATATTTCTTGTATGGTTTCAGAAATAAAAAAATACTTTGGAGTAGGTGAGGCTCTGCTGCATCTCTATTTCTCATCTCCATTTTTCTTTGCCATTCAGTTGTCTTACACATGTGTGTAACTTCAGTTGAAGTTAGAAACTTGTATAAGTTCAAGCTCAGACTTTTCCAGATCATGACCTCCACTGTCTGGAGCATGAGCAGGCCAGATAGATTCTTACTTGGCAATTATGTCTGCTCAGCAGTAACAAATGTAGCAAGGTACTAGAGAGTTTTTAATTCTCACTTTGAACAAGTTGATAAAACATGATGGAAATAAGCCAGAGATGAATTGAGTGCGGTTTGTTAATAGTACTGCAGCAATTCACCATAGTTTGAGTGTTGCCCATCAACCTAGTTCCTCCCTTTACATGCCTCTTTATAGCTTCCATCATCATGATACTTCATTGTCCTTGAGTTTTTGGCAGCATTCTGCTTTGATCAGTCAGCCAAATCTCCAGTTACTCCTCTGCAGACTGCAGGAAGGTGTGCTGGTGGTGGTGGTGGGTGTCCCTCACTGTGCTCTGTGCTGTTAAACATTGGAAGAGATGTTAAGTGCCATGTGCCAGGAGAGTATCTAACCTCTTAGGTGTTTACTTAATTTTGACTTGAAGAATGAGCCTTAGATGTAAGTAAAAAATATGCTTCCACTAGTGATTCTTGACCTCTGCCTTTATACCTCTCTTTGTCCCCCAAGAAATTAAAATTCTATGTTTTGTATGTTTTCTCTAGGTTTTTTTTCTTCCAAGTGCCCAGTAATTCTGTCACCTTGCAGACTGAGAGGGTGAAAGTTGAGGAAGCTGATACAGAAAATATTGAGTAACAAAACCTGAAGAGGGTGCAATAGTTTTGGTGTTTGAGGTATCCCCACAACAAGGCCTGAGTAAAAGGTAAAGTTTCTTGGAAACTTGATTTACATAACGTGCAGAGGATGGTTATCAGATCAGTCAGGCACTGAAGTGAACATGCATGTGTAAATTTTCTCATTAGTCACTCTTTCCTTTCCTTTTACTCTGAATTCCTGTCCTTCTGTTCCATGATTTAGTGGAGCTATTAAAAAATCAAAACAAATTACTTGCTTTTTTCTTCTTTTTTTCCTCCGCATTTCTTCCCCACTTCTGATCTACCTTTTTGCAAATCAGGTTTGTTCCCTCACTCCCTTCGCTTCCCAGTAAGTATATTCAGTCTTGGCTGGGGAAGAGGCATGAAATTGTCATCTTCCTCTCTTCCCTCTGCAAAGTTTATATGGCAAGTTAATGAATTTCCTTTATTCCCAAGAGCAGCTCATAAAGGGGAGACTTCTCCCAAGGGCAGTGAATGTGATTGCCAGAGAGTTTTCTTCTAAATGGCTTCTTTTTCTCTATGGCTGGACCCTTCCCCCCCCCCCCCCCCCCCCCCCGCAGTTATTTTTAGAGTGCTGATTAAGTGCTAATTTGTGTTTAGGCTTCCTTGAAATACCCAGTAGGTTAATGCTGATTTGCCTGTGAGTTTGGTATTCTGGGTGGAGTATCAGCAAACTCGTACATTGAAGCTCAGATAAAAAATGTAACTCAAGTTTTCCCAGGAGAGTTCAGGGATCCTTCAGCCCATCTGTTCCACTGTGCAATGTTGCCAGTATTCAGCTGGGCTGTTTAAGGTGGTGAGGAGAAGATGGGTCACCATGGTGAAGTGCCTGGATCAGTACTCACAGTTCACATGTAAGCAGAAGTGACCAGCAGCAGGGCTGCTCTGGATGGCTGGAATGCACAGCTGTAGGAGGAGGTGAGCCATCAACCTCTCCCTAGGCTGATGTTTCTGGACTTCATCACACAGAGCACCATGTCCTGCGCTTGAGAATGAGACCCCCTGAGATCAATCTTCACCTGCCCCGAGCTCCTTCAAGGCTGATGTACATGTTTAGTGTTCCTCAGAGTACAGGGTGAGTTTGGTATGTGGGCATGGCCATTCTGGCCTGCCTGCCTTGCTGCCTCTCTGAGGAACTTCCACCCCTCTCCTGTGCTCTCAGTGCAGCTGGATTGTGTCCTTGCTGCTGCTTCTGCCTCTCTTCCCTGCTGTGAAAGGCTTGTGAACCTTGCTGTTGACCTCTCTCCTTTGCTAGGAGGTTGATGCATCTCCAGCACAGTCTCTGTATCCTGGGAAGAAGTGTTGCTTACTTTCCCTGGCCAGTAGCTCAAGTAGTCACTGGCCCAGTTGCAGTGTCTTGCAGGGACTGAATATTTTGTGCCAGTGAGCCCTTCAGACACCTATGGGTCTGACAGGTTTGAAATGACTCCTTAGTGGACAGTTCCCAGCAACTTTCCAGTGGTTTTTTAGTGATGTTTTCTAGTTTTTGTAAAAACCTTGGGCCTGCGGTGGTTCTGTGCTACAAGGCTGGAGACAACTGAGCAGTTCTGTTGTGTTCTGGGCTCTGGTCATCCTGACTCTGAGGAGCTCTCACCTGCAATAACCTGCCTGGTAATTGCTGTTGAAAATTCTGCTGATGCTGTTGGGCTGTCAGCTGGGATTAGTTTCTTTTGAAGTCCAAAACTTTCAGAAGTATTTACAGCAATGGTACAATCTGTGGGTGTTCACAGAACACAGCTAACAGTTGTGCAGAAGACTGTTCTCATAAGCTAGCCCTAAAGCACTAGGGTAAACAATGGTTGTTTTATTAAAAATAGAAATGTCTCCTTAGGAGTGCCTTCTTGCAAGGTGTCCTTTCTAGTAGGGAGGAAGTGAAGGCCTGTGCAGCCAGGAGACAGGTGACCAGGGTACCCTGCCCTGCTGCCATCATGATGACTTTCTGGCATGAATGTCACAGTTGCTCTTAAAACTAGTGCTTTGGCCAGTTCCTTCCTATTTCATGGTTTCTCATAGCCAATTTTTCTATTCAAACCACTCATATTTTAGTTAATTTCTGGACATAAATCATGAGTTAACATTTCAAAAAACTTTTTGGTGATCTTGACTATGAATGAGAATAGGCTCCAAGACCTTGCAGCTTTAGCAATGTTTCTGAAGCATCTGAGGTGGAGAAATGAGTGGGAATATGACCTCTGTGGTAGTGAAATAGCTAGCATAGATTTTTCATATCTACTCAGTTCAAACATTTTTGCCTTACAAAACCTCCTGTAATATTGACACCCATGACTGCTGCCAGTGCATCATGACCACCCACACCTGGGCTTGGGTTAATATCTTACATGGATGACTCACATCTTTGGTAATCTGATCCTTAAAAGATGTGGAGTGGTCAGGGCCAAAAAAAAAAACCTGTTGACCATGTCACCTCTCCTGTAAACACAACTTGAGGTTGCTCCTCTGCATCTTGAGGTGCACAAGGTGGATGCTTTAGTCTCCTGAAACAGAGCTCTGCAAGCTAAAGTGGTTGGGGTAGATGCAGCTGTGGTAGCGTTACTCTTCAGGCTCTGCCTGGAGGTAGGGCTGTGAAGCTGTGATGCATTACAGGCACTTGCACTCTGCATTGGTTTGTGCATTGAAATGTAAAGCATTGATTGTAAAATATCGCCCACTCGTTTACAATCTGGTTGGGACAAAGCTTACCACAAATGCCCTTATGGTGAACTCGCTGATATGCTTTTAAGAAAGTGTACTGAATTTAGATCATCTTCTGGATTATCTTGTACTGTTTAGCAGGCGGAACATCCATCTCCTACTGCTCCTGGCTGCATTGGAGGTGTTTTGGGTGCTTTCACTCCTGAATGCTTTTCTTAACTGTCCTGTTTTGGTGTGCCCCTGTAGCTCTTTACATCTCTTTCTAGTCAGTTTCTCCAGAGTACCCTAAAGTTAGGGCAGAATAGCAGAAGTGTGAAATTTGGGCTTGCTTGTCAGTTTTGGGGTTTTCTGGACAGGAATGCTTTTGCTCTGAAGTGATGCAAAGAATTAGAGGGAGCATTTCTGTGGCTCATTGCTTTGCTATAAACTTCCTCATGTTTGGGAGGTTATCTCTGCAGTCATAACTTTTAAGTTGTCTTGGTTTTCAAACAGAAGATTAATTTTGGCAGAACCAGATTACACTTGTGAAGTTTTCTTACTTGCCAGGAGTAGGTGGATGTGTGAATTTTTCAGATTATGTGTTCAAAAGAGAAACATGTTCTTTTTTTTCCCATGTAGTCAAAATGAAAGTGAACATTCAGACTTGGGGAACAGGAAATAATAAACTATCCTTTTCTACCCAGAACAGGACTGCTGCCTCTGCCAACTGGCCTCTCTGAGAGAGCCAGTGAAGTTGTCAAGCCCATCTGTTTTCATCCACTGACACAGTGCACCAAGGCAGCTGGAGGTGCAGACACAAAACAAGCTAGGGAGGGAGGGAGGGTGGGGTTTATTTTTCCTTCCTTTGCTCCCTGAGCAGCAGAAATTTTTTCTTGCTCACTGACAGCGTCACTGTTTCAACCCTGTCAAGATTTTGTTAGATGAAGTGATCTGAAGGGGATGGAAACTTCTCAGCTAGAAGTGTTGAAGGGGCACCTCAACATACATCATCTAAAGACGCTGGTCTCAGCCTCTCATGCATTTGTTCCAGTGTCAAGCTGATGTTACTGACCAGGTTGCTGGGGGTGGGTGAAACAGCGACCGTTAGGGGCTGCAGGCAGAATCATTAATTTAAACAGCAGAATGTTAATTTTTTTTGGATGAAGTAAAGGTCAGAAATGCTAAGGCTTCTATTAGCTGACTCAATCGTGGAAGAGATAAGAAAAGTGGTACTACCCGAAGTAGGACACACATAATTTATAATTTATCAGTGTATAGGAAAACACATTTAATGCCCTGCTGTGCAATAAATGTATCTGCTACAGGATCACCAGAGAGTGATAAGATGCTCTGCTTGTTCTTTTAATTCACCCTTTTTCCACCTAGTTAAAAGGAAGTTGCTTTTGTTCTTTATTGTCCACTTAATCTAAGAGCTTTATTTCCTGTGCTTGTATCTGCAGGGTTAGAAGAATGAATGATGAATAGGAGCCTGCTTTGAGGATTATATATTTGCCACTACAGCATATTTAAGGGTGTACCATGAAGTTCATATTGCGGGCAATTAGTGAAAACTGTTATTTCTGAAACATGAAAATGCGATTAGCTGAAGGCAGCCTGAAGGAGTGTGCTGGCGGCCTCTCGGCTGGCTTAGGGAAGAGGCAGGCTGTTCTGGAGGTAGGCACAGAAGTGCTATCTCACTGCAGTGTAGTTAATGGAACTAGACAGAGTTGTGGCATGACTGCGTTCAGGGGTCACGGTGGTGAGGGATGCCATGATTCAACCTGATGTAGCAAGGGAGCTTTGGCAGGGAGCCGCTGTGTTTGTAAGAAGCGGAGTAACCACAACTGCCAGCGGCCTTGAAAGATTCCGCTGTGGCTTTTGCTATGAATAGCAGGCACGGCTGCTGAAAGCTCGGGGTAAAAAAAAAAGTAGATACCAGCAGGAGACACCGTGTGAAGGAGGCATGAGTTCTGTCTCCCAATAACAATAAAAATTTGTGGTTGTGCACCTGTCGTGGTTGTTGTAAGACAGAAAATGGTTGGAGATCAAATAATTCCAAAACACCAATTAGGCTGATGTGTGGGAGGAGTGGGGAAAGAGGGGAACCACCATAGTTCTGGTTTGTTTCAGTAGACGTGGAAATGATGAACTCCATAGAGTCTGCTGGTTTCTATTGGTTTAAAAGACCTCTCCTGTCAGTGGTTTTCTTCTGTTGCAGAAATCAGACAGGTTTGTTTTTATTTGAAAATGCTTTCTGAAAATGATAGGCTCCATTAGCCCAACATTAGATATAATGGCTTAATTATTTGACTGCCACACAAATACATCTGACTTGCAGCCTGACTTAGAATTTAGATAAAAACTGATAAATAAACTCTAAGTTCTGCAGTAGTTTTTATTTTGTACAAGGGATGTGCTCTTCTGTCTTAAGGGAAGGGAAATCCCTGGAAGTTACACACCTCAGTTAAGGCTGACTCTATCCTAATGTGTTTTGCAGTGTAGGTAGATTATATTTATGTATAAAGCATCAGATGTGAATTTCCTAGTCTGCGGCTGTGATAACAAATGAAGCATAAGAGCCAGGATTTTTGGCTGATGTGTTGTGAAACAAAGTGTCAGTCAGTTTTGCCTTCTCAACGTCATTTATGTGAAAATGGTTTAAATTGCCAAAGATAAATTGAGAATTTTTGGCCAAGCTTTTCCACTGCAAATCTTTTTCTCTACCATGAAGGAGGCATGGATTTTGCTTTTAACCTGCTATATTATTCCACATAAGAGGTGGTATAAATCAACTTTCAAAAGAAGTTTTGTTTTCTTTGTTGGCTTTTCATTCTGCAGCCTATTAATCTCTTTACGCTTTCAAGTCTTGGGTATCTTTCTCTGGTGTGTTACTGTGAATGCTTAAAAGGATGCTGAGCCTTTGTGGTACCAGATTCAGTCCTGACTTTTGTTTCTTCTGCATCAGTATCAACTTCTATGAGATTCCTCCTATTTTGTAGCTCTGAGCTGGGCTTGCCTTGATCCTTGTAGGGCTGGGTACCTGGTTGCCAAAACTCAGTGCCTTGTGCTGCTTCTACTGTGCCTGAGGCATCTCTCCTGCTTTGCTTGCCCTTCCAGTGAGTCAGGACAAGGGCAGCCTGCCCCTGCCACCCTTTGCTAACTTGCCACACGGTTATTTGTGATGAATTGCATAAGCACAGTGCATGAAATCAGTGCAGAAGGGAAGGGGTTGGGGGTGTGCAGGGAGAGTTGCTGCATATTTATAGTTTTGTTCTTCGTTGGTGGTTCTTGGTGTTCTGCATCAGAGAGGAATTTGACAAAATGTGGTTAGTTTTGAACTTAGGTGGTTGGTGTTACCTGCTTCAGGAGTCAGAAAAAAGAAAACCTGAGTTTGGTTTGGTCACTGCTGGGTTTGAATTACTGGTATGTGTGGGTTGGGCATATGAGGTGCGCCCTCCAGCTGGGAAGAGAGGAACAAAGAGGTGGAATCTGGCTGGTCTTCACCTCATTTTGTAACAGAATAACTAGATTAAGAGTCTTTTTACTTGCTCTTGCCCAGCATGCACAAATAACATGCAGTTATGGGTGGTCTAGATTCCTGATAACTTGGTTAAACGTAGTGGTATTGTCATAAAATATCTTGGTGAGTTGCAGAGGTGTTGATCCCAGTCCCCTGCCTTGAGATGTCTTTGTAGAGAATGTGAAATTTCCTTATACAAGTGTTTACGTGGTTTTTTGTTTGACTTACCATGTCGTAAATCTCTGGGGAGCAGCACGTGTAAGAACCCCTTTCTCTTCCTCTCTGATACCTCTGCTCTTGTGATGAGAAAAATTACTCAAACCAGAGTCCTTACCACATTGAGACTGTTGTTAACAAGACATTTTCCGTGGGAGCTTTGGGCTTTGGACTTGATGAATTTGCCCAGATCACTGTTTACTGTAGAGCACAGTGCAAACCACACATGCCTCGATGTCTTCTGACGAGCAAGGATCATTGCAATTTGTGTGCTAAGAAATGAATTTTGCAGCTGGCTTGGGTTTTGCCTTTGGATTTCAGTGAATAGTTCCTGGCTGCTTTCTTGTGTTTGTAAATTTACCAGACTCAGAAAGTGCCTAAAACCATGTAGAGGGTTTTTTTTTTTTGTTTGTTTGTTTTTTTCCCTTTTGCTCCCCTGTGATATAGATCTGAAGCTGCTGGGTTGGAAAACTTCAATATTGCAGAGCAGTGTAAATACATAGGAGGCTGTGATGCCATTAAATCTATTACAACAAATTAGTCTTGTAATGTCTGCATGGAAGAGCTAAAGTTCAGAGTGCTGGTTTGCATTGCCTCTCACACTTTCTTAAAGCCACAAGAGTCTTAGAATTTTTGATGATTTGCTTCCAGCCTTAAAGACTAGCTTTGAAAGGAATAGCAAACATAACAACTAACCACTTTTGGACCTCTGCAGTTAGATACATAAGCTCTGAGAAGACCAGCCTCCTCTGAAAATTCTGGCTGACAGTGCAGGTTTTGTTTCAATTTTTAGTGTTCTTGGGGTTTGGTTTTTTGTCTGTAGACTCCAGAATTGGCAAAGTGAGACCATAGAGCTTGCAGCAGCCTGCAAGCACTTGTGTGACTGCAGGGTTCTCCAGGGTTAGATTGTCCAGTTTAACAGCCTGCTATTAATCATATTACCTGCTTTTCTTTTTGAGGATCTTGTGCTCTGAAGAGAGAGACATTAAACTTCATATTGCTTGGTGACTGTAAATATCTCCTTGTGTTTGGGTCTGTAATGAGGTAACCAGTTAACAGTTGTGTTATTTTAAAATTATCTACAGTGCCTGAAAGATGAAATAAAGCCTGAGTGACCTCTCAGGTGTTACCTAGTGGTTGTTACCAAATAACATTGCAGTTTTGTCTTCCTCTTCGGGGCTGTTTCCTGTTTGAACGTGGTGGGGTTGCAGCAAGAGACTTAGGTACTTTTTTCTCCATTTATAGATCTTGAAGAGTGGGAGCTTTGGGTTCTTTTGGGAACTGCAAGAGCACAGGAGGGAGGCAGAGCATTCCTTGTGCAGTATATGGAAAGCAGTTTTGAAGCTTGGAGCTATGTTTCCAGATACTCAAGTTGTAATTGCCTTAAAGTATTAAGGAAAAAAAAGGAAACTGCTTTTATGGTGAGAGGTGATTGAAATGAAATGAGCATGTTCGGGGTCTATACCTTACAACAGTTAGAAAACCTTGAGAATCTTGATCTTCCCCAATATAATCCTTTTTCTAGTCATTTAGAAAATTGAAGATGCGCATAGTGTGTGTTGATTTTTCTCCAGCAAGACATGTTGGATAAAGTGAGTTGTAGCTTATCTTTTCTCCTTTTTGACTTTTCTCAGTTTCTTGCTACAGACCATCTATTTCCTTAATGATGCTTAGACTCATCTAGATCTTGCTGCTCCATCCATCTTCCCTGAGGCCATTATCAAATCATCCATGTTTTCATGACTAAGGATAAACAAATGTGCAGATGCATGTGAGGGACAAAAAGAATGGAAAAACTCCAAATCCCCCAAACACTGCAGTACGTATGTGGTTTTTCCCAGGAGAGTTTTCATAGACTGAGCCTAGATGACATCTGTTAATTATGTTTCTTTGCATCCCTTTAGAAGATGCTCAGACACTGTAGAGCAAAGGACCTGAATTCATTCTATTTGTTTAAATATACTTGTACGTTTTACATTTTGCTTTCTTTATGGTCAGCAGACTTGAGATTGTTCTATAACTGCTTGATCTTTTTTCCTGCCTGAGGCAAACATTTTAAATGTACTAACAATGCATGAAACCCTTTTTGAAACTCTCACATTTTTTTCTTATTTAGAACTACTCATACACCAAAAAACTACCACTATGTTGTAGAGAGGCTTTCCTTTTGGTGCATTGATCTCTGCAGTTGTGAAACCCCTTACAGGATAATAATCTAAAATTTCTGTGAGAAAGATTTGGCTTCTTAATGCCAAAGCATTTCCTGGATTTGGTTTTTACCTAGTATTTGTCAAGACAGAGGCATTTTTGATTTCAAAGCAGCTCAGTTTTCAGCTGGCAGAAGTCTGAAGCTGTATTTTTGATTCCAGACAAAAAGCTGGAAGGCTAGCAATGCATTCTTCCTTCTGTGACAGGCTTCCTTATAGAAAGCTGCTGAACTGCTCAGCTCTTCTGCACTGCACTGTGTGCTTTAGTAATTTGAAATGTTAATGCACTGGAAATTATTACTTTGTTAATTTAACTAAATTTGGAGATCATTGCATGAAGGTGATCTCATGCAGAGTTGATATCTTTCTTATATAAATATATAATTTATATAAATTACATTTATTTAATACCTTATATTTAAAGGTAAATATCTTAGCAATAAATGACACTGTATAGAAGAGAAGGGTTTTTAATCTTTAAAATTCAAAATGATTGAGAGCAGCTTATCATTTGCTCTTGATATATTTTATATTTTGGCTTTCAGAATTCAACATAGGTTAGTTGTGATTCTTTTTCTCAGCCATTATTGAGGGACATGATAAATATTTCAGAGCTGGGAGGTGATGAGTAAGAACTGGAAAATAAGGGAGGGTGGTTCAAAGAAGCAGCAGGAGCTAAGCAGAATAAAGGGAACCATAAAATATCCAACAAATACTGATCTAGTAATATTAAAGAACTAATGTCTTACGTCAGCAGCATGACTTCTTTTTAAAAGGAATTTGATGTGGTTGTGGCACCTTGAAATTACCAGATTTAGAGTTGTTTTTCCTAACTATGTGCTGGAGGCCATGTCTACATGAGCAGGTAGAGCTCCTGAGCTGTGCAGCACCAGATGTAAAAGAGGGGAGCAGTTGTTATTGCAGGCCCCTAATACCTTGTTGGGATTTGGAGTGCATTTTTTGTGCTGCTGGAGAGGGGCTTCTGGTCTAGGTTCCTCCAGAAGCAACCTGGTTTACATGCACTATAGTTCTCCTGGGAACCAGGGTGAGCTGATAATCCAGGCCAACCTGCTGGTACAGAGGTGGTCTCTCTTGGAAGGTATCTCCTGAGATGGACGCATCTGCAGGGAAAGTTCAGCTCTTCTGTCTCTCCTGAATGTATTTGAAACTTAGGATCACTAAACTGATTAGGATGATTGGCATTTAGAGCTTACATGCAGTGAAGCTCAACTGCTTAAAGATTGGTAAAAAGTTGCTTCTTTTGCTGTAGCGTTTGTGGTCCTGTGATATGACTCTTGTTCTCACTTGTTTTGATGAAAGATTCTTGCACACTAAATTTTCTGAAGTTTAGAGCAGACCCAAATTTACTTAAAAAAACCTTCTTCCCTTTCTCAGAAAGGTAAGAGGTCTCACTTCATTTATTTACTCTGAACTTGGTTTGTGGAGGGATTGTCTCTTTTCTGGCATCTTTATTTGGCCTGGATATTCCTCAGGGCACACGGATGAATCATTTATCTCTGCACAGGGTGAGACACTTCAGTTTTTTAATGAACAGTACTGTGGCAGAACTTGTGCTGTGTTTTTTCCTTGGGAATTACTACTGCATAGAAGATCAACCAAATAGGATGTAGCTATACAAAAACAATTCACCCCTTGCCTTGCTGTGTACTGGAGGATGTCTCTGGGGGTCACAGTGCAACGTGCCATGTGCATGCTGTTCGTTTAGGATGTGACCTTATAGAGGACCATTCCCCCATGTCCCCTCACTTGGGGTCTCTATCCCTTTTGGCACCTGGAGTCAGTTAATTTCATTCTTTACTATTCCCATATCTCCTACAAGCAGGATGTGTTGCCTTATAGTAAATAGATAATTGGAGCTTTAGATGTGTTTTATAATTTGTGTATCTTGCTTAATGTGACATAATCATTTGAACTTTCTTACCCATCTGATAAATGAGCTGTAGAATTGTATAATTGTTGACTTACACCATAATTTGTGTTCTATTTGTGCCTTTGACCAAAGGGCAAGGGAAAAGCAGTAAGTCTCATGAATGGTTTAAAATAATTGGACTTAAGTCAATGCCCCCCCCCCCCCCCCCCCCAAAGTTAGAATATTTGATTAAGAATGTGTTTGAGGATTTCAAATGCATAGGCTTGCAGCATGGCTAATTACCCTAAATTTCCTTTAACATACCTTAAAATTCAGTTAACTATTACATGCAAATTACTGGGGTTTTTTTGTGTTACATGCAGTTTTTTGTAGCATGAAAGAGATTGATTGCCCAAGTGGATTAATGCCTCTCACATCTGCAAGTCTTAGTTCAGGTCAAAAGTGAAATAAGCCATGTGTGTTCAGAGCAGACATGTGCATACATCACAAATGCTGTACAGACTGGCCTGGTCTGAGAGTTAAGAGCTCCTTTTTTCTGTAGGAAGGATTCATGCTGAAATCCAAGTGTTTCATAAGCAGTACAGATTTAGCCTCAATTGTTACAGTTTTCAAATTATTTTTTTGATTAATCCCCAAATCACTCTTATTGGAAAATTTCAGTAAAACTTTTTTCCTTGTAAAAAAAAGAAAAATGTAAATGTATGTTACGATTTTGAAGTTGTATAGCCACAGGATTTGAAGGACTTGCATTGTCTGGCATTTTTCCAGCTAGTCCAGCTGTCTTCAGAGGAACTGAGTAGGTTGGCAAAGTGTGGTGTGGGCTCCTTTGTTACATGCATCAGAGAGAGAGAGAAACAGGCAGTAGCTGTGGTGAAGGCTTTATTGTATGAGTACTTTCTGTCTTTTCATTTGGATCTCCTAAAATTCTCTGTTCTTCCAAGGCTTCCCTTTTTTTGTGCCAGGTTTCCTGAGGATGTTCAGACGTGGCAAGCCTGGAGTTCCTACTCTGCTGTCTTCTCAGGAGCTGCTGGGAGAGCAGCATGAGATTCTGTTGCATTTTTCTCTGGTGTCTGTGCTGCCCTGGGATGTCCTGCAAAAATACGTGACATGGCTTTTTCCTGAGGATCTCCAGCTACAGGAATGGCCTCTGGGCATCCTCCTGGAAGGCAGGAGTAGCTTTCTCATCCTTCAGTCATAATGTGTGAGGGATAGGATTTCTGAGACTTGTTAAGACCACTGGTGAGTGTGGGACTGGGGCTCTCAGGTGCTTATTTGACATGGCTTACTTGGAAGTATGGATGAACAAATACAAAGATTAAAGCAAGCAGTGAGCTGCAGGTGTGGACACTTCAGCAAACACAGCCGAGAAAAATCAATTCTTCACAAATGAAAGAGGAGGGAAAAAATCAATAGGGAAAGGACTGTTATTTTCAATTTAAAGCCAGAGGACTTAGGGTTTGATCTCAGAGTTTATGCATTCCTGTTCTCATTCACATGTTGCATGGCTCTTTTATTGGGAGAACTGTAGACTGTGTTGTATAGAGATCATTAAATATAAATGGTTGAAAGAATGTGAAATGCTCCCCATCCTTATTTATTTATTTACTTATCTGGCTGCAGACACTTCTCCCACTGTAGTTAACGCTTGTGGATGCTACTTCGCTGTACAGAGTATTGGAGTGCATTGAGATTTCTGTGCTGTGAAGTCCACCAGCCTTTTCCTCCTGCATGCTTTGACAATATTTAAAGCACACACATCAGACTGTAGTTATTGATCTGTGTTTGTTTCTTTTCAACAGACTGCAATTCCATCTGTCTACCTGATGGTGTGTGAGTGCCCCACAAAAACATGACCAATATTTTAAGTAGAGATACAGAACTTGACCTTGTAGTACAATCTGTATGAGTCTGGTAAATACAGAGTGAGTGGACAGAACAAGGTGGAATGCAGAGGACCCTGTTGTCTCATCTTGGTGCAGCCTGCTGTAATGGGAGGGCAGAGTGCCAGTTTTTGATGTTAGAAACAGAAGCAAACCAGTATTTTTGGCTGATTCCTAATTGCTAGTTTCCACATTGCCGAATGCATGTCTATGACTGGTAACTGTGTGAAAGCCATGTTACCTTGTAAATCCCCTTTGTCTGGGTAGTAGTAGGCAAAAGCATGAAATCATTCTTCTGACTCTTTCTTTACTAAAGCTCTGCCTGCTTGGAAGCAGGTGCTTGCTAGGTTTTGGCTCCACTGGCAACTCAGGAAAGCAAACAGAAGCAATCATTAGGAAGATGCTGCCAAATTCTGCAAAGCTACACATCTGTCACTCTCTTTAATCTATGGTAGCTACTTTTTCTAGAATATGTTCTTTAACTTAATTGGGATTATTTCTCTGCTGTGTCTAACTCTAGCTATGCCAGTGTGTAAATGTCTTTTGGGAGAAGTACCTTCATCCACTAAAGGCTTAGAGGTTATGTAAAGGTGGGTGGAAGAAATGTCTATCCTAGCCTGTATCAGCACTTTTAGGTCTTGTGTGGACTGTGACAGCCTCCAGAGGTGCTTGTTCCAGTGTAAATTGCCTGTAGAGAGAGTCTAGGACACCTTGGGTCGCCAACTGATTGCTTTGATTAGATGCCTGACATGGGGGGAAAGAGACATAGACTATGATGGCAAAAAATAATGTAAAAGGCAGGAATTTTCAAATTGTATGAGGCAAATAAATGTGACTCTGGCTTGCAATGGGATGTTTCTGAATGTCTGAGATGCTCTTGAAAATGCCTCTTAAGCTAATACGGAAGGACTTTCAAGGTAAACTGTAGGAAGCATACAAATGGCAAACTAACTGCCATGTGAGAGACCACATTCCCATATTCTAGGAGCTCCATGGAAATCTGATACACCAACCTCACCCTATCATAAGTTGCTACATACTCAAGTGTTTAGGGTGTTTGAGTGTGTTATTGTTCCCTAACAGGAAATACTGGGTCTGAAGAGAGGGTACCCCCTGGCTGGGACAGAAATGCCTGAGCCCTCTGGCACATTGTGTTGCTGTGTGAAAAGTGGTGGGGAATCACAGCTCAGTCCTGTGTTACTCTCCCTCCCTTCCTCAGCAGTTTCTTGAGGCTGTGCAGCTTTTTGTCCCTGCAACTTCTGATGTGAAGTAAACCGGGTGCATCTAATGAGGGAGAGTTGTTGCAGGAAGAATCTTTGCCAAGAGTTTTGAGGAAAGGTGGTGTTACTGTTCTGAATCTTTTTTTGTCTGGAGCTGAATGAAGATATGAGAGAGAAACAGGAATGAAAAAAAGAGGATAATTTATGTTGGAAAAGATCTTTAAGATAATTGAGCCCAACTGTTAATCCTCATGAATACTCAGATTAACATTTTTTAGGGAATTCTTATAATTATTATATGTGTATGCATCTGGTGGAGAACTGCCAAAGAAGCTGGAAGAAAACAAGATGTTTACTAACCAGAGAGCAGAAGATACAGAAATGTGCTGGACCCAGAGTGCTGCTCCACTTCTAGGTGAGGTTAATGGCAGAGGGAGAAAGACCAGCTCAAGGCTTTAAAAGCAATTATCAGCTTTAATTTGCTACTGTCAGGTAGGGGTTGGAAAAAGCAGGAACTTTTCTAGAATAGTACAGATCTCTCTTGCTGTGGGGTTTTATCCCTTCCACTAAGGTTGCTGTAGTAGCCAGCAATGGAAAGTACCTCCAAGAAACTGTTCTTCAAGTAAAGCAGCAACCTGTATGGATGGAGGACTCCCATGCTCCTGCAGAGCTAGAGCATGAGTGTAGTAGATGTTATTTTCTCTTTGTGTCTTGCTACTGGTTTGCTAAAACTCAGAATAGCTAGAAATACTGGTATAATGAAACTATTCCTGCCATTCCTATCGCCATTTTATTATGCTTGTAAATACAGGACATTGCCAGGTAAGTGTATTGTAGGAGCGCAAACATTACAGCTGTGTAACTTGATATTCTGCCTTTTTTCTGAATTTTTGGCTTCTCATTTCTTTGAACGCATTTGTTACCTCTGTGTCTGGCTCATCTTCATACTAGTGTCTTATATTTGTCTGACAGTTCCTTTTTATGGTTCATTCATTCACCTTTTTGTGTCTCGTTTCATTCTAGTCTCTTGCTCATGAGTATGCATATGCAAGATGCTCTTGCTATTTAAAAACTTGTAAAATCAATAGATACAGCTTGTCTCAATGACTTCATTTTACTTCCTGATAGTGGCTAACTCTCTCAATTTTCTGATCCAACAATTTCTATATAAGCAGAAGCAGGAAAAAAAACCCACTCCACTACACTTAATAAAACAACAGCAACTGAAAGGACTTTTTTTCATCAGAGGAATATTCTGAAGCTTCTTAATGTACTTTATAATTTTCCTTACTGAAAGAGCAATTGAAGTGTACACCATTGCTTTTGTATTTTGTCTCTCCATCTTTTAGCCTGTTTTTCTTCCTTTTGCCCATCATGTTTTACATTTTATATTCTGTTCTTGTCCTCATGTTTATCCTTCTAATGCTCTTTTCCCTTCCTTTGTCCGTCATTTTTCTTTTTAGATAAGAGGTTATACTGCTGCTGTTCTTCCTGTCCCTAAAGGTAACTGCTCCCGCTTGTCATCTCCCTTTCTTTGTTTTCCTCTGTTAGTGAAAGACTTGGAGGACACTCCTCTGCTCTTGTGCAGCTGCGTTCTTTGTGGCCTGGCTGAAGTGCTTGGTCTGTTCATCTTGTTCCTTCAGGGTAAAAGTTTGTGCGTGCCTAAATTCTATTGAAAAATCAGCGTATGCTTATGTACTGATGAAACTACTGCCTGCCCCAGTGGCTGTTCTAGGAGCTTCAGAGAAGAATCTGTTCTAATTACAGAGCAAGGCAACTTGGTGTCCAGCAGGGAGGGTCATCCAAGGTATGCATGAGGCTGGACCTCAGTGAAGGGTTTAGCAGCTTTCTCCAGCAAATCTCCAAATGAATGAAACAGCATTGGGAAGGTGGCTCTGCCTTAGCTGCATGACTGGTTGTGCTGTCCCATGCTTCTCAGTGCCTTCTGGAAGAGTGAATCTCTTGTTCTGGCTGGGTGAAGCTAGGTGTGGATTTTGACCCTCCTGACCCAAGAGGAGCAGCTTAGCCCGCTCTGCAGCTTCTGATGGGTGTGTAGAGTGGTGCTGACCCCCGTTACTGCTGCTCTGCCTTAGCCTAGAAGAATGGAACGTTGGTCAGCTCTTCTCAAGTGAATGTTTGTTCTTTGGTTGTGGGAACCACGGAACTGGTACCTTGTGCAGAGATTTGGGTTTAAGATCAGCCTCTTATTGGTGCATTAGCAGTTCTCTAAATCTGGTCAGCTTTTAAAAGTGTGGGTGATCCTGCTGTGAAGTGCCTTTCTTGTCCCATGCACAAAACCCCCATCATGGGCTTTGGGTGCCAGAGCCTGAGGACTGGGTGCCTGTGAGCCTGGAGCGGCAGTGGGGGATTGTGGACACTGCTCTGTACTCAGTCTGATCTTCAGGTCTGTTTGTAAGTGCCAAATAATTCCACTAAATGAGGAAGTTAATTTAGCCTTGCCTTCTAAGCATCATAGTTTATGGGATCTTTTTGTTTGTGGTTCTGATACTAGAAGGTAGTTTGGATTTTGAATAGGTAGCCGGTGGTGAAAAATCACTGGGCCAAAATCAAAATGAAGCAGTTTGATCTGTAGTTTGAAGAACACTTCATTGAAAGAAATCATATAAAAGAAAGAAAAAAGCTTTTAAAGTGAAGGCTGAGATAAGTTGTATCAGTGAAAGTACTTTAGAAATGTTGCAGCTTGCAATCATAAAGATAGGACATGTATGGAAGCAATTGTAGATAATGGTTTACCTTGAACTGTCCATTTCTTTTTATATTGTTACCATAAAATTTTTTGATAATTTTAAGTAGCTGAAACCCCCTATTTCTTTTACCATCTCAAGTTAAATATGTCTGTTGCAATTCCAGTCTTCAGGGACTGATAAGTCTCAGCTGTAAAAACGTGTTCTGAGCAGAAACTTAGCATAGGATAACTCAACAGAAATATTCACGTCAGGTATAAATTACCGTCTGCCTGTAGAAAACTAACAGGACTGGAGAAGATCCATTGTACTGTATTGCAAGGGAGTCCTCTGTGTAATGGAAATTGTTTTGTCCAGAAAAGGAAACTAATAGTCTGGATGTGAGTGGAGTTAAGGTGTTGCTCCAGGTAGCTTTGAATTACCTTGAAGGGATAAGCTTTCTTAAAAAAGAAAATGTCTGTAGAGAATATGCCAAGCTATTCCTAAATGGATGTAGGAGTATGTGCTCTCCATTGGCTTAGCAGTTGGGTCCAGAATACTGCTTCTCTTTTGCTGGCCCTACAGGCAAATCTTGGAAGTTTAATTCTAATTTTATTTTGTTTTCCTCAGGAAATAAAAATGTAACTTAAATGTAACTTCTGTGCTGCCTGCTGTCAGAGGCCGTGCACTTATGGATTGGAACGTTCACTTGTATGGAAGCCAGGTCCTGAAAGTCATCACAGCCTATTCTACCTGGACTCTGATTGTCTGTTCTTTGATAAAGTGCCTGTTTTCATTGTATCTGACAGATAAATAGCACTCAAGGGTTAATTCGGTTTGCTTCTGAGTATATCTGTAAAGTAAAGAGAGTGTTTTAAAAAATAAAAATACTCCTGTGGCCCCTTCCTTATTTTTAAAGAGTTCTTTTAATGTTTCGCTTACTGTTTTGGGAGTACAGTTCCATTAAAGATTGAACCCAGTAAAGTTTAATGAGGAAATGTATAGATATCTCTGTCGACAGTAGACGAGTCCTGAGACAATTTCACAATTACAGGAAAAATGAAATTATTATAGAGCCAGAGAAGATCATTCTGCCAGGTCTTGCTGATGAATTCTTGATGTCTCTGTCTTGATACACCAATCTAGTGTTGTCTTACATAATTTTAAAAATTCATGCCACTAATGAAGAATGTAAAAGGTTCTGGGAAGTTTTTCAGTTCTGCAGTAGCAGCAGCTTGCATGATCTCTGATTTGTCCACCAGTTTTGGTTTTGATGAGACTCTGAGCAAACCCTGCACCTTGCTATTCTGGAAGCAGCAGTCTCCATCTGCGCTTCTCCTGCTATTCATCTTCCCTTCTGTGTGTTGGTTCCAGCAGTGATTTGGCCTCTGGGCAAACAGAGTTCATTAATCTGGCTGAAAACCAATTATTTTTAAAAGTCAATTGTAGATTTGCCCGTTTGGTGACCTTAGTTCTCCAAAGCATTCAGTTCAACATCAGAGGTGGGGAACTCTTGTGAACCAAGAGTCAGTGATGTCAGCTGAGAGTGGGGGCGAGGGTGGGAAAGAAGGAGCAAGTGGCGGCGTTGCTTTTAGATGTATCCCTCTGTTTTGATAAATTGTGCCCTCACCAAGAACATGACTGTCTTCTGGTAGAGTTGCTGCTCTGTTTTGCAACTGAGGAAGCTGTGGCTGGGGTGGGCAAAGGTGGTACAGCATGAAAAACATTGATGGAGTTGGGGACTACCTTGTGCTCTATCTGGCACCTGACACGATCGAGGCAGTGTTTTTATGTGTGGATGAAGGAAACAATAGGCCTGTAGCCTAACTGATATAATATCTTGAAGAATTACAAATTTCTGATACTAAAAATTGGAACTGACCAATGTGGGGTTTTTTCCCCTGCCTTGGTTTATATTTATGCAGTTTTAATAATTTTTTGTCTGATTTTCAGTGAGAACTAATATGTAAACTGGTGTGCCATCCTTCCCTTAATACATTTTATTACTCACCAATATAATAATTAATTTAGATCACCTGTGTTTTCCTCTTCAAAATCCATAAGGGTGAAACTGGCTTTGTGTTTCATGAATAGTAGTGTGACAGTAAATGTGTCAATTAACAGATTTTTAAAATGTCTTAGGCAACATATATTTATCCTCCTGCTTTCCATCCATCCCCTGGAGAGTATGGGTTAAAAGTTAAAACAGCTAAGACATGTGACTGTATTTTGAGAAAGAGGATTCTTTGCTTTTGTGGTTGGGTTGTGTTTTTTTCTTTCTTGGTGGTATAGGGTTTTTGGGTTGTTTTTCCTCTTTTGTCTCCAGAGCTGTATTTTTTGTTAGCATATGATTTGATCATGTAAAAGATGTGGTGTCTCTTTGAAATTACTGTTGCAGTGCACAGATGGTTATGGGACAGAGAGTTGGATATTTAGTGTCGGCTCTGGGGTTTGTTGGTGTTTTGTTTTTTTTTTTTTTAATTTTTTATTTTGCACTGAGTACTGCTGCCAGTTTCTTGGTTGCTCCTTGGTTATACAGAAATGCTGAATGCTGATTACCCCTGGTGTGATGCTGCACTGGGGGAAGGTATGGTTGCTTGCCCTTGGGCACCTGACGGTGTAGTCCATGCAGAGCCATGCTGGTGAGCATTCATTGCTGGGGGCGGTGGCTGCTCTGGACAGATGCCCAAAGGTGCTGTGCATGTAGTGAGCTGGACCAAGGCAGAGCTACTTCGCTCTCTTTGAGATATTTCCCAAGGATAGGTTTGTCCCATGACCTGAAACCAAGCATGACCTTCATGATTTACGGTTGAAATGCAAGCAGAATTTTCCACAGTCTGCTTTGTGATCCTTCTTGCTGTTTCTATGTGGAATCAGTCATACCACAGAAAAAGAATTTAAAGTTACTAATGTTGCTGAAAACCACACTTTTAATGTGGAGTTATTAAGTATTTTGGAATTGGCATACAATCTGGATGCAGTTACCTTTCTAGAAGGGAGAAAGAATACCATCTGAGGCTTTTGAAGTGAAAAGGGAACTTTTCACTTTTGAAGTGAAAACGGAACTGAACTTGTCCTCTCAGTGCTGTATGGAGTCTAACTTTAGCATCAAAGTATAATAATAGTTGTGGATTCCATATGTAATTCTGCTGATGCAATCTGTGGAGTCCTGGGTGATTAATATCATGTGTGTGTCCTGGTGCTCTGTTCACAGATGATGGGAAACTACAGAAATCTGTCGTTCCTTCTGTTTTGTCCTGTAATCTGTATTCTTTGTGCATAATAATCTGAAACTTTAAATTTCCTTTTGGCATATATTTTATGTCTCAGATGGATTATGCATGCTTACATAAATATATCATGTGTGCAAAGAAGATAACAGTACAAACTGGTGGAATTATTGTTACTTTGCTTTCCACATCTTGAAAGTTTACAAAGTCTTTGACAGAGCAGTTGGTTTGAGCTACTGAAGTCCCCTAGATGTAGTCTAATAGTATGTACTGTGGTGGCATGTGATTTAGCACTGAAGTAATGCAGGTGTTTATTTTCTGCTGAAAACATTCTGTCGCTTTTCTGCTGTCTGTATGAGCTGTGGCTATAGCTCTTGTTACACTAGTCGGCATCACGAGTATAGGAAACCCGTGGCACAGGAACTGACTTAAAATACAGTTTGTGTTATGAGAAAGCTGAAATGTCAGTGAGGTAAATAAACAATAAACACTGAGAATTAACCATGTGATTTGTATTTCTGTGGTATAGTGCTTAAATACGAAGCTGCTGTGTTCTTTTACCTCTTCTGAACCATGAGTGTTTGGAGGCTTCAAGATATGTTAGCAAATACATATAAATCTACAATAAATATTTTTACATACACACTTATCTGCATATTTATGATTAGATGTTCTGAAAAAAAATTGCATTTCCTTTTTAGCAGCTTAGAAGGAAAACATAATTTGGAGGGAGTTTTTTTGCATTCCAATTGTATGAATGCTAAAACTTGTGTGAAGCTCCCCTGAACTTCGGATCTTAAAAATTTGAGTCACTGGGATGGAATCTTTTTATACTCTCAAGAACTGTGTTGTCAAAGTCATAACGCTGGGAGAAACCTAATATACACAGGAGAAAAAAAAAATCTCTGAATGACAGACTGACATAGGTTGCAGGGTGTGTCTGTAAACTATTTGGTGCAGTCCCTGCACAAAGCAGGGCCAAGTTCATTGGGGTTGCACCAACCCTTGGGTAGGCAAGTGTTGGGTATCTCCAAGGATGAGGATTCAGTGACCTTTTAGTAAATCTGTTACAGTTTTTGATAACATTTATTATAAAAACTTCATTTTCTAATTTCCTTAATCGAAATTCCACATGCTGCAGTTGTGGCCTTTACCTTGGGTTGTGTTCCTGCCTGCTTCAGAGAGGAGTTGGGCTCCTCTGTTGTCTTTGCAGTGTATTAAGTAGTTGCAGACACCACTGAGTTCCCCAACAGTTCTCCTTCTTGAGGCTCAACAACTCCAACTCTTACAGCTCTCTTGCTGGCCCTCAAGTACCACCGTGTGTTTCAGGTTGGTTCCTGTCCTGGACGCTGTTGTGTTCATGTCTGTCTTGTACTGGGAAGCTCAACACTAGACCCAGGACTCCAGATGTCTCACCAGAGCAGAGAGAAAGGATTATCTCCCTCAACTTGCTGATGATGCTCTTCCTAATGCATTCCATAAAGCTGTTGGCCTTCTTTTCCAAAAAGGCCCATTTCTGGCTCATGGTGAAGTTTTCATCCATTGGGATCCCAGCTCCTTTTCTACCAAGTTGCTTTTTGGCCCCCAGCATGTATTGGTGCTTGGAGTTATTCTTCTCTAGGTGCAGGACCTGCCATTTGCCTTTGCTGAATTTCACAATATTCCTGACAAAACATTCCTCTAACTTGCTGAGATCACTTTTAATGGCAGTGCTGCCCTTGAATGTGTTCTGTCGCCCCAAGTTTTGTCGCCTACAAACCTGCTTGAAACTTTGTCCTGTCATACCAGTTTTAATGAAGCTGTTGTACAGTGTTGGCACCTAGAAATTGGCTGCTAGGGGACTTGGAGAAGCTGGTGGATACATCATGAGGCCAAGTGATCTAGCTGCGTTGTGTAGTCCAGTACTTGGAGGTGAAAGAAAACTTATCTGGTGTACGTGAGAAATCATAGTGTGTTTTTTGCTTTGCTCTAGATAGCAATTTTAACCCTTCCTCTTCTAGACTGCTTATCTGTTATGTCATTTTTCTGGTTTTACATGAAAATTTCGGTCCTGTTCTCCCTTGCACCTCTCCCTGCACCCTGTTTGCAGCTTTGGAGGCAGGGTTTCCTGTTGGCGTGTGAAAGAAAACACTTAGGGTCAGGCTTGTTCACACAGGAAGGAATCGCTAAAAATTACAAAACTGGGGCACTGGAGTGTGAGCAAGAAAGCAAAAAATTTACAGATACACCTGTTTTAAAGGCAGTAGGAGGTTACAGTCACAAAAGAGCAGTCAGTTGCTGGGTTCATCTGCTACTTCCTTGAAAAAAACTCAAAAACATTAGACTTACACAGAGAAATTAACAAAGCAAAATAAATGTAAATTGTACTTTCCATTAGTTGTGTTTTGCATATCTGTTTAATCTTTTTAAAGAAATTTTGTGTAGAACCCTAGTTTTATATTCCAGGGTTTGAAGGTTTCTTCTGTGGTGGCAGTAAACTTGGTGGTCTTCGCTATGATTAATACACCTCTGTTTCCATTTCTGAGGAGTGGAGAAAACACAGATGAAGTAAAGTGAGTTGCAGCAAATGTATTTGTTTTCCTTCTCTACTTCTCATCTGCATTTGAGTCATTTATTTTTTCCCCCCTTCTTGCTATTTCCTTTCTATGCCTGTTAGTCTGGTCTTGTCTTTCACAAGTATGTATTGATGCTTGTTACTGCTTTTAGCAGCATTGTTATCTCATGTGACTGCAACATATAAGAGAAGATGATTAAAAGTTACATAATTGCTCCCTACCAGTGAAAGCTTACGATAATGGATTTACAAATACCCTTTTCAGTCAGTGTATCCCTGTGCCACAGTACAGCAGTGAATCATTCTGTCTGACCATTACTTACCTAAATATCTGTATAGCCAAAACTATATTAACATTGTATGATCAAATTATAGTAATATTAAATAAAGTAGCTTGTTAGGTCTTGTTATGCAATATGAAAAAAATCCTGGTATTATTTGTGGTGATTCTCGGGGTGTGACTTATCAGATATAACCAAATCCCAAGAGATCAGAGGTATTTAGAAGTGTCTGTAGTTATAACTTCTGCATGTGTTTACCTTGAGCGTGTCTAAATTTTCTTGTGTCTTTTTACTGTACTAAAAAGATTTTCATTGTAGTTGTGAAACAATGTTGAGCGCATTCACTACTGTTCATTGCTAACGTACAAACTTGTGTGTAGATTTAGGCTCACAAATTTATGTTTGTCTCTTTGTACCTTGAGATGCATTGAAATTAAAAAAAAACAAAACAAAACGTGGACCAAGTACTGACTCATATTTCACTAGGGATCACAACCAATTAGATCATCAGCTCCACAGACTTTGTAATGACCTAGATGTGCCAGTATGAGAGTTCAGTGGTATCTCGAAACTTCTTTTGACTAGGGTTAGCAATAGCCTTGCCTCTCTGAGAAAATAAATTTAGCCAGGGGAACATGGTCTTCTGCATGAAGGAACGGCCTTTTGTCACTCCTGTTGTTTTTTGTGGGGCATGGATCACAAGGCTTGTGTATGACATCAGCTTTTAAGAAGCTGGAGGAATGATCAGTATTGTGTATGTTTTGGTTTTTTTTTCAATTTAAAAGAATACTGTATTATCTCATACTGAGGAATGAAAACACGTTCTTACATTCCCTCTTGTTGAGGACAGCTAAAACTTTATCATAGAGGTTCACATTGCTTTCCATCTTCAAATAATTTTGCAGACATCATCTGTGGTAGTTGATCTGGAAGACATCCTTAAAAAACATGTAATTAGTCATATTTTGTGGGAGGGCTTAATCCTGATTTTGTGTTGAAAAATATTTACTTCATATATGTCTTTAGGAGCAATTGAAGTAAATATCAGACCTCTGGCAAGCTCTCAGCTCCATACCCTGAGTATTGTTCTGTTTATGGTCCTAGTGGTATGCTAAAGCAGATGTTCTGTCTTTAGAATGAATCAGGATGAAATCTTGGTGCTACAAGCAGTTTTTCTTTGCAGGTCCAGTGATTCTTTTCCTGAAGCTTGTCTATAATAGATATAATAAAGGTGGAATGATTTTTTGAGGTAATCACAGTGGTGTGAATTGCTAGGGAGACAGTAGATGATCTTTTGGGGTTTCCTCTATCCTAGTTTTTACAATTTGTGTGACTTTTCTATTGATGGCTCTTTAGGTGGCAACAGAGAAAATGGAACTGTGAAAGCAACAGAGAGAGGGCCAGGTGATGAGGATCCTGATCTGGCATACTGTTGGCAGAAGTGGAGGAAAAAGTCAGATACTGTTCTAGCTATGCAATCCCTTCCTGCTCAGTTCTTTCAGTTTGGGAACAGCTTGGAAAATGCCGTGGTCTTGTGGAGCCTTGCCTCCAGAATGGTGACAGCTTCAGTCAAGCTAATGTAGACCAGCTGCTTGAAGTTTCATGTTCGCTTAATATGGTGAACTTCTTTGGAAGGAGTGTTTTGTCTTGGTCTAGCTTGGGAGATGGAAGGGGAGGAGATGACTTGGGCAGGAAGCTGAGTCCTGAAGCAGTAGAACTAGACACAGCTATGTCTTGTCCTTGCTGCCCTCCTCAAAAGAAGACGTGTTAGGACTCTACTAAGTCTTCTGTGGTTGCCCCTTCTGGCATGCTGGCCTTCAGGAAGCTTCTCAAGAACAGCTTCTATGAAACTTTTGCATCCCAGATACAGTGTAGAGATGTTTGTTTTGAGGGCATTTACAGGATAGTAGGAAGACGTTTGTGAATGTCATCCCTGGCTATTAATACAAATGTGCGTATTTAGTTGATATGCTCCTCCTGAACTCATTCAATAGAGTGTTTCCTTGTGGGCTCTTTTCAAATGCAGATGAGAAAAACAGCAATAAAGAAAATATGGCATTATTTCTTTCACTATATATTTGAAAGAGCTTACTTGTATTTGCTGACATACTGCAGGTTGAGATGTTTCCAGTTAAGCTTGTGGCTTTTTGGTGAATTTGCTACTTAGGAAGCCGGACCTCTCTGCTTTTCATTTTGAAATGGTGCTGACTTGTTCTAATCCTTCTCTGCTTGTTAAAGCCCTTTAAACTGCTGGCCCCAGTCCATGAGATTTTTTTCCATAAAAGAGGATGACTTAACCATATTTGATGCCCTTAAGATTAGGGGCTTGTCGAGATTTGTTGACTGCTTGACACTTGTATTTTAGCATGCCTGCTGTGCACAGCAGGATGTGGAAGCAGAGGTGAGGGTGGGTCACCGGACTGATCTCATGTTGTTGTCACTTGGTCAATTGATAAAGGAAAGAGAGATGAGAAAAATGGGTTTTCCCTGTGTATCAGGTTGAAAAGCAAAATAATCTGACTAATGCATAAATGGGATTAAGACTAAAAGTGATGGAGCTGGTGGCAATGGCCCTTAAATGTAAGAAGCCCCAGATGTAAGCCTTTGGTTTGCTACCATGGCCTGATGGGCCAGGGAGGAATAGTAAATCTGCCTGTGCTGACTATGGCCCTGTTGGGAGCAGTTTGGGTTTTAACCCTTATATGCATTTCCTGCGTGGGTTTGTAGAAATATCTGCATGCATTTTTAAATTTACTTTTTTCCTTTTTTTTTTTTTAAGCTAAGCTATGAAGGGTCTAGTAGAGCGTTGAGCAGACTTTGTTTTCACCTCCATATTTTCTCCCAAATCAACTTCAGGGCTATAACACTGATTTTTGTTCTGTTCTTTTTAAACTGTAAATGCATGCTTAGGGGACTCTTATTTTCAGTGCTTTACTTTTTTATTATCTATAAAACTTGGTCTGTGTAGCAAAAGCTTATAATTTTTATTTTTATTGACTTATATTTATATTGAAATTGGTTTGATTTCCTCCCCCCCCCCCCCCCCAGGAGGCTAATCTTTATTTTGTTTTTCTAATCTTTAATTCATTGTCTTATGAAAATCAGCAAGATCATCAAGTTACAACCTGCTTCATATTCTAAGTCTGAATTACAGTTAATTAAAAATAGATATTTGTAATGGGCATTTTAACAGAATCTTAATTGTGATAACTCTACAGGATGTAACTCGGTAGGGGTTATCATTAGGATGATGACACTTGCCACTTGTGGGAGCGTAAGTTGTTTGCAGTATTCCTTATGTTTATTACGAAGACTGTTGCAGCTACCTCTGCTTTTAATAAAATTGTTTTCAGAATGTCTTAATATTCCAACATGCAGTGAAATCTGATAGTTGCTTCTGCACCACTGTCAGTATTTCAGTTGTGTCTGGTGGTGTTATTAACTGGAGTTTGCTCCTGTGGTGATGCTCTCATAATTGCTTTGTCTTTGGTAACAAAACCTTTCCAGTAGGAGAGCATTGTGTGAGGCAGGTTGTGTTTCATGGTGTCTCGGAGTAGGTAGCACTGGCCTCTCTACTGCTAGCATTGAATTCAGGATATTAAAAACTCAGAAGGTGGAGAACAGGGAATATTTGTACCTAATGAATAATCAGGAGCGCAACTTAGGATATAGAAGAAATAATTAGCTTTTGTATTAAAAAAGAAACCCAGCCTTGAAATCTTTCATAGTAATGGATTAAACAACAGGATGGAGTCAGGATTTGGCCTTCTAGTGGGAATAAAGCCACTTTCAGTGATACTGAGAGGGTTGTAGTTGGATTAGTGCCACTGGATGAGTGGTCTGCCCAAGTCTGAAGCTCAGGGAAGAGGGTGAAGGGAGAGCTATGGGAGGAGTAATGATGGGGGTAGGTGGGACAAGTCACAGCGGAGTGTTGGGCTCGCAAATTCTACATTGCCTTGTTTTAGATTGTAATTTTAAACTTATTTGAAGCCACTGAATGTCAGGCAGTGGAACATGAGACTGCTCACTCCTTGGGATGAGAACAGGGTGGTCTGGTTAACAGGCTCACAGCGCTGAAGTGTGGGCTGGGAAGGCGCCAGTTACGGCACTGATGATGGGGTGTGCATGGAGGCAGCTGCATTTGAGCTGAGAAACTGCCAACTCACCTACCAGAAGCCTATCCTGGAAGCAAGGGAAGGTGGAAAGGGATGTCCAGTGGTTGAGAGAGGAGCATTTCTCTCCTGGGCAAGGACCCTGTGTCTCAAGGGTGGCTGAAGGGTTCTTGAACCTGAGAAAGATGGGAGGATTCTTAAGGCTTGAGATGGACAACTGAGACGTTTCTGTTAGAGTGACATGGAAAGAAGAAACTGTCACCAAAGGGGGTAGTTGGTAGAAAAGGCATGGCAAACTCCAAGATGATGACAGTAGGTGATGGGCAACTGTTTGAAATTGGTAAAATAGCAGAAGCTGTATTGGCTATCTTATCTCTTACATAATCAAATTGCAGAAATATTTTTCAATAGTTGATCTAATTTAGGAGCTTCCTCATAATTGCAAAATACCAGGTAGGTGTATTCCTGGCAATAAGCTGAGGATGGGCTTAGCCCCAGTGCATCTTCAGCTAATGTGTCTCCTATTGCCAGTTGAACTGCTTTAAGCATTTAAAGTCATGTATCATGTCAGGTGTTACCTGCAAGTCAAAAAAGTAATCAAAGGGAACTTGTAGAAAAATAAAAGCTTTGATTGTCAAGGAGTTGTTGAATTTAATCCTCGGGGAAGTGGTGAGTCAAGCTGTTCATGTAATTCATGATGTTCTGAGTCAGGATAGTTTGTGGAGGTTATGGATCATGTAGGTTAGGAAAGGACAGTTTTTTGGGTGTCTCAGATAGAAGGCATGTTTAATTCTAAACAGCATCTATATCATAACATTGCTTTTGTTACACCTGGAGTGTGGAGGGGGAAGAAAAAATGTTTCTTCTCAGTGGTATTGTCTCTGATTTTCATGTCTCTTGTGATTAATTATGTTTATTAATTTATTTGCGGGATTCTCTTCCCTGAAAGATAATTAAATACGAATCCACTTTCTGCTGTGGGAGTGAGAATATTGGGAGCATAAACTTGGAGTTGATTTTTTTCACTGACGTGACTTAGAGTATGGGATCAGCAGTCTGGCCAAGTTCATTGAAAACTTTGGTCTTTACAATTGTCTTTCCTTGTAAAATAGAGGATTTTTTCATTGCAGCGTTTTTGCCGTTCATTTAATAAATCAGGCAATGTGACTTTCTTACCATTCTCAGTTTCTGATTTTTGTAATAATTTTTTTATGGTGATGTCTATACAACTGATGAGCTTTGGTGTGCAGGAAACAGTATGGCTGGTGTCACCAGTTCCTGCTTGACAGTAGTATTTAACCAGCTCAAGTTACTTTTCTGTTTTTTATTTTTTCTCTCTAAGCTCTTGTAAAAATGGGATGCTTTTCCAAGTCCTCCTGGCTCCCTTAAAATAGTCTCTTCTTAAGTCTTGAAATTTAGAGTGATCAGGAAAACAAAAGAACCCAAGACTGGTTTAAAAAACAAAAGCTCTTAAAACTTACAGTACCCTTCCCTTTGCAGACAGCTAAGTACTGTTTTATTTAAAATGATTTTTGGTCAAATACAGTTGCTGGACTGGCTGCAGTGCCAGTGACTCAGGCCCTTACACTGCCCCTTGCTGTCCTTTAGCTGCAGAGCCATGAAGGGCAGCTAGTGCAGGTGTAGGTGTCTGTCAGTAGGTGAGATGAACCTGCCACTTGCCAAGAACTTTATCTGCTAAAGTTGCTCTTCAGGTTATGGTTTCTGGGCTGTGAATGTGAACAATTGCCAAGCCACAATTAAGGGGCTTGTTTGCCTGTGCTGATCTGCGGAATGAAATGTCACTGGCTTGCTGCATGCAGATGGTGAGTCCTGCAGGCTGCTGCAGTCATCTCAGTAGGAGACTGGAAAGTACAAATTACCTTTGGAAATCAGGCTACTTCTGGATTTTGGACTTAAGTATGTAGTCAGATTTGCAGATTAATGTCCCCCTGGAATAGTGCATGAAATTATTTCCCAGCCATCCCCTTCTCCAAAGGGGAGAAGCAAATATATTTCTGTCTAAGCAAGGACAGGAAAATAATCAGAGCATCTGTGTGTCCTGTCAAAATTGAGGGCTGTTGGAACAAGGAGGAAAATGATGAGGCCTAGGGAGGCTGATGGAATATGACCAGTTATATATTGGGTGGATCTCCAGACATGTGTACCATTTCCTAAGGTTAATGATGGCTTTCACTGAGCTTTACTGTGTATTGGGAAGCTTAAAAAGCTGGGGAATGTTTACAGTGGAAATTCTCTAGGAACAGTACAAAGATAAATTTTATTCTCCTCATTGCTTCTGAAGGCATCAAGAGCATGAGTGTGCTTCAGTGATTTTCTCTGGATTTCAGATTGCTACTAAAAGATTTGTAGCTGGTGAATCTGGTAGTGAAGCTGTTTCAAGCTGGTCAGTGCCTGACGGGAATGTTGTATTGACAGATTTTGGGATTTTTCCCTTTTCTGAACCTTTTGCCTCCAATACGCTGAGAGATGCTTATTAATAATAATGCCAGTCTGCACTTTTAAGGAAGGGCAGACTAGGAGAAAATACATTAAAAATTATTAATTGAAACACTTGTGGTCAATTGATCAATTTTAGAGAGTGTACTTTCCTATTAAAATAGACACTCATCGCCCACATTCGTAGGATGTCAGCCAAATAGGCTCCTTAAATTGATTAATAGCATCACTGGTGTCATGTAGTGCCCCTCGTTTAGAGCCTGATTATGTAACTACACAGGCACATAGATAGATTGGTAGATACAATGCTGTAGATACCATGCTGTTTTCTTGAAAAAGCATTTTATTGATATATTTCTAACGGAAAGCAAAAGAAGGGGCTCAAGTTTTCAAAAAAGCAGTGTTGGAATTTACTGTGCAAAGGCAGGAATAGGACCTGAATATTATTCTCTACTATGTAGAGCAGGATGCATTCAGCTTATAACTTTATTTCTTAGAAGCATAACTGAGCCTGGAAGTTGGGTTTCTTCAGTGTGTATCACAACTTGGAATAGCATTTGCTTGGTTTTCTTTGCTCTTTTTTCCTAGCTTTAGGGTAAATTGTGGAAGCCTGTCCTTAGATGCTGTGGCTGTAGTTAGAGAGGTCAAGGCCAACTCATAACTATTGCCACCTCTGCTTGGGAGGATCAAAATGCATTTGTTTAGGCAGTTTGGGTTTTTGCCAACTTACCTTGCATTTATTGACGCAGTGAGGTAGAAGTTGAATATGTGGGCACTTCTGAAGTGGTGACCATCTCCAGGCTGGGGCTTGGTAGGACGAGGTATTGGCTCTTGCTGCCTATGCAAGCCTCAGCAACATCAACACTGATTTTACAACCACCTTCTGGTGATGTATAAACCTGAAGCTTGTTGACATTTTTTCTGCTCCTTGTGGGAGCAATTTTGTTCCCTCATTTAAAGGAATTTTAATGGGCACAACTTCTCTGGTTTTGCTTATCCTTTAAGTGTCTTTGCTGTCAAAATTGGCTCAGAGTGCTTGACACTGTGGTGGAGAGCTGCACAGTATTTTGTCTATGGTGGCATGGTGGTTAGTGCCATTTTCTGACTTCTTTTACAACATCTTGCACAGTGTAAAAAGGGAAGACATGCCAGGGTTTAAATAAGCTACTACCTAGTGTTGCATTTTTTATTCCTGTTCTGATTTTTCAATTGTCTTGGTGTTCCCTCTGAAGTTAACTGTGAGGAAACACTTTAAAAGATTTTGAGTCGTGTAAGGGGTAGTATTTGCCATCTGAGGCAGTATTAATCTGTTTCAGACATTGATGTGTTTCAGACTTTCTTGCAGGCTAAACCCCTGGTAGCTCTGCTCACTACAGCTGGCTTGACCAAAGAGCAGATTTTGACACAGGTGCACAGTGAAGTTGTCCTCATTCCTTTGGACTTGCAGCATGAGGTCTTAGGGGTTCATCCACCCTCCCTCATATCAGGTAATCTCACATTGAGAAACATCAGAGACATGGTCCACACAGAAATTGTATTCTTAAGTAAACTGGTTCTTAAGGTCTGGTCATTTCATTTATAAGTGCATAAAAATGTGAGGCCTATTTATTCTTCTTGTGGTCTCTGGGATTCCGCAGCATCCTAACAGAAGGTAAAGAAAATCCTTGTTTTGTTTTTGGAATGAGTTAGAATATAGAAGAATATTTTGCAGCCTTGAAAAGAGAGATTAAGTACTGCTGCCTCTACCTCAAGTAAAGATGGCTTGATTCTGGACTGTACATAAACCTAGTTTGAGTAAAAGCATTAAACCAGAAGTGGGACAATGAGTGATAGTATCTGGTAATGCTAGTCTGTATTATCAGGACAAAGTAAGAGTAAGAAACCTATAAAGTTAGGATCTTTCCTGTGCAGCATTTATTGTGTCAGTCTAGTTTGATGGAACTCTCATGCTGGAGAGGTTGATCTTTATCCCTTTCCCCACTGCAGAGATATGGAAAAATCACTAGCAGGTCTCTTCCCTCTTACCCTCCTTGAGGCAAAAGCAGTTTTCTTGTGGTTTATCTTCCTTTTCATTTAAAGTTTGACTTCATTTTAGTACACCTAATCACATTTGTTTCTTCTGAAGTCCAAACAAAAATGTAGGAACAGAACATACATAATGCCAACCTGAATTAGGAATAACCACTTTTAAATATTTAAATATTATTTTAAACACTTATTTCAGATGCTCAAAGCCCTTATGAGTACAAATCTTGACTAATCCTTATATGGAGAGTAATATATACTATTTGCTGAAGAAAGGGGAAAAACAAAGTCTGAAGAGAAAAAGATGACTTGTTTTTTATTAATTGCAGTTCTTTGTGAATTTAGAAATGGAGTTAGGCTTTTCATCCAAGCTTTAAAATATGTGTTGTTCTTAATCATATATTAGAAAGCACATTCCTTCAGAAAATGATTTTTTAAAAAAGTCAAAAATTTGTGACTGAACATGTGCATATTTTTATATTAATATATACATACAAGTGTATGTGTATATATTAAAAAAAGCTATAATTTTTGTAACAAGAAAAGGCTCATCAAATCCTTTGACATAGTGCACAGGCCACTAAATAAAATTTTCACTCTAAGAGAGTTTGAACTGTGTGTGAGGATAAGGTGGTGATCTGACAGACCTTGTCCTACACTGTAACATGATCATTTCCGTATGTCAGAGAAACTGCCCAAAGTGATGGGTGATTGTGTTTATCACTATTTATTTCATTTGGATCTAATGAAAAACAATGCCATTCTGTTTAAGCTAGAATTGTGAAGGGAGTATCAAGGTTTCAGAGCTATCCTTTCAAACACCTGGGTGTCGAAGTTCACTACCTTTAGAATAAGAAGTCAAGGAGTAGTATTTGGCTGTGTTTTTCTCTGCTCCCTGCAATTTATTGCACTCCTCTAGATTGGCCACTGATTCTTACCTAAATCCAGTCATTTGAGGACTCTACTACTTGTCCAGAGTTTAACTAAGTCCCATTTTAGGTTTAAGATATTGTCAGTGTGCACATACACTTTCTAATTTCATTTGGGTACATTGATGCAGTAGTAAGGCTTTTCAGTTATTACTGAAAGACACAGTCTTTCTCTGAAACTTTAATAGTTGTCAGACCAGACATTTAAGTTCAAGGGAGAACAAATTGTTCTTGGAATTCATCTTGAAGACTCAGAAGGTCTGGGGTTTACCCTTGAAGCTGTTCAGTTCAGAATAATTCATTAATGTCAAATAAAACACCCTGTAAAGAATAATGTTTATTCCTCTAAGCCTCTACTGAAGGACTGTGTAAGCACTTGTTGAACTTTAGTGTAAACCTTTTAAAGTGAGGAGCAGGAGGAAGACGGCATGAAGGTCATATGTTCAGGTGATTAATTGTTCATCCATATTTGGCCAACTGTGTGCTTTTTTTTTAATGGAAACCTGTTGTCAGAGTATAGTGGTTTGGTGAAAAGTACCCCAAGCATCAGGAAAGCAACACTGCTTTATGGTCAGGTAGCCAAGGATGTATTTACTTGTGCTGCCGTGAATGCAATGGCATTGCGACCCTTCTGGTTTGGCGTGAATGTATTGGAGGCATCGCTCCATATAGGCTTACTGAAAACTGGGATAGGTGTTTAGGAGGAGCTGTATCATCCCCATCCCAGACTGCAGTCTTCTCAGATGCCCTAGGGACCAAGCAGGTGCAGGGTTGCTGCTTCTTACTTTGAATCCTGATGTACTTTAGGACATGTGTGTGTCTCTTCTTTCTGCTAGATGTCTTTCTTCGTGGGAGTCTGGATAAATATTTCAGTCTTTAGGAGTTCAAGAGAGCTAGGTATCACCTAGCAACAAGCATCCCACTCTCTACCTCCTGCTTCTCTTTAGTTTTAGTAAAGTATCTGAAAACCAGAAGTTGAAGCATTAAGGTAATTTTCAGAAATATTTTGAGCAACTTTAGATATTTTTGTTATGATATTACAGCAGAACAAAGATGTTGGTGTGGGGGCTGGCATATTGAAGTCCTTGTTTGAACAGCAGTTGCAATCAAAAATTAGCATAAACTTTAGCTGGAGACAGAATAACCCTTATGATCACAGTTGTTAGGATGTATAGCAAGTGATCCTTTGGTCTTGTGAGGTCTGCAGTTACACTTAACCTAAACTGAATGACTTTTAGGCTGTACTACATGGTTTGCCTTGCAGCTTGTAGTGACTGCTGGTGGGACAGTGCCTTATACTGGAATTTCAAATTTTTTTCTTTTTTTTTTTTTTTTCTTTTTTGCAGACGGCTTTGTGGCAAAGTGTATTGGCTAGTTTCAGGTACAGTGGTACAGCACTCAGTTTAAAAATATCCTTGGACCAGACCCAGGTCAGGAAAGGGAGATACTTAAAATGCAGTTGAGGAAGACTTTGGGTTTTGCCAGTGCTGGGCTGTATGCCAGTATCTCCTATCCTGTATTAGTTTTAAGTGTCAAGAACTGTTGTGGATCTGTAGCTTGTGGTTAATGTATATTTTATCTGTAGCTTGTGCAAAATGTCACTTTATGGAGTTTATGAATGTCCCTGCAAGAGTCAGAAACTTGGAGAACAAAGGACAAGTGGTGTGTGTGTGGCTACTGTTACTGCAAGGGTAGCTATCCTTAACACTGGTTGAGGATAGCCTGTGTTCATCTCTGAATAGTGCTGAAACTGAGCTTTCAGTGATACTGCCTTACCTGATGGCCAGAGTGGTCTTGATGAGTTTGGGAGAAGCCATGCTGGTTTTGGGGAAGTTTGGTGTGACTTTGAAAGGGCCTTTGAAAGGGGTTGCAGAAGTCAAAATACAGATCTAAGGGCTTTCTAGAAGAAGCGCATACTTTAAAAATAAAATAAGTGATGTAAGAATGTGTCTAGACACCTTATGTCCAAATAAGGAGTTTGTTTTGTAGAGGGAAGTTAGTAAATCCTGATTCAGCAAATGTCTTTACTTTGCAAATGAGTTGGTATTTTCCAAATGTGTGTTCCCATACCTATCTGAATTTTAAAAGAATAAAAATAGCCCAAGGAGTGATTTGTTAATGTATTAATGTGAGTTTCCTTTAAAATTATCAGTATGTAAAAGATAAGTAAAAGTGATACCAGTGCGGACCTGTGAACTAAAGAACTAATGTGGGTTTATATGTTCAAAAGTGTTTTATTTGTAGAGCTATGGTATTGTATGCACCCGTAGGGATTTCTGTTTTTCCTGAAATATGCTCAGCATGATTGTCCTGAAACTCTTCTCATGCTCCTTAATGTGGTCCAGGAGTCTTGCTCAGCTCCACCAGGGGGTGGCTCTGCTGGTCAGGGAGGTACTACCAGGGCATCTAATCTGATCAAGACAGGTTTTTAAAATGGACTAGGTGTAACCAACCAAATTTATTTGGTTTCTTCTTGCTGTAGAAAAAGGAATCTAATGTCTGGTGGCATTCATAAACTCCTGGGGTCCTAAAACACTGTTTTAAGGTGAAAGGCTTTGGGTAGAATAGGACATAATTCTGTGTTTGCTGCTTAAATTTCATTCTTTTGGTTGAAAATGATGGTTTGTGCTTTTGCTCTGTGATTACTTAAAGAGCCTTTTTAACTTAAAAGTTTCAAATTGGAAATATTGTGCAGCTGTCTCCTTGGGTAGATTTTCTTCTACTATAAAGCCTGCTTGATGCAAATGGAAGATTTCTACTTGGACTTCAGTGCCTGATTTCATATTCCTGATACTGGAAAGCAACATTTCCAGTTGGGACTGAAAACTAAAGTCCAAAGTGGGTTTAATGGAGGTGACATATGTGGCAGAATGCATGGGCCCTTTTTTCATATGCATTTTCAAGTCCTTTAATATGAAGTCAAAGCTTTTCAGCACTTTTGAAATTCAGGGCAAACATTTGAAAAGTTGCTAGTTAAATGTCATTTTCAGAGGAAAAAGGTTTTCTCTTAATCTTCTCAAAAGCAGCCTAAAATAGAAGCCCTTCCATAGAGGAGAACACCCAGCGGTGCAAGGATGTGGGCAGTTTAGCACTTGGTAATTGTGCAGACCTGAAGAGCATTAATAAGCAAATCCAGTTACTTGTCATTGCTAAAGAAGTAGCTTTTCCATGAGGAGGACCCTTGGACATGATTTAATAACGCAGAACCACAGCTGCAGCTCTGGCTGGTTGGATAGTGGTTTGTTAGTTCTGAAACACAGACCCGTGTTTGCTGTGTCAACATAGCCACTGTAACATAATAGGACTCCAGTGCTGGTGTGTAACTTGAAGCTAAGTTGTGTTGTAGGAACATGTGTGTCTGTGTGCATGTAGAGAGGAGTAATGATGAGAAAACCTAGAGAACTGGAAGCAATTACAGGTCAAACTCTGTCTTCTCTCATGTAGACTCCATGAAGCTTTTGGATACATTGCATTTAATTTTAAAAAAGGAAATGGCTAAGTAATTTCCTCTACAGGTTAGGTGACCATATCGTTTAAGTCCAGGATATGGAAAATGTGGTCCAGTTGTCCCATTTTTGGACAAGAGCACAAAAGAAAGAGCAGTTAAAAACTCAGATGTGGTTCTTCAAGTGTGCAGTTTTAAAAGAAAAAAAAAAAAAAGGAAAAAGGAATCTGCTACATGAAGTCTTGAAGTAATCCAAATACTGCCAAGGTAGATTAAATAACGAAAGGGATAGAGAGTCTACAAGATGCATGAGAGAAGGCAAATGGTCTACAACAGTTAGCATGCTTACAGTCTATGGTATTCAGTTAGGTTAGTGTTTGTGGTGACTTTGCAGCTTTTTATAATTCATACAAATATTTGAAACTTACTGTCATCTACTAAACTTAATATTTTCTTATTCTTATTCTTAAAATACAAGTTGATGATGATGTTTAGTCAGTATGGTAACACACTGTATGAATGGACTATTTTTATTTTCTTAAGGGAGCTTCTTGTCTTCTTTTCACTGTAAAAGTTTGTGTAGTATTTGGAAACCTGTCATGTTGTCATTTATACAGCAGTAATGAAATACTGGAATGTGGTTTAAAATCAGGCAGGTGATGCTCTACTGGTATTTGAAGGATGACCTTATTTTGAATGACAGAAAAATAACAGCAGATTGTTTATAGTAAATCTGACAGCAGATTTAGATTCTTGACTTCACACCATTTCCATTATTAAGAGAGACATATGTAAGTAGCATTTGCTTCCAGATACATGCACGTATTCTGTCAAGGGGTTTAAGACATCCTGTCTATTACTTAAATTTTGGACATCTGAAGATTTTTTTCTCCCCCAAGGCTTTTTTAGAAAGTTGGACTACTGAGTTTGTTTATTTTCCTGAAGGAGCCTCACAAAATATAATATAATATTTTTCTCGTATAGATTAACATAGAATCATAGGATGTCTTGAGTTGGAAGGGATTTCATGTTCATCTAGTTCCTCCCTGCCATCGACAGGGTTGCCACCCCCTGGGTCAGATTGCTCAAAACCTCATCCAACCTGCCTTTGAACACTTATAGGGATGGAGCACCCACAACTTCTCTGGGCAACCTCTGCCAATGCCTCGCCACCCTCACAGTAAAGAATTTATTTCTAACATCTAATCTACATCTCTCCTCATTTCCTTTGAAACATTGTCTTATGGTATGTGCCCATGGAAAAAGTCCTTCTCCAGCTCTCTTGTGGCCCCTTTAGGTACTGGAAGGTGGTGTAAGGTCTCCCCAGAGCCTTCTCTTGTCCAGGCTGAGCAACCCCAACTCTTTCAGCCCCTCTTCACAGGAGGGATGCTGCAACCCTCTGTTCTTTGTGGCCCTCATAACTAAACTGATCATGTTTCTATAGGAAATGCTGGAAGAAATACCTATTCAGATTTTTTGGTGGTCTTGGACAGTTTTTAATGTGTCACTGTTGGGATTGTGCATAGTATTTCTGGGAAATACAGTTTGAAATATTGGTAAAGAATGCTCGCCCTCTGTAGCTGCTGGAAAGTTTACCTGTACAAATGCAGGGTACTGGTACGCAGAAGACTAATTAAAGCAGTTGGGATTTGGTGAGCTGAAATAGCAGCTCAGAAGTTGAAAACACAGAGCTTTGACCAAAATCATTAGTTTTTTAAGAGGAAACATAAGGCCTCATCCTTACAAAAAGGAGAAATATACTTTTTTTGTCGTATTTATCCATTTTTGTTTTAAGTGCTTATAAAATTACTGTTCTTCTGAGCTCTGTTTTACTATGGAGTAAATGTTTGTCGTTAGATATTTTTGTATTTACAAACACAACATACTTGAGAAATTACTGAACTTCTCAGACAATACACAAATTAAATGATTTAATATTTTCTTTTTCAGGATTGAAGTGGATCTAGGGACAAATGGATGACTGAATATTCATATGAAGAGGAAAGCCATAAAAGTTGGTTGACATTTTTACAGCCATATGCATTATATGTATTCATGCCGGTATCAAAAATTTACACTGTGTTATAAAACAGAATAGCTTAAATAACTAGCCTGAGCTTTGTATGCTGTATTGTCTTTGAGGCGGGGGAATACTGTAGCTAGACAGCCGTGGCTTAATGCAGTGTTTGCTGACAATGCCTGAATGTACAGCAGAAAATCCAGTAGTATGTTAAGGAAATAGGCAATTTCTTTGAAGCCAGGTGTTTGAGTGGGCTCACACTTAGTGGTGTTCATCATTCTTCCATGCAAGGATGAAGGGAGAATTAGAGGGGTGTTGTCTTCCATTATAGCTACTGACTATGGTGCTTAGTATATTGTGGAGTGGCACTCAGATGCCACATTGACAAGTGCTGTTTAGGAAGTCAAACAGGAGATGATCTCTTTGAAAGTTATCTTGGTGCTTTGTTGTCTTGTGATAGAGAGAAGGTTGTTTTGCACTGTGAGTTTTCTGTGATGATTAAAAAGGAGGAAGCTATTGGTGGGCCTCCATGACTGGCTACTGTTTTAATACATCAGCCTTGATCTCTGCCAGTCTGAGTTATTGGTGACTATGAGGGATAATCTTTTTCTGGGATGCTATGATAACCAATTCCCACCAAGGCTGTTTAAACACAGCTGATGCTGCCTGTGGATTTAGACCAGAGTAAATGAATTGTATTGACAAATGCAGGGTGTGGTACAGTGGGATGCAGGGCACAGTCCAGAAGGATGCTGCGCAGCAGCTTGGCTAAATAGAATGTTCTGAAAACTCTAATAGTCAAGGAGGGATGCTATTGTGGGAAGCCTGTTTCCCTGAGAGTTTCTGTCAACACCTGAATCCCAGTCAGGGATAGAAACCAGCATGCTGGTTTTGCTGGATCAAGAAACCAGCAAAAAAACCCAAGGTTTTGTTTTTCAAAAGCACAGTATTAGTTCAGTACAAGAAATGTAAGTCTACAGTTATGTTAACTTAGCAAAGTAGTTCAAGAGGACAGAGTCTTACTTTTCTCAGTGATAATTTGGTTATATCAAGGTTTTAGTGGTTCAGAAGTTTTAGAGTTTATGAACTACTGGCCAGGATACAGAAGAGTGTAATTCCTTCTTGAGTGTTCACAGTAGAGAATGGACATGCTGATTCCAGCTACCTCCAAATTCACAAGCAGCATGAGATTGAGGGAATCATTTGTGACTTTGAATTTGTCTCCTGAAATAGCATCCAGCAAAACAATCTCCAGAAGCATCCACTGAACATCTGCTTTGTATGCTGCAGGTCCCAGAAAACACCTCCAGCCTCCCAGAGCCAAATTTAAACCCTGATAGAGACAAAGTGGTAATAGTAGCTGTGCAGAAATGTACACAATTTTTTCCATGGGGTCAGGGGCCCATATGCCCACACGAGGCAGCAGTTGTTGCCTGCTAAAACCAGAGCACAAAATCTTGAGGAATTTCCCTTTGGTTTGATTGCTGACAGATCAGCGGCTGCTGCCCATACCGATGTCTAATAGCTTGGCATGGGCCAGCATCGTGGCAGAGCAAACACTTCCCTGCTCAGATCTCTTGGCTATGAATAGCAGAGTGAAAAACTGATACTTTCCAAACCTTACTTGCATCTTTCGGAAGTGAGGTGATAAAATCCTGTATTTACAAGCTCGGGGAGGCATTTCACTGACAGAAAGTGTGAGAAGGTAAAAAACCAAGCTAATTATCTGTAAGCCATCTTTGGGTATAATTTTGTTACTGTGGAGTACTCTTGCTGTCCAGGAGACAGCACAGAGCAGTACTACCATAGTGTGGTAATGTTCTGTGTTGTATTGAGAAGTAACTGGGACAGGCTATGTCTTAGGTATTTGGTTTGGGCAGTAACACCAGGGCAGAAAAAGTTAAGGATTTATTTCTTGAGAGGGGCTGCCATGCCCAAAGTCTGTGCAGAGGAGGGACGGTTTCCAGATCAAGCAAAAGCAAAAGACTCTTGGAAGAATTTCACCTTTTTGCAGGTTTCTGTAATTGCATGAGAGCTGTATCTCTGTTAGCTCTGTATTGCTGTTCCTCTCTCTGCTTTTGCTTTTCTGGTTTAACACAGAGTGGTGGAATGAGGAAGAAAGAACTGGAGAACAGGGTGACCTCTTTCTTGTCAAGCTGTAGTTCCACTCTCTCATCCCCTTCTGATAACATCCCACAGTAATTGTGGGAAAGCTGCTCTAAATATGTGCAGATAAGGAAGGGGGTACTGAGTTATTTCTTTGCATGTATTCTCTTTGGCAGCCTTTGCAAATGTAGAACTCTGAATCCTACTGGTCGTCTTTTATATAAGGAAAGTACCGTGATTAAATCATATCCCTGAATAAGAAAAAAAAATGTGGTTAAATGGAGGAATTCAAAGTTCGAGGCTAAAAATTCCTTTTCTGGGAAGAAATGATTCCAGAAAGCTTAAGCAATGGAGATGGAGAAGGCTTCTCTGTGGTCACTGTTAAGATCAGTTGATAAAGTTATGGCGCCAATAGGGAAGAGGTTGGATTTCAGCCAGCCTTAGCTTTTTGTTTTATTGCTTCTCTACTAATCTAGTTTTGAAAGATTTTCACTGCTGACATGAAAATGTTGGTGTATTGTTGGGAGTGTAAACAGCTTGTGTTGCATTGACTGTATGTTATATTGATATATTTAAGGTCTTGCTCGGTCTGCCTCAAAATATATGTAAACCTGGTGTTGTATAAATAAGTGATATCTAAGCGTATATGCAACTGATTAAGGAAAAATGAACATAATTCTTTCTGTCTCATAAAATGAGTTTCGATAAATATCTAGAAGAAAAAAGAAATATGCAAAAGTGAACCTGACAGCAAATGTGTATATTGAATGCATGCAGCTTTATGATGCTTCTGCATTTTCCATTATACTGACAGCTGCATCCAGAGGTTCATTTGTCTGTTGAATCAGATATTTAAAGTTATGTTTTTCAGTGTACAGTGGCTGAATGGGGGTGTAGGAGGGTGAGACTTGGATAGGAGCTGACAAGGAAACGGGTAACTGACAGAAAAACTATAGCTCAAAGGTTTGGGCAAAATAAAGATCAAGATTTCAAACCCAGGTAAATAGGACTGAAAGAAGGTCAGAGAGCAAAACTAAAGGGGAAAAAGAAAGGGTTGTTCAGATTGGAAAAGCACAGATCTGGGTTGTACTTAATGAGTGGCCATGGCTGCAATCACAGCGCTCACACTGTGGTTTCATGAACAGCTTCTAGAAATAACACTGGACAGTTCAGCTGATCAGGTTTAATGATGTTCTAAGTTATTTAATGCTGGAAAAGTGATGAACAGCGCTGAGTTTAATGGTGTACAGATCGCTCCTAATTTTCTGTGTGTCACGTCTTCAAAAAAAACCAAAACCAAACCAACCAAGAGCAAACTTTAGCTCAGCTGTTTAGAGGAACGGACTCAAGGAGGTGTTTGAAAGCCCACCCCATTTCAGAAATCTCCCAGCCTCTTAGGTGCCCTTGCCTCCCCTCCTCTGGCTCCTGCATGTAGCAGGTCATGGGATGGGAGGGTGCAGAACCTGCTATCTGCTGGTTGCAGGCCTAGGGCTCTACCCCATGCTCCACTGCCAGCTGGGCAAGCCCCTGGGTCGTCTCATCTGACTCAGCATCTGCCGTGGTTTTGTGTGGAGTTTGGGTGCATTGGACTTCATCTTTCTGCTTTTTAAAGTCTGGTCATGATAAAAAAATGACTTTGTAAAATGTATTTGAGAATGTTTCAAGGAAGTTTTATGGTTTTATTTGCATAGTCAGTATAGTGGTAACAGTGTGGTGATATGTTTGGTTTTTCTTGTCAGCTGTCCCCTCTGTATTGCAAAGAAATGCAGTTTTTCTAGAAAGAAAGCGGCTGCTCTTAAGGAGTCTTTCTCATCTAGCATCATTCAGTGGATTCCTGGAATATAATTATGATTAGAAACATCAACTTGGCAAAATATATTAATCTCGAGGGAATTTACTCTGACCATCAATCTATCTTTTTGTCATGTGCCTTTCAGTTTAGATTACACTCAGGCAAAGAGGCTGTAGTTTGATGTTTTGTCTTAATTCATTGTGATTATAAATTAGTTGGATAAAACAATGTAACAAATGACTACTTAAAAATGACTGATGGTCCCATTCAGCAAGGCAGGGGAATGTGAAGTTCTGTTGGTTTCATCTGTTGTCTAGCATTTATCAAGATGGGTCCCTTAGCAATTGATTTTTAATGAATATTTCACAATGTAAATAGATAGCAGGCAGTTGTCTGGAGCTCAGTCATGTTCACAGGACAGATCTGCTTTTACTTGCTGTCACTGAAAAATGTAAAAGTTAATGCTAAAACTGTAGAGTGGGAGGAAAGCTTTTCCCCAAATCTTACGTTGCGGAAAGGGAGGAGCAGCAGTGATTTTTTTCTTTTCCTGTTTGTTACTTCAGCAGCCACAGACTGGGCTGTCTCTTGCTCCTGTCTTTTCCCACTGGGTGCTGGAGGGCTGTGCATGGTGCGCACTGTAGCCCCAGGTTTGCTCACTGTAGGCTCAGCCCTACTGCAGGTGGGGTGAGGTGAATTTGGAGCTGATGCCCATGACTGAAAAATTGCTTGGGTCATTTCCAACATTGAAATTTTCCAAGGAGAAAAAGGCATTTAAGATGGCTTGCAACAAACCACTTCAGCTTTGTGAGTTTGCCTATGAACTCTTTCCTGTTTCCCTTGCATTTACAAAGTTACGGAATGATTTCGGGAAAAACCCTGGTGTTCTTATTAGACTTTCCTTATGAACAGCAGTACAAAATGTGTTCTACAAAGCTCATTTTCTTCATTTCTGCCAGACAGATGCTTTCATAATTTTAGTTTCTTGTTCATGGGTTCTGGGTCTTGGCTACATTCCATTAATTTCCTAACTCTTTTGGTGACACACGTATGTGTAGATTATGGACAAATCATATTTAGCAGTTGGCTTGTTTATAAAATTGGGCAATGATTTTGAGGGTTTTGTTTTTTATTTAGTTTCTGCCAATGTGGATTGGGGGTAAAACATCCATAGAGTATCCTTACTGTTGCTTTTAAGTTTTATATATTAAAAATGCAGTATATTTCAGAAGTGTTATTTTACTGATTGAAGATAGCTGTGGTCTTTTTGCACTCACTCTTCAGAAAGGCACAGAAAGAGTAGGCACGGGGTGAGTTCAACTTGCCCTTTCAAAGCCTGGTCTTCTGCAAAATCTCAAGCTTTGCTCTAAAATCAATACCAATAGCTTCATATGTTATAAATAAGGTTGTATTCTCAAATAGAGCAAAGTTGCCCCAAAGACTTTGTTCGTAACTGGGAGAAAGGTCTTTGGCTTAGTAGTGGTGTGGAGGGTTTCCATAGAGTGTCTGCATAGACTTCGGCTCTACTTGGAGCTGCTGTGGAATATTTCAGGTGTATTGGGTTTTGAATTAAAACAATTTTTATTAAACACTTTTTTGAAATAGGAAGAATGGAAAATTGCTTAAAAGAGGATGGCAGCAATTTTCATGTGAGGTGATGTGTGGAGGAGTAAGGCAGCTCACATAGTGCGGTTTACAGGAAAGTAGTTTGTCTAGAATTGAAAAAATGTGATAAAAATGTGGCATATTTAAAATGTTCTTTTCACAGTTCAAGTCATGAAAATTACTGAATGTCGTTTTCAAGCAAAGGTAGATCTTGCTGGTGTTGCCTGGATCACTTCTCCATAAAGAGATAGGTGGTGAGGATGGTCTGTGGGTAGTAAATTGTGGATGTAGGTGAAAGCTGTTTAAGAGCTTGCTTCAGGACCTAGTGACATAACTCAGTTCTGCAGAGTGTTGTTTAAACTACTCCTGAAAATTAATAGCTAAGCCTTTATGATCTTATTTCGTAAATGCATTAGCATCAATAATTTGTATTACTTACTGCTGTTGCTGATAAGGCTTGGGGTGTGGTAACTTCATCTGATTATTTAAGGTTATAGGGAGCTTTTAAATGCATCCTGTGATCACAATCCTCCTGTAAATCTTGCTTTATTTTTTGATTTTTGGGGAGTTTTTTTGTCGGATTTTCTTTGGTTTTTAATTCATTTTGGGAGTGAAAAAAAAAAATAAAAAAAACTTCATCTTGAAAAGAACAGCAAGAGCTGAGAGCAGAGTTAACAAAAACTAGCCTGTGAGCATAAAATAACAAACAGCTTTATAATGTGGGCAAAGACACCCTTGGTTCCCATTTCTGGTGTTGAAAATGTGTGATGTGTGTTGGTATTCCCCTGCTGGGAGGGAGAGATGTGTTAAAAACAGAGTTCCTGCATCTCGGGTGGAGCAGAAACTGATACTGTGGTCTCTTGTCTCCAGAATTCATCTTGTAGGCTATATATGAAGTAAAGTGCTGGAAACAGCCTAAAGATCTAGGTGAGAAGTTTTCAGGTGAGCATTTCCTCAGTTCAGGCTATAGTGGGAAGCAAGCCAAAAGTGTTACTGCTTTAGCTTAGATCAGGAAATGCTTCCATGCGTGTCCTGGCCCAGCAGGCTTCGTTTCATCTCATGGCATAGCCCAGGGCTGCACAAATTAGGTGACTTAGAAGAAACCTGGTTTGGTGTTTCCAAACCATTGTCTGTTTCAAACCACTTTCTTCAGTTCCTTTTTCAGTCTTGACATCTCTTCTGGGAACTAGTTCTAGCTGATGGGACATAATCCATAGAAAACTAGATTGCGAATGCCTGGATCCATTCTTTTCAATTTCAGTCATTTTGCTGAGGGCTTTTGTCTTCTACTAGTCAGCAGAGAGCAATAAGTATCTCCAGAGGGCAGTTCTTCCCATGGGATTTCTCTGTCCTCCCTGGAAGGACATCTGTTCTGCCTGTAAGATATGATGGTACAGACACTATGAGTACATGAGGCTCCACTCTGCTGGACTCATTCTCCAGCCCTTGGGTTTCCAAAACATCCCTGAGCATCCTTTGCAGCCTGACTTCTTTGCTGCCGCGTGGTCTCTCGGGAACGAAAGAGCAGTCACCATGATCATTTCACCTTTTAATCCTAGTGCACTTAGTGAACAATTATACTAATTCTAGTAATGACTAAATTTATACTACTCCGGAGAGGGAAGCACAAGGCATTTAATTTCAAAGCTGTTTGACAAGACCATTTTAATGTGTGTATTTTCAGAAGTATGACACCAGTTTCCGAAAGTGCCTAATGGGGACAAAAATGTTTAAATTCATACGCTCAGGTTTTCAGTTTCCAAGAAACAATATAATTGTCATTTCTGTTGAGCATGGTCCATCAAATAAAAGAATTTAAAAACAGATATACAGGATTTGCTACTTCAGCTTATTTAATAATGACCTCTTTCTGGTCATTAGTTACAAGCATGTAAGTTTGCATGGGAAAAAAAAGATCCTTGTCTTGTGTGGCGATATTAATTCTCAGTGTTATGAAGCATCACAACTAATTGCATTTTTGAGTTAATCTTTACTTTGTGATGAGGAGGAGAAGAATCTTCTCCATCTGAACAGTGGTGCTGATTAAAATACATCGAACCAGATACTGAAAATACTGTGTGTTCTTGTTTTCCTTTTCCTACATATCTGACAATAAGAATTTAGTGGTAGAAATAAATGCATTTGGATTTTAGTATTTTTGACATCCTGTGGAGAGTATTATGTCAAACAATGGCAATTTGTCACTTCTTATATGATGGTGTAGAAGAATGTGTTAAAATTCAGTAGCTTGCACATAAGGAGAAGACAGTTAATTTAATACTGATATCCACTGCTAACCGACCTGTATAATGATTCCACTGGATATGGTATTTCCTATACCCAAGGACGTGTGTCTAAAAGAGAAAACAAGCTCCCATTATTAATCTAAATCTCACTCTTCTGCTTCCCACATGGTGATTCACTAAGTCTTTCTTATTCAGAGGTCTGGTGATGAGTCAGGAAAGGGCAAGTTCTCTGCTTTGAGGCTGTCACCTTCTTTTGAACTTTGCTATTTACTGAAGTTTCTTGGTGTTCAGTTTGATAGCAGTCAGCTGCAGCTGTGGTTGCAGTCAGCTGTGATGGACATGTGGGCCTGGCTCCAGTGAAAACAAAAGCCTAGGCTTTCAAACATTATAGGTAAATGTGCTGAGTTTCTACCTTAGTTTTTAAGTAATATAGAAGTATTTCAATATTTGTATTAGGGAAAAAAACAAACAAACAAAAAACCCCCCACTAAAGGCTAAAAACATGACAAAAGGTGTCTTAAAAATAGCAAGATACAAAACATTATTTTTTCCTTGGCTTTGTTTTTCCTTTTTTTTTTTTTTTTTTTAGAGTATGGTACAACCCTCAAAACCCAAACATTTGAAGTACAGTCTGAATTTCATTTAAAATCATATGAATTTGGGATTAGGTGTTTCTGAAGTGAGATGACAGTGAGAATCTCTCTTGCAAATTAAGTTGCAAATTAAGAAGTAAGGAGTGCCTGTTGGTCTCAGGAAAATGAAAATTAACTTGGATGTGTAGGTTGTCTTAAGTGCAGTGGAACTGAGATGATGCTTGCTGAACTACTCTGGAGATTTACATAATGGATGAGATACAGGAGCTCCAGGCTGCATGACAGTGGAGTTTATTTTATCACAGGATGTAAAACAAGTGAATTGCCTTAATAATCTTGCAGAAGGCAAGGGTAATCTTTCCCTTTTTTTTTTTTTTTGTTTTGTTTTTTTTAAATATGGAGAAAGAGAGACGGAGAGTTCACTATATCCTGGCTGTTCATGTACAAGGAACCAAACCTTTCTTTAGAATGACCTGAATCCATTCAGCCATCATGCTTTCTTATTGAGGACTTCCAAAGCTCTTCAGGGAGGACAAGCAACGTACATCTCTGAAAATACATCTTGTATGTAGTAAAATGAGATGATAATTCATGGCTTGATATAAGACGCTCATAACAGGTTGGGTAATTATTCTAACTGTTATATATTTAAATATGTGGAAAGTACTTATAAACCAAGCATACTTGCTGTTAGTTCTATCGTGGTAATAATAATTTCAAAAGTTTTAGAGCTTTTGTCATTTCAAAGTGGGTGCATTTTGGAAAGATGCTTTAATGTTAAAAGGCTGCAGGATTAAATTTTTTATCAAACCAATTTTGCCACTTTGGTCAGTGTGGAAGTTTCTGGTTTTCTACTTCAGCTGCTAATATCTCTTCAGCATGGAAGGTGGACAAGTAAAATAGTTAGGTATAGGTGGTAATAAGAACACCCAGCTCCTGTTGTATCCTTTTCAGCTGTGTATTTGGCTTCAAGCGAGAGTCGGACTCTAATGTTATTCTGAATATAAATGGGCCATTGCTCTTTGATCTTTAGCAAAACTTCCTAACGATCAAGACTACTTAGCACTTTTGCTTGAAGGAAAAGATTTACTTTTGGGCATAGCAAGTTTCCAGAAGAGTTAATGATGTCCTTAGGTTCTGGTTTTTGTGAGCTGTATGCAGCTTAGAATTCTTTTGTATTAATCTGATGTCAATTGCTAGTTCTTCTAAAAGAGCCCAAGCAAGTATTTCATTATAAAGTGTTGTACAAAAAAAAGGCATTTATTTACCTAATGTGAAAGCAGGTTATTAGAAAAAAAGTCAAAATTTATGGAATGTAGTATTATGTGAGTTTCTGCTTTTGTTAATGAAACAACATATTTCCAGTGATTTCAGTAGTGATGGACAATGGCTAGTCAATCTACTAGGTATGGTATGCTCCACTCTTAATTCCCAGATGCAGGCTGGGATTAGTTCTGCCACATTTCCTCTGGATACTGGATAGCATTTGTTGTTTTTCAGTTGATGTACAAAGTTAGATTTTTCTTTTTGCCGGTTGTTGTTTTTTTCCCTGTGTTTCTAGTAAATGTGTTATTTCTGTCAAGTCACAAGTCTGTATCAGTAACAGTTACTGCAGTGTGGAAGGAAGGGCACCAACGTGATAACCCATCTGCTTCTATTTGCTAGTGTCTCTCCACAGTGCCAGCCTGGTGGGATCAGAGACCAAGGCATCTTTTATAAGAACAGAGTTGTTTTCATCAGAAAGTGTTTTAAAACACTGAAATTCTTCCACCCCGTTGGCTCTGAAATCTCCCACGTGGGGATCTTTAGAGTAAATAAATAAAAGATCACACCAGGCAAATGTGATTTAAAGTGTTTGTAACTGTTCCCTAAACAGCAGTAAAATTCTAAATATGATATGAGAAAGGCAAACAAGGGGAAAAGTTCACTTCAGCCTCCAGACTTTGTATTTGCACTATGTAGCTATCAGCACCAGACCCTGTATACACAGGAGAGGATTCTGAAGAGTCCTGGTGTCCAGAGGACATCCCCCCGGGTTAGGACAGCTTCCTCATGCCCTTCTTTGGGCCATGTGTACATTTGTGTCAGAGAAGTCTTTAATTTGTAATCCAAACCTGAGTGACCGACCAGTATTTGCCTGCACAGAGACAGAAATATTGAAATAGTTTGGGCTGGACGTGACCTTAAAGATGCAGCCCCACTGCTGTGGGCATGGACACCTTTCACTAGACCAGGTTGCTCAGAGCACCATTCACACAGGCTGTGAACACTTTCGGCATGGGGCATCCACAGCTTCTCTGGGAAACCTATTTCATTGTCCCACAGTAAAGAATTTTTTCCTAGTATCTGATCTAACCCTACCCTCTTTCAGTTTGAAACCGTTCCCCCTTGTCCTGTCACTACATACTCTTGTGAAAAGTCTCTTCTCCATCTTTCTTGTAGGCCCACTACAGGTACTGGAAGGCTGCTGTAAGTTCTCTCTGAAACCTTCTCTTGTCCAGGCTGAACAATCCTAGTTCTCCTAGCCTTTCTTCACACAAGAGCTGTTCCATCCCTCTAAACATCCTGGTGTCCCTGCTCTGGACTCGCTCAAACAGATCCATGTCCTCCCTGTGCTGGGACCCCAGAGCTGCATGCAGGGTTCCAGGTAGGGTCTCACCAGAGGAGAGTAGAGGGGCAGAGTCCCCTCCCTGTCCTTGCTGGCCAGTTTTGGCTACAGCCCAGGACGTGTTTGGCTTTCTGGGCTGTGAGTGCACATGTCCAGCCTCTCAGCCACCAGCACCCCCAAGCTCTTCTCTGCACGGCTGGACTTGATCTGCTCTCTAGCATGACTGTGGTGGTTTTGTTAAACTTGTTCATTTAGTTAAATATCCTGAAGGTTTCAGTTAGAAAAGTTTACAAGTTGTACAGATCTTAAAGTGAGCATTTACTGCTTGTTGTGGTTTTGTACCATGAAGTGTCTGCTGCCTTCAGCTTTTTCTGAGATAGCAACTCAGAAATGCTTATCGCATTTTGATGAACCTGTATTCCTTGCTAGTGAGGAATGAAGCCGGGCATTTCCTATGTTGGCTTGTACTGCTTTGAACCCTGGGGAACATTCCAGATAGTCAGCCAAGATTATGCCCTGCATGGGTGCTTGTTACTACTAATCTCTTAGTAGGCATTTCGGAGTGATGAGCATGTGAAGTACTTAGTGGTAGTCACTTGCAAAATTTCAACAAAAACTATCCAATCCAAGTATAAACCTTTATATCTGACCCTGAAACAGTTGTATGGAAGAATGGGAAGGACTTTTTCTAGTTCTGAAAGGCTTGCTTTGCCCTTTTGAGTAGGGTTCTATGGGACTTGATAATCAAAAACACTCATAACAGTATTAACAGTGATGTCTGATTAATCTAGTAGTTCCTCATAGTTAAATGGGTGATACGACTTCTTTTTTCTTTTTCTTCCCCCCAGTTGTGGTATATTACTTAAGTTTGTGCTTTGAAGTAAGAGATTAATCCATTGATTTTGCCAGTATTCTTTCATGTTGCAAATAAATCTGTAGAGAAGTCTAATTGTTTTTCAACCAATATCCAGCCCATCAGACCAGCAGACTTGTCGCAAGATCAGCCTCTCTCTGTGTGTAAGCTTCCAGTCCAAATCCCATGGTTTTCAGTTAGCACCTGCTTTCGGTAGGAGGTTGGACTGGAGATCTCCTGAAATGCTTTCCCACTAAATTATCCTGCAATCCTAAGAAAAAAACAGCTTGGCTGTAGCGTTCATTGTTCCCCCAGTTTTTCCACGGTATTTCATGCTTTAAAATGACTTGGTATAAATGAATTATGCATTAGCTTCTCTTTTGCTTAGACACACACTCTCATATATTTTGTTTATAACCTCTAATTTAATATAACTGCCAAGTTTGATTGGCTTTATATAGCAAATTCAGTATCTCTGCCTTTTGAAAAAGTTTTAATGAAAGTTCAGAGAGTCTGTTAATGTACAACTTACTATATGTGCTACTTGTATATCTCTTTCTGATGTTTCCAGATTTTTATGACTCTGTCTAGAGTTACTTAAACTATTCTTTAATCTTGAAGTTTGCCATTATTTTGATAATTTGCAGTAATTTTGTGCAGAGCGCTTGTTTTTTAAACGTGTTTGAGAAATCACAGTTTCTTTGAGAATCTGTGGGAAATGCATGTTGGGGACATTTAAAACTTGTTAATTAGAAATTCTTACCACTTAATTAGAATTGCCTTTAAAATGGGCCCTAATTCTACTATAATTTATTGCTTGAGGAATCTAATTTGGCAGTTTTTTACATAAGCATTTTGATCATTCTGTCTTGAGTAAGAAAGTACCTTGTGAGTAGTTAGGTATTGGCTTGATCTAGCAGTTGATGCAACCAGTCTGAGATCAAAATGTTATTTTATACAATTTAAAAAAATATTTGGTGGATATTTACAAATTCTTATTAATGAATTGAGGTACTTTGTGTTTTATTTACTAAACAAAGTCAAGAGTTTCCTCTTTTTTTGAACTGTGTTTTCCCTTTTTTTGAGCTTTGTACTACTCACCAGCTTTAATATTAGTATTTTTTCAGGAGTTTCCACTGAAGCATATAGGGAGCAGGAAACTCAAACTGTTGTTAAATAAAACAGAAATTGGGTTGGGACAGGGTGTTAAACATTTGCAGTTTGGGAGTTTCATCATCGCATACACCCTTTCTTTAAACATGTCAGAATAAGCAGTGAGCTTGCTCCATGGTGAGAAGCAGGTACAGCAATTGCTGCTCCTCCACATGCATGTAATGTGTGGGCAAAGGTCATGGAGTAATGCTTAGTTTCTGGCATATAGTCTGCCTTTTTCATGTGAGTGTGTAATCATTAATATTTGTTTAATTAATCCTGTGTTATTTTGGCCTGTCCTTGAACCAAATGAGCTTTATATATGCTTTTGCTATCTGACTGTGCTTCTGAGGCTGAGACTGTGGTCACAGCTCTAACTGGCAGCTGGAACAGGGCCATTGACAGAGCACTTGGTTTCACCACTTACTGCCTGTGGTATCTGTGACTTGGTACATGAACTGTGGCAGATGGTTTCTGAGGCTCTGTGTGAACCTTCTGTCTGCTTCGTGGGTGTGTCCTACGATACCTGGTGTTGGAAGGTGCAACTGCACACAACGTGTCCTCCTCCTCCTCGGGGCTGCTGTTCCTGTCATGAGCAGCTGAGCAGCTGACTTCTGGGAACAAGTTGTTCTCTTATGGGTGTCATATACTGCTCTTTTTTTATATAGTAAGAAACCCTAAAAGTTTTTAAAAATTGCGTGTAAGCAAAGTAAATCTGAAATAAAAAATAAGTCTTAGCTGTAATTCCTGAATTTTAGTTGTTACAAAACTGGCTTTTCCTTGTTTCCCTTTTTGTTCTGCCTCTGTGCTGGAGCTCCCAGATCAGTGAGAAACAAGGAATTACCCTTGCTTACCTGCTGCATAGAAGCCGTGCCAGTTGCCTAACACTTTTGTGGCTCAGCTGCTAGAAGGCACTAGGTGTATTTAACATCAGCATAACCTTATATTGCTCTCATCCAGAGGATTCAGTTTGTAATGTCTGTGGTTTATAAGAAGCCAGATTTTGGCCCTGACCATCAATTTATTGTCATGTTTTATTTTAGAGGAGTGAACATGGGACCTGTAAGAAGACAAAAACCTCAGTTTTGTTGCTGAGCTGAAGGGTTGGGTATGATCCCATACAGCGGTGGGACAGGCAGTATTATTGGTAGTATGTTTGTTTACTTCAAAACACAAATGGCAAGGACTGGTTTAATTTCTGAAGCAAGTGATGATGCCCAGGCCTATGAAAGTGCTTACGTGGTTGTTTCACTGCTCCCTCTGGAGCTTTGCAGTTGTAGAGCTGGAGGTGCTGTTGCTTTGAGGTGATGGTCCCTTTGGACTGCACGGAATGATGGTGCCAAGCAGATCCTGTAGAAAGCATCTTCTCTTCTTGGGAAAGAGCAGTGATGTTTGGCCTGCCACAGAACGTCTCATGCACAAATTTTGGACTTAACTGTTGACTACTGCTACATGCTAAATGTTCCTTCTATTCTCTAGCACACAGAATCCATGTTGTATCTGTCTTTATGGAAGGGGGAACTATGCAAGCCAGCTAGCTCCCTGTGCTTTCAGCAGCTAATTTTCTGACTAAAGCAGCGACAGTCAGAATTCAGAGTGAAACTGTAGTCACTGTGTATCTGCTGGCAAGCTCCTGGGCAATGCCATTTAATATTCATTTGCTCAGCAAGTGCAAAATTGTCACAGTTTAGACAACAGTGAAGGTAATCTTTAGTAATATGTGCAAATTTGGTCAATATAATTCTAGAAAAATTATTCTGTGTCCTGTTCCAAGTTTTTTCTTTGCCAGGTGGTGAGGTTTGTTTTTAATTTTAAGCCTTATTCATCTTTAAACTCTTCTTTAAGTTCTTCTCCACTCTTGAGGGCAGTTGACATACGATATTAGAGCACTGCTTTGGAAATTGAGTGAGAGTTTTTAAAAAACACTTGTCTTACAATAGTGGTCAAGGAGAAGTGGCAACCTAAATCAATTACTAGGGTTTTTTTTGTTGTTGTTTTGTTTTTGTTGGGTTTTTGGGAAAAAGTAATGAGTTTTGGCTTGATAGTCGTCTTTACTACTTGTCTGTACTTCAAAAAACCCAAAGGAGAAACTATCAAAAGTTTTATTTTACTATTATGTATCAAGTGTTCTGAAACGTCTTTTAAAATAATTCTAGTGTAAAGATAAATGTAGTACATGCTTTCTGCACATGTACCCTTTCTTAACTATGTGCCACTCCTAAATGATGGCTCCTTTCCCACTCTTTTTTTGATGGACAGGTCAGGCTTTTTTCATTATGTGGGACTTTTAAGTGTAAGGTTAAGAAAATCCACTGAAACTTAATGAATCCATTGATATTCACAAAAATCAAATATTCTGTGCATGTTGTATTAGAAGTAAAACAATGAAGCCATTAATGTTGATAAAAGTTAAATATGAGGCTTTGGTGTAAGTACTGTTGGTTGTAACCTATTGTGTCTGAATTCTGTACCACAGGAAGGATCCATAATTCTTTGTAGAAGCTCTAAAACTAGCGGGACAGCAGAGCTGATGTAAAGGGATTTTAAACCATCAAAGCTGACAGGGTTGCCTGCTGAGTTTGAGAAACAGCAGATTGGCCTCTAGTTGCCAGTGCACTTGATGATCCTCTGTCACCTGGAAGCTGCTCACATCTCTTCAGTTCTATTTATATTCCCTAAAACTAACCTAAACCCAAGCTAATAAAAAAGATTTTAGCAGCAAAATTTGAGATCTCTGTTATCTTCACTGAATATTGTCTCGACATGAAGTCTTTTCCTGGAGACAGGTTGGTAAAAATATGTTGCAAATTACAACATAGCTACATCCTTAGGGATTTGAGTACTTCATAATTTTGGAAGTCTGCTATTGTCAAAATTAGCATTCTTTCCTTCAAGAGATCTAGGCAATGGACTAGGAATTTTAAAAACTTGTGTTGCACACGCACATCCTTGTACTGGTATGAGTGGGATACAGCTGCACATGGTCTGGTATTTGTAGCAAGGATCTGAGCTTGGGAGCATGTGCTGAAGGCAAACCCTTTCATGTGCGTCAGGCACTGACAGCATCAAGTTACAGCCACTGTTGAGGTGTGGGCCCTACCTGGCAGCACAATTGTAATAAAGAGACCACACTCAGAAGCCTTCCTAAAAGGCTTAGAGCTGTGATGCCTCCCTGTTCACTGGATGCCTTGCAGTTTGTGTCCCTTCTCACCAAAGAAAATTAACTTTGAATTGAAATGAACTAGAATCAACTCCACCCAGTTTCATATGAAAACAGTAAGAAGTCTAAGGCTTTATTTCACTTTTTTCACACAATTTGTTTTGGCTTTCCTTGAAGCATCAGTAAAGGCAAACTGTAGTTTTCTGGTGAATTTGACTGAAAATTCAAGTTTGGAGTGAAATACAGAACTACCAGAATCTCTGCTTTCATTATGAAGATTTCACACAGCTATGGATATAATTACATATGATGAAGATCTTATGGCAAGACATGGGCTGTTACCCCCAGTTCCCTGGCAGAACTCCCAGATAAGTGATTCTCTTGTAGCCACGTGAATGTACTTTCTTTAACTGGTATGTTTCATCTTAGAGAGAACTGCATTTAAGTGAATAACAGATCTCATTGTATGGTGTATAAAGGTCTTCAGAAAACTAAATTAGTTGACGGGTTTCCTTGGCTTCATCTCCCTATGAAGATTGTTATATTTGATAAGAGATGGTAATCGTTCATTTTTCTATTATCCCTTGAAACTAAGGGAAAAAAACAATTTCCCATTTTGAAAAGCTTACCTAGTCATACCATTAATAGTTATACTTTACCTCTAGTAGATCACTTCACATTTTTTGTCTTGGTGTGTTATGCTGACTCTTGCTTTGATGAATAATTCAGTGTAGTAATGTAAGCAAAGAGAATAATATGAATTTGGGTATACTTGTTGGGAAAAATCAACACGGTAATTGTATTTGTAGGGCATATAACTGACATAGTTATATAACTTCATGGTTAGTTTGGTGATGTTTCTAAGATGTCTGGATAAAAAAGGAAGACTTAAAACCTTGTGTTTATCAACTGTCAAGGACATTGTTATAACAAAAATTACCCGAAGAATATAATGATGAATTAAGAAATTATTACAGGTACAGAAAACTTGTGTAAAAAGAACCAGAAGTTGAGGCAGAGAAAGTTTTGTGTCATAGTTCTGGGACAGAAGGGCTGCTTAAAGGTTGTTCATGGCTCTTAGCTGTTCAAATGTACTACCCTTAAGCTTGAAACTTTTTACTGTAGCTTGAGTGGTGAATTTGAGACTTCTCCTAACTGATACTTCATTTCTCAAAATCAAAGTGTGTCACATTAAAAGTTAAAATCAAAGTGTGTCACGTTAAAAGTAAGTTTGTACATAAAAGTAAAGGAAGATTTGGAATGAAGCTGGGCCTGGGCAGAAGGAAGCTGGTGGTGGAAGTGCTTAGTTTTAGTCTTTGTTTCTCACCATCTAACTCTATTTGCAATAAATTTGTTTTCCCCAAATCAAGTCCATTTTGCCTGTGTAAGTACCCCATAAGTGATTTTCTTGTCATTATCTCATCTCCTGAGCTTTTCTATATTCTCTTCTCTTGTGCTGTTGAGGGAGAGGAGGAATGCAGCAGTGGCTTGGGTGGGCATATGGTAGATGGCTAAGTCAAGCCCACAGGAGTTTTGAAAACGGAATTGTCAGCTGAACCTTTTAGGTCACCATGGAAAAGAGCAGAACCATCAGTGTCCCTGTCTTACCAGTGTGCAACTCTGCTCACACTTCTGTGAGAACTAAGTTCTCTTCAGTGCCAAGAGTGAGACTAAGCCTTTCATTAGTGGCAGCAGTATCAAGCATCATCATCTGCCTTGCCTCTGTATTGCTTGTGTTTTCAGGAGTGGAACAAGATGAGGAGACTTTCTTTCACGGGAGTGTAAATGTTTGTCAATCTGTGCAGGGAATGTGAGGTCTGAGTTCTGGGTGCTCTGAAGCCGGACCTCAGTGCTTGCTTTCTGGGGTTGCTAGGGCTTTAGTACTGAGCAGCTAGATGTGAAAGTCTTGGAAAGAGGGAGAAAAAATTATGATGTGGCGTGGGGATATCTGGTTTCTCTCATCTTATGCTTAGAAGAAATTATAAAGGGGGTTTAAGGGTGTCTTTGGTGATGTCTCAGAACAGGAGATCAGTTGTGGCATCAGATCCTCTCTGGTCATTAAAAGATTGCAGTGTGTCCCAAAATGCATGGCTTGGCCAAATGAAAAACTTGCCTACAAAACCTTAGCGCTTCTTGTGAATCGCAAATGTCATAATGGTGTCATTCATAATTAAATAAACACCACAAGGTGCTGAGGGGGTTTGTATCAGGATGAAATAACGAGATTTGGGGTTTTTTTTTTTTGTTCCTCTAAGAAGAAAATGCCAGCGATAGCTGTAGAGGTGCTGTGCTGAAATTGTAGGCTTTTCAGGAGTGGGAGAGTCTGGTTATTAACTGACTGCCACAGCTTCTCAGAAGAGCTTGCAAGCCTGAAAGCTTATCTGTCTTGTGTAACAACTGCTCTAGTAGCAGTTGCCCATACAGACCTGGGTATGATTTGTGGTTTTTAATTAATATTTCAAGGGAATAAATGTCCAAAAGTGATTAGTGGCATGTTCCAGCGGATGGCACTGAGAAAGAGAGCATTATCTCTTTTAGGATGAGTTACTCATCTGAGAGAACAGATGTTTTTGTAAGGTCATGCAGTGTTTGGCTTGATTGTCTGCCCGGTTGAGGACCTACATCTGCTGTGTGTTTTATGAAGGTGGTAAAGGAGTACACCAGAAGGGTTGAGGTGGGAGACTAGAAAAGGAAGGACTGTGACACAAATTAAGGTACCCTTCACCTGAGCAATTTTGGGGGCTGGAAGTTAGCTACCACAGTTAATGAAGAAAATGGGGTTGCCTGAATAATGCATTGACTCAATACATCACATCACCTATCTCTGCCAGTGGGTCTCATGAGTGTCATCAGTTAATGTGGGCACTGGAGCAGCCTGGCCTCACTCTGGTGTGGATGCTCCATCTGCTTGCCTGACCTTGAAGGCTCCTGGAAGAGCTCAATTCATATCTCCAGCCCCAGTGGGAGTAACTCAAGCCCCTTTGCCTTAGGTGACAGCCCACTCTATGCAAACCTCAATAATTATACCTGGTTTACTGCATGGCTTTGAACATACTGTGGTGCAAGCACTGGTTATGGCAGGAGAGCGCCGTTTGGAAGGATCAGCTCTCTGGATGAGTTTGGGCTGAATGTGTCCTCCCTGTGATCACACACAGACTGGATCTACTCTGCAGTGGCCTCTCAGGATGTGTCACACAACGTACTTCAAGTTATAAATGCAGAAGAGATCAAATAGTTTGGAAATAATTTACTCCTGTGATTATTGCTCTTGTGAATTATAAATTACCCAAAAGGCAGAGCTGTTCTCAGCCAGAGTATTTGCTCTTCAGACCAGCACTCGAAAGGCTCCTTTTAAGAAATAAGATTTTTGGAGAACAAAAGGAGAAGAGAACACGATGAAAATTTAGTTAAATGTAAATGTGGTAAATGGTACATGAACTAGTCAGGTTTTCATGATTTATCAGTTTTAAACTTCAAAGGCTCTGTTTAGCTTGCATTTTTAAAACTAATGAGTTTATCACAGCCAGTGGGGAAAAAATGGTTCAAGTATATCAGCTGTAAATTGGTACAAAGCACTAAAAGGGACATTAGCCTCTAATCAGATTCTAACAGTTCATTAAACCTGCCTTTCCTCCGTAGCACTTTGTCTTCCCCCCTCCTTCTGCCTGTGCCTCCTGTGTAAGCCAGCCTCGTCCCTTTGCTCAGGCGGGTAAAACTTCCTCAGGGACACGGTGCAGCATCAGCTCATCCTTCTTTGTCTATGAGCTAAACAGCCTAAGGGATGTTTGATGATGGTGTATTCCTGATCTTGCTGTAAAATTCAACTGTGCTGCCTATAAATCAAGAAAGCAGAGGGACCTCTCAACTTGCAAAATAGGCACTGGGTGAGCCAGGAATGCCGTGCTGGCTTCTGCTCTTTATCCACCTCAAACTACATCCAAACTGGTGGGGCTCAGTGACACCTGAGATCTGCTGCTAATAAGTAAACAGTGCAGGGCCCTTGCTGGGGAGATAGATGTAAAGTCAGGCACAATTTCATCCAGCTTCTTTGTGGCATCAGAGACCCTTCCTGTGTTTTTTCTACCTTGTGCCTCAAACACTGCATAAAGATCAAGATGCACAAAATAATTTGCTCAGCAAACATAGGAAGAACTTGTTTTTCTTCCCCTTCTTGTGTCAATCTTTAAATGCACAGCAGTAGCGTAGCATGGAGTGAGATATCTCAATAGTTTGACTGGTTTCCATTCTCACATGTTTGAATGCAGAAGTGTCCTGCTGAAAATTAGTTGTTCAATCTGAAATTTATTGCTGTGAGCATTTAGAGCTTTTTGTGAATGATCTAAATCTACTTTTAAAGGAAAGAAATAGAGATTGCACTTGCTTATCTGCTTCACCATCAAACTTCTTCCAGTCCTGTAATAAGTAATCACAGCTCTGGGTGCTAAAATACACAGGACTTAAAGTGAAGGTGACAGGGATTTTAAGCAGGTCATTTGTTCTGCTTTTGGCAGCGTGTTGGGCATATCAGTTCCCCTTTTCAACATGTTCTTTAAATTACAATAAAGGAGTATACAAAAAAATAGTTTCTGCAGTATTTATATCCTGGAAAGTGGAGGCCCTGGGATGAGGTATTGATTGGAAAAAAGAAAATGTTTAAAGTAGTTTAAGGTCTTAAAACATACTTTGGAAGCTCCATTCCGACAGACCATTTTCCTTAAACTTCCACTGAAGCAACCATGATAAGAAACAGGGCTATGAATGCATTCCTTATGAATAAAGGTACCACGCAGTGCTGAATGGATCTGCTGCCTGTGAAACACAGGGAAAATGTTTTTTTTTTTTTTTTCCATTCTCATGCAGTTAGAGGAGTGGTACGAGGTACCAGAGCAGAGGTGAGTTTCCAGTCTAGATTCTTCCAGCCAGGGCTGCAGATTAATAACTCACTGTGAATGAGTCACTTGTAAGTGAAGTGTGCTCCAGTTACATTATTTGAAAAATGGGTGTGATGTCTCCACATTTCTGTAGCACTGACCAAGGTATCTGAATTCGTAAGCTCACATTCTCGCTTGAGTGTGAGCTTACAAAGGATAAAATGTTTTTTATTCTCTCCCTGTTGTCCAGACTAAATGCCAGCTGAAGACACTTGCTTTCAAACACCAGCCTTGAGCCTTGGCTGGAGTAGAAAGTTGCTTCAGATTGAGGTACTGTTTGAATTGAAGGCACAAGAGGATTGTTTCATATGTCCTCATAAACTGCTCTAGTAACAGCAGGAATGTTGATTCAGGGAACCACAGTTCTGGAAATCCTTCTTCAGCCTGAAGCTCTCAGCATATAGTGCCCATAACTACATGAACAGTGCATGTTTTTAACTTGCTTTTGTATTTCTCTCGGTGATAATTTCTTTTGTCTCAGAGGTGTGTGGAGATTTTCATTAGCAAATGCTGATAACTTTATAAGACGATAAGAAATTTGAGCAGTTGTGCATTAATTTATAATGTGTGTGGGTACAGGCCTTCACTGTAACTTCTCCATAAAAGCTTTCTCTACCAGAAGTACAAGTGTTTTGACTGAAATCAACTATACCTAAGCATACTGCCAAAACCTTCAAACTGTTTGACACCACTGCTTTCCTTTTCAGTTCTAAAGCAAGGAATTAATATATGTGTACCTGTGTAATTAATTTCAAATTACGAAATAGTAATTGGAGATGAATTTTCCTTGTTGCTTACAAAGACTTAGTTCACTTTTAAGGATAACTGAAAGTATGATTTACTGTTTTAGCAGAAGTAGTAACTTGGCAGCTACTCCTTAAAATTACTATTACATCCTCCTCATTAACTTCATTTCCGCTGAAAGAAACATACTTCTACAATATTGCAGAACTTAAACCAGTGAATTGAAACAAGTGGTTTTTCCATAATTTTTTGATTAACCTTGTCCTTTTTTGCCTTAGGACATCAGCGCCCTTGAGAACAGAATGTTAATGCTTGATGGGATGCCGGCAGTCAGAGTCAAAACAGAGCTGCTGGAATCTGAGCAAGGGGTAAGCAGAGGTTTGTGTGACCTCACTCTGGTAACCCTTCCCCAGCTTCTCTGTGGTTAGCTGTCCCTCCCATTTTCTTTTCCATGTTTTTCTTTATTTCCACTGTTCTGGAGCATATTTTCTTGGGACTTGTACTGGTGAGCATCTAGTCTGATCTGCTGGGAGCACAGAACAGAACTCTACAGAAGACTTACCGAAATCTTCTGGGATAGCTGAGATGCTGTTGGTGTAATTTTACACCTATTAAAAAAAGGTGCAGTTTAGTTTAAAAAAAAGGAAAAAGGAATAGATTTCAGTAAAGGAAACCATATGTCTGGGAAGTCCATATATGTATGTATGTATCTTTGCTGTTCTGCCTTCTTGGGATGTTTGCATTACTGCAATTGTTTCATCCTTTTTATGCTCATCCTACTCCATTTTCTGTTTGTGGAAACCTGTTCTCTCTCTGGTGAAATGCACTTGTTTATCAATACGATAAGAGGACTAAAGCTGGTATCACATCAACTGCTGGATGTGGTACAGATGAAGAATTGGATTTTGATTTTTTCATGCAGAACTTGGTGTTGGAGTGATAGCTTTTAGAAAGGTGGGAGGGTATTTTCTTGCATATGTGGTATCAATGATTGTAGATTACAGCAAGGGTATCTGTTTTAGTGGATTTTTTGTTATCATGAAACTTTGTTTCCTTGTGTGCATGGTATGTTATTCCAAAGAATCCAAGCCACTTTACTAATCTGAAGACAGATGCCTTCAACAAGCAGCCTGATAGAAGCAGCAATACTATTGCCTTGTAGGGATGGGCTTTTGCCTAATTCTGTTACTTGGCTTTTTCCCTTTCTGTTATTTACTCATTTATTTGAGAATTTGAATTATATAGAAAAGAGGGAATTAACTTTCAGGGTGGCTTAATTTGAAATACTTGCAAGGAAATACCAGTTATTCAGGGTGTTAGTTATTCAGGGTGTTTTTGAGGCTTTGAGAAGAAGAAAAAGGTTGGCATTTAATCGAGTTATTGCTCACCTCTGCCTTCTTGAGAGCAAGTACCCTCAGAAATTAGTCCAATACAATGTAGTTTGTGGGAATGTGACAACTGAACTATTGTGTGAGACGTGATGATGAAAAGACAGATCCATTCATTTTTAATACTTTCTGGATGCTTTGCATTATGTCTTTTTATGTAACAGAGACATTTCTGTATAGTGTTGGGAAGACAAAGGTTCCATTGCCATTTGCCTTTGTTCAGTATAAAATAAATTCTGTGCATGATACATATTGCTGGGTCCTTTATGAAGAGTACTTCCTTTAGCAAACCGTGAGTTGTTTCTGGAAGACCTACTTGCTGTCTTAGGAACTGGAAGGAAATGAATAATCTATATAATTTTTTTAATTTCCTTAGAGTTTTTTAATAAAATTTTATGGACTTCTGTATAAACAGAAAATGATGTCACTTTTTCCCCCAGTGACTGAGCCATTGGACAAAGAGCTTGTTTGATTTTGAATTTTATGCACTTTAGTACTAATTAAGTAGTGTCTGGTCAAGAGTCTCTGGCACCTTTATGATTCTTCATTAGGGAACAATCAATAATACAGAATGAATTCTCCAGTTCACTAACAGAGGAGCTGGCCATTAGGATGGCAATTTTCCAGCAAACAGCTTAAACTCTAAAGAGAGCTGGTTGAAACAGATGTTTGGCATGTACTTGGGAGACTGCTTTGAATATGTAGATGTTGCTATACATAACAGGGACAAGTGTTTGAAGGATGGGATTACCAAAATCAGCACGTGGAGCTATTTGGGAAGATGAATATCATAACTTGGAAGCATGGAGTGGGAACTAAATTGTGATCCAAGTAGTAGGAGTTTGAAATTGTGATGTCTGTCTGTGTTGTTATAGTGCCCAAAGTCCCTGAGTTGCACTTCCATCGCAGCGTATGTGTATACAGGGAGACACGACTTCTACTTGAAACTTTGGGAACTAGGGTGACATTTTGAGTCTTCTGAGCATAATGGCCAAAGCTTCAAATCACTTAAGAGCTGAACACCAGACAAACTCTTCCAAAACCCGGAGGAAGACATTTGGGGTTTTCTGCTGTTCTGGCTTGGTATCAGCTGTTGGCTCTAGGTTTGCTCTAGGTTTGCAAGGGCAGAAGTGAGACATGGGTTAAGGGTTATGTAAAAAAGGTTTCATCTGTGATTGGAGAATCATGAAAGCAATATCAGTTGTAGAGGAGTGAAACCAAAAGGGTCTGGAGCACCAGTGGCCCTTGACCAGGATGGTGAGCATTATCTATCAGACCAGAGAACACCAAATTGTCGTGCTTTGCCCACGAGGCCTTAGGGTGCTATTGTCTTGGAAGTGCTACAGGACCACTTTGAGTTGTCTCCTGTTTAAGTCTGAGCCTGTATTTCAAATAAATATCTTCTTAATTTTAAAGGATATGTGCCTGTTCCCTGTAGGAATGTTGAATGCTTTTCTGTGGGACACATGAATATGTCATCCAGAAAAGGTGTTTTCTGTGTAGTTGTGCCTTGGATAATTCTACCCTGTGATTCATGGCCTCCAAGGTAGGCTTCACACACAGGACCTTGCTGGGGGGAGTTTGGGTGTTGTCTGGCCATTTATGAATGCAGGACTGTGTTGCACACCCAGCTGGTCCTCCCCTTGACCTATTTACTTAAAGAAGTAGAAAATACCCAGCTCAGAATTCTTGGTACAGTGAAAAATTGTCATTCCAATAACTGGACAACATGGAAGTATAAAAAAACTCAAAAGGAACATTCCCACCTACAGCACCAAAATGAAAGCACAGTTGGGAAAAAAAAAGTTTTTATAGCAGCAACACCAGCTTTTAACCTTGAGTTACTTTTTCACTTACTTTTTGTGACATACAGTTGTGAAAAATGCGCCATGTGGCCATGCACATTTCATTCATAAGAAATTCATCTTCTCTGTACTGCTCTGGGCAACTTGGTCTTCACCAGATTGTCTCTTGACTCTGTGTAGTAGTACTAGAAGTCATGCATGATGTAGATGAAAACCAGGACAGAGCAGATACTAGCACTTCTTGCTGTATTTGGATACCAAGCTAGGCAACCAGTCCATTATATTCGCTTGTTTCTTGTTTTAATTTGGCGACTTCAGTCTTTTTGCAAAAGAGGTTAAGTATAATGTAAGGTTCTTCTCTACCATTTGTGCATGAGCTCCAAGATCTTTTAACTTTTGTGTTACATGTTTTGTGTTACATGTTTTGTTTTTGTTTCATGATTTCTCTTTCGCTGTATTTGGATGCTCCCTCCAAACTTGGTCTGATACCACTGAAAAGTTTTTTAAGTAGTTTTCTTCAAAAGTAGTCTCAGCCCTTACACTGCACAAGTCGAAGGTGAATTTAAAATGCAATACTGCAAGAGGAATGCACAAAAAAAGTGTAATCCAGCTGAGATTTTAGGGTAACCCTGGGAGAATGAAACTGTGTGAAGTACTCCCAGCTGCAAAGCAGCCCAGTCTCTAGCTGAGTCTGAAAGGAAATTGGAGCTCACATTTCAGCTATGCCCCATGCACTAGGTCTTTGGAGCCTGTCACTGGAGAAGAGGTGAGCAGGACTCTGGAACTGCAGCTTGTGTAGTGAAGTGTCTGGTGTAGTGAAGACAAACCTTTACAAACCCAGATTTAAGACAGTGAGTTGAAGTTAGATCATTGTGGGAGACTAGGATTTAGGCAGTCTATAGGGAAGACATGCCTTATGAGATAGAGGTTACTAGTCAGATTTGGAACAAAGAGGTATTTACAAGGCAAATGGATTTTCTCTTTGCTTTGGAAAAAGTTAAAACAGTTCTGCATTGTTTTATTGTCGCCAATTTAGAGTAGTTTAATGCTTTTTAGAAGGCCATCAGCATTAGCAAGAACACATGCTTATTTTTCCAGTGAGCTACTGTCCTTAATTTTGCACAGGAGATTTAAGGCAGTCTATTGTTTGAGGCTTCAGGAAGACACAGTGCTACATTAATGACTTTATCACAAATGAAAAAAAGACATTACATTAAAGATATCGCATCGCCCTTTAACAAGGCTTTGTTATTATCTCCCCTACTGTGGAACAGGAGCTAGCATTGCTAATAAATTGGGAGAATTACTTTAGAAATATGAATTTGCTTATCATTTAATATCCTCCAGTGACCTACAACTTTAGATCTTTTGGGCTGCAGTAAAATCTTTCTCAGTTACCAGCTTCAAAAAAGGACGCGAAGAAAGTGGTCCCTCCCCATGAGGCTGAAGGTGGGGTACTTCAGCAGGAAAAAAAAACTTCATTCTTTGTGCCAAAACCTATTCTGGGAGTAATACTTCCTATTGCAAAAATGTGTGGAAGCTGGATTAATGTATTGGTAATAAAGACTGGGTGGAGAATTTATTAGGTGGTGGCTACTATTAAGAAATTAGGGTGGATAGTGTTGACTGGCTTCAGTGTGGAGTCTGAAAATCCTGCTAGTCATTGCAGAATGTGGCAATTTTTAGAAACCAAGTTTCTAAAAATTGGTAAATGTGTGCAACTTAGTGTTCAGTTGCACTTTTTCAAGTATTTGTGAAGTTGGATTGTAAGCTGTTGTTAAAAGGAGATATAAATGTGGGACTTAGATCCCACAATCAATCTTCAAATACAGAGAATGATGAACTGCTAATTTTCATCAGTCTTTTTGTTTCCCGATCTGCAGTCTCATCTGTTCCTTTTCCTACGTTTTGTTCTCTCGAATCATCACTGGAGGATTATATATCTTGATCTGAAGTCTCCTCCTAATTCTTCTTGATCTGTCTACATTCGAATCACTTATCATGACTGAATTATGAAAAGAAATTATTAAAATGACAAAACCCTTTAATAAGCCAATATTGTTCTGTGTCTTTCATAGCCAGCCAAATTATCGTCTTGTCTGATATCTGAAAAATGCTATCCATCCTTATGTTGTTATATTCATAAACATGTTTTACCTCAGCCTGGGTATTACTGACATAAATCTCTTATTTTTAAAGATTTCCAAAAATACCTATTCACATTCAGTTGAGAATAGTCTCAGTAACAAAGCTTACTCCATGGCTGTATGGGGAACTGTTTTGCAGTGATTCATTCAGTTTGGGTACATTCTTTGTATTAGTAGAAGAAAGAGCATTTCTGATATTTGTTATCGTCGTTTGTGAGTTTCTGCTTCATTCAATTACTTACTTGTTTTCTGAATTACTTAATGTTTAGCGTGACTGATTTGAGGAAACCAGTTGCGTGTGGACAGTGCACATGTATCAATCTCTTGTGCAAAGAAAGCCCTTCTTGCTTTCTGTTGGTTTTCTTCGTCTTGCAGTTGGCATCACTCAAGGAGTTATGAAGTGTTAGAATCACGGCTGGTACAATTCATTGGTTGCTTTACAGTGCCATAAATGTAGAACAGTCTTCAGAAAGAGGTCAAGATCTGGCTCCAGATCCAGTAAGGACCTAACCTACAGGGCAGGATGCAAAGCCCTGTGAGAGGTACCTAAGGAGATACACTCTGTTTCCTGAGCACAGCTGAAGGTTGTGCTTGCAGCCCAGAAGGGTGCAAGTCACATCCTAGAAGGGTTATGTCAGTTGGATTTATTAGGTCAAATCAAGCATCACAAGCTCATGAGTGCTGTGGGTGCTGTTTCGTGTTGAGTGGAAGCTTGCATGAAGAAAAAAGGTAGCCAACTCCTACATCTTTGCTGTCATCCTGGCATTCGTGCTTAATCCATTGCCAGTGACTCAATGACACTGGGGAGTGTAGGGTCAGCTGATCACTGGTCCAAGAAAAACCTACCCAAAGGGAGAAAGGGAATGGTGTTATACGTCCTGCAAGTAATACTTGCATGTGTAGTCATGGATATCCTCTATTGTATGGGAATGAGAGAGTGGGAAAAAGATCCTGGCTGCTGCTTTTGATTACAGTGGTGACCTGTACCTGGAACTACATCCTGAGACATTTTTACGGCTTCTGGGACCCCAGCTGCCCACTTCTGGCATATCTCTGAACTACTGCATTATCAAACACTGAATCTTTTCAGTGTTTGATGTTTCTTATTCCTTTTGAAGTCAGGTCATCTGAAGGGAGCCAAGGAGTTTTGTCATGGATGTAGGTGTGGTTTCCTTATTTGTTTTTTTTTCCTCCAGGGATCAGACTCAAAAATGCAATAGAAAGGTAATAGATTTAAGACTAACAGGAAATGATAGCTTAACCAGCTCAGCACACTTGCCAGGCAGTCTTTTTGCCAAGTTAACCAAGACTGCAGACTAAAAATGCAGGTGGGGTTGTAAGATGTATGATGCTGTCTGAAATTCACACTAAGTGAAGTATCCCAGATCCTCTGAGACTTAATTTACTGACCGCTGCCTGCCATTGCTTTCCTTTCCTAGGCAGCTAAGTTGGCTGTTACAGAGCACAGCAGGGAATGTGCTCCTTATTCTGTCTGGTGTTGTTTGTTGTGTGTAGGGTAGGAACAGGGGGGTTTTCACTTGTGGGTGAAAACTTAATTGTGTGAGGCATTGTACTGATAAAGGGTGGTCCCAGGGTATCTAGGTTTAATTAATCAGAAGTTTAGACAGTCTTTTAATGGTGTTCTTCAGACTTTAGTGGCTGTGCTTATTTGGAATTCAGCAGCAAGTGTAAAGGAGTGAAGCAGAAGAAGATCTCTGCTCCAAACAGTGTGTGTTTAGCCAACAGTGCCATGCCCAAGAGATTTCCTGTGTCTATAGTAATAGAAGGGCAGCAATAAGATGGTTTCAATTACAAGAAATTTAGATTTTTATGAAGAACTATTTGGTAGAGGAGAAGGATCATACTTTGTCTGCTGAGACTGGAGAAAGTTTCATAGAGAATGTGGGATGTTACCCAGAAACGAACATAGCTTAATATGGTTACAGTTCCATAGCAAAAACACAGTTACAGAATGTATTATGTTAAATACATAAATTGATATGTTTTATGTGTTTGTATCGATTAGAAAAGTAAGGTTGCCTTTGAAAGAAGAAAAGTTGACCCTTTCTTTGGAGCATAGTGCTGAAGTTCATTGCAATATTATAGTTCGGTTGCTTTCTATCCCCAGTCAAATATTTTGTGAGCTCACTTTCAAGCCAGTCTGCTTTTTTGATCATGTATGACCTCACAGTTTACACTGCTGCCGGAGCTTATGATGGGAGTCTCCTGGAAGATTCATTCAGCTGAGAAACTGGGCATAAAGAAAAAAAAGCATGATATATACAAGCTGTATATCTATGGTTACTGTGAATTCCTAAATCTACATGTTGGATTGGAAATAGATTCTTTTTTCAGGATGTGAAAGGTCAACATTTTCATTACTGCACTAAAGAAGTAATTGAAAATGGTTTAAAAAAAAATCACAAGAAAGACTTTGAGCATCCAAAAATCTACAATTAATATAACTCCTCCTGATATCCCAAGTTCCCCTGACACTTGTGTGTGCTCCATTTCTTTCCCTTTGGGGACTCCAATATTGACAGTTTAGCTCTAATTGTGATTGAGCTTGCAGTCCTAATTGAGGAACCAGTGAGGTACAGATTTTTGCTTTTATGCATTGTGCCAGAATGGTATTAACACTGTAGTCATGGGGGCTCAGAACATGCCATATATCAGATGGTATACAGCACTGTATTCTAAAATCCTCTTGCACCTCTGCCTTGAAACTCATCACAGATCTGTGTTGTTTTGTGTCATAGTGCAGTGGAATTCTAAGATACAGCAATGAGCATTTTAGACTTCAAATGTGAAGCTATTATTGGCATATGAAAAGCAGTTACTCTTCTTGTCTGGTAACTTGCCTGGTTGGGCATCTGAAGTTCAATTCAGGCTGCAATGGCAGTGAAGTTCAATAGCTATAAATGTACATAACCCCTCTGTTCATGTTAAGAAACTGAGGAAGGTGAGTTAGGTAATCCCACTTTTCCTAAAAGAAAGCTACCTTGAATTACCTCTTGTTTACCTCTGTCTATGATTATATATATGCATGGGTAGTGCAGGCCTGCTGATGCATGCTAATTTTTGTGGTCCAGAGCTCTTGATTAAAAATGTTTTCCATTGAAATATCTCTGTGAAATAATTGTTACTCACAAAATCTTGAAGTTATTTAGCAAGGAGAAAAGTTAGTAATTAGGTTTCATTTTGTTCTACTCAGAGATGAGTGAGTAATGGAATTTTTTTGTTTGTTTTAATGCTCATTAGAGTAGCCAGTTCATTATGACAGTCTATATTTTGCTCACCACGGCACGTTGGTTTGTTCAAAGTAGAAATGAGATGGAAGTGAGTGGGCTCTTGTCCTTTCCCTTTGACTTCGGTAAAGTGAAATCTTCTCTCTTCATGGCTCTCAGTTTGGTAATTGCTATACTCTATTTCTTCAAGGACTCTTGAAGTGAGAAGTATTGTGTAAGTGTGCGTTGTTACTATATTATACAGTGGCTAGCCTGAGAAAAATAATCATAAGCCAATATAACTCAATTTACAATATCACGAACACTTCAGCATCATGAGACAAATGTCATTATGTTATGCATGTACCAAGATTAATTTAATCCTTGCTGTTCGTTATGAGAAAGGATTACTTCTGCTTTTCTCTTGTTCATTGATGTTCTGTTAGCTTTTCTTTTCTGTTGGAGGTTGTACTCTTTTTGATGTATATTTTACTCTTGTTCTGTATCCTGCTGGGGAAGTACTGGAAGAGCTGTATATATTTTTTAGCATCATTGGCTTTTTTCCTTATTTCTCCCTGTGGAGATGCGTCCTTACATAAATTACTCTAAGGTTTCAGTTTTCTTTAATTTTTTGTTGATTTGCTTGTTTTGGTCGGGGTTTTTTCTGTTGTTGTTGTTTTGTTTTTTGGTTTTTTTTTTTAATTCCCTTCACAATCTCCTCACTCTCTCCTCTCCCCACCCCTACCCTGTTTCATATTGTGAGGATGAGTATTTATTAAATTGTTATTTAGGAGGGCATCTCCTTTCAGACATCCTTTTACAGATGTTATTATTGCTTGGTTTCATCACTTAAACATACCAGGAAACCATAGGAGCCACAGGCGGAAAAATCCAGCAGCAACCAAAGGTGGTGTTTGTCCTCCCCTAATGGCACAGGCCACTGCTCACCGCTCATGCTTCCCATTGCCCAAGGATGGAGTCCAAGCAGACAGGTATGGTAACACCCAGCTCATTGGGGCAGGCAGGGAGCAAGGAAGAGGAGGAGAGGCGCTGAGGTTGAAGTGGAGGGAGGACAGGTGATCTTTCCAGGCAAGGCTTGTTCATGGAAAGGATTGTGTTAGATTAGCCCACTCAGTGCTGTCTCTTCCAAATTGCTTCTGTTCCCCTGGTGCCTGGAAGGAACATCAACCACACAGATGTCACATGCACTCTACCTCCTTTGCCTCTGTTGATGTTTGTAGCTTGTTTCCTACTTTCATGATATACACTAGAGATTGATACTGATGCTGAGACACTGACTTTGATCTTCCTCTGTGGTGCTCTGTGTGGAACTTGTGTGATTGCAGTGAGGGAGTTACTGGAAATTCTGTAGCAGTCATATCAGTTTGTTCTTGGAAGACAGCAGCATCACCCTCTCCTGTCTGGGTTGCAGATATGCTTGATTATGTTTTCAGTATGTTAGGTGCCCTTCCATGACATTTTCCACTTTCTTTGATAGCTTTCTGCCAATTTCTAGGACCTTTCACACATGGTAGAGGAAGATGCTGCAAAGATATAAGCGAGCTGTCCCCTGTTTCAGCCACAAACACACATTTTCCTTCTTCATCTTTGTATTGCTGATGTAGAAATTCTTGTTGCCTTTGATATTCCCTGCAAATCTGAACTCCAGCTGGGCTTTGGCTTTCCCAGCACTACCCGTGTGTTACTTTGTGATATTTGTGTGTTCATCCTTTTCTTGCTCCTCCTGCTATACTGCCTTTGTGTACTGGAGCTCCTTCATGTGTTTCATGTCTCCCAAACTGGTGTCCTAATCCTTCTTGCTTTTCTGAGTCGTTACATATACTCATGTTCTACTTTAATCTCCTTAAAGACCTTCCAGTACTCCTGTGCTATTTGACCCTTTTAGAGCTATCTCCCATGAGATCCTACTTAATTCCCTGGTAACTTCTACTCTCCTCTAGTTGGGAGTCTAGATTGACCTGGACTGGGTGTTTGTTAGTACCATTCTTTATTCACTCTCCTCTAAAACTCCATTGCTTAGAGGTCATCACACCTACTGATTACCACAGCTCCACTTGTTCTTTTTTCCACACAAACAGTGGTTATTTTGGTTTTGTCCATATGGGATGTTGTGAGAGTGCAGGAGTGATCACAGTGAACCTGATGAGAGGTTCTTTTTGCCGATACAATGGCAGCTATTATCATATAGAAAGCACAGGCAAAAAGCAAGCATACAGTGCCCTGGTACACCCTCCTGTACCTGTCACTGTGCAGCTGTGAGCTCCATGAGCAGAAGGTTTAGCACTGCATATTTTCACTGCTCTTTGAGCTCTGTGGGGATTCTCCTGATAATCAGAGGCTGTGCTGTACGTTTTGGCTGCAGTTTTGACTCCATCCTTAGACTGCAGTAGGAGTTTAAGATGCAGTGGTATAAACAATGGTGGCAATGAGGGCATTTCCTGTGACACTCTTGAATTATTTTCCCATTACTTATAGTAGAACAGAATTGTGGATTTCTGGGGAGTCCACATGATAAGGTGTCTGGGGAGGGCAGAAGCTATGCTTTTGAGAACAAAAGACTTGAAGTTTTCGTGCTTCAGCTGCTGGGTATTGCGGAACAATGTGCTGTGATAACTTCATGGTACTATAAACCTTATTTTTAATAGAGTACTTAGAGCTTTTATACTATTATGTTGTTGTGTTGTTTAGTAAAAAGCAATAAAAAGTAGTAATGTTATTGACAGCTGTCAACAAAAAAAAGTCCCCTGTGGAAGTAGTAGTGGTCTGGTCCATGATTTATATGGCAGAACAGCAGTTTGGAAGTTCCTGTGCACTGTTAACTCCTCTGAGGTTGTGCCAGTGCAGAGATGTGCTCTAAGCTAGGGAAAAAAAAAAAAAAAAAGGAAAAAAACTGAAACACCTTTAAGAGTTTTTCCTCTCTAAATTCAGGTTATTTTACAGATCCAAGTTAAGGTGTAGGTATAGACTGATTTAAGTGTTATATCTGCAACGTCCACAGTTCTGTGTGATCTGCAGGTTAAAACATGCTGTGCAAACATGGCCTGGAAAACATTATTGATTTTCATTATAGAAAACTTGTGAAATAGAATAGAGAAATAGAATAAAAGCCAAATTACTCTCATTGGCTTCTAAATAGTATTAATTTTACAGAGTAAGGTAAAAATATAGAGTGAAAAGGTAAATATTACTTATGTCTAGTCTTGGAAAATAGTTTATAGTTTGGTTTATTGAAGCTTGAGTTTCTTGCCTTTGTTGATGTACATGTTAGTATCCATGAATGAATTTAGACTGAATTACTTGAAATATGCTTTATTTTTTTTGCTGAAAAACCATTCAGAGTGCTGATGGGAGAAAGAGTCAGTTTAAGACAACTGTTAACATAAAATAAGTATGTAAGTTGTTAGTATTGAATACTCAAATATTAATTTATTCTTATGTTAAAATTCCATATTTCTAGTCTAAAAAGAGATGGCCTTGAGTTTCATAACAATATTACTGTGTAGATTATGAACTTACTGTTGTCAGAAAGAAGAACAAGTATTTCTTAAAAGCTAAACAATAAAATAACTGCCTGCTCTAGAAATTTGGTAGCTTTAAATAGATTGTGGAGAGACACTTGCAGCTTCTATTGAATTGGTATTTGCAAGTTTGTCTGCAAACCCCAAGCTGAAAAGAAACAAAACAGTACTCAAAGTATCATAGAGTCATTAAGGTTGGAAAAGACCTCCATGATCAAATCCAATCTTTGACCTAATACCACCAAGTGCACTAAACTGTTTTTCAAGGTGCCATGTTTAATTGTTTTTTGAACAGTTCCAGGGATGGTGACTCCACCACTTCCCTGGGGATCCTGTCCCAATGCTTAACCAGTTTCAGTGAACAAGTTTGTCCTAGTATTCAACCTGATAAAGTAAATCCAGATCGCACATGCAGAGTGTGAAATGTCTGGTCCACACGCTGTGAGCTTGTTTTTGAAAGGTACTGAATATTAAGCATTCAGCAGAGAATGTAAGTATCTGCTTGGCTTTTAGAACTGGAGGAGATCCGGCACTGACTCAGGGCCAGGGTGTACCATGCAAGAACCTTAAATCTATAAAAACTGCTACCATAATCTCTAGAAGTCTTTAACAGTCTTTATAATAATTGGAAGAAATCAATTGGATTAAATGTCCTTGCATTTTCAGGCAGAGTAATGTATTACATGTTAGGTAATACATTACTAACGTGTTGCTTGTTCTTAGATCTGTTTAAACCTTGCTGTTAAGCTAATACACAGTACATCTACAACAAGGAAAGTTTTTGTGAAGTAGTGAACTTTAAATATTCTTTATGGACTAATTTTATTCATATCAAATGCTGGGATGAAGTATGTATGAGAGGGTTTATGGTTAATTACGTACCCTGATTTTTTAATATGTTCCTTGCCTTCCCTCAAATGATTTTTAAAAGCATATAATCTCTAAAAAGATAAATGTTTTTATTGTTATCCATCAGTTAGTGGTGAGTACAAATGACTTCAACAAATATAGTTGGAGCACATCCTCTGTTAAGCTAACTTTCTTTTAAAAATTCCATAATAACTTTAGATGAATTTCCCTTACTCATTTTAAAATAAAGGAAAATATCTTTACCATCTAAAAGATGAATGATATAGGTCAGTAACTAATCCTTGACCATGTCTCTGCTGTGTTTAGGAGTTACTGTTTACATTGAGTGTGTTCCTGAACTGCAGCTCCTCTGCATAATGTTGTTGCCAGAGAACACAATGACTTTGCACACCCATGGATGCCAGATGCAATTTAAATAAAAGCCCATGTGAAGGAGTATGGTATAGGCAGTAATGGCATGAAAGGGTGAAGAGGGATCAGTGAAGCTCTCAGTCCTTGGGAACTGAAAGTAGGCAGAGGGATAGAAATTCATGGTGGGAATATGTTGCCATGCCAACCAAGTAATTTCTCTAACAGGAGGAAACTGGTAATGAATAACTGCTGAGTGGGAACTTTAAGAGAAAAACATGCTCTGTGGAAAACCAAAAGGTTACATTTTTGATAATCAACCTTCACCATTCCCCCTATGAAATTCTGCACTGGCAATCTGTCTGTCGGAGCTTCCTGCTGTCCTGTACCAGACCCTGCTGTGCCCATCTGCTAATCTGGGAAGTGTCTGCCTGTGGTGTGGTGATGGGTACCAGTCCTGAGCCCATGCTGCTGGCTGACCCGAGCCCTTTGTGAATCGTTTCTCAAGCAGCTGTGAAAGCCAGATGTGGGCTTCACCAGTCTGTCTCCCTTAGTAGCTGTTTTGGGTGTTCCCTTAAATCATTTACTAGCATATTTACTTTTTGTCTTCCCTATCTCTTCTAACACAATGTGAAAATTCTGCAGAGAACAGGCATCTTTAAAAAGTACTTCTTTCTAAACCCTGATAAGCCATGTGTTCTGGAACTTGGACATGTGTTGTTCATGTTGTGTCTGTAGGTTTTTTATAGCCTTCTGATTTTATAAAAGGAGGAACAAAAAAAGATATCGAAACTTTATCTAAAATGTTGATTTTTCTTTTTGTTTGTCCTGAGTTATTGCAGGAGGATTTAGTAGTGCAAGGCACTTGCATTGCTTTGAGTCCAGTGCCCTTAAAGCAGAGTTCAGCTTGTGCTGTGATCTGTGTTTAGATGAGTACTCCTGCTGTGACGGTTTGTGCACTTAGGGTGGTGTGAGCCACCTGTGGGATCAGGAGAAGCCAGACGTGTTAGTAGGGAGTATCTCTGGATAAATTTGCCCCTGCTGTCGTCTGAATTGCTGTAGCTAGGCTGCTGCTGGTCCCTGGCATGGCCAGGTATCATGGAATCATAGCATGGTTTGTGTTGGAAGGGACCTTAAAGAACCTGAAAAAGCCTCAAAGATTCCTCAAAGCCTTGTGCAACATGGCCTGGAACAAATAGCTGTGCTCTTCACCTTGAGTGTGGATGGCTTGTGCTTCCCTGCTGCCTTCTCTCAATTCCCTTCTCCTTCTGTTGAATACATACAAATCTCTTCTTTCTGTGCTTTTTTTTAAATTATGATCTCTGCTTTTTTGGGCAGGGTGCAAGGACTGCTTACCAGCCTTAACAAGATTTAACGCTTGTTAGTAGTAGCCTTACTATTAGTTGTAGTGAAGGCTAGGTCAGGCATTTGAAGAAGTTGTCCCATTCCATTGTTCTTCCCACCTCTTTCCTTCCCCAACTTCTCAGCTGCCATCCCTGAACTGATGCTGGTAACTGCAGGATTGCTTAGTGAGCCAGTTCAGCCTGACAATCTGACATAAAAGTAGCTTGGAGGGAGGGGGTGAAAAACCCAACAAAATTTTGGCTTTCTTAGGAGTCAGGCAAATGCCAAAGTAGTCTCAAAGCAGAAGCAACGTGCAGGGAAGGCGAAGAGTGACAACACTTGCTTGGATATGTGCTACCCTAATTCATGGCTCGTGCTCTTAGTCATGCCATGTGGATGAAATGCTGTTAGGGCTTTGCTTTTGCAGTTTGCAGGTGCTAAGTGACTGAACAAGGAAGGCATTTTGACTCCAGCAAAAAGACAGCTAAGTGACACGGCATGAAAGAATGGAGCTGCCTGACAGCACAGCCTGTGCTTATTATAATGGGTGTTACGGAGATTTCCCTACAACTCTGTTTTTAGTGTTGGAATCTTCTGCTGGTTTTTTTGTTTTGTTTTTGAGCATGAGAGATTGCATGTGTAAAAGAACAGCAGTTCTCAGACACCATGGAGAACTGTGTCCGAGGCTCATACTTCATAGCACTCTGTGTAACCTGTGCCATTGCTGGTAATGGAGTATATCAACATTTGCAGCCACACAAGGATCAAGGCCTGTATGAGGTTGATGTATCTGTATGCTAGAAGTCTTAGGAGCATGTCATGAAAAAAAAAAAAAATTAAAATGCAGTAGCAGAGATCTCTGAAGATTTATTGCATCATTATCTTACATGAAACAGTAAGATTGTCCTGGCATGACTGAACAAAAACAATAATGTGAGAATATCATTATTTATTTTGTCAAACTGCTGATTATCCCTAGACATTTCCCTAGAAGCAAAGGCATCCTCAGCAGTGAGGTCCTTTGTTTTCACATCATTTCAAGGAAGGAAGCTGGATCTACATCACATTTTCTTCTTCAGTGTGTTCCATAGATGGGATGTGTTCATCTCTGAGTTATTGAGATGCTGTAAGTGGGTATGGTTTCTCCTCCTGGCTTCTGTTTGCTTCTATAAAACCTGGCAGATAAGCCCCTGAGCAGCTGACTTGGAAGTTTACACTGAAGAAATATAAAGACTGATCCCTTTCCTTATTGACCTGGAGGAAGAACAAGCTCCATACAAAATAAACCTTTTTTTCTCAGCGTAATGAATCAGCAATTACAACTGTCCATAGAACCTGGAAACTGCTCAAGATCCAGCCCATGGCATAATGCTGTTCCATCTACAGTCATAGGTTTATTTTTTGGGGATCATTACTAAAGAGTAATAATAAAGTGCAAATGTAATTCAAGAACTGCCTGGACACTACTTGAGTAGGGAGGGTGGACCAGATGACCCACTGTGGTCCTACCAACCTGACCTAATATGTGATTGTGTAATCTTAATATGTATCCCAAGAAAGGAACTTGAAATGAATAAATTCCCCATTTTTGTGAGACGAGCTTTGTTATCTGTAAGTGGTGCGCCAAACATGAAATTTCAATGTTTTGGCATGGATTGAGCCTATTGCTAGTGGAATGTCTTAAAAATGAAGGTCACTGGCAAATAGCAGAAAGTACTTGTTCAGAATGGCATTCAACATTCAGTGATCAGTACAGATAATACTGTATTGGTTGGACATCTTTACTGTAACAGCATTAAGGTTTTGAAGCAGTTGCAGCACCAGAGTTTTCAGTATGTGCCCAAGACTGTTCTCATTATGGATTTCTTGTTCTCAGTATTTTGTTTATCTATAGCACTTTGTGTATTTCTAGAGATGTTTCTTAAAATTCACTTATCAGTTTGCTCTAGGCAAAAAGTGGCTAAATTGAAGCTTTCAAAATAGCCCTCTTTGTATGAGTTACAGATAAATGTATTCATTTTGGTCGAGCTTCACTTAAAGGCTTGGTCTAATTTTAAATTCAGAGTGTATCTCCTCCCAAGTAAATCATCTACTTTACAGCTACCCACCACTTCAAGTCTGACCTTGAGGGAGTCAATGAACATCTCCTCGTTCTCCTAAAGCTTGGGGAGGGGAAGAAAAGAGAAGGTTGGACTCTGCTAGGCCAAAGGAAGCACTCTTGTCATGAATGCCCAGAGCGTATTAATCTGGTCAGATGTTAGGTGGAGAACCTTATCTGAGTTCAGTTGTCAGGGAAGAATGTATGGAGGAGAGTTTATCTGGGCTAACCAGCCTCTAAGTCAGAAAGGAATTAATAGATGAAAAACAACTGCTTCCACTGTGCCCTGATAAGAACAAGAAGTCTGTGTCTTTTACAAAACCCAGGTGTTGGTTTTGTTGTTGTTTGAGGAGTGAGGTGAATGCTGCTCTAGATGACATGCAAATGGACTTTGTGTCCCTAATAGGAAAAAATAGCTTTTCATCTAGTATGTCTGAGTGCTTCTTTACTATGTTACACTAACCCCTGTGTCATGTTTCCTCAGTCTAAAAATAATGGCTAAAATATGGTTGTCAACCTGTGTGTTTCACTACTCTTCTTAAATCTAAGTTCAGCTTTTTTTTAAATGCTTGACAACCTGTTCTTTATACTGGTATCCAAATGGCATCTGACTGAGGCCATGGCATGACATGAAGCACAAAGGAGCTTAGCTGACACTTATAACCTTTGTTATGTGGGCATGTGGTGAAACATACTGTGCATTAAAGCGGTTTATGGTTGCAGTCTGGTTTTGTGGAGTGAAGTGGTAGCAGTAGCAGGCTGATTTATTTAGAATCCTCATAGGCACCACAGTGAGTCAGGCCAAAGGTCCATTTGACCACACGCTGCAGCAGGATCCCCAACAGGTGAGGAAAACAGGGAAGATGGAAAAGGTCCATGGTGTGTGATCCTTCCTTGGACATAACTTTGATCAGTCAGCAATTTTTAGGTGATTTTAAGCCCATTGCTATACTTGAGTAATTGTATTTGATAGCAGGTGGTGAACTCTTCCCAGTAAAACTGTTTAATCCATCTTTTAACTTGTTTATCTTTCTGAGTTCTGGGACACTGATATCAATGTGGTGGCAAATGTCGGCTACTTCTTTTTGATTATTTTGCAGCTGTTGTCTGCCAGTTGCATTAGGTTTTATGTTGTGAAGAACAGTTTCCATGTAAATTGTTATTTGGATGTTTATCATAGGACTTCAGTCATCATTTTCCAAAACCTAAGCGTATTATCTGCTTTATATATATCCTTGAAAGTTCATGTCTCACATCAACCTCGTAAATGTATGCTAACATACATTTTTAAATATCAGGTTCAGGGTTCTTCTTCAGTAAGTTTAAGTATTTAAATGCTAAAGATCAGTGTCTGAGCTAATCATCCTTAATCTCTAGAACTAGCAAGACAAAAATCCTCTGGACCCTTGATTTTTCACCGCTGGGTAGAATGGGTACAGTAACCAGTGCAGGTTCAGGTGTCAAACACATCAATAGCATCAATAGCTGGATGTGCCACTGACCCAAACTGGGGCCAGTTAGAAAGGGTGGTAACACCTCTGTTAGGATTTAAGAAGGGAAAAAAATTGTTGCACAGATAAATTTGTTGCCAGAGAAGAACAGGGTGAGAATATGTGAGAAGAAGAGCCCTGCAGAGACCAAGGTCGTTGGGGAAGGAAGCGGTAGGAGGTGCTCCAGGTGCCAGAGCTGGGATTTCCCTGCAGCACATGGTGAAGCAGCTGCCCCCCTGCAGCCTGTGGAGGTCCATGGGGATGTAGAGATCCACCTGCAGCCCGTGGAGAAGACCAGCACCAGAGCAGGTGGATGCCTAGAAGGCAGCTGTGACTGTGTGGGGGGCTCATGATGGAGCAGGTTCCCTGGTAGGACTTGTGACCTTCTGGGGGAACCGTGTTGGAGCAGACTGTGCCTGAAGCACTGCAGCTTGTGGGAGAGTGTCCCACATTGGAACAATTTGTGGAGAACTGTTGCCTGTGGGATAGACCCAGTGAAGAAGTTTGTGGAGGACAGTGTCCTTTGGAAGGGACCCTACACTGGAGCAGGAGAAGAACCTGAGCCACAGCTGGAAAAATGCATGATGAATTGATCATACCCCATGTCCCCAGTCTCCCTGTGCCACTTCAGGGGATGAAGTAGAGCTGAGGAACGGTGGTGAAAGGTGTTTTTTAGCCTTATTTTACATCTTGTTGTCCTACTCTGATTTTTTAGTAATAAATTCAGCTAATATTCACAGTTTGAGTCTGTTTTGCCCATGATGGTATTTGGTGAGTGATTGCTCCCTGTCCTTATCTCAACCGAAGAACCCTTCTTTGTGTTTTCTCTGCCCTGTCAAAAATGCCCCAGCCTCTGTCAAAAACAGGAAAGTCCTAAATGGAGTTCATTCTTGAAAGATAATAGGTTATTACCATTTTGCCCATGTCTGTCTTCCATGCAGCATTTAAAAGAATGGGTTACACTTTGTATACCATAATGTGGCATTGTTTTGAAGGAAATGTTTTGTTTCTGAAGAGAAAACCCATTATATATATTCCCAGTATAACCCATTGCCACCAAGACAGATTTACATGTCCAGTTTATGGGTCATCCTTGTATAGGTGCAGTAAGGGTTAGTTCTCACACATGCATTTTGTGTCACTACCTTATCAATCAGTTTTGCAAGTTCATTCTGCAAGTCTTTGTAGATGGATATTGAATATGAATATAAGGAAAGTCTCTGAAAAGTGACTTAAAAGCCAGAAATGCCATATGTTAAGTGTTCTTTAAAGGGCCAGGAATACTGCATATTAAGTAACATGACCTTTAGTGCCAGTCTCTTGATGTAATTAGCCTCGGTCTTTTCTCTTAAGCAACTTCTGTATGTCAAGTGGCAACTTCTTTCTTGGCACGGTGCTGCTGAGTGTGAAGCACTCTTGCCTAGGCAGTGTAACTGTGCACGTTGTGCTTTGGCCATTACTCAGTTCACTTTTTCATTGATTTTAGGCTTGATTGAATGGAAGGTATATTTTTTCAAAAAATCCATTCTTTACTTCAAAATGTAAAAAATATACCTCACAAGTCACAGGATTATATGTTTTATATCTGGAAAGTGCTAGTGGGTTTATTGGTTATTTCTTTAAGTAGATGCACTGTTCTTTGCTAATACATTGTTTGCAAAGTCAGTGACATGACCAAAAACCATTTTCTGTACAGCTAAATGCTGTTTGATTGTTTGTCACTATCTCGTTGTTCTTAATTGGAACTATATTGAACTTAGGCTCTGCAGAGATTTTAGTTTGTCTTTTAATTTAAAAATTATACTACCTTTTTTGATCTGCTTACTTGTGCCTGCTGTTCATAAGGGATCATTTGGATATAATACAGCTTAAATCAAACCTAGTGAGCTTCCACTCTTATTCAGCTGTTTGTCTTTAACTTCTTCAGCTTTTGAAGTGTAATCCTTCTTTTCTTCCACAAAAAGTTTGTTACTGCCCCATCTTTGGGTACATTTAGTTCAGTGGGGGTGTTTTTCACATCCATGGAGCCTCATCCCTGTGGCACTTCCATGTGAAGGAGGATTTCTAGAGAGGTAGGGTGGCAGGACAAGCAACACATTTCCTGCACCCTGCTGAGAACAGAAGTGGAGCTTCTGGGGGCAGTGGTTCCTGTACACTCCAGGGTCTTGGCTTCCCACGATGTGGAGGCCCAGCTGGTAGCGTGTATGACAGTGGGGAGTTCAGTACACCTTGAACTTGGATTGATTATTTCCTCTATCACATGAACAATAAAGCTTCAGTATTACTTGAAGCGTTTGAGTGCATCTTCCAGAGGAAATGCAGCATTGAGCAGTCACCAGTGAAATAGCAGGTACAATCTGTTGTCTTGTTCATTGAGGGTTGTTTGTCATGAGCACTGAAGGAATGGAGAGCTTTGCACAAGTGATAGTGTGCATGATGTCAATGAAACAGGAAAAACGTTTTAGTAACTGTGGTACAATGAAGTTGTCCGTGCATTGTCCCGTAAATCCCAATGGGGTTACTGACAGAAGGCACCACTGAATGTGAGTTGGTGGTACAGGAATCTGGCTGCTCAGGCACATATCAGTGCCCCATTTGTGTTGCCCTCAGACCTCCATTTCATTGTCACCAGCCCATGGTATATGCCAGTACTGCTGCCAGCACACAGCGGTACACTCCTACCTTGTCGTCTTGGCTGCACATGGTTGACCTCAAGCTCCTTCCTTATCACCAACAGTAGTATTCCTGGTGCATCAGATTGAGGCATGGATATACAATAAAAATGATTAATTTTTTGGAAGAAGGAGGTGATTTTCAGTCCACCAGTTCTCTAGTGCTGGTGTGCAAGTCCCTATGGCGGCATGAGGGAGGAGGCAAGTTGGGGGCAGGAGGGCAATGGGGTTTCTGCCTCTTGTATTATCAGCTTTTAATATAGTTTTGTACTGATGTGGTGCATATGCTACTCTTGGTTAAGAAGACCAAGATGATGAGTTAAATCCTTATCTGGTGGTAGCTGGGCCACTTGTTATATGAAGATTTTCAGCATGAAGGCATGTTCTCCAGTATTTATAATTTTAAAGTTTGCATTAAAAGCATAACCCTTTGCTTACTAAGAGTGGGGTTTTTTTTTCCATTGGAGGGAATAAGAGCAAGAAACAAAGGAAACATGTAAAAAAAGAACAAGAGAAAAGGTTGCCTTTTGTTCTGAAAATAGATGGTTTTAATTGTTAACTGAACTCAGTGTCACTTCTGGGCCACAATCACAGATTTTCTAGGGTCTGTGGAGAGATTTCCGCATACTTATTTGAGTCAGCAGTTCAGAAATAGAACCTAAATTGCTGTTCACACTCTGGACAGCCCAATAAAATTACTTTCTTTTTTATTTTGAGGTTTCAAGGTATTAGAAAAAGACAGAAAAAATACAGAAAATATTTTTGTTATGATTTTATTTATCTGAGAAACTCTCTTAGAGCCTTTTTGCTAACAGATATAGTTCATACTAGGTAAGAACCAGCAGAAATAGCTTTGTATTTCCTAGAATTCTTTTAAAATCTATTTTTCTATGAGTTTCAAGTTTAGTTCATGCTAAAGAGGTTGCCTGTGCTTCTTTGGGCAGCACTTCTGATGATTCTCTTCAAAAGTCTATCGTCAGATACTTGGTGACAAAAATTAATGTTGCAGTGGAAGCCATTAGGGAGAACTTCTGATTGATCTTCTGTTCAAAAGTTATTGGCAGTATGTGATATTGTCACAGTAAGGAACATTTTCCGTTACATCCTGTGTAATTTTGGTGATGCAGTGAAACTGCTGTTAATAGTGAATGATGGCTCTTGGATCCCTCACTCTTCTGGAGTTCAGTGGTTCATACCTTAGCAGAGGTTAATGTCTTCTTCATTTATATGAAATAAGTGAATTGAATACTATGCACTTGGCTGTGTAGGTGGGTTTTGGACGAGGTCTTAAAAACTGAGATCCTGTTTATTCTGTGTGGGTGTTAAAGATGCTCCTGTTATGCTGTAAGTTACTTAGTAGCATCTACCCTTTGAGATGACTGCATTTCAGCAGTGTTAAGTGTACATAGTTGCAAAATGTTTTGGGATCCTTCAAAGCAGTATTCCACGTGAGACTGTCTGTTGCACACATTTATTGTGCTTGTTGCTGTAGTGTTCCACACCATTTGTCATTATTGTTTATTGCATTCGTGATGGGGACTGCGTTAATCACATAGTTTCAGAAAGTAATCATCTGTTTAATATTTTGAGCTGGCATGGTTTAAGTTTCATCAAGACTTTTATAATGGTGTGAAAAAATGTAGCTATGAATTGTTCCCTGGCCTTGAGAAAGTGCATTAGTGATTGCTAGGAGCTTTGACCTATCCCTGTTACTGAAGCAAGCTGCAGATATGCAAGACTCCATAGAATAGAAACCATGCAACACTGGGCCAGTATTCAGTTTTCTGAAAGTCCAGGATTTTACCCTTTTATGTAGCATTTGTGACTCCTCCTTTGGAATCCCTCAAAGTCAGGCAAAATTATCATTTATAATAATCCTATTGGGGTGAGTTAGTCTGTAATTTGTATTAATACTCAAAGAAAAGCATAATAATAGGTTAATACAGAGGTAATGTGTGGAGCTAAAGACAGCTTGGCCTGCAGATATTTCCATGGCAACAGAAAGGTCCCTACAGATGTCTTCTTTCTAAACCTGATGCTGTTTATTAAAGGCTGTCTGTAGTACAATCTGTAATTATCATTAGCTAAAGAAAGGTTGTGAACGTGGGTGTACTGCTTCTCTGACTGATTTGTTTAGCACAGCTTTGAAATACAGTTACAAAAGAATATTAAAAACCTGAGATCATTTAGCAGTTTCTCTCTGCAGGTAAGCTGAGACTTCATTTGAGAGTGTTGGCTAATCTGAGTGAAGTATCCAAACAAGAGTACAAAGATGGTAGTTTGAAATGTTGACAAACTCTTTTGGGACTATAATTATTAAAGGTAAAAGAACATGAGAAGCATGCTGGACAAATTAAAAAATGCAGAGCTGCAGATAGTAAGGGATGTAGTACACAAAAAAATACTGTTTTGTAAATAGCAAAAAGCTTCTATATGTAAAGGGAGACAAAGAAAATTATAAGACTCTTATCTGGGGGAGAAACTGAGAAAATAATTGAAGACAGAAGAAGTTGGAATAGTAATCTACCTGTCTTCTGTCTTTACAAAGAAGGTAAGTTAACTTAGCATGGTTGAAGCTAACAGCAAAGTGGAAGGAACACAGGCTAGAAAAAGGAAAGAACAGGCTGAAGAATGCTTTCGAGTTATGAGCATTCAGGTTTGTAAGCTTAAGGTGGATCTTATTCTTTTCTACAAACAACTAATTGAAGCAATTTTGAGTCCAAGGACAATTACCTTGTAAGAACCGTAAAGGACAGGTGGTATCCCAAAAGAGGGCACATAAAGAGTATGTTCTTAAAAGAGACAAGAAGGAAGATGATGTGATTGCAGACCATTCAAACAAATTTGGCAACTTGAAAGATGTTCAGACACATAACTTTTCAAGAGCATGTGGTCATGAGTAAGTGTAAGCGATGTTTTATGACAGTTTTGTAGTAAAGTACCTAGACTTTAAGTCTTCTAGTTGGTTACCGTACTGAGGGCAAAAATGGAATGATGGAATGTAGTGAGCTTGTGAAATGAACTCTGTAAAATTTCTGCCTGAGATAGAATGACTTGGTGGCACTGTACCTCAGCTGGGGTGGAAGAACAGTCCAGGAGTTTCTTCTCGACTTCAGTAAGGCTCTGATTGGAGTCATATGTGACATCTCAGAAACAATCTGACAGATTTACAGTGTATATGAAATGATTACTATGTGGATGACTGCAACCATACTGAAGCATGTGATGTGGATGACTGCAAACAGATTGAATGGTGGTGGTAGTCTGTATAACAGAGGGATATGTATCCGGTGGGGTTATCAAATTACAGATGGTAGGATGCAGTTGAACATTACCACAGGATCGCAGGATAGTTGGGACAGGAAGGCACCTACGGAGCACCAGAAGTGCAGGTTGCTTAAGGCTGTTTCCAGTCCCTATGTGCATATCCAAGGCATATCCAAAGCCTCCATTCTCGGAGCCTCCAAGGATGGAGGCTCCATGACCTTTCCTGGCAACTTGTTTGATCACCCTGATAATGCAAAAGTTTTTTTTTCTTATGTTTAAAAGGAATTTTCTGTGCTTCAGTTTGTGCCATTGCTTCTTGTCCTACTGGGCACCGCTGGGAAAGGTCTGGTTCCATCTTCTCTGCTCCCTCTGATTGATTTGTGTTATATACATTAAGATCCTTCTAAATGCTCTCTCCAGCTCAGAACCAGTTACCCAGCTGTTCGCTGTGGCTTGGATCTGACATTATCCAACCATTCCCTCCATCTGGGAACTGCCACCACGCTGACTTGAGTGGAAGGAACGCCTTCTTCTTTGAAGACTGCCTTTTTCTCCCCTTATCCCTGGCAATGACATGAGGTGGTATAGAATAAACTTCCATGTCCTGGCTGTGCCCTTTCCCTGCTACTGCAGAAATTAACCCTATCTTGGCCAGAACCAAGACAACAAAGCCTGTGAATTTACAGGTGGACTGTGAGCATTATAGAAGATCAGATTAAGATTGGTAAGCTGGAGGTGAGATCCACAATCATTTAAGAGGAAGATCAGTACAGAAAAAAAATGAATAATTTTAGGCTGGGAAATGAAGTCAGTAAATGCATAGCATAAACTAATTGAATAGAAGTCTGGTAGATAAACATTTATTTAGTCTAGAAAGGAGAAAAAAGGGCAGCATCCAGGTTTTTTTTTAACACTGTTTACAGGCAGCAAAATAAGTGTTGAATATTCTCTGAGAGTATTATAAGAAAGTTTAGTTTTCCCAGAAAAAAACTTGTAACTTTGATGATAGCTAAGCACGCTTAACAGGTTCTGATGTTGTAAAACCTTAGTTCATGAAGTTTTAACATTATTTTTAACAAACATTTCTAAACCTATCTGATTCAGCTTCTAGGACAACAAAAGTCATAGTTTCTATCTTATTATCATGTGCAATCTTCCATTTCTATGATGCTGTGATCTTCTACAGAGGGATTTTTAACTGTAGTGAGGGGTGGGGTATCCTTTGAATGTGCTATAGGATGTGGTCTGTCATTGTTACGTTAGAATTTGGTTTTTTAAATGTTTTGCCTGGTTTTCTGTTCGAAATGGAAGCAAATGTGAAAATTGAGTGAGTGGTCAGAATTAGGGTGATCCTGTAACTCCTGGTAGTGTGTGCATGTTTGATTAGGGGCCAACTCTGTCATTACTAGAGGAAAACATTTAACAGCGGTCCATTTTACAGTGTTAATAAATTGTGCCCTCATGAGTTTTGCTCACTTGTTTGCCTAGAACTGACATTTAAAATCATAGCTCAGTCAGAAGATGTTAGTTGATATTCATGGTAAGGTTCACATCTGCATTTGAAATTTAGTGATTTTGGCAGCTAGGTAAACAGCAAGCAAGAGGGGTGGGGAAATGGGGCCAATAGATTTGTGAAATTATTTTTTTATAATAAAATCTTGCATGAATAATATGGTACAGTGCTCTTCTGTTCATATTGATATAGAGCCATTTTGCATATTACTGTCTGGTACAAAATCTCAATTTATACAGGAGCAAGAATGCACCACCTCAGTAACAGAAAATCTGCTAAAGACTAACTAAATCTGCTAAAGAGGGATGTGTACCTGAAGATGAGCATATCAACCTTTGATTTATTGCTAACCTGTCCCAGCAGAGCTTTGCCAGTGCCTAATCAATGTCTGAAACTTCCCACAAATTAAAGAGAAATTCTGACTGCTTCTACAGCATTTAAAACAAAAAGAAAGTAATTCAAGCATAGAAGACAGAAGCTACCTACAGTTGAGCAAGTACTTTCAACTTCCTCTTCTTTTTCTTTCTGGTGATCATGTTAACATCTCCTGAAGATGACTTTATTTTATCGATTATTAAGTTAATTGCAAATTATTTCTGGGTTAGTGTCCATGGGGAGAAGAGAAAAGCAATGGTATTGCAAACACGGGGCTGTTCCTTGAGCCTTGTGAACCAGAGCATTTTGATTCACTTATTTTCTCAGAGCCTTACAACTGTTTTGTGCTTAATTGCTGCTTGCCTTAATTGCAGGAAGATTCCTGGGGGGTTGTCTATTTTATTTAAATTAGACAGTGATGGTTGCGCAGTTCTAGAAGTGTGAAAGCAGAGATCCTGATGTACTTGCTTGAGGCTAGTCAGTCTCTGAGTTGAATGATAAGCTGATGTATTTACTTCTTAACCATGTCTCATGCTGAGTACACTTTCTTAATGTTGTAAGGGCTTAATCATCTACTAGTTTTTAATAAAAATGAAAACAAAAACCCCAAGACTTTATTTGTAAAGCTTTTCTTTGTAAATTAAATGAAGGAGGCACTTGCCTCAGCCTCTATGCTTTATGCAAGTAGAGAAAGTGACTGGTGCAGCTATAATCTCTGGTATCTGTAAATGAGGTGAGTAACATAATGCAATTAATACAGTCCTTCCTTCCCTGGTGGTGTTTGCAGTGGCAGTTTGGGTTTTGTATTGCCTTGGGATGTAGAAAATTCTGTCACAGGACAGGAGCCCCTTCTTATAGGAGCTTGTCCTGTTTGTGGCTCCCTAAGCCTGAAAGAAATCCTGCCCCTTATTCTGTAGACTACTCAGTGCAAAAGCATGTCTGTATTTGAACACATAGCTATTTCAGTGTATTTTCCAAGTGTTCTTCAGCACAAGAGTGGCTAAATCCATATTGATTTAAAATTCCCATAGCTTCCATCAAGTACAGAAGGGTGCAGGAGGGCTTTTCTGAAGAATTTTGGTGTCTCAAAGTTGTACATGACCAAATCCAAGACTTTTGACTGTGACACTATGTGTTACGTTGCTTGCTTGCTTGTACGTCACAGGTGTCAGAGAAATACATGGTTTTTATGCCCTGTTTGTATGTCCCAGTCATAATTATAATCAAAAAAGGGCAATGGTATATTTGGTGGGCTTGTTAACATACTAGTGTGAAGTTTGCAGTTTCTGCTCTGTGGGAGTTAGAAACATCTATCAGTGCTGCAGTGGTGGCCGTGCTGGAGTGAACTGGGGAGTCTGGGGCACTGTGGGTTTATGGACACTTTCAAGTTTTTTCTTCAATAGTCTTTGAAAACAAAGATGCCATTACAGACATCGTGTTTCACCCAATTCTGATCTGCTATTATGTTTTAAATACTTAAAGTAATGTGGTCACTGCTTTCAACTCAAAACACAAACTAAAGAAATCCCAATACTTTTCTTTCAAGTGCGGCTATTTTGCACACTCTGTGCATGTCCAAATCAGAGAGCTGCTGCTTGGCATCTCACTTTTCCCTGGGTCATTTAAGGTAACTGCTTAGCTTCAAGTGTTGCAAAGAAAATGGGCTTCATACACTTGCATTTAAAAGCTTAGATAATTTCAAAGTTGGTTGGAGACAAGCTTGATTTTAAGATACCTTCCTGTAGCAGTCATTGTAATAGGTTTCTGAATGGTGTCAAACTGCAAGGCAGCTGTTACCTGAAAGAACTGTGTTTATTGCTGCTGGAAAGTGGTAGTGAAAAGGACTTTGAAAGGAAATTGATAGTTAGCCAGCAAGGGATCAGAGTTGAAAGTGCCTGAACAATGAGGGTGCTCTGGAAAATACGCAAGTTTTAGAGGTGCAGGGAGATAACACGTCAGTGGGCTGTGCTGTACCGTGTGAGCCTGAGTTCACAGTCTAGTTTTTGCAAGCATGTCAGCTTTACAGTGAGTGGGGTTCAAATGTCAAAACTCAAGATGCATCTGTCTGCAGGATTCTAGCTATACTACAATGAAAATTTAGCTTAAAAGTAGTAAAAAGAACCCCAAATGTTGCCTAATGGTAGGTATTAGAAAAATACTAAACTAGTATATTTCACTTACTAAGACTTCATATAAGCTTGCTATTCTATGGCAGGGGGAGCAAGGGGGGAAAGAGGAGGAAAGCCCTAAAGAATGAGTCTGAGTTGGAGCATCTGTCATGATACTGCTTTCTTTTTAAAAGTAACTCTACTTGCTACTGAGTAGAAAAAAGATGTCTGTGGGTTTTGGGTGGTGTTTTTTTGGTTTTTTTTTGCTTGTTTACTTGTATTTTTTTCAAACTTTCTAGCTTGAATGGAGTGGTAGAGAACCACTTTCTTCTCATTTTCTAAAATCACTTTTGACATAGAAAAGTTGAGAGACACTAAACAAGTATAGTCCATGGGAATATTTTGGGTTTAGATTGCCTTTACAGACATGTTTTTGGATTCTTTGGCTTCTGGATTGTTGGTGCATATGTTTGGTTGAATCCACTCACCAGGGCACAGGGAATATCTGAAGGTGTCTGCTGTTGAATTTTCAGTATTTACATTGTATATTTCTTGACTTCACATATTGAAATTTATAATCTTTGGCCCATGTCTGTGGCTGTGGTTAGAATATTTGTTTATCCATGTATCCATGCGAAAGAAAAATCCATCAAGAATGTCATCTAATTTTTGTGAAGTTTTCAGTTTCAGACTAACAGCTCTTTTTTTGAGATCAGACTAAAACCCTGTTGCCCACAGAGTGTTGGTAGTGATTGAAAACAGCTCCTCATTTAAAAATTGGCTTCTCCTTGATGCAGAACTTCTGGTATCAAATTTAATCTCTCTCCTGCTGTTCCAGTGGTTGGACTAGCATGTCTGGCAAGAAAGTCCAAGTAAATTGTGGCAGACGTTGCACAACAGTATGAATCAGTAATTCTGGACAAGAAGGTAGTTTCAGGGGCAGCAGTGGGGAACTAGTGAGAAGACCATGCTTTTATTATGGTTTAAGTATGGAGTGTAGGGTTGAGCAAGGAGAAGCTGTGCTGTGTGATCTCTGTGGGTGGCAAGAGATAATGTTTAATGTGTGGGAATGGCCTTTAGGGACATAGTCTTTATAATGGTATCTGATTTAAAACTAAAAATATTACTTGCTGCAGCCCTCTAAGATACCTTGTATTTCTGTGCCCTCATGTCTCCTCCAAGAGCCACATGATGATGTTTGATAGAAATGGATTTAGCTGCTGTTGTAACTGGCAGTGCCATATCTGTTATTTCCCTCAGGTTTTCTTTCTTCTTTGGCCTTTGTGTCCCCAGATGTCTTTCTGTGGCATTTCTTGTTCCTCTGTAACTGCAAATCAGAAGGAGTTGGCTGTAGTTACCACTACTTCTGTCCAGTTCTGGTGAGAGGATAGGAGTAATGCTCTTTCCAGAAACTTTGTTCCATTCCTCAGAACACAATAAGTATTTCAGTTACTTCTGAAATTTCTTCCGTTGTCTTTTAATACCTAGTTGGGTCACATAGAAGAAATACAAAGCCAGTAAAAATAGGTATTTAGATACTATCAAGATGATCAGAAATGTGTGAAGAAAGAAAAATGTAGCCCATGCTTCCCTCAGAAGGACATGTAGATGACTACATGAAAGTGGTGATGGTTCCCTCGAGAGCTGACGATGCTCCCAGTGCAGCTCAGGCCTTTGCCGAGTGACGTATCCTGTTGGACAAAACCACATATGTGGGCTGACTCCTAGGAAATAAACTTATGAACTTGCATTAATTACTGACACATTCTCTTTGAAGCCCGCTGGAATACCCAAAGGAACAAACTGATGTAAAATTCATGTCAGAGTTTTCTTTAAATGGATCCTTTCCTAATAACACTGTAAATTCAGTGAATTATGGATGCTGTGAATGGGGGAGGCGCATGGGCGTAGCACTGAGGGAATAGAGCTGAGGTGAGGGGCTGTCCACATTTCTTACAAGCCCCTTTGGCCAGTAACGTTAAGGAAGCAGCACAGGAGTATTTAACTCATGTTTGAGATTGCCCTACAACCTCTGTCTTTGCGAGTTTGGTAATTTTTAGGTGTTTAGATTTGTTGTTTTTTACTTGCACCTTGTAAAAAGAATGATTAATGCAATTTGCAAGTATAAAAAGCTTTTGAAATTGAGGATGGTTTATTTCTGAGTGCTTTTTACCACTTTAGTTGTGATGATTTCAATAACTGTCTGAAGATTAAACTTCTTTACTTTCTCTGGTGGATAAATCAATGACAGGATCAAAACACTGAAAGGCAGGATCAGGAACTGTTTGACCTATCTTGAAGATTGAGACAGAACAAAGCTTCTTAGATTTCTTCTGCTTGCATACATTTTCCCTGTTACTTTTTGTGCAGCTTTTAATTGATTATTTCTCTGTTAGCAGAAATTCTTGTGCCTTGAGTACCAACTAGCTTTACAACTTAAAAACTCAGATTTGTCCTACAAACTCTACGATTTTTTTTTTTGGAAATGCAATAATTTGGTAATCTTGAGAAGGTTTCTCAAAAATGGAACACATTTCAATACAGAAGTTTTGCAAAGCTGTGTTGTTTTGTTTCCAGATCTATTAAATCTTTGAAGAGTTTTGACAGTGCTGTACTTCTGAGTCTCAGCTGTGCCTCAGCTGAGATCATGTTTGGGGATATCTGAAGATATCAGAAATAGGGTTGGTTTGAAGGACAGACTGTTTCAGTTGACTGCAATTTTTCTGAATTTTAACGAGCACTGAATTTTCCCTGGGACATACCCATAGGTTCTGATGAAGGCCATTTTACTCAGGTTAGTTCATTCACCCCCCAGTACAAAAATGATGCAGAGGGTTTCTTGGGAAGTTTGTGCCTCTGACTCTTTCCCCTTCCAGTAATCTGTGCTGCAGCAGTTGGGAGGCTGGAGCAGAATAACCTTCCGTGGTTAACTGACAGAGAAGAAAGGAATGGAAGGAACCATTATTTTCCTGTCAAGATTTCCTTGAAACAAAGAGGTGTGGAATTATGCATGCTGAGGGGTGTCTTTGGTCCTTTGATTAACAGCAGAGGCCCAATTTCGCCATCAAAAGCATTCTTAATTATAAGCCCTGTTGAAAAGGCTGCCTTGAACATTGAAGAAATGACATTACAGAGCACGTCTGTCTCTGCTTAGGTGATCTGCAAGCATTTTGTGGGAGTGTTTTATTAAGAGCATTGGAAGTACACTGAAAGTAAAAGAGGAAACCAGAAATATGTTATTTGTTTCACTTTAATCACAGCAGAAAGCGTTGCATCACCGAGAAACTCAAATAGCTGTTCCTGGCTTGAGTGTGAAAAAGCTTGCTGCTTTGCTGCCCTAGCAAAGCCTGATATTCTCCCCCTGCAGCTGGTGACATAATGTGTATCACAAGGTCTTCTCAAATAAAAGACATCCATCTTGGTTATTTTATGAGTCTGCTGATTAAAGAGATTTTATTGTAATTACTATGACTAAAAGGCTACAGCAGAAGATGGAAATGTTAATTTACAATCTGCTTGCTGACCAAGTGTCATGTGATAATGGATTGGGACAGACTGTGGTTTGCAAATGGACCTGAATATTTGGAGCCACTAATTTGAAGTGGCAGATATGGTGCCATCATGCAGGTTTCAAAAGGGACACGTTTGATTAACCAGCTGCGGTGCAGCAGTGGTTGTGTGACAGGTTGGTTGAGAAATTGCCACCTTTGGTTTTACACTGGTGGCAGCTATGTGCATGGTAGAGGAGGAGAGGGAACAAGCAGGAAGACAGATGATCAGGGCTTGAAGGTAAATCTCTGCCCTATAGTGAGCAGACTGTGCTCCAGACCCACCACAGCACTTACATTTCCAATTTCCATTAAACAATGGGGATTTACAATTCCTATGTAGATAGGTAGATCACCTCTTTAATTCTGTCTCTTAAATATGTATATATAGTCACAGATGTATTTTTCCAGCTGTAGCATTGGCCCTGATCTTTTTTCAGAGGCCTTATGACTCAGGATGCAAGATATCAGGCACCCACGCTCTGATATTGTGCCAAAAAATTTGACCGTTTTATAGATGTGGGTTCCGATGTTTCAGACAGTAATAGTGGTGTTAGCCTTATAGCAGTTTGAATAGGTTTTACTGTTTCTATGGAAATTTTGAAATAGAATATTCCATAGAAAGAGGGATAATCCTTCCGGAAATCACCCATCTTGGTCTACATGTCCTTTTAAAAAGATTATCCTAATGTGTAAACTTACAAAACAATTTCTATGTATTTTAGTTCTTTATGTATGTTACTGAAACCTCATGTACTGGTTAATTTATTTGTAGTACTGTTAAGTCTTGTTTCAGGCTCTTAGTCCATGACTGTACTGAAACTTTAATTGTAACTGCCTTGAACTAACAATAAACTAAAAGAATATTGATTATTTAAGTTCTTATTTTGGGAAGTGATACTATATTACGTAAAGAATAGCTTGCAGTGCAGAACACCTCGCTGCGTTTGTATGGTGCTTTTGAAGTAAAATTTTTCAACTGGTCACTGTAAAAGGTAGTGGTGTATCCAGCAGCATCATGAGGAATTAAAAAAAATGGGTTTTTTGTTTTTTAAAAAAATTACTGCTGTTATGTATGATAATTTAAGGATAGAACTTAGGTACAGGTTCAGGACAGCTGATAAAGGGGTGTTTAGGTAGACATCTTTGCTTTATAAAGTGATGTATGACAGGTTTCTGTGTTATCCTTTCAATTATGTATGACTTGTAAATGATCAGTCACAATTGTGCTCCAGTGGTGACAGTGGAAAGGAGGAGCAGCAATAGCCTTGTGATATTAGGTCTGTTCAACACACTGAAGGATTGCGAGCTGGAAGCAACAAGTGTGAATTGTATGTTAGGGATTTGCTTCTGGGAAATAGTCACCCCAATATATTGTATATTCAGTACAAAAATACTCCTTGCTGAATGTCATGAGTGGCTACTGAATTTCTGAAGAATATACAAAAATTAGAAACCCAGAGCTGAAAAAGGCATCTTAGTGATTGGTCCCTAAGGAGCAGATTCATGAGCACAGCTTGAAATCTAATGGGATTAGAGCTGATGTTATTAGAATTCGCTCTTTTCTCTTTTGATCTTCGACAATGTTAGGACAATATTAGGCTTTTGGTAGTGTCATAAGCAGAAATGAGTTCGGATTCTCAAACTAGAATATTTATTGTAATATTGACAGGAATAGTAATAAAAATTAAATGGCTAAAAAGGAAGAAGTGATGCTCATTAGTCTTTGTTTGATTGGTTTTTTTCTGAAGGGCTTGCAAAGGTGAAAAAAAACAGAAAAATAGATACTCAAGTGAAGTCTATGTTTCATGGGGACTTTTCAGTTGATCACTAGGTTAGTGAGTAGAAACTCTCAGACAAAGTATAGACCTGGCCTCAAAAAATTTGTCTTTATAATACATGTCTTTATACTTATGTCTTTATATGTATAGATTAAAAAATTATATCATATGATTATAAACACACATATCTATCTGTATACAGATGTATACATTGCATACAATGATATTTAATTTTTTCATTTATGTTTTATATTTTTTGTATCTGTATTTCTAAATAATAATTGTTGTTCTACTCTTAATGGATCCCAAAATGAGCAGATTTGGGTTGGACATTAATTTAAACAGATGAATTCTCAGGCTTGAGTTTATATCAAAGCGTTGTCACTTGTTGATATCAGCTTAAAGTCAGAATGAAAAGGATGGAGTGATTTGGTAGGTGGTGGCAAGGCAGGTGTTTCAATTATGAGGTGCCTGTTTTGGGGTGGCAAAAGTAATCTGCATTTGTTAGGGATTCTGGATTCCACCATAGTAAACACTAAAGCAAAAGCACTGATCTCACCTATTCACTATCCTGAAGCACATAGGATGTGTTTATTGACTTCGTCACATCTCTTAATGCTGAGGCAAAAATGTCAGTGGATCTGTTATAATTTTATTAGGATGTCATTTGTGATACAGCTGAAACACCACAGAGGATAGTTGCTGACCTATATGTAATTATCCTGTGACTGAGAGTGCTGCTGTGGTGGAAATTTGTGTTCAAGAGACCATGGTGGATGTACCAAAAGCCTGGGTCAGTCCTTGAACCAATGCCACATTGTGAGTTGAGAGGCAAGGGGGGAGGAGGGCAGTAAATCTCGACAGTGCACAGCACTGCTGAAGAGCATGTGCACTGTAGTGCCAAATAAAGATGCTGCACCTCAGTGCCATCGCTGTGGGTTTGGGAGGTAGCTGCAGTGCCGTTTCTGGCGCATGATGACATCGAGAAGGTCTCCTGGCCCTGGTCCCAGGCAGCCTGTGCTGAGGCTGCCAAGGGCTTTGTGGGGAGAGTGATTTTGGAGATGTGCTTCAGCTGAGTGTATGAAAATGTTGTTCAGTAATTTTTTTCCAATTTTTGCTCATTTATTCAAGGTTTTGACAGAACTTTGAAGTACTGTTTTGTGATGTGACTTGACTTTAATTTCAAGAGGCTCACAAGGGGGAGGCACCTACCTTTCTCCCATGATACCATTGTTGATACCTTGCATGCCTTCATGGCATCCTCAGTCTTGTTTTCACTAGGAAGGAAAACCTGATCCTTATTGACTATAAACAGACTTTGGTGATCTCCTGGCAAGTAGTCCCACATTCCCAGAGCTTGGTGTGTGGCTGGCAAATGATAGTGAGCAGTACTGCACACAGCAGCCTTTGGCCATAAGATCTTTGAACTCTCCAAAGCAGTCTCTTGACATGACTGTGCCAGGAGAGGTGTTCATTGTCCTGCCATCAGCCCCTTGCATAAAAGAGGTTTTCTGTGCAGTGAATGTACCAGCACTGTGTGGATGGGATAAAAGCGGTGATTCATCACCCAAAAATAAGTGCTGTGCTGATTATAGCTGCCAAATACTCAGTCATCAGTTTCCTCCCTGTTAAGCATTTGCCACCTCTCTGACTGTGTGTAAGCAGATGGAGGGAGAGAGTTAACCATTGATGAAGTCAGGCGTGGCTGGAGTGAGTGGGGGTCGTGTAGCTGCCCCAAGGCTTTTGCAACATGTGGGGCCAGGTCGAAGTCCTCTCCTTTTTTTGGTAGTAATCTTGGTAGTTAAAGCAAGCAAAAAGCTACAGCTTGCTGCTCTTGGAGGAGAGTTAAATTTAGTTGCTATTAATTCCAATTAAATTTGGTTTTCATGTTTACGGTCTTCTATATCAGAGATTGTTACTCCATAAGGTGGACTAATTCATTGACTTCACTGCCAAACTGAACTTGGTCTCCGGCACCTGTGCTATTTAGTAACCACACAGGTGTTGTGTTATCTTTCCATTTGTTTTATATCTGTAGTAATAGTATGTAAATCACAAATTGTATCAAGTTATATTGTGGCTTCAGTAATATAAACTCAGACAATGTTTTAATTTTCAGTAGTTTTATGATACACTGTAGAACAGAAAAGATACAATTCACATGTGCTCTGCTCATTCTTTCTAATCACCCATGTATTTTTAATTTTCTTTTTCAAAGATGTCTCTGTCATGAATGCAAATAATGAACTCTGCTCCATTTTATCAAAGTAATTCATTACTATAGAGATTATTTTTATTGTTCTGGTCACTTCAGAGTTTTCTGTTGAGAATAAATTGAAACACTTCACTGGTTTCAGGTATTAAATATGCTTAATCATGGTAGTTCTCTTGATTGCCCTCAAGGTGTTAATACCCTTCCTGGGAAAGCCAAGCTGAAGTTAAAATTCAGGATTCTGAACATCCTTGATCTAATGCCTTCTAAAAGCCTATAAATGGTGCCTCATTTAAAGAAGAAGAAAAGAAGTCTCTCTGAAGCACCCTGTTGTCAGCTCTGTTTTAGTTTGGATGAGTAACATTGAGCTATTTGTGCTCCCTACTGTGCTTTTATTATTTTTACTGCAGCTTCATTCTGACCCATGTGTACCTTTGGCCAAAAGTTAATCTGGACAAAATGAAAAGGATATTGGCAGATGGAAGAAATCAGGTTTTCTCAATGAGATTGTCCTTTTATAAAGATATTTTGCTTCCCTTCTTCATTACCTACCCACCCTGCAGCTTGAGGTCTACAGTTAAGAGTTAGAAAGGGGCTGATTATGCAGCTCCCAATGTGAAACCTTGCTTATGCTTTTGAATGTTTTAATTAGGGTGAGAGATCTCTTTTTTCACCATACAGGTGGAATATTAGAAAAATCACCAAGGGATGTGTTTTCTTACCTTAGTTTTAGCCCATTTCAATGCATGTATGTAAGCTGGTAGCTGGACCTGGTTAATTGAGGGAAAGCTTTTTTAGGTGGAAGCCCAGATCTCATGCTCTGGGGAGACAGCAGCCCCGCTCAGCCCAGGAGCTCTCTGGCCTCTCCTGGCTCTACTGATTATAGGCAAAGATTACTTTCCCAGAGCTGAACCTGTGAACAGTTACATTGTAGACACTGAAATGCAGGATCAGGGAATATTAGTCTACCTCAAACCTGTTTGTGGTACACCATTATGATGGCAGATCCCAGTGGATTTTTTAAAATATTCAAAGTATACTCTCCCCAGATATTCATACTTAAGTCTAACACACGTTATTGTAACAATAAAATCAATTTGACACACTCCTTTCACCATTAGTAAATTTTCTGGATTTTTATTATGTGTAATGTAGGTTATTTGTTTATTGACTTAAGCTGTAGTGTTTTATTGAGTTTATTTGGTTAAGTTAACTTAAAGTGAACTAAAACCCAGCTCTTAAAACTCACAGCAAGGTTCCAAGAGGCATGTTGACCCATGAATACCATAAGTAGAATAATATTTGATAACTAAGTGCCTCTCAAATTTTCATAAGCTGCTTACCTGTTAAGGAAGGAAGTTTGTCTGGATTAATTCAATAGCAGTAACATACCAGAAATACCATATTATGATAATTTAAACAGATAATATATTTGGGGGTTTAAGCCGTTTTATTCCAGGGGTTTGGTTTTTTGTGTTTTTTTTAATTTGCCTATATCCTTTTGATTGAGGAACAGGGTTCAGTGCTAATTGTGGTTGCAAGATCACCTTGCCCAGAGATCACTTTCCCTGTTGGTACATTGAACACCCCTCTATAGGGCAAAAGCAAGACCAGGAATTTTAAAAGGAGGGCTTGCTTTTCCTAATTTTCTTCCCTAGATCCTCCAGTTATGAGTTAGATGAACTACATGAGTTAATCCATTCAAATTTCTCTCTGTTTCATGTAATTTTTATTTTTTTTAATTCTCCCTTAGTTTTTACAATGTTCTGTGTCATTACCAAAAATGTATACGGAAGGAAAAGAGTGGAATACTTCCCACTATTTATATACCATGGATCTGACCTTTCTGACAGATCTGAAATATTGAAGGTGAGACCCAGAAACATCTGTTCCCCAGGAGGATTTGACTGCTCTTTTGAGTATAGCCTGACTAGTTCTTTAACTGGACAAAGCTAATCTGGAAGGGAAATGCTGGAAAAAATGCCTCACATCATTCACAACCTCTCATGCAGGAGAGGCCTATTGAACTCAACATGAACTTAATGATAGCTTTCCAAGCACCACCAGTTACTGTTTTCGTTGCCTTTGTTGTACACAATTGTTACTGCAAGTGCTGCATTATCATCCTAAGACTTATTTTGGTATCTTGAGAGAGTTATAAAGTAAACTGATTTTCCAGAGGTAACTGGTTTAGTCTCAGGTGATAAACATATCCCTGCACGGTAGTATCTATTACTTCAGGATGTAAGGAAGAGGTGGTTTGAAATGCCATAATTGTGGTGTGTAATCAATATTTCTAAGATCTGATGTGTTAATATTTTTCTATATATAGAAGTCTTTGGAGACAGGTAGGATGAAAGCAAAGCATGATTTAAGTTTTATTTGACCAGCTTCTCCTTTTCTTAGGTTTACATCTTATGTAATACTATAAAAAGATTGGTTGCTTTGTCTTACTGCTGTTCCTAAATATTTCACATTTAGGCACATCATGACCAGCATTTTGAAGGAGCATTGGTGCCTGAAGCAGAGTACAGTCTGCAAATTCTGGCCTAAACAAATGTTCTCTTTCGGGATCCTCAGTATGAATAAATAACCTGAGATTTCCCTCAGTAGATTCACACAATTTAGGTTTTTTGAGGTTTTATTGGCAGGCGCCCGGCTCTACTGTTTTAATTATCGGCCCTGTTGGGATGTATTTTTAATAGTGACAGTGGATCAGTTGGCAAGTTGGCTTCCTTGACCATTTGAAAAGTGCTTCCCTCAAAGCAGGAGTCATTAGCTGGTAGAGCAGCAGCCCTGGTCCCTCTAAGCAATGCCTGTGTCTGACAGGACTGGTAACTGAGCTGATTCACCATCTAATGTTATGTTGAACACATTATACATCATAAAATAAGATTAGCTTCCTTTAATCTATATCACCTTTGTTGTATTCCTTCATGTCGCATAGTCACTGTAGTAAAGTCTTTGGGCTGCCTTTGTAAAGACCAAATGAAGAAGCCCTTTCAGTATGATAATGAACTTCCTTTGAATTTAATAAAATGCTGTATCAATGACAGATAGTAAAATAAAACTGTTATTTTCATTCCCTATGAGAAGACTCATATTTGAAAAGGGAGAGAAAGGGCAAAAAATGGTGATCAATCTTGTAATTAGATTCCAGGATCATAAAGCTATTGATTTTGTTCTATGCAGGCACTGGATTAGTTAGTAGTTAAATATAAAGGGCTGTCTAAGCTGTAAAGTCAGGGTTTGAAGTTGAACAGTGTTCAGAAATGCTTAGTGCACTTGAGGAGTAGTGCCTTGTATATAAAAAGTTCTTGTTACCATGAAATGTGATGCAGTACTTCATCTGCCTGTGAAGACCACCTCAGTTTATATGAACTGTAAGCCCTTCTATCAAAGTCTTGTAATGGGATTATAAAACCCTTTCACAGCACTGTTTTTGTGTTAAATGATGCCCATGTCAGCTAGCCACTCGGACACTTTGTCATAGGCAAGTATTAATCTTTTATTCTAATTGTGTACACAGCAAAATAAATGGGCGTTTAGCCTGATCTGTTCCTGAAGTGGACCATCAATAGGGGTTTCAGTGGCCGAATTCAAAAGTGAAATCCTTAAATCTTCTGTTTGACTACAAAAATTCAGAGGAGTGTCATTGTTTGTAGCTATAATATATTGCATTTCTTAAAGCCTAAAATAGTTTTTATGTGTTTGTGGACCCCTTAAAGGTAGAGCAGCTCAGTGCTGCTTGCCTCTAATCAGGACTAGGAACAGAGGTAATGTCTATCTCTCCCATTGAGGGTATCTGGCCTGGTGGTTGAAATGTTAACATTTCCAGTGCTGTGACTCAGACTTTGCTTTAGATGCCCTGAAACCCCATATTTTAAAGTAGAGAAATAGCAGGTAATGTTCCTGCTCTCTTTTTTACTTAGAAGCATGGGTCACTTAACCACTAATGATGTGGAAGACCTGGGTTCAGTTTGCACCAGTGCCTGAAGGGATTCAAGTCTGTCTCCCACACAAGCAGAGCTCTGTTTATGAGGCTTTTTGTGATTTATGAGGTGCAGTTATGAGGCTGTTGTTCTGAGATGGGATCTTCTGATGCATCCTCTTCAAACTAGTCTGTTTTACAGGTTCTGAGTTTTACAGGACAGCAGCAAGAGAGAGAAAGAGAATGTTTTGATCAGAGTTTACTCGCTAGGCAAATTTTCAAGAATTGTTCTCAGCTGGACTTTTCTCTTAACTGGCTGTGTATTACCAGAGAGGTAATTCATGATATCTTGATTCTGTGAAAGACAGATGATTTTAGCATCTAATTCCTGCTGTGTGCTGCTGGCAGTCTACCCGCATGCCACAATTTAGCACATAAGCCAGAGGCTGCTGACAGCTGTGCTAGAGGAAGACAGGCTTACACCACCTCACACATTGCTTAGAAAATACACTTCACTGATTTAATCCAGTGATTATCTAAATCATGTAGAATCAGAACTCCAGACTCCCTTCTCGGTGTCATTATTTTCCTATGAAATACAAAGTGAAGGTTGGTGTGAATCTCAGTTTTCCCAGCTGAAACTTCTTTTTTCAGAGGAACTTCACTGCTGGAGTCTAGTGGCAGGTTGTGAGGGTGCTGGGTGGCTTAGCCCAGCACCAGCTGGACAGGCAGTGTAATGTTCTGCTGCCCTGAGAAACCACTTTCCTGCTAGCTAAGTTAAGGTTTTTATTCAGCAGGATGGGATTTTTTCTGTCTGGAATATTTTTTTTTTCCTTCTCACAAAGTTAATCTGAAGCATGTCACTCTCTCTAGCACAAAATTACTAAGGGTGTAGGAAACCTTCCTTGACATCAGAATTTTCCATACCTTTCTTGGGAAAATTGGCCTGTTCACAGTTAGTAGACCTGCTGTTCTTCACTGGTGCAGCAGTTACTGTGAAGTTTGTTGCTTGGGAAGTACACAGAAGATGAGCTTTTTGCCATGGCCAGAATATCTGGAAAGATGTACAGTAGCTGCCAACCTTACTCTATGTAGTGGATTGCAAGTCATGGAGTAGACAAGCTGTTGAAACAGCAAGAAGAGTACTGCAAAATGGTGTTACATATACTATCAAAGCATGATTTTAATTTATTTCTATCACTGTGCCTCTAGAAAACCGATTTGGTGGGTGGGGGAGTTGGCTCTGTATCAACTATTTCTGTGTTGAGGAATAACATTTAGACCTTGTCCAGAGGAGGGCTACAAAACTGAGCAGTAGACTGTAACAACTCTCCTATGAAGAAAGGCTGAGACAGGAGTTGCTCACTCTAGAGACAAAAAGTACCAGGGGAAGCTCCAGGGAGAGCATATTGCAGCCTTTCAGTATTTAAACAGGGCTTATAAGAAAGATGAATAAAGGTCTGTGGCAACAGCACAAGGGACAATGATTTTAAACTGAAAGTGCATGGATTTAGACTGGACATAAGGAAGAGAAGTAAATTTTATGATAATGTTGGTGAGACTCAAGAATCAGTTGCTCAGAAAAGCTGTGCATTCCTCATCCTTGGAAATATTTAAGGCCAGGTTGGATGGGGCTTTGAACAACTTGGTGTAGTGAGAAATGTCCTTGCCCACAGCAGGTGGGTTGACTGGATGGTCTTTCAAGGTCCATTTTCCAACCCAAGTTTTCCTACAAATCCCTACATTTGTGTTGTGAGCGTGTGCAGTAGTAGAGGTGAAATAGAGCAAAGTGGTGAGTGTACGCGCATTCTGAAGGAGGACCTGAGCTGATCAGTGAGCACAGTTACCCTGTGCCCTGCCACAAGCAGCTCCACAGAGGAGCCATGGCCCTGTCTATGCAGGTGTTGTTCTGTGTCAGAATCTGTCTTCTGTGTTGCTTGACAGCAGAAGTCTTGAATTTCCAAAGTGAAGTTGTGAGATGCCAAGTCATTTCTGAAACAGCTGCAATTACAGCCTACAGTTTTCTCCTGTTAGATTTTCATGCCTGTAACATGCAATTGCATATATATTGAAGCTACAGATACTCTTTTAAATTCAGTGGTAAAAGAGCCCCTAAACCCAAGCGTGAATTCCCCTATTTAATTTGTAATATATTAGGAGCTGTCAGTATTAATTAGCACTGTAAAATAGCTTGAGCATAAGACCCACATGTCAACAAGAGTAATAGTGACTATATCTCAGAAGAAGCAGAATTTTGAGTATGCCTCTTCAGAGATGTATGAGGTGTGCTCATCTCCATTTGGCCAGGGATGGTATTTATGGCTACTGGAAAAAGAGAATGATTGAATCTATAATTTTTTTTAGGTTACCTCATGCCCCTCTCCCAAAGTAATAAGCACACTGGGTTTGCAAGTCTTCCTTCTGAAGCAGAGCAGCAAGGCAATGCACATGTAGGGATCAGCTCTTGCAGTTTAAACTATTGTGCTCCTCAAACAGTCAGGAGGAGTATTTGGGCATGCTTGGTACTCTTGGATCCTTCCCATGAGCCTTAGATGTTGAGAAGGGTGTATCCATGTGTGTGTGTATGCATCTGAAAATGCAGCAGTAACTTCTCAGAGTCAATGGACACATGCAGTTAAGCGCCTTCAGTCTTTGACTGTAACCATAATTTCTACTCAAATATGGGTTGTGATATCAGTGATGTGGCCAAACATCAGTTCCATAGCCAGTTCCAGGTGTTGTGTCCTGTTCCGTCTAACATGGGCAAGTGTGGCAGTGCTTATCCTGATGTCACTGTTGTGATGTTACACAGCATCACTTTGCAGGCAGTCCATTTATGTCTGTACTTAAATGAAATTAAGAATTGCAGAACCTTTTCTTTCACCAGCACAAAGCAATTTTTTTTTTCTTCTGTCCCTCTCTTTGCTTGCAAGAGGTGCTAGTGTGCGTCTTCTGCTGGGTTGGCACAGGTAGGTAATTGTGCAGCTTGTGTCCTCAGGGGTACCCTGGTCTACCCCAGCCACTGCCAGTTCCTCCCTATGAGGGTACCAGAGCCTGTCCCTGCGCTCAGTGCCATCCTCCACACTTCAGGAGGTCTCAGGTGGCACCATGTGCCTCTGCCTGGACATTTGAGTTCTGCTCTTAGTGAAAGAGCCAAGAGAAACAGAATGTTTGTACAGAATGCTGTTTTGTTAACGAAAGAAAGGGTGAGGAAGACACAAGGAGAGAGGATTTAGGTCAACAAAAAACTTTGGGAATTGATTTCAAATGCACTAGCTGGTTATAATCAGTAAAGAAATAACAAAAAAGATCAGAAGATACTTGATGTGTTCTTTACCTAAAATTTAAATGGGTCAATGTGTATCATTAACAATGGTTCATTCTAATATTTACTTCTCCCTCTCTTCATTTTAAAATAAAAACTTCTACTTCAAAGTAAAACTAATTCTTCTGTTGAAAAATAATTTGTGCACCAAAATAAAAGCTTCCTTTTTTCCTTTTACCTTTCTTCCATGTTTTCTTTTCACAAGCAAGAGAAATAGCTTGTGTCTGGTCACCCTTGTCACCATGGGTAGCATATAAGGAGTTTCTTTTAAGTTGAAGTGTATATCTCTGAGGGGGTTTCAAGAGCATTGTTTTGCCTAAAGTTTAGTTTTAACTGTCTGATATGGCATTTTTATACGTATTACTTGTTGTCAAAAGCCAATTGTTTTGTCTGTAACAGAATTCAGTTTTAGGTACAGTAATATATTCTGAAGTTGATCTAAGCTTAGGAAATGAAGAGTTATTAAGCAGCTATTACAAACATCTTCTTTGAAAGTTAATTTTTTTTTCTGTTTAAAAGCAATTAGTTCTTCAGAGCAGACTTGAAGTGATGTCATCCATAAGTAATAACATGGTGATCATAGTTTTGTATCAACTCTGTTCTGAGAAAAACAAGTAAATACCCAGTTTCTTCTGATGTGTAATAATATCACTGTAATATTGTTGGCTATTAAAAAATAATTAGTTTGAATTCATTTTAGTTCAGTTGCTAAGATGCTTATTGTTTTAAGATTAAAAGTATAATGAAATATTGAGTGTGTACAGTTGTCTCAGATTTCAGAGGTGAGCCTTTCAAATAATGGAAGTTGTTACAGATACACCCTTCAGGCTTTACTTTAGAGCAGAAGTACTCTAGATAATGATACTTTGTTTTATGCTATTTTTATTCAGCTGTTAAAAGTCAAAAAGAATAAAATAATATAAAGAGGGTTTCATAGTTAGAATGCATTTAATTTTTATATTGAGTATTACAATGTTTGAGCTCTACTGTTACAACTCTAAATTTGATATTGTAGTGTGGGAAAATCTCTAGAGATTCTTCCTTACATTTCCCTTTCTGTAAAGTGGAAGTGTAGTCTATGTTATCTACAGGTAAACGAGATTTCTGAAGACTAAAAATTCTGCAGTAATCAATAAGTGGTTATTATTGTCATAGGATAAGAACTGAAACAAGGAAATCTTCATGGTCAGCTCCAGAGTATTGCATTAAATGGTCTGTACTGGAGTGTTTGTCTGCTGGTCCATATGTGGTTTCAGTGGGTTGTCCATCTCATAATCCAGATGTTGTTCTACTTAGTCTTTAACTGCAAACTTTATATAAAGATTCAAAGCACAGAGAGGTCTTTGGTTTTATTCTTCTTTTTTTCTTCTGTAGCAATGCATACTGTGATGTGAATTGAGTCAAAATCCAGTCCAGAGGCATTAGGAATTAATTTTCCAAATATACATGTTCATAGTTTATATGACTGTTTGCTTTAAGGATAAAAAGTCAGAAATAGCCATCCCAATTCTCCTTTTCCAAAAGCCATGCTAAAAGAACATTGGTGAGCCTCAGTGCTGAAGCAGTCTGCCTTTGGGCAGCGTTGGGAGGAGGGCTGTCTGTGCTAGTTTGGCTCAGACCCTTAGTGGGCCATTATTGCAATATGCATTTCTTGTCTTCATTTTCTGTGGACGAGTGTCACAGAGGGACAGGATGTTTTACCAGCAGGTTTCTGGGATGCCTGCTGACAGCAGAGGGATGGTGAACCTCAGCAGTTTCAGGTCCCAGACACTGGTGGGGCATTTTGCTTTACTGGGCACAAGCCCTTCTGTGTGGTCACTCCAAGCTTGACTTGTCTGCCTCCTCTTCTCCAGGCTGGGACCCTCCCTGACATCTAGCCAGCCCCTGCAGCCTTTCCAACCACCCCCTCGCCCAGAGGGATGAGCCCCATCTCCTTCCCACGCTCATCCTCATCTTGTAGGCCTCCCTGTTGTATCTGAGGTGACATCAGGTGACTTAATGTTCCGTGTAGGATTTAAAGTGCCTGATTTCTTTAATTTACAAACTCACTTGATATGACTGACCCCTTGGAGCCTGGGTCCCGTTAGTGGTAGTATCCCAGCCTTTCTGGCCAAGACTTACTATGGAACTTTACCCTTTCTGACAGTTCCAGACCCAATCTCTGCATTTTGTCTGCCTCTGTAGGTCTTTTTTTTCTAGCCAGTGTTAATCTTTTCATAAATTTGGGTGGTTTTCCTTCCTTGAGGTCAGCTCACGTCCACCTCAGTGCTGTCTGCTCCCAGAGAAAGGACAGCAGTTGGAAGCAGACAAGGATTTCAAGGGGGTTAATGAGGCAGACTGCTTTCACCCAGGTTAACGTATTGGAGTAGAGCTACCCATGCTTGGAGGTTGAGAGGTTTTGGACATACAAACTCAGGCCATGTTCCCTCAGTACCAGTGAATAGTACCAGCCATGTTTGTTTTACTAGGACCAGCAATAAGTTTGAGGAACATACCACAGAAAGTATTAGTTTTAGTAGAACTTGAAATGTTTTCTCTCTGGAGTGAACACTTGTTTTTTAAGCCGCTGAAAGGCTTAATTTCAGTCAGACTTACCTGTACCTATCTCTGCGCCATCTTATTTATTTTACTGAAGAGATGTTGACGCTGGGTGCAGCCTCAACTGGGAGGTCAGAAGAACAAATTAATTTAAACTTCAGCTTGAAGGATAGTAAACAGAAGGAGGTTCATTTGGGAAAATGAATTCTTCTGGTGGAAATTAAGATGAACAATGACAAGTGGGGAAAGACATGGAGAATCTCAGTTGCAGAATGTGGATGACACAGTAGATGTGAGTTTCAGGCACGGCACCTCCGTCACCGCCACGTACATGTGCAGTAGGTGCTCAGGTAATGAAGCAGTTAACGGAGACCTTCACACCTCAGAGCAAGACTGAGGAATGAGGAATGATTGAAAAGAAGTACTGCCCAGCCTTTTGTGACTTTTCCACATCAGCTCTATTTACCAAGTGCGCAGAGTCCAGCTCCAAGGCTGGTTTGGTCATGGCTCGGTTTTGCCTAGAACTCAGTGACAGCTTGCAGGTGGTTAAAGGGTATAAATAATAGTTTCATGCATTATTTGTCATAGTCCTTTTTGCTAATATATTTATGAATATTTCTGAGTAAAGTGCAGGGTAAGAAAATGTATATCAAAACTTTGCATCAAAATCTAAACTTAAAAAATTGTTGACTGCAGTTTTTTCTTCAGACTTTCAATGTTTTCAGTGTAAGTTGGGGGCAGGGTTAGAAGGGGAGGTGATTGAATTCTTGTTGTCTAGAATTTTGCAGACTAACTTTTTTTAAAATCCCCTAAATTGAATTGGGGTAATATAATATTTTTTCCTGGTATTTTACCTTCCCTTTACCAACTATTTATGGAGCTATCATTTATTCAGAAATTATTTTCACATCTAAAATGGATCAGTACAAGGAATACAAATATATTACCAATATTCTTTTTATGCTGAAGCAAGTAATAATCCAAGCCCTGCACTTTTATTAGATTTGTTTCTATTCAAGACTTATGTCATAGCAATGAGCATCAATTTGTTTCTTTCAAGGACTTCTTCCTTTAACAGAGCATTCTAGTAACACTTCTCAGATATAAGTAAAACATCTAAGCTGAACACCTACTGTTCTGAATGTGTTCATGATTTAGGGAGCAAGGTTAGGTTTTGTTGGGTTTTGTTGCTTATCAAAAATATCACAGCAGGCCCATGTAGAATGTGAGGTACTGAGAATTTGTCCTCATTTTCAAGATATGGATCTTTTTTACATTTAACATACTAGATAGTACAGGACCTGATTAGTTTGTTTGGCTTAGAAATCTGTAATCACTCATTTTTCCTTCTGTGCTGTTATAGAAATCCTTGGATAAACCTGTCATTTTTGGGACAGGAGAGTTGGATGCAAGGTAATGCTAACACTTTAGTTTTTGCAAACTTATTATTTAAAAATAAGTCATTTCATATTAGATATATTTGCACTTACTGTTAAACATGTTTAAAAATTAATGCTGTTTGCATAGGGATCTCCTTTCATTTTGAAGTGTGTTTCCCCAGTCCTAATTTGAAGTGTTACTACAGGTTGCAGCACGTGGTACTTTTTTTAATGTTGAAGTAGTTGTGGAATAACATCATAGTGTCACTGATCAGAAGATAGTGTTGACAGCCTTGGAGTTTGAATTCTGCTTGTGTGTTTATGAATGGTTGATTTGCATTTGGTCTCCTCGTTTCTTAGGTAATTCTCTTCTTATTTTGGAGCATCCTCTGTAGATTCTACACATTCAGTAGTGCTCAGCTAACAAGGCCACCTGTGCCTCATAGGATATGCTAGGGGAGTTTCTTTAGCCTCCTCAGACTCACAAAGAGAATAGAAAGACTTTAGAATAGAAATATTTTTAGGCCTTTAGGGTTGGAAACCTCCACTTTTAAATCAAACTTCCAAGTGTTATGCAGAGATAATGATACATTAAGTGAATCATGAGTATTTTAAAGTGGGTATCTCTCAGTCTCTCCTGTTAAATGAATTCCAGTTTGGTTAAATGCATTTTCATGGAGCCTTTTTTAAATTTTAATAATTCCTGGACTTTACCCCCTGCCTTTCTCAGCACCAGTTGCAGCTTTTTATAAAAGCTTCCATATGAGTCATTGTGACAGAGTCTGAGTCAACCTTACTTGGGAGTGCCATCTTTTGAGGTTCTCTTTTCTTCCCTGGAACAAAATTTAACCTTGACCCTGAGCAACTATTTGTTGAAAACTGACAGTAAGACACATTTTAATTTGTGCTTCCAGAAATGAAGCAGAATGATCTCGTTGTCTTGCATTTTGCCCTCTTCTTCAGCATGACCTCCTGTGTTTCTCCAGTGCATCCAAGCTGAGCAGTTATGTGAGCCTGGAAAAGCCTACAGGAGCAGCCTTGAGCAAAAAGGCAGAAATGCTTGTTCTCTTGGTGCTTTAGCATGTGGAAACAAAATTTTAAGTATTTTGCTCTGTTTTAGTTTTCAGCTGTGTATGTGTTTGTCCTTCTGCCTTTGTACAGCTGTCTGTCACCGCTGTACTGGTGCATCCTTCATGTATGGATTAATAATATTAACCTCATCTCAAACTGAACATAGTTGATTCTTGGATGTGTCATCTTTTCAGAGGGATAGCAGAGTGTTCCAAGTGGAGGTTGTTTAGTTCATATTTTTGTAGATTGTATTACTTCTTTTTCTGAGTATTTTGTTGCTTTGGTTAAAGTGGGGATTTTCAGGCAGAAGCGAATATGTGAAGGTAATTTCTTGTGCTGGGAAGGGGTTTTGAAAAACATCTCTTCCTGTAACTTCAAAGAGAATTCACTCCTAGATTAGCAAAATAAGCCCTAAAAAGACTCTAAGTAAAGCTCTGGGTACTTCAGCCCTAACCTACACGGCTTTTTGAAGTGCCCAGGCTGCTACTTACCCTAGCTAGCTGCAGTCTCTGTGCTCGTCAGGTGCCCACAGGGTGGGGTAGGACAAAACCTGACAGAGGCAGATATGTTTCATGGCCAGCACCTACAGAACTGCAGTTTCAGGGGCATGAACTTTCTACCGTATCATGAGAAAGATATGAAAAATATTCCATTTTAATTTTAAAAGCAAACTGTGTGGAGCACACCATGTTCTAAACCCAATCCACCTGCTCATTTCATGGCATCAGAGTTGTAAGTACATTTGCGTGCTATGCAAAAGCAAAATGACTCCTTCTAGAGCAAGTGGGTTTTGTAATTTAAAATGTGTTGGTTTTCATTTACTGTGAAGTGTTAGAAAATCTTTGACCTGCACAGTATTTCTGATTATTAAGGTTTCACCCTCCAGGCATTGTGACCAGAGCTGAAAGCTGCTCTAGCTGGGCACATGTTCTGCACTGCCTGCCCAGGAGAGGCTGCATGCCTGCACTGCTGAGCCTTGGCATTTTGGTGCTGAAGTGACAATGAAGTGGTTAAAATTCTGGCAAGCTTTTCAGATAGAGTATGATTTTTCTTATCTCAGTCTTCTTTAACACTGACAAAACAAAATCATCTTGTCTAAAATTGCTCCTGCTGGAGCAGAATTAGGTGGGAGAGCGTAATGAAAACCAAGAAGGGGTTTTGTGTGATTTGACTGAAGAGTTAAACGCTTAGCAATTTATTTTTTAACTTCCTGTCCTCAAAGCTAGCTTATTTTATAAATGCTAAATTTAGTCTGTTCTGTTTCCGTCATCAAGGACAGCTTTTTTGGTATGCTTTCTTACAAAATGTTTGACCTTGGGAGATTGCTGCCAGAAAGGAAGACACTTCAAAAGCTGACAGCTGATTGTTGGAGGTTTGTAAACTCTGTTGTGTGGCTCAGTTGTGTGGGCTCAGTAGAAGTCCACAAAGGCTTAAAGACTCACTGTGGCTTAGTAACCCTGGGAAGCTGGTGAACTGCAAGGTGTCAGGATGAGCTGCTGACAACAAAATGATTTTTGTTTTTTCTCTGGTTTTAACCTCAGCTGTGTGGAAACTGTTAGCTCTTCATGGCTTCTGTAGGGTGGGAGGCAATGCTGATACACAAAGGAGTTGCCATGAGTAGAATAAGAGTAGATTTAAAAGGGGCTGTTGCAAAATTTCCTCACAAATTAAAAGGAGGTGGAATTCAGGGGGCTGGAAAGAAGATGAAGAACTGTGCAGGAAGGATTGCTGCCCAACAGATAGTATGTTGCCAGCCACAGCATCACCATATTTTGCTCCAGGTATTGTGAGGTAGACTGGTTGTTTTTCCTTAACAGTCTGGGAAGGAGGAGTAATGAATGCTTTTTTATTCAGCCAAAAAAATCTTTGTGAGTAGGGAAATCATGTGTTATGTTCCTAGTGGTATTTATTAATGACAAGCTAATGAAACAGAGCACTGCAGAGAATACTGTGTTCAGCTTTAAAAGGGCAGGCACAAAAAAGCATGAGCCAAGAGCATTGATTAACAGAGGCTGCAGCTTTATTAGAAAGTCTTTTCTAGCAGAGAGCCATCCTTACCTGCTTTCCATTTCTGGCTCAGCCTGGATTGGAGTGGATGGTGAACAGCATAAGGACACAAAACGATGTTGCAGAGACATGCATTGCTGAGATTTGCTTCCAGGTCCCAGCTGGTGGCAGGGTGAAGCTGTCCCTCTCCATTGTACCAGTGGGCTGAGCAGTGAGATGAAGGAGGCCCCGTGGAGATGTAGCCCCTCATGTTGTATTTCCATGGTCTGGGCTGGTGTCCAGGGCAGCCCACTGAATTACAGGGACCTTAGGATGAACCCTTTCTAAGCCACCAAATGTTCTGAAAGCTGCCAAACTCTCAGCAACAGTTTAGACTCCTAAAACCATAATGAAGTTTGCAAAACCAACACAGATGCTTTTTGGAGCCAGACAGGAAAAGCCTGCTTCAGATACCCAAAGTAGCAATCCTCTGAGCCCACACCACCACCACAAGAAGCCCAGTTCACTAGATGAGAATGGAAAGAGTTAGAGAGACAGAAGAAATGAACACACAACTGTTTGTTTCCCTTCCAGTTGAGCTGACAGAATGGCCGAAGGTACACTGAATATTGCAGCCACAGCTTTATTATCTTCTCAGATAGAAAACATGTAGTTCCATTAGATAAAACTAACACTAACTAACAACACTCAGTGTCGAGGAAAATGAACCATTATTTCTCTGTTAATAACATTAGTGGGAGATGCTAAGAAATAGTGTTCTGAAAATTCAGCCATTCCTTTTGGCTTCCTTGCTGCTCTTCTTCCTGTAGCTCCTCATTCTGGAATACCTGTCATCATTGGTAGAAGTTTACTTATACCATCCAATTTTCAGAAAATAATGATAAATTTAATGTTCCAAGTTTTGATTCGCATACTGATTAAATAGAGTTTTGGCAGCTTAGATAAAATCTGAGGTCATGGAGGAACATCTAACACTTGTAGCTCACTGTAAGGGAGTGTGAGTTGTTGGGGTAGATCTCTTTGTTTAGCACCAGCAGAAGAAAATACAGCACTTGCTTAAAATTTTTGTCTTAAATATGAGACATACAAACCTGTTTTGATAAGGATCATACTGTTTTTTGTAATGTCAGCTGACATCAGTCACATCCTGAATTTACCAAAAAAAGGGCACCCTTAGTCTTAGAGTTTTGTCAGGGAAAGGGAGCTATGGAAAGGCATGCCAGTTGTCATCCTGTTTGGAGAAATTCATGAAGGGATTGTAAAGGTTTCAAGATTTATTTCACTACTGAAGACTGAAATAGTTATATCAATTGCATTGCCATAGTACACAGAGACTGTGTGCCCCCTCCAGCAGCTCTGGACAAGAAGAGAGTAGCTAGGGAATGATATATGGAATGTAAGGAATGTACAAACAAAAGTAAATGTAGAAGAGTTGTTAAAAGAGAGTGATTTGTATGATAGTCTGAAGTTACATCTTACTTTTTTTCTGAATTCCCAAAGGAGTAGGTGTAATTACTATAGTGAAACAAAGGTCTGTTCTTAGCACAGCTTAGAGAAATCTGTAAGTCGTGACCTGTGCTTCATCTTAAAGACCATTAACTCTATCCATGGAACAAATACTTTGTGTGGTGTCAGCTACAGGAAGGTTTGGGGTTCTTTATTCTTCTTGTGAGTGACCTAGTGCTGCTTGCTGCAAAGGCAGGTAGGACTTTGGGGCAGATGCACCCTTGTTGCAGTATAGTTTTATTTTGCAGGTTATTGTTTGATTTGTCCTTTTGGGGTTTTTTGCTCCCCTTGATTTTAGAGGGACACAGACCTTCCTCTGTTATTCAGTTCAGCCAGGTGTCCACTTATCTGTCTGTAACTTAGCTACTTCCCTACCAAGTTCCAAATCCCTTTCTCCCCCACATCCAATTGTTAACCCCTCCTGTCCCAAGCAGTTTTCCTCCCTTGTATTCCCTGCCTTGTGTTCCACCCACAGTTCTTACATTGTATCCTCCCTCGAGACCTGCCCCCTTTTATAAGCTGTTGTTTGCCCCCAGCTCATTGCCTGGGACCCCCAGACTCGGGGAGTGTAACATCAAATAAAGTAACCCATGCCACCCAGGCCCCTGCTGCTGCTGTCCCTTTGTTCCATGCTGCGCCTCCACTGGCAGCTGGGATTCTGTGGAGCCCTGGAAAAGGGGGACACTGTCGCTCCCCCACTGTCACCATCTAACTGGGATGTGCGACACACCCTGTTTGGCAATAGCTTTTGAGATCCCTTGTGTTCAGTCCCTTGTGGCAGTGGGTCAGTCTGATATCTGCCTCTGGCACTCAGGGAAAACCTGGAGTAAAGCAGCATAGGAGTTCTTGCATGGTGGATTTACCTACGCTGTGGGTAGAGCTGGCGATCCATGCTGCTTCTAGATGACACTTGTGTGGCCATGTGCATGAGGGTATCCATCATCTCTCTTGCACAAGTGATGCCATTTATCCCTCTCCTCTCAAACATTTAAGATAGGAAATGCTGCCTTTGACCTTATGAGGGTTCAGATGCAGGTGTCCCTCTCCACTTTGCCTTTGCTCTGGTGCATGTCTGTTCAGTTTAGCAGAACCAGTCTGTCTGCCCAAGTGCCTGTAGGTGAGATTTGTCAAGATTTGACAAATTACTTCCTGTGCCATTTATGTTTATGGTTTTGTCTTTATGATGGCATGCTGGGGGGTCTCATTATGGACATTAGCCAGGATAAGGTGTTTTAGAGGAAATTAACCAGAAATCATCATCTGGCAATGATGGGCAGGTTTGCCTTCTTGAGGAAGAGCTTTACATAACCTTGTCACTCATGGCTGTTATATGCTTTCAAAAGTTACCTGTTCTTCACTTTGTGTTCTTTTTACCAGAATTTCCCATTGCCTTTATGAAAAGGGATATTTTGCTCTTGTTACTTGTATTACAACAGAGTAGCCTGCTATCCAGGGTTCAGGTGAATCTATTATTTAGATGGTGGTTCCTTTATTTTAAGTTGGTTTTTGTATGAACAGAGGAAGAGGACATTCCAGAGATGTTCTTGCTTTCAGATGGGGGGAAGTGTCAGATCTAAGAACCAATCTAAATCAGCTGAATAGATGAGATCTACTAGAACATCTCATCTTTCAGCATGCCAGGAATGATATCCAGTTAGGTCCTTATTGCTGCAGTTTTCAATATAAGTGTTTGCATTTTTCTTTTTCAATAGTATTTCATTCTCTGTTGAAGCTTGACTCTGACTCAAAACAAGGAGGTCTTTCCTTGGAAACATTTAATGTAGTTGATTATAAAAACCCCAAAGGGAATTCATAGCCTGATTGATTGTTAGTTTATTGAGAGTAGATGCATTAAAATATTTCTAGCTTAATTTATTTCTGAGTTAATATTTTTAGATACTTTGTAAATACTGTAATCTAGAGATCAAGTTAATGCATTTACAGCTGCTTACGTCTGTACGGGGAATAATTGTTTTGGGTCCAGTTGAAGGAGGTTTGAAGGAGCAGTGTTTTGTGTTGAGGCTGGGGTTTGGTACTACACTGTGTGACTGCCTGTTTGTAGAGAAGCTCTGCTGCAGTGCAATGCCATGGAGTTCCTTAGCTAAGGAGCTGAGAGCTGTGCTTTGTCTTAAACCAGATTATCAATGGACATTTCCATCCTTGCTCTGCCTGGTGAAAATTACTTGAAAAAACATCATTAAAGACTGGTTATTAATGATGTACTGTCAAAATGGAAAGATATATCAAATGAACTTCTCTAGGGAATCTGTCTTTGGTCTATCATTATTCAAAATTTCTATTAACCTCTTTGATGATGGAAATAAGGCAAAACTATAAAAATAGAAGACTACACCACTCTAGAATAAATTTAGTCCAACCAGCTTTGAAAGAATTAATCTAATGCATAAAATTATTTTGTGAAGTCAGGAAAATTGTTCTCAATTAGTATGGAGATAATAATAATAACAATGGGGAAGGCTATCTAATGATTTAGTTCAGAATAATGAGTTGCTGTAACCATTGCTCGCTCTGACAGGGCAGTTGTACAAATGTGAGGTTCTGTACTGAATTGTAAGTTCATTGCCAATGACCATTCAGAGTGCAGAAGTCAAACACAGAACTGAAGGACTGAGGGTAGCATAAGGCACCTTCTGAAAACTATTGTGGACACGACTTCAAAGATCACCATAAAAAGCAAAGGGGTACTAAGGCTTGTCCTTTTAAAGCAGACATAACAGAAACAGCCAGGTCTGCCTAGTCTAGAAGAAGGTAGACAAGTAGTGGGAAATTACAGTCTTTGAGCATGCAGAAAGTTGTTTGAGAAATGGTGGTAGCTATTTTTTCTTCATGTCTGAGTGATGATGACACAAGAAAGTAATGCTGTCGTTTAAAATTTGATGTTGGGAAAAAATGTTATGTCAATATAAATAGTTTTTACTGCTGAAGATACTAAAATTTTTGTCATTGGTGACTTTGCATAGTGCAAAGAAGCAAGATGATTTTGTACTGTTAATCCTGACACTTTCTAAGGAATGGGAGTAGAATTTTTTTCTTTTTAATATTCTGTTCAAACAGAACATGTCTGTGCTTTCTAACATGATTTGTACTTTAAAATTATGAGCTGACGCAAGAAAAGGAAACAAGTTCTGTGGCTTTCATGATCAAGTTGTGTGGTGTGCATTAGCAATTGGGTGTGCAAGTCATCTTTAGCCACACATGTAACTATGTCCCTTTGTTCTTCCTCAACAGTCTCCAAACGTCCACAACTACCCAGATATGGATGCTGTACCCTTGTTACTAAACAACATGAAGGCCGACCCCACGGAGGATTCATTATCTACAGACCATTTCCAAACACAGACTGAACCAGTGGACTTGTCAATAAACAAAGCCAGGTCGTCCCCCACAGCAGCTTCATCTTCACCAGTTTCCATGACAGCATCAGCCTCCTCCCCTTCTTCTACTTCTACTTCTTCTTCTTCCAGTCGGCCAGCTTCATCCCCCACAGTAATAACATCAGTCTCCTCAGCAGCATCTGTACCGTCAGTATTAACTCCAGGTCCTCTTGTGGCCTCTGCATCTGGTGTTGGAGGCCAGCAGTTTTTGCACATTATCCATCCAGTACCACCTTCAAGTCCCATGAACTTGCAGTCCAACAAAATGAGTCACGTGCACCGTATCCCCGTGGTGGTACAGTCAGTACCTGTTGTCTATACAGCTGTGAGATCACCTGGGAATATGAACAACACTATAGTAGTACCACTGTTGGAGGATGGGAGAAGCCATGTCAAAGGTAAGGTGGAGTCAGTTTTGTGCATCTGTGGCATCTCTGAAGCTGGTCTTGTATGAGAAAAACAAAACAACAATTATAAAGTTGTTAGTTTCCATCTTACTGTGTTGTTGCTAAAAAGACATGCACGATTGGGTGGAGCCTTTAAAAGTCTTATCCCAGATGATCTTTAAATTAAATAAGTTTTTGAATTAAGATTGGGTTCAGCAGTGCTGTTAGATGCTCAGACAACCTGTGGCAGGTTCTGTCCTGAGAGAAATAAGTCCTCCTCAGAAGCTGAAGAAGTAGGAGAATGGAAAAAAATGTCAGTGTATGATATTTATATACATAAAACATCATAGATGAACATGGAAAACTCACCAGGTGTTTCAGATTTAGCAAGGGGAGGAATGTCAGAGGGATTGTTCCCCAGCAAAGAGAAAGCAATCATCGGGCTCTCGGAATGTGTAAAGGAAAGGCTTGTAGACCAGAGAGCATTAGCAGATGCAGAGAAGTAGGTTTTACTAAGCTTAAGGAGTGGCAGTTTGAATTAGGTTTCTTCTTCCAGATTAAACAGCAGAAGGGAAGGAAGCCACCCAGAGTGTTTATGTTGGGAATGAGTTTTGCAGACACAGGACCCGAGAAGCGCAGGGATGTATGAAGGGAGGAGGAGGTGCATGTCAGAAGGACGGATACACTCTTGAGGTGTCCAAAGAACACAGAAAGGGGAGCTGGAAAGCAAGAAAGAGTGAGAACCCAACAGTTACTGAGGGAGCAAAAACTTGTTAGGGATAGTGAGATGATGGGTGGAGTAGGGAAAGAAAAAACAGATGTGCCCAGAAACTTCAAAAGCACAGCTTTATAAAGGGGGCATTAGTGACAGAGATGGGAATATGAGGAAAGGAATGAGATACTCATTTCAAGGCTCATTGCATGTGAGTGAATAAAATACGGTAATTTTCCCCTGAAATGAGGTATTGCTTGAAGCAGAAAGGGAGGGTATTGACAGATAACCTTACTTTAGGGCTTATGAGACTGCAGGACATTTAGTCTTATAACATCTCTCGTGTTCCTGATTGCATAGTGAACAGGTCTCAACAACTTGTTTCTTATCTCTCATGTCTGTTTTTCATAAACTGGCAATGTGTGTTAATTGTACAAGCCTACAGTGATGTGTCATTCAGATGTTTAGGGGCATCCTGTTGTGTATTAGTCTATTAGTCTGTGACTCTCCTACTGTTCCTTCACTACCCAAAGGGGGACTCTGCCCTCTCAGTAGGCTTGGATGTAGTAAATGAACTCATTGTTGATCTGAGTCTCGTTTTAAGACTCAAAATTATGGTTTAAGTTTTATTGCACTTTGTACAGTGATGTAATTTTAGCCCTTTGTGCCCTTCTGTCAAAAAATTATGAATAAAACCAGGACTTCATACCCTGTAGTCTAGGAAAAAAAACCCAAACAAACAGAAAAAGGAAAGTTTTAGTCTGTATTTTGATTTTGGAGCTTCAAGGTGCAACTAACTGTGAGCTCATTGAGAAATTTTCCTGTTTGTTTCCTTTTCAAAGGTGCTAGTTGGCTGTGGTAGTAGTCTTCTCTGTAGGAAGCACCTCCTGATCTTGTAAAACTGGAAATTCACTACCCCAGTTTCATCAACATAATTCCAGAATTTAATGTGCTGTAGGGATTTCAGCCCATGAACTCCATGCCTTCAGACCTGCCCTGACAATATGGCCTTTGTGCTCTAATTGGCAGAGGTCATTAGCCATTAGTCCTTGCATCATCTATTAATGAGCAGTTAAAGTAAAAGAGGGTATTAACAGTTCTTCAGTTTATTAATTTTTTCTCATGAGTTGTACTCATTTTGTTGTCTTTAATTCTTTTGATTAAGAAGTTCAGGTTAATTTAAATAAATACAATAGAAGTAAATTGGGCAGAAATCCACTCTAGGTAGTAATCTTTTATCAGCTTTTGCTGGAGTGTTTTTCATTCTTTATTGCAAAACAATATAAATAATTAAATGCAGTGATATTGCACAAATTAACCAATTAAATTATTTTAATATGTGTGCATACTAAATTCCCTTCAATGATCAGCTCTTGTGCTGATAACAAAAAATAACTGTACACAGATCCTAACAGGACATTGTTGCCAAATTGAATTAGTTCCTAATCCTCTACTAGCTGATGGACAAATGCAGGTTGGGAGTCATCTAGACTCACAGCTTTCAACTTCTACATGAATGCTGCTAATTTTCAGAAACAGAAAAATATGCACACTGAAAGTCGATCCAGAGAGAGCATCCAGGAGTGCCAGTTGGGAAGCACTTAAAGTTATGTTTTACATGAACCTTTATCTAAGCCCTTTTCACACAATTGAGACTAAGGCACTTTCCTGAAAAGAGATATTTTTAATGTGAAAATTAATGAAAATTACATCAGACCTGAGCTCAGGCATCTCCTGTTTTTCTAGGTTTCAGCTGCTGAGGGGGGCCAATACAAGAAACAGGGCATAGAGAAAAGCTTTTTTTCTTGTTATTCCCAAATTTTTTTTTGTCATGCTGAACTTTCCTCTTCCTTCCAGGTTTGACTAGAGCCATTGAATTTTTAGGGTTTTTTTGCAAAACCTTCTCAGGCTGTCACCATCCCTCTAATACTGTCTCCAGGTGTTTTGTTGCACAGGTGGCTTTCTGCTTCCCATGATGCTTCCCAGACCTCCTTTCTCTCTCTCACTCTCAGACAAAACTCTCCTGGTGGCTGCTTTTTTAACCAGTTCAAGCAAATAGTTCTTTATTCATGTTCTGTTTGAATTTTCTCTTCCCTCTGGCACAAGAAGTGGCTACCTTATCTTCTGTTTCCCTGTTTTTTTCTATTTTTCCATTTTTTCTAGTCCTTCCTATCTTGCTTACTGCTCTTTGAGTGCCACTTTCAGCAGCTCTGCTTTGTCTTGCCCTCCTTTTCTGTTAATATTTCTAACCTATACTGTCATCTCCTCCTCTGCTTCTGCGCATCCTTCTCCACAGTGCCATTCATCATGGCGTTCTTTGTCTCACCAGCCTTCAGAAGAGTCTCACATCTCTTTTTCTGCCTCCCAGTTTGCTGTTTATTTCTGCTGTCTATCCTGCCTCCTCTCTCCTTTTTTATTTTTTTTTTGGTTGCAAGGTTTCTTTTTGTTTTGAAGACACGTAGCCCTTGTATATACAAGGTGCTAGCAGCATCCCGTCAGGTCCTGTGCCATGTGCTACACCCCAAGGCTGGCAATGGGAGACAGGGCTGTCATGCTGCAAAAGCACCCTTATGTCAGAGTGATGTGCTTTTGCAGGATTAAAAACCAGGATTGGTGCATTTGTAGGAAGTTATTAACAATGCTTAATTAGAAGGTAATTAGAGACCACTGTTTTCGCTGTCAGTAATACAGCACTTAGCATTTACAAATCTTAGTAAATTCCTGCAAGTTGCTGACACCACAACACTCAGCTATGAGCACGCAGGCAGTTATGTAGAGACTCCCCTGTTGATCAGGCACCTTCCCCCTCTGAAGCCCCCACTGGGGAGGACGCACTCAAGGGTGATCCCCAGAGCAGTGGGGCCTCTTGCAGTCCCCACAGCACCAGCCTGGCTGTGCAAGTTGCCCCCTGCAACCTTCTCCTCTCATTATTTCATACACATAAAGCAGAGAAATGCATTGGGGCTGTTGGGCACACAGGGGAAGGGAGCCAGGCGCAAGTTCTCGTGGATGCCACAGGGCTAGGCTGTGCCCTCTCCACCCCCACAACGTGGCAGACTCAAAGTTCACTTCCTTCAGTGGCCACTGCTCTTGTCACAGCCTTAAAAGGTGCACGGAGGTATTTTTCTGTGAGGATTAGGTGGTGTTGACTAGACAGTATTGTACATTAAAATATTCCGTGAAACAGTATTATAGTCCCAGAAAAACTCCTTCCTTGCCTTTTTTTTTGCTCCCCATTTAGCAATGGTAAGCATTGCTAAAAGTTTAATTAGAGGCCCAGCAGGTAGCAGCACCTCTAGATAAGGCTGCCTGATGTTTTCCCTTAAAACCCAATCTTCAGTTGCTCCAAGTCTGTCTGTATGTAAACCATCGACACTAATATTTTCCATACTGCATGTCTGCCTCAAGCTATTTCTGTATTTTCTCTTTTTTTTCTTCCTCTAAGAGGAAATTTTCAAGAAGAAAAACTATTCCACTCTTTCTGAGCTTGAGCATAGAGGAAGAAAAATGTAGCATTTTTTATGTTGAAAAATTTATTCCAGCTTTTTTTTTTTTTTGCGAAAAGCTACAGAACCTCAGTGTTTTTAATTACATGAACCGCATGCTTGGTTTGGACCATTGTTCTTTGCTTTCAGCAGATATCCATGAATACTACTGGCAAACCATGACCCTCTAGCAGCACGTTTTGCCAAATACAATATCCTTGAAAATTGTTTTCTGTAGATCAGAGGAGTTAATGCTTTCATTGAAGAGCCTTTCAGAAGTTCCTTCCTGATAATGGTAGACAGAGGGCTGGTGCAACTTTGATATTTCTGGTGTTTTGGAATCAAATTTATGGATTCTCATTCTTATAGGTTTTTATGTTTTCAGAGGGCACGATCACTTACAAAATTCACCAGTCAGAACATTAAAAATTTGCCAAGTGAACTTTGTCTGCTTCTCTTGTACATAAGCAGCTGTAATGACATGGTGTTGGACCTTTTTCATGTTATATCTGTATGTAGACCTGGCAAAAATACACAGGTTTTGTCTTTTCACAGTTTGCATATGGCATATTCCTCACTGTGGATATATTAATAAGTAGTAAATGCAATATCTTTTGCTGCAGATTTTTTGTGACTTCAAACAGGTAGTACCATTAGATTACATTATCCACTGCCCTTAATTGTTTTTTTAAAGTACAGCCTGTTATTTCTGCCTACTGTAAAGTTTATTTTACAAAAGTAAATGCAATTTGTAGTTAAAAGATAGAAACTAAGATGTTCCATATGTTTAGAGGTCAGATTATATGGTCTGTTTGTATAAATTATGCTATGGAAGAGACTTTTAATTAAAACCAGTAGTGTTGCCTTTTTCGTTTCATGTGGAGTGATTCTCCTTTCTGCATTTTAGTAGGCGGTTATTTTGGATTTGAGTTGCATTGAGGCTGGCAGTTTCTACTACAGCTACCACAGTTTTGTTGTTATGCACAAAAAATCTTCTGTGGCTGTCTGTATTCAGCCGGTCCCCCTCCCGCCCTGCCACCCCCCAGAATGTTGGACCTGTCTCCCCCTATTTGGTTGGTTCAGCTGGAAGAAACACTCGTGGTTCTGGGAAAGCAGGAACAGGTTGGCAGTGGCTTGGCTGGGAGAGAGGCAGGCGGAGGAGAGGTTTGTGCTCACCCTGGGACCTGTGCTCCTGAAGATGGTGCAGATTATTTAAGAGCTAGAGTAAACAGTAGTTTTTGCCAGAATGGAGGGTTAAAACACAGGCTGTAAGATACGCTGTGGTATTTGAAACCGAGGAGGTTGATTTAAGACAAAATGGATTAGGTTAACTATAGGGACTTCCCTAAACAGTCTTCTACTTAAATTTCCAGAAAAATGCTACTTCTAGTGATTCACTAGTGACATACTTGTTTTTTTTCACTGTAGAAGCAAATGTTCTTTTAAGAATCATCAATATGATTTGTTCATGTTGATGTTCATTGTTCGTTTTCAGCTAGGAGGGATTTGAGGAAGAGAATGAGGTACAGGCATACTCCAACCTGATTTGCGAACCCAGCGTAAGTGGGATGAGTGAATCTCTTTTGACATATCCTGAGTCCCTGCACCTTTTGGAAGCTGTTAGTTCCTTCTCTTCCACGCCAAGAATGCCTCTGGCCCTTCAGTTCTGTAT